>NC_037294.2:5561596-6811596 GCF_000002775.5 Populus trichocarpa | reverse complement strand
AAAACATTTTACGTAGAAATTCGTAATCCCATGATACTAAAAGAAGACAAAAATATTTTTTTAGAATTTTTGAAATATTGGCCTAGTTCTCATGGCTCTAACAAACTTGTTATTAAAGCCAAAGTGCATGCTAAAACATATTTTTGAATATTTTGTGTTTTATGTATAAAAAAAAACAATATGATTTTTTTGTTGTATGAAAATACGATGCGATGATTTTTCTTATCTTTGAGATATTTGGCCGTATGCATGAAAAACAAAATCATTTTTTGTTTTTTCATAAAAATTTTTTTGCAATGTTTTGACGAAAACCGGATGTTTTAATATTGGATTTGTATCCTTACAGTATAAAAATACAAATCAGTATTAAGCAATTTTGATAAAAATATGCAGGAAAATAAACAATTTTTTTGGATTTTTTTTCCAGAAATGTTAACATATATATATATATAACAATATTATAATATATAATATTATAATTATGTGGGCTAGGCCGGCCCAGCTAACTAGGTCGGACTCAGCCCCAAAAGGGTTGGGCCGATCTCGGCCCAACAGTTTCACTCTGCTTTTTCGGGTCTGGGCCGGACCCGGCCTAGACATAAGGGCTGGGCCAGAACTGACCTGGCCCAGAAAACAAAAGGGGGGGGTTATTTTCCCCCTCCCATCCTCTGCATGCATGAGAAACTTATGCCACAAAACTAAGTAAAAGTGGAGGGGCACGAAGAGGTACCTGGCGCGGAGGAGGCGGTGACTTGCCGGTCCGGCTGCTTCGCTGGCGGTTCTGCGGTGGAGGCTGGTGGCGGTGTCGTGGCTCACGGATGGCAGCTCCAAGCAGCGGTGCTGCTGTTTCAAGCGGCGAAGAGAGAGATTCCTGCTCTTCCCTTCTCCTCCGTTTTCTTTCCCCTTCTTCGGCTACGTTTCCTTTTCTTTTTGTTCCTGTTTATGTGTGTGTTTTTCAACTCCCGTTCCTCTTCTTGTTTCGGTATCATCCCTCTCCCTTATCTCTCACAGTCCCTCTCCTTTATCTCTCACAGTCCCTCTCCCCTGTTTCCAGCTTCCCCGTTTTCTTTCTTTTCTTTCTTTATGTCCC
Source organism: Populus trichocarpa (assembly GCF_000002775.5). NCBI lineage: Eukaryota > Viridiplantae > Streptophyta > Magnoliopsida > Malpighiales > Salicaceae > Populus > Populus trichocarpa. The sequence continues at coordinate 6,810,506 of NC_037294.2, read as the reverse complement.
TTTCCTTTTCGTTCTTTTCTTTCTCTTCTCTCCGTTCCCTCTTTTTTTCTCTCTCTTCCTCGTGCGTGCTGGCGTTGGGTGGTATTTATAGGGCAAAGGGAGTGGGGGCGTCCCTATTGCCGCCCTCATGGGGAGCAGGGCTTTGTTGCTCTGCCACGACGTCGGGTTGGCTGGCAGGGCGCGGCTCCCCCGGTCTCTCATCATGAGGGTGAGTAGGGCTTCGGGTTTGGCAGAGCACGCGGGGAGGGAGATGGGCATGAAGAATTAAAGAAGAAAAAAACAAAAGTTTCTTTCTTCCCCTGCTGCGCGTCCAGGGGAAGAAGAAGGCGGAACAATGTCGCTCAAAACGACACCGTTCTGCTATTTTTTTTTTTTAACATCAAACGGCGTCGTTTTGGACAAAACGTGCCGTTTCATTTAAATATTGTGCCAACACGTCAACTTCCAAATTAGTCCTTAATGTATCTTTTGTTCATTTCAATTGCATCCCTGCCAACTTCAATCGCCGCCCTTATAGTTAGCCGCCTTTTCCACTTTCATCCTTGGTCTCCGAGTTATGTAATTTGACCCTCAATTAATCAATAAACTTCTAATTTTTTCAATTTAGCCCCTAATTTGGTTAATTACAGCCCCTCTATTTACGCGCCTTTTCCAGTTTGGTCTTTGGATTCGGGTTTCTTCAATTAAGTCCCTAATTGGCCATCAAACTTCAATATTTATGCAATTAAACCCCTGATTTGATCAAATCAACTCTCAAAAATTATAATTTGACCCCAGAACTTTAATTTCTTCCAATTAAAGCTCAAATTGAATTAAAAATCAATTTTTCTTGCAATCAAACCCTCTATAAATTCAATTAAACCTTCAATAAAATCCAATTGAGTCCATAAACATATAATTTTATAATTTTCTCCTCAAATTGAATTTTCTTTTCCAACAGGGCTCTTCATATGTGAAAAATATATTGTAAAATTTCAATCTTTGTATTTTCTAATCTCCTTAACCAATTTTTTTGACCATTTTCTGAGCGCTCCAACCTCCTACTGTTATTATTATTTTTTAGAATTTCTTCCGACCATATATTTATATTTATATTTATATTATATATTATTTTATTATTTTTTAAATATTTTATTATTTTTATTTTTATTTTTGTGTGGGGACCCAAAAATGGGTTACAACAGATGCCCCCTCTTTATAATACTTACGGAGCAGGGGTTTGCATAGTAAGTTTTATAAAGATAAACAAAATTGAACTTCTGAACTGATCTTGTCGAAGCTTGATCGATCTGAAACCTTGTCTTTACAGCAATCCTTTTCAACCTGAAACTAAGATCAAAACTTAGTCATCTTGAGATCCCAAGCTGGCGATCCTCTGAATTCTAACTTCGATTAGATTATCCTGGAATTCCATCTGAGATCCCTTCTAGTGATCTCTTTTAACCAAAAAATCTATATTTGTAGCTTGGCCAACCTGAAATCCCATATGGCGATTCTCTTTTACCAAAGCTGAAATCAGTGTTACGGTTGGGTTAACCCAAGATCCCTTCTGGCGACCTCCTTTAACCAAAACCAAAAAAACTATGTTTGTAACTCGGTCAACCTGGAATCCCATATGGCAATTCCCTTTAACCAAAGCTGAACTCGGTGTTGCGGTTGGGTTAACCTGAGATCCCTTCTAGCGACCTCCTTTAACCAAAACCAAAAAAATATATGTTTATAGCTCGGTCAACCTGGAATCCCATCTGGCGATTCTCTTTAACCAAAGCTGATATCGGTGTTGCGGTTGGGTTAACCTGAGATCCCTTTTGACGACCTCCTTTAACCAAAACCAAAAAATCTATGTTTGTAACTCGGTCAACCTAGAATCCTATCTGGCGACTCCCTTTAACCAAAGTTGAAATCGGTGTTGTAGTTGGGTTAACCTGAGATCCCTTCTGGCGACCTCCTTTAACCAAAACCAAAAATCTATGTTTGTAGCTCGGTCAATTTGGAATCCCATCTGGCGATTCCCTTTAACCAAAGCTGATATCGTTGTTGCGGTTGGGCTAACCTGAGATACCTTCTGGCGACCTCCTTTAACCAAAACCAAAAAAATCTATGTTTGCAGATCGGTCAACCTGGAATCCTATCTGGCGATTCCCTTTAACCAAAACTGAAGTCGATGTTGCGGTTGGGCTAACCTGAGATCCCTTCTGGCGACCTCCTTTAACCAAAACCAAAAAAATCTATGTTTGTAGCTCGGTCAACATGGAATCCCATCTAGCGATTCCCTTTAACTAAAGCTGATATCGGTGTTGCGGTTGGGCTAACCTGAGATCCCTTCTGGCGACCTCTTTTAACCAAAATAAAAAAATCTATGTTTGCAGCTCGGTCAACTTGGAATCCCATCTGGCGATTCCCTTTAACCAAAACTGAAGTCGATGTTGCGGTTGGGCTAACCTGAGATCCCTTCTGACGACCTCCTTTAACCAAAACCAAAAAAATCTATGTTTGTAGCTCGGTCAACCTGGAATCCCATCTAGCGATTCCCTTTAACTAAAGCTGATATCGGTGTTGCGGTTGAGCTAACCTGAGATCCCTTCTGGCGACCTCCTTTAACCAAAATCAAAAAATCTATGTTTGCAGCTCGGTCAACCTGGAATCCCATCTGGCGATTCCCTTTAACCAAAACTGAAGTCGATGTTGCGGTTGGGCTAACCTGAGATCCCTTCTGGCGACCTCCTTTAACCAAAACCAAAAAAATCTATGTTTGTAGCTCGGTCAACCTGGAATCTCATCTGGCGATTCCCTTTAACCAAAGCGGATATCGGTGTTTGTTCTTCCTTATGGCAGGGCTTGAACCTTTCTTTTTTCCTTTGAAAATTTCCTAATGGGTTCTTCTCATTTTATTATTGTTCCAGAATCAAAACTGTGATGATTTTTTCTTTGTCCACAATCTTGTTGGATTTCATTAAGGATTCCTCCTGTAACAATTCAAAAAAATTCATGCAATGATTTATGGTTAGATGCCATGCATGCATTCTTACCTGGTTTTGAAACATAGGTCCCATCATCTTCTTCTATTTCATGAAACTCTCTCTTGACATGAGCTTGCTTTTGAAGTCATATGCTGGATTTGTTTTTCGTGCTGCCTATCATATCCTTGAGAAGAAGTCTTTGACTTTTTACAAGTAGCTTTTTTTTCTTCAAAAATATATGATTTGTCATTGCCTTCTTTGTCATGCTTTTGTCAAATGCTTTAACTTATCTTTTTCAAATCTACGGGCTTTCATCTCGTTTCAAACACGTAAAACTTTTCATGAAATATCTTTGTTTGCCCCCCAGTGTGGGGGTGTGATCCTAGTCTGGGCTTTTATAAAGAAGAAATTCTTTCTGGCTCAAAAGGGGACCACCAACGATAAACTCTTTAGAGAGAGAAGGGATAAGAAAAAACAAATTTTTCTTATTTCAAAAAGAATGCACATTGTTAAGATTGATAAACTCTGTTCTTATCTTGAAAGAAATTTACAGGTGATTATAGAGTGACCACTCAACCATTTATCCATGCAATTCACTATGCTATCCAGAGGTAGGGTTGTACTTCAGGGTTTAGCTTTGGTTTGTTTTCTTAAATTTCATCTTTGACCGTTTTATGATACATTCATTGTAACCACTCAACCTTGTTTAAAAAGTGCATGATCTCATCATTTATTTAAAGAAAAGGTGGGCTCAAAGACAAACACAAAATCTAGTTGACATCATGAGCCTTGATTGTCAACTAGAGAAAATAAAAGCAAACAAAAGCAATGACAAAAGCATGTTAAGGCAAACAAAGTTGGTTTACATTTTGAAAACTACTAGAGCTTCTTGGGTCACCCCGTTCTGAAACTTTTCACCCTGGGCCAACTTGTGCACAAAGGTCTTGGCGGAGACTTCTTGTGGTGTGTGGACAGTCAGTTGTGGCAGTGCTTCATCTTCCTTCCCCATATGTGTTTTCTTGTCATCTTCTTCGATCTCACCCTCTTCCATGGTGTTTACATTCATCATTGACAATTATTGACCAAGGTTTTCCAATCTTTTATCCACTATTACTTGCGGCATGACTAGGCAATGGATTTGAATTGATGTTGGGTGTGTCTTCAAATGCTACCCATCCTATCTTAATGAGCTCCAACAACCTTTTCTTGAAAGCGTAACACGTTTAAAGACCACGCCCGGGAATACCAGCATGGTACTCGCAAGTCAACTCGGGCTTGTACCAAATATGAAATGGTGGTTGTAGTGGTAATGTGGGGATATGAGCTATTTGTCCAATGCTCAGCAGTTTGGCATACATGTCCTTCAAAGGCATGGGTAATGGCGGCAGTTGTTCTGAAATGTATCTTGTATTTGGTCTTTGGTTGTTTGACTAGTTATTTGTTCAATTAGGGGGAAAAGGTTTGCTAAAGTTTACGTGTGCAACATGAGAGGTAGGTACTTGTGGGTTATGTGAATCCACTCTCTTGCCCTTGTACCCACATTCCAAGTTGTTAACGTCACCTTCCATTTTTCTTCCAATAAAACCTTTTTTCTCTAACGGCTTGACTATGCGCCCAACTTTAATCCCTTGCTCTATCCTTTTAGCTATGCGTACCGCATTGTAGAAATGCTGAGATGAGCTACCCATTAAATGCTCATAATAAGGTGCCTTGAAGGTATTGGCAAACAAGGTCACCATCTCTGTTTCGATTAAAGGGGGTTGCACATGCTTTGCCTCATCCCTCCACCTTTGTGCATAGGCCCTTACCGACTCTTGGCTCCTTTTCTCCATTGACATTAGACTTGTTCGATCTGTAGCGATTTCCAGGTTAAACTTGTACTGCTTAAGGAAAACCTCCACCAAATCTCTCCAGCTTCTGATCTTGCCATTGTCTAATCTCATGTACCAGCTCAAAGCGGATCCAGCTAGGCTATCTTGAAAGAAATAGATTAACAATTTATCGTCGCGGATTACTTCCGCCATTTTGTTATAGTAAGATCGCAGGTGAGTGTTTGGGCATTCTAAACCGGTGTACTTAATGAAATCTTGTATCCTAAAATCCTTTGGCACCATGATGTTTGGTACCAGACAAACTTCAGCTGCTCGTATAGGGTCAAACTAGTCATTACCCTCAACTGCCCTTAATCTTTCTTCCAAAGCAAACAGCTTGTCCTGGTCCATCAAACTGGGAGACCTATTATCCGGGGTTCCCTCCGCTGTTAAGTCCACAGTGATTGGAACATGAGTTGGCTGGATAGGGGTGATGGGCACAAAGTGTTGTTCATTGGCTAAGTTTGCCCCCTGGTTTTGAGATGCTTGAGGGATGTGAGTTGCTGACGCTTCTGCAGGTGGTTGTGCGGATGTTCCTTCCCCATTCTTAGCTATCAGAAGTTGCTCGAGTAGGTCGGTCAACCGTGCAACTTCATTTTTTACGGATTCTAACTTAGTCTGATAATGTGACTCTAAGTGAGCTCTTTCTTATTTCTCCATCCTTGTTCTGGACCGGTTGTGGTAGACTTTAGATGTGGGACCTATGTTTCACGATCTGACATGCATATGATAAATTAAAAAACAAATGCGTGATGAAAATATGATGTACATGCGATGTGTATTTTAGAGCTGATTCATGACCTTTGTAATTTTTTAGGCAAGATTTCTGAGTCGAACTAATTGCTGTAAATGAGGGTTTGCCAAGTTCTTATCATAGTAGCTTACTAAAACACATTAGAAAGAAAGATAGGTACTTAGTCATGATTTCAGCTAAAAAACCTGTATTGATGAATTTAACATTATCAATCTTGATGCAAATGAAAGTAAGATACACATCCTAAAGACAAGCTCTATTTATTAAGTGAGAATGGGTAGGTTTTCTATCTGGTCTTGAAGGGTCTCATATCTGCCCAGTGACGTTCTTCGTAAAGATAGTATGGGGGCGTTGCAAGGAACAGTTAAGGCACGTATGCCCACCATTACCAAACAGACACTCAGTTATGAGTTGAGTGTTTCACGCATCTGAACCCTGACCAATAGTCATAGGGCAAATCGCTAATTCCCCACCTAACTTAAGGCTTGTGTGTGCTTATCAAAATCAAAGTATGTGATGCATGAGACAGTTCTATACAATGTATGACCAATATGTGTAAAAAATTTAAAGAATATAAGCAGATAACAAAAAGAAAGGCATATTAACAATAAACACATGAAAACACAAACAAATCAGACAAAAACAAAGCTTAGTCCACAAGGTCCCCAGCGGAGTCGCCATTCTGTCGCACGTGTGCGGCGTCGCGGCGAATATTCCACTTCATCTAGTATGTATCTATCTTTATCTAGCAAATATAGGGAGGCAATAAATTCTTGTCTTTTATCAGTGGAAAATGGAATGAGAGTCGCCACCTAGTATTTTGATCACTAGGAACCCTAACTGGTCTCATAGATCGGGTACGGGGACTAATTGCATAAAGGGAAGGTGTTAGCACCCCAAATACGCCTTACCTAAGGTAAGCTGCATTGTTTGATTGTCTGATAAAAAACTAAGGTGTTATTGTATTTTTGGTTGTTGGTCCGTTTATGGTTTAAGAAAAGTCCTCCTCGGTAAGGAGGTTCTTATCTTTTCGGGTAAAAATCTAACTGTTCTAACGTCTATATAAAAAAACTACATTTTTAATATTAGGAATATGTTTTACGTATAAATTCATAATCCCATGATACTAAAAGAAGACAAAAATATTTTTTTAGAATTTTTGAAATATTGGACTAGTTCTCATGGCTCTAACAAACTTGTTATTAAAGCCAAAGTGCATGCTAAAACATATTTTTGAATATTTTGTGTTTTATGTATAAAAAAAACAATATGATTTTTTTGTTGTGTGAAAATACGATGCGATGATTTTTCTTATCTTTGAGATATTTGGTCGTATGCATGAAAAACAAAATCATTTTTTGTTTTTTTATAAAAATTTTTTTGCAATGTTTTGACGAAAACCGGATGTTTTAATACTGGATTTGTATCCTTAAAGTATAAAAATACAAACCAGTATTAAGCAATTTTGATAAAAATATGCAGGAAAATAAACAATTTTTTTTAGAAATTTTAACATATATATATATATATATATATATATATAATATAATATAACAATATTATAATATATAATATTATAATTATGTGGGCTGGGCCGGCCGAGATAACTAGGCCGAACTCAGCCCCAAAAGGGTTGGGCCGATCTCGGCCCAACAGTTCACTCTGCTTCTTCGGGTCTGGTCCGGACCCGGCCCAAACATAAGGGCTAGGCCAGAACTGGCCTGGCCCAGAAAACCCCTCCCATCCTCCTGCATGCAGAATCGTGGGGGGGGGGGAAAATTATTTTCCCCCTCCCATCCTCCTGTATGCAGAACGATTCTGCATGCAGGAGAAACCTATGCCACAAAACTAAGTAAAAGTGGAGGGGCACGAAGAGGTACCTGGCGCGGAGGAGGCGGTGACTTGCTGGTCCGGCTGCTTCGCTGGCGGTTCTGCGGTGGAGGCCGGTGGCGGTGTCGTGGCTCACGGACGACAGCTCCAAGCAGCGGTGCTGCTGTTTCAAGCGGCGGAGAGAGAGATTCCGGCTCTTCCCTTCTCCTCCGTTTTCTTTCCCCTTCTCCGGCTACGTTTCCTTTTCTTTTTGTTCCTGTTTATGTGTGTGTTTTTCAACTCCCGTTCCTCTTCTTGTTTCGGTATCGTCCCTCTCCCTTATCTCTCACAGTCCCTCTCCTTTATCTCTCACAGTCCCTCTCCCCTGTTTCCAGCTTCCCCGTTTTCTTTCTTTTCTTTCTTTCTGTCCCTTTCCTTTTTGTTCTTTTCTTTCTCTTCTCTCCGTTCCCTCTTTTTTTCTCTCTCTTCCTCGTGCGTGCTGGCGTTGGGTGGTATTTATAGGGCAAAGGGAGTGGGGGCGTCCCTATTGCCGCCCTATTGCTGCGCATGGGGAGCAGGGCTTTGTTGCCCTGCCACGATGTCGGGTTGGCTGGCCAGTGGGCGTGGCTGGCAGGGCGAGGCTCCCCCGGTCTCTCATCATGAGGGTACGTGGGGCTTCGGGTTTGGCAGTGCACGCGGGGAGGGAGATGGGCATGAAGAATTAAAGAAGAAAAAAACAAAAGTTTCTTTCTTCCCCTGCTGCGCGTCCAAGGGAAGAAGAAGGCGGAACAATGTCGCTCAAAACGATACCGTTCTGCTATTTTTTTTAACATGAAACGGCGTCGTTTTGGACAAAACGCGCCGTTTCATTTAAATATGGCGCCAACACGTCAACTTCCAAATCAGTCCTTAATGTATCTTTTGTTCATTTCAATTGCATCCCTGCCAACTTCAATCGCCGCCTTTATAGTTAGCCGCCTTTTCCACTTTCATCCTTGGTCTCCGAGTTATGTAATTTGACCCTCAATTGATCAATAAACTTTCAATTTCTTCAATTTGGCCCTTGATTTGGTTAATTACAGCCCCTATATTTACGCGCTTTTTCCAGTTTGGTCATTGATTTCAGATTTCTTCAATTAAGTCCCTAATTGGCCATCAAACTTCAATATTTATGCAATTAAGCCCCTGATTTGACCAAATCAACTCTCAAAAATTATAATTTGACCCCAGAACTTTAATTTCTTCCAATTAAAGCCCAAATTGACTTAAAAATCAAATTTTCTTGCAATCAAACCCTCTATAAATTCAATTAAACCTTCAATAAAATCCAATTGAGTCCATAAACATATAATTTTGTACTTTTCTCCTCAAATTAATTTTGTTTTCCAACAGGGCTCTTCATATGTCAAAAATATACTGTAAAATTTCAATCTTTGTATTTTCTAACCTCCTCAGCCAATTTTTGTGACCATTTTTTGAGCGCTCCAACCTCCTACTGTTATTATTATTTTTTACAATTTCTTCCGACCATATATTTATATTTATATTTATATTATTATTATTATTATTATTATTATTTTATTATTTTATCATTTATTATTTTTATTTTTATTTTTGTGTGGGGACCCAAAAATGGGTTACAACAATTACCATGAATATAAAATATTAAGATGACTCTTCTTTTATAATTATTATTTTGGTTTTTTTAAAAAAAACATAATTGTAATTTTAATGTTTTTTTATTAGAAAAGTAGAACTAAAGAAGAAGAGAAGATAGTTTTATGTTAATCCGGGGCGTAGCGATGATGGTGTGCTCCAAGAGAACCTTATTAATTCGTAATTAATATGCGAGGTGGGGGCAAGAAACACGTTTGTTTCACGGTCGAGATATGGACTGTTGGAATCTTGCGGTGATCAATTTACGTACTTAAAATGTCTTGTTCGCTTCCTCAAAGAGCTTGGATTGGATGGTGACACTCTCCTGCCTTGAGTCATCAAAACCTAACTTAACCACCGCAATTCAGTTCCTTATGTTTTTTCGATTTTCACTTCAGTTCGGTTTGAAAATTTATCAAACTGAAAATACCAAATCCCCTCCTTTTCATTTCTTTTTTTTTTTTCTCAAAATATAATAATAAAAAAATGAGATATTTTAAATTAAAAAACTGAAAACCAAAAACTAAAAAAACAAACTGAAATTTTTCGGTTCACATAGTTAGACTTTTTATAAATAAGGTTTGATTCAATTCTTCAGAACTCGAACCCAATAAACTAAATTTATTAATCCAACTAATTGACCGGGTAAAACTTTGATACAAATAATAACATTTTAAACCTGGCCTGGTAGTCTAAAAATTAATAATATCAAAGAATGTTTTTAAAAAATTAATAGCATTTTAATAAAAAAAAATTGATATGAATTGAACCAACAACTGATGAGTTGATTTAATGATATAATCACTCCAACACTAGACCGGATCTAACAACAAGAGTTTTTAAACCTGACCCGATGATCTGCCTGGTCCAAGGCTTGGGTCATCAAGTCAACTTAATTTTTTTTATTTGTATTATTATAAATAAATAAATATCGTTTTGTTAAAAATAAACAGAAAACATGTTGCAATTTAGTTTTTTATTTGATCATGTCGGGTCATCAAATCAACCCAAATTTTTAACTGGATCACCCATGTTTTTACTTTCCATATCTTTACTTAAACCCAATCTAATTTAGGCCTTAGATTAATTAAATTTCAAATCAACTAGCCAGTTAGATTTTAAAACTACGCTAACAACAATATAGCAACCACTTGCTGACTCTTAACTATGTAGCCCTTGATTGATAGCAGTTTTATGTCTTATAACCCTACCATCGACAAAGATACATACCTTGGCTGGCGGGGCACAAGTACGGTGAAGCTCCCTGAAAATGGATGTAGTTGGCGGCATAAAAAAGAAAATCACTTCGTGGTGTTGGATTTACGACCGGCTCTTCCGATCCTCTTCAGCTATGTGGGACCTCGACCCCACGGGCTTTAAGCCATGGTTGTGGGCCACATATAGACTCCTCCTGCCTTTCCCTTTCAAAGTCTCATCTTCCCTTCTACTTGTTTTATTTCCACGGTGGCTGGATCTTTTTCCCCTAAAGACTCACAAGCTGACAAGAACAGTACCGTCCTGCTGCCAGCGGCCAGTGCCCTTTGAGCATATCATGAAGTATCAGTCTGCAGAATCTTATTCATCGAAACTCTTAGCCGTATAGAATATGTTTTGTGGATGCCTTTAATTAATCATCACTCTCAAGAGCGACAGACAGGACATGAGAGCATCCTATGCACCCACACACCTACCCCAAGATTATCAATTTCGTTTCAATAAGTATTTTGTTTTCTCAATTAAAATAATATTTCAGTTTCAAAATATTTTAACATACTATTTCGAGGTTGTACTATTCATATATATATATATATATATATTCAATAAACATAATTCAAATTCAAGATAAATTAATTATAAATTATGCAATACAAACACAATATCAAACAAATATAATTTTAAAATTTAAAATATTTCTAAATAGTTAAGATTAAATAGATCTTTAACTTAAAGTAATTCAACTTAAACAAAATATCAAAATCTCATGAAAGTAAAATGTTTTAACACAAATATTTTAAATATAAAGTTAGGTCAATGTTATCAAGGCTAATGGAATCTAAAGCATCCCTTGTTTTGCTCAAATTCCTACAAAGTATAAACATGAAAAAAACAACATGAATATAAACCATATATATTAGTGATAAATCTAATTTTAAAAAATTAATATCATTGTTAATGAAAATAGTAATAATAATTTTCAATATTATTATTAATATCATTGTTATTGAAAATAGTAATGAAAAAGAGTTTTTTTATAGTTGGGTGGTTTAATTAATTAAATTGAACAAGGTTCAATTTGATTCAATGACTTTTCAAGAGCGGAACGGAACATGTGGAATGAAACCGGAATGTTCCGGGTGGAATTTAGCCGAAAAATCCGGAATGGACCGAGATTTAAAATGAGATGAAATTTGTTCCGTTTTGTTCTATTTTTTGAATTGGTATGAAACGTTTCGGCCATTCCGGGCGAAACGGAACGGAATTGACAACCTTGCACCTACCTCCCCGTTCTCACAATTCCATTATTTTAAAAATAAAATATACTCTCATACACTACTCGCGCGTATTCCTTATATATGAATGCACAAGTAGATTTTTTTTTCTTAAATCTTATTATTGTGGAAAAAAACCTTAAATTGAAAAGATTTTTACCATGTTCTTTTTTTGTTTCTTCCCTTCAAACTACATAGGCAACAAGAACTGCTCGTTCTTTTAATTTTAAAAATATACAACACGTCATTATTATACAAATTAAAAATAGAACATTAAGAACACAATATAATTTTTTTTTTTTAAATATCATATCATATAAATATTGTCACACATGTGCGGCATCGCGGTGATTATCTTTCCAGAACAAGATTAGCGTTAAAGAGAATGGTAGAAAGAATAAGAAATTCTTATCCTTTATCAATAAAATCAAATGAATGAGAGTCATCACCTAAAATTATGGTCACTAGAAAACTTATTGGTATGCAAAAGTCTGAATAAAGGGATAAATTGTGAATAGGAATGACGCATCCCTAAAACACCTTACCTAGGGTAAGTTGCATTGTTATTTATTTAAAGAAAAAAAAACTAAGGTTGTTGTGTTTTCTAAACGTTGGTCTATCTAAGGTTTTAAGAAAAGTCTTTCTTGGTAAGACGAGTATTAGGTTGTTGTATTTTCTAAACATTGATTTGTCTAAAGTTTTTTTAAAAAAATCTTTCTCGGTAAGGAGATTCTTATCTTATTAAGTTAAAAATCTACTCATTCTAAAGTCAAAACATGAAAAAAAAACTATCTTTTTATTTAATACCGAAAATACATCTTACGTATAAGTTCATAATCTCAAATATTAAACAAAACAAAAATCTTGGTAAAAATTTAGAACATATGAAAATGAATGATAAAAAACTTTTTTTATTTAAAATCAGGAGTATGTCTTAAATATAAGTATGTAATCTCAAATATTAAAAGAAACAAAATAAGTTTTTACATATGATAGATGTTTGCAATCTTGTAGATTTGAGATATTAGGGCCTCAGGTTCACTTGGTATTGCCACATCTATGGTGCTCGTTATTTGGCCAAAAGGCTGGATAAAGCCTTGTCTAATCTTGAATGGCAAACTGCTTTCCTCGAAGCATATGTTGAGAACCTGTGTTGTTTTCACTTTGACCATAATCCTATTATCCTGCGATATGGTAGGCGACCATCCTTAGTAGGTGGTAGACCCTTCAAATTCGAAGTGGTTTGGACTACCCACCCTAATTATCAAGAAGTTATCTGCAATGCTTGGGAGAGATGCAGTTATAATGTTTTTTAAGGTTTATATGAAGTTCATTAGGATTCGATTGAGTTCAATGAATGCGTTTTCGGTAACATATTCCAATAGGAACGGAGAATTGAAGCAAGGTTAAATGAAATTCAGTGTTGCCTATAATGTTATGAAGATAAGGCTTTCTCACTTTTAGAGCGTGAGATTCTTCGAGACTACAATATAGTCCTTAAAAAAAAAAGCTCCTTTGATTCCAGGAATCTAGAGAGAAATGGGTAAGCTATGGATGGCAAGAACACTAAGTTCTTCCATGCACATACTACTATTTAAAGATGAAGATATCACATTCATGGTCTATTTATAACGGATGAGGTTTGGTGTATATATGATGCTAAGCTGTAAGAAGAGGCCTTTTAGATCTACAAGAATCTTTTCTATTCGGCAAACAACTACTAAGATTATCTACTCAAGGTATTATTAATTTAGAGAAGCGTGTCTCCAAAGATGAGGTCCATACAATACTTTTGAGCATTGGATCCTATAAATTTCCTGGTAAGGATGGATTCCAAGCCTTGTTTTTTAAGCAATATTGGAATGTCGTGGGACATGATGTATGAGAACTAGTTCAATAATCTCTTATGCATGAGCAATTTGATTCAGGTCTAGCAGAGACTCTGATTGTCTTAATTCTTAAAGAGGAGATACCTGCTACTTTAAACAATTTCACCCTATTAGCCTTTATAATGTGATTTACAAGATCATTATTAAAGTGCTAGTTAACAGGTTGAGGCCAATCTTAAATGATCTTATTAGTTCTCTCCAAGTAGTTTTATCTCAGGGTGTAGCACCACAGATAATGCTTTAGTTGCTTAAGAAGTTTTGAATTATATACACTGATTTAAGAGCAAGAGAGGCACTTTTGCTGCTAAGATTGACTTAAAGAAGGCTTATGAAACGGTCTATTAGGTTTTTCTCCAGGCTACTCTTGAAAAGTTTAGATTTCCTTAAGGGATTATTAACTTGATTATGTTTTGTGTTCGTGCTTCTTTGAAATGGGTCTAAACTTTCATCATTCTCTCCTATCTGTGAGCTTAGGCAAGGGGACCCTTTATCTCTTTACCTATTTGTTTTCTGTATGAAAAAGTTGTCATGTCTTATATCAAATAAGGTCCTTTAGAAGGCTCGGCAACCAATTTATTTATTGAGTGGTGGACCATGGATATCTCATATGTTTTTTACAGATGATGTTCTGTTATTTGCTAAAGCTAGTACAATCCAGATACAACTTATGATCAGTGTGATTTCATATCTTTATAATGTATCGAGTTTTAAGGTCAATCTTGATAAGTCAAGAGTTATATGCTAAAAAAATACCAATATACATGTGAAGAAATATATCTCCTATTTGTCCACTATAAAGTTTGCTAGTAACCTTAAATATCTTGTCTTCCCTTTAATTCATGGTAGAATTAAAAGAATATATTTCAACTTTGTGCTAGACATAATTCTGTCTAAACTTGCAGACTGGAAGCTGTTAAATAAAGTAGGTAGGGTGACTTCAGCTAGAGCAGTACTGACCTCTATTATACATAAAGCTAAATCATGTAGCAAAAGTCATGTTCATCAAGATTCATGGCACTGTGGATTGGAGCAATGTAATGACAGACATGTCCTTGCCACAGAGAGTTGCAAAGATTGCAGAGGGAGGGTGGAGTTGTCTTTTTATTAATATGCATTTAACATTGAAGGGATGGTTTGAGAGAAAACAGTTAGTGCAAATTTTGATGGGGTATGGTGGGGCTACAGGCCCTAAGCTACAGACACTTGACGCTGGGGCTGCCATGCCCTGTCACAAAGAGTTCCAAAGGCTGCAAGAGGTGGGGTTGTGCCCCAGGCTGCAGACATGTGGCGCTAGGGTTGCTATGTCCTGGGTGCTAGGGCCAGACCCGCGCACTTGGCTGCAGACACCTGGCTAGGGTTGCCATGTCCTGGGTGCTAGGGCCAGATTCGTGCGCCTGGCTGTAGATCCAAGCAAGCGGGTTTGCAGAATCGCGAGTATGCGGTCTGCAGACCAGCGCGCTGGGTGCATACTCGCTCCCTTGGGTCCGGACCCATTGGTAATGTATCCGCGTCTGGACCTAAGGGTAATGGATCCTGCGTCAGGACTCAATTCTCTTGGGTTTAGTGTCAGGACCCAAGGCTAGCCTTGAGTCTTGTGTTGGCACCCAATTCTCTTGGGTCCAGCATCTAGACTCAATTCTCTTAGGTCTATCATCCGGACCTAATTCTTTTGGGTCCTCCGTCAGGATCCAATTCTTTTAGGTCTGGTGTCAGGACCAAGGGTAATAGGTCTTGCGTCAGGAACCAATTCTCTTGGATCCGGCGTCAGGACCAAGGATAATGGGTCCTGTGTTAGGACCCAATTCTCTTGGATCCGCCGTCAGGACCAAGAGTAAGGGGTCCAACGTCAGGACCTATAGGGTTCGATGTTGGCACCCAATGCTCTTGGGTTCGATATAAGGACCCAATTCTCTTGGGTCCAGGGTCAGGACCCAAGGGTAATGGGTCATGCATCAAGACCTAAAGCTAATGGGTCTTGCGGAGGACCCAATTCTCTTGGGTCCGACCTCAAGACCCAAGGCGAATGAGTCCTACATCAACACCTAATGCTCTTGGGTCCGGCATTAGGACCCAATTCTCTTGGGTCCGGCGTTAGGACCCAAGGTTCTAGGGTCTTAAGTTTTTAAATATTATTATTTGTATTATAAATATTGTTATTTTTATTATAATTAAAAGTATTAATATAAAAAATATTATTATTTGTGTTAGAAATATTATTGTTTTTATTATAATTAAAACTATTAATACTAAAAATAGTATTATTTGTGTTACAATTATTATTATTATTAATATAAATATTATTGTTAGGTCTAGCGTTACAGCTAGAATTAACGTTCTTGAATCTTGTATTTTTTTGATATTTTTTATGAAAATAAAGAGTTGACCCGCAACAGAGCACGCTACAACTAACTAATTCTTATTTATATGATGCAAACTTTCTGGCTTACCCTAATCGGTTTGCAGTGGCATCAACAGGATAATCCACAATTTTATCTGGGGCACGACTGACGGTGGAAAGGGACTTTACTTAGTGAATTGGGATACCATCTCTCGCCCAAGGAGGATTGGTGGTTTGGGTAATAGAGATTCTAGATATGCTAATATTGCACTATAAGGGAAGCATGCTTGGCATTTGTTTAACCATGGGAATAAAGTGTGGGTTGAAAGTCTACATGCATAAATATCTTAAGGCCAGGTTTAGAAATGCGGGCTAACTTGATCGTGTTTTTAAAAAATTTAATTTTTTTTAAATTTAATTTTTATTAATATTTTTAGATAATTTTGATACGTTAATATCAAAAATAAATTTTTTTTTAAAAAAAACTTCATCTGCATAGTAACTTTTTCTATAAGCTTGGCAAGGGTACTGTGTTTTTGTGGCACGATCAATGGCTGGAACATGGTTCAGCTGGATCTTTAATTGATTTAGTGAATGTGATTGACTCTGACCTTCAGGTCAAGGACCTTTGGCTCAATGGAGCATGGGATTTCTGTGGGATAGTGACGGCTATGTAAGACTGGATCAAACATTGCAATTTTGGCAGCACCAGTTCCCTCTATCTCAATTCTGGGGTCTCTGCCACCAAGTCAGCCTACTTGTGGTTGATTTCTTGATCAAATCAGCTAGATCGTGATCCTAAGTGGAGCTGGATTTTGGAACTTCATGCACCGGAGAAGACAAGAGTTTTGCTTTGGGTGTTTTTTCATAATTGTCTTCCTACAAACGTGTTTCGCCACATACGTCACCTTACTTCATTTCCAATTTGTTGTCGCTTCAAGCAAGAGGAAGGGGTAAGTCTGCGTTGTTTGAGAGATTGCGGTTTTGCTAGACAGATTTGGTCTCATTTGGGCATCACAAATTCCCACGACTTCCCATTGCTTGAAATTAAACATACTGTCAATTTGCTTGGGAGAGTAAAGATAATATATGTAAAGAAATTTCTCAAATTAATTGGCAACGTAAAGACATGGATGTTGTGAAATTAGATATAGACATAAACTTTTAAAGAAATTTCTCAAATTAATTGGCAACGTAAAGACATGGATGTTGTGAAATTAGATATAGACATAAACTTTCTTGGAACCAGGCAGAATTGGCTTTAAAGGTCTCATTAGAAATTATAATGGTAATTTGGGGGTGGGTTTTATGGGTTTTGCAAGTTATGGCTCTAACTTTTTTCTAGAACTTTTAGCCTTGAAATATGATTTGCCGGTTGCTTGGGATCGAGACTTTAGACAAGTTCTTTGTATCTCTTCATAAGTTTTTTTTTATTTTTTTTTATTAATGTAGGTGTTCGGATCAGCTTGTGTGTATCTCGACTAATCTCACGGATCCTAAAGTTAACGACCATGTAAGTCTCCAGTGACCATGACGTTTGTAAAACTCGAATAAACCTCCAATAACCCTGAAAATATAAAATCGAGTTTAACAAGATTGTTATTACTGTGATTACAATCCTGATTTTGATTACTGTATATTCACTTTAATTTACCTTACCTTAACTCACACCCGTTGTTAAAAAAATCCATGATTCTACTACCCTTCTTTTGTAAAGAAAGAGTAATTCTATTCCAAAAGAAAAGAAAAGAGAGAAGGCATGATAATGAGGGCAATCTTGTTGGAACTTTAAAAGACATGATGGCTTTCTAACGGGAGGGGAAGTTAATTTGCTTTGCCCAACGAGGTCTCGAAGAAATAAACAGAAGTAGTCAGAGTTTCAGTGGTTATTTATGGCAAGTTGGTTTGTGTTTGGAATATCTAAACCTACCCAATTCTGATCGCTTAGACTTATTTATACCTAATGACTCCAAATCATGATTTATAAAATCAATAGCATTGGTAAATAGTAAATACAAACGATGTGCGAGAGGTACCTGGCTCTAAATCATGGTTTTTTCTGGTTTGTTTTGGTTTTGACTTGATTTTTTTCTAGTTTTTTCTAGTTTGAGTTTAGTTTGGTTTTTTCAGTTTCATGTTTATAAAACCAAAACCGAACCGAATCAAATTAAACCGGTTAATGTTTTTAAAATTTTAATTAGTTTAATCGATTTTTTTAAATATTAACTTTGAAAATTGAATCAAAAATATCAAGAAAACGAATGAAACTCTTCCAGGACACAAGGGAGACGAGTCCTTCCCCTCCCTCCCTCTCCACTTGTGGGAATACTTGGGGTTGGAATGCACGTGGTCACGTGGGCGGGGATCCAAGGCCAAGACAGAGAAGTGGGGCCTATGCCAGGCTTGATCCGAGCCGTCAATATCAAAGTCGCGCACATACAGCTGGCTGCAGCTGGCTTTTCATTACTGGAGGAAAGGAACATTACTTGTCCCAATGACATGAAAAAGAGAGGGTTGGGTTGGAGAGGTGATTGCCTGTGCTTTCATTATTCACTTCTTCTTCCAGCATGGCCTGCCTGGCTTTTTATTTTTTACGTGTATTTTCATATTTGAAGGCAATTAGAATGTCAACGGAATTTATTTGGCGTGTGTGTTTAGCAATACAGTTCGATATGTTATTCTTATAATTGAATATTATTTTTTTTATCAATATATAAAAATCTAAAAAAAAAACTTAAAAAAAACAGGAATTTAATATTATTTAAAATGAAAGAAATAAAAAAACAGAGTCTAATGAGCTTAGCTTTGAAGTGTACAGCTCATGGAGGTTGGCGCTTCGTTTTCGTCGAATAATTGTGCTGCTCATGTTGTGTTAACAAGTGTAAACCTGACTGACTATATTACTTGCTAGCATCTTGGATTTGTATATAGCAATGGACAGGTGTATTGATGGGTTTAAATATAAATAAATCCCAAAAGATCATGCTGATTTTTTATTCCCAACGGTTACTGTAAAAACACAATCCAGTTTTACCCATTTAAATCTTGATTTTAATATTATATACTTAAATTAATCGAACTAATAATAATAATAATAATAATAATGTCTCCTTGTATTACAATTCAATGAAAAAGATTGAAGCCGAGGGGGCATTGGACCTTCCATCGATCCTGAAATTTGCCACCTCTTTGAGATTGTAGTGGCAATCATGCTGCTCCGCCACAATTTCAAGCCTCGGCGCCGTTGAGTGCTCGATTCAACAACAGAACACATCTCCGACTTTTCCATAGAACCTTCTCAAGCTATCAATGTCATGTGTCTAACAAAAACACACAACGTTGTTACATGTCATTTCCCCCCGAAGATATGGAGTTGGTTATTAATATCATTTGAATATATTCTTTATTGTTAAGTAACTTTTTTTAAAATATACTATGATCCCTCGATTTATTTAACAAAAACAAAGTATCATTAATTTTTTTTAAGTATGAAAACTAAAGGCAATATAAGGAGGAGATGGAGCCAAGGCAGAAAAGAATTACTGCCCACGTAGGGGAGGGCTTTTTTTAATATACATATATTTGTTTTAACCAACACTTGCTCTCTTTAACATCGACCATAGAAGGATTCAATTGAGGAAAGGTACGTGGACGGAGGACTCGATTGATAAGATTTATAGTTGAAGGACTCAATTAAGACAATAGGTAAACTCGAGGACTAATATGAGGTTTACCCAATAACAAACGGAAAGAAAGAGAAATCACAAGGAGGATCCTATACCTTCCTTCCTTGCTTTATTAGCAGTGTCTCTCCACCTCCTGGTAAATGGAGAGTATATAAGAACTTGCAGACTTCCATTTCCATTTCCACAATCCAGAGAGAGAGAGAGAGAGAGAGGCACATACACAGAGTTACTCAGAAATTTCTCTGTCCCTCTCTGGGACTGAGGAAAGAAAAAGAAAACCGCGTTTCTTGGAAATCGCATGCATCAAAATAGACTCCATTTTGCCATTTCTTGATTTTTTATGCAAGAACGCCCTCAAAAGGAAGCAAACCCTCTCCGTGCTTGTTCTCCTTAAAGAACGATAACTAACCAAGATGGTTCATTTCCGGTTACACTCCGGCGTTTTACTCTACACCCTCGTTGTTCTTTTCCCTCAACTTTGCCTCGGGATTCGTTCCATACCGACGAGGGAGACGAATACCGGTGCAGTTGAGGTACCCAACGGTTTCCGGTTCTCTGAAGCGCCGGATTACCGGAACGGGAGAGACTGTCCTGTTTCAACAACCAATGGGCGCTCGGTTTCCTCCTGCGACCCTTCTTTAGTCCACATAGCCATGACTCTTGATTCTGAGTATCTACGTGGCTCAATCGCTGCCGTCCACTCGGTTCTCAAACACGCTTCCTGCCCAGAAAGCATCTTTTTCCACTTCGTTGCGGCAGAGTTCGACCCGGCAAGCCCACGGGTCTTAACCCAATTGGTACGATCCACTTTCCCATCGTTGAATTTCAAGGTCTATATATTCCGAGAAGACACTGTAATCAATCTAATCTCTTCTTCAATCCGGCAAGCACTGGAAAACCCATTGAATTACGCAAGAAACTATCTTGGTGATATGTTGGATCTCTGCGTGGATCGGGTCATTTATCTGGACTCTGATATTGTGGTCGTCGACGACATACACAAGTTATGGAACACCGCGCTTAGCGGGTCTCGAGTGATCGGGGCACCCGAGTATTGCCATGCGAATTTCACCCAGTATTTCACTTCCGTGTTCTGGTCCGACCCGGTTATGTCTGGTACTTTTTCGTCGGCGAGGAGGAAGCCGTGTTACTTCAACACTGGGGTTATGGTGATGGATTTGGTGAGGTGGAGAGAAGGGGATTATAAGAGGAGGATAGAGAAGTGGATGGAGATTCAAAAAAAGACAAGGATTTATGAGTTGGGCTCATTGCCACCATTTTTGCTCGTGTTTGCAGGGGATGTTGAAGCGATAGACCATAGATGGAACCAGCATGGACTTGGTGGGGATAATGTGAGAGGGAGTTGCAGGTCATTGCATCCTGGTCCGGTCAGCTTGCTACATTGGAGTGGGAAAGGGAAGCCTTGGGTTAGACTTGATGCTAAAAAGCCATGCAAGCTTGATCATCTTTGGGAGCCGTACGATCTGTACATCAGTAATAGCAAAGGGTATTACTATGCTCACAATGACCACCAGTCCATGGGATTTTTTACAGGCTCTAGTTACTTGTGAGGATGGATTTAGGGGATGTGGGGTGCGTTGATTCTTTTTATTTTTGGGTTTGCTTACTGCTTCTACACGTTCTGAAGAAATTCTATTCTTTGATATACCTGTGTACAGATTAAAAGGCTGGGGCTGATTTGGGGGTTCAATTCTTTTTGAATGAATGAATATTCTTCGTGTTCATCTATCATGTTCTTCGCATATAGGATTTCAATTCCATGTTCCTCAGGTTCCAGTGCTTGGAACAATTTTGTTGGATTTGATTTCTGTGTATGTGATTCGCAATCAAGAGAGGAATAACATACATCCATTCACTTAGTTGTTCATTGTTTTCAAGTTCTTATGTCCTTTGTCTTCTGCTTTCTGGTTAGTCATTGAATTAAATGATCAGTCACTCACAGGATTCAACAGTGACTCAGAGCCAAAAAGGAAAAAGGAATGAATTTTAATTTGTCAAGCTCACGGGCTTTCTTGGGATGGGAAGGGGGTGAAGCCTAAGAGCCTGACACCCTCTTCTGATAAAAAATGTTTTCTACAACTTGAGGCCCCACACGGAAGAGCTTCTTCTCGGTGGAAGGAACCCGTTTGATGATGTGATTCCTCCCCATTGAAATTAGCTAGTACAAGTAGAAGTTGAAGTTTCACGTCTGGGGTCCTTTTAATTCCAGGAGTTGAAAGTAGGCTATCGTCAAGCTTTTGATCCATTCAGTAATTAACAACCCAAGTGACCTTGACTAGCAAACATTTTTTCCTTTCTTTTTAACACTTGTCTTGCCATTATTAGATCAGATGAACTGTAGTGTGGTGCTGGAGTCGGTGTATCAAAACATTTCTCCGTCAACCCACCTGGCCACTTGGTCTCCAGTTCTCAAAATCTGAAGACCTCCGATTTGGACTTCTAATTTTGTTGAAACACAGTTGATCTTAAGGTTTTAATGCTATGCTCTTTCTATCAGATTTCTCGTGAGGTGCGGTTGGGCAAAGAGTAAAAAGTTCCTACTGCTATGTTCTTAAACGCCCCACCTCCACAAATCTATTTTTCTAAGGAAAGAAACATGAGATTAGTTATCAGACGGATATGATTGGATCTACCAGAAAAACATCAATGATCGTTGCTTTGTTCATAAACACATTCGGGATTATTTTATAGAGAGGTCAAACGATGATGTATGGGTTGGATACTTTGGATGGGTAGAGGTAGCGTGATGCTTAAATTAACAATACCTGAATCTGCTTGTAGCACATGAGTGAAAACACCATTAACTAACTGGACAAATGTTTTCACGGTTTCACTGCTCATACTAAAAAGTTTAACATTAGTTATCAAGGTTTTAATTTTTTTTTACAGGAACCTTTATTTATTGTTAAATTTATCAGGGATAAATAAGATTTTTTTTTATTTCAATTGTATAATGAAACGATCAAAATATCATTGGAATAAAAAACAAAGTCAAAGTATAGTTCTATATTTTCATAATGATTTTTATGTAACTATCATGTTAGGTAAGGAGGAATTTGATATTTAACTAGGTGTAGAAAATAATAAAAAACAAAACGCATAGTGAAATGACCAAAATACCATTGAAAGCAAAAAAGAAAAAAATTGGTCTTGGTGGGCTTTTTTGTCTTCTCATAAAAGGTTTTTTTTTGTTAATATCAGGTCGAATGAGGGGCAATTGGATCTTTTAACAAAGAAAGAAATTTAAAAAAAAATAAAAAGCAGTTGGTTCGTGTGTAGCATGCACCATCATATGAGAAACATTCTCTCCCCGACGACAAAAAAGACCCTTCTGCTATGTATTTGGAAGTGTCTCCACTTCCTCTTTCTTTTAAGGTGGCACATATTAGCGCTGGGTGGTTGATTTGTTGTTGATGAGGCTTTTTTTTCTTTTTTTTCTCTCCCCTCACCTTAAAATGACAACTTTTCTCTCTTTATTGTTAGCATTTCAAATTCAGTTCTTATTCTTTTGATTTTTAATTTTTTTTCTTAACCCTTTTTATAAATGTTTTATTTGTTTTAATTTTATCATTCAATCCCAATTAATCATTTATTTTTTTTCTTTCAATTTGATCCATATTTTTTTAATTTCTATTTTTTTTCTTGTCTCTTTTGTAATTTGTTTTCAATTTCATCCTGTAATATTTGATTGATTGAGAATTAGACTTCATGATTTTTTCATATAAGGTGCTTTGAGTTTAATGATTCGAGTCACAAGTTTAAAAAGCTAACGTGGGTTGACATTTTAAAAAAATTAGTTTTGTGATTTTCTTTCTATTGGGTTATTCCGGTCTTTATAATTTAGGTCTTGGGTTTTGCAGGATAACCCGGATCGACTCGGCCTTGATTACCAGGGTTACGAGTTTGTCATACTAACCCGGGTTCACTAGGGCTGATATTTTTATAATTGTTTTTACCTCATTTCATCCTTCAATATTTAATAAGTTTAGAATTAAACTACATCTTATATTTATTTTTTTAAAATTATTTTTTTCCATGTTATAGTAATTTTTTATTATTTATTATTTAAATTTGGTTCATACAACATTGTTGTCTTTTTATATTGTATAATTGAAATAAAATGAACTTGAATCAAAGATTTTTCTTTAAAAAAAAAAAACGTATCTGCAGCAGCTGGAGATATTTTTCACACAATAAATAAATAAATTCCATTACTATTCAATGGATCTTGGATTACAGTGTGTTTAAGTTTTCTCAATTACTAAGAGCGGGTGTGGCAGTGTGGTTGTGGGTGTTTTTCAAATAACTTTTCGTGCCAAAATGTATGCCAATAATGTTTTTTCATTTTTTAAAAATTATTTTTGAGATCAGCACATCAAAACGATCCAAAATATACAAGCTATATTAAATTTTAGCAAAAAAAAAAAAATTCAAATATTTTGAGAACACAGCCGCAACCGTGTTCCCAAACATTCCCTAAATTCCACAAGTTTTAAAATCAATGGACCCTATGCTATATATTCTTTTGAATATATCAAAAACCGGTGCTAGATATATGCTTTAAGCTAGGTTTTTTTTTTTTTTTTTTGAAAGAGTTTAAAAAAAAATTAAATTTTTTTTATTTATTTCAAATTAATAATTTTTAATATTTTCATATCATTTTAATATGTTAATCTCAAAAATATTTTTTAAAAAATAAAAACAAATTATTTGATGCATTTTCAAATAAAATACACTTTGAAAAACAACCACAACCACACTTCTAAAAAACCCATATCTCATTTCAACAACTCTTTCCATCCAATTCTACCTGGAATGAGTTCCTTTCTTGTGTTTCTTTGTCTATCAATCCATTTTGGCATATACTTTTATTATCACTACTTCCATACGCAATGAATGAATGAATGGATGATCCCAACCTCCTACCTTCCTCCAATGCACAGTACTACTACTATCAAGCCCTAAATAAAGAAGGCAACAAAGACTTTCAACATAAGAAACAAGTTCAGACATAAATAAATAATATCATTATTATTGATTTTCTGATTGAAAGGCATAATTTTTAATTATCCTCCAAGATTTCTACGAATTCTCGTGACATCTTGGTTAGAAATCTGAAATGATTTCTTCAAAACTTCGTCAGGCATAGAGGGCTTTGATGTGAACGCAGCAAAAGCAGCTATTTGGGTTCCTGGACTCTGGCTGCTAAGTCCAGACACAGCTAGTGCTGAGTCCATTGTCTCCATGTTATATAGAAAATGAATCAAACCTCTTGGAAATACAAAGGATTCACCAGGCCTTAAGAGTTGCGTGAACACATAATTACTTGTATTAACAAAGCCCACAAGGAGGGAACCCTTGATGCAAATGGTCACCTCTGAGGCCCGTGGATGCGAGTGGAGTGGGACGAGCCCATTTGGGTCAAGGTCGACCCGGGCCATTGTCAGGCCCATGGTGTTTAGCCCTGGCAGATTAGTGACGTTGGTGACCTTGACACTGAAGCCGTAAGGGGTGGCTTTCGTGTTGCCTGGCTTGGACAGAGCTGCGGTGGTGAAATGGGAAGAAGCTGCGAGTTTTGGGTCGATGCAGGGAGCACCATTCAAGTAAAAAGGTTTAGATGTATCGGCAATGCAATAATCTTGCAGTGGGTGTGGGTCTGCTTTCGTAGAGCCCAGCAGGAGAGCCAGGGTGAGGAGGGAGGGAAGCAAGGAATGGCTGGTTTTTTTCATGCTGAGCTCGTCGGAAATCAGTCTACAGAAGTGGATTTGAATGAGAAATTGGTAGGAGTTGCATATATAGTGGGTGTTTGATGGTGATGTTTCGTAAAACTGGTGTCGTAATGTGGAGGTGGAGAAGGTGATTTTGAGTAGCTTAAGAGCATTAGAGGAGGACATAGCAAGGCAAGTTAAGAGTGGATTTAAGATCAAGTTGGCAGGACCCGCAGGACAAAAGAGTATTATTACGTTTCGCAAACTTTAATATTCATCACGGAAAGTCGTGGCTTTTAACTTTGGTTTTTTTTTTTTTTCAATGTTTGTCTTTGTGTTTGTGTTTGTTGTAGGTATAACTCTTCATAGCAAAATAATAATAATAATAATAATAATAAATATAAGAGTAAAAGTATTAAATTCATGTTTTTGTTGTTGAATTTTTTGTTTTTAATTATAGATTCACCATTAAAAATAAAAATAACAACAAAGCAAACATACATTTAGTTGTTCCGTATTATATTGTGGTCGAATTAATTTTTTTTTAAATAAAAAATATTTAGATATTATTCATATATTGTTTTAGTAGAAGAAATTTAAATCACGCAGAGTTGATTTGATGTGATTTAGTTTATTTGCTGGTCTAAAGATAACTTGAATAATTAATAAAAATATAGTTTAACTAAAAAAAAATTAAGATGACTTTATTTTTTAATTTTAAGATGACAACATGTTAAATTGATCCAAGTTAAAATACTAAATCCATGAACTAGGTTTAGGGGTGAGCAAAAAAACCGAGAAAACCAGAAAAAAATAACTGAAAAAACCGAACCGTGAAAAAAAACCGATTAAAATTTTGAAAACACCGACTAGTTAAGTTTTATAAGCCTAAAACCGAAAAAAACAAACCAAACCCAAACCGAAAAAAACTGAAGAAAAAACCGAGTCAAACCGGTTTGAACTAGTTTTTGTCCTAAAAAACCAAACCAAACCGAAACTGGTCGGTTTGAACCGGTTTCGGTTTTTTTTTTAAATTTCGGTTTGGTTACTTTTTTGATAAAAACCGAACCGAACCGAAAATGATCACGCCTAACTAGGTTATAAGACCATAATTGCCCCATATAAAGCAAATTAAAACAAATTATGAAGTTCAATTCTCAATTAACTCAATGTTGAAGGATAAAACTAAAAATAAATTAATTAAAAAAAGGACCTAAAAAAACCCAAGTTAAATTGCCAAACATGCAACCCGGTAATAAGATCAAGATAACATTACAGAAAACAAATCTAAATAAATTATGAAACTCAATTCTTAATCAACTCAATGTTGAAGGTTGAGATTAACAAAATCAATTAAAAAAACATAAAAAAATAAATCGAGTCAACCCGCCAAACTCGTAATTCAGGTCATGAGATTGAGATAAGCTCATATAAAAAAAATAAAAAAGATCTAATTTAACCCAAGTTAACCTGCCAAACTCATAACCTTGGTTATGAGATCAACATAACCTCATAAAAAGCAAATAAAAACAAATCATGAAGCTCAATTCCTAGCCGATATAATGTTGAATGATAAAATTAAAAATGACACAAAAAGACCTGAATTAACACGGATTAATATGCTAAGCACTATTTCTAGGTTATGAGATCAGAATAATCTAATAAAAAGCAAACCAAACAAATCATGAAGTTTAATTCTCAATCAACCTAATATTAAAGAATGAGACAAGCGAGAGTCAATTAAGAGAAGAAAACAAGTCAATTGGGTTAACCTGTCAACGTAGCGACCCGGGTCATGAGATTGAGACAACTCAATAAATAAAATCTAATATTGAAGGACCCATGACTTGAGTCATGAGACCGAGATAATCTTATAGAAATAAAAAAAAAAACAACCCGGTTAAACCTGAGTTAACCCGCTAAACTCGCGACCTTGATCATGAGACTAATATAACCTTAAAGAAAACAAATCAAAAGAAATTATGAAACTCAATTACCAATCAATCCAATGTTGAATGATGGAATTTGAAAAAAAAAAACAATTAAAAATGACATAAAAAACAACTCGAGTCAACCCGCAGAGCATAACTCGAGTTAATAAGGTTAATCTACCAAACCCGCGAACATGATAATGAGATTATGACAACCTAATAAAAACAAATATAATGTTGAAGGACTTGTGAACAAAGTCATGAGACCTAAATAACCTAATAGAAAGAAAATAAAAAAAACAACCCATTTATCTAGGTTAACCTGTCAAACTGGTAACCCTGATCATGAAACTTAGATTATCTCATAAAAAACAAATCAAAACAAATTATGAAACAATATTCTCAATTGACTCAATGTTAAATGATAAAATAATAAAAAATCATTAAAAAACAATACAAAAAACAATCATAGTCAACTTGGGTTAACCTGCTAAACATTATCCCCAAGTCATGAATCAAGATAACTTAATAGAAAATAAATCAAAACAAATCATGAAAACTAATTCTCAATTAGTCTAATACTAAAGGATGAGATTGAGAAGAAAAAATCAATTAAAAAAAAAACTTGAGTCAATTAGGTTAACCCATCAATCCTGTGATCCATGTCTTGAGACTAGAACAATTTAATAAAAAGCAAATTCAATATTGAAGAATAAAATTATAAAAAAAAACATTGATTAAATTGTTTTAAAAACAAAGCACTACTATTCCAATAAATAATGCTTTATGATAAGGATACAATACAATCTCATTCTCTTTTGCTTTTGTTAATGTTAATAATTACTATTATGGTTGTAAGAAAAATATATATATAATACTATGTTTTTATGTTATAATATAACTAAAACATGCTCCTAATTATTTATTTATAAAACATAGTTTAGAATTATTGTATATCTTTTCATTATTAAAAAAAAAAAACAAAAGCTAATAAGAATGCAAAAACCATCATCTTGCCAAACGAGCTTCTAATCTTCAATGGGTCTAAATTTTGGATCATTAGTTTAGGAAACTTTTTGTACATAAATCATGGTATAATCCATGAAAAGGGTGGGTTTAGGATTTAAAATGTGGGTAATAAGGATAACAACAAGATTTTATTTATAAGAAGGATTTTTATTGGTTAGTTAATTGATCTAATTTTTAAATTTCCTATTACTTATTTAGTATTATATTGAATTAAATAATAAAAAAATCATTATCCCTTTTCCATGTATAAAATAAAATAAAGAAGTTAGAAGTGTTCTTCATTTTATATTAACTTGGGTCAACCCTTACTAACCTATAAAACCTACAATCTAAGTCACGAGACAGTGATAATCTCATAAAAAGTAAATTAAAACAAATTATGAAGCCCAATCCACAATAAAAAAAATATTGAAGGAAAAAAAATAAAAATAAAACATTTAAAAAAAAAACCGAAAAAATAACTTGAGTCAACATGGATAAACTTGTCAAACCTATGACCTAGATCAACATTATAGAACACAAATCAATAAAATTCATGAAGTTCAGCTATCAACCAACTTAATATTGAAAGATAAAATTGAAATAAAAATTAATTTTTAAAAAATAACAGAAAAAAACTCAAGTCAACCCGCCAAACCTGTGACCCGAGTCATAATATTGGGATAACTCTATAGAAAAAAATCAAAAAAAATTGTGAAGCCCAATTACCAACTAACTAGATGTTGAAAGATGAAATTGAAAAAAAATGAATTTAAAAAAAGAAATGAAAAAACCTTGAGTCAACCCAAGCTAACCTTCTAAACTCGTGACCCGAGTCATAAGACTGATTTTACACTATATAAAGCAAACCAAAAAAATTATGAAGCTCTATCCCCAACCAAATTATTTTTTAAGGATGGAATTAAAAAAATTATATATAAAAAGGACAAAAAAATAACAAAAAAAAAATAAGGATCAAATACGACATAAGAAAAGTTGACAACCCACTCTACTATTTTGACTAAGAAAGACGAGAAACTGAGGAGTGAAGAGAGAAAAAAGAGAGAAGAATAAATGAAAGAAGATTGGCTAGCTAGAGCCATATGATAGCTCCTCAACTAGCATGCCTTTTGAAAAATAAAGATCACGTTGAGATGGTTCTTATCGCTGTGCAATATTGTTACGATTGTCCTTTTAAAGCGGGATCTTCGAGGGTGATGGGTTAAAAGAACAATGAATTTTTTATCTTTATTAGTAAAAAAATAATGGAGTCGCCAACTAATTTTTTGATCACCAAGAATCTTAACTGATCTTAGAGTCTAGATAAGAGAATTGGTTGTGTATAGGGAGAACATATCACTCCTAATATACATTATCTAAGGTAAACTGTATTGTTTATTTGTCTTATATAAACTAAGGTATTGTTGTATTTTCTAACCATTGATCCGTCTAAAGTTTTTAAGAAAAGTCCTTAGTAAAGAGGTCCAAGAATTTGTTTTTTGCTCATGTGAGTTGCGCGGGTGAGACTTGTGTCTCAAGTTATGCAGGTCTCCATCCTGCATAACTAATCAAATTGTGTTGGTTTAAGAATTAGTTTTTCATTTGTACCAGTTTGATTTATTTTATTCCATTGTGCAAATTTAAAAAAAAAACCCGTGAAAGGATATGGCTACTTATATTATCTTTTCAGACATTTATTGTATCATTGATAAGTGATCTTAATCAAAGAATTGAATCCGCCTTGGTTCAAGGTTTAGATTATGGAGTAGATGGATTAATTTGGGTTAATATAAATTAATTCAAAATTGTAACACCATAAACTTTTCATGCAATTATTTTCTTTTCAATTGTTGTGTACTTGAAATTTAAGGGTAATGTGTTTTATAAGGTAGTATTGAGTTCACCATCCATTTATTTAATTTACAAGTACATTCATATATTATTTATATTTACATGTTAGTGTGGTTACAACCTTTATAAATTATATGCATAAGCTTGATTACAATACAATCATTAGAGAATACTATAACCTATTTGATAAGAAGGACTCAACAACTCGATAACCCTTTTATAAGAACTAAGACCTTAAAAAAAATACCTGTAAAAACACACAAGATCACGAACACTATAAGTATCTACCTCATCGTGATTTCTACATTTTACAATTATATGAACATAACCAATATTATTAACCATTCTATAAGCACATCAATATGTCCCCTTTTCAATTTAATATTTCTTCATCAATTACTAATGAACTCACAAATTATACTATTGTTGTCATACATGTAACAACTCTTTAATTTAACATCTATTTCATAGCTCATCTCAATATAATTTTTTACTCATTTGTTTAATATTCATTGTAACTTTTCCATAACATGTTCTTTTTCCACATCATATTTTATCTATATCCCATTTAATCTCTTGAGCGTATTTAGTTTATGCCATCATTTCATTTCACAACACCCTTAATTTATGTCACATTTCACCTCTCCATCACAATCATATTATCCATTATATTATTATTAATTCATCAATATCAATTCCAATTCCAAAGTCTATGGTTTTAATTGTAGCTTATCCATATAAATTTTTTAAAAAACTCGGTACACTTCCAGTCTGTTTTTGGCTTACACATACATTTCTTTCATTCTTATATTACTTATACTTAATCTGACCCTTTCAATTATATCTTTCATCTTGAATATTTCCTAGACTCATGGCTCTTTCAATTATATCTTTCATCTTGAATATTTCCTATACTCATTTATAGTACATTTCAATAGTTCTTTCCAACTTAAATATTTCTCGTTTTCATTTGTGGCAATTCCATTAATTTTCTAATTCAAATATTTTTCATGCCCATTTATGGTATAATTTAATATTTTTTTCAATACAATTATTTCTCATGGCCCTTTACAACATCGTTTAATATTTTTCTAACCTTTATTTCTCATGCTCATTTATGGTATATTTTAATAATTTTTTCATCTTAGTATTTTCTTATGCTCATTTATGGCATATTCTATTTTTTTTTTTTATCATATTCAAATATTTTCCCATCTCCTATTTTCCTTATATCCATTTATAGCTTATTCAAATATCACATAATAAATTCTCCTAAGACAATTTAGATATCACAAGTTAAATTCCGTTGTTACGACCCATTCAAATATAACATATTAAAATTCCACCATTGTGGTCCATTCAATTTTTCATGCATCATATTCCGTTATTGCAGTCTATTTAATTTTTCATACTAAAATTTCATTTAATTCCCACATTTTAAATTCCCACATACTTTTTTTTCTCTACCTACATACATGATTTACATAACATTATTTGTTCTGTCCCATGAGCATAATTTATTTATATTAATTCCCTGCCCCATAGGCATTATTTTCATAAAATTATTTGAGCCTCTATCCAAATATCTGACTATGATACCATCAAATCTCATTAGTCTTTGTCCAAACAACATACTATATATGTATTCATAGTTTACATCCAAACATCCGATTATGATACTATAATCACATTAGTATTCATCCAAATGGAAAACTATATCTATATCCATAGTCTACATCCAAACATCCAACTATGATACCATCAAATCTCATTAGTCTTTGTCCAAATGACATACTATATTTGTATCCATAGTCGACGTCTAAACGTTTGATTACAATACCATCAAACATCATTAGTCTCCGTCCAAACTAATGACTTTCTCACACATCACAACCTTCATCTAAACGACCAACTTTCTCACATATTCTAGCCTTCGTCCGCATGGTCAGCTAACCACTTATAAAGCTCACTGATATGGTATATTTTAAAATTCACATGTTGTTCTATGATGTTGTGATCGTTTACCATTTATATGCGATATTTATTGTTACGATTGTTTTAAAATTCACACATTGATTTTTCATTATTGCAATCGATTATGATTTACATATAGGTATTTGATGTTGCAGTTGATTTCAAACCATATAAAAACTATCATTGTTGCGGTCAATTACACATGAAATATACATTACCTCTATTATGGTTGATTACCAATCTCGTATAATTTACCATCAATATAGTCAATTACAAAATACATCTATGTTACCACCATTGTGATTAATCATAAATCATAGACACACTACCAAATCACATTCAAATTTATGCCTCATAGGTATAATTTTTTTTTTATAACAATTATACATGACACATATATGTTCCATTGCAAACTAACAATTACACAAACATTTTAAATCATTAAAAAGGAAAGGAGACGATCC
Source organism: Populus trichocarpa (assembly GCF_000002775.5). NCBI lineage: Eukaryota > Viridiplantae > Streptophyta > Magnoliopsida > Malpighiales > Salicaceae > Populus > Populus trichocarpa. The sequence continues at coordinate 6,778,097 of NC_037294.2, read as the reverse complement.
TTACCTTAAGCTCATGCTTTATATGCTCTTAAAAAGTCGGCCCACTCCAAACACTTCTCTTACAATTCCTAAATAATAATCAATAATGTTTGTTTAGCCATATATATCTAATTATTTGTCTAACAATCAATTCAATACAACACATAATTTCACAAATCACCGTATGCTTTGACATACTCCTAGACTATTTCGCATTCAAATTAAAATTTAGTATTTAAATATAAAAATTTCACATCCAACACCCAAATTAATATTCACACATTGGAACTATCAATTTATTATTAAAATCTATAATTTACTTTTCATTCCATTAAATTAATTCTTCACTTAGGACTTTTACATTTCTAAAATTTCAATTTTATGCCCAAGGCATCACAAGACATATTAAACCTTCGATTTTCACATTCCTATATTTTCCAAAACATGGCCACAAATATCCAATCATACAATAATATCCATTTCACCCTAATATTTATAATTTAATTTCACATAAAATCAATTAACACAAAAAATTCCATCTTCAATCCAAGTTTCTAATCCTCCATCTTCACCATTATTTAGTTTTGAACATATTAGCAAAAATTCAAGGCAAGTATATTAGCCACCTCTCAAACCAATTACCAACCATTTTAAGCATTGTTTAAAACACCAATCCTTTCACACCATTTTCTTACCAATTCATATACTTTCATTTTCCCCATTTAACAACATAGCACATTATTTGGATATCCTATTTTACAAGAATTGAAATTTATGATTAATACAATTTCATCATTATACTAATCGAGTTCAATTGTGCAACATCACCTATAACACCAAAATTTACATAATGTTACCACCTTTCATATTTCCATTAACCCACATAACCAATATAACTCAATACCTAGTTTTTCTCATATTCTAAGCCAACCCAAACATCAACCCCCCCCCCCATATAATTCGAAAATCCTACTTACATAGTTTAGTCCAATTCCCCACATTCTCACCATTTAACACAAATTTCAATTTCCTTAACCAAAACATTCAAAATTTATTAAGTAAATATCATAACATTTTTTTTTGAAACGCAAGGTATCCTACGCTAGCTTTTAAGCATCAAACTAAGTCCTTACAGCCTGGAGCTAGAAAGACACAGGGTGTTTTGCGCCCTACGGCCCATGGCCCCAAGAGTTTTTGTTGGTAGGAGGATTCGAAGTTGAGACCTAGAGTGAGCAAACCCCAAAGCCTAAGCTTATATCTACTAGACCAACCCAACCCCTTGAGGTTAAAAACATCACAACACACATCAACCATTATCAACTAATATAAATTTCAACTCTTTTTTTTTCGTTTTAAATTTCCAAATTCGGCTATAAAAAGAAACAAATTAAGGATACCTGAATCTTTTTAATTTTATTTTTATACATGATTTATTCAACCAAACATTATATGAAAATTTAAATCATTTCACACTTTCACATATCGTAACATAATCCCTAACTCTCTATTATACAATATACATAGTTCTTGTAAGTACACTTTTAATGAACTCCATTAAGGCATCATAGCTTCCAAATTCCTTTTTACACTTCCTAACATATATCACAACAAGCCAACATGTATTTAAATAATGAGTTTACTTCCATTTTAATTTCTAAGGCTTTTACAATAATCCATAAGCATTTTCATTGCAAAATCACACATCACACATCATTCAACATTCAACACTTTCCTCTAGACACACACATAATATAGAATTCACATGTATTAACAAAATCTTTTTCTAAACATAATTTCGCATACCTACACACTAAATAAATATACAATATCATTAAAATTTAAACATATTTTTATCTCTTCCTAATACCACCCATGGTCATTGTCATAACCCATTTTTAGGTTATTCCCTAAAATTATCCATTTTTCATTTTAAAATAAAAATCATAAATAATAATAGTAGTAGTAGTAGTAGTAGTAGGAGTAGCAAGAAGATTGATATTTTGGTAAAAGTAGGTTAAGGAGGATTCCAAATACACAGAAAAATCAAGCTGAATTTTTTTGACGGATTATAAAACTAATCGTGCCCCTTTGTACCAAAACTGCAGAAACAATGCGAATTCCAAGTCAAATTAAATAATTTTTGGATGAATCTACATAAAAATTAAGCTCAATGACGTAATTAAATTTTTAATAGGCCAATTTGATTTAATCATGGGCCAAATTGAGAATTTAATTATGTTTAAAAATTAATTTGGGTTCAATTCAAGGATTTAATTAGGTGCAATGACTTAATTATACTTTAAATTGGTCAAAATAATTTTATTTAAGGTTTAATTGGTGAAAAATTAAGTTTGAGAGCCCAATTCAGGCTTAATTGAGAACATTGAAATTTTAGAGGACCTAATTTAATTTTTACGAAGTTAATTGGTTCAAATCAGGGGTAAAATCACAAGAAAATTAATGTTTATGTAAAAGACGTCAAAATATATGAACAAAATTGAATGAAATCAGGGGTAAAACTGAAGAAAATGAAAAGTTTAATGGTAAATTGAGGGTCAATTTGCTTAAATCCAAGACCATAGACCAAAATGAAAAAGGCGTTGAAATTCGGGGCTAAAATTGAAGTTCGTCAGGGGCAAAATTGCATAAAAATAAAAGTTTGAAGCCAATCAGGAGTGTCATTAAGAGAAATCACAAATCAAAGGACTAAATTAAGCTTTACCAAAACAACGTCGTTTTGGTTATTGTTCACATTCTTTAATTTTCACTGAAAAAACTACTCAGAGAGCTATTTTTTAGGGGCATTTAATACTTCATCTCTCCATTAAATTTGACAAAACTTGCAAGAAAATTATCACCTGACATCTGACTACACCCTGGTATAGACCTTTTTGGCCGATTAACACCACAACGATTGTGGCGCCGGCCTAAAAGGGTCAAATAATAAAGCCTTCAACTGCCAAATTTGACAGTTTATGATGCTCATTTTGAGCCAATAGTTGGGATCCTTTGGGGCTGACTTAAGGGCCAAGATTTAGCACCATTAAAGACAAAATATCCTTCTTCCACTCCTTATAAATAGGGGTGGATTTCATGCCCTAGGCATGAAGAAAATTGTGTGAAAAGTTGGCACAAAATCATCTTTCTCCCATTATTTTTCTGTAATTTTACTCCTCATCCTCTCTTTCTACTGTGTTTTCAACTGCCACCACCTCAACACTGCCACGAACAACCACAACTCAACCTCCTCCACCAACCCATCTCCTTGTTTGCGACAGGAACCATTGTCGTCAATCTTTCCTTCTCCCTTTTCACCGTAGACTTCTTCTTCTTCATGCATCATAAGAACCATCCATCACTTCAGCATTGTCGTAAGCCACCAACACTTCCATTGTCCTCAACCAGACTAGTGACACCAGTTGCAACCCCTACGCTAAATGAGCTACTTCTTCTCCTTCCCTCCCCTATCGTCTGCATGCAGGACATGAAATAATTCATGTCCTGCAACTGGTGGCTTCTGCCAGCAGATGCAAACTGGGCTGGACCTATTTCAGCCCAGCCTAGATGGCTGCGTGAGGTCCAGTCGAGCCCTAAAAAAAGAGGTTAGGTCTGTTAGGCCGCCAGTCGACCCAACACAACCTGGTTGGGTTCGACCTAAATGGTTACGTTGGCTCTAGCCCAAACCCAAAGAAAAAGAAGAATGAGCCAGGCCTGTTGGGCCGTTTTCAACCCAACCGGACCCCGTTGGGCTGGCCTAGCCCAATATATTAAATAATAATTTAATAATATAATAATACAATAATATTTAAAAAACTTCAAATTTTTAAAAGGGCATTTTAAAATATTTATAGGTCTCTCGCGTGTTTTTCCAATAATTTTTCATAATATTAGGCTATAGACTTATATTGTAAGATATAGATCCGTTATTAAAAATAATCAGTTTCCTCCAAAATTCAAAAATTCAAAAAATAAATTTTCATTTTGAAAAACCAAAATGTTTTGTTTTCGTGCATGCAACCAAATCCTAAAAGTTTTCCAAGCATATTTTCTTAAAAATAAAAATGACAACATTTTCATCATGCTTTTTTTTTTTTAAAAAAAAAAATAGATATCGTAACTATTTTATGGTTATCCATTAGGATTTGACCAGAATATCAAAAACCCTTCACTAATCATTTTGTTCACTTTATATTTAAAGTGTTAAGGTTTAGCTATAGACTTTAATATTTGAGGGTGTAAGACTACATAGTAGAGTATACCATAAGATATTAAAGATAAAAAAAACAATAAATGAATGCAATGCTAAAATTTAGACTTTAGAGCGATTAGGATTTAACCCTATAAGGTAAAAAATCTCTCATGAATGGAGATTTACCTTAGACCTTAGAAAAGACCAACGAATATAAACTTGACCTAGAAAAACAATCAAGCAACAATGCAGCTTACCTTAGGTAGGGTGCACTGGGGGTGTTGCGTCTTCCCCTTACATTACTAGTCCTTTACCCGAACTATCGCAAACCATAAATTTCGTAGTAACCATAATACTAGTGGCAATTCCTGAACCTTAATCATAATTTTATGATTAAATTTAGAATCCTTTCCTTTCCTAATACCTCTTAAGAGGCTAACAATGCCATTCGACGTTGCTCTGCCACAGGACAACGACTCCACTGGGGAATGCCTTGTCTGGTTGGGTTAACCTTTGCTTGTTTGCCTATATATTTTTTTTGGTCTATTTAATTTAATTTAGCATGCATTTTTTTTACTGCTTTAGCATTTTTACTTCTTGTTCATGTATACATACATTGAGTATGGATTAATGCCCTCATGCATTTTAATTTCATGAATAAACTCAATTCTAAGTTAGGTGAGGAGTCTCATGACTTTCAGTTAGGGTTTAAATTTGTGAAACATCCAACTATGAGCTGAGTTTTTACTCAATAATAGCGGTTACACTGTGCCCCAACCATTCATTGTAAACCCCTATATTACCTTGATGTAAAGTGGTCACTGGGCAGTTCATAAATCTTTGATACCAATTAGAAAACTTATCCCTTATATAATGACCTAGAACCTGCCTTTAGGGTATGAACTCCTTAATAATTCACTTTGTATTAGTGCAAACCAGATTAAAATCCTGAACTCTACAAGACTTTTTAGCTAAGACCATGACTTTCATGACCTTTTCGGAATACAAGAAAAGATTCGAGATGATATAATTAGTTGAAGGGGATTGCCCAAGAACCAAGGTTAAGGAATTACCGCACATAACCAAAGTACACTGCTTCATAAACAATATAAAGAAGTTAGTGTTAATTCTAGGGTACATAGATGGGAATCTATTTGAGAAAAGGTATGGGAGAATTGCTTATTTGATAAGGATCCCAATTCATATTTCAGCAATCAAAGCTTGGATCCACTTTTAGGATCTGGGTTACAAATGTTTCACCTTCGAGGATGTTGATATGACCCCTAACATTGAAAAGTATGCCTAAATCTTGAGTTTCCTAAATGACCCTCATAAAATGTATTTTAGGCAAAGAATTGAGAGTACAATTGCAGAGGTTGCAAAACTACTGCATCTAGAACAAGTTGATCAGTATAGGATGTCTAACGGAGGGTTTAAGTGAAAGATGATTGAGAATAAACTAAAGACAAATAAAGAAAAAGGAAAGTTGGGCGAAGAAAGGTATCAAATAGTTGTTTTTGCCATTTTTTGGTTAATTTTGTTTTCCTCATTAGCTACTGGGATTATCAACATTGAAGCTGCTAACACTTTCATTGAGTATGAACAGGTAAACAATAACCCCACTTCAGCTATCTCGGCTGAAACTTCCCTATCTCTAAACCATTATAGATGGCATGAGAGAGGAGTTATGTAGTGTTATATTCTTCTATTATTCATGTAGATAGTTAGCCACTTAGAGACATCGAGAGAAGTCTTCAATAATTTCTGGTGGTTCAATATGAGGTCTCTTGGGTTGGTTCTGAATGAAGAGTGGAATGACGTGGATGAAAAGGTATAGGTAAAAAAGTAGCAAACACTCTCTCAGAGTAATTTCAAATGGAAAGCTCATTGGGTAAGTAACTCGACTTATCTTATGAGCTGTGGTGACAAAACATGAGTTTCATTAATTGGTTTGACTGGTTATATCAAATATTCACCCTCATTGGCAGCCAGATAGTTTGGAGGATTATAGTACGTGTCAAGAACCCGGGGGTTGATGAAGTATACCAGTTTGTTTAAAGAGGCTAATTCTTTAGCTAAGCTACATGCCATCAGAAGTGATTGGGGGCAACATGTTTTAGTCCACAAAGAGGAGCAATAAAAGGAGCCCTCAATTAGCCCTAATTACTCAACATAGAGGAATGAAGGCTTATCTAGGATGCTCAAGGGGACGAAAGAGCAAAGTTAGATGCAAGATAGGCCATCCATCGCCATGGAACCCAAAAGAAAAGGGGTTAACAATAAAGAGAACCCGCAAAAAGAGTTAGATAAGCTGAGGATTGAGCTCGGCAATAACAAAAATCACTAGAAATTCCTGAAAGACCAACTTCTAAAAAAGAAGAAGATAAATGCCCTCTTGAACCAACAGTTGAGAGACAAGGATGAACAGATTGCTGAACTAAAGAAGAATCAACACGAGATAAATAAGTAGTTGGAAGAAAAAAGGGTCAAGTATGATGACCTAGTAAAAAAATACGTGATGATAAAAGAGGAACAATTGAGTCTGAAAAAGGCCTTAGAAAGTAGAAAATATGCTAACAAGAAGTTTATAGCTTCTTTAAAGAAAGTTAAGGATCACTATAAATTGAAATAGGAAGCTAAAAAAGAAGAACAGATTAGCTGATCTCACCATTGGAGAAGAAAGAAGCTTTAAAGCTTGATACCAGATCCATGCTAATGATGAAAGAGAAGCAAGAAGGGCAGTTGAATCAAATATAAGGGAATACCTGGACAGAGCAAATGCCCTAAGAGACCAAGTTTCCATAATACAGGCTGAGCTTGAGTCTCGGGAAGAGGAAGCGAAGAAAATGCAGGAGCAATTCGAAGAGTGGTAGGACTACATTAGTAGCTTCGATGTACATCTAAATACCAAGGTAGCTAAACTTGACATAAAAAAGGAAGAATTGTAAAAGGCCCGAAACCAAATCCAACAGCTAGAGAAGATGGTTCAAATACTAGAAAGGAACAATGAATCATTAGTCACTAGTAATGGAACACTGCTTCAAGATAACACTTTCTTCCACTATAAGATTGAACAAACTGACAGGCTAATTGATATGGTGGCCTAGAAGGCAAATGAATTGCGGGTGAAAGCTTTTAGGATTGGCAACAATGTCCTCAGATATAAAGAATATTTGAATGAAGTCTCCTTTTTTTTTTTATCAGGAATGCAGCCAATAAAGGAGTAACATTTGAGTAGAAAAGAGTCTTTGTATGAACCACTTGCTTTTGATAAATGAAATAGGCCAAGGCTCACTTTTTGAGTACTTTAATAATGTGTGGGATTCAATTGATCTAAAGACTTGGGTAAAACCTCTTTCAATTTATCAGACTATAGATTTAAATTCTACCCGTGATTGACAAGGAAGTCATGGATTAGCTTTTTAAATAAGTTAATCCATATCTGATGTGTATGTGCATACATTTGCATCCACACATATCCATTCATTGTAAATAATATACATACATGTGCCAGGTTGAAATATAGGTCCCTAAAGAGCTTTAATCTGCAAAGTCTACAACACTCGACTTCAATAAAGAAACATGGAAGATGAAGAGCATGCTTACGGTGATGCTCACTTCCAGGAAGAGTTAGATTCTCTAAAGGTTAGTGTGACTCGCTCCACCAGCTTACTCGAGCAAGTACTAAGAAATGCCTCTGGTGAGGGTCTTTCTAATAAACCTACAACTATTGTTCAAAATCAAGCAGCGACTCAACCTGAAGAGATAATAGGAGAACAAACTCAGGATCCCCAATATAATCCAGCATTTATGCAATCAACAACATCAACACCAGCACCCACAATCATAGATACATTCGCAAATGAAGCTCATAAGACAAGATCACTTGACAATATTGATCAAGATAAAATGGCAGCACTAGAAACCAGTATAAGGGCTCTTGAAGGGGTAGACTATGTCTTAGCTTTCCATACATATAAAACCAGACCTCAATCCAAGTTCTACAACTCCAATTATAATCCAATAACTGAATGGTGTTCCAGTTTGGACTGAACCAACATCTTTTTTCTAAGCTTAGCCCTCTCTTTGTCTTCTCAATTTTAGTAGTTAAACTCATCAATCAATCATTTGATTTATGTGATAGGCCTGTATTTAAGATGAACATTTACTATAAATTAAAGGTATCTTATATTATTAGACATGTTATTATAAAACATGTTCTAGTTAAGGAGTTATTGATACTTCAAGTGCAAAACGATGATATAAAACCTTGATAAAAATGCATTTTTAAGTACTAATCAGTCACCTATAAAGATTAGCATGAGATAATCTTATACATACTACATATGTACTGTACCACAATCAAAACTTCCACAAATTCAACCCCGTATTCTTTGGCATATGGGATGGAGGTGGTTATGCCCTTAGAAGTAGAGATTTCATCATTGCGGATCCTGAAAGATGTAGAACTGGATGAATCAGAGTGGGCAAGGTTAAGATTTGAGTGGTTAAACTTGATCGATGAAAAGAGACTTGTCGTCATTTGCCACCACCAATTATACCAAAGTATAATGGCAAAAGCATACAATAAGAAGGTGAGGCCAAGGGTATTTAAGAAATAAGATCTAGTGTTGAAGAAGATCTTACTGGCATCAGGAGAAAATCAGAGTAAGTGGACGCCAAACTACGAGGGACCATATGTGGTGAGAAAGGCTTTTTCTGAAGGAGCCTTAATTCTGACCAATATGGACGGAGAAGATCTACCTAGACCTGTAAACTCTAATGTTGTAAAGAAATACTATGCCTGATGTATCATTCCCATCAATCAATAAAAATGGAATTTGGCCAAGATTCCTTTAGTGTGTTTCCTTTTTTCTTCAAAACATATGCATGATCTTATGTTTTCATGAAAACTTTGGAAAATCAAAGTTTTAGTACAAAAGCGAAAGCTAAATTGGTGTTTGTTTTAGTAAATGAGTTTTGGGAATTCAAGTGATTCTACTAAAAGGTGATCTTACACCCAAAGACAAAACCTAAAAAACAAACAACCCACATAATAAAGCTAAGGTCTTAACTAAACAAATAATTTTATGTGGAAAAGTAAAGTTTACCGATTCTAAATGCACATGTTTAAAATGAGGAAATATCATCTTTGATCATCCTTTCATAACTCTAAAATATCTATTGCAGTCCCTATTAAGCCGAGTAAGTCTTTCTTGAGAAAAATAACTCTGACTAAGATCACACACCACACTATGGGTAGGTGTGTAAATCCCGAGATAATCAATGCTGGATTAAATTAAAGAAAATAAACTAAACTAAAAAGAAGTGGGGGCAAAACGAATACATTTAAAGAAAATAGGGTCTAAATGCAAATAAGAATAATAATAGAGCATAAATACTACTCTTCTTACTAAAACAGATCTGCAACTATCGTGAAGAAAGAATAGAGGGAATTTTGGTATCTATTTTTACAAATCAAGAGAGAGACACCAAATTTCAAGAACCCATCCAAGATTTAGGGTTATAGGAAAAAATAAACATTGGTAGGCAAGGGATTAACAAGAAAAAAAAATTGAACAAGAAGAGAAGAGGGGAGGGTCGGCTGTCATTAGGAAGAAAAGGAGGGATCGAGACCTTGATTCGTATCGGGTAAGATATTCTAAACATGGTCTTATGAGTTTTTTTAAAGTCGATTATGAATTAATGCCTGGATGTTAAATTATAGATTTGAGTTTTATAACTCCAGATATAGTTAAAAATCTGAGGAGAGGTCAGACAGTAACAGTTCAAAAACGGACAGTAACAGTTCGACAGTAACAGTCCAAGTGTTTGTTGATGAGCGATTTTGACTATCTTAGAGGCAGAACTGAGTTTTCCTCAAATCATAGAACTTGTAGCCTCATGTCTTATCTTTCCAGCGACATAAATTTTACTTGAATCGGAGTTTTACAACTCCAGATATAGTTAAAAATCTGAGGAGAGGTCAGACAGTAACAGTTCAAAAAACGGACAGTAACAGTCCAAGTGTTTGTTGATGAGCGATTTTGACCATCTTAGAGGCAGAACTGGGTTCTCCTCAAATCATAGAATTTGTAGCCTCATGTCTTATCTTTCCAACGACACAAATTTTGCTTGAATCAGAGTTCTCTAACTCCATATATAGTTAAAAATATGAGGAGAGGTCAGACAGTAGCAGTTCAAAAACGGACAGTAACAGTTGGACAGTAACAGTCCAAGTATAAAGAAAGGAATGATAACTAGGATTGGACAAAGAACGACAATAATAATGAGTGAAATGAGAAAAACATAAAGTACTAAGAAATGACTGAAAGAAAGACTTATTGGTTGTTGATATGGTTATTATAAAACATATCCTTGAGTGAGGAAAATTTATGAGATAAACCTGTGATTTGCAGGAGAGACCATAGGCGTGGTGCAATAGCAGCAGCAGGGGAGCACGAGTAGAGCTTCTATTGCAGGTAGGTGAATCACACTTTTACCTTCTACGTAAATTCCATGTTTTTAATATATATTACTGATGTGAAATGTGAATTACCGAATGTATGTGTACTCAAGGGGAAAGGTTGTTGTGTGAATTGCTAAGTGATGAAATATTCACTGACAAATGAAATATGAGAAGTGTGATTTGAGGCGTAAACTAGCATACATTTAGTGTATGTTAGGATCCCGGGCAAGGGAATCGCCATATTTGGACTAGCATACATTCAATGTATGTTAGGATCCCGGGTAAGGGGATCGCCATGTTTTGGCTAGCATACATTCAGTGTATGTTAGGATCCCGGGTAAAGGGATCACCCTGCATCGACTCCTATGGGATGATGATGATGATACCAGTGAAAGGGGTATCGGAAATGGGTTAAACAAAGATAATCATGTTTGATCTTATAAAACCTGGAATAGAGGTTAATAGTGAAAGAGGGAACGATTATTAATAGTTTGAATAAGGAAGAGATTCTAATAAAAACCAGAAAGGAGAAGGGAACAAAATATGAATACATGTTACCCTTTTTAAAATTGCTTGATTTCGTGTTGTTATTTCTTTTTATGTGATAGTCACCTTTCAATAATATGTATTTTATTTCAGGAACATCACATGCACGACAGGAGTAGATCCTAGCTTATGTTTCCCTTCTTGTAATTTAGGTTATAGGGGGTATACCCTTATATTTTGTAAACCTGAAAATGTTTGTATAACTTAATTTGTATAATTAATGTTTAAACTTGATTGAATGAACTTAATCTCTATAGTTCATGTAACCATCTTTCATGTCTAAGTATTTACTTTTATTTTCATCCATAATGATATTTTGTTATATAATGTATATCATGAATATCGTGGGTAATAGGTGTGAGAATATTGTGGAAATTGAAACCCAAGACGATTGGGTCGAGATTAAGTTATGAAATGCGAGTTATTAGAAGTGTAAACAGGCTACATATCAATAACCTGGGGACCTTCCGGTATAGGGGGGACTCCATTGAAATTTTGGTAAATTGTAATATGAAAACCATAAACATATATATATATATATATATATATATATATATATATATATAATTCTATGTTTTCGGTTGACATAAGAGTGTTATTTTTATCTCCAAGTAGGGGATGTTACAAGGTGTGAGAACCAAAGAAAATTAATCCAAATATGCGAAATAATCCTCAATAATTAAAGGTGTCCAAACAAAGCTAAAGGGCATGAAACAAAAATTTTTAAAAAGTCAAAAGGTTTGAGCATACTTTAACAAAATAGCAAATATGATGATAGAACGTGAAACAAAAGATTAGAAGCCTAAGTCTAATACTAGGGAGCACGATAAACTATTTCATAAGTCAATTCTAAGGTCTAGAACTCCATGGACCAAAAAGAGATCGGTAAACAAATACTGTTAATCCTTAGTTTTTAAATCCCTTAAACACCTTTTTAGCCAACAAATACCTTTTTTCTTTGTAACCATGAACCAAAACCTACATTTATGCCCAATCAAGTCCTATTAGATCAAAGGCAAAATAATTTGGATCGATAGGCAATGCTTTTCCATGTAAAACAAGCTTCATTATTCATACAATCAATGCCTTAAAGATTGATTCTTTGGAACCCTCAAGTTCAAGCTTGAATCGTCTTGACCAACAGGACGTGAAATAAACATCACTTCATATTTTCACCAAAAGAACATGAAATTTCTCAAAGACCTGAAAATAGGGATAACTTTAATTCTTTTTAGAAAAAGTTTGCTTTAAACCAATGTCAAAATGGTTTTTGTACTTGTAATGGCTTTGAAGTTTCAAAAATTTTTGAGAAAACAATCCTTGTAAATAACCAACCCCTTTATGGATGACATCATCCCTAGAAAAAACCCAGAACACTTGATGACATGATCAAGCTGGAGTAATCCAATGGACATAATAGGATTAGCTCTAAAATTCCCTTTTTAAAAAGACAAAGAATGTTGAACAAAACTAAAGATAAAGGTCTTTAAGTAAGGGGCATGAAGATACAATCTAAAGATCTATTATTTCTAGAGGTCAAAAGCATAAGTGATGACTCAAGTAAGCGGAAACAAAAGGCCACTGAAGCTAATTAATAGAGATCTGACTCCAAAAAAGGAAGTCCATGAAAAAAGGACCTATATTTCTCAAGTAAGTATACATGCATCATAATGCATTGCACTTGAGTCCTTGTTGAGAAACTAAGGAAAACATCATTGATGGGTTTGTCTTTTACCAACCCTATCTTTTTTAGTGCGCTTTTGAACCCTCAACCATCTTAGATAAAGCCCTTTCTAGCCTTATTTCTAGCTTTTTTGAGAGCACATTCGAGCCCTCAACTCAGATAGTGCGCTTTCTAGCCCTATCTCTTTTCCTTTTAGTGCGCCTTTGAGCCCTTGTCTCTTAGATAATACGCTTTTTTGTCCTATCTTTTTTTCTTTGAGTGCGTCTTCGAGCCCTCGTCTCTTAGATATTGCGCTTTCTTGCCCTACCTATTTTCCTTTAAATGCATTTTTGAGCTCGCATCCCTCTGATAATGTGTTATCTAACCCTATATGTATACCTCATCTCTTCTTAAGTGCACCTTTGTGCCCTCGTCTCTTAGGTAGTACGCTTTCTAGCCCTATCTTTATACCTCATCTCTTCTTCAGCGCGCCTTTATGCCCTCGTCTCTTAGATAGTGCGATTTCTAACCCTGTTTCTTTTTCTTTGAGTGTGCCTTCAAGCCCTCTTTCAAACCCAATCTCTTTTCCCTTTAAGTGTGTTTTTAAACCCTCACTTCAAATATTTTCAGAATGATTGACCATTTCTTGATATGATGAATCTGTTATCTCATTCCTTTTTTTTCTTCTTTACAAAGCTTACTGTCTAAAGTCTCTCACGAAACTTTTTGTTATAAACATTGTAAAGAGGGGGTAACTATTATAACCTTTTTTTGGGTTATTCCCCAAAATTTACCCTTTTTTCTTTTTAATATAAAAATAAATAATAAATAATAACAACAAAAAGACTGGCATTTTGGAAAAAAGTAGGTTGAAGAGGATTCCAAATATATAAAAAAATTAAGCTAAATTTTTGTTTGACAGATTAGGAGCCTAATCGTAGCCTTTTTGTACTAAACTGGAGAAATAATATAGATTCCAAGTCAATTTAAAAGATTTGGATGAATCTACATAAAAATTAAGGCTAGGGATATAATTAGATTTTTAATAGGCCAATTTGATTTAATCATGAATCAAATTGAGAATTTAATTATGTTTAAGAATTAATTTTGGTCGAATTAAATGATTTAATAGGTGCAAGGACTTAATTATACTTTAAATTGGTCAAATTAATTTTATTCAGTGTTTAATTGGTGAAAACTTAAGTTTGGAAGCCTAATTTGAGCTTAATTGAGAAGATTGAAATTTTAGAGTGCCTGATTTAGTTTTTATGAAGTTAATTGGTTCAAATCAGGGTAAAATCGCAAGAAAATTAAAGTTTTAAGATCAATTAAGGAATAAATTAAAGAAATTCAAAGCCAAGAACCTTTATATAAAAGGTGTCAAACTATGAGGACAAAATTGAATGAAATCAAGGGTGAAATTGAAGAAAATTGAAAGTTTAATGATCAATTGAATGTCAATTTGCATAAATTCAAGACTAAGGACCAAAATGAAAAATATGCTGAAATCTTGGGCTAAAATTAAAGTTCATTAGAGGCAAAATTGCATAAAACTAAAAGTTTAAAGCCAATCAAGGGTGTAATTGAGAAAAATCACAAATCAAAGGACTAAATTGAACTTTATCAAAACAACATTGTGTTGGTTACTGTTCGCCTTTTTTTTTATTTTTACTAAAAAGACTGTTCAGGGAGCTACTTTTCAGGGGCATTTAATGCTTCATCTCTCCACCAAGTTTGACACGAAAATGATCACCTAACATCTGAGTGCACTCCGGTATGGTCATTTCTAATCGATTGACACCACAACGATCGTGGTGCTGACCTAAAGAGATCAACTCAGACAGCCTTCAACTGTCAAATTTGATAGTTCATGATGCACATTTTGGACTAATAGCTGGGATCCTTTGGGGCTGAATCGAAGGTCAAGATTTGGCACCATTAAAAACAAAGTGTCCCTCTTCAACCCCCTATAAATAGGGATGGATTCCATGCCAAATATATTAAATAATAATTTAATAATATAATAATACAATAATATTTTAAAAAAAACTTCAAATTTTTCAAAGGACGTTTTAAAATATTTATGGGTCCCTCGCGTATTTTTTCAACAATTTTTCATAATACCGGGTTGTAGTCTTATACTGTAAGATATAGAGCCAGTATTAAAAATACTCAGTTTTCTTCGAAAAATAAAAAAAAATCAAAAATTAAATTTTCATTTCGAAAAACCAAAATGTTCTGTTTTCGTGCATATGACCAAATCCTAAAAGTTTTCTAAATATATTTTCTAAAAGATAAAATCACAACATTTTCATCATACTTTCTTTTAAAAAAAATGGATATCGTAACTAGTTTATGGTTATGCATTAGGGTATGGTCAAAATATCAAAAACCCTTCACCAATCATTTTGTTCACTTTATATTTAAAGTGTTAGGGTTTAGTTGTAGATTCTAATACTTGAAGGTGTAAAACTACACAGTAAAATATATCCACAGATATTAAAGATGAAAAAACAAAAAATATAAATAAATAAATGCAATGCTAAAATTTAGACTTTAGAGCAGTTAGGATTTAACTCAATAAGGTAGAGACTCTCTCATGATAGGAGATCTACCTTAGACCTTAGAAAAAACTAACGAATAAAAACTTGACTTAGAAAAACAACCAAGCAACAATACAGATTACCTCGGATAGGTTGCACTAGGGATGATGCGTCTTCCCCTTGCACAACCGATCTCTTACCCGAACTCTAGCACACCATAGGTTTCCTAGTAATCATGATACTAGGTGACGACTTCTAAACCTTAATCATAATTTTATGATTAAACTCAAAAATCTTTTCTTTCTCAATACCTCTAAGGAGGCTAACGACGTCATTCGACGTCACCCTGCAACAATCAGATACATAAAAGGGTTTGAAACCCAAAATTTATGCCTCCATTCTTTCAATTTGTCTATAGTTTAACAATTTCAAGCATCCATTTATCATCAATACAATTAATCCCATAATTAAATCAAGTTTGATTAATTACTTTCCTATCACCAACACATCACTATCTATATAACCAAGACCTCATTCCTCATATTTACACAATTAATGAATGTGAATTAACTTAAAATCAAGTAAGATTTTTATCTTTTGCAAAAACCCTATCATGGTCGGCCACATGACAAGCCATTTGTCCTTGTTTTCATTCAATTTTTCTTTTAACTTTATCATACCCCTTATTCATTTCATACCAAATAAACCAATAACTATCCAAAAATCATTTCCCTAAAATTTTTCTACAATCCCTAGAATTTCTAAAAATCAAGGGTTTCCTTCCCTTCCTTATAAAACAAGATATAACATGGATTTAAATCATGTGTATATTTGACTTGCCAACT
The DNA here is from genome assembly GCF_000002775.5 of Populus trichocarpa. Taxonomy (NCBI): domain Eukaryota; kingdom Viridiplantae; phylum Streptophyta; class Magnoliopsida; order Malpighiales; family Salicaceae; genus Populus; species Populus trichocarpa. Next base: position 6,761,863 of record NC_037294.2, on the reverse strand, counting down.
TCCTGACCTGTTTCATTTTGATCTATTATATTTTTACATTTGATATAAAAAACAAAAGATATAACACGGATTTAAGTAAGAAAAAGTCATTTATCTTTGCTAGAATAACTCAATTGAATGAGTTCTTCTCAATTCCTCCACCAGTTATTTGCTCTCCCTCTTCATTCAAAGCTTCATTTCTCAAATTTCTTTACCCTCCCATCATGTTTTCTCTTTTTATAATCTTCCTCATGATTTGTTTTTCTTAGTAGAAACACCCTTAAACCCTCTCAACATTTATAATTTTGGAGACCGCCATTTAATTTTTTTAAGAAAATGAGAAAAATCAAGCTCTTCCTCCTTTAAAAGAGCTTTTGGCCAAAATGGTACCAGGGGAGAAGTTTTTTATTAAATTATAACAATGCTATTAATGAATTTATGTGTTATTTTCTATATTTATTGTCCAACCATCATCACTCATTGAATTTATGTGTTATTTTCTATATTTGTTGTCCAACCATCATCACTCATGTAAGGCCTTCTCGAATTCTAATTAACCTTAAATTTTAACCCAAAATAGAAAAATATATCAGAGACTTCTTGTAGAATTTTAGTCTGTCCAATGATCAGATTGAGAGTTATGTTTGATATCATAAAACTAAACAATTAGTAACTCTACACCAAAATTCGAATTTGCGTACTATTTTATTTACTTAAATCATCAAGATTTTTAAACTAATTCATTGGAGACTCCCATCCATCATCATAATAAAATCTTCATCAGATTTTTCACAACTGTTAGTCAAAATAATACAATTATACGTTGGGCTTATACTGGTGATCAATGTTTTTCACGTATAAAATTATACATTATTTTATTTAGAATTCCACTTGTTGTTGTTATCATTATCATTGTCTAATTATTTTCACCTCAATTTATAAAAAAATTTCTTTAATGTAGTTATTTTACTTGATTAGAGAATTTACACGACTCTTCACTAGGTTGACATTTTACATACTAATTTATCACTTTACCTCATCCAAAATTTAAGTTAATTTACCAAATCAAAAAATATTTTCTTCTAATATATCATTTTTCAATTAAGAATTACCCTAACATTGATTTACTGATTTTTAAGCTCGGGGTTTGCAAAAACATTATCTTTTCATTTTTTTAAGAAAAGTTAGAAAAACATCATTTAAAAAAATCTTTTAAAAAAGTTAAATCCAGCTTTGATTAAATTAATTGGATCATGATTTGACTTGTTGGGTTGAAAAATAAATTTTTAATTGATTTTTTTATATAAAAAAAAACTCAACTAAGGTTAAAAGTCAAGTCAACTAGGTTATGTATCGACCTGATAAGCCTTGCTAGGTTTAATAATTATGATCTAAACTCTAAAAAGAGATCAAGTACCATTTGGTTATTATACTCAAATAAAAAAAGAAAGAGACAATAAACACACAAAAAAATACAAAATAAAATAAAAGATTGAGATAAAATTATATTTGATATAAAAAATAATTATTATCTTTGTATTTTATTTAATTAAAAATAAATAAAATATAAAAAATATATTTTATTCTTAATATATATTATCCATGCCTTCTATCCTCCAGGACATGTTCACAGTAAACAAACTCTAGATTAAATCTTTTCAGTTCAACAGATTCAATCCAAGGGTCCACAAGGGCTGGCGGGATATTAAATTCAGAGACCTGTCTACCATAACTTGCTTTACTCTCTCCTCTTCACTACCACTCTCAACTTTTCTTCCATGGTGGACCTCCTCCCATCTTGTTTTCACGCTTCATCTCATTAGTTTTACTACTTTGGCCTTTCTTGACTCAGACCAAGACATATCATATCCATAGGTATGGAGAAGAATAACTAACAATATTTGTGCAATCAATGGGCTTGCGTGCTTTTCTTTCCTTTGGTTGAATTGAATCCATCGTAATTGAGCTCAACCTTGTAAGATCTTTCAATCTCTCTTTTTGCATAACCACTCAACCTTCCTTTTAACTGTTCCAACTCTCTCTTTTTTGTCCCCAATCTCTAGTACTCGAAACAGGAAAAAAAATCCCAACTTTTTGTAACACTTTTTAACTTTCTTTATGTAATTGCTTTCTGTCTGATTATTGGGTTATTAGTAGCTTCCACAAGTACCAGAAACTGACAAGGATCTCATTACAGTGAAAAAGGTGAGGTGCTAAGACAACTAAAAAGCCCATTTGCTAAAATAGAAAAAAAGAATGGAACTTTGAAACACTTCTCGATTCTCTACTTTCTCTTTGTTCCTTGTTTTCTTTCTTCTTCTTGTCTTGATCCATTGTCAACAGCTTGTTCTTAGCCTTTTTTTATTGTGCTTCAATGAATTGATGGCATGCCATTGCTATTACAGGCCAAAGGGCTAGCTGTTTGTGTCTTAGTGTGGTCATTCATTCAGCTCTGGACTCGTGCTTTGTAGACATGGGTGAATCATTAGTTGCTGCCTCAAGTTATGAAGATAAGGTACACTCACTTGTCCCTTGATCTGTTAAATGTGCCCCATTTGTTAAGAATTTAGTTGTCGTGATTGTCTTCTTGAATTTATTTTCTTTTATTATGGATTCCTGATTAATTTCCAGTCCATGCTTGCAAAAATTCCCATGCTTTCTGGTTTTGTGTAGTTATGAGCTGTCATTCTGTTTCTTGCTTGAATTTTGTTTTTTTGTGATGACATAAAAGATAGGAGGGACAGTTGCCTCGGATCCTGCTCTTCAAGCGTCGGTTTCATTTGGTAGATTTGAGAATGATTCTCTGTCTTGGGATAAATGGTCATCCTTCTCACAAAATAAGTACTTGGAGGAAGTTGAGAAGTGTGCCACTCCTGGATCTGTAGCTGAGAAAAGGGCTTACTTTGAGGCTCATTACAAAAAGATTGCTGCTAGAAAGGCTGAGCTACTAGATCAGGAGAAGCAAATCGAACATGATTTATCGAGGGCAAACAATCAAAACAGTGGAGATCTAATAGTTAAGACTAGTCAGATGGATTCAGACTTTGATGCGTCCAATGGCCAAACTTCTTCTGAAGGTATTAGGCCGGAAAGCAAATTCGATAATGAGTGGGATGGTGGCCATATAGACAAGCCTACTGAAGATGCTGCAATTGATGCACACGGTCAAGCCTCAACGAATAAGCCTTATGAAGACACTGCAGTTGATGCACACGGTCAAGCCTCATCGAACGATCCTTATGAAGACGCTGCATTTTCTGTACATGGTCAAGCCTCATTGAATGAGCCTTATGAAGATGCTGCAATTGATGTACAAGGTCAAGTCCCATTGAATGGGAGAGTGAAGGAAGAGCAGGATAGCGAATTAGATACCCCTGTGTCAGCCAAGCTGGAAGAAGTGGCTTTAATGAAAAAGGAGGAAACTGGGTCTCAAGACATGAGAGAATTGCCAAAGAACTTAGAGAAAGAGATGGAAAGCATCCTAATGATCAAAGAGGAAAAAGTGAAGTTAGATCATCGGAAGGAATCTCCAAAGGTGAACTATTATGCTATCGAACCTAGTCATTTCCATAGGGGAAAAAAAGCTAAATTCTGACAGCTTTTTATACACTTATTGCAACTTTGGTTTTTTATTAGCGTTGTGGCTCATCTGTTTTACTATATTGTTACTTTAGATTTCTCCAATGAGCAAGGTTAGAGATTTAGCAATGGCGAAGAAGAAACCAGAACCACCTATAACTAAACGGCCCCAAATCTCCTCTCTGAAGTTCTCAAAGCCTGCGTCAACTTCTAGTTCACTGTCTGCGTCACAATCTTCCATAAAGAAAGTTAACGGTTCATCTTTACCAAGGAGCAAAAATACTCCTGTTGGAGGGAACAAGAAAGTGAACCCTAAATCCTTGCACATGTCTCTGAGCATGGATTCTCCAAATTCTGAGACAGTTCCTCTTACAACTACTAGAAAATCATTTATTATGGAGAAAATGGGGGATAAGGACATTGTCAAAAGAGCATTTAAGACATTCCAAAACAATTTCAGCCAGTTGAAATCTTCTGCTGAAGAGAGATCTATTGGAGCAAAGCAGGTTTGTCCTCTGATTAGGCTTATGACATGACCTTTAAAATCATTTTACTTCCCAAAAAAATATTTTTGGCTTGTTGAATCTCATATTTTCAATTTTCTTGAGCAGATGCCTGCAAAAGAGATAGGTGTTAAGGTTTCCACTTCTATGACACCACGGAAAGAGAATATAGGGTAATTTTCAAATTGTCTACTTTGTATTCTGATGAATGTATTTATCATTGCATGTATGCATGTGTGCAACTTGTGCAATAGTTTTGTTGTTGAAATGATACTTGCATACTGACAATCATGTGCAAACATTTTCAATTCCATCTGTTGGATGTCTGGATTTAGCTTTGAAATTTAATTTATTTTCTCTAAGAATAAACAGGGCAGATAATGGAGAATGTGAAAGCTATGATTGGTGATTGGAGCCAAATTAAACTCTTTTCTTTGAAATACATTTGTTAATTTGTATTATCTGGTAAAATAGTCATCACCTGCAAATTACCTTGTTGGTCAATCCAAACTTCCATTCCTTTGGTCCTCTTCTTACTTTATTTCTATCATGCACATCATTTCTGATTCGGCAGTTTTAAATATATGTAGATCCAATGTTGAGCTTTTATAATCATAAAATCTCAACAACTCTATCATAGTCTTGCTCTCTGGTTGGTGCTACTTTTTTTTTGGTTCATAGGAAGGCCTGTTGACTTTTCAGCTACACAATGGCAGTTATCCCTCTCCCTCCCTTAATCTCTCCCATCACAGGTGTGAGTGGGATTCGATTCCAGGTTGCTTGATACCATATAAAGCGACTTTAACAACCAGGCTAATTTTAACAAATGTGTCCATACTGAAGCTTATCTATTTTGCCTTCCATATGTGGCGTTTATTTATAATTTGTCTCGTCTTTCTAACATCACAGAATTTGCAGCTTACGCTAATTTGCGAACACTTTCTGTAATTTGTCTGTGAGATTGATATCTAGTTTAACGTTCATATCTATGATTTATAGAGTAACATCATGAAGAACTTTGAAACAATGATGTCTTTGAAACAATGATGTCTTTTGCTTCTACTAAGCTGCTTTTGTGCAAACACCTAAAAGATTTACCACCTTATATGGAAAGTTCAGTGTTGGATTGATGTTGTGATAGGTCTTTCAAATCTGGCGGGGTGGATAGGAGAACTGCTAAGCTGGCCCCATCTTCTTCTGTCTTGAAAAGTGATGAGAGAGCAGAGAGAAGGAAAGAGGTATAACCATTTCACTGCTACCCTTCTCTCTCCATTGGACACAATTCTTTTAGGAAAAGCTTTTTTACATTTTGAGCATGCAATGCTGTTTTCTGTTAGCCACTAAATTTAAGATCTCTTTTAAAATAAATTTCAGTTTTCTAAGAAACTGGAAGAAAAATCCAAGACTGAGGCAGAGAGCAGGCGCCTTGGAACAAAATCAAAGGTAGATTTCCAAATATCCTCATTTTTGTTGTTAGTATCAAATTGCTGTGATGTGACAATGAACAAAAAACAAAAAACAAATCAATATAATTTAAAAGAAGAATGCAGCCAAGTGTGTTTCTGTGAGCTTGTGTGCATGTATGTATACCAATGCACGTTTTGTTTTTCCTTCTAATGGTTTCTTGGATGATAGTGCTCCCAAAAGATTAGCTCCATTGGATCATTAAAACAATACAGTTCTACTGTTCCATCCGAATGACTGTCATGCTATATGCTTGGTACAGGAGGAAAGAGAGGCAGAGATTAAAAAGCCAAGACGGAGCTTGAACTTCAAAGCCACGCCCATGCCAGGTTTTTATAGAGGACAGAAGGCATCTAAAAGCCCATTAGATAAGGTATGTACTGTTCCAGCTTATGATCTACATGGGATGGAAAACAATTTGAAACATTATACACTACTTTGAGGTATATGGCCAGGTCTTTGCCTTTGGCTTTCCCTTTTTAATCTCTGTCTATATGTTGGTAAGTGCTTAATGTTAGAAAACATCTATATTTATTCTCTCCCCCTATTTCAGTGCTTTGTGGAGATTAAAATTTGGATATTAATAGTCAACTACCATTGGTAGTTCAGACAAGTCCACAAAACTATTGAACCAATCATTGAGAAAACTTCCATCATTTTTTTCAATGTCTAGGTAGGGTGCTTGTTTATGGACACCAAACCAGATAAAATAGAAAAACCTATTAAATAGTGGTAATTGGGAAAGGAAACTAGAATAAACTAAATTTCTACTCCAACTACTAAATAATAAATACTGATATTCCTAAAAATATAAAAATCTAGAAAAACTAAACAATATTAAAATTTCTAAATGGTCAAATAATATTTGTTGTCGTTGTCTTTCTCCACCCCCACCAACTTTTTAGTGTTTATCGAGTCTGGTGAGGCTGGATGACTTTGAGAGGCCTATTGTTGCCTTGCTTACAATTAGGCTTATTGTCTGTCAATTTGCCATCACTCAAATGGGTCACAGGGAACATGATGGATGACCTGTCACTGTCAACACTACATGGCATTTGACAAGTGAAATGCATCTTTTTATGTTGCATATCAAAATTCCAGTAGCATGTGAATTTAAATGTGCATTTGATTTAAGCTTCTAAACCCTATCCGTCTATATTCAGGAGAATCCAATTTATGAATTCTGGGGAAATAGAGCAATGAATTGAAAAAAAAAAATTGTTTTGCTAAATTATCCTGAGACTGAAGGAGCATGCAAAAATGCTCAAACACTATGTTTTTAACTTTAAGTCATTGTCCCCTAATTTCCTTCTAAATCATGTCATAAACTCATAATCCCTGCTCGATGGGTTTTTTCTTGAGGATTCGGGGAAAGAAAGGGATGGGTTGCGCGCACACAAAAAAAGAAAACCAGTAAACACACTAGACCTGAGGGTTCAAAACATGTAAATGAATGTGAGAACTGATAGACTTATTGTCATGATGTATGCAGGAGGGTTCCAAGACGCTTCGGATATAGAGATACACATCATCCATCAGGAATGTGATATAATGAAACTTTCTCTGAAAGAAACAGTGAGCAAGGGTGGCCCATTCACATTGGAGGCTGCATGCATATATTTCTAGATGAGGACTGTACAGTTGGAGTGGAGTTGCTTTCTAGCAAGGAACCTGTCATGAGAGTATCACTCGGCAAATGGCAAGCTCAGTTGCTTTCTGTATGTTGGAATTGCAACCAGAGAAACCAGATTTCATTAATCATGTTGTCTAGAATAGATGGGAAATTATTTGTGACAGAAAACACAAAGAGGTGAGGACTGCCATGTTCTTCACGCATTAGCTCTAGGCATGCATGCATTACTGTGTGAGATCAGAAGTATCAAATCGTTAGGGATATGCATAGAGGCCTTGAATAGTTTAGATATATACTGTTACATGTATTTGTTATGGCACCATGTTCTGCTTTTGTGAAGATGTATCTTCTATTTATCTTGTCCTTCGAATTTTCACAGTGTGAGGTTCAATCTTGCTTGTGTCGGGCTTGAACTTCAATGAGCGTGAAGGAAATTGTTGTCTTGGTAATTAGGATAGGAGTATAGGAAAGCTTAATCATGTTTCCTACTGGCAGCCTGCAGCATCATTTAATGGGAGAGAACAAAAATCTTCTTCTTGCAAATCTTCTTCCACATGGGCAAGAAGTAGATTTTAGCCACATCAACCAGCCTATAGAGTATAGCCTATACTATAAAATTCTTGCATTGCGAGCGACTGAAATTATTTCTAAGCTTTCAATTTCTAGGATTCATCAAGTCAAAGAAGGAAAATCTCCTCCAGCCAAGGGCAAAGGCAATAATCGAAATTGACGCTCCTATATACTTCCTATTTTCTATTCAAACTGCCAAACATGCCCTAGGCATACTGTGGTGTGTTTCTCGCACAATTGCAGCATGGAATTATTATTATTATTATTATACAAAACTTGGCAATTCAAAGTGGAAAACGATACTTTTACCTTATTTGCAGAAGTGTTTTTTTTTTAATAATTTTTTTTTATATTAATTTTTTATATTAAGTTATTATACTCTCACAACAACACGGATTGCAGATTTGATAGGTTAACTTGATTGGTTCAATTTTTTTAATTAATTATTTTTTAATTTCATCCTTTAACATTAAGTTAATTAGAAATTAAGTTTCATAATTTATTTTGTTTATTTTCTATTAGGTTATTTTAGCCTCATGACTCGGGAATAGTGCTTAACAGGTTAACCTGAGTTGACTCAAGTTGTTTTCTTATTTTTTTTAATTGAATTTTTTTAATTTTATCATTTAATATTGGATCGGTTGGGGTTTGAGCTTCGTAATTTTTTTTTTATTTGTGTTCTATGAAGTTATGTTAGTCTCATGATTAAGGGTGTATTTTTGATATTTTAACTTCAGGTAAATCGAGTTGTTTTTTTTAAAGGTTAACTCAGTCTCATGACCTGGGTCACGAGTCTTTCAACATTGGATTTTCTTTTTTATTGGGCTATCCTCGTCTCATAACCCGAGTCGTGGATTTAGCGGGTTAACCCAGTTGACTCAATGTTTTTTTAATTGACTTTTTTCCTATTTTCATTATTATTTTTTTTATTAGGAATTAAGCTTCATGATTTATTTTAGTTTTCTTTTTATTATGTTATTCTAATTTCATGTGCTTAACGGGTTAACCTGGACCGACTTAACTCATTTTGTGTTATTTTTTTAATTAATATTTTTACAAATTTTATCGTTCAACATTGGATCCGACAGAATTGATTAGAGATTGAACTTCATAATTTATTTTGATTTGCTCTCTATGAGGTTATCTCAGTCTCATGACCAAAGTCGTGGATTTGACGGGTCTTTTTTTTTTCTATAAGGTTATCTCCATTTCATGATCTAGATCATGGGTTAAGCTAATTGACTTGAGTTATTTTTATATTTTTGTTTTTAATCTCATCCTTCAACATTGAGCTTATTAAGAATTAGACTTTGTAATTTATTTCGATTTGCTTTTAATAGGGTTATCTCTTTTTTTTTTTATCCGGGTTACGGGTTTGACAGGTTATTCCAATTCATTTTTTTAGATCTTTTTTAATTGATTTTTTTAAAAAAAACTTTTCCTCTAGCACGTGATTAATTGAGAATTAGCTTTCATAATTTATTTTGATTTGTTTTTTATAGGATTATCATAGTCTCATAACCCGAATCACAAATTTAACATATTAACTTAGTCAATCCAGTATGTTATTTTAATATTAGAAAAATATGATATTTTGAATTATTTTTATACCTACAAAGTTAACCAAATTATATTGAATGAATTTTCAAAAAACATTAAAACAAATTTTGACCTCACTCGCACCGTGCCGATTATCAATAATCTAGTTGATATCTATAACCAAAAAGAACTGCACTGTTGTTTGCTCATGATTCCGTTTCCATACAAGAACTTCTCTGTATAAATTATCTATCATACAAAAGCATAGTGTACTTCACATCTAGTTTGCACCTTTTAAGTATATATGCCTGGAGTAGCTTGAATTTACCTATGACCATCTTGATCAATTTCTTATGGCATCAGTTAAAAAGCATTTACACTTTCACTTGAAATTGACAAATTTAAACCATGATACAAAAAAAAAAAGAGAGTTTATTTACATTCCTGCAAAACAATTCAAAGAATCCAAAAATATTCACCTCTATAAATGCGGGAATGTTTTAACAACTATATACATTGGCCCATTCCCTTCCATGATAATTGATAGACATCCTTCAAAAATCTGAATCCGATTCGCTAGAACAGTTCATAGATTTTTCTTTCATAAAGTGTTGGGGCAAGTTTGGGAACCTTACTGGGATCCTTGATGCTGGTGACTTGGGGGAGGATTCAACACTTCTTGATGATGTTTTCCTTCTTTGCAGATTTCGAGTAATTTCAATACAGACCTGGTCAACCATACATAGAAAGTCTTTAATGATGGAAAATAGTTGAAGTGCGTGTGCTTCTTGATCTTTCGAAGCTCCTGCATGGTAATATTCTGTTGTTTTCTTTACAAGATCCATCACCCTCGTCTGCTCTTGAGTCAAACCCTTTAGTTCTTCCTCAGCTGCTTCAAGAAAACCTTTCATTTCCCTTACAAACCCCCCTTCTCCGTTAGCAGCAGCACATTGTGACATAAATGCCCTAACTTCTCTTGCACCTGTTGCGAGAGCTGAGCAAGTAGCAGCAAAGGTATCATAATCTATTTGGGCTGCTTTCTTAACATTAGAGAATTCAATGCTGAGCCCTCCTACCGCAGGTAATCCCAGCATCATATATTCCTTCTCTCTCTCTCCTTTTGACGCTGAATCCTCAGAAATCACACTGCTGTTGCTTCTTTGGCTGCTGTTTCGACTCAAGCTACGATTTCGATTAAGAACGCAACGTTTTCCTTCAGTTCGGACTACTTCTTCCACGACAAAGTGAAGTAAAGTAGTTTTTCCATCCATGCTTTTAACATCAGATAGCTTTCCTAGTGAAGTTAGTTTGAAAGCTTGCGCATTTCCTCTAGAAGTTCCAGCGTTCATGCGATTACCAGCCTTGAGAATTGCTTCCAGAAGTTTGATAAAGAGTCCTCGATTTCGAAGTTCCTTGCATCCTGATTCAAGTATTTGTAAAGATTCCTTGAAGTGAAGAATCTCTGCATCATAAGTTGATCTGAAAAGCATGGCATTAATACGACTAAATGCTGTTGGAACAGCTTTCAGAAGATGGTAGAAGAAGGACTCAGCATCAGCCAGTCTAGTAGTGTCTCCCCCGAATTCAAGGATTTGGGATTCTTCCTCTTTGGTTGGAGCAATTCTCATAAGCTTTTCAAGAGTATCTACACTTAGACCTTGGCCATTAGTCAATGCATCAAGGAGCTCACTGCGAGAGATGGCCAGAGACTTGAGAACAATTGCCATGTTCTGGGATTTTCGGGCATCAAGAATAACAATTTGTGCTGATGAACTGGAAATAAGATTATTTGAATTGCTCGAGTTGCTCTCACTTTTTGGGGATTTCCTGTTGGTGGCTACGAATCCGAAGAGGGCTTCCATAAGATTATCATCAACCCTGAAACATTGAAAATTTTGAGAATCCATAGAATAGGATATCGAACTACTTCATTAGTATAATCTTATTCGAACAAAAAGATGAATCACAGTTACCTAAAAGAGCCACCATCGATTTTGTCCCACACCATGGACTGGCCAGCATTCGTGTTCACCTTATCCCAGTGCAACGGCTTCAGTTTTACCTGGCCATTCCCAGCTGCTGCTGTAGTACTGCCTTGTCCAGTTGAAGACTCCCCTGATTCACCTTTACTTGGGTTCCCTTTTTGCAATGGAGGAAGATTTGAAGATGCTGCCTTGGGTGGTGGTGGAGGCGGCGGCGGCTGATTTTTCTTTGCTGGGATTGTAGGAGGTGGAGGCGGTGCAGGAACTTGCTTGTTTGGAATTGCCATTGAAGATTGTAGTGGCGGCGGCGGCGCTGGAGACAGGGTAAGGGGAAGATTTGAATTTGATGGTTGACTTGTTAAAATTTGTTTTTCAATGGCCTTGACAAATTGATGGCTGACAGTAGGAATTGTTGTTTCTGGCACAACTTTTTTCTCAGAAGTTGAAGATTTTCCTCGAAGCAATGGAATTTCTTGTATAGGCTCAGACTTAGAATTCCTCCTGCGTTCTTCTCTGACAAAACTGTTTTTCTTATCTTCTTCTTCAAGTTTTCTCCAGTACAGCACATCCAATCCATTCTCATCAACAACCAATCCTTTAACATTCCCTTCGATTCGAGAAAATTGACTAGGAGGCAGAGGCAGAGGCACCACTGCCTGACCTCCTCTAGAACCAGTACCATGTCCATTACTTTTCCTTCGAGGAAGGATTACGAACCTTTGGATCAAGAAAAAAAGCAAAGTAGCAACGACAAAGGTGCTCGCAGCAGTTGCAGCTACTGCCTTGACAACGTTTCTGTTCGATGAAGACGAAGGCAAAGGACCTGACGCTGATGGACTCAATATAGTAGGGTTCGGAGAAGTAGAGGGTTTTGGCGGTGGGGCAGGAGATGGAAGCGGTGGGGCAGGAGATGGAATCGGAAATGGATAGAAAGTCTCAATATTTTGAGGGGAAATGGATTGGGAAGAAGAGAAAGGGATGACAGAGAGGAAAAACATTAGATGGAGAACAAGCCATGGCTGTTTAATGACAGCCATGAAAATGGAAATCGTTGGAGAATTGCAGAAGATTTTCTTCTTCTTTTCTCTTTGAGCTTGAGAATTGCAACGGATGGATATTGATGATCCCTTGTCTTGTACTTTTGGGTTTGTTCGCCTTGAAAGTTTCAAAGAGTGTTTGATCCCACTTCCTTTTGGTAAGTTGACACTACTTTCTTATTTGTGTTAATTATAACTTAGTCCTTGTATATTATAATAACTAATTAATTAGTCCTCATGGTTAGGGCGTATTTATTTTTACTGTTCAAACTCACTTAGTTTTCAAGTGTTTTTCATATAAAAAAAATATTAAATTAATATTTTTCGATGAATTTGATATGTTGATAAAAAAATAAAAAAATCATTTTAATACGCTTTCAATTAAAAAATACTTTTATGAAAATAACATGCATCATATTATCAAATACATACTTAAAAATAATTAAAAATCCTTGTTTTCCATCTTCAATAGTGGTTAAAAAACATTTATTCTAATAATACATTCATTCATCATCGGCAAATAACAATAGAGTAAAGTCATTATATTAGTTCTTTCATTATTCTAATAATACATTCATTCATAGTCAAATATTATGATTTTATCTGCTTCTCTTTTCTTATAATTATTTTTTAATATAGAATTGGCAAAGAGAGTAAGTTTGTAACAAATGTAAGACTACAAGGATTAAATAACATCTCTTAAGACTACGAGGACTAAAAATAATTTTGTTAAACAAGGGAGACTAAGTTACAATTAACTCACCGATTTGCCAGGCTATTTGGCAATTTGACCAAACCACCATTAAGAAGAGAACAAGAAAAAGGAAACTGACTTGGTTTAATTACCGACTAATTAAATCAATGGATGATAATAGTAATTTAATCGAGCCTGTGGTGTGTGGGCGGTGGTTATGACTTGGCAAGGGCTTACCATGTCAGGGCCGAGTGGTTGTTGCCTTGCACCTGCAAGGAATTCATATGGGTATTATTTCTTTCTCAGTCTTAAACATAACGAAAAGGATTTGTGGTTTCCAAATGTCAATCTTCTAATCATTAGTGTTCTTAATTAGGGTTTGTAAGATGTCTAGAACGAAGATGTGGAGGGGCGAGCCTAACTCTTGTCAAAGCTGGAGCCCAAGTCAAGTGAATTAGGCGTGATCTCATTAATTTTATGGACCCAAAAGCATTTATTTTTGAAAATGAATGGGAGTGGCTCACCGAATGATCTCCTCGAGTCTCGACCAATGTTGTTGAAGTTAACGGGCGTGTCGTGTGGTGGTTGAGAATTGCTCTTGCTGACCCTATCGAGTGTCTGACTTTTTATATTCGGTCAATTGATTAGGTCGCAGCAAAGGTGGTGCATCCTGTTGACTAATCGGTTCACTTTATAGGCCAAATTGCATTATCAAGCCGGGTTTTTTTTTTTCCTTGGGCCATGCTTTTCCTTTTTCACCCATGACTTGGTGTAATTATGTGCCAATCCTTGAACTTATTTCATACTTATTTCATGGAAAAGAAAAATATTTCCTTGAAAAAATAGTTATGTAAGAGGTGCATGTTCATACCAAGGTTGTCAATTCCGTTCCATTTCATCCGAAATGACCAAAACATTTCATATCAATTCAAAAAACAGAACAAAACGGAACAATTTTTATCTCATTTTAAATCTCGGTCCGTTCTGGATTTTTCGGCTAAATTTCGGCCGGAACGTTCCGGTTTCATTCCACATGTTCCATTCCGCTCTTGAAAAGTCATTGAATCAAATTGAACCTTGTTCAATTTCATTAATTAAAGCACCCAAGTATAAAAAAAACTCTTTTTCATTACTATTTTCAATAACAATGATATTAATAATAATATTGAAAATTATTATTACTATTTTCATTAATAATGATATTAATTTTTTAAAATTAGATTTATCACTAATATATATGGTTTATATTCATGTTGTTTTTTTCATGTTTATACTTTGTAGGAATTTGAGCAAAACAATGGATGCTTTAGATTCCATTAGCCTTGATAACATTGACCTAACTTTATATTTAAAATATTTGTGTTAAAACATTTTACTTTCATAACATTTTGATATTTTGTTTAAGTTGAATTACTTTAAGTTAAAGATCTATTTAATCTTGACTATTTAGAAATATTTTAAATTTTAAAATTATTTTTGTTTGGTATTGTGTTTGTATTGCATAATTTATAATTAATTTATCTTGAATTTGAATTATGTTTGTTGAATATATATATATATATATATATATATATATAAACAGTATAACCCCGAAACAGCATATCGAAACACTCTGAAACTGAAATATTTCATTCCAATTAAAAAAACAAAATACCTATCGGAACGAAATTGACAATCTTTGTATGTCTACTCTGCTATTGGTGAAGAAGCTAGCACCCAGCATTGGTTGTCGTTCGAAGTTTTGTGATTAGAGAGAATTTGGTGATAGGACGAGAGTGTGTGATGGCAGTTGTGTTACTCTTGGTTAAAGATTAGTGTGTAGGAATTTGATGTTGTTGTCTTCCTTGTACAAAGTTTATATATGTAGAAAAAAAATTGTTTATCAAATAACAAAAACATACAAAGATGTGTGCCAGATAACCTGTTTCACAAGGAAGAAAAGGAAGGTGATAGAGGGAAAAGGAGAAAAGGAGGAGAGAGAGAGAGAGAGAGAAGATAAAGGATAATTTTTAATTATAGATTGAATTTGAAGATGAATTATTTTCAATCTGAAAAGACTAGTATAAAAGTTTTTTTTTAGAAAAATAGATATTTTTTATTTTTATTTTTATTTTTATTTTTATGTCATTTATTATAATGCTTTTCTAGTTATTTTTTTATTTAGTATTATTAAATTTTTCTATATAAATGGGGTAATAATGGTTTTTTCTTTGGCAAGTGAAGACTTATTTGATTGTCTCCTATATGTATAGTGTTTTCTATTATTTTAATTTGCAACAAACTTCTTATTATTTGTTTCTATTTACATTATTTTTTTAATATTTCTCTTTAATAATATTATTAAGATTACATGATATTAAATTAAAAAATTCCATAATCTAGAATACTAATAACTAGAAATATCAATGGATGACAAATTTTTTATCCAGCCTATTTGAAATACTGAAACCAAATATATTACACGTTTTCACTTCAACTTGGTTGAAATGGGTTCAATGAGGAGATTAAATTTTGCATCATGATTTTTTCCCACAATTAATATGCAAAATGATAGATCAACGATCATGAACAAGTAGAATCAAGATCTATGATCATCTAGTAGGTGGCATAATGATAAGAGTTTGGGACCAAAAGATTTGCTTCCCTGTGATTTTAGATTCGAGTCTTGTGGTTGCTAATATGATAGTCACTTGAGATTTACATGATCGTTAATTTCAGGGCCTCTGAGATTAGTTAAGATACGCGCAAGCTGATCCAGACACCCACGTTAATAAAAAAAAAAATCTATGTTTGGATTAGAAGGTAAATAGATAGGCTCAACGCACCAATTTCTTTCTTTTGTGTTTTTTTAACATACTTAAACTCTAATTTGATCGAGTACTACTAGTTACATCATCCTTTTAACATTTTCCGAAGGGTAGAAATGCTGAAAATAACTCGATAAAAGCCGATGCTTTCTGTTTCTATTATTTTATTATACATTGTGTCCTTCGGAAATAGTATTACTTTTATTTAATAGTTGTAGATACGGTCCCTTCTCAAACTTGAAGCAATCTCATGCCGGAATGCCTCATTCTTTGAAGGAGTAAAAATGGACCTTTTCAAATCGGGCATGACAAATGCTCATTTCGACACTTCCAAATTCCAACCCGATCGTCACTGATGTTGATGTGTGTAGACCATTTCTTTCTTCGGAAAAATCAATATTTAAATGCTTACTGAAATATATATAATATTTGACAAATTTTTTTAAAAAAATTAAAATTATTAACAAAACATTAAATTTTTTTTCAATTCAATGCAAAAAATAAATTGTAAAACACAATTAACAAAATATATTCATAAAATACAAAAGATATGGTAAGAAAAAAGACTGGGATGAGTAAAAACCCGGCAAAACCTGGTTGACCTATGACCCGAGCGACCCGGCAAAACCCAGTTAAGACTCTTTTTTTTCAAATGTTTTTCTTCTCCTAGTTAAAGACCCCTTTTTTTATATACTTTTTAGTTGGTTATTAACCCTTTTTAAAGTTCACTATATAAAAACTAGAAGAATGTTTTATTTTTTCAGTGTGGGATTGGAAGCCTTTTAGTATACATACTCTATGTTCGCAAGAAAAAAATTATGTTTTTTTTAATATGAGATAAAAAACTTTTTTGGTTTAAATACTTCAACTTAAAAAGATAACATACTAACATAGTATCTTTTCAATATGTGATAAAAAATCTTTTGAAATAATCTTTTAAATTTTATTATTTATAATATGTATATCTTATATTCACATGGATTGTTTCTTAATTTTTATCATATGAAATATTAAAATTTTAAATATTTTTTTTATTTTTTCAAATTAATTCAGGTTAACCTGTAAAACTTCAGATCTGGTTTCTTTACCGGATAAACACCCCCACCACAGATCAGGTCAGATAGCTATGACTTTGTGGCTAGAGAGATGGGCCAATACTTTCCTCCTAAGTCAACGTTATTATTTTTCACATCAAAGAAATTTCAATAATTGAGTTATTGGGCTGGGCCGGCAAGCAAAAGGAAGATGAGGACGTGCAGGTGCCTGCCTCCCTGCCACCATCAACAAGCTTATCTAAAAATCATTTCACAATTCACAGTGATAGTTCTAAACCTAGTTGAATTCTACAATCCTATGGTCCATAAATGATCTCAATGATTTCTGAATTTCAACATCAAATTGTAATGGTTCCATGTTCCAAAGAAAAGCCGAGCCTCAGGAACCAAAGGGGCAAATTTTAAGAAGGTGGCTATGTTTTTCATCTCATCTTCTTGTTTTTCATCTGGGAAAAAAAAACATGTAATTGCAGTAATCCTTGTGCATTCAATAATCAAATTGATAAAATCCAGTTGCCGTTTCAAATTTATCAATCGTTTTAGTAGAAGACTAGTTTACATGATTTCTGTGTGTTAGGGGTTGGATTAAAAAAATTTAAATGTATCAAAAAATATCTAGGTTTTAGAGAATTATACAGTATTGTTATTAAATCCAGTCAAATAGATCAATCTTGAAATCTCTCAATTCAACATCTTATCTAACTCGAGTTTAAAATTAAATTATATAAAAGTTGTTCCGACACGACTCAGTCGATTTGACCGGTAAAAAAAATCTTATGATGATATTGATAGAGAAAAAAAATATTTTGACCCAACTTCTTATCTAATTCAAGTTTAAAATTAAACCGTGTATGAATTATTCTAGCATGACCGAATCATTTTAGCTAATGCAAAAGCAACCCGACATATTAGTAAAAAAAGTATGGAAATGAAATTGAGAAAAACAACTCTCGACTCAACTATTTACCTACCTCGGATTTAAAATTAAACCATATAGAATTTAACCTAACATGATTCGGTTAATTTAATTGGTTTAAAAGTAACTTAAAATACTGCTAAAAAAACATTTAAGAAGAAAATTGAAAAGAAAAAAAAAGTACAGAATTGAAATAAAAATAAGGGGGAAATGGAAAAGAAAAAGAGAAGCTCATGAACAGTGAAGTGTATCCCAATTTTTTTAATACGGTAGGGTAATAGGATTCAGAAATTATATGTGAAAAAAAACGATTATATATATATATATATATAAGAGTACATTACAAGTAAGCTTATAGGTCAAAACCCCATAAACTCTCGGTCAAAATTAAGAAACCAGGTGTAACGGAGAGGTTTGGAGTTTGGACCGATTAGCATTACAAGTACGTGTACGTGTACGTGTACGAGTACTTTTTCAAGCAGCCACCAGCAGAACCATCTTCAAAATTCTAGAACAAAATACAATTTCCACGGTTCTCATTATTGTTTGTGTTTATGACCTTGTTTTGACTTTATGATCATATTTACGCTGTAATGTTTGTTTTTGTATTTAAAAAAAAATAAAAAAGAAAATTTTTATTTTTATTTTTATTTATTTATTTTAAAATAATTATTTTATGTTTTTATTTTTTTTTGATGAGCTGATGTTAAAAATAATTTTTTTAAAAAAATTTATTTCAATATATTTTCAAGTAAAAGTCACTTTGAAAAATAATTGTTACTACTATACTAACTATATATTAATTAATAAAAACTAAAAAGGAAGGGGAGTTATACCGTAGCTCTCCTTATATTATATTATTCATTTAAATAATGTTTTTTTATATTTTTTATCTTCTACTTTATATTGTTTTTTAATTTTAATTACATCATTTAATATTAGATTTATCAAGGATTGGATTACGTGACTCTTTATAATTTATTTTTTATAAGGTGATCTCAAACTTATGACTCGGACCGCGGGTTTAACGGGTTAATCCGGTTGACTCGAATTTCTTTTTCTTTTTCTAATTGTTTTTTTCTTAATTTCATCCTTTTAACTTTGGATTAATAGGAAATCAAACTTCATGATATATGTCAATTTGCTTTCTATGAGGTTATCCTCATCTCATGAATTGAGTCATGAGTATGGTGGGTTAATTTTGGTTAACCCGAGTCATTTTTTTGTATTTTTTTATCATTTATTTTTTAATTTTATCTTTCAACACCAGGTTTGTTGATAATTGAACTTTATAGTTCATAATTTGTTTTGATTTTTTTTCTTTTGGGTCGATCTCATCACCCGGGTCGCGAGTTTGACAAATTAACCCTAGTTGACTTGAGTTATTTTTTTGGTCTTTTTTTAATTGATTTTTTTAGTTTTATCCTTCAGCATTGAGTTTCATAATTTTTTTGATTTACTTTCTATTAATTTATCATGATCTCATGACTTAATATGTGAATTGGTAGATTAACTCGAATTGATCTGAAGCGATCCAACATGTTGCCATCTTAATTTTTATTAAAAAAATCACATCTTAAATATTTATTTTAAGTTAAACTATGTTTTTACTATTTATCTTATTGTCTTTGGACTTGTAAAGGTGATTGAGTCACATCAAATTAATTCTTATATAATTTAATTTTTTTATTAGAAAAAAAGAAATTAACAACACTAAGATATTTTATTTTAAGTTAAAAACAAATTCAACATGCATTAGTGCATAATAAATTATCAAATTATATTATATATTATTATATTTATATTTTAATATTTGAATTAGCTTTGATTCGCTTTCAAATGTTAAGGTATTTAAAAGGTTATAATTCAATAAAAAAAAATGGTGGAATAGGATACTTGTAATATATTGATGGTGCTATAGTCACACGAGAGACATGACCAAGAGAATTTGCAGCACATGGTATCTATGTTTTGAAATTTGATTATTTTACTTTATAAGTTTTAAAACGGGAAGGCCTTTTTTTTATTTTTTTTTAATTGCCCGCATGAATCATAAAATAATGAAGCTTTCTCCTTTTCTTTTACTTTTTTTTTTAAGAGTTATATAGTTGCTAATATGATAGTAACTGAAGGTTTATATAGTCGTTAATTTTAGGGTCCGTAAAATTAGTCAAGATGTATATAAATTAATCCGAACATCTATATTAATAAAAATAAATAAATAAATAAATCAAATTAAAAAGTTTGATTATCAAATGTTAACCTGTTCAGGATATAATATTTGTTTACACGACACGACAGTTGAGACATGAGAACCAAATCAAATGCTATGTTTGCAAAACTAGGATGGCACGAACACCTCACTGAGCTTGCGTGGAGAGAGTGACCACATTTTTTTAAGCAAGCCAACAGAGCCTGACTCTCTCACGCACGCAGGGGGCAATGATCTTTCTAGGGGAGGTATTGCCTCCCGTGACAGCGGAGCACTTGCAACTCTACCACCGCTGTTAAGAGAGACCACCAGACAGAAACTGCAGTGACAGTCCATAGCCCACGCCGCCCGGCCCTCCTCCAGGAAACATCTCCGACAGTGCATGCTTCCACAAAATCCC
Organism: Populus trichocarpa; assembly: GCF_000002775.5. Taxonomy (NCBI): domain Eukaryota; kingdom Viridiplantae; phylum Streptophyta; class Magnoliopsida; order Malpighiales; family Salicaceae; genus Populus; species Populus trichocarpa. The sequence continues at coordinate 6,741,493 of NC_037294.2, read as the reverse complement.
ATTCCAAATATTCTCCCAGTCAGACAGTATCACTTATTCCCCACCATAGCATCAGCCCAACTCATTTCCAACTCATGTTTACTCCGTCACTTATCCATGACAAAATAGAAAACAAGGAAATAAAGAAAATGGCACCACCATTTTACACCTAATAATAATTGCTTTAATAAAATTCTTCCTGCTTTTAATCTTCATTAAAACATAAATAATGCCATCAAAGTTACCATCAGAGTCAACATAATGTACCAATATTAATATGTTTTTCATTTATATTATTACTTATCAAGCTAGCACTTGTATAAATATTCTATAGAAATCAATATTTTAGAGCTTATTTATTAAATTCAGCACGGCCTCAAAGATTTGCCCCACAAATCTCGCTGAGACTTTAAATCTAATTTGAGTTTAATTAGGGTCTATTTGAATATTGACAGCATGACCTACTATGTTGCCTTCAACTCGATTGAACTCCATTCAAATTCAATTGAGTTAGAACTAGAAAATAAAAGAAAAACTAAACTATCATTTTGGATAAAAATGATAAACTTAAATTGACTTGATGTTTGCATGGCTTCAAAGATTGCCCCGAATCCCGTCGAGATATGAAATCTAATTTGAATTGAGTTTTATTTAAAATTCATTTTAATATTTAATTTTTTTTAAGATAAAATATCATCTTGAAAATATTTTTAGAATCAAATCATATTTTTATCAATTATTCGAATTTTCTTTAACGTATCAAATCAATTGGGTAATAATAAAACTATACAATTTAATCTAACTAATTTGAGTTGAGTTTCATTTAAAATCCGTTTTAATATTTAAAATTTTTTAAAATAAAATATCATCTTGAAAATATTTTTAAAATCAAATCATATTTTAGTTATTCGAGTTTTCTTTAACCTATCAAATCAATTGAGTCATAATAAAATGATATAATTTAATCTAACTAATTTAGGTTGAGTTTCATTTAAATTTTATTTTAATATTTAAATTTTTTTAAGATAAAATATCATTTTAAAAATATTTTTAAAATCAAATCATATTTTTATCAATTATTTTAATTTTTTTTAACCTATCAATAAAACTATATAATTTAATCTAAAAAGCTTGTGAGAAGTATGATCAAGAGATATCAAATTAGGTGGGTTAAAAAATCTTCAACGGGTAAGGTGGGGAATTATCAAGTCTCTCCCTATTCATCGAATTTACTTTAATAAAACTCCTCTTCTAATAAACTATATATTATCAGATTTATTATATCGTGTCAATGGATTTGAATTTACGCATTCTTTTTAATATTTCATTAAAAAAATCCAACAATCTAACTGGCATTCGCACAAGTATTTTACCTCTATCAGCATTCTAAATCCAGTCAATTCCTACCTGTCGGTATTATTAATTTTGCACCGATTCATGCCTCGTAAATAATGGAAAACCTCCAGCCAAAAAAAGAAAGAGAAAGAAATAGGGCCAAAAGAGTAAGAAGCTATGTAATTCGCATCAAAACCGTTAAAATTAACGGAGAATTGCAACATTGTCTAATTGGAGGCTCCGTAAATCAAATGATGATGGGTATGACGTTAAGGATCTAATCGAAGCCCGTCATTTTGAGCCGTCTAGTCGGAGAATCTAACGACGAGGGAGAACACGGCGCTGATGAAGAAAACAACGATGGTGGAGATGGCGTCAGAGACGGAGACCGTGAGGGATATGATAACGAGGATGATGAGGATGATGAAATAGAGGGTGGCGATGAAGATAAAGATAGATCAAAACACTCTTGTAATTTTCTCTTGTTGATATTGCTGCTGCTTCTCTCCTCCTGGTTTTGAACTGATCTGACCTCTCTGCTTGCCATGTAATCTCTTATACGTTTAACGTCTGATAATTTCACTGGCTTCACTATGAAATCCTCAGCTCCTTCCTCCAAACATCTGTTTTCGATCGATTCTAAATTTAGTTTGAACATGTATAATTAAGAAAAAAAACAGAACTGGAAATTTTGATTGAGCAATGAAGACCATACCGGTCGATTCGAGCCACCACGTTCTCTGATGACATAATTACAACTGGGATTTCTCTGAAAGTAGTTGATTCCTGCTCAATACACCAAATCTATCAACTTTTTTGCTTTGTTTGATTACAAAAGAAGAGACACAATTAGTGATTAAGAATTAATTAATTAACCTTGATTTTCTTGAGCAACTCATATCCTGTCATTCCAGGCATACAGTAGTCAGTAATAATTAGATCCACCTTCAACACCTGATAAATAAAATCAATCAGGGAATTAGTTTTTTTTTGCAAGTAAAATGAAAAGAAAAGAAAAGGTCCAAGATCATTTATATATTATTACTCCTTCACTCACATCAAAACCAGCAGATGAGGAGGAGGAGGAGCTGCTGCTCTTGTCTTCTTCGTCTAATAATCCAAGCAATTTTAGAGCTCTCCATCCACTGTCCACTGCTGTCACTGCAAACAAATCCCAATGCAAAACTTCAACTTCTAATTAATAATACTTAATTACTCCTCGAAGAGACAGACAAGCCTTACCTTTACAAGAAGAAATCTTGAGCAAACGCTCGATGACTTTGCGATCAACAAGACTATCATCCACTGCCAGTACATGAACTCCCTCCTCTTCGTTATCTGAATTGGAATTGGGAGAGGGATCGAAGCCGTCCATCTTCTCCGACATCCAACGATTCGAAGCTATGCTGTTCGAACTCATATCCAGTTTACAATTAAGGGTGGGTGAAAAAAACTGTCAATTTCCCTTTGGAGGAGCTGAGGAAGCAAGAACAGGGTTCTATGCCTCTTGTGCCCTTTGCTTTTATATGCCTTGCCAGCCCTCCCTGTCTATGATACACTTGCCAATGGTGCCAACAATACTACTGTATGTGTAACAAGGATGACCAGGGGTATCACAGGTCGATTTACACTGTTAATTACTTAAAAAAAATCTAGATATTATTCATTTATACTTGTATCCATTATTTAACACACACACATATATAACTAGTTTTTACGTATAAAACAAATTATGTATGAGTAATTATTTAATATATCAATATCTACAAATAATTTTTATGATAAATCTTATATTTACATGTACAATCCCTATATAACCTAGTAATTTCTTATCATTTACAATTTAGTACATTTTGATTAAAAATAATAATACATTGACTTGGTGGGTTTAAGAATATTTGTCTCTTTTCTTGATTTATCAAGTTTAAATTTTGAGGTCATTAAAAGAAATCGTTAAATCTTTATCTTCGTAATTCTCAAATATATTTTTATCACACACCTGTATATTAATATTATAATTTTCTATAAAAAAAAATACTTTTTAAGAATGTAATTATATTAAAATTTTGATTTTTTTATTTCATAAAATTAATATTAAAAAATAAACTGCTCAAAATAAATAATAAATTATTTTATACAACTTGATAATTTATAATAATTAAAAATTGAATGAATTAGTGTAAATAATTTTTAATTAAATCAAATTAATTAATCAAAGAGTGATTTTTATTAATATATATATATATAAATGTTTTTCTCCCTTGATGATTGATTTTTTTAATAATATAAAAGAATATTATTATTGAAAAATAAATATATAATTTAAATATACATAATATAGAGAAATGAAAATTAATCATGTTTTCAAAGAATGATAATAAAAAAAATTGCATTTATGATGACATTGTTATCTTATATTTTCAACTATGTTAGATTTTAATGTATTGGTATAAATATTTTACTTAACATACAGCTAGTTTAATTATTTTATTTATTATCAGATATATTTGAAAAATGATTTAGTAACTAAATAAGATATAATTATATTATATTATTTTTTAGAAATAAAATATCTTCATATGATGATTACAAATCTTTGTTAGCATGATTTTGATGAGAAAAAAATCTTGATTTTAAGTTAGCTTTTTTAAAAATAATATTCATTATAAACTAAAGTAAAATAATGATATTTATTTATTATTCCAAATATTGTAAGTTTTAGTAATATACATCTAGGGTAAAACATATTTTTTTTATTTTTTATTTTTTTTATCCCTAGTTGATTAAACAAAATATAAAGATATTCATTATATCTGATACATCACTAATAAACATGTCTATATTTATGATATATTTTTTTTTTCTGAATATTGTTCTTGTTTTTGTTATGTAATAATAACTTATAATTGAATAAAGAAAATTGTATGCTATGCTAGTATAATTGTAAATTCAATGCCTAAATGTCTCTTTCATTTGGTTGTTATTTTTTAAAAAAATTAATATATTTAATTAAAAATATTGGCAGAATAGCATAATTAGAATTTTTTTTGTAATTTTTTATTTTTTACCCCTCATAAATTAAACAAAATATATTTATTATATCTTTTATATCATTGTTAAACACATCTATATTTATGATATTTGTTTTTTTTTGTTTTTTTTGTTCCAATTATCATTTTTTTTGTTATGTAATAGTAACCAAACAGTAACTTATAATTGAATAAAAAAAACTTATATTCTATGCTAGTATAATGGTAAATGCAATGCCTACTTGTCTCTTTCATTTTGTTGTCATTGTTTTTTTTTATCAGCACTATTAATTAAAATATTAGTGGAATAATATAGTTCAAAAAATTTCTTGCAAAATAATATAATCTATGCATGTTGCAATTTTTATAGTTTGTCTTTTTTATCTCAATTTTTATAGTTTGTTGCTATACAGAATAGTGGCATCCAATAAAAGATTTTAAATGAGCAAGAGAGATGAGATAAAAAAAAAGAAAAAAAAGATTTTGAAGACACATTAAAACTCCAATTACGACATTATTGATACTATCAGAAAAATCTTGACAAAATGTATCCAACGATATCAAGAAAGATCACCAATAATGACTCGAGTAGGCACACTTGCTGCTAAAGACAAGTGAGCCACCATCTATCTTTGAGCGGCAAATGTGGCCTACTAGGATCACTTTGGTGTCATTAGATCTGTTTTGTTGAGATTTTTCAGATGTTATTGTAATTAGAACTTTAGTATGTTTTTGTGATCTTATATTTTTTCATTATTTTTCTTTTTTTTTTGTTCATTTTATTTTATTTATTAGATATTTTTATTTTGAATATCGACAGGTTATAAAAATTATGTTTTTTCCATTGTAATACAAACCGTGCTATTTGATTAATTTTTTTAATTGTATTATTTTGCAATATTTTTTTAAAAATATGTAAAAGCCAAAAATAGCCTTGTTTTTGGTTTTTTCTCACTAAAAACCAAATCTTTAGTTTCTCTCTCCAAGAATTTTTGCGATCTGTCATTTTATTCGTACAAGTATATATTTTTTTTTTCCCGCCACAACGCTCAGATTCTGAAATTCACTTTGTTGAGATCTCCAAATCAACATGAAAGCTAAACCTATATATCTCGTGATAAAACACTCTTGCCGCGAGATATTGGCAAGTGTAGAGATGCGTGGGACGTAGGAAGTTGACCGAGGGGTCAGTTGAGGACCGCGCCGTCAATTCTGTATAGGGAAATGACCGACAAGGAACCCTAATAACAAGGAATGCTTCTGCTCAAACATTATTACACTACGGAGCAGTTAATTTTGGATTTTTTTTTTTAATCTAGAAGTTAAAAAAAATACCAAAAAAATAATCAAGAAAGCACCACTGAAATAATTTACAATGATAAAATAAAAGGAGAAAAATAAGGAAAGAAAAAAAAAAGCATTCTATGTAAATATATCAAAACTCCGATGAAGACATTACAAATATTCTTGGAAAGATCTCGACGAGATAAATCTAACGACATAAAAAAAGATCATCAACTATGATCAGAGTGACTCACACGAGCTGTCCAAATGTGTCGGAGCTCATTTGCTTTTAAACGTCTTGTATGACACACTTTGTTCACCGTTGATAACATTCCTTGATGTCATTGGATTCATCTCCTTGAGATCTTTCCAACAATATCGATGATGTCATTATTAGAGCTTTGGTGTGCCTCTAAGATAATTTTTTAAATTTTTGTTCTCTCTCCCCCCTTCTTCACAAAAGCAAAACGAAAAAAAAAAGACTATGGAGACACACCAAAGCTCCGATAATATCAACAAGACAAATCAAATGACATAAAGAAAGGTCACCAACGGTGACCGAAGTGTGCAACATGAGCCATCCAAAGGCAAATGAGCCTTGACATATTTGAACGGCTCGTGTGACCCACTACGGTCATTGTTATTGACATTTCTTGGTGTTATTAGATTCGTCTCTTCATATTTTTCCAATGGTACCAATGGTGTCGTCATCAAAGTTTCGATGTGTCTCCGAGGTCTTCTCTCTCTCTCTCTCTCTCTCTCTCTCTCTCTCTCTCTCTCTCTCTCCTCTCCTCTCCTCTCCTCTCTTTTTTTTAATTGTAAATTGTGTCAACTTATTTTTAGAATTGAAAAGAGTCACAAATGACATTTGTGACTCGCGAGTCCCAGCTAAACTATGCTACTTTCTTAAATATTTTTTGTACTATGTTATTTTATTATTATTTTTAAGTGCTAAAGAAAAATAATAATCATTAATTTTAGATAAATTGGGCAATTTCATGTAAAATACAAATAAATGATGAAATGACACAGAAATGAAAAGTTTTGAAAAAATAGCACACTTTTAGATGTTGCGGTTGAGAACCGCAACAAAATTTTAATTTATACCGCGGTTCACAAATGTGATATTTATTTAAATTCAAGACTATCTGGCCGACTGGTTCGTAAAAAAAATCACAAAACTGTCAAAACTGTTAAAACTAGGTTTCGAGGGTGAGGATTTTGAAATCTAAAGATTTGATGGTCAAAGTAGTTATTCCATTACTAATGTAAGGAAAATGACATTTAAAAATTTCTGTAAAAATTTGAGCGTGATCCAACGATCAGATCAAAAGTTATGATTTTTTTGAGCTACCATTTTGGTTTAGCGTGATTGGACCTCCTTCTAAGCCTAGACATGTCTCATTGGTTCATAAATGCATCTGCCAGGTCATCCATATAATCTATTTAGGGCAGGTCTTTTTCTAATTATGACAAACACACATTTGACTTCTCAGAATTATCCGTGAAAACTATTGTGTGAACAGTGACTAGTAAAACTGGACAATGATTTTTTTTAATGTGTTTTTGTATCTGATAAGATTACTTTATCATAACACACTTATGTGATCAGTGCTAAGCCTATTGTTTTGTCTTACATGCACCATCATCTTGTGTTTTGTTTTGTTTTTTTGTTTTTTGTTTTAAATATGTATTCTTTTACGTGTTTTCACTTCTAATTTGAGATGTTCTTTTACTCAAAAGAACCAAGGTTTTTTTTTTTAATAATTTGTCAACGCTTTTTTTATTGTTTTTTTGTTCGTACTGGTCTTATTAAACAAATTAATGAGCATTTAGTAGGTAATAAATTAATGAGTGCAACTTAATGGTGCTAAGTGAGAAAAATTGATTTGAATTAATCTCAAATTTGATTTTTCTTTTCTTTTAATAGCTATTGAATCTTAAGTGGTTGATTTAGTGATTAAATAAGTTTTTTCTTTTTAATATTTTGAATTCTAATTTTAGGATCAAAGTTTATAAAAATTTATTAATACACCATTTTAATATTAATGTAAGGTTATATTCTTGAAATTGTTTAGACAAAACAATATTTACTATTTTATAGGTCATGCTAAGAAAAAATTTAAACGTAAAAGGAATATTTAGTGTAACAATCCTATTTTTTTTCTTTCAACTTTCCGGAGTTAAAACATATACATTAATATCGGATTTGCCATTAAATCTTTTTTTTTAAATACGGCAACATTTCTCCTATTTGGTAACACTATCAGGTTATCGACCTCATTAATTTTCATATTAACCATCTTCTATCATATAATTCAATCATTTTGATATTTTTTCAATGATCACGACAATTTCAAATAAACTATGTTCATTAATACATGCTATTTATTCTCCTAATATAGCACAAAAAGTTACATTGTATTACTAATTATCTTTCAAGATTAAAGAAATTATAAAAAAAAATTAAAAAAATATATAAAAATATTACATTTATCTAACTACAAAGTATTAACTAATAAATTACATGCCACCCCATATAAACTAGAAAGTTATACATGTTGAACTTATATATTAACTAGAAAGTTATACATGAGTTCAACACTTTACAATATCATTAATTTACTAAGTTTTAAATCCCAATATATTAATCTAAAATGAAGTTCTATTATTACCTCAATTATAACAAAAGAGATCATAATAACAAATCACTTTATTCTCGACGAGTTTGAAATGAACCTATAATACATAACATAAATATATAATTAATATAACACAAACTTTTCCTTATAAAATAATTACTACTATAATTATATTTACTCTTTGATCACTAATTATTCTCAAGTCTTAGAATTAATTAATGCCTCAACTATTATCTATCAAACAAAACCCTCTCCTTTTTCTCCATTTTATTCCGACATTATTATTCATGATACCATTAATTATTAGACTTGATAATTTAATCGTACAGACAATAACATTCATCATTACCATTAGGTTATCATTTCACAAATGACAACTAAATTTATGTTAATATCAATACTCATGATATCATTAATTACCCTCATTTGACAATTAATTCATGCCGACAACGACATTCATCTTTATCATTAGTCACCATTTTCCTGAGTGACTAATCAATTTATGCCAATATCAATACTCATGATATTATTAATTACCTTCACCTGATAATTAATTCATTTCGACGACGATATTCATTGTTATCACTAGTCACTTTTTTCCCAGGTGAATAATTAATTTATACCGATATCAATACTCATGATATCATTAATTACCCTCACCTGGTAGTTAATCCAACCTGACAACGATATTCATCGTTATCATTAGTCACCTTTTCTCAAGTGAATAATCAAATTATGTAGATATCAATACCCATGATATCATTAATTACCCTCACCTGGTAATTAATCCATACCGACAACGATATTCATCGTTATCATTAGTCACCTTTTTTTTAAAAGTGAATATTCAATTTATGTTGATTCTCACATTGCTACTATTAATTCTCTACTTTTCTTTTTATAGATTATTTTCTTTTATCATGAAAATCTCATTATGACCGATATTAATTTCGCTACTTTCATTAGTCTCCACTAATCAAATTTTCTCCTTCCACATTCACTTCTTTTATCAAATTTCTACATAATCTATTCCCTTGATATTTATTTAAGGTAAAACAATAAATAATAAAAAAAGATAGAATGGATTTCTAAGTAATTTATTTTAGGCATGGTGGTACTTACCTGTTGCACGTGAAGGTCCTGCACCGCCCATCTATTGCCTTCTTGTAGTGATGTCCCCAATAATACCATAAGCAATACTATCACTATTTCCATAAACACAATTAAGGATCCTATTTGGCCCCTCTCTTTTATCCAATAAGTCATCAATAATTCCAAATGGATATCATTCCTATTCACATTTCTTATTATAAATTTAATTATTCTTTACTCATTAATTATCAATTGTTTAATATTACAAAACAATTCACCATTTAATAGGTTTCATTACCATTTATCCTATTTTTCCCTCCCAATTCCTACAATTAGTCGGCCTTAAAGGCCTTCTCCCCCTCTTTTTTTATTTATTAAACATTCAATTTCAATATAATTAGCTTAATTAAACCCATAGAACTCATCAATTATATATAAAAAAAACCCAAACAAAATTCCCTCATACTCTCCCTCTCTAGCTAAACATGTCTCCTTGGAAGGGAATGAATGTTCCTTTAAATTTGTTCAATTTTTCTACTTATCCAATCTTTATTCATGCTTTTAACAAAAAAAAAAAAAAGCCCTTACAATCATCACAACCACAAAAATCCATATTTTCATAATACCAAAACATCACTTTAAACCTCAATATGCCAAAATTTTCAAAACTAAACACAATAAAAGTTGTTCTTACCTTGAAACAACAAAGAATCAAAGAAAACTTTGGAAGAAAAATTGAGCTTTCTTTCATCTTTGCTTTCCTCTCTTTCTAACACTAGATTTTCTCCTTCAAGCCTTTAAACCCACTAAAATCACTCACTTTCCCTCTTTGACCACTCTTAAACCCTTTTTGATTTCCTAAAACTACTACTTTTAAAGAGATTTTTCAAGAAATATAAAGAAAAAAAATCCCAAAAACCCCAAAACCCCCAACTCCCTCTCTTAACCTTGCTACCGGCCTTAATAGAAGAAGAAGAAAGGTATTTATACCCTTTATTTTATCTATTTATAAATTGACCCCTAAGGTTTTTAATGTTCTTTAATTTCCCAATCATTCTTTTAATAATTTTTAATGTCACACCAAACTTTCTTATTGTTTAATCCACTCCTTAATATCCATTTAGATTGTAACACCTCGACTTTCTCGTGTGTTTTTACTTAATTTCTATGACTGAGTACGTAGAAATTCGAGTAAATTTCCTTTTCTATATATGAGGAAAGTCTTAATAACCTTTCAATAATTTTATAAATGTATAAAATTTATTACAACTCTTGTTAAAATTACATCCACATTAACTTCTTATAAGTTTTTCTTTTTCTGAAAATATAAATATTCTTTCTATATAATACAAGGTAGCTCAATGACCTTAAGAAATGGATGTCCTCAAAGAAATTTACCTATGAAATACACAAAATTACAAAATAAATCATATTAAACATTTGTGTACTAACATTTAATAGTCATATGATCAAAATCAATTTCATAAATTTCTCTTTAAGAATGTTGATTTTATATCAATTTCCAACATCTTATATTTTTCATTATTCCTCGATGATTTTTCTTCCCATCATTTTATTCATCATATTATCATCCTTGCATTATGATAATTGTTTCATTCATAATCTAGTTTAACACGTCATTATACAATTTATTCATTGCAACTTTAAAATTGATTGGTCTCATTCAAACACCTTCATACAATATTTCTTTTTACATCGAGGTTACTTCATAACTATTTCTACTTCATGAATATATTCAATTTATATTAATATTATTACTTCACAACTCATGAAATTTACTCCATAATTTATTTTCTTAACATATATAAATCATATGATCTTTTGCTTTCTCAATCACCTTTAATACTTATCGTAACTTGTTTTATAATCATGTCTAATTCACATCATTATTTAATTCAAAAAATATTTAATTCATGTCACCTTTTTACTTCCCTAGCATTTATTACATATAACACCCTTGTTATATTAAGAAACTTTCTCGATTAATTATTCATTCCAATTATTTCATGTCCACTTATATTATTTATGATTTATTACATAACCTTCCATTACTTCTATAGTTGCACGACGTGCTCAAATCATCTTTTTTTTTTCGTAAAACTTTATCGGTAGGGCTAACTTAATATCTAATCATTAACCTGTCAACACAATCAAACTCACATTCACCTTGCTCCTTTACATGTTATTATTGTTGTCAATTGGTCAACTAAATAACTTATTAATTATTTTATATGCAACCTCAACCATTCAGATACAATTTTGCTTAACTATTTTTTAAAATTTGATATATACTCTATAAAAATTCTAGCGGAGTTTTTCTTATACTTGAACTCTACCAAATTATCGACATCTTCATCAATATCTCAATCCAATACTAGAATCATGATCCAATCATCTTGGACCTCGCTTTAGGTCAACACATTTCAAGAATGGTATACAAATCAGTTTAATACCAACGATTTACAATATTTATATCACAAGATAGTAATATAGCTATAGGCTCAGGGACTCTAGTGCGAGTGAAATCTGACAAATAAAGTATTTTGCTATATTAGAACATAATACTTCTATGTGAGAATTAAAACTTATTCATGATCATTCAGCTCATTAGATGGATTTTGATAACAATTATAAGCTCATTATCTTCAATGCATGTATAATTCATACATATACTTTACCTTATAAGATAGGTTCAAAATCATGATAGTAAGACAAATTGATACCAGTAGCCCTTTATCGGGCACTAACCCCATTACTGAGTAATATAGTTTCACCGCCCATTACCAGACACTAACTCCATTACCGGGTAACTAGTTCTATAACACCCCATGTAACAACACAAACTAATTTACATAACATTCCATGTGTACATATTTTATTTAGATATTTACACATTTTTTGATATAAAATTATATTACAAAGCAAAATATTCATTTCTTCCATTTACATAATTTGATTAAACAAAAAAAACACATATACATGATCTACTACTACTTGACACAATGTTACAAGGTACTTGAAAATTTATTTAATACCAAATTCAATCAATTTTATACACAATGATTATTTACTATTATATCTTCTATATATTTACTATATCAATTACTAAATAGTTAATTTTTTTTATTTTATCCTTAACCTTACTAATCAATACAATTAGCATAATTTAAAGACATATCAATGTCCTTTATAGCCTAAACCGGACATTTGTCTCATTACCAAATTAATTGGTTTCTCTCATTGCCCATTTATTAGGACATTAGTCTCATTAACCAAGATAATTAGTTTCTCCAATAACTTATTAACCAAGACATTAGTCCCATTAATCAGGGTAACTAGTTTCTTCAATAATTTAACATTTTTCAAATAAAATCAAGATACATTTAAAGAAAATTGTGATTATAATTTAAATAATATTTTAGTTTTAAGATACCGAGAACCTACATAATACTTTGGTCTCATAAACTCCCTCTACGAATGCCCCTCCTAACATTTACGGGAGGTATCCTGATCAAAAACTTATTTCATGAAGTTTATACCATGCATCAATATTAACCACATATACTTTTCATAATTTCACACAACAAATTCAAATTGTAACATCCTTAATTTTTTGGGACACCGTACACATTTGACATATATATATATATATATATATATATATATATATATATATATATTAAGAAATTTCTATCAAAATTTTGAAAGAATTTCCTCTATATTTTGAACGTCTCAAGTTATCGACAACAACCTGTTTAATACTATATAGGCTTTCAAACTTTGATCCAACCATCCTGGATCAATCAAGCATCACAACATCATTCCATCAAGCATGATTTCTCGACAATATGAAAGGCAATTACACCATTTATAATTACATCAAACATAATTTCTCAACAATATAATAAGGAAAATTAGAGAATTAAAAGAGTTAAGTAACTATATATATCTATCCAAAATATTCAAGTGATAGGTGAATAGTCATCCATATTTTTATATAGACTAAATTCAAATGTTAGGGTTTACATATTTTATCTAAAATTCATTACAAACCTAAAAGAGCAAAATACACCTAGTCTATAAGGACATAGTTAGATAAAATAGGTTTACCTCGGTCGGGAAGATGAAGGCCCTGAAAAAAAATATAGCAAACAATAATAAACTATTTATATTTTATTTTCCTCAATCCAATATTCACTATATCAAACTAGTACAAGACTGCAACTAATATGTTTCAACATATCTTTCTCATAGTCTTTTTTTTTCCTCGTAAAGCCATATCAATATCATCTTTCTATCTTCATATTATAACTTTTGATACCAAATGCCCTGATATCATTGGTCAACCATAACCCAGGTCGAGCAATCAATGCCGATATCGATTATAATACCAATATCATTAGTCATCACCAACTAGATGATTAATCAGGAGTATCACTAATAAAATATAGTGAATGTCTATGTCAATGTAATCACATTGACATCATTAGCCTCAGAGTTGTCAATTCCGTTCTGTTTCGGCCGGAATGCCCGGAACATCTCGTACCAGTTCAAAAAACAAAACAAAACAGAACAATTTTCACCTCGCTTAAAATATCGGTCTGATCCGGATTTTCCGGTCAAATTCCGGCCGGAACGTTCCAGTCGGATTCAATGTGTTCCGTTTCAGGTTAAAGCCACCGAGTCAAAGTCAAAGACTCAAAATTAAACCCGGTTCATTTTCATTAACTACACAGTACACCCACCGACCCACGTATAAATACTCTTTTTCTCTGAAGTCTATACTAAAAACCAAATCCCTAATTTCTCTTCCTCGCAGACTCAACTCTCAAGTTCCCAACCAAAACAATTACAATCAGCATCTTGTCTTTCACGAACTCCCTCTCCAATCTTCCCTCTTCTCTGTTGCTGTCTTCCTCTTGCATACTGCACTGCTGCTCCTGCAACCTGACTTCCCAACCGAAGCGGCTCGATCGATAAAAAAGAGAAGGAGCCCCCCTGGAACCTGGCAAAGAATTATCAATGAATTTCGGAGAATTCTTAACCTCCCTGTAAAGATTATATCACACAGAACCAGAAGACTTATACCGGACTAATTGTGGCTATTCGCTCCTTCTCGAATAATTGTCTTTGCAGAGCTAAGGTGCAATCTTTTCTCTCTCTTTAAGTTCAAATGGGAAATGGAAAACGCATGAACTCAGTTCTATTACACTGCTGGAACGTTAATACCAAATACCTTTCTCATAAATTTTGTATTTAATTTGGTCTTTCTTTGTATCTAATTTAATATTCTGAAATGGAAAACGTATGCAATCTTTTTCTTTGTATATAATCTTATTGTTGGGTTTGTAACTTTGTATTATATTTATCATTTTATTGCTTTACCGGGCTTGGCTAGCTAGTTTGAAGTTTGAAGCTTTATCTGAAATTGAATGCTGCTTTGATGTTTGATGATGATCTGTGCACAAGCATATACAAATCAAGTTAGAGCTCTTTAAGTAAATGAAATTGATAAAACAGAGTTAATGATCTGTTTTATTTATACCACAATCTGCATACATCAAGATTAAAGTTAAAGTGTTAAACAGAGTTAAGCCTAGATAAGAATATTACATTTAAAGGAAGAAATTATACTACATACGTCAAGATTAGAATTCAAGAAACAAAGAACAAAATAATCGGATTAATTGCTATGTTGCTAAGTCTGGTAGTTAATAATATAAGTAACTTGATTAACCATTACCGGATTAATTATAAGGAAGGATACATAATTATTATATGAAACCGAAAGTATATATATGTTTGCTGCTATGTTGTATTAATTTATATGTAATTATTACATGTATATGTGTAAAATATAAGTAACTTGACCATAACCGGATTATATAGTTTTTTTGAGAATTATAATATCCAATCATAAATTCTAATTGTGAAACCAAATGTACCAAACCATAATTAATTATAAGGAAGGATACATAATTATTATATGAAACTGAATGTATCAAATAATAAATTTAAAGTGTGAACTGTGAAGCCAACTGTAATAGTTGAAATTAATTGTGTTTTATTTTTTTTCAGATCAAATTACATGGCTGAAAACTCATCAAATGGTGCTTCTTCTATGGCTTCAGCTTCAGCAAGATTAGATGATCCAGCATGGGCTCATGGGCAAGTGGTTGTTGATGCAAAGAACTCAAGTATATGTGTTCATTGTAGTAAAAGGATCAATGGTGGTGGTATTACTCGTCTGAAGTATCACCTTGCTGGTATTAAGGGCCAAGTTGAAGCTTGTAAAAAGGTTCCTCCAGATGTGAAATGGTAAATAAAGCAGTTGATAGAGGACTTAACAATGGAGAAAGAGAAAAGAAAGAGACTTAGAACTGATATTGGAAATTCTCAATCACTTTCCAACTTTCCAATGATGAAGTCGAAGAGGGTGGTAGTGCAAATCCTACTTTAAGTGATATCGGTTCAAAAGCAAATAAGAGATTGACAATGCAAGGCATAAGTGCAAATAGAAAAAAGATGACTTCATTCGTTCCACGAACTACCCCAAGTTCACACCTAGCATTAAAAGTGCAATGGCTTCTAAAGAGAAGGAACATAATGCAAGGAAGGTCATGGCAAGATGGTGGTATGATGTTAATGTACCATTTAATGGTGCTAAATCATACTATTATCAACCAATGATAGACGTCATAACATCAATGGGACCTGGTTTTAAAGGACCATCATATCATGATTTAAGGGGACCACTTTTGAAAGATGTAGTTCATGATGTCCATGAATACCTCTTTGAAATCAAGGCTGATTGGAAACTTTATGGATGCTCCATTATGGCAGATGGGTGGTCAATAGAAGGAATGTACCAATTGTGAATTTTCTTGCTTATTCTCTAAGAGGTACCATATTCTTAAAGTCAGTTGACACTTCGGGTCTTCGAAAAGATAAAGAGACATTGCTTGAAATGTTTGATGAAGTTGTCAAAGAAGTGGGGCAAGAAAATATTGTCCAATTTGTTAGTGATAATGAGGCTGCATTCAAGGCTGCTGGGAAGGCTTTACAACAAAGGTATGACACTTTCTTTTGGTCTCTTTGTGTTGCCCATTGCATTGATTTGATGTTAGAAAATATTTCTGATCCAAGATATTTTTCGATGATTGATGAAACCATTAAGAAGGCAAGAAACATAACCAAATTTATATATAATCATGCATGGGTTTTAGCTTTGATGAGGAAAGACTTTACTAATGGAAATGATCTATGTCGTCCTGGCATTACAAGGTTTGCTACCCATTTTTTAAGCATCCAATGTTTACTTAAGTTTAAGAAAGAGCTTCGACAAATGTTTACGTGCATGAAATGGGTAGAATCAAGTCATGGTAAAAGTAAAGTTGGAAAGGAAAAAACTGCCATAATTTTACACGATAAAGACTTTTGGCCTCGATGTGAACATATAGTCAAAGTTAGTGAGCCTTTAGTGCGAGTTCTTCGGTTAGCAGATAGTGAAGAAAAACCATCAATGGGTTATTTATATGAGGCAATGGATAAAGCAAAAGAAGCCATCAAGACAAGGTTGAAAAATAGAGTATCTCAATATGGACCATATATTCGGGTAATTGATGCTAGATGGGATAAGCAACTTTATAGTCCATTACATGCAGCAGGTTGTTTTCTTAATCTTGGAATCTATTTTAGGCCTTCTTTTTCAAAACAAAAGGAGGTTACTCGAGGTTTGCTTAGCACAATTACTAGATTGGTCCCTGATTGTGACACTCAAGATGTAATTAGTGGCCAACTTGATGAGCATAAGAAAGCAACTGGTGATTTTGGCATGCCCCTAGCTATTCGTCAAAGAGAAAAGTTAAATCCAGGTAATAACATTTTGTTTTTTAAATATAATATTGTTTTGTATTTATAATATCTGATTTATTAAACTTTTGTCTTATCTAGTTGCATGGTGGGAGCAATTTGGCAATGATACTCAAGAACTTCAAAAGTTTGCAATTCGAATTTTTAGTCATTGTTGTAGTGCAACTGGGTGTGAAAGAAATTGGAGTATATTTGAATTCATTCATTCTAAAAGGTGCAATAGGCTAGAGCACAAGAGATTGAGTGATCTAGTATTTGTTCGTTATAATTTGAGGATTCAACAGAGGTAAAATATTGATATTATCATATTAATAATAATATTGAAAATGATTATTACTATTTTCATTAACAATGATATTAATTTTTTAAAATTAAATTTATCACTAATATATATGTGGTTTACATTCATGCTGTTTTTTGTAGGAATTTGAGTAAAACAAGGGATGTTTTAGATCCCATTAGCCTCGATAACATTGATCTATTGAATGAATGGATTTGTGAAGAACCTAGCCTTCTTAATGGAGATGATATAAGTTGGGAGACTATAGAAGCACCTTTGTCTACTTTGACTTTAGAGGATGAAGAGACATGTTTTGATGAAGAGAATGAGCTTGGTGAAAATGATCAACTATTGGAATGTCTAGTTGATGACTTTCCCTACATACCACCACAAGATCAAGATCCTTATTTCTATATTAATGATGGAGATGATGTTTGATTTATGTTTCTTTTGTGTTAAAACATTTTACTTTCATAATATTTTGGTATTTTGTTTAAGTTGAATTACTTTAAGACTTTAAGTTAAAGTTCTATTTAATCTTTGACTATTTAGAAATATTTAAAATTTTAAAATTATGTTTGCTTGACATTGTGTTTGTACTTTGTAATGCATAATTTATAATTAATTCATCTTGAATATATATATATATATATATATATATAGATGAACAGTACAACCCCGAAACAGCACGCCGAAACGCTCCGAAACCGAAACATTCCGTTCCAATTGAAAAAACAAAACACCTGCCGAAACGGTATTGACAACCTTGATTAGCCTTCATTATCTGGGATGGCTAATCAAGTAATAGTTTATGCCGACACCAATACAACCTCATTGGCGTTATTAGCCTCCAATACCTAAAGCGACTAATCCCTTAACATTTATCTTTTCACAGTATTACCAGTATCAATGCAACCTCATTAATATCATTAACCTTTCAATTTGGGAACAACGAAGAAAATTTAATTAAATGCTGATGTCAATATAGTTACATTGACATCATTAACCCGTATTACACGAGATGACCAATCATATCCACCTTTCTTCCTTTTTTTTGTCTCATTACCCTTTCATACTTTATATGCAAATTACACATATAATGAGTTTCCAATTTAGAAATACAAGTTATTCCCAAGTAAAACTAATAAGGTGTGTACACCTAACTATCAATTGTGATGTGTCTGCTCCTATTCCATGTTGGGGTCAAGCTGCAGTGATATCCCCTAGAAACATAGGACCAATATATTTCTAATCTTCTTAATAACTTAGGAACCTTAACTAACTTCTTATATTATCAATACTTAACTTAGTACAACATCTTTATTCTAACTACACAAACATATTCCTTTGGTTACCCATGATTCTCCATTATCTCATTAAAGTCCTTAATTTCTTGTTTCTTTCACCCTTCTATTTTACATAGGAGATATAAATTTCATCCCCAAACCACATCCAAATATTTCTCTATCTCCTCGTCTTCCAAAGTAAATTTGGCTGAATCGGCCAATGTCATTGTTCATGGCATGTATGTATTTTTTTTTGTTTTCTTTCCACAAGAATCGATTAAATTTATCATGGTCAAGTTCGTCTACTCTAATATAATCCAATCTTATACAAAGTTAGGACTAATTTCATCATTCTTTGTCAATAACACCTTCATTCCTTGGCCAAAACCCCTCTCTAATAAGGGTTATGAGATTTCTTTAAATCTTTGAGAAAATTGATCTTTATTTACACTTAAACACTTTCATTTATACATGTTAATAAGATATCTTAGTCAATTAACTTAAAAAAATCCATCCCTTCTATTATTTGAAGTGGCTGAAACTCGTGCATAAAGGGAGGATGCAAAATTTCTTCTAATCTCCTACAATCATGTTAATAATCACCAATAAACACTAAGAACATCACTTAAACCATTCAAGATGCAAAAACCCTAAATTCCATAATGCACACTACACTAATCGAAATTCAATCCATGACAAAACTATAATCCATCATGATAAACATAATTCTTACTTTTAAGTTATAAGAAATTTAAAGGAATCAAGAAAGAAAATTCAAGTTTTCTTTACCTCTTCCTTTTAGTCTCCAAGAACTTCCCTAAGCACTGAAACCCTCTTAACTTCACTCAAATTTGGTGTTTGATAACTCAAAACTTCCTCCTAACACTTTAATCTATCTATTTCCACGTGTTTTTGATGAAATTCTTGAAGCAAAGATGAAAAAACCCCTCTCCTTTCTCTTTTTATTTGGCAAGCCACCTTAGCTTTCTAAGAAAGCCAATGGACATTTTATACCACCGTATTATCCTCCCAAATTACTTTAATACCCTTTTTATTTAATTTGGATGTTTTTCAGTCAATCGGGTATCCCATTTTAGTTAACCAATAGAGTTAATTGTACTAAGAATTATTTTATTTAAAACCAGGGGCTTACATTCTCCTTTTCTAATAAGAAGTTTCATCCCTGAAATTTAAATTTATACCTGACTCCCTTTCCCAAGTTTGTTCTTCCATTTGGAGACTTCTTCATAACACTTTTATTATGGGTACCTTTTTGTTTCTCAATTCTTTCTCACTACGATCAAGGATTTGCATTAGTTTAACCTCGAGTGTCAAGTCTTCCCTGACCTTTATTGGGACCAGTAGCAACACTCTAGAAGGATCCACCTTAGTTTTTCAGAGCAAAGACAAATTAAAAACATCATGTATTTTGGAAAGATATGGCGGTAGCGCCAAACTATAGGTGACAAGCCCTATTATTTTGGTGATTTTAAAAGGTTCGATATACCTTGGTGCTAGTTTCCCTTTCATTTTGAATTGAATAGTATTCTTCCAAGGTGCTACCTTTAAAAACACTTTATTCCCCATTTGAAACTTCAAAGAACTCTTTTGATTATTAGCGTAACTCTTTTGTCTATCTTAGAGCGCCTTCATTTTTTATTTTATAGTTTTCAACTATTTCATGGTGACTTGTATCTATTCAGACCTAATGAGGCTCATGTCACCAACTTCATCCCATCAGACTAGAGTCTGACATTTTTTTCTCCATATAAAGCTTCATAAGAAGCCATTCCTATGGTAGTATGATAATTGTTATTATAAGTAAACTCTATCAAGGGAAAAAGGTCTTCCCAGTTACCCCCGAACTCTAGCACATATGTTTTACGGAGGTTTTCTAGGTTTTGAATGTTCCTCTCAGACTGACCATCTGTTTGAGGGTGGAAAATAATGCTCAGGTTCAACTTGTTTTCTAAAGCACGTTGTATGTTTGGCCACAACCTCGATATAAACCTTGAATCTCAATCCAACACTATTGATATTAGCACTCCATGCAACCTTATCACTTTGTTTACATATAATTTTGCTAGTTTATCCATGAAATCCATCATCTTTATCAGTAGGAACAAAATAAATTTTTTAAAACGGTCCACAACCACCTTTATAACATAATTGCCCTTCCTTTCCTTGGGTGATCCAGACATGAAGTCCATGGTGATATCTTCTTATTTTCATTCTGGAATAAACAACGGCTACAACTTCACAACAAGTTTCTAGTGTTCCACTTTTACTTGCTGATAACTTTCGCATTTTGCCACAATCTCTACTATTTTTCTTTTCATATTAGACCACTAATATAATTTTTTTTCAAGTTTTTATACATCTTGATACTCCTGGGATACCCTATAAAATGGGATTCATAAGCCTCCCTTAGTACTTCTTCTTTAATGGTCTTATCGCCAAACAAATATATAAGTCTACTAATAGCCATTAACCCATCATTTAAGATTTGAAAAGTTGTCCTTGATTTACCTTTTCCCTAACCTTCCTTACTTTCCTATTTAACAATTAAGCTTTTAATAATCGGACTCCAACATATTTGATCAACAATTAAGTTTTACATTCGGGCCATATTAGACATTGTAATTAAATTTGGATCAACTTTAAAACATACTAACCTGATTCTTTGTCTTATTCATGTTTAAAATTAAATAATGTGGGGATTGTTTCGATGTGTTCCAATTGACTTAGTAGGTCCAAAATTAACTCGAATGACTGCTAAAAAACATAGTTTGAATTTTTTTAAAAATCAAGATGATAATTTCTTTTAATACTAGGACGCTAACATATTTGATCAACCCAAACTATGTGGCAAACTAAAATAAATTATGAAGACAAATTCAAAATCATGAAAATATTGACAAATAAAATTAAGAAAAAAAAGAAGGTGTTGAGGAAAAAAAAGAAAATGAAA
This sequence comes from Populus trichocarpa, assembly GCF_000002775.5. Classification (NCBI taxonomy): domain Eukaryota; kingdom Viridiplantae; phylum Streptophyta; class Magnoliopsida; order Malpighiales; family Salicaceae; genus Populus; species Populus trichocarpa. The sequence goes on along the minus strand of NC_037294.2, from coordinate 6,719,702 downwards.
AGGAAAGGAAAAATAGAGGGTAAAAAAAGATTTGCATCACTATTTATATGAATAGCGTAATAGGTGAGGTGGCATGCCAATCTTTCTATTGAAAGAAAAAATTAAGGAAAAGAACAAAAACAAAATAAAAAAAGAAGAAAATAGAAAAGAAAGAAAAGACAAAGAAATCAAAGATTGGATTCTATTTGTACTTTAGTTGAGATAAATATTGTATTTAATTTAATATTTTTATTATAATTTCTGATCTAATTTTTTTTAAATTAAGCTATAGAAATAAAAAACAAGTTTACATATTAAAAAAAAATGCTTCACACTGATTTTATAAATATAAATAGTAAAATATCAAGATATTTTTCAAATATTTTAGTATAATTAATATCTTGTCCTGTAACTAGAAAAGAAAAAAACACAAGGGTGAATGAGTCATGTTTAGGAGTGATATAATAAGATATTATGGTGGCAAAAAATAATAAATTTTAATATCAACAAATAAAAAAATAAAAAACATTAAATAATATTAATTTAAATATTTTAAAAAAAATTACAGTACACCACATTTCAAAACGGTGATTTGCCAGCAGCAGAGGCGACAAGAGTGAGATTTGGGAGTCCCAAAGAGATCTGATGGTGGGACCAAAACGCCCCTTTTCATGCTTGGACTTTTCCTACGTTTCCAAATGTTTCAGACATTTCCACTGCGCAATCAAATCTTGAAGATTGCTTGAATTATCTTCCCAATGAAGATTGATTGGTTTTTTTTTTCTTCCTCGTATTCATTCATTTCACTGAAATATCGCTAATCCTATCTTACGGCAGTTCTTTGAGTTATTTTTTCATTGAAGAACATTATTAGGGCAAAAATCAACTCATTCAATAATCAAGAAATCGAGGTAGCATATGACTTGAAGTTATGGTAACGAGCATCCGCAAGCAACTACAACGATTATCATCACAATCACTTCTTCAACTATCAAATGATGGACTTTCAACATTATTAATTAGATGTATACTCAAAATATCTTTGAGTTTTTTTATATATATATATATATATATATATATATATATATATATATAGAAACAATAGGCTGTAAAGGATCCTTTTAAACCATATAACTAGTAGGCTGCTATTAACAAATGTACTAAAAAAATGGGGTTGGTGGTTAATGTGTGTGTGTGAACGGTAACTACTTTTTTTCTTTTCATTTTCATGGTTATATATATTTTTTAATTGAATCCTTTTGTGCAATAATTTTACGAGTGGTAGTTTGAAATTGTGAATGAGAGACAAAATTAAAAAAAATGAGGACCGAGATATATAGTAAAAAATCGTTATCAATCTCAAATTCATGAACTATGTGAGTTTTGATCCATGTATTTAACTTTTGTATTCATTTCGGTCTTTTTAGTTTTTGAAATTTTTATTGTGGTTCGTGAGTTTATTTTGTTTATTTTTTAGTCACTATATTTGAAAAATAGAAGAGGAGATCAAGGTTGGGAGATGATTTTTTTCCATTTTGATTTTGTATTTTTAGGCTAATTTAGAAGCAATTTGAATTGAAAGATTGATTTATTGACATTATAATAATGTTTATTAGGTATTTTTAGGCGATAATAAGTTGAAAAATGAATTTTTTCATCCAAGAAACTATAGTCTGATTTTTCAATCACCTCTTTATTGGTTAGAAACTAGGCAAGCAGACGAACGTTGTTTGCTTCTTTGTTTTTTTAACAAAAAAAAAATATAACATGTCATTCTTTTTTATTGAATGATTTTTTAAAAAAGGCAAGACTTGAATTCAATATATCCAGAGCCTCACCACTGCATGGATTATATCGTAACCACTCTTTGAATTCAAATTTAATTACTGCTAGCTATCTTTATTTAATATTATAATCTAGAAATAACAATATTATTTTCATTTTATAAAATTTATAAAAGTTAAAGTTACGATATTTTTCATTTTAATTTAAAATACCTCTCATATAGAACGATCATAACATTTAGTTAACAAAGTAACCTTAAAATGCATCATGGATGGTCGGATGTCCTACGTGGGTATTCTACATGTATAAAAAATTGAATAAACTCTTCTTATATCCCTTACATGTATACAATACATGTATGATGATATCCATCATGTAACCATACCAATACATGCTTGACACAAATACAGGGTCATTTGAAGTACGGTGGAGGAAGGTATTAAAATAATTTTTATTGTTGCGGTATAAAAAAATAATATTTTTAATTGTGATTTTTTTAAAAATAAGTTTTAAAAAATATGTGTAGTGTAGAATTTTTTTGCAAATAAACTAAATAAAAAGTATGTTATTTTAATTTTTATAAAATTAAGGTCTAAAATGTAATTATATATAAGACTAGAAGTTATTTAATTAAAATAATTATTTCAATTGAATTTTTTTTTTATCACAGTACACACCGTGTATAAAAATTGGTTGACTTCATCATCATGAAAAGCAAAAGCTAAATATACCAAAAGCTAAATTGGTACAAAGATATATAAATAAATAAAGTGGAAAATTTACTTTAGTCAAATCGAATCTCTAATTGGGGAATCAGGACCCACAAATTCATGCCCCAGTTGCTTTTACATGATTATCACAACAACATTAAAAACATGTAGAGTTTTAGCAATTACTTAGATTTGTGGTTCATGTTTTGTAGCAGTCCGGTCAAATTTCATTTTGATGTAAGAAAAAAAACTAAGGAAAAAAAAATTCAAGACCCGAGTTACATATTAATCAATAATTTAAATAAAAAATATAACAAAAAAAAAGTAAAAAAAATAACATGAACCCATGTAAAAGGATAAAAATAAAAATAAAAAACTCAGTTAAACTAGGTTAACTTACAAACACTATGACAATGTAAATAAGATTGAGATAACCTCATAAAAAGAAAATAAGAAAAAAAGCCACTTAATAGGAAAGGAAAGAAAAGCATGTACATCAATTTTTAATATATCAAATGTTAAATAATAAAATTAAAATAAATAAATTTAAAAATGATAAAAAAACTAAAGTCAACCCGCATTTATCTTTGAAACTGACGACTCTGGTCATGAATCCGAGACTAACCCTATAAAAGTCAAACCAAAGAAAATAACAAAGCAAAAATAAAAAAAAAAGTAAAAAAACATTAACTTAAAAAAAGAAAAAAAACTATGCAAAATTAAGCAGACCTCCTAAACTTGATCAAATCTCTGAAACTCGCAACCTGTGAAATCTTGGACTCGAGTTGAATCAAGAAGCTTAATTCCCAACTAATATATTTTGAACGATGAAATCATGAAGAAAATATCAATTTTTAAAACTTGTAAAAGCAAAAAAGATAGCAATAAGAATAGTGAGGGATCTAATTTGATAGAAAAAAACCATGGAGGATGAAATTGTAAGAAAAAATCTAAAAACCGATCCCAAACATAAAAAAAATAGCAATAAAAATAATGGGAACCGAATCTGAAAGATAAAAAAATAGAAGAGGGTGAAATTTAAAAACATTTGTAATTCTGTGACGCAAATGTGTTTTATTTTTTATTTTTAAATATGGCTCGGGGCATAGACGCGATTGAAGAGAAAAAAAAAGCCTAATCACTAATGATATCAATTCTAATTGATAAAATTAAAAAAAACATCAACTTTAAAAAAAAAATAAAAACCCAAAAAAGCTCGAGTGAATCTTATAAACCTCAACAAAGGTCTCAAACTTGCAACCCATTAAATTTTAGACCTGGAATGAATCAAGTATTTCAATCCCTAACCAAATTAATATTGATTAGTCAAAGTAAATCTAACAGAGAGCAACAATTAAAAAAAAACCAAAAAGGCCAGAGTCATTTTAAAAATGAGTGGAAAATCCTAGAGAAAACAAACAAATAAAAATAATTTAAAACATTTATCTCAAATAAAACAAATAGCAATAAAAAAAATGATAGTTAAACTCAAAAGAAAAATAAAATAAATGGGGGATGAAATAGAAAAAGAATTCTAACCTTATAAATTGTTTAAAAACATTATTTCAAATATTGAAGAAAGGGATTGATAAAAAATATAAATTTAAAAAATTATCAAAAAAAGCCTAACAAAGAATGATAAACAAAAAGACCAGATATAATCGAGTTATTTTTAAGACCAACAAAGAATTTTTCACAATACAAGCTAAAAAAAAGAAACCCAGTCTTCAATTGAACAAATACTGAAGGATAAAACGAGAAAAAAAAAAGTTTAGACAAATAAAAAAACTAAGCAAACCCAAAAAAATATCCTAAACCTGGTCAAATCTTAAAAATCCTGAATCCGAGTCCAATCAAGAAGTTTATTATGAACCAATTTTAAAATATTAATTTTAAAAACTTGTCATAGCAAAAAAATTGATAATTAAAAGAATAAAGATTAAATTTGATAGGAAAAAAAACCAAAAAAGGGTGAAATCTTAAAACAAAATCAATTTTAAAAATGATTTTAAACAAAAAAAAATAACAATTAAAAGAACAATGATCAAATTTGAAATATGAAAAAACTCAAGAGGGATGAAATTGAAAAGGCATACCAATTTTATAAATTATTCAAGATAAAAAAATCATAATAATAAAAAAGAGACCTAATTTGAAGAATCAACAAAATAAAAGTTTGTTTTTGAATTCTTTAGGGGTTGTTGCAAAAATTTAGATGGCAAGAGAGAGAAGGAGAGGGAGAAAAAATGGCCGCAGACACCAAACCATTATGAATCTTGAAACATATGCTGCCTCATCAGGCTAGTGCCAAGTCCTTTCAAGCGTTTTGTTGTCGAGTAACATAACACGCACCACCCGAACCGCGGTGGTCGTCCGCACGCTAGAGTATGTCACGCAAGCACCAATAAATTTTTATAATTATATTTAATACATGTTAGTTACAAAAAAAAAAAAAGCCCCTAAACAACCTTCAAATCTATAATAAAACCAATGTAAAATGATAAAAAAAACCCTTGTGAGAGAGTTAAGTTGATTTTATTTTCAAATGCATCAAAGTAATTATACTATTTTGAAAGACATAAAAAGATCAAAACATCCCTGAGCGATAAACATTATATTTTTTTTTATTTTAAGGTTAAATTTGTATTTTTATAATGTAAAAAAACAAAACGATCAATCTAACCCCATACAATTTGTAAAAGATAATTATGTAATAGTGAAAAAACCACCCTGCCCCTAATACCAAGTTTAAAAGTTTTTTAAGCCATGAACAATATCATCAAATCACTATTCTAATAAATAGTAATCTAAGTCTTGGGTTACAATAATTTCTCCTTCACTTTTATTTTTTTCTAATATATTTGACAGTTTTTTTTATTAAAATAAATTTAAGTTTCAAAAATTTTATTTTATTTTAATTATTATACAATAAACTTGTATAAATCGAAGTCCAATGGACCATGCGATGTAAAAAAAAATCTCACCTCCAAACCATTGACAAAGCATTTTGGTTCCAAGATGGGCATGTCATATACATTCAAGTTATGGCCGACCAACTGAATTAACTGTATGGATTTGATCTGATCATGATTAAGGTTGATGGAGAATCGAAGACTATAAAAGTTGAATAGCTAATTCATCTTTCAAGAACTTTAAGCTTGAAAAGGATCAATGACCGTGTGAATCATATTTTTTGATTTGAAGATTTGGAATCTCTTTTTATTTTTCCTCCAATTTGGATATGATAAGGGGCATCTTTCTTGGTGTTTCCTGTAATTGAAACATCATAGATGCCCCGGGCCTTCCTCTCTTTACCAAACAAGTAAAACAAAGGATACTGAAAACACATCTTCCACCATTCGAAACATTATAATCGCCCAAAGATTAGAGGATATTGGAGGGAGGGAGGGACAACTAAAGGATATGCTATACTATGGCAAGCATATTAATATTAGGGGTGTTCACGGTCCGGTTCGACCCGGACTCAAAATTTCAACCGTATCAAGAGATGTTTTTTTCTAAAGAATATAACATGGGCTAAATTGAAAACTAGTTCAAACCAAACCGGTTTGGTTGGTCAAGGTTGGATTTTTTGGATAAAAAACCTGAAAACCTAATCCCTATTAAGTGAGCTTATTTTTAGTTTTTTAAATGGACTTATATTAAATTGAGCTTTAACAATTTTTTTTGTTAAGTTTTGTTTTTTATAAGCTTTGTAACACCCTCCACTTATCATAAAGAAATTTAAGTTATTCAAGTCCATTATCCATGATAAATCACTAATTAATGGCTTATTAATTTTAATTTAATATTTTTTTTTCTGGCAGAGTTTCTGATGCTTGCCTTCCAAAGTTATCGACAATATTTCTTAAGTTCACAACTCAATCATCATCAATAGTCCAATCATCCTAAACTTCAATCAATCCACTCTTCATATTATTTTATCTTGATGACAATGTAACTTAAATATGAAAGCAATTAAAAGTTTATATTGAACAAAAAATTAATACTTACTTTGCAAATCATATATGTGTCAATCTTTCAATACTACTTTCATACATTAATAAAAATTCGTTAACATTCAGTTTATATACAAAAGTGTGAATCATCCAACACAATAAAAAGATAATTCACTTTTTTGGCTACATAAAACTACGATTTAATTCATGTACAATACTTTGCAAATCATATATGTGTCAATCTTTCAATACTACTTTCATACAGTAATAAAAAGTCGTTAACATTCAGTTTACATACAAAAGTGTGAATCATCCAACACAATAAAAAGATAATTCACTTTTTTGGCTACATAAAACTACGATTTAATGCATATACAAGACCCGCTTAGATATGTAAAAAACAAAAAAAACCAAAGCTACATAAGACTACCCCTGTCAAGACTATGAAGTACCTGAAATGGTTAGGCAAATTAATAAGAATCAACTCTAAGAAAGAATATTTCAGAAGATTTTTTCTTTAAAAGTTCTATCCAATTACAATTCTTACTCAATTCTTATTCAGGTTTAACCTTATGTCTTGTATTCCATTAAAAGACAATGCACTCTTTCTTTTAAACTTTCAGTTATCTTTCCTTCCTGAATAACCCCTAAGTTGGTTGTCCCAACTGTACATCTATAACTCCGGCTAACTTATATGCTGGCCTTTCAATCAACAATCTTCTTAGATTCTATCATTTCCAGTAAATCCTTATAATGTCATCTAATCTAGCAATTCAAAACAATTTCCAATGGTTCTAGCTTTCCCTCTTGAAAACCACATCTCTCTAGCATTCTCATTTACAAGCCAACATTTATTCGATATCTTATATAGATATCTAACACTCTAGCACTTTTATTTTAATGTCAATCAATGCAATTATTATTCTCAAAACTTTAACTATTAGTACATGCACCTCAAGTTTAAATTCAATGATGCAATAAATTAAATTGTAAAAAGATAACACTTGGTGGGGTGTTCACCACCTACCTGGGACTTGCTATTATGCGCCTATGCCTATATGTTAGACTGTTTTAGCTTCCTCTACAGGACCACAACATGGTTCAATTCATAATCAATAACTCTAGTTTATATCAAAGTGCCATCCGAAGTATTCGTTTATCTCAAGATTTCACATGCATGAACTTACGCATGAACTTACGCATATTCATTCATTCATTAATGTGTTTTCCATTTTTATCATTGCAATTCTTTATTTAAAGTTCTATACCAAGGATAACTTTATAAGCAAAACAATTGTTATTTACTCAAATCAATGTAATCACTATTTAATGTTTATTTCATAACTCAACGGTTAAAACTTAGATTCAGGTGTGGTTTAATCCTTTTGAAATTTAAGACACACATCTTCAGTTTTTTATAAGGATAAGAAATCAAATTCAGCTATTAGTCTACTCAAAAGTACTCATTTCACATGCATATACAACATATCAATCAAGTTACAACATGACCTGTTTGTGGTTTTTGGTCCCTAACTAGAGTTTTGTGGATTCAAATCAAGAAAGGCTAGTTTCTAATGAAAATAAACATCTTCAAGCACAACTTTCATGAAGGAACATGCCCAAACTCCTGTCATTTACTAGTATAAAATCTAGCTAGAAGTTAATCTGCAAAATCTTCCATGTAGCATACAACCTAACCCCTCCTGAGTATTTCATTTATACCTGGAGTTCTATAACTCTGAATAAAGAAAACCTTGTTTCAATTGAAATTTAACACATTTATTTACAACCTTAATGAAATAAAATGTTTCAATTTATCAATATCAAATCCTAAACCCACCTAGAAGTTAGACAATAAATCTGCCAAATAGCTTCTAGCCTGATCTTCCTTTAGTATTTTGTTCATATTTGGAGTTCTATAACTTCAAATAAAACAAAATTTGTTTCATGGAAAGCTAACACCTTTACTTATAATTTCTATGCAGAGTCAAACTACTAATTTTGCTAACTCTGAATATAGAAAAAACTTGTTTCAATTGAAATTTAACACATTTATTTACAACCTTAATGAAAGAAAATGTTTCAATTTATCAATATCAAATCTTAAACCCAACTAGAAGTTAGACAACAAATCTGCCAAATAGCTTCTAGCCTAATCTTCCTTTAGTATTTTGTTCATATCTGGAGTTTTATAACTCCAAATAAAACACACTTTGTTCCATGGAAACGTAACACCTTTACCTATAATTTCTGCGGAGAGTTAAACTTTTAATTTTGTATTTTTTTCTTCCTTTTCTAATATTAGTTGGAAGCTAGATATCAAAACTGTCCAAACTTGAATTTGTAGACGTAGCAAATAATTAAATATCTTCCATGCATTATTTCAACATTTCGATCACCTATTCCCATATAATATATTTTAAGCTTCAACAAACACATTATCAATTAATTATACTTTTCTTTTCTTTTAAATGTTGAGTTCCTCCTTCTCTTAGCAACACACTTAATAAAATTCTAACTAACTAAAACATCCTTCATACATTACACTTTCAACACATATCATTAACTATAGTTTTCTCTACTTGGAACATTCAAAATTCACTCCCCCTGTTTTTTTTTTTTTTTTAACTTTTGGCCGAACCCCACAAGAGCTTAATGGGTTACTTTTTCTTCCTTAAATCACATCTCACTTTACCAAACCTAATTCCATGCACATGAATAACATTCTAGCACAAGAAAACAATATCTTAAGCAATTAAATTCACATGCAAGTTCTTCACAAACACCAAAATATCCTATAATGCATGTACCTTATATTTGTTCAAGTTAATCATTTAAAAGAGCTTCCTTACCTTGATTAGATGACAATTTCAAATGAAGAACATAAAGAACTTCAAACTCTCTCCAATCCCTCTTTTGAAAACCTAACTTTTAGTTGTAAAACTCACCAACTCACCCAAATTCTTCTTTCTAACCCTTTAATGGTTGTTCTTATCACTCTAAATTAGTTTCTTCATGGATTAATTCATCAAGAATTGAGAAAAATACGTCAAAGAACTCTAACCCTTTATTGCCACTCTCAAACCATCAACTAGGAAGGGGGTATTTATATGTTCCATTTTTGCTATTTGCATTCTAACTCCTTTTGCCTAATTTATTTGTATCATGGTCCTCTCATCTAAATTACCTCCACATTAACCCTATTATTTCTTATGTTCGTATTTGTTTCAATATTTTATTTTTTACTTCATCATTATATCACCTTTCAATCTCTTTTCAATTACGTTCTTTTTATATTTTTACTCAATTCATATTAATCCATATTTATTTCTTAATATAATTTCCTTTCTTATTCATCGGGGTTTACAAGCTTCTTAAGAAAACTTTTTTTATTATATTTTTTAACAAAACCAACCCAACTCTATTACTAAGTTGGAAATTGAAATTAACTGGAACCACTTGTCATTTTGTATTGTTTGCTTATAAAGTATATGTTGTGTGATAACCTAATATTATGAAGTTGCAGATTTATTTGCCTGTCTTTTATGGAATATAGTAGTTGTTACCACAACCTGGATAAAAGAGGAAGGTTGGTGCAAATCCATTCAATATAAATGTTTACACTAGAAATAAACGGATACATTAGCAATAGATAAGCAAATCTAATATAAAAAAAATCTAGATTATCATAAATTTAACAAAAACATCCATGTTATTTGCAAAACCTAGCAACAACATAGCAACAACATCACTTAGAAAATTCAGCAATAGCAAAAGCCAGAAGCTCTTACAAGGTTAATGCTATAAAGAAAAATTAGCAAATTAGCAACGTATTAGAGTTTGACTAATAAAATAATTAACAATGAAAAATTAAAAGAGAATTAATAAGGTAAAGTAAGTTAATTACCTAAAACAATCATATTCCAACATTTCACTAACATTACCAATACTACTTATAATCAGTAGAGATTTTCAAACTTTCATCAAATTCATAAATTAAACGTGTTAGATTAAACATATGTAAAGAAACAATAGTATAAAATAACTAATTTTAAATTTGCAAGGCAAATTTCCAATATAATCCATGAAGAATCTAATGTTGATTGGAATTGGTGCTACACGCAACCAATTTTGACAATAAATAAGTGTTTGCTTTGTTGATAGAGATAAAAAGCTTCGAAATGGATCTAATATACAACTACCAATGCTTAAGGTTGCTTCACAATCAACAATAGATATTGAGATAACTAAACACATGTTGTGTTATTGAGCAAAGCATCTTTAACATTCTTTGTAGAATTTTTAGCCTTTTTAACATCCTATAATCACTCAAAACAAAATCTCATATATTTTAATTAGAAATATGGATCTAACACAACAACCACGCATAACAAAAAGTTTTTGTTTTTCTTGACCCCCTAATATTTTTGATACTTTCTCATCATATTCTTGGCCATTTCACCTAAAAAAGCATCTACACTTCTTCAAAGTTAAGATATGTTTGTTTGCATGGAAATCAATTCATAGAAGAAAGATTTAGATGTCACATACAACCAGCCATAAATTTTTAATATAATCATATAAAATAGTTTCAAGTACTTCACAAAAGATCTAGCATTTTCCTAATCTTCTAAAATAAAAGGACCTAATTGTTTTTTTTTTGTTTTCCATTTGAATCAATCTCAAAATAAATCAAATACGTAGGATCAATTACTTTTAATCTTATAAAAATAACAATGCCATTCCAAATTACTGTCAGCCAATAGACCCAAGTTATCAAAAACAACCCAAATAACATTTTCAAATATTAACAATAAATGTCATTCCAAGAAGAAGGGCAACCATAAAAATCAATGGACTCCTCATTCCATGACTCAAAAACTAGATCCAACAATGACAACTTAAATGCTACAAGAAAATAAGGCTTATAACAACAAGAAACAAGCTTAGATTTGTAAAGGAATTTTATACCTTACAAGCTCAGTGTAAATCCTAAATCTCATACCTTACAAGCTCAACAACTAGACCCAAATCAAACTCAATCTTGTTGTATTTCTTCAATCTAGACCTCATGACAACTGTTAAGAGAGAGGAAGAAAAATATTACAGTCAAATTACATGGAATAATTAAGAATTTTCAAAAGATACGAGATTAAGAAAAACCCTAGCTACTAATTATAGTCCAAATTATGAGAAATCAAAAGACAAAATGCAAGATTACCTTAGATTCTACATATTAGAATGCGATGGATTGGGTTTTCAATAAAAAAAGGAACAACTATTGTCAAAAGAGAATAAATAAAGGCTTATAATCAATTGATTTAAGGTATCCAATTTGGTGTATCAATAAGGGAGAAGGATAAGGAGAGATGACATACGTAATCTACTAATCTTTTAAGTTTAAAAAAGGGATAACAAGAGAGAGATGACATGAGGATGATGAGAGAGAGCAATTATTGTTATTAGGAAATGGGGGAATGTTTTAGGGCTAGGTTAGGTTTCAATTTATACCTCTTTTTTAAAGTTAGTTCACACTTGTTCTGGTCTTGTCTGATCTACATGATTTTAGTTTCTGAAACCAAAACCAAACCTTACCGAATGATTTTTTAGGTTTTTAAATTAGTTTTTTTTCCTCTTACTTTTGTGTTTCTGGTTAATTTTTTTCTTGGTTTTAATGGTTTTCTTGGAAGATTTTTTTAAACACCTCTAACCAATATTGATTTAGATTACGACATCAAAAGGATTGCTTTGATATAAATTAAACTCTATTATTTATTAATATTAATTATATTGTTGGAAAGTCATAGTTTGACACCTCAACAAAGACCTCACTTATAAGAAAATGGAATAATACACTACACTATTGATACAAAAAGTCCTTTTTAAAACCTCACCTAGGGGATCATGGTCAACCTTGCTCAATCATTACCCAAAAGAATTAAAAAAATAATTAAAACAATGTTGTTTGACAAAAAACAATATTTTTTTTAAAATAGTTAACGAGTTAATGATTAGGTCACTAGTTAACTCAGGCTTTTGACTAGGTTAGCCAAATCATTTTTTTTTCTATTTTTTATTTAACCCATACTAGTTTAGGCCTTAAGTTAACCAAGTCTTAGGTTGACGCGCTTGTCCGGTCTGAATTTTAAAACTATGGTTTGATTAGGAGAATCAGACCTATTATATGGTTGCGTTTGCTAAAATGATTTATCAAGGCATAAATAATATTTAAGCAATTCATGAAAGCACGAAATGGGTTATTTAGATGCTTGATTTTTTATGATAAATTGAGCATACACCGTAGGGGTGTTAAAAAAACCAACAAACTGAGAAAACTGCAAAAAAAAAAAAAAACATTAATAAAAAACACTGAACTGAGAGAGAAAAACCAAAGAAACTGACTAAAAAACCAGAAAAATCACTCAATTCAGTTTGATTTCAGAAAGCTGAAATTGTTTGGGACTATACCGGACTGTTTTAACTAGATTTAAACCAACTAAAAAAAATGTATCAATATAAACTTAACCTAGCCTTAAACATTTTTTCCTATTTCCCTTTGATAATAGTCATGCCTCTCTACCTCCCTTGTTCTTTCATCTCTCCCTTCTTCTCTCTCTTGTTCTCCTTTTTTTAGATATCAGCTTAAACCTATCTATTCTATGCATTATTTTTTCCTTTTTAACAGCAGTTGCACCTTTCCATCTCCTCCTGCCCTTTTCTCTCTCTCTTCTTTTGATAGAAGCTTAAATCCATCTATTCTAAACATGAGAATCTAAAGTAATATTTAATTTTATTTTTTAATTTCTTCTAATTTGGATTATAATTAGTAGTTAGGGTTTTTCTTAATCTCTTTTGGAATTTTTTAATTATTTCTTGTAATTTACTAATAACTAATTATAATATTTTTTCTCCTCTCTCTTAACAGTTATTGTGAGTCCGTGACTCGTTTCTACGATCTTTTCCCTTATGTTCTCTTCATTCTCTTGAAAAAAAAGGGGTATGTTTATTTTTTAATTGATTGTTGTTTTTTAATTTCGTAATTTTAAAGGCTTTTTAGGTTGAAATTAGGTTTTGATAAATTATTTTGTTTTGATACCATAAAAAGAAAAAAAATGAAGAGGAAGGATGTTAGTATTTTGCGTTTGATCCATGACAGTGAACTAACCTAGTCTTAATATATATATAGACACACACACACACACACTTACTGTTAATATAAACTTATGGGTTTTGATGAAGGATTTCAATTACTAACATGATGTTAATAGATATTAATGCAAGGTTATTTGATTATTTTTTATTAAACTTAATGTTAATATAAATTTTTGGGTTTTGATGAAAGGTTTCGATGACTAACCTAATGTTAATATATATTAATGCTAGATTTATTTTGATTGTTGTAAATTTTAGGATTTTTTAGTCTGTAACATACTGTTAATACTTAATACTTACTGTTAATTATCAGTTAATTCATATTGTTGTTTTTTTTTTTTATATATATAATTTCAGATAGATAACCGAGAAGATACTAGACTAAATGAATCAAAACCTTCAAGTTTGTAATACAATCCTTCACCTATTCCAGATATGATCTATTATACAAATAGTAATACTAAAGGTAACAATCATCCACCTTCTAGACTCAATAAAAGAAAAAACATCCTAAATTTGGGATCACTTTAAGAAACTTGATGGTGATCCTAAAGCTTCATGAGCTGCATCTTTGTATCGTGGGAAAGACTATGTTTGTCATACTATACATAATGAGACAACATGTGGAATCATCTAGGAGCATGCATAAAATTTCCTTTTGTGATTGAGCGAAAGCAAAATACTTTGGTTTTAGAACTTAAGCCTAAAATAGAAGGGGATGGTATGGGAGGTAAAAATTTGGTGACTATTAAGATAATATGTTATAATTATGATGAGTTTAACAAAGCTCTAGCAAAAATAATTATACTTAATGAGCTATCTTTTAATTTTATAGAGAATCAATGATTTAAATCATTTTGTTAGTTAATGCAACCTAGATTTGATGTTCCTTATTGTTTGACGATTTGGAGAGATTATTTAAAATTTTATGTAGAAGAGAAGGTAAAATTAAAGAAAGCTCTTAAGGGTCAACAAACATGTTTAACAACTGATACCTGAACATCAATCCAAAATATTAATTATATGTTTTTGACAGCTCATTAGATTGATAATAGTTGGAACTTGAATAAAAAAATTCCAAATTTTTATCGAGTTTCTAATTGTAAGGGTGAGATAATTGGCCAAATGATTAAAAATTATTTGTTAGATGGGGGAATTAATAAGATTGTAATAGTTACAGTAGACAATACATGTTATCCACTTTTGACCCCATAAAAAATCAAGAAAAAAAAAAAATGTGAAAAGAAAATCCAAAATACAAGATGATATACAGAAAGAAATCCTAGAAGATTATCCAAGTTGGTGGTGAAGGACCAAAATGACAAGTGAAAAAGTTGGAGGATCAAGATGTATAAGATTGAAAAAAATAGCAACTCAAATCTGATCAATAAAGGGGCCCATTGGTGAAAGTATTTTTATTTAGGTAAAGAAATAAAACTTTGGATAGGTAAGGACTTAATAAAAATTTTGGAAGGTTTAATTAATTTTATTGAGGACTTAATTGGTAGAAAAATTGATTTTTAAAGTCAATTTAGGCTTAAATTGAAAGAAATTAAAATCTGGGGGTCGAATTGCAATTTTAAAGTGTTAATTTGGTCAAATCAGGGGTTTAATTGTATAAATATTAAAGTTTGATAAGAAATTAGAGACTTGATTGAAGAAATCCAAAACCAAATACTAAAATAAAAAAAACTCGTCAATTCAAGGGTTGAAATTGATCAAATTAGGAGTGAAATTGAATAAATTGAAAGTTTTTCGATCGATTAAGGGTAAAATACATAATTTTATAACCAAGAACTAAAATGAAATAGGCGGTCAACTTTATAGCTGACAATTGAGTTTGGCAAGGGTGGAATTGCATGAAATTAAGAGTTTGGGAAGCAATTATGAGTGCAATTAAAAGCAATTGGAAGAATAAGGACTAAAGTGAAAATTTTAAAATCCTAAATTAAAAACCCTAAATTCTAGGGTTTAATCTAGACGGCGCGTCATTTGGTCATAATTTAGCTTTTTCTTTGACAATTTTCACTGATTGAATAGGCTCTTTTAAACGAATGAATGTGGCATCTCCGACCACCTTTAGGGTTGTAACCACCACCATTCAACTGAAAACCCCCCCTTCTACGAAGATCACCTAATCCCACCAAACATTTACTTCCCACTTTTTTCAACAAACTCAACAACTCTTGTCCCCGATCAATCATCATTGTATCTTCAGATTCTCAACTGATCGAGTTGACATCATCAAACAAATAAATATGGAGTTACAAATCTTTAAATTGAGCAAGAATGGATCCAATCAAAATGTATGCTTCTCCTCTACCAAGTTCAGGTGGTCTCTGATGATGTTTACATCGGAGTTGCTTTGGTGAAGCCTCAAAATTAGTCAACTTAGTCAGCCTTGATTGAGATATCCATTTCTAAAAAACCTAATTTTTTTTTTCAGATGTTCACACTTCAAGCCTTCTCAGTGGGTTTTTATCAAAGGTTGACCATATATCTCTCAAGATCTAAAGGCAAAAAACAAGCTCCTTGGTCTTTCAAGTTTGAAAAAACCACTTAAATCTCTAAAAACTAAGTTTGTTACAAAACACAATTATAAAACCAGCATAGTTACAAAGCTCACAACTATAAAACATACCTATAAACTCTCATATTTTGATCAGAGGGCCATGTTTTGATGAATGAGGATCAATCTTTGATTAAATTTTAGCTTTAAACCTTATAAATACCCTCTCAAAATCAAGGTAGAGTAGAGGAAAAAAAGAAAGGAAAAAGAGGTGAAGGAGAGGAGAATATAAAATCTTGATAAAAAATCTAAGTGTGAAGGTTCAGGAGCCTAACACAAGGATTTCTTAAGCTTTGAAAGGGTAGCAAGCTTGTGGAAGCAAGACTTTACAAATAAAAGCAAATAGGGTAGTAGCTACTCTAGGGGCTTGAAGGTATACTTTCTAATCTAAAAGTGGAGTTCATGTGACGTGCTTGAGTTTTTTTTTTATTGTCATTTGGTTTATATTTATGTTTACAAACATGGAGATGAAGTTTGGAATGCTTGAATATGGTTGTGTTTGCCTTTTCGTTGCTGTGATTTTTTATTTCGTGGTTTGATGTTGTTTTCTAAAGCATTTTTTGGACGTGTTTGATGTTTTCAATATAATATAAGCTTTCTAGTTAGGTTGTTTTTGATAAAAACAATTTTTTTTTAGTTTTTGTTAGTTTGATTAATGCATTGTAAAGAAATATTGTTAATCTTGGATTTACAAAGCTTGTTCATAACCAATATATGTTTAGAAAACTAATTTTAAATTCAAATTGCGTGAATATATAGGCTACTCAGACTTGATAGTTTTTAAAATTGGAATGTCTTGCATAATTTTGATGATTTGTTGTTTTTTGTTATTTATTTTATTGAACTATGATTGGTATTGATAATGTGGTTTATGGGGACCAAAAACAGTATGTTTAGAGGCCTAATGCTGGGGTATATCTGTGCATTTTTCTAGGTTATAAGACAGTGTTCTTTGTGTTCTGGGAAGAACATTACCTTATCCACATGATTTGAACCAGTTTTGGTTCAATTATTTGCACAAAACCATTCAGGCAACTTGACTAGTAAATAATCTAGGGTTTTATTTGCATTCATAACAAATTTCTGGGGGTTTTAATCCTAGGATTTTGGTTTTGAACCAAAACCCATTTTGACAAAATCGTGTTGACTTTTTGATAATCGAAGTGAATGGATGTTAGATTAGGGATCCTTGCATGCTTTCCAACTTGTCCATGTCTTTGTTTTGATTGTATCTAGTCTAATTTGGGATCAACGTTGTTGGGTTTACCTTGGATGTTCTTCGTGTTCTTGAGTTGTTCTGGATTTTTTTATGTGTTTAATCTATTTTTGGTTGAAGATTTTTGTGTTTTTTTAAAGTTTGATTCGTTTTAAGTGTTAGTTTTGGTTTAGTTTTCGGGTCAAATCAATGTCTTTGGTTCGGTTTATGGTCGCATCAAAGATTTCGGGTTAACCCGATCTAGTCAACCCGACCGGTTCAAAATTGTGTCAAAATTTAAGACCTTGTTTGGCTGACAATGTTTTCTCTAAAGGTTTTTTTTTTTGTTTAAGTGTGTGTTTGACAAACATCTCTAGACCTATTTTGACAGTTTTTGTTTAAAAAAAAAAGGTTTTTACTAAATATGACCTTACAAAAAAAACCAAAAAATTGTATTTTATAAAATGTTTTTTTAGCATTTTTTTAGAAAATTTTTGTGCATTTTTTTTTGAAATTTACAATAAGTTTGTAAAATTCCTTAAAACTTTGGCCAATATTTCAATAACCATAAAAATTTTAATTCATGAAAATTAATGGTTACCATTCTGGTATAAATATTAGGCCTACCAGTAGACTGGTATTGAAGTCATAAGAGTTAGCTAGAAAATTCTTAGAATTATTTTGGATATTAAATTTTTTTAACTGGGAGCATTTGTCACCACAATTTATGAGTTTTGAAATACATCTTCGCTTTCAAGAATAGGTGAATCCTGTTAAGGGACCTACATGGGTTATTCCTATAAAGTTTCACTTGGGCATACGAGACTGTAATAAATTTGAAATGCCAGATTTATTTATGAGCATAAATCTTCGTTATAAGTTATAGACAGACCACCGGTGAGGAACTAATCAACACCTTTAAAGCATATCCAGACCACACAATGCAATTTACCTCTAGTAAGGTGCGCTATGAGTGTTAATACCTTCCCTGGCCACAACTAGTCCCATATCCTGGAATTTTAGATAAGACCAGTCCACCTGGGTCTCCTAGTGACCCCAAACCAAACAACTAGGTAACGACTCCTTGATCCTAATGCCACAATGTCATGCGCACACGTGCGATAAAATGACGACTCCAATGGGGACATTTTGTTTTTTACAGTATTGGACTAAGCTTTGTGTGTATTATGTGATTTAATGTGTTTAAATTTTCGTATTTTGCTTACTTTTTTTTACTTATTTATGCTTTAACAAGTTTTATCTTGGTCATGCATGTACGTTGAATATGGATGAATATCTTCATGCATCACTAGTCTATTTGTGATATATCGCTTTGGAATGCACACATATAAAAACTTCAAGTTAGGTGGAGAATTAACGGTTTACCCTTTGACTTTTTGTCAGGGTTTAAATTCGTGAAACCATTTGACTCTTTGTTGAGTGCTTGAACTAATAATGATTGATATACGTACCATGCCACTACCTATTGAGCCAGTATACTACCTTCACGAGGGTAATAACTAGAATAGTAAGAGACCATTTTGAGACTAAATAGTGCCTACCTTAATGTCTCACTTAAAAAGACATAAAACCTGCTTGTACGATATATATTCCACAATTAAATACTATTGCATTAAGACATGCTCAACCCTAAAAAGCATATTCAATTGCACGACTTAGAGTTGATAAAATGGCCACCATTTAAGAGATGACCTTTTTTTTAATACGGTTTGGATTTTAAATCTCTATAGTTGTTAAAATGGGATTGCCTGATACTAGATGATAGTAAATTGCCACCTATATAAAAATGTGAGTTGCTCTAGAAATGACTTGAAGAAGCTCATCTCATACATGAAAAGCATATATGAGGATTGGTTTTTTAAGATATATGAGAGGATAGTGGAAATCATAAAGGTGTCCATGCATAACTCAATAATTAAAGCCTTGATGCATTTTTGGGACCCCAAGTACCAGTACTTCACTTTTGAGAATGTAGATATGTGTCCTACTATGGAAGAGTATGGTTTACTGACCAAATTTCATTGAAATCTATACAAAGTCTACTTTCACAAAAGGCATGAAAAATTGCTAATTGAATTGGCTAAATTGATCAAAGTTTCAGATCTCTATAAGATATTGGAAAAAGTGTTAATGACTTGAAGTGGAAGATTATCGAAGAGGTATTCGAAAGGAGAAAGAATGACTCTAGATTTATTGAAGAAAATGGTAGAATACTAGCTTTAGGAATCTTCAGGTTGGTGTTATTTCCAAACCTCATTGGAACAAACAGTTTAGAGGCGGCTGCAACTTTTATTGAAAATGAAAACACTCAGATAAACCCCACTATTGCAATATTAGCAAAAACTATCTTGACGCTCAACCATTGTAAGAGGGTTTTCAGTGGAACAATGAGATGTGAACAAATGTTGTATATATGGCTGATTAGCCATATAGAAACCAAAAATCCGGTATTTAACAACTTCTGGTGGTTTAGTAATAAACCATTGAAGATACTTAAAAAAGAGGAGTGGAAGGACCCAAGTAAGGAAAACTAGAAAGTAAAATTACAAAGAATCCCACTAGGAGAAGTGAAGTGGAAAACCCCGTGGATGAGAGCAACAAATTGCTTGATGAGTTATGGGCAAAGACGGTGGGTGCCTCTGATTGGAGTGATTGGATATGTCAATTGCGTGCCCACTTTAGTTGTAAGGCAACTTAGGGGTAGACAACATGTACCAAGGATGCCCAGGTTATCCCAATTCTCTAGGTTATTCAAGGACCAATATGTTTTGAAAGTTGTGGAGAACATCAAGCAAGAATGAAAGCTTCTAGTATTGGTTTAGAAGGAATCAAATGTTTGAGAGATTCAGATGCTAGTGAAAAGTATCTAAAATGGAGAAATCTATCACTAATCATTATCCCTTTGACTCTTGGATTTGAAGCCGAGACTTTACAAGTTCTTGCACTAACCAAAAGAAAGAGGATTAGCAACAAGGAAGAACAACTGGAAAAGCTCCAAATAAAGATGGACATCAGTAAAGCCCTTAGGATATCCCTCGAAAGGAAAATCCTCACTAAAAAGAAATTAACAAAGTTTATAGAGTAACAATTAGAGAAAAAGGACTAGAAAATCATGTCCTTAGAGATGCAACTAAAAGAAGAAAAAGAGGTTGAAATAAAGCTGAGAAAGAGTAAGAAGAATAGGAACACATTAGATGAAACCAATACTAAGCTAGAGGCTTTGAAAACCGATTTCAATGATTGCCAAGAAAGGGCTAATGTCTTAAAGGACCTAAACCGAGTTAGAAAGCCGGATTGAGCAGCATGAAAGGCTTTACAAGAAATACGTGATGCTGGAAAGTGAGTTGGTTGAAGAAAAAGCAAAAGGAAAAGCTATCAGGGTCTTCAAAACAGATTTGAAGAATAAGAAAAATGAGATCAACCTGCTAAAAAAGAAGCTCAACAAAGAAAAGGCCAAGGCAAAATATTTGGAAGAAAAGAACGGATTGCTTGATTGCCACAACCAGATGATTGACACCAACAATAATCAACTGAATATGAACAACATGTTAGTCTTGGAGAAAATGAAAAACATGGATGAGCAAATTGATTGAGCCTATGCCCGAAGAATCCGCCATAATGCTCAGTAGATTAGAAGAGATGTCCATCAATATCAACAAAGCATGACTAAGATTGATACTTTTCTTAGGGATATATAAAACAAAGGCTTTCCCTTTTTCCCTGTAAACGATGATGATGAGTAGACTAGCTTTCAAATATAAAAATTTTCTTCAAGTATTAATGAAAAGGTCTTAGATCTAACCTTTTGAGCAATATCTCTTTGTGATGAGTGTATTTTTATTAAGCATTGACTCAGATTAAATTGTCTCGACAACTACAAAAGGATCAGAACCCTACCTACTTATATAAGAATGATGGCTATATATCAACCTGGGGTATAGCTAATCCATATCTAACATACATCATCATGCATAATCATACATCCATATGCATTTATGAATTATGGAATGTGCATGGTAGGTATTTGAAATATAGGAATCATTCTCAGAGTCTACAATACCATGCTTTGCAAAAGGATGAAGAACGAAGAGAGAGCTCACATTGAGGTCCACTGCCAAAAAGTGCTGGAAGACGTTAAGAATAATATGGCTCAGATGGCTAGCTTACTCAAACAAATCTTGCGAGCGCGGTTTGGGAAGGGATATCCAGTTAGCAGTCAATCATGTTACCGCCGCCAACAACTTCCGTTATCCTCAACTCATAAAACTTGGGGGAAAACCTACTACTAGACCACAAGGAACATCGAGCATTCCGATAACTCGCCTGATTATGCGTGCTCAAGTGCCGACCATAATAAATCTAATAATATAGGGATCCCAAGAGGTTAAATCTTCTGATCGTCCCAAACTAGATAAGTGGGCTGCCTGAGAGGAAAGATATGCTTGGTGCAACTGAGATATGCTTGGTGTAGTGGTGCCCAAGAAGTTTAGGGTGCTAGAAATTATCAAGTATACAAGACCAGAATGCCTTTATATGCATTTGAGGTCATAATGCAACAAAATAGTAGAAGTTATACGCGATGAGAAGTTTCTCATCCATTTCATCAAAGACAGCTTGACTAGTTATGTGTTAAGCTGGTACATGATCTTGGATAACACTAGGGTCAAGAATTGAAGTGATCTTATTGATGCATTCTTGAAATAATATAAGTTCAATATTGACATCGCTCCAGACTAAATGAGCTCGATGGTGATGGAGAAGAGCAACAAGGAAAACGTAAGGGAGCACACTTATGGGTGGAAAGATAAGGCAATGCATGTACAATCACTTTTGTTGGAGAAAAAGATGGTGACTCTATTCGTTGATACTTTTAAGTCCTCATATTATAAGCATCTAATAGGTAGCTTCGCCCCAACATTTTTATGATGTTATTGTTATTGTTGAGAGAATAAAATAAAGGGATAAGAGTTAGTAGAATATCAGAACTTACCAAGAAGAAAGAGTTTACTAGGAGGAAAAAAGGATGTTGAGGTGAACAATGTGGAAGGAAGATATAAAGGTAAAAAGAATTACCAAAGCCAAAGCTACCAGACCCCGTTTTCTTATTGTTAAGCCTCTTCCGGTAAACCAACCCACCAACTTGCTATAAAACCAAGTTGAAAACAATCCAAGAAGAGCCTACCAAAGAAACCAAGAACAACTTTCGCCTCTACCCATGCCCTTAGGAGATATGTGTGCAAAATTGCTAAGCATAGGTCATCTGGCTCCTCTCTCATTTCCACATCTAAAAATTGTCTTCCCAAATTGGTACAAACCAGATCTAACTAATGAGTACCATATCAGAAACCCTGACCACAATATCGATACTTGCTCTTGCAATTATTCAATGCATGATGGATAACCTTTGAAAATACCACCAATATCAATTCCAACACTCTTGCCTAATCATGCTTCTAGTAGTGGGGAATAAATGTTGTGAAGTTTGGAAGAAAGAAAATGAAGGTTTTAAGGGTAATAATTAATAGGTTATATGACATGTTAGTGCAAGTCGGATGTTTCCCAACAAAAAATGAATCAGGTTCAAGAAAGAGTAACAATTTTTGTAGGTTCCATAAAGGAATGAGACATAACATTAATGAATATAAAGAGTTTCACTAGAAGGTGATACAAATGATGACTTGTGGTTTGTTACAAATAGAGAATAAATAAAAGGATGATGTCGTAGGCATGATAAGTTTTCAAAGGAAAAAAACAGAGATGTGTAGATTTCAATATACCAAGAGCGGTCCACCAAAGCTCGTCCTAACAAGGTATATTATTATGTATAATGAGAACTATAATTCATTGCCTCATAATTATGGAAATTCTCTCAATATCAAAATGATATTGATGGATTAACTCGAAGTGGCAGGTGTGTTGCACCTAAAAAACTAAAAAGGCAATGAAAAGCCAAAGGCAAAGAGGCTGTAGATACCATCAAAGATATGGAAATAAATAAACCCATGTGTGAGGAAGAAGCCGGTGAATTCCTAAAAACTGATGAAACACAATGAGTATAGTGTTGTAGAGCAGCTGAAGAAAATCTCTACAAGGATATCCCTGTTGTCTTTTATCCTGAGTTCCTAACCCTACCGCAATGCGCTGCAAAGAGTGTTGAATGAGGCATATGTTCCCCAAGACATGGCCCAAAGTACTATGAAGCATTTAATTGGAAGAGTTCATGTGACAAATTACATTTGTCTTACTAAAGACGAGCTTGATGCTAGAGGAACGGGTCATAATAAACCTCTATACATCATTATAAGGTGCAAGGATTGCACCATTGGTAAAGTATTGGTGGACAACAATTCAACTTTAAATGTATTCCTAAAGCATTTGCTGGATGAAAGACTAGTTGATTAAACGCATATGCTACCAAGCATTATGACAAGTTGGGCTTATGATGGTTCCCTAAGGAAAATGGTGGGGACCATTGAAATAGAGTTGTTCATTAGCCTACAAGTAATTTTAGTAACCTTGCAAATAATGGACATCCACCCGTTATACAACATGTTATTAGAAAGTCTATGGATACATACCGCTGACGTAATGGTATCATCTTTGCATTAGTGTTTGAACTATATTAAGAATGGAACATTGGTGACAGTTAAGGCTGAAGAGACCTTGGCAGTGGTGCAGAATGTGGTAGTTCCCTATATAGAAGCTGAAAGGAATAAAAATGGAAATCTTCATGCTTTTAAAATTGTTAATGCAGAATGGGTGTAAAAAAACATAGTATTGAGAAAACTAGTAACTTCTAAAGCCGCAAGAATGATGACCAAATATTTCCTAAAGCATAAACTTCATTTCCAGTATGATCCTATCTTTGGAAATCCTGAGAAGATAAGTTCGATAAGACTACAAATTATAGATTTGAGCTTCACTTTAAGCCTGTAAAGAAAGACTATAAAAAAAAGATGTTGATATTAAACGAGAAAAAAAGGTTGGTTAGACTAGAAAGAAAGAAACTAGAAGAGGAAGAGATTTACATCCCCCCGATCCAGGTATCATTCCTTAAAGTTGTTTATGTAATACACTTTGAAACAGTCTTGGCTGTTATGGGCATTAACACATTGAAATAAGATGACAATAAGGTCAATAGTTGCAATAAGAAAATAAAGGTTGTAGAAAAATAGGAGTTGTTATCGCAACTAACTATCCACACTATGGAAGAAACGTTTGCAAAGACCTTTTTATGAAAACAGGCAAGTGGTGAAAGGTTTCAAAATTGGGTGACCCAAGAGGCTCATATAGTCTTCATAAAGTAAATGGCAATGTCTTTATTGTATGTTTTTTGTGCTTTTCATGTTTTCTTTTCTTTCATACCAAATTGGTAATCTTGGATCAAGATGTCAACATATGGTTTTCATTATAGTTTAGCTTCTTTTTTTATTAATAAGATCATGTATTTTCATAAATTCCCCTGTTTCTTTATCCTTGCAAAATACACACTTACACCGAAACACCTTCTGCCTTCAAGAAATCTAAAAACGGATCGTCCACAAAACCACAAGCACCTTACACTAAGAATGAATGTCTAAATTTTAATGAGTACATCATTGTAATGGAAGAAAATGAAAGGGAAAAGGGTGATGCAAAAGAATTCGCTAGGCTAGTAGAACAATCAGAGCAAGCTTGGAAACCGATAAAAAAAGAGTTACAGACAATTAATATTGGTACAAGGCAGAATGAAAGAGAATTGAAAATAGAGAATCTAATCACTGCTAGTAAAAAGGAAAACTTGATCTTACTGCTACACGAGTGTATTGATGTGTTTGCTTGGTCTACATAGATATGCATGGTTTAGATACTAATATTGTAGTACATAAGGTGTTATTAAAATAAAAAAGTATAATTGTGAAGTAAAAACTACAAAGAACTCGTCCAGGTATGGTGATGAGATACTAGTTTCTTGGAGGTGATTAGGTACCCATATGGGTATCGAACATAGTAGTAGTTTTCAAGAAAGGTGACAAAATCAGAGTATGTGTAAAGTACAGAGTTTTAAATAAAGCAAGCCCAAAAGATGACACTTTCATTTGCAACACATCGATGTCCTGATTGATAATGCACTGTGAAGCTCAACTTACTCCTTCATAAATGGTTTTTTTGGTACAACCAGATTAAAATGGCCAATAAAGATAAAAAGACAACCTTCGTTACTCCGTGGGGAACCTTTTGCTACAAGGTGACACCATTCAAATTGAAAAACATTAGAGCCTTTTATCAAAGTGCAATGGCAACTTTATTCCATGACATGATGCATAAACAAATTGAAGTATATGTTGGTGACATGATTGCTAAATCCAAAGATGAAGAAAACTATTGTTAGAATCTGAGAAAACTGTTTGAAAGGTTGAGAAGGTATTAGTTGAAGTTCAACCCTGTAAAATGCTCATTCAGGGTAAAATCTGAAAAGCTGCTAGGATTTATGGAGAGTAGCCAAGGTATTGAAATTGACCCTGATAAAGTAAAAGCAATTCAAGTCATGCCAGCTCTTAAAACAAAAAAAAAGTAAGAGGTTTCTTGGGTCATTTGAATTACATTGCTTGGTTTATATCTCATTTGACATTAACTTGTGAGCCAATCTTTCAACTCCTTCAAAAGAAAAATCTTAAGGAATGAAATAAGGAATGCAATAAGGAATGCCAAGAAACTTTTGATAAAATCAAGTAGTATTTTGCAAAATCCACCTTTGTCAGTGCCTCCCGTGCTTGGCAAACCATTGATTCCACATCTGACAACAACCAAAAAAGCAATAGGATGTGTATTCGAGTAATATGATAAGTGTGGTAAAAAAAAGAGAGCAATTTATTATATGAGTAAGAAGTTCACAGATTGTGGTACATATATACAATGGTATATTACACTACATGGCTTCGACAACTTTTATGGGTTGTGAAAGCATTGTTGTATACTTTTATGGGCTGCAAAATGACTTCAATAATACATGTTATATTATAATACATGGCTGATTTCAAAACTAAATTAATTTGAATATATCTTTGAAAAACCTTATTTACCAAGTAGAATAGCAAGATTCCAGATGTTGTTAGCTGAGTATAACATAGTGTACATGACAAGAAAAACCATGAAATGAAGTATTATCGCTGATCATTTGGCAGACAATGCAATTTTAGATTATGAGCCTTTGAGTTTTTATTTCTCAGATGAAGATGTGCTGGTAGTAGAAAAAAGATCAGTGATAATTCTCTTAAAGGAAAACAATACCTTGTTTTGATCAAGTTATAGTTTGAGTGCACCAATAATACAGTTGATTATAAAACTTGCATTATAGGATTAAAAGCTGTATTATAATTGAAGATAAAGAAACTTAATGTCTATGGAGACTCAATGCTGATAATCTATTATGTTAAAGGAGAATGATAAACAAAATATGAGAAATTGGGGCCATATCAAGAATATCTATTCAAACTAGCAAAATAATTTGATGAGATAAAATCCTCTCATATAGGAAGAGATAAAAATCAATTTGTTGATGTTTTGGCCAATTTAGTTTTCATGGATAAAGTTGATTGTGGGAACATAGTGCAACCCATAAGTATTGAAGTAAAAAAATTCTCTAGCTCGTTGCTGCACAGTCAGAAGGAGAAGTGGAAGGGAATCCGTGGTATTATGATATCAAATATTTTATGCATCATCGGAAGTATCCCCTGGGGGTATCCAATACATATATGAAAATCATGTGAAGGTTAGCCATGGATTATTACCTCTGATGGAATGTTCTTGAGATGTTTGGATGGGACAGAAGTAAAAAAAAAGTGCTTCAAGAAGTTCACAAAGGGATTTTTGCAACTCATGCTAGTAGACATATGACGGCCAAATACATAGGTCGGTGTATTTCTGGATAAACATGGAAAGGGATTGCATAAAATATTTCAGAAAATACCATAAATGGCTAGTGTACAGTGATAAGATAAATGCGCCTCCAACTCCTCTATTCAATTTGACATCTCTTTGGCCATTTGCAATATGGAGAATTGATGTAATTAGGTTTGTCAATCCAAAAGCAAATAATGGACATCGATTTACATCGACTACTTCACAAAATAGGTGGAAGCTAGTTCATATGCTCATGTCACCTTGAAGGTAGTAAAAAGATTTATTGAATGAGATTTAATCTATCGATATAGAGCACCTGAAAAAATCATGGCTACTAATGCTCAGAACTTCAATGGAAGAATGATAGTAGAACTTTGCACAAAATAGAAAATCAAGCACTCAAATTCATCTCCGTACAAGCCAAAGATGAACGGTGCTATAGAAACTGTCAACAAAAATATAAAAAAGATTATATAGAAGATGATAATCACATACAAGGACCTGTATGAAATACTCCATTTTGCTATACATGTATATTGCACCACAATAAGGATATCTACATGAGCTACACCTTATTTCTATGTTTACAGGATGGAAGCAGTAATGTCATTAGAAGCAGAAATCTCATCTCTAAAGGTACTGATGGAATCAAAACTTGAGGAAGCTAATTAGGTCAATATGAGAAGCGAGTAGTTAAATCTGATCAATGAAAAGAGCTTAGTTGCAATCTGACATCATCAGTTGTATCAACGAAGAATGGCTAAAGCATATGACAAGAAAGTTAAACCCAGGGTATTTTGAGAAGGAGATCTAGTGTTGAGAAAAATCTTACCTCTACCCGGCGAAGATCAGAGTAAGTGGACACCCAACTATGAAGGCCCACATGTAGTGAAGAAAACATTCTTTAGGAGAACTCTGTTATTGACAAGAATGGATAGAGACGACTTGCCTAAGCTTGTGAACTCTAACTCTGTAAAGAAATACTATGCGTAGTGTACTTATCTTATTTAAATCAATAAAGTTTGGCTATTCATTCTCGTTATATCTTATGTATTTTGCAAATGATTTCAAAAGGCTAAACAAAAAAAAAACTTTTTCAAAAATCATTTTCTCTCAAACAAAGGATTTCAAGATTTGACTTTGGTTAATGATTTTAAGAAAAATCAATGATTTGTCAAGAGCAATGATTCACCTAGCAACTTCCTAAGAGATGGCTAAATACCTAGAAACCCAAATGGATGGCCCAACCATCAAAGTTTGTTGTGCAAAAGCTACATGAAATAATGACGATAAAGTTTTCATGAGTTATGAACTTGCAAAACAATTATGTGCAAATTACTACGATAATGAGGTCAAAATATATCAGTCCTAAGCAATCTTTCTTGAAATAAAAAATGACCATTTTTTATATCCTCTAGAGATGAATATGTCCCTTGCAGTCCTAATTTGAGCTGAAGTGGAGTTATTTTTCTTTATAAGATAACCCTAACTACAATCATACCTCACACTAGGGGGCAAGTATTTATAAAATAATGAGAATGAAGGTATTTGAGAATGTCCACAAACGATGAGAAAGTGGTCAGAAAACCTAAAAAGATATGAACAGAATCCATAAGATCTTGATTAAGGTCGTAGAATAGGAAAGCTCAACAAGCCTAAAAAGAAGGGGGTCTTTGCTAAATGATGAATCTTGAATAGACACATGAATATCTAAGAAAAAAAACAAAAGCTTCTCCGGCAGCTTCGATGAACAAAGAAAAGGAAAATCATTGAGAAGCTTTGTAAATGGAATAGGAAAGATCATTGGTATCTTGATATGACAGATAAAGAGATTTCAATAAAGAAAAGTTGATTAGGTGTTCGATCAAAGGTTTAAAGTGAAGAGAAAAACCTAGAAAGACCCCTTATCTTAACTTCTAAAAGCAAAAATTTTGATAGCATAGCATATGTTGGCAGAATAGAAAAAGAGAATGAAAAGTCATAAAGGAGTGAACGTGATCACATGCCCATAAAAATCCTCAAACACCATTTGAACTTGTGAACTCCTTTTCTTTGGTAGCCATGTAACTCAACCTTCATTACATGCCTTGAAAAGTCCATTCTAATCAAGCAAGCGGGTTTACACTGATAAATAATGCTCTCAAAATGTTAGGAACCATTTATTAGAGTCATGATACAGTGAATAACTATTCGTATTTGATCATGTTGAGAAAGTCCAAACACAAGACTTTAAACAAGTATTTGATCTTTTTTTAACCTAATAAAAAAATTGGTCATTTTTTAAACGAAATCACCATGATGAAATACCTTTCTTCAAAGACTAATACAAATCATGAGAGTTAGATGAACATTGTTATTTGACACGACATTGAAAAATCTCAAGTTTTCGAAAAGATAAAGTAAATCTTGTGAAATTTTTGTTAGGGAAAACACCTTAAAATAAAAACCAAAGCATGTGTCGCGAGTTTTTGGAAACGCGCACGAAAAACAACATTGTCATAAGAGAAAGAGTTTTAATTCATTCCTATTTAAGACAAATGTGATAGCATTTACCATGGGCAAAATACTCATAAAGAAGAAGGCTACAAAGTTAACTCAACACTCAAGATTTGAAAGTAACTCGCATAGACTTTCTCGAGTAAATTGGGAGGGTAAGTAAGCAAAGAGTCCACCTCATAAATTACAACCCTTGGTAATAAAAACAAAATTATAAAGAAAAAGAGGACCTTGTTTCGAAAGGCATGCATTATATATGGTTGAACCTCAACTTTGAAATAGTGTTGGAGCAAGATTCACCAATTAAGAAGAAAGGCAGTGAAATCTGCATGGGTGAACGAAAGCCAATGAATGACAAAGACATCTCATCCATAGAGTGTGGATATCTAAGGTGATAAAATAAAGAACTCGTTTTAAGAGTTTACCCTTGAAGGGTATTTTTTTTTAAATTTTATTTTAGAAAAGTTTTGGAAGGATCTGATGTAGATTCTTGTATTTGGAATTTGAAAAGGGTAAGTCACCTATAAAAATAGGACAACTCTTGAATTTCAAAATGGTCAGGTCGCCCGTGAAAAGAGACCAATTTTAAGGAAGCATAGAGGCTTGTTGAAATTCTTTTGGAATTTGATAAAGGATAGGTCACCCGTGAAAATAAACCAATTTAAAAAAAAGGAGTAAATTCTTTGGAATTCCAAGATGGGTGGATTACCCAACAAGACCGACATACATTTTTTCATTACAAGCTCACTATGCAAAACCTTGATGAGATTTTGCTTCGTAAACATTACAAAGAAGGGACATCTGTTGTTACTCACCTTTAGCCCCATAAAAATCAAGAGAAGAAAAAAGAAAAAAAATAGGAAAAGAAAATCCAAAATACAAGAGGATATACAAGAAAAAAGCCTAAAATATTGTCCAAGTTGGTGGTAAATGACCAAAATAACAAGTGAAAAAGTTAGGAGACCAAGATATATGAGATTGACAAAATTAACAACTTAATTCTGATTGACAAAGGGGCCCATTGGTGAAAATATTTTTATTTGGTGTAAAGAAATACAAATTTGCATAGGTAAGGACTCAATGAGAATTTTGGAAGGCTTAATTAATTTTATTAAGGATTTAATTGCAAGAAAAATCGATTTTTTAAGTTAATTTAGGCTTTAATCAGAAGAAATTAAAGTATGTGGGTCGAATTGCAATTTTATAGAGTTGGTCAAATCAAGGGCTTAATTGCATAAATATTGAAGTTTGATGAGCAATAAGGGACTTAATTGAAGAAATCCAAAACCAATGACCAAATTGAAAAGGGTGCATGAAAGCAGGGGTTGAAATTTATTAAATCAGGGGCCAAATTAAAGAAATTGGAAGTTTGTTGATCAATTGAGGGTCAAAATGCATAATTTTATAACCAAGGACTAAAATGAAATAGGCGATGAACTTTAGGGCTAACAATTGAGTTTGTAACGGGTGAAATTATATGAAATTAAGAGTTTAGGAGGAAATTACAGTTGCAATTAAAAGCAATTAGAAGAATAGGGACTAAAGTAAATTTTATAAAATCCTAAATTAAAAACCCTAATTTCTTGGGTTTAACGTACACAATGCGTTCTTCGACCACCATTTAGCTTCTTCTTTAGAAATTTTGGCTGATCGAGTAGGTATTTTTAGATGAATAAATATGGCGTCTCCAACCACTTCTTGAGTTGTAACCACCATAATTAAACTGAGAAACACCCCCTCTGCAAAGATCAGTTACTCTCATCAAAGGTTTACATCTCATTTTCTTCAATGAACTCAACAACATCTTGTCCCTAATTAGACATCATTGTATTTTCAGATTCTCAGCTGATCAAGTTGGCACCTTTAAACGAATGATTGTGGAGCTACATACCTCTAAAATGAACAAGAATGAATATCGAAAGGTATGGTTATCCTATACCAAGTTCAGGTGGTTTACAATGATGTTTACATCGGAGTTGCTCCGATAAAGCCTCGAAAATGGTTAACCCAATCAGCCTTGATTGAGATACTCATTTCGCAAAACCACTAATTTTTTCATTTGTTCACTCTTCAAGCCTTCTCGGTGGGTTCTTATCAAAGGCTGACCACATTTCTCTTAAGATGTAAAGGCAAAAAATAAGCTTATTAGTCTCCAAGTTTGAAAAAAACCATCAAAATCTCCAAAAACCAAGTTTGTTGCAAAATCACCAATGTAAAACCAGTATAAGTACAAAGCTCACAACTGTAAAACATACCTAAAAAATCTCCTATTATAATCAGAGGGCATGCTTTGATGAAGGAGGATCAATCTTTTATTAAATCCTAACTTAAAACCCTATAAATACCCCTTGAAAATCAAGGCAGAGGAAAGGAAAAAAAAGAAAGGAAAATGAGGGGAAGGGAAAGAGAAGAAAAAAATTATGATAAAAAAAAAAAGCTAAGTGTGAAGGTTCACGAGCTTAGCACAATGATTTCTTAAACTTTGAAAGAGCAGCAACCTTGTGAAAGCAAGACTTTACAAATAAAAGCAAAAAGGGTAATAGCTACTCTAAAGGCTTGAAGGTATACTTTCTAATCTAATAGGGAGTCTATGTGGCCTGCTTAAGTGTTTTTTTTTTGTTATTTGGTCTGTATTTATGTTTACAAACATGGAGATGAAGTTTAGAATGCTTGAAAAGTGGGGTTGTGTTTGCCTTTTTGTTGTCGTGATTTTTTATTTTGTGGTTTGATGTTGTTTTCTAAAACATTTTTCGGATGTGTTTGATATTTTCAATGTAATAAAAGCTTTCTAGTTAAGTTGTTTTTATAAAACAATTTTTTTTTAGTTTTTGATAGTTTGATTAATGCATTGTGAAGAAATATTGTTAATCTTGGGTTTACAGGGCGTGTTCATGACCAATATATGTTTAGAAAAGCAATTTTGAATCCAAATTACTTGAATATATAGGCTACTCGGACTTGAAAGTTTTTTTTAAATGGAACACTTTGCATAATTTTGATGATTTGATATTGTTTGTTAGTTTTTTTATTCAACTATACTTGGTATTGATAATGTGGTTTGTGAGAACCATAAGTAGTGTGTTTAGAGGTCTATAAGGCCATTTGTGGGGTTTGACAGTGCTGGGTATATCTGGGCATTTTTCTAGGTTCTAAGGTAGTGTTCTTGGGAAGAACATTGTCTTATCTCCATTATTTGGACCAATTTTGTTTCAATTCTTTGCACTAAACCATTAGAGCAACTTGACTAGTAAATAATCTAGGGTTTATTTGCATTAATAACAAGCTTCTAGGGGTTTTAATGCTAGGGTTTTGGTTTTGAACAGAAACTCATTTTGACAAAATCATGTTGATTCTTTGATAATCGAAGTAAATGGATGCTAGATTAGGGATCCTTGTATGATTTCCAACATGTCCATGTCTTTGTTTTGATTGTATGCGGTCTAATTTGTAATGCGTGTTTTTGGGTTTACCGTGGATGTTCCGTGATTGATTAGTTTTTGGTCAAAGATTTTTGTGTTTTTTTTTTTTTTAAGTTTGATTCGTTTTAAGTTTTAGTTTTAGTTTAGTTTTTAGGTTAAATCAATGTATTTGGTTTGGTTTCTATTCAAACCAAATAAACCAAATATTTTGGGTCAACCTAGTCGAGTCAGCTTGGTCGGGTTAACTCGGTCAGGCCAACCTGGTCGGGTCAAAATTGAATCAAAGTTTAAGACCTTATTTAGCTGGAAATGTTTTTTCTAAAGGTTCTTTTATTTATTTATTTAAGTATTATAGAACGATAAGTGTCATCTTTTTGGGCTCTTGAAAAACTACTTCAAACTTAATAAATTTTATAGTGATTATATCCCCAAGTCAGTGGGTTTAGGCTTTACCTCCAAACTCCAGATCTGTAAGACCAAGGCCCTATGCTCTTCTTAGCTCTTTCAGAAAGACTGGCCCATAATCAATCTCTAGCTCTTGAACCTTCAGCCCACTTAACATATCCTTTGACCCTTTTAAATTGAACTCTATAGTAAGTGCTGCGAAATCCCATAATATTAGGCCCAACTCCTTTAATCATTGTACTCCTAAAACCATGTCTCAACCACCAAGCTGAATTACCAACAAAATTGTTTGAAATTGTAACATAAACTTGACATTACGACATTTACCTTTATTTTAGAGTTAATGAGAAATAATTTGTGGTCCGAGTTCCACTTACCGTTACATTTAAAACAAAGACCCTTCTCCCTCTTCTCTTTTAATTGGGCTCATGTTAATTTATGGACTAATAAAGTATTTTTTACTTAAATTGGAAGAGCTTGTTTGTTCACAGTTCACACCTCCAACAAATCTAGACCACCAATTGCATTTTAAAACTAAAATTTGGTTTTTTTGCATCCGGACTCAACCACAAGCTACCTTTAACCTAGAGTGGGATTAAGCATCCCGAACCCAAAAAACAACTAAGTCTATTAAAAGCTCACGCACCTGGTTTGAAATAATCTCAAATTGAGTTTTGTACTGCTCCGCTATTGTTGATTGTTTAAGGCTAATAAGGGCCTTCGTAGGATTATCATATGATGATAATCCAAATCTGATTTGTAAAGCTTTAGAGAAACTTCCAACTTGTAATTATGTCTGCCTCCTCCATCTCTTGAAACCATGCTATAACTTTCCCTTCCATGTGATAACACTGTCCCTAGTAGTGTCCTAGCTCAATGGGCTGTAAGAGAAAACCGGACTGAGATTACTGGGCCATAGGTAGTTTTTAATTTCCATCAGATCATCAATTGATTCAGCGACTGGCTTAGCTGAGAGGAATCGGTGATGGAGTGCGCCGGAAAGGGGCGTGGAACTCGGTGTATGGGCTCAGCTCGCAGACGCTGCGGTCGCTGTGGCGCAGTTGCTTATTGCTCGGTCTCTCATCAGGTAACCTCAAATTTATCTTTTTATTTTTACCTGGAGTAATTTGAAGGATATATTTTTTATTTTTGCCATAGATGTCGCACTGGAATGAGCATAAAGAAGAGTGTGAAAGATTAGAGCAACAAATGAAGCGTGTAGATGTCTTAAATGATTTCCCTTTTACTTTTTCTCAAGAAGCTACAGCCACTTCTCAGGTAGGCACTGCACTTGTTATTATTTTTGTTTTTTAAGTGCTTTTCTTTTCTTACACAGAAAAAAAGATATAAAATATCACAATTAAAAAATTAGTTTATTTTCACGAGTTGCAGATGACTTACCAAAACACTATGCTTTCTCCTAAATATTTAAGCGTTTGTGTTATTTTACAAAATAAGTTTTTTAAATGTGCTAACTTACCAAAACACTATGCTTTCTTGACAGGTGTGTGAAAAACCAGGGAGTAGGTGTTCATTCCTGAGCAAAAGAGGCATCCATCAACTTGGAATGTGGATGCATGAATGCTGCTGCTTTGACTCTGAGGAGGCAACATCATCACTAGCTTCCTTTGATTCTTTGAGGTTACTGTTACTCCTCAGCAGTGCTTATAAATGTGAATGGTTCTTGCCTAACGAAATTCCACGACAGAAAATGTCTAATAACTCTAATAACTGAAGGATAACACGAAGCTAGCTAAGCAAACTGAAAGCATGTAACATCGTGTCAGTTAAGAAAAAAGTTCTTGGGAAAGCAACCCTAAGAGATGTAGTTTTGTATCTATTCCAGAATTTAGAATCAGCCTTGAATAGTAAATGTCGGGTTGAAATCTGAAACGATTGACGATTCTGAAAAAGTACTTTATACACAAACAATAAAGGCAAAAATGTATCCCAATGGGCTCCATCTATGTGGATGGATTAAAAAGATTTCTCAGTTTTTGTTCTAGCTAGGAAAACTGTGTATCTTAGATGTGCTCATTGTGTATTTTAGACTTGCTCTTTTGTTGAATTATTGTACATGTCACAAAGGAAAGCCTCTGTTTGGACAGTTCTAGCAATTTTCAGTGCTTGTTTGTGCAACATGTTAAAGCCACAAGAAAGATATTTGATAAGCACGTGAATCACTACAGGCAGCTATCATAATTGACAAACTACTCAGGATTTATTTGAGTTCATTTTAAACTTTGTTATGTATTTTATATCATTGATAGGTCAAAGGATGGTGGTTGGAATCTCTTAGGTGACCTATGCCCGTGCCATGGTATTGTATTTTGTTTCTACTTTCTTTCGTTCTTTATTTGTTTTTTTTCTTTTGGTTGTAGTTTGATGGCTGTATAATTCTTCATATGATTATGCAGGGCCCATATCTCCAATATCAGAATGTTTAAGCAGTTGGTTTGATTACTATGAGTGGAGGTGCATTCCTCTTCATTCACCCGTTGCTTTACTTCTTCACTGGGTATGAAATGTGTGGTGTTAGTAACTAGTTGAGATAGGGGATTTGTAAAGCTGTTCCTCAATTGATGCTAATTCTATGATCTCTTTGCTCTTAATATGATTAAGACTTAATGCTGCAATCAAGCACTTAGGTTTAGAGTTGTCTGCATTTGAATGCTTAGGTTTCCAGAGTGGATTTTTCTAAATTCTCTATATGTCCTTAAGAAATTTTCTCTGTTATTTTAAAGCTCAAGATCTGTGGGTTTAAGTTCTGTTTGCTGTTTTTGACCAAAATTTGCGTCTGCTGTTGTTGATTTCATGTGAAAGCGCGTTTGGTAAGGAAACTAAATTGTAAGCATCCCCTTGGGATCTACGAGTATAAAGTTTAAAACACAATGTCAACAAATAAAGTAAATGTATAAAAGAAATGACCTCAAGTTACTTTTAGTGCCTGCATTCCATTATAGACACACAGATGAGGTAATTGATCTTTATTTCTATATTTCAGCCACTTACAATTTACCATGCTGCTCATATTGCTTGTGCATGGAGCTCGACTGTTGAAACTCGTAAACTGTGCATACACTATCTTGGTAAGTATTGTGGTATAGAAGGTTGATGATTTTTCTGAAATGTTATCCTGTTGTGATTTTTTCTCTTGCTTTTCTTTATGCAACATACAACATCACATGATTTTTACTAACTTTATGTGCAACTTCTATTGAATTAACCCCATACCTGTCCTGTTTTTGAACTACAACGATGTTATAATTCATCTGTTATATCAACTAACAGGATTTTGACTTTGACCCACGACATTGCATAAGATTAAGTTGAAAAGTTGGACCTTTTGGCCCTAGGAACCAAGTTTATCAAGGTTGATGTTCCTTACATGTCCATGAGCTATAGAGATGTGAATATATGCTTTCTTGTTAATGTGGTGTATTGTTTCTCATCAAGGAGTAGTTTGATCTTCACCATGTGTTTTCTGGATCCTCCCCCAGCCAAAAGAATAAATGAAGGAAAGACTTCATCAGGGACAATATAATACTTTTAAGAATGAACTACAATGTATGGTAGTATGTTGTTTCATTTTACATCATGAAGCTCTTAATATATTTGGGCCAATTGAGTTTCCAACTCCCGCCCCATAGAGAGGGCGGGGGGGGGGGGGGGGGGGGGGGGGGGGGTGGTGGTTTCGCTCGTGGTTTTCAAAGAAAAAAAAAAGAATTGAGGTACCCTAAATAAATAATTGTTGTGATGAAAACCTTTTCTTTTCCCATAATTGGACGTTGATACATGATCCAATTCTTTAATGATCATTATCATCATTGCTTTCTTTCATCTGGAACTTGGAAATTGTATTCAGTCATATGCATCAGACAAAGTATGGTTTTCCATGTCAAGACACCCTTCTTTTTTGGT
Source organism: Populus trichocarpa (assembly GCF_000002775.5). Taxonomy (NCBI): domain Eukaryota; kingdom Viridiplantae; phylum Streptophyta; class Magnoliopsida; order Malpighiales; family Salicaceae; genus Populus; species Populus trichocarpa. Next base: position 6,682,209 of record NC_037294.2, on the reverse strand, counting down.
AAATAACAAGGTATTGACATTAAGGTGTGTGGCAATTGAATTTGCTAAATTTCTCTTCCGCATGTCTTCTAATATGAGTTATAAAGATGGGGATATTTACTTCTTTGACTTTTCTTTTTTAATAGCAGCCACTTCTCTGAACACAATGACCTCTACACTCTACAGTATTATATTTGCTGTTTTCTGATTTGAGTTTTTTTTAATTGAATCTCAATAGGGCCTGAAAAGGAGCTTCTACAACTTGCTGCCTTTGGAGAGTTGCTTGCTCTGTTCCCTGGTGTGCAAGTTCATATAGAGTTTATTGGACCTGCAATTCCACAACAAAGGTCAGTTGCGAACTTGATCATCATATCTTTGAGTATTTAGTTGTGATTGTTTTTGGTAAGTGCAAGTCAGCCTTGTTGATTGTGGTGAGGGCCTCCTCATCTTCTCTTGAGTAGTGTGTCAATTCCCATTGCACTAGTTCAATGTGAGGATTTATGTTTATTCAATTAAGAGAAAATTACCCATAACATCCGGTAGTTTGATCTATATTACAATTACCTGTTATAGTTTGAAAAATTACAGTTTACATTCCGGACTTTATTAGCGCATTAAACTTAACATCCTTATCCAAAAAAGTCAGCAAAAACTGTTTGGTTATTTACATGATTGCCATTATTTTTCTTTTAATTATTTTCCTTTTAATGACTAAATAACCATTGCAATATTAATATTACAACCTTGCCATTAAATTGATAATTACTACTTTGCCATCAAACTAATATTACAACCTTCTTTAGAGCTAAAACTTTCATAGTGGCATTTCATCAAACGCCTTGTCTGCAATGCAAAATTAACCTCAATTTCATATAACCCATTTGAATCAAAGCCAATAAACTTCATATCCATCCACAATCTATGCTCAAATAAGTCTTCAACCAGTGAACTCTTGAGCATAAATTTTGGTATTGGAATTTTATCAAACACCATATGGCTTTTCGGAGCAGCAAGCCAAATATTGCAGAGGCAATCTTATACCAAATCAGTGAACTAGGTCATCCTTTTTTTATCAAGGAAGTTGGAAAGCACCTGTGAACATGTATTGGTAAATAAATTGTTGCCTCTCGTTTTAATAATTACAGAAGCAACTATAGGCAAAACAAATAGAACAAATTAAAAGACTCACATTTCTTTTGCTAGTCCCTTCACATGTAGATAGTTTATAATTACATTAATGCATAGTGATTGATGAATAATCAAATATTTACACAAATCCTTCTGAAGAACCAATTTGGGTATCTATAAAAACCTTATCTTCCAGCTGGCCCTTCAATTTGTAAACAAATTGCAACAATTTGTAGTGGTTTATACCATGATGGAAACCAAACCTTTTAGCTTGAATGCAACCATTTTTCTCATGAGAAGGTAACTCAATATTGTCTTGTTGCTGGATTCCATATTATATGAGCATTACAATTAGATATCTTTGAATGGATACTTAAACAAAGTAAACCATTACTAGAACCCACAATTCCTGCGGCAAACCTCTCTATGTCCAATGTGAATCTATATTTGTTCTACCGGGAAGCATTGATATGCTATATAATTCTCACCGTAGTGAGAGCATGACAAAGAGTTTTGGGTTTGAGGGATGTTGGTAATGGTTGTCAATAAGTTGGAGCTTGTAATGAGATGAAACCAATGTTTAGAAACAGTCTTGAAGCGAAGCAAAGATTGCACTGGTAAAATATGAGGGTATTATGGTCAATTTGTTAGATTTGAAAACTTTTGTTGACCCAAGATGTAAATAGTAATTTTTTAAACTATAGTGGGTAATCGCAATTTGGACCAAACTGTAGCATGTTAAATGTAATTTTCCCTTCAATTAATTATGTGTGGAGCCTTACCTCACTATGGGGTTTCGCATTCTTGATTTTCTTTATATTGAGGTTTGCTTGGGTGAGGTGTTCGTTCTTAATTAGTTCTCTAATCTTCTTCTTATTGCCTTTTAACCAATTTATGTATTCATGTTTATAACTAGTTAAGGTTTCTGTTATATGGTATGTCCATAAATCAATACCTGATGGGGTTGCTAAACCTTAGCAGAAATTCTCTATGTAATGAAACCCTAAGTATTAATACATCTGCTATGTGGCAATCTCTTTGTTGAACCAAAATTGGTATGCTTATAGCAGCTCATGATATATTCTTTGTTTTTTTATCTTCATGAACAGGGATGGTGAGAAGATTATTCTATGTAGTTATGCTCGATGCCTGGATGCAGATTGCATTTGCAATTTTTCAAGTGAGAATCTCAGCCAGATTGCAATCACCAGTAAATCTACATCAGTGACCCTACAGCTTCGCAGCGGATTATACCATGAACGTTACAGGGATTTAGCTGAGGTTTTCTTCCCACTTGTCTCTGAAAATATATTCATATCCATACTGATAGAGGACCCCCGTTCTTTGGTGCCTCTGTATAAAGCATCTAATGTTAAATTTTTAGACAGCTTTGGATGTTATTGAAACTGCATTTTCTCGGCCTCTCTGTTGCCTAGCTTTCTTCATCATCTCTACCCTTCAATCTTTCTCTATCTCTTTTTTGTTCAACATCACATGCACATTTATCACCTTGTTCTATTTGCATGTGTTTTTAATCATTTGTTTAAAGAGGTGGTACTTCTCGCTTATTCTTACGATTTATTGTTCACAGGATTTGTTTCCTCATTTAATAATTGCTCCAAATGCTGGAATTGCTGCTTATCCTAGCTGGTTGCCTACCATTGTATGTCATCGATACTCTTAAGCATTTTTCTTTATCTAATTTCTGTGCATTTGTGTGCAAGAAAATCCTAGCAAGGAAGCTGCTACTTTTTACATTTTTTTTTTTTTTTAAGATGATTCGAGTATTAAGCCCTCATTCTATTCTGGTTGATGAAATGAGCATGCCAGGAACTGATAAAGGAGATGAATGTCCCGGCTATATTTTCTGATTATTGTGAAGAAGCCTGTCATCTAGCTGCCTGCTGCATAAAAAGTGTAACTGGTCGTTCTCTCTCACTTCCGGTGCGTTTTCACATTGCTTCTTCCCTCTTCATAGTAGTCTAAAATCATTCAATTCTTAAAACTGCTGCTCGATTCGATTCGATTCGATATTAATCGATGCATCTGCCTTGTAGATTCAATTAAATCCTTTCAGGCAGCCAATGATGGTGGAAGATAGTGCCCTGCTTCTTCCCTGCTATTCAAATTGCTTTCTGTTTGGGATTTGAAGTGGCCTCTGGTTTATGTCAGGGATAGGGATCCCCATATATATTTCTTTCCCTGATCATCTTATTGTATGATCACTCACGTCACAATTGGGATAGACAGTTGCTCAAGGATTGTTGATCGATTAAGTGTTTCTAGGATGCTTCAATCAAAGGACCGAATAGCCAAATTCATTTTCCATAATTGAGGAATGTTTACTCATGAAGCAGTCTGAAACATTTTCCAGCAGGCGTTCCTTAAGGCACACGTGCTTGAAAGCCTGGTTATGGAGTGGAATTTCAGCTGTATCGTTTTGCCCAACTCTTGCTACCATAAGAGTGGAGTTTCAGACTGTTCCATGAGTTTGGAGATGGTGCATGATGCATTTGCCAATCATCGGACTCAGCAGCAAGTTAGTTCTTCGCGGACACTTCACGCTTTTATTCCCTTTCTATTAGCAAGTATTTCTTGTTTTACGTGGACTCCACAGCATGAACCTGTTAGTTGGGCAGCAAATAATGCAATTACGAATGAGACGCTTGGCTCCTGGGATCTTGATTGTCTAGTTGTGACTAGCCAGGGCGCTTCGGCGGGGTTTTTTTTTTTTTAATTTTATTTAATTTTATACCAATTAAAATATATATTCCTAATAACTGCAACAATTTAAATTCAGCAGGAAGAAATATAATTTTTAGGCAAAATTCCTCAATAATTTTATTTAAAGAGAATTTACATCCACAAAAAAAAAAAAAAAAAGCAAGATGTTAAAGTTGTGGAATTAATCTATCAGGTCAACTTTAAAATATTTTGACCTAACTTTTTGTCTAACTCAAGTTTAATATTAATTCATGTGGAAGTTGTTTCGACTTGATCTGGTCAACTTGACGACCAATAAAAATTATGGTTTGACTTTAAATTTTATTTAAGATAATATTTTTTTAATATTGAGATGACGGTACATTAAATTGACTTGAACGTCGCGGATTAACCTGCCAAACGAACAATCTGGATCATGGATTTCCACTTGGTTTAACAATTTTGTTTTTTTTTTTTATAAATATTTTAACTTAATATGATAACAAAAATAAACGCTCATAAAATTAAGCATTGATTAAATATCATAATATATATTTGAGAATATGATAAACTCATAGAAAGTCAACCAAGATAAATTATGAAAACCAATTAAAAATAATATTTATTTGGAATATGATAATCTCGTAGAAAGTAAACCAAAATAAATTACGAAAACTAATTAAAAATTAATCAAATATCGAAGGATGAATTTGAAGGAAAAAAAACCAAAAATGATTTGAGAAAAAAAAAAGGAAAACAAAAAGTATGACCTAGTTGACTTGGCGAGCCAAAGACAACCCAAATGATCGATCAAAAAAATGGCTTTGCTTTAAAAAATTCAAGATGACAATTTTTTTTAATATTGAGACACGATATATTGGATCAATTTGAGTTTCATAACTTAACCCGTCAAACCCGCAACTTTAATCATGGACTCCAATGAATTTTATAAATTTTTTAAACAAAAATAAATCCTCGCAAAATTGAGCACAAAAACAATGCCCGAGATGTTTGTTTGTGACTACGATATTATTATGGAAAGCAAACTAAAACAAAATCAGTGAAGTATTGAATAATGAAATTAAAAAATAAAAATAAAAAGATTTAATTGTAAGAAGAAAAATGGAAGGCATAATTTTTAAAAAAAAATAAGAAGGAAAAAAAAAGGAGGAGGTCATCATCTCTTTTATTGTTCATATAAACAAGCTGGTTTCCGCTGATCCTTTTAGTTTTTAGTTAATGATTATGAAAAACAACTCCATCGTAACACTTGTATATTCCTCTTTACCCTTGAGTGAAAAAAAAAAAAAAGAAGCCTTAAGGGTGAGGGTGAGGGTGCTTTGGTCTTTTTCATTGGCCTATTGGTAATTAAAAGATTGTTTGCGGGGTGTCTAATTCTTTTTTTTTTTACACGGTAAAAATATTTTTTTACCCTTAGAGTCAACAAAATTTAGAGTTGTTAATCAATGGCTTTTTTGAAATTTCATAAACTTTTGAACAATAAAAATATTTCTTTACCCCATGATCAAAACGTTATTAGGCTATTGAACAATGGTGTTTTTAGTTTTTTCATTATTCATATACAATTAAAGTACATATTTGGCAATAGAAAAGACAATAAATAAGCTTTGCATTTGGGGTATTTATGTACTTTCACATGAGTTTTTGGCTAATTACCAGGGTTATGGGGGCATTTTGATATTTTCACATTGATTTTTAATTTTTAATCAAAACGTTGTTAGCGCGTGCTCAGCAAGCGCTAGCGAGTGGATGGCGTTTAAGTCATTCAGGTGTAACGTGTGATGCCACTCGATGACCAAACCTGATATTCTATTGTCTTTGTGGATTTGCCACCATGTTCTCTTTTATATGGTGTGGCACATGACGGCGTATGGTAGTCTGATTGTCAACAATGATCGTTTTTTTTTCTTTTCTCTCTCCTACCAGGTAAAGGGCACGATTGCTCCTTTTTTTTTTTTCAATTTCAGTCCTCATTCTTTTAATTTTTTATTATGTTTTTTTTTCTTTTATAGAAGTTTTTTTCAATTTAGTTATTCAATTACAATTTCTCATATGTTTTGTTTTTCATTTTGGTCTTTTTTTTTTAATTGTTTTCCTTGACTCTTTCGTTAAAGGTTTTTTTGACTTTCAATTTCATCATTCAATCAAAGTTTTTGTTGTTTTATTATTCTCATTTTGACCCTTATTCTTTTGATTTTTTTTTCTTTTGGTTAAAGCTATTTTTCAATTCAATTTAACCCTCCAATTGAAAATCTTTATTTGCCCTCTAATTCATTTTTTTTCTTTATTTTCACCCTTATTATTTTAGATCCTTTTATATGATTGATTTTTTTTTTTGTTTCATCTTTTGACATTTGATTTGTTAGAGATTTGGTTTCATACGATCTTATCATTTTACATTAGGTTTTGTTTTTAAATATTGGTTTTGTGATTATCTTCAATTTCTTTTCCATGAGTTTATCCCAGTCACATGACTTAGATCAAGAGTTTTGCATGTTTTTTTTAATATAATTTTTTTTATTAAATTTTTTTTGTATTTGATTTTTCAAGATATTATTCTAATTTATAATTTTTTTATATACAAATGAACTTTATTTCTCAGAATAAAAAGAATATTCATTTTTAAATAATATTTCTAATGTGTTCATCCTTGTGTAATATTTTTTTAGGTTATGAATTTATTCAGTTAGTTTCATTTGTGTTTATCTTTTAGGTCACAAGTTTTTTAGGGTGTGGATTTATCTTTTATTGATTTAAATAAACAAGTTCAATAAACACAATCAGATGATGTCTCATTTTGTGTGATTGAATATCTTAATCTACATTCTTTTCTTATTTTCTGCTCAATTTTTCTTTTAGTTATTGTTAACAACTTCTTTTCGTTTATTTATATATATGTTTATCAATTTATTTAATTAGATGCTTGCATAAGCTTTTTGATTTACTCTTTGAATTTTTTTATTTAAAAAAACACATCGAAGTAGCATGCATACCCGGTAATTTCTTGGAAAAAAAATTTACAACCTACAATGGAGTGCGAGTTAAATAACTAGTATTTTCCTATAGTTTGCTTCAACAACAATGCACTGGAATCCAACTAGTGTATTCCTAAACCTAAATACAAATTGTTATATTCTAATGTATTTTTATTTTAAAGTGAAATTTTAAATGACAATATTTTTTCAATTATGGGAGAAATTGATTAAAAAAAATGAAACACAAAAAAGATTGACTCTTGCTACGAATATAAGGGTAAAACAAACATTATTACCCTACTATACTAAAAAACACGGGGAAAGTTAATACAGATTCATCATTTATATGAGCATTGAAGCTCTCTTTCTTTTTTTTTTTTTCCAATTCAACCCCTCTTTTTTTTTTCATTTCTCTCTCTTTTTTATTTCTTTTAATCTTATCCTTTTGTTTTCTCAATTTCATCCTTACACTTTTTTTAATAATCGTTTGGGTTGACTTTAAACTGACCAACTTAACTGAATCATCTTAGGGCAACTTCCACGCAATTAAATTTTAAACCTGGGCTAGACAAAGACTAAAGTTAAGAGGGTTTTTTTTTCTTCTCTTAATTTCATTTTTTTTTCTCAATTTCATTATCATAATTTTTTTTATCAGTTGACTAGGTTGCCTTTGTTGGCTAAGTCAACTAGGTCATGTTGGAGAAACTCCCACACGATTTAACTTTAAACCTGGTTTAGGAAGGAAGTTGGGTCGTGAAGTTTTTTCTCTCTCAGTTTCATCCTTATATTTGTTTTTTACTAATTGGACGGATTGCCATTAGTAGGTCAAGTTAAATGGGTCACATCAAGCCCACTATCATATATTTTAATTTTAAACTTAAATTAGGCAAGAAGTCGAATAGAAAGATTTCAAGGTTGATCTTCTAAATTAGGTTTAATAACAAAGTTAAATAATTGTCTATTACCTAAATATGTTTTGTTACATTCTTATAGAAAAAGTATTCAATCCATAATGTAGCGTTGATATGTAAACTATTTTCAATCTAAAACTTCATAATGTTTCACTTGAAACATTTTTGGGAAATGATAATTTTTTCACCATTTTCATTAAATAATTATCTTGATATTCAACCTATCGTTCGAGATCAAATATCTCAAGTTATAATTTATACAATGAAAAGAAAATGAATTAACCCTTTGCGTTGGAAACAATAAGTAAACTTGGTTCGCCCAATAAGTTAACTCGGTAAATTTGTAACTTGAAGCTTTATCGGGTCGGGTATTAATTTAAATTGGTGTTGACATTGACCAAGCTACACCTGGGTGACTAGCGGGTTGACATGTAACTTGATAAACTCGGTCAAAACCTAGCCAAGTTAAAACCAAAGATTTGTTTTTTTTTTTAAAAATAAAATGATATTGTTTTGATAAAAAAAAAATTAAATCAGGTTGTTTTGATTACCTGAAAAATTGACCTTATAATCCAGTGACTCAAATCCTTCACTAAATCAGACCCTACGATAACTATAATATTAGATGCGGGATCTCCAAACAAATTAAATTAACCAAAATAAGTTTTTGTGTGATACTGCACTCTTGCGTAAGAATATTAAAAGAAAACTATATAGCAGATATCAAAAAAATTTATGATGTTCACACTGTAATTACTTAGTATTTACAACATAGAAGAAAGATAGAAAAAGAAAAAAGAACATAAAAATTGACTTGGCCAGGCCGGGTTTCAATTTGAATAAGTTTTGATATTAATTTTATCAAACTCGAATAATCTGATAAATACATTTATGATTCGATTGATCTGATTAAACCTAATTCAAACCGAGAATCAAAACCAAAAGCCATCTATTATCATAAAATAGAGCATTCTTTTGCACAGGAAGAAACAGAGGTATAGCTAAGGGACTTAGATACCACACCTGAACTGAAAAAATATAGTTACATGTTTCTTCGAAACCAATAATATTTTTTTAATAAAAAAAATATCATTCCAAATTAACTCCATAACTTATAAATTTACCCAACAATTGTATAATCTAAATCCTTTACTAATATCGAACCGGATCACACAAGTGTGGTCTGGGATACGGGATCATTTAAGAAACCAAATTAAATTCTTAAATAAGATTTTGTGTGATCTTGCACACTTGTGGAAGAATATTAAATTCTTAAATTATTTTTGTTTTAAATTAATTTTTTAATAATTTTAGATTATTTGATGTATTAATATTAAAAATAATTTTATAAAAAATATTATTTAATATATTTTTAAATAAAAAATATTTTAAAAAACAACACCAAAAACATTAATTATACTGTCCTGATAGCCCAAGGATAGGTGTTTTTGAAACATGAACATGCAAAGTTAGTGGTTTTTTCAAGCGTGTTAGAGAGTGATTATGATTGCTTTTCAAAGTGCTTTTAATTCACTCATAAATATATCAAAATAATATTTTTTTTAGTTTTTAAAAATTATTTTTGATATTAGCGCATCAAAATGATATAAAAATACAAAAAAATATTAATTTGAAACAAACAAAAATATAAAAATTTTTAAATTTTTCAAAACGCTTTCAAAATACAAAAATAAATAAAGCTTAATAAAATAAAAAATATTAATTTTAAGTCTAACCTTCTTCGTTGTTGCATGCAACGTTCCATATTATGCTTTGACCATGGAGGCTTTGTTGCATACAACGTTTTGTAAAATTTGTATATTTTCTTAATTGAGGCCAAAAGAGATGTTCCATATTATGCTCTTTGCAGCACGAAGTCAGTTTCCTATTATGATTTTTTTAATCAATTTTCTTCATGATTGGAAAAAAAAAACCTTTTGGGCCAAATTGATATTTTACTGATCCTTAATTACTCCAATTTTTGTCATTTTTATGCATCACATGAAAGGAGAATCTTTTTTTTTTCCCCTTGTAAAGACGAGAGAAATTGAGTATAAAATTAATGAAGATGGATGGTTGTTATTAGGGTGAGCAAAAAAAACTGAAAAAACCGATTAAACAGAGAAAACCGGAAAAAAATAACCGAACCGTGAAAAAAACCGATTAAAATTTTGAAAAAACCGACCGGTTCGGTTTTGGTTTTATAAGCCTAAAACTGAAAAAACCGAATCAAACCAAACCTAAATCGAAAAAAACCAGAAAAAAACTGAGTCAAACCGAGCCAAACCGAAAAAAACCGAGAAAACCGAGCCAAACCGGTTTAAACTAGTTTTTTTTCTAAAAAAACCGAACCGAACCGAAAATCATCACCCCTAGTTGTTCTCAACCAGTCTAATTTAAACTAAAAATTTTAATTATTAGAGAAATAGAAAAAAAAAAAAAAAGAAGAAGAAGAAGAAGTAAGGATAAAAACAGTTAATCAGCATGTACATTTTGACGAAATGTTTCAATTCTCACTAACAAATGGATGGATGGAGAGCTAACATTGTCAAATGTTGATTAGGTTGCGAAAAAAAGAGGATAAAATGGAAAAGTGAAAAACCTAATTTATTAAAAAAAATAACATTTTATAATATACTATAAGCTATGTTTGGTAACGTGATTTAACTTATTTATTAAAATATTTCATACAAAAAAATCTTATACACTATATTTTGATCTAATTAAATGAAAAATAATTTTAAAAATAAAAAATTATTAAATCTAATTATTTGTATGATCTAGATCGTCAGTTTGACTGATTGACTCGAGTTCATTTAAGTCTATTTATTTAAAATTAAGTGTTTTTTAAAATATTTTTTATTTAAATTAAGTTAATTAAAAATTGAAATTTTTAATTTATTTTTTTAGGATTATCTCTATGAATTTTGCTGGTTAATCCAGAATTATTTTATTAAATAAAAATATTATTTAATGTGTTAATATTTAAATATTTTTTAAAATATCATTTGACATGTAATATATTATTAATTTATATATATATATATATTTTAAAAAATTTATTAGTAAAGTCTAAATATTTTTTTATATTAAAAACAAATTAATTCAATGAGACTTGTGCAACGGAAGAAAAATGTCAAAAAGGCGTCCAGCTTGGTTTTCAAGAAGCCCGATTCCTTTAGTGCCAGTAGAAATCTCGAAGAAACAAAAACAGAGAGCAAGCGAGAGAGAGATACTGTTGTCATGGAAGAAGCAAAGGGAGTAGTGAAGCACGTATTGCTGGCAAAATTCAAGGAAGGAATCCCATCTGATGAAATTGAGAAACTCATCAAGGGTTATGCTAATCTCGTCAATCTCATCGAACCCATGAAAGCTTTCGAATGGTAATTAACAATATTCTACTGCATAATCTCTCTTTCTTTTTGCCTTTGGTAATTAACAATATTCTTTCTTTTTGCATTTGGTAATTAACAATATTCGACTGCATAATCTCTCTTTCTTTCTGCATTTGGTAGAGGGAACAGAACAACAAAATCCCTTGATGTTTAGAAGGGTATATATTAATATTACATCTAGCCTAATTGACTGTTGTCTTCTTGGCATTTAGATAGGAATTTCAATGAATATTATAAGTTGACTACATGTTTTTCATCAAATTTTGAATGGAGCTCCAGGTATTATCATTCACCAATCACATATACGAAGCTTGATGAAGATAAACAAGTATTAATCAGGATAAGTACTTGTTAGTAAATGACCAGGTTGTTGATGTTTGTGTTGTTGGTATTAATTTGATATGAAAAATATTGGAGTTTACTGTGATCAATTAGTTTCTTGATCACTGAAACACTTTGATGGTTCTGCCAGCAAATATCTAACACTTGTTATCGTTCAACATGATATGATAGGGGCACAGACGTGAGCATTGAGAACATGCATCAAGGTTTCACCCATATCTTTGAGTCTACCTTTGAGAGTAAAGAGGGCATTGCAGAGTACATAGGTCATCCAGCTCATGTTGATTTTGGCGGCCTCTTCTTGCCTGCTCTGGAGAAAGTCATTGTGTTTGACTACAAGCCTACTGTTGCTCGCTTCTAAATTGTTGGACTTATGGGCATCCAACATTCCGCTGCTGTATTATAAAGAAATAAATAAATCCTGCTGTTGTGGTCTCCCAAGGATTTGATTTCGGCTTGTTTTGTGGAATTGCTAATCTGAATTCAATGACATTCGATGGTGTTGAGCCCTTTTGCTTTGTTTGCACTTCTTTACGTGTTGAGGTCTGCAATTTATTTTTTTCTGTAGAGTTTCTCCTCTTCTTTCGGTCACCATGACTGAACCATTGATGTGGCCTCTGCTCGGTGCTTTCTTATTATATGACAATAGCATATTGCCGTGGAATCTCTCAATGCCCGTTTTATAACTCACTTTCTTTCATCCAGGCTGATGACCAGAAGGTGGATAAGACCTAGCCTTGTAGTTCCTTCTAACACAGCTAATGAAACCCCTAGAAAGGCTCCACCCATAAAGATGCCAAGAGAACATATGAACAATTGTATCACCGAACAGCTACTGCGTAGAGATGGATTTTCATGAATCTGTACTTCGAATTCTGATCACACAATAAAATCTTTAACTTTCAGCAGGAAATGCAATTTCTTTTCTTGTCAGGCTCAAGCACTGACCAAATTGAATTGATCAGAGCAAGTGCTGAGATGCCGTAAAGATTCTCTGTTCGGTCATAATTTGAGAAGTGGATTTACCTTGATCTCCAGCACGGTATCTTTCATCGACTTGCATCAGAGAGCCATGTGCCCATTTTCTTTCAACAACCTGCACAGTTAAACTCAATTGGATTTAACTGTGTTCTTCGGCTTTGCATTTGCTAGCCTGCTCACATTCATCAGGCTCCACGTTTTGACCAGCTGATAGCACTCATAGCAGTGAATTGATGTTAAGAAATCTGCTAAATGAATATGCAGTTTTCCTCAAATGTAATTTGGAGCGGATGAGTAGATATGCTTGTTGTAGGTGTTGCTAATGGCTGGGAGATTCTAGCATCATTTGCTTGTTTGTGGTCCGTTGGCATCTGCCTGTGTTCTCTCTATCCTATTCATGCTGTTACATGCTCAAAACGCCCCTTGTCAGTTCTCAAATATCAGTAAGAACTAAAACCTGCTTACATAATTCAGAAAATGTGCCATCTCTTATTAGTGCTTAATCAAAGATATCATGATCTGTCCATTAAAGAAATTTCCCTCTTTGCAGCATGCATTTAGTCTATTAGATATTTAGATACTGAAAAAATATACATATTAAAATTCAAATAAAAATTTATAATAGTATTTAAAAATTAAATCAAAACTAAAACGTAAGTAAATCTAGTAAATTTTTCTCAGTGTAAAAAAAAAAGTTAGAGCAACTAATCAGGTCCAATGTTTGGCCCTGCTTTATTTTTATTTTTGGTTTTTTAGGAAAAAAAATGTGATAGACAACTTGTTTTCTATCACATTTTAAAAAATAAATGTGCTTTCTAGTGTTTAAACCTGAGATCTTTGACATGTCACACACACTAATAGGCTGAGTTGTGATATAAATTTATTATAAAATTATTAAAAAATATATTAAGATGCTTTACTGATACTATTAACGATAAAACACTATAAAAACTTTAGTTTATTTAGAGTGTTTAGGTAATACCTGATATTTTACATGTTCTTTACTAAACTAGTGTTTTGGCACAAGCAATTGTGTATCAATTAAAGTTTTATCAAAAAGTTAATTTAATTTTATAAATTGAAAATAATAATAAAATATCATGAAGAAACAAAATTTGAGTAAAACTATCAATATATACAATACATATACATAATTTTAATTCAATTCCTGCATGATTATATTAGCTTTATAGTTCTTAAAAATGCTTCTATTTCAAAGAGAGACTTTTTAACATAAAATAAATAAGATAAATATTAAGATATAGAGTTTAATTATCGCATTCAAGTCTTTTTAATTTTGACAAGTAGAATTTTTCGAAGTAAGACAATATATGCAAGTTTTTTAAAAGTAGGACAATATATTTAGCATAGTTTTTTTAACACATGCAATAATTCTAAAATTTTAAAGGTATTTTTGTCCAATCAAATATTTCAGCACGGGTAAATAAAGTATGTTCTTCAGTTAATTATGAAAGAAGTAAGAAAACATATATTTTTTTTAATAATCACCTTTCACCTAATTTTAACTTGATAATATTAAAATTATAGTTTTCACATATCATTTTATTTTAAAAAAGTTGTTTTTTAATATAAGCATGACAAATATTAAATATATAGACATAAATAAAGAGTTTATTTAACCTCTTAATTATAGAGACCTTTTTAATAGTAGTAGAGTTTGTCAAAAGATATAAATCATTTTTTCAAAAGAAACCAAATATAATATAAGAAAATAACAAATGTCCAATTAAAATATTTTTTGAATTTTATGTGTTTTTATTATTTTTTTTTATTTTAATTATTGGCTTTTATTTTTAAGTTTTTAGAGTTTTAATAGTCAAAATTAAGTGCAAATGAGGTATTATACAGATTATAGGTAATTTAAAAAACTTAATTTATAATATTTAAGGTTTTATATGATGCATAAGTAGTCATGTAATAGAGCTTGATATTAGTCTCTCTTGTTTATCTTAGTATTTTCTAGAGATTTTTTTTTATAAGCCAATGTTGGTGCCTTCAAAGTAGGTAGCATCCTTTTTTATTTTTTCTTTGTTTTCACTTTCACCTTACGTAATTGATGATATCTTAAAAATCTGACTAGCTTGGAAATAGGGTTTGCCATACGTGTCAGATCCATGCAATCTTAGACCTGTCGTACTGCCAAGTCCACGTGTCCTAGACTTGGCTAACTGTCAAGTCCAAGCGTATTGGGTCTGGCATGCGTGTTAGACCCACGTCTCATTGGACTTGTCGTACTGTCAAGTCCAAGTACTTTGAGTCTGGCATGTGTGCCACACCCACACCACCTTGAACCTGGCAAACTGCCAAGTCCAAGCGTAATGGGTCTGACATGCGTGCCAGACCCACGCCACCTCGGACTTGGCTGACTGTCAAGTCCAAGTGTATTGGGTCTGGCATGCCTCCTAGACCCACTCTACCTTAGACTTGGTGCATTATGAAATCCAAGTGCCTTGGACATAACTGACTACCAAGTCCAAGTGTATTGGATATGGTAAGCGTGCCAGACCCACGACACCTTGGACTTGGCGAACTGCCAAGTCCAAGTGTCTTGGATTTGGCTACTTGCCACATCCAAGCATATTAGGTATGACATGCGTGCCAGACCCACGCCAGCTTAAGCTTATTGAGTCTGGCATGCGTGCCAGACCCACGCCACCTTGGACTTGGCGAACTGCCAAGTCCAAGTGTCTTAAATTTGGCTGCTTGTCATATTCAAGCGTATTGGTTATGGTATGCATGCCAGACCCACACTACCTTAAGCGTATTGGGTCTGACATGTTTGCTTGACCCACGCTACCTTGGACTTGTCTAACTTCCAAGTCTAAGCATATTGAATCTGGCATGCGTGCCATACCCACGCCACCTTGGACCTACCGTACTGCCAAGTCCAAGCGTATTGAGTCTAGCATGTGTGCTAGACCCACGCTACCTTGGACTTGGTGCACTGTCAAGTCCAAGCGTATTGACCTCGGACTTGGCATACTGCCAAGTCTAGGCGCCTTGGACTTGGCTAACTGCCAAATCCAAGCGTATTGGGTTTGACATGCGTGCCAGACCCACGCCACCTTGAACTTGGTGCACTGCCAAGTCCAAGTGTATTGGGTCTGGCATACATGTAAAACTCATACGTTTACAAAATAAATAAATAAAAACTTAATAAAATTGACTCATCAGTTGCCCCTCAAGCCTTTAACATGTGATTTTGCATGTAAAGGCTTTAGAGAGGTTAAGATGACAACTTTGCTAAAAAAAACGTATCGTCATCCTTTTAAGATAAAAGGTGGGAGGCGTTTACGTACCTGAAGGATATTGGATAATAATACCATATATTTCCGCACTCCATGCCTATTGGCCCTCCTTAATGTTCTCTTTCCTCTAGGGACAATTCTTAATTGTTTCTTTGTACAACACCATGTTGGGGTTGTTGCCCTTAGGGAGATGTAATCTCCATTGGTAAGTGGTGAATATAGCACTGGGAAGACTATGTCTATCCCTTAAATATTGATGCATATAGCATTGGAAAGATCACATCAATCCTTTGGAGAGTGGTGTATAAAGCATTGGGGAGACTATGTTTATCCCTTGGAGTTTGGTGGGTTTATCGTCTTAAGGGACCATCTGGAGAAAATGAAAAAGTCATTTCGAATATGTCATTCATATTTAAGAAACTTACATTCTTATCTAGGATTATACATACTGAGATGATCTGAGTAACAAGTATAAGAGAATGTTTTTGGGTACCCTGATTACTTCCCTTAGAAAATTGTTGACGTTCGTTGTCCTTAAATAAATAAAGAGGTCCATGTTAAAGTAAGCTGACCTTTTCAATCCTTATATAATTTTCTATGAATTGCTTTACTTTGGACAAGCTTTTATTTGGTAAAACATAAAGTTTTTTCCATTGGGCATGTTCCCTTATTCCTCTTATTAAGGCTTCAGAAGCTATTGGTTCAATTAATTCTTCCACTTTGAGCATCTCCGCGTTGAATCTCCTAAAAAATGCTCATGTAGACTTGCCCTCTTGTTGGGCTACATAAAAAAGCTATGTGGAGGTTCTCTTGGTGGGTATACTAGTTCTAAAACGTGCTACTAGCTTCTCACAAAGATCACTGAAACCTTTAATAGAATTTGGTTTCACGTTGTTATACCAAGCACGAGCAAATCTTCTGAAGGTTGAAGGGAATATCTTGTACATTGAGTCATAGTCTTCGATGATCAACTCCAAGTTACGACACACATTTTGCATATGCTATCTTGGATCGGCTAAGCCGTCATAGTTATCCAAACTCATATTCATGGAAAAGTAGTCCTTCGGGAGTCAAGTTTTCAATATGCGTTTGGATAAGGGAGAGAACCTCCACTGATAGGGACTATAAACATTCCCTTAGGTGTGCTCATGTACAGACTGTCTCCTTGCTCTTTGTCTGTTGAGCCCTTGGGAGTCTGGAGGGCTTTGCGTAGAATAACGATTACAATGACCGATGTCCATCCCATAATAACTAGGGGAAGTACGTTAGGAGTGTTTGCTCTGTGCATGGGTGTGACAATGGCGTGACAGATCCCTTGAGGAATTTTCATAAACGTCATTCTATCTAGTCTCGTCTAAGCAATGTAATTGTTTATTATTTTAAAATTGAGTGTTTTTTTTTCTAATTTTTTTCCTTTTAAATTGAATTAATTAAGGATTGAGATTTCTATTTTATTTTTTTGAGATTATTTCCGTGAATTTTACAGGTTAATCCAGATCTATTTTATTAAATAAAAATGTTATTTAATGTGTTAATATCTAGATATTTTACAAAGATATCATTTGACATGCAATATATTATTAATTTATAATTTTTTTAAAAATATTATTAATAAAGTCTAAATATTGTTTTATATTAAAAACAAATTAATTCAATCCGCGGCACAGAATGCCTAGGTGTTCGATGAGACTTGTGCAATGGAAAAAAAATGTCAAAAAGGCGTCCAGCTTGGTTTTCAAGAAGCCCGATTCCCTAAGTGTCGGTAGAAATCTCGAAGAAACAAAAACAGAGAGCAAGCGAGAGAGAGAGAGAGAGAGAGATACTGTTCTCATGGAAGAAGCAAAAGGAGTAGTGAAGCACGTATTGTTGGCAAAATTCAAGGAAGGAATCCCATCTGATGAAATTGAGAAACTCATCAAGGGTTATGCTAATCTCGTCAATCTCATCGAACCCATGAAAGCTTTCGAATGGTAATCAACAATATTCTACTGCATAATCTCTCTTTCTTTCTGCATTTGGTAGAGGGAACAGAACAACAAAATCCCTTGATGTTTAGAAGGGTATATATTAATATTACATCTAGCCTAATTGACTGTTGTCTTCTTGGCATTTAGATAGGAATTTCAATGAATATTATAAGTTGACTACATGTTTTTCATCAAATTTTGAATGGAGCTCCAGGTATTATCATTCACCAATCACATATACGAAGCTTGACGATGATAAACAAGTATTAATCAGGATAAGTACTTGTTATTAAATGACCAGGTTGTTGATGTTTGTGTTGTTGGTATTAATTTGATATGAAAAATATTGGAGTTTACTGTGATCAATTAGTTTCTTGATCACTGAAACACTTTTGATGGTTCTGCCAGAAAATATCTAACACTTGTTATCGTTCAACATGATATGATAGGGGCACAGACGTGAGCATTGAGAACATGCATCAAGGTTTCACCCATATCTTTGAGTCTACCTGTGAGAGTAAAGAGGGCATTGCAGAGTACATAGGTCATCCAGCTCATGTTGATTTTGGCGGCCTCTTCTTGCCTGCTCTGGAGAAAGTCATTGTGTTTGACTACAAGCCTACTGTTGCTCGCTTCTAAATTGTTGGACTTATGGGCACCCAACATTCCGCTGCCGTATTATAAATAAATAAATAAATCCTGCTGTTGTGGTCTCCCAATGGGGAGAGTTTCGCAACGATTTGATTTCGGCTTGTTTTGTGGAATTGCTAATCTGAATTCAATGACATTCGGTAGTGTTGAGCCCTTTTGCTTTGTTTGCACTTCTTTACGTGTTGAGGTCTGCAATTTATTTTTTTCTGTAGAGTTTCATCTTCTTTCGCTCACCATGTCTGAACCATTGATGTGGCCTCTGCTCGGTGCTTTCTTATTATACGACAATAGCATATTGCCGTGGAATCTCTCAATGCCCGTTTTATAACACAGTTTCTTTCATCCAGGCTGATGACCAGAAGGTGGATAAGACCTAGCCTTGTAGTTCCTTCCAACACAGCTAATGAAACCCCTAGAAAGGCTCCACCCATAAAGATGCCAAGAGAACATATGAACAATTGTATCACCGAGCAGCTACTCGGTAGAGATGGATTTTCATGAATCTGTACTTCGAATTCTGATCACAAAATAAAATCTTTAACTTTCAGCAGGAAATGCAATTTCTTTTCTTGTCAGGCTCAAGCACTGACCAAATTGAATTGATCAGAGCAAGTGATGAGATGCCGTAAAGATTCTCTGTTCGGTCATAATATGAGAAGTGGATTTACCTTGATCTCCAGCACGGTATCCTTCATCGACTTGCATCAGAGAGCCATGTGCCCAGTTCCTATTCATGTTGTTACATGCTCAAAACGCCCCTTGTCAGTTCTCAAATATCAGTAAAAACTAGAACCTGCTTCATAATTCAGAAAATGTGCCTGCTCTAAGAGGAAAATGTCAGAACCCCTGTCCATTGAAGAAATTTCCCTCTTTAAGAGCAGCATGCATTTAGCCTATTCGATATTTAGATACTGAAAAAATATTGATATTAAAATTCAAATAAAAATATATAATAATATTTAAAAATTAAGTTTACTCTACCTTTTGATTACAAATTTCTTTTTAATAGTAGTATAGTTGGTCAAAAGGTAGAAATCATTTTCTCTAAAGGAGTCAAAGGTAATATAAAAAATAACTAAGGGTTTTATATATAAAAAAATAACAAAGGTCCAATAATTTTTTTTTTTGGATTTTACATATTCTTATTATTGACTTGTTTTTAAGTGTTTTTAGAGTTTGAATAATTTAAGAATTTATTTTGTAATATTTAAGATTTCATATGATGTATAAATAGGTATGTAATGAAGCTAGGAACTGGTTTGCCCTCAAGTCTCCTTCTCATTTTCCCTGGTTTTTCCAAGAGATTTTTCCATGAGCCGTCGACATTGATGTCTTCAAAGGCGACGGCATCCCTCCTTTTTTTTCCATTGTTTTCACTTTCATATTGTGTAATAATCCTAGATCTAGTTTTTTTTTTTTTTTAGTGTGGTAATCATTTTCCTTGGTTACAAGTTGATTGTTGAAAAAGAGTTGTCTCGACCAAGGTTGTTAAAATCGTGATTCAACTCGTAAAATCATATGTTTTTACGAGTTGATATAGGCTTTACGTGTTAAATCGTTTGTAAAACTCGAAAATGGGTAAAATCGGGTCAAAATCGGGTAAAATCGTTAAAATCAGGTGAAATCGCGTAAAATCGCGATTTCACCACCGATTGAACGAGTTTACCCGCAGGAAATAAAAATGCAATGTTGCTGACAGGTGTCAACCGCCTATTGGCTTTAACAAAGCAAATGCAAATTCATCGAATTATCAATCACATGTGCAGTCTTTTCTTCACAATTCACATTTCACCATTGACGATCAGAACAAAAAAAAATCCCAAAATTGAAATCCCAAAATTCTAAATCATCACTGAGGATTCCTCAGTGACTCATTCTCTTAATCTCTTTCTCTCAGCCGTTCACAATTCCACGGTCCAACAATCAACCACCGTCCACCAATACTCCACAA
Organism: Populus trichocarpa; assembly: GCF_000002775.5. NCBI lineage: Eukaryota > Viridiplantae > Streptophyta > Magnoliopsida > Malpighiales > Salicaceae > Populus > Populus trichocarpa. The sequence continues at coordinate 6,661,936 of NC_037294.2, read as the reverse complement.
TAGCCCTCGCCCCTCATCTTTTTTATTTTTCCATCATCAACGGCGTCCTTTTCACCAGCCACCGTGAGAACCAGAGTCCACCCAACAACAACGGCGTCTCTCCAGTCTCCACCAGGTAAGTTACTCCTTTTATCTTGTTTCACCTCCTGCAAAAATTCACTAGTTCTCTCTGCTCTGTTGGTAACTACCAGTGGCTGGGGGTGCTTTTTTTTCCCTGTCCGTTTCTTACTCTGATGCTAATATTAGTTTGATTGGATTCGCAGGCTCCAAGTTTGACTGCAATATTGATCTGCTCAGTGCTCACTGCTTAGAACAGAGGTAATATTCTTAGTTTCTTACCATGTCCGTTTCTTACCCTGTTTGTAATCTTTTCATGACTGTTGTTTAGGACTTTTAGGTGCTTTAATCTTTACAGTTTAATGATGTTAAAGATTGAGATTTTGATTCAAAGTTTCTGTGACTCTGTCTATTATTGAGATTTTTCCTGCGAATTTAGATTCAAATTTAACCGTGTGTGTGTGACTCTGTTTTTTCTTACCCTGGTTTGGATTTATTGTAATCTAAAGTGTTGCTGCTGCTGCAAGTTAACTGGGTTTAAACTTGTGATGAATGGATTTGGGTTGTAAGTTGTAACCTGTCAAGAGCGTGAGTCCAATTTAGAGTGTTGTGTGACTGTTTTTATGTTGCCTTTGTTGAGTTGTAAAGGGTTGTAACTTGTAAGTTTGTAACCTGTCATGGTGCTTTGATCTTTACAGTCTATTATTGAGATTTTGCCTGTGAATTTTAAATTCAAAGTTTACCGTGTGTGTATGTTTATAGCTCAATGTTAGTGAGCTGATTCTAGTACTTCTATTTTCAGTTTGAATAGAAGATGGGTTGTGAGTCTTGTGACACTAATAATCCTCTTGATGCTAATGATATTGATGAATGTCCGAGGAATAATGAGGAAGATGAAGGCAATGAAGCTGATTTTAGTTTACATGACACACCAACAGATTATTTGTTTTAACTTTGTTAATTATTAGCTAATGAAAAGTTATTTAAATTATGTATGGATTTTTATTTGAACCATGTATTTTAAGGTGCTTGAACTATGTATGGATTTTTATTTAAAGCATGTATTTTAAGGTGCTATGAATTTTTATTTGAAGCATGACTTTTTTTAATGTATTTTAAAATTCCTTATGATTTTACGATCTGTTTTTACGATCCGAGTTTGTTTTGCATTTTCCGTGCCGAGTCAAAATCACGATTTTAACAACCTTGGTCTCGACTACTCGTTCACTTGTAGAATAATTTTTCATTGCATGCTCTTAAGCGCCTTTATGATGGTATGCAATTAAGTTTTTGTTCTCTAAATAGTAATACAGAGAATTTTATTATATCATGCTTTGCTTAAAAACTACATGCATTAGCTTTCTTTAATTTTCTTTAATGAAATTCTTATCTTTGACCAAAAAAAATTTCCATATAATGAAAAAACATGGTTAATCTATTTGTATAAATTATATTAATGTTTTCGTCTACTTCGTAATTTTATATAGAGTTTAATTATCGCATACAAGTCTTTTTAATTTTGGCAAGTAGAATTTTTCAAAGTAAGACAATATATTTAAGTTTTTTTAAAATGTATAACAATATATTTAGCATAGTTTTTTCAACACATGCAATGATTCAGAAATTTTAAACTTATTTTTATCGAATCAAATGTTTCAGTACAGATAAATAAAGTATGTTCTTCAGTTGATTATAAAAGAAGTAAAGAAACACATGTTTTTTTTTTAATCATCTTTTACCTAATTTTAACTTGATAATATTAAAATTATAGTTTTCACATATCATTTTATTTTTAAAAAGTTGTTTTTTAATATAAGCACGACAACTATTAAATATATAGACACAAATAAAAAATTTATTTAACCTCTTAATTATAGAGACCTTTTTAATAGTAATAGAGTTTGTCAAAAGATATAAATCATTTTTTTCAAAAGAAACCAAATATAATATAAGAAAATAACAAATGTCCAATTAAAATATTTTTTTGAATTTTATGTGTTTTTATCATTTTTATATTTTAATTATTGGCTTTTATTTTTAAGTTTTTAGATTTTTAATAGTCAAAATTAAGTGCAAGCGAGGTACTATACATATTATGGGTAATTTAAAAAGCTTATTTTATAATATTTAAGGTTTTATATGATGCATAAATAATCGTGTAATAGAGCTTGACATTAGTCTCTCTCCTTTATCCTAGTATTTTCTAAAGACTTTTTGTTATAAGACAATGTACCGCCTTCACAATAGGTAGCATCTCTTTTTATTTCATTTTTATTTCACTTTCACCTTATGTAATTGATGATGTCCTAAAAATCCGACTAGCCTGAGAATAGGTTTTCCAAGTTGGACAATCGATTAATCAATTGGTCTTAATAATCTCCTCCATTCTCCTTATCCAAAGTAGTTGATGGTTATACTTGGTCCTTGATAGAACGAAGCTGCTTATGGCTAGTGCTTGCAAAAGGTCCCTTTTGGTAGAGGTGGGGACTCTCCGATGCTTAAATAAATATCTTTTTAAATAGAGAATATACAAGTATATTGTAGAAAGATGCTTTGAAAAATATCAAAGTAGTAGAGAGTTGAAGATTGTGAACCTTTTTTCATGAAGATCTCATAGTGTATTTATAATCCAGAAAAAAAGGCATGCAGGGTAATTACCCTAATAGCATTGAATGAGAAGTAAATATTTCTTACCTTATAAGAATATGGTGGGTCCATTAAGGAATTTTATACACTTAAAAAGTTGTAGGGAGATTTAGAGTTTAAGACGTCAAATATAGCTAAGCCTATAAATGTTGAATTCTTCTCCGAGGTTAAACCTAAGAGAGGTTGGTCACTCCCCTAGGCATGTCAAGGGAGGATTGTCATTTCCCTGGACATGCCATGGGAAGATGGTAATTATCTTGGACTTGGCTGACCACCAAGTCCAAATGCTTTGGGTCTAACATGCGTGTCATACCCAAGCTATCTTGGATTTGGCACACTACCAAGTCCAAACACATTAGACTTCGTTAACTGCCAAGTCCAAGCATATTGGGTAAGGCATGTGTGCCAGACCCACACCACATTGGATTTGGTGCACTGCCAAGTCCATGCGCCTTGGGTCTGACATGCGTGCTAGACCCACATTATCTTTATTTTGGGCTTGGCACACTACCAAGTCCAAGCGTATTGGGTTTGGCATGCGTGATAGACCCATGCCACTTTGAACTTGGCGCACTGCCACATCCAAGCACCTTGGACTTCGCTGACTACCAAGTCCAAGCGTATTGGGTTTGACATGTGTGCCAGACCCATGACACCTTGGACCTCGTGTACTGCCATGTCCACCTTGGTCTTGGCATACTGCCACATCTAAGTGTATTGGGTCTGGTATGCATGCCAGACCCACGCCACCTTGGATCTGACATATTGCCACGTCCAAGCATATTGGATCTAGTATGCGTGCCAGAGCCACGCCACCTTGGACCTCGTGTACTGCCATGTCCACCTTGGTTTTGGCATACTGCCACATCTAAGTGTATTGGGTCTGGTATGCATGCCAGACCCACGCCACCTTGGATCTGACATATTGCCACGTCCAAGCATATTGGATCTAGTATGCGTGCCAGAGCCACGCCACCTTGGACTTGGCGCACTACCAAGTACAAGTGTATTGAGTCTTGCATGCGTGCCAGACCCACGCTACCTTGGAGTTGACATTCTGTCAAGTCCAAGCGTATTAAGTCTGACACGCGTGCTAGACCCACACCACCTTAAATGTGGCACATTGTAAAGTCGAAGCATATTGGGTCTGGCATACATGCCAGACCAACATTACCTTGGACTTGGCATGCTGCCAAGTCCAAGTGTCTTGGGTCTGGCATGCGTGCCACACTTATGCCACCTTGGACCTAGCATATTGGACTTGGCTAACTACCAAGTCCAAGTGTATTGGATCTGACATACGAGTCATACCCATATATTTACAAAAATTAAATAAAAACTTAATAAAATTGACTCATCAATAATAATCTTATAGCATAATAAGAATTCAACCATGAACTCAAAAATCTAATGCATACTGGATGACATACCTTTGAAATATTAAGATGATGATGTATTAGATGATATATTATAAAAATATATTTTGTCAATATCATGAAAAGATCTCTATAATCTTACTCGATAACAAAGAAAAGATTAAATGAAATTTAATAGAATAATATATAAAATATTTTTTTTATTCATTTGAGAATTTAGAAAAAAAGGAGACCAGCTAATAAAATATTGGAGGGTGGAACAAGAAAAAAAATTGATTTGAAAAAAAGGGAACAAGAAAATTACTCGAGTTAAATTACCAAATACACGACCCAATGGATGAGAATGGGATAAACCAATAGAAAGAAAAACAAAAAAAATAATAATTCAAAGCTCAATTCCTTACCCACCCAATATAGAAGGATTAAATTGAAAAAAAAATTAAAAAAACAACCCGAGTCAATTCAAATTGGCCTACCAATCCCAAGATCTAGATTGTGAGATCAAGATAACTCCATAAAAATAGATTGAAAAAAATTACAAAACCTAATTTCCAACCATCTCAATGTTGAAGAATGAAATAAAAAAAATCAATTAATAAAAAGGACCTAAAAAATCCCTGACAACCCTGATTGAACCCACTAACCTTCGCGACTTGGTTTATATGAACAAGAAAGAATAATAGATGGAAAAAAAAAACTATGAAATTCAATTCCCAAATTAACCTAATAGCAAATGACAAAACTAGAACAAACAACTCAATTAAAAAAATGACAAAAAAAAACCCAAGCTAACCCGGGGTAACTTGTTGAACCTGCAATACAGGTCATAAGATCAAGACAAAACCCTATAAAGAAAAGCAAAAAAATTACAAAATCCAATTCCAAACCAGCCTAATGTTGAAAAATAAAATTAAAAAAAATCAATTTTAAAAAATAGACATAAAACAAATTGACTAAAGTTAACCTGTGTTAAACTTCCAAACTCATGATCTAGGGCATAGACTAGGATTGTCCTAAAACAATCACTAAGCTTAATTCCCAATAAACTCAATGTTGAAGGACAAATTGAAAAACAATTCAAAAAAGAGCTCAAAACAAAACAAATATCAATCAAAAGAATAAGGATCAAGTTTGATATAAAAATAAAATGACAAGACTCCTTGCAATTTTGGCTAGATCATCGTGAAATCCGAGAAGAAGATAGAGAAATGAGGGAGGATAAGAAAGTAAAGGTTGTTTAAGCCTCATCATCGCTCGTCCATCAACACATGTCGCCTCCCATAAAAGACCTTGTCGAGCTGCTTCCTACACCACCAACGACAGTGGTGTTCTGACATCAAAGGAAACTGCAAGCTATGTCAAAGCAAGGCAACTTCCCTCACACACTAATGTGTGGGTTGCATATGCCCGCTAGTTTGACACTGCTTGTTCACTCCAGCCCTGCACACTTGTTTCATTTTCAAATGTGGTCCCTTAAGTCTTGATTGTTTTAGATCAATAAAATTTTATTTTATTTTGACAAACCAAACATTAACTAAGCGCCCAATTTTTTCTCTTGATATTACAAGATCCCATATCTAGAAAACTAAAAAGAAACAATTAAGTCTGATCCCAAATAAGATAAAGGATTAAATGAGAAAAAATTTGAGCGATAAAAAAAAAGCTGAACTTTTTCCTTATATGTGCAATCCAGTCCCTAATTCTAGCAAGAAAAAGGCCCAAATGTTTTTCTAATGTTCAAATTCGGTCCCAAAAGCTTTGATTCTTTTAAATCGATACAATTTCATTTAACTTAAACAAACCAAGCATTAATTTAGCGATGAAATCTTTTCTCAATACCACGCAATCCGCTAACCTAGGAATCTAAAACAAACCACCAAGCTTAATCCCAAATAAACCCAAGGTCAAAGAATCAAATTGAAAAAAAAGGACCTAAGGAACAAAATAATAATATAAGAAAAGAAAAGAAAACTCAGTGGAACAATATTACAATCCACAATGTTTTCTCTCCTCAGAATAGTAAAAATGCCTTATCCTATAATTTGTTTTTGTAATTGTAACTGTAATTGGTCATCCAAGACTCATCAATGTTCTTTGTTTGTATACAAAACCAACTTTTGTTTTTTTTTCTTAAATTTCTTTATTGTTAACTCCAACTCGTTTCTACATAATGTCAATAAAAAAAACTCACTTTTATCCAACCACCAGATTTAGTAAAATTCTTTTTGTAAATGAATAAAAAGACAATTAATGAGTTAAAAACATTAATTTGATTTTTCATAAATTTATGATTAAATATTTTAACGACCTACAAGAATGACATGAATACTAGTTTTTATATATTTGAATTAAATATAACATAGTTTCTTGTCTATAAAATAAATAAATTAATCTTTCCATTATAAAAAGAATAATAATAAATAGGGAAGATAAAAAGATCAATGAAAAGAGTAATTTTTTGAATAAAATACTACTTAATTCTAGTAAGTATAATCAACACAAACACTAAAACAAATTGTAAAAGTATTTTTAATTTATAAATAGATATAAAAACAAAAATAATTAAATATATAGTTTTTGGAACTACAAGTCCTATTACTTAAAGTTCCTTTTTTAACCACATAACTAACTATATTATTATTACTAAAAAATAAACTACAATGGAAGGGTGAAATCAACAACAAATAACATTGTAACAACTAACTTACTATTATGAGAATTTGCTCTTTTCATTAAGCCCATTAGTTATTTGCAAATTATTTGGGAACAACTCTCTCTTTTATATTGTTTTTGTAAATTCAAATTACTATATTAACCTTGGAAAGAAAAAAATCATCAATTATTGTAAAGGGGTTTTTTTGTCTTTTTAATCTGGCTGGCATAGTAAAATGATTGTAATGCCCTTGAAAAGCAAAAAATGATAAGATGTCATATAAGGCTAATTTTTTCTTTAAACTTTGGTTTTTTGTTATATTCATATTGATTTAGGAGCAATTTAGTCTTTTAATTAATATAAAATATTAAAAAAATGATTGACATGTGTGTACCATGTGCAACGCGCTAGACACTCCACCTCCTTCGAGCAGCGTGTGTAGAGTATACCGATGATAAACAAAGGGCTTCTTTGGTATGGTTGGATTCCTTTTGACGACCCCTCCATTACACATTTGTGCATGTGCCATTCTAACCCCTAGTTTGAGGTCGATAGGCTTTTCGATCTTTTTGTATAATTTCTTTTTTATGATTTCATCTTTAAACATTTGATTGGTTGGAGATTGGGTTTAGCTGTTTTTCTATGTATGGTGCTTCCAATTTAATAACTCAGGTCACTGGTTTGAAAAGTTAACGTGAGTTGACATTGTTTTCCTCCTTTTAATTGGCTGAAAAATTGAACTACATTGTTTTTTTCCTTTTTGGAAAATTTTTTCCCAAGTTATCATGATCGTTTTTTTTTAATTTTAATCTATTTATTATCGTTTTCTATTTTTTTATCATCTAATTAAAATAAAACCAACTTATTTGACTCAATCAGGTTTATAACCAAAGTCGTATATTTTTTTTCTTTTTTTAAAACTCGCTTGCAATACCTAAACATCATATTTTATGTAAACAAAATAATAGGACACCACGATGTAGCGCAAGCCCATATCTAGCAAGATACTCTAACTGGTGTGGGTATTTCACTGTAGCAATCCACAATGAAATACCTAATTTACCTTTCCATAACAAAAACAAGAAACTTGCTATTGTAGAGAATTCAATAATTTTGCTGGGGTTCATTTGTCATTGTTAAATTTAAAGGAGAAAATTTAGTAAATTCATTTTTAGATTGCACATCAAAATGGCTTTTCTACCCATAGATTCATAATGTTTTAAAGCTTGTGTACAAGGGCATTTTTGTATTTTAATTTTTTTAAGAACAATAAAATAATTTAAATGCCCTTAAAATGGAATTTTCTTTAGCTTTCATTCAAGGTCTTTTTGGTATTTTCATTCTTGCTTTATTGTTATTATAAGGTTGGTTTAGGGAAAATTTTGTAATTTAATAAATATAAACATTATTAAAAAAACAAGTGGTTGAGGCACGCATTGCACACATCAGCGCGTAGCCTCCCCCACACCCTTCGAGCATCGTATAAAAGGGTCATCTGGTAACCAGGCATGGCCTTCCATAACGACGTTTGAATCTTCTTGGCATCCCCGCGGTGATGAGGCATTGCGTGTTGGCTTGGTTCATTTTTTATTTATTTTTTACATAATAATATAATGTATCCATAAGTGTGGAGACCAAATCTAGCCCAAAGTTCGAATTGAACTGATGTTTTTTTTAATATGTATTTTTTTTAAAAAAAATTATTTATATTTAAATTAATACTCATTCTCTCTGATTTTTCATGTTTTATATTTAGCATTTTTTAAATAGTGATTTTTTTAAAATTATTTTTATGTATTTAATTTTTAAAGAGATTATTCTAATTCATCTATAAATTTTATTTTTACATTTTATATAAATGAAATTTATTTTTAAAAATAAAAAATATTTATTTTTAGATAATATTTATTTTTCCCATTTGATTTTACTAAATAAATGTTATGTGTATCTATTTCTATTATCATTTACTTAAAAAAAATGATTTTAATAGACAAAGTTATTGAACACAACCAGGTAAATGATTTATGTTGCTACATCAAATATCTTGATTTACGTTTGTCTCTTGAATTTTCAAGTTATGTCTTTAGTTATCAATGTCATAACCCTATTTGGGTTTCCCGCAAAATTATCCTTTTCTTTAAATAAAAACAAAAAAAATTACAAAAATGAAAACAATAAAAAAATGAAAAAAAGAATGGCAACTTGGCAAGAACCGATTGAGAAGGGTTTTAAACGCATGGAGGAACCAAACTGAGATTTTGAACAAAATCAAGAACCCAATTGTACCCAAGATTGAAAGACAATACATATTCAAGGTTAAATTAAATGATTATCAAATGAATTTGCATAAGAATTAAGTTTGAAGACTTAATTAGATTTTTAATAGGCTAATTTGATTTAAATACACGCCTAATTCAAGGTTTAATTAAGTTTAAGAATTATTAATTTGGGACAAATTAAAAGAATTGATAAAGTGCAAGGACTTAATTAAACTTTTAATAGATAAAATTAATTTTTTTGAGGAATTATTGGTAAAAGAAATTAAAGTTGGAAGCCTAAATCGGGCTCAATTGAGAATATTAGATTTTTAGAGGATCAAATTTAATTTTTACAAAGTCAATTGGATGAAATCAGGGGTAAAAATTCAAGAAAATTAAAGTTTGGGGGTCAATTAAGGTTTAAATTGAAGAAATTTAAGACTAAGGATTTTTTTTGCGAAAGACGTGCAAATTCGGGGACCCTATTCGATTAAGAATATAGGTGAAATTAAAGAAATTATAAGTTTAAAGGTCAATTGAGGATAAAATTGAAAATATCCAAGATCAAGGACCAAGTTGAGAAACACGATAAATTCAGAGGATCATTTAAAAACTTTACAAGGGTAAAATTGAATTGATTTTTAAAACCAAAATCCAATTAATGCCTTAAGTGAACAATTTGAAAGATTGAGAGTTGAAATTAAAAGATATTTATGATAATTTAGGTCAAAACACCAAAACAATATCGTTATATTTAAATGAAACGGTGCGTGTTGGCTATGTTTTAACCAAAACGACCTCGTTTTGGTTAATGCCTAGTAAAAACAATATAATAAAGCCAGATAATATGTCGTTTGACATTGTTCATTGTCTTCTTCCTTTGCTCTTGAAAAAGTTGATTGAGAGACCATTTTTCATATTCATTTAATGCATCACCCATGCCCCAAATGAGAGAACAAACACACCCTTTGGTAGCCCTGAACTTGTAATACACCCTCAGATTTATTCCCATCAATTTTCCACCTAAAGAATCGTTGAAAAGTCCACCTAAATGGGTTAAATCGATCAGCTTTAACAACCTCATATTGCCAATACCAGGCCGTTGTTTTCCAACCAAAGGTTAGGATCCTTTCTATACGAATCAAGGGACAAGATTCATGCCTAGATGGGACCTCGTGTCCCTTTTTCATTGCCTATAAATAGGAGTGAAATTTGTGGAGAAATAAGGAAGAAAGCTGAGGGAGAAGCGGGGAAAAAACCAGGAAAAAAGAAAAAAAGCGACCACCCTCTTATATCAAACCAATAAAATCAAAACCAAACCTTATCCTTATAAAAACCTACCTCTACCAGTTCAACTAAGAACCAAAACGAAGAGGCTTGTGAGAGAGACTAGAGAGAGACGCTCTCCTCAAAGGAGCATCTCCTCATGTCTGCGTTCTCCTACTGCCGATCTCGAGCTCCTGTCTTCATGTCATCCGTGGATGACTTTTTGTCCTTCCCTTCTCGGTTACAACAGCTTCTGCTGGTGAAGCCTTTGATCCAAACCATCGTTGTACTCTTGGTTGTGCCTCCTGCCACCCAGACTCTTGCAATCTCAGAACCCAATCGAGTAGCAACGGAGAGCACGCTGTATGTCTTCCCCAAAGCCCTAATTATTGTTTTGGTTGTCGTCTTCCTTGATATACAAGATTTTGACAAAGATCTGGTGTTTTGTAGCCTATCAGAGGATGATTTTGACAGAGGTTTGTTCTTCTACCCTTTTCTGGCATGGAATCGCACTTTGCTTCCCCTGTTGGGGTTAATTGACCTTTATTTACCGGTAATGAATCCCTCGGTTGGGATTTGTGCCGGCGTAGACACCACTAAAGCATCAGATGGATGAATAACCATCTGACAAACCATGAGACTATCCTTATGATATCTGGTTGGTTTGCTTTATGTTTTTAAGTTTCTCTACAAGCCCTGCTTGCTATGTTTTGTCTGCTGCTAGGGCTCTTCTCCTAACTTTGTTGGATTTATCTCTGCTCTTCCTAGAGGGCTTTGCTGTGGATTTGTTTCTGTTGTGTACTGTTTGGTTTGTTGAGCTTCCTGAAGCTTACCGTTAGCCTTTCCGGTTGCTGCTCTATATGATTTTGATTGGCTAGGGTGGTTGACGTTCCATGGACTCACTCTCTAGTTTTTGTTTTGTGGAAGGTTTGATGTGAAGCATCATCTTCTTTCTGCTTGGTTATGCTAGCTGATATAATTATATGTGTCTCCATATGGTTTGCTAGAATTGTTCCCTCTTTAGCGTTGTGTTGCTGCTTTTTGTAGGGTTGTGTGTGGCTGCTGTTGTTCTCTTCGACTGCATGGATGGTTGGAGGACGTTAGGTTACTGTTATATGCAGCTTGGTTTTCCTAAAACTGGTGAGGCTGACTGCTGGACTCGTTGCCTGCTGCGCTGGTATGGTGAAGTTCCAAGCTTGTTTGCTCTTGCTTTTTGTTATGAGTTGTGTTTTCTATGAAAGGCTCTCCTAACTCAGGGTTGCCTTTGTCTGGCTACTGCTTAACGCAATGTTGGTATGCTAGAGTCGATGAGATTCCAAGCTTTGTTGCTGCTGGCTTGTCTTATTGCAGGTTTGATGTGGGTTGTTTGGTTGCTGCTGAAGGTTCTCTTGGGATTATCTCAGGTTGGTGACACATCACACTTCATCACCCTTGCAGGATGTTACTGAAGTTGACTGCTGGGGTTGGTTTGCTAGAGTTGCTCTTCACTCTTGCGTTTATGTTATTGCTGAATGGTTGATACTACTTGTAGTGTTGGCTGTTTGTTTGTTGATTAAAGGCTGTAACGTACCCGACTATACGACTTGATCAATGTTAAAAGATCCTAACATATTCTCTTAATTTGAGGATAATTTTTTTTAAAAAAAAAATCTACCAAAAAATTCGACAGAATTTCGTTTGTATTTAGTACATCCCAAGTTATCGACTACTATCAATTTACTCAATCAACCCATCATCATAAGGTCCCATAATTCCGGACCTTATATCAATCATCATAATTCAACACCTCATACAATCTACACAATATATATATATATATATATATATATATATATATAGCCCACATATCATATCATAAAATTTAAAAGAAAAGGATTACTAACATGTAAAGAAAGCATTTACAACATAATAAGTGTTCTTAAACATTTCAAAAGGGTTAATTACAAGATAACTAAAATACTAAATGCTAAGCTGAACTTTTATAAATACATCAAGGTTTACACGAAAGCATACTACATAAACGTGTTAATTCCCTTTTGTTTAAGTTAAATATTTACATAAGCTTGACAAAGTAGAGTCCTAAACTAATGATCTCCCTGGATATTTGAAGGACCTGTTACATAAATAAACATACTATTATATTGATAAAAGAAATATATATATGCTCATGTAATGTTTATGAATGAAGTATTAATTTTCTATCGAATCCATAATAATTCTAACAGACAAGTTATATTTTGCTTGTAAATCTTTTAAACTCAATTAACACTCATTTGCATATTCTTAATTTGAATACTCTTATTTACTTGCATGAACCGGGTGACCTTGCAAAGTCTTCCGACAATCCTATCACGGATGCCATTAGCCGAAGCTAATCTTGTAATCCATTTTCTAGCATTCCTATCACGGATGCCATTAGCCGAAGCTAATCTTGTAATCCATTTCCCGATGCCATTAGCCGAAGCTAATCTTGTAAATACGCTAGACTTTATTTACATTGAACACGATATTTATTGTAATTGCATTCACCAGAAGAATTTTAAATTGTATAAGTGCAAATAGGAGGGAAAATCACGCACCTGCTCCGCTTGTCTTGCGACCTCCCCTAACAAAAGATTCAATCCTGGTTGCTCCTCCTGAATCACAAGGAAGTTTTTGGTTATGTTTCCTTCAAGTCGATATTATAAAGAATCCATATTCATTCATTACTCATATGTTACTTTCTATGCATGTTCATTTCCTCATAATAACAAACATACATATATCATATATATTTTCAAAGTTAGTATCTCAATGTGCAAGTGTTTGTATGACTCAATTCTTTTATATTCTTACATATAATATTCACGTGAAAGTCTATTGCTACTGTCTAACTTTGAACTGTTACTGTCCAACCGTTGCTGTCTAGACATTGAACTGTTACTGTCCAACCATTGTTGTCTAGACATTGAACTGTTACTTTCCAACTGTTGTTGTCCAACTATTACTGTCTAACCATTGATGTCTAGACATTGAACTGTTACTGTCTAACTGTTGTTGTCCAACTGTTACTGTCTGAACATGCATCAGATTTTTAACTATATCTAAAGTTCTAGAACTCCATTTTAAGTGACATTGATCTCGTTAGAAAGCTAAGACATGAGGCTACAAGTTCTCTGAAGGAAGAAGAACTCATTTCTGCCTCCAAGATAGTCAAAATTGCTCATCAACTAATCAGTCCTACTGCCATACAGAATCAGTCACGACTCAGTCCTAGTTGGTAAACCATAACTAGAGTTCTACATCTCCAAATTGAGCAAGACTAGTTTCCTTCGTTAGCTAACATCAAAATCTACAATTTCTATGAAGGAACCCGATCCTAATTCCCTCATCCTCCTACCCGAAATCTCACTGAAAGTTAGGAGACGAGTCTGTCCAGATTCGACACCCCCTTCCCTTCACATAATACTTTCATAAACTACATACCATGCATGAATTAACTTAATTTTAACAACAAATACTTTTCCCCAATTAATGTCTAAGAACCCTAATTCAATATCAAGGCATCAATTCATTATCAAATTTGAAATGATTTTTTTAAGATCATGTTTAGAACACCTTACCCGGTACAAATTAAGAATTTGATCTTCAACCAGTTGAAGATTTTCAACTCCCTCCTTTCTCTTCTTCTTGTTCAATTTTCTTGTTAATCACTTGCACACAAGTGTTTATCCCATCGATAAACCCTTAATCTTGGATGGGTTCTTGAAATTTTAGTGTTTCTCTCTTGATTTTGCAAGAATTGATACAAAACTCCATATTTTCTTTCCTTATGGTTCCTGCAAATTTTTGGTGAGGAGAGGGTACTTATACTCTATAATTTCTCTTATTTGCATTTAGGCTCAATTTTCTTTAAGTGTATTATTCTCTTCAATTAAATCCAACCCTCAACAGTACCGAGTTTATTATAATGTCTCGAATTATTTCGCCCGGAAATTTATATTCAAATATTTCTGAATTCTTGTTTTTATTTAACCATATGCATGAATTTCTTCACTTTTTTTTCCCGGGGTTTACAAAGGCTCTCTTGGGTTTGCCTTTGGCTACTGTGGTTTGTTAAAGTTGGCTTCCCTCTCTGACCTTTGTGTTGCTGCTGTTTGCATGTTGGTTTGTTGGAATTGATTACTAGCTTATTTGAGTCACTTTTACTCCTGTCATGTTTGTTATGTTGATGCCTCCTCTGTTGGTTGCCCTCTGTAAGCAATATACAGAGAAATGTGTGGTCTGCTACTGCTATGCGTCTACTCACTAATGTTAGTGTTGTGCTTCGCTTCTACTTATCCTACTCTCCTACATGATGTAATTTGGCATCTTGGTGTTGTTTATGTTGTTCTTTTTTATGCTGCTTTGGTGGTTGTGTTCTCAATCTTCACCTCTACTAGGCTTGAAGAAGCTCGCTGCTATTTGTGGGTTTCTAATGGCTATGCGTACTGTTGTTGGCTGCTTTGATGTTGGCTATGCTATCTGGTTATTCATGTTTTGAGTTGGTTGTGTTTTAATATAAGGCAATCATATTGTTAAATGGTCGTGTTTTGATGGCTATACTGTTCCTTTTGATTGTTCAATGGAGCATTTTCCCTTAGCCTTTGTATGTACATGCCTGTATATTCTGACTTACTGGTCTCCAGCTTAGTTTCGTTTTGATCTATAAAATTTCTTACATTCGATAAAAAAAAAATAAAAAAAAAACCCTCACCAGCCATTACCTCAACCATATCATGAGCCACTATTGTTTTTGCTCCTCCACTATCATTACTTGCAAAGCAATATCTCCAGGTCAGGTAAAATCTTTCCTCTTCTTCCCCTGGTTTCTTTGATGTTAGAATATAATGTAGGGTGTGTGTGTGCGCGTGCACGCGTTGGTGGTAAGAGTATAAAATGCATGAAATCGTGAAACGTGTGCAATGGTTTATGGATGGTGTAACTTGATTTTTGGCAATCAATTTACCATAAAATTTCCACCACTAGGTTGGACCGGTGGTGGAAAAAGAAGGGGTTGGCCTCTCATTGCAGCCCAACCCATGTGGGTGGGTTTGGTTTTATAAAAATGGCCTTTAGGTCGCCTGCCTGCCAAACAAAATGGGTTTAGGCTTTAAGCCCAACTCATGAAGCCCAACCCAAACCTAAAAACGTGTTTGACACACCTCATTTTTGCTAAGAAAAATATGTCCTGATTGGGTTTTTAAGGAGTGTTTGCCAAACACTTCCTTAAAGCATTTTTAATGTCTCTAATTTTAGGCTAAAGGAGTGTTTGACAAATACACCTTACTTTCCTTTAGCTTTAGTTTGTCTTAATTTTAGTATTTAGTCAAATAGGCTCTAAAATAGTTCAAAAAATCCAGGGACTATTTTAAATTATGTATAGGTCCCTATATGTTTTTTCAACAATTTTATCTAATATCAGGCTGTAGAATTACACTATAAAATATTGACCCGATATTAAAAATATCTGGTTTTTCTTCAAAATTTCAAAAAAAATCAAAACATTCAACAAAATACAAAAACTATGTTTTGTTTACGTGTATACGACCAAATTCTAAAAGTCTTTCACATATATTTTCTAAAAACTAAAAACTATTTTTTTATCATGTTTTTAAAAATATAAAATGGATATTGTAACTAATTTATAATTATCTATTAGGATTTGATCAAAATTTCAAAAATATCATAAAAAATAATTTGTTTAATTAATATTTAGGGTATGAACATTATAACGTAATGAGTATACAATGCCAAGACAAATTTAATGATCTGGATACTTCTAGTTGACTATGGAAAAAGATTGTGTTGACTATGTACAAAAATGTCATAAGTGTTAGATATATAGAGATAAAATAAATGCACTTCTAGCACCCCTATTCAATATGACCTTGCTTTGGCCTTTTAATACGTGGACCAATCAACCCAAAGGCTAGCAACGGGCATAAATTTATCTTGATGGCCATCAACTACTTCACTAAATAGGTAAAAGCCAGCTCTTACGTACATATGACACAGAAGGTGGTCAATAGATTCATTGAGAAGAATTTGATTTATCGTTACGGCTTGCCAGCAAAATTGATAAGTAACAATGCTTAGAATTTTAATAGGAAGCTAATTGCCGAACTCTACATCAAGTGGAAGATTAAGCCAATAAAAATCCAAGATGAATGGTGTTGTTGAGATAGCGAATAAAAATCTTAAGAATATCATCCAAAAGATGATAGTCACCTATAAAGATTGGCATGGGATGTTTGCATACACACTTTACGGGTACCGCACCACAGTTAGAGCTTCTTTGGGTGCAACCCCTTATTCTTTGAAGTGGTAATGCCTTTATAAGTAGAAATTTCATCATTAAAAGTTCTTATAGATGTAGAATTGGAAGAATCAGAATGGACAAAACTAAAATTTGAGCAATTGAAACTGATCAGTGAAAGAGACTAGCAGTCATTTGTCATCATCAATTCACTACCAGAAATTCGCTAAATAGCAACGGATTTACCGACGGAATATTTATGTCGGTAATTTGAGGTCAAAATTACCGACGGACACTATTCCATCCGTACTTCAGTCGGTAACTACTGACGACAAATTTTCGTCGATAGTTACCGACTGAATTACGGACGGAAAAGTTTTCGTTGTAAAAAAAAAGGCGGGTCGCTGACGTGGAGGTTTTGGTGGGTTATTTTTTCCAACGGAATCACCGACGGATTCAAAAAGACAGCCCGTACAGCAACGTGACCGGTTCGCCGTTTATATTGCCGACGGCATCACCGACGGATTTGAAATGGCAGATTCGTATGGTGACGTGTCGATTGTTCCATCAAAATCATCGATGATTTCATCGACGGAGTGGCCGTCGGTGAAACCGTCGGGAAAAGTTAATATATGTCCGCTCTGCCGACCCTCTCCTCCCCTATTTCTCCTTCTTCTTCCTAATCCCAACTCTCCCCATCTGCAAACAACCAGCCCCCCCTCCCCCCCAAACAAAAATCTCCATCATATCAGCACAACAAGTTATATTTCTTGAAGTTTTGTGGTCACAGCATCCGTGTTCTGATTTACCGACGGATTTTATCAATTTTTGTAAGTAATTCTATCTTTTTAAATTTTAACATTTAATTAAATGTCAATTTTATTGTTTTTTTAGTATATGTATTTTGTTAGTAGATGTACATGTTTTATTGTTATTTCTCAAACAAACTTGTAGTATATGAATGTATAATTCTATACCTGTTATGGTTTGTTTTAGATTTTGTAAGATTGTATTTGTTTGTAAATTGTTAAAACTTTATGGAACTACCGAAGTACATGTGCTGTTTTGAAATAATTAATAGCTTGCTTAATGGGTCCTTTAATTTTATCAATGATATTGCGGAGTGGTAATTTCTGTAAATTTATATATTTTAATTTGTATGGACGTTGATAAATGATAATGAATATTTAATATTTATGAGAAGTTGTGATTGGTTTGTTGGATAATCTCGAGGTAAAGTAATATTTTTGCAAGTTTATTTACCTAACTTAGTTAATTAATACATGATGTCATCATAATTTTATAGATGTTCGATATAAATCATGGATGATCGTTCATGGATGTATCGAGATTCACCCCAAGGATTGCGGAGGATGGATTATTGTAATGGGGTTCAGGGTTTTATTAATTTCACAACATCTATTCCCAGAAATTTTACTGGAGGCGGTATTAGGTGTCCATGCAGGAAGTGTCAAAATAAAAAGTATCTGCATCCAGATGTTGTAATGATGCATCTTCTACACAAAGGGTTTATGGAGAATTATCAGTGTTGGTATGCACATGGAGAAGTATTTGTTAGTGAGAGGAGAATGGAAGAAACGGTGGTTGGGTCTACTTCTAGTGCTAGCAACGTGCATGAAGCGGCAAATGACAACATTAATCCTTACAGAAATATGGTTATGGATGCAATGAGAATGAATCAAGGTAATGTCAGTCAATGTCTAATCGTAGAAGAAGAACCTAATGCAGATGCAACTAGGTTTTTTGATTTGTTGAAAGATTCTGACGAACCATTATGGGATGGCTGCACGAACCACAGTAAATTATCGGTCGTAGCACAGGTATTCACCATCAAGTTAGATCACGGGTTGAGTGAGGCCGGGTATGACAAGATTATTGAATGGGCAAGAAGCATTTTACCAGAAGAGAACAGGCTGAAAGAGAACTTCTATGTTGCGAAGTCCATGATGAAACCCCTTGGTTTAGGATACCAGAAAATTGACATGTGCCCTAACTTCTGCATGTTATACTACCTTGAAAATGCTGAGATGACCGAGTGCATGACATGTGGGCATTCCCGTTACAAACCTAGAACTGGCAGGGGAAAGACTCTAGTGGCATATAAAAAACTTAGATACTTCCCGATCACACCTAGACTGCAGAGGTTATTCATGTCACCAAGGACTGCTGAGCACATGACATGGCACCAAGCACACCATGCGGTTGATGGAGTGATGGTTCATCCTTCTGACGGCAAAGCGTGGAAACGCTTTAACAGTGTTCATCCTCACTTTTCAGCTGAATCAAAGAATATGCATCTTGGGTTGTGTATAGAAGGATTCAACCCATTTGGGTCATTTGCTGCTCCTTATTCTTGTTGGCCGGTCATACTCACAGTTTATAACTTGCCACCGGGAATGTGTATGAGGCCGGAGTTCATGTTTTTATCTACTGTCATACCCGGTCCAAGCAGCCCGGGGCGGAATATAGATGTTTGTCTTCGACCGTTGATTGATGAGTTAGCGCAGTTGTGGTCCTCCGAAGCTCTGACTTATGATATATCGAGGAAATAAAATTTCCTTATGAGGGCGGCTTTGATGTGGACTATCAATGATTTTCCAGCTTATGGAATGCTTTCTGGTTGGAGCACGCATGGGAAACTCGCATGTCCATACTGCATGGAAAACAACAAGGCATTCATGCTAGCAAACGGAGGTAAAGCTTATTTTTTTTACTGTCATCGTCGCTTCTTGCCACTTAATCACGGGTACAGAAAGAACAGAAAAGATTTCTTTGTTGGCAGAGTTGAAAAAGATGTTACATCCCCGCGTCTTTCTGGTGAAGAATTGCATGATGTTGTCTCAGAGTACGGTGACATTGTGTTTGGCCTTCAATCAGGTAAGCAAAAGTTTCCTGGTTTTGGTTTGACCCAAAATTGGGTAAAGTGAAGTATCTTTTGGGAGCTTCCTTATTGGAAGACCAATCTGTTCCGCCATAACCTTGATGTCATGCACATCAAAAAGAACATTTTCAACACCATCATGGATGTGAAGGGGAAGACAAAGGACAACATCAAGGCTAGATTGGATATAGTGCTATACTGTAACCGTAAAAATATGGAGTTGGTTTATGATGAGTCACGGGTCGCAAAACCAAAAGTAAGCTTCGTGTCAGAGAAAAACGCACAACTGCTAGTCTACAAATGGCTTAAGACTCTGTGTTTTCTGGATGGACATGCATCGAACATATCAAGGCTGGTTAATATAGAGGACTGCAGATTGTATGGAATGAAGAGTCATGACTGCCACATGTTTATGCAAACACTCATCCCATTAGCTTTTCGTGATTTGTTGCCAAAGGGAATATGGGATGCACTCACGGAGATCAGTCATTTCTTCAGAGATATATGCTCCAGCAAGTTGAATGTTGATCACATTGAGAGGCTTCAAACGAATATCGTCGAGACACTATGCAAACTTGAGATGATATTCCCTCCATCATTTTTTGACTCTATGGAGCATCTCCCTATACATCTACCGTTCGAGGCAAAAGCTGGAGGACCAGTCCAATATAGATGGATGTACTCATTCAAACGGTTAGATATTACAGTTGCAATGTAATTCATATATAAAAGTATTTTATATGTTTTTCTTAATTGAAAATACTTGATTAATATTTCAATGCAGGTACTTGTTTAATCTCAAGAAAAAGGTTAAAAACAAGGTGCATGTTGAGGCTTCGATATGTGAGGCCTATATTGTTGAGGAGATCTCAACATTTATCTCGTACTATTTTGAACCTCATCTGAGAACGAGAATCAGTCGCGTTCCACGGCATGATGATGGCGGTGAAGTGCCTTCCAGTGGAAACTTGTCAATATTCTCCAATACTGGACGACCCACACCTAAAAATGCCGTAAGAGGAAGATATTTGTCGGAAATAGAGTTCAAACAAGCACACAACTATGTTCTATTTAACTGTGATGAGCTGAGACCTTTTATTCAGTAAGTTTATACTAATTAAACTTTGTTAGTAATATACTGTTAATTATATATTGTAATATCATACACTCATCATCACTTGTAGGCAACATCGACAATATTTGCTCTCCAATAACTCACAGCTGACCGAATCCCAGATCTTTTAATTACAAGATGAACAGTTTGCCACGTGGTTCAGAACACATGTAAGCACTATCACAAACTCATTCTAGCTTGCAAAATTACTGCACGTATGCATGTCATTACGAGATTCTCATTTATTTACTGTTTATTGATGTACATTACATACAAGGTTTATCAAATGGGAAGGAGTGCGCCTAAGTCATTGTCTTCACTAAGCCTGGGCCTGAAAGAAAATGTAAGTGCTACAACGGGTATTTTATCAATGGATATGTTTTCCATACTGAAGAATACGGGCAAGGAAGAAAGACATACAACAGCGGTGTTTGTGTTAAGGGATCCACTAATAGTGAGTTAGAAGTTGACTACTATGGTAGATTAGAAGAGGTCGTCGAACTGCAATATCATAACGAACATAATATAGTGTTTTTATTCAAATGCTATTAGTATGACACGACTGACAGAGGAATCAGAGTTGATCCGCACCATGGTCTGGTCGAAATCAACTCAAAAGCTAGACTCCGCAACATAAACGATGTCTTTGTTTTCGCAAAGCAATGTCAACAAGTTTATTACACATACACCCCTTCATTTAGAAAGGATCGATCAAGAGTGAATTGGTTGTCTGTTTTAAAAACGAAACCCCGGGGTCGTGTCCAGGTTGTTCAGGATGAGAACGAAGACACAAGTGTGCGAGATGAAGTCTTTCAAGTTAGTGAGTTGGTTGAACCATATCGAGTTGCTCCTTCGATTGAATTGGAAGAAAATTCAAATTTTCATGTTTTCGATGATAGTCTTGTTGATGTTGACGCAGAGGAGTTGAATGTTGTTTTGAGCTTTAGCGGACAAGCAAATGTGGATGAAGAAGACGATATCCATATTGAAGATTGCGATGAGGGTGATGACAATTCAATTGATGACGAAGAAGAAGAAAATTCTGACTAACAATCAAATTTAAGCCCTGTGTAAAACCCTTTCTTTCATGTAATTTAGATTATGGATGATATATTTTGTAACACGAAATATTTATTACTTGAAATAATTACTTGAAATGTCACAATCACGAAATAATTACTTGAAATAATTATAGATAATGGATGATATATTTTGTAACACGAAAATAATTACTTGAAATGCCACAATCACCGACGTCCATACCGACAGATATATGTCCGTCGGCATTTCACAGAGAGTTCGAAAATAATTACTTGAAATGCCACAATCACCGACGTCCATACTGACGGCTTAAGTCCGTCGGCGTTTCACAGAGAGTTCGAAAATAATTACTTGAAATGCCACAATCACAGACGTGCATACCGACGGATTAAGTCCGTCGGCGTTTCACAGAGAGTTCGAAAACAATTACTTGAAATGCCACAATCACCGACGTGCATACCAACGGATTAAGTCCGTCGGCATTTCACTGAGAGTTCGAAAATAATTACTTGAAATGCCACAATCACCGACGACCATACCGACGGATATAAGTACGTCGGCAAGTTGTCGGTGGGTCAATTTTACCGACGGAATTCCAAAGGGTTGTGCATTAAATGCACCTCTGACCGGGTCAGCTCGCCGACAGAATTACCGACGGACCACGAAAAATATGGAGGGTCATTAAAAATTTTGGTTTGAAATTCAAAATTTACCGACGGATTTTTGACACTTCACTGATGGAATAAATTAAAATAATAATTAATTTTATATCCGTCGGTAAAACTGCCATATAAGTCCCTCCAACCGCCGCTTCAGTTCATTTTTTCTTCTCCTCAGTTTTTCACCGATTCTTTTCCTCTCCGTTCTTCAACGGTTTCACCAGCAATCTCTAGCAATTTTTCTCGTGAATCTCCATCAGTTTAAAAGGTATGTATGTCTTCTATTTCATTTTACTTTAAGGGTTTTTTTTTTTTGGTATGTTTTTTGTTTTGGTGTATTTTTTGTAATGTAAATAAAGTCTATAGTTTTTTTTGCATAATTCATTGCTAAAGTCTATAGTTTTTTTTTTTTTGAATTTATTGAATATTTTTTATTGTTGTATTGGCATAATTATTATTAGTTAATTTGTTGAATATTTATTGTTAATGTTGAATTTACCATAGAATTAGTAATTGAATATGTTTGAATAATTATTATTTTTACTCTATTATTGCATGATTTGTGTTTAATGTTTTGCATTTATTTTGATTGTTATTCTAGAGTTTTTTTTAATTTATTGTTTTGTTGTATTGATATAATTATTGAATAATTTTTTGAATTGTAATTGTTAATGTTGAATTTATCTTAGTATTAGTAATTGAATATTTTGGAATAATTGTTAATTTTACTCTATTATTGCATGATTTATGTTTAATTTTTTTCAATTAATTTTAATTGTTAGTCTACAGTTTTTATTTATTTATTGAATATATTTTATTGTTGTATTAGCATAATTATTGAATAATTTGTTGAATTGTAATTCTTAATGTTGAATTTACCTTAAGATTAGTAATTGAATATGTTGGAATAATTAATATAGATTGGGTCAATTGGTTGTGGCTTTTGTTAATATGTGCAGGTTTGTGGATTTGGGTAGTATCCGGTATAGGGGAGTAGTATCCGGTATAGGGGAGGTGCTGTCGAATTGTTTTTTAACATTTGAATTTAATTATATAATTATTTGTATAAAATTGTGGAGATGCGTAGAATAAAAACCAGAGCTGGTCGCTCACGTACGGTCGCAGCTAGTTCGTCTAGCAGCGATGATGATATTTCCTTAGGTGCCTCTCAAGAAGAGGTACCTACACCACATGCGCCGTCAACCGATGCTGCCTCTTCCAGCGGTACTTCACAGCGTAGAGGCAGCGTGCCTTCGCAGTGGAATCAATTTACTCGCAAGTACGAGGCACAGTGGAAGGCCAATCTTTCAATGTAAGTTTGTTAAGGTTTAATTTTTTTAAAAAAAAATTACAACATAATTTATGAAGTAATCACTATTTAATTTATTTCATTTATTTTCAGGTTCACAAACATTGAGGCCGCCCGAGTAATATCATCGGCGTTTAAATCATCGATGGAGATTCCATTGTTTCAATGGAGTCAGATATCCAAGCATCCTAAATGGATGCCTCAAATCAATGCATGGTTTGGCAGATTTCAGGTTGGTGTTAATTTATAATTTTCAGCTTATTTCTAATAAATTATTAATATAATTGTAAATAAATTATTGTTTTTATTTAAACTTGTTTATTTATACACAACACAAATTCTGTTGGGACAGTGAGCATAACACTGTTGTGAGGAGGGTGTGGGAAAATCACGCGGCAACTAGGTAAGATTGAAAAAAATACAAGATTTTTTTTAGACTAAAATTTATGTTTCGAAATGTAATTTTTGGTTGCGTGAAGTAGGTTGCGTGATTTTTGGTATGAAGCACAAAAAAGGGGGGAAAAAAACCACGAGGGATAAGGGTTTCCAAGGCTGGAACGATGTTGCGGTTTGGAGGGATTTCAAACCGATATACATCCAGGAAGATATATGGTCGCACTATCTTGAGCACGTGACGTCTGAACGGTTCACACGACACTCACAATCCGGTGCTGGCAACCGGAATCGGCCAATTCATGGCTCGGTGACAACGCACACTGGCGGCTCCGTTCTGTTTGCTGCACATACGAAACGGATGGTAAGATTAATTTAAATGAAATATATCGTTAAATTAAGTTGTTGTTAATATATCTTTTTTCATTATAGGCTGCGTCTCTTGGACGTGAGCCGAGCCCGATGGAGCTGTTTGTGGAGACGCACGTGCGGAGTCAAGACCGCCAAAAGGGAGCGCAACAGTTTGTTGATAACCGTGCTCAACATTTCATGGTATGTTTGTTCGACCATTTTATTTTGGAAGTTATTATGTTTATTGAATTGAATATGATGATTACTTTTTTATTTTTATTTTCTGGAGACCTATAATAATCGGTTGAGGGAGAGATACGGGGACGATATTTTGACCCATCCGGAATTCGATCCGGATTTGTGGATGGAGGTTGGCTCGTTAGGTGGACCCGATAAAAATCAGGTTTACGGGCTCTCCAACACTACGGCCGACAACTTGCGGTCGACCCGTAGTGTTTCAACCGTTGGGAGCTCCCAATCTAAGGAATTCGTGGCCTTGCAGCAACACACGGCTCAGCTCACCGACAAATACGACCACCTATCAGCGGAGTATGCACAACTCAAAGCATCTCATGCACAATAAAGAGGGGAGTCTGAGCAAATCAAAACGTCTCAAGCACAACAAAAAACGGAGTATGAACAACAAAAAGCGGCTTATGAACAGCTTCGTGAAATGGTCATGAATATGGCAAATAGTGGAACATGTGCGCCTAATCCTTTTTGGCCGTATAACCACCAGCCTCCTCCTCCAGCTCCACCTTTATATTAATTTGTAATAAACATTATTTACCTTTAAAACTTCATTTAATATTTTTTTTAAAACATATTCAGTTTATAATGATTATTATTTAACTTTGATTTTTTTTTTGATGTTTAATATATATTTTATTTGCATAATTGGTTTGTATTACAATTAATTTATATAGTTTTATATTATATATCCTAAATAATTTTTTAAAAATAAATTTAGAAAAAAAATATTACAAAGGGTTTAACCGATGGATTAATTCGGTCGGTATTTTAAACACTCACCAACGGACTTACCGACGGAATTAATCCGTCGGCATGTAACAGTAGCTGCCATACTTACCGACGAATTTACAGACAGATATATTCGGTTGGTATTTCATACACTCACCGATAGATTTACCGACGATTAGTAGCCGTCGGTCAATCACGATATCACCGATGGACTAAAAAGTCGTCGGTATATTTCAATCGGGAATTTTTTTTTTGCGCGCAAATTCCATCTGTAAAACCATCGGCAAATGGTTTTGTTGTTTTGCCGACTGATATAGCGATGGAATGGGGAATCATCGACGAAAGGAAAGCCGACGGACGTAATCCGTCGGTGATGACGTCGGTAAAAAAATCACCGACGAACTGCTAATCACACACCGACGGAATTGTTCCGTCGGTAAAACTGTGAAATCTTGTAGTGATTGTAACAAAGCAGAATGGCCAAGGCATACAATAAGAAGGTCACACTAAGGGTTTTAAAAAAAAGACCTTATATTGAAAAAAAGCTTGCCAACATCAGGAGAAGATTAGAGCAAATGAGTGTCGAACTATAAAGGACCATATATGGTGTAAAAAACCTTTTCCGAAGGAGCCTTGATTTTGACCAAAATAGATGAAGATGATTTACCTAAGCCTATAAACTCGAATGCTGTAAAGAAGTACTATTATTGATGTACTTTGTCAATAAAT
Source organism: Populus trichocarpa (assembly GCF_000002775.5). NCBI lineage: Eukaryota > Viridiplantae > Streptophyta > Magnoliopsida > Malpighiales > Salicaceae > Populus > Populus trichocarpa. The sequence continues at coordinate 6,635,924 of NC_037294.2, read as the reverse complement.
CAATAAAAATCAAAGTTTGGTAAAAAATTCTTTGGTGTACTTTTCTTTTTTAAGAACTTTGAAAAAAAATCCACATGATCTCATAGGCTCAAGAAAACCTCATTTTTGTGTCTTCATAAAATATCAAAAAGTTTTTGGGAAATCAAAGTTATTAGTACAAATATAGATGTTAAATTGGCGTTCATTTTTAACAAGTGAGTTTTGAGAATTCAAGTGATTTTCTAGTAAGGTGATCAAACGCTTAAAATTGAAAAATGAACTAAAAACCACTCAAATAACTTTGAAACTAAGTTTTAGTTTGATTAATAATGATTCATAATTTAATTATAATGAAAATAATTTTGCATAACCAACCAATCGTAACGAAAAAAAAGCAAAGCTTACCAATCCTAAATGCATGCATTCAAAATAAGGAAAGATCATATTTGATAATACCTTCACAATACTAAAAAATATCATTTGCAGTCCCTGTTTGAGCCTAGCAAGTCTTTCTTACAAATTAACTTTGACTAGGATCATACCTTATGCAAGTTAAAGGATTTGAAAAGCAATATGACCGCATGAATATTCAAAATAATCCTTAATGATTAAAGGTGCCTAAACAAAGCTGGGGGCATGAAGAAATTCAAAGATTAAAAAAAGGTTAAGCATGTCATACAAAATAAAAACAATGAGTATGATGATGACATTCAAGGCCAAATAGTCCAAACATTTGGGGCATGTCATACCATTTTGTAAAGCTAGTTCTAAAGTCTAGGAGGCCATCAACCAAAATGAAGGATTAAGAACGAGATTTAGTGATTCTTAGTCATGAAATCTCTTAAACACCTTTTGAGCTTATAAATATCCTTTTGGTTCTTAGCCAAGAGCCAAAGCTTACATTTAGTGCTTGATAAAGTCTTTTCTAATAAAAAGCAAGCAATTTGGGCTGGCAAGCAATGTTATCTCGTGCAAAATGAGATTTTCAAAAGATTATGGTTATGCTTTATTATTCATACAAGTAAAATGAATGCTTCAAATATTTTTCTTTTATCTAAAACTCTCGAGTGGAAACTCGAGTTCTTTGACCAACAAATCATGAAAATAAAAGGTCACCTCATATTTTTACAAAGAGAAAAACTTGCACCAAAATCTAAAATTCAACCTTCATGAAACTCTGTCCATGAGAGTTGCTTGAATTTTTCAAAACATATTTGCTTTTAACTTGAATCAAAATGGTTTCTGCATTTAGAAATAACTTTAAAATTCTAAAGATTTTTCTTTAACATCAATATTTTGTAAGAACCAAATATCTTATGCATAACATCATCTCTAAGAAAACCCTATCAAACAAAGCAAGATAAAATACTTGGAGGCATGATTAGACCGGGGGCAATTCAAGAAACCCAATAGGGCTATCTCCATAATTCCTCTTCTAGGGAAGCATGGATGGGAAACAGGATGCTTAAATCCTCCAATGTCTTTTGAGGAAAGTAACCATGAAACAATCAACCGTTGAAGTAAAGGTCCCCACATAAGGGAGTATGTTGAGATCATCCGAGCTCGTCAAATGAGTCTCTCTCCCAAAGATTAAGTCTACAAGTCCTAGCTTGAGTAGGCAAAAGTGAAAAAACTATGAAAACTTGCTACGAGGATTAAAGTTTTGAGAAACAAAGTCCATGAAAAATAGAGACCTATATTTCTCAGGTAAAAAAAACATGCATAATGACCCAAAAGCATTACATTTTAACCTTTGTAGGGAGTCCAATGAAAGAATCCTCGACGAGTTCAAATTCTTTCAGCGGAGAAAAGCTATCGAAGGCTTAATCCATGTCAATGAAAGGGGAAAAAAACTCCAATTTTCAAGATATGAGATCAGGAGAGACCTTGAAGGTTATGTGCATATAACTCTGAAGCATATCATTTCAAGTGTGCTTGTAAACCATTTACTTTTTTATAACATCTTTTAAACTATTTTCTTTTTAATGCATCTTTTAGCTCTCATTTCCAAAATAGCACGCCTTTAGACCATGTTTTTCTCATTTTGAGTGCATCTTTGAGTCCTCACCTTTCAGATAGTGTGCATTTAAACCCTATCTCTTTCCTTCTAAGTGTGTCTTTGAGCTCTTATCTCCTAAATATTACGCCTTTGAGCCCTATCGTTTTTCTTTTTTAGTGTATATTTGAGCCCCCACCTTCTAGATAGCGTGTCATCGAGCCCTATCTCTTTTAAATGGTCTTTTTGGTACCATTTCCTTCTAAATGTGTTGTCATACTCTTACTTTCTGGATAACACGTCACCGAGCCCTATCTCTTTTACATAGTACTTTTAGTATTATTTTCTTATGAGTGTGTTGTCATGCCCTCAACTTTCAGATAGTACATCGTCGAGCCCTATCTCTTTTACACAATGCTTTTGGAACTATTTCCTTTTGAGTACGCTGTTATGCCCTCACCTTCTAGATAATGCATTGTCAAGCCCTATCTCTTTTACACAGTGCTTTCGGCACCATTTCCTTCTAAGTGTGTCATCGATCTCTCACCTTTTAGATAGCATGTCATTAAGCACTGTCTCTTTTTCATAGTGCTTTTGATACTATTTCCTTCCGAGTACACGCGCCTTTGAGCCCTATCTTTTTTATATATTGTTTTTTACATTATTTTCTTCTAACAGTGCTTTTAAGCTCTTTTTTCTAACATTTTTGTTAGATCTGTCATTCTTAGAGATATCTTTGAATATCCCACCATTTTGAAAAGGATTAACCACTTCTTCATTTGACAAATCCACATCTTTTTCTTCCTTTTTTTCTTTACAAGCTTGTAATCTAAAGTTATGAGACTTTATCTTCTAAGCATTATAAAGAGAAGACAATTGTCATAACTCAATTTTGGGTTTTCCCTGAAAGTTTCCTTTTAAAATAAAAACAACAAAAAATAAAAACAACAAAAAACTTGAAAAAAATGAATGGCAATTTGGCAAAAACAGGCTAAAAAGGGTTTTAAATGCATGAAGGAACCAAACTGAGATTTTTAACAAAACCAGGAACCTAATTCTACCCAAGATTGAAAGACAATGCAGAATCAATGTGAAATTACATGATTATCAAATGAATTTGCATAAAAATCAAGTTTAAAAACTTGATTAGATTTTTAATAGGCTAATTTGATTTCAATTACAGACCTAATTAAAGGTTTAATTAAGTTTAAGAATTAATTTGGGTTAAATTAAAAGAATTGATTAAGTGTAAGGACTTAATTAGACTTTGAAAATATCAAATTAATTTTATTAGGGACTTAATTGGTAAAATATTAAATTTGCCTAACATGGGCTCATTTGAGAATATTGAAATTTTAGAGGACTAGATTTAATTTTTACAAACTCAATTGGATGAAATTAGGGGTAAAATTGCAAGAAAATCAAAGTTTGAGAGTCAATTAAGGGTTAAATTGAAGAAATAGGCACGTTAATTTGAGGACCCAACTTGGTTGAAAATAGGGGTGAAATCAAAGAAATTAGAAGTTTGAAGGTCAATTAAGCATGAAATTGAAAATATTTAAGACCAAGGACCAAGTTGACAAACACGATACACTCATAGGGTCATTTTAAAACATTACAAAGGTAAAATTGAATTGATTCTTAAAATAAAAATTCAATCAAGGACTTAAGTGAACAATTTAAAAGATTGAGGGCTGAAATTAAGGATTTATAACCTAATTTAGATCAAAAAACCAAAAGGACATCGTTTCATTTAAATGAAACGATGTGTTTTGGCCACGTCTTAAATTTGAAAGCCTGACTCGGGCTTAATTAAGAAGATTTGAATTTTAGAGGACCAGGTTTAATTTTTACAAACTCAATTAGATTAAATCAGGGGTAAAATTGCAAGAAAATCAAAGTTTAGGGGTCAATTAAGGGTTAAATTGAAAAAATCTGAGACCAATAACCTTTTGCAATAGGCACGTGAATTCGGGACCTAATTCGGTTGAAAATGAAGGTGAAATTGAAGAAATTAGAAGTTTTAAAAAATATTTAAGACTAATAATCAAGTTGAAAAACGTGCTAAACTTAGGTCATTTTAAAACTTTGAAGGGAGTAAATTTAATTAATTCTTAACATCAAAATTCTATTAAGAACCTAAGTGAACAATTTGAAAGATTGAATTAAATGAGGGATTTATGATCTAATTTAGGCCAAAACAACATAATTTTGACCAAAACGACATGTTTTCAAAATGGTGTTGTTTCGGTCAATGCCCAATAAAGAAAAATATAACCAAATGACATGTTATCTTTTCATTTGGTCCTAAAAAGGTTGACAATGAGACCTTTTTCATAGTCATTTAATGCAACACCAACACTCCAAATAAGATAACAAACACACCCTCTAGTAGCCCTGAACTTGTACTACACCTTCAAGCTTATTCCTATCAATTTTCCACTTAAAGAACCGTTGAAAAGTCAACCCAAATAGGCTGACTTGATCAGCTATGACAACCTGGTATTAGCATTACCTAGCTATTATTTTCCAACCAATGGTTAGGATCCCTTACAAGCGAATCAAGGGCCAAGATTCATGTCTATAAAGAAACTCATGTTCCTTTTTTATCCTTTATAAATAAGGGTGAAATTCATGAAGAAACAAGGAAGAAAATTGAGGGAGAAGGGAGGGAAAAAACCAGGAAAAGAGAAGAGAGAGAGAGAGAGAGAGAGAGAGAGAGAGAAATGACCATCTCTTGCATCAAACCAATAAAACTAAAACCAATCCTTCCAATTACATATCATGGGTATGCGCCTGCTGACTTGTATTGCCTATTTTTGGGTTGCTGGATGCTACTGGTTTGTTGCAAAGGATCTCTTTGCCTGCTATAGGGCATTGTTTGGGGTGTGTTGGGTGAGGTTCTCTCCACTTGTTCACAAATTCTACCTCCTGTTCCATTTTGGTTCTTCTGCAGGGCTGATTCAGCTGGCCTACCTCGATTTGGCTATGGATCCCAACTATTTGGGTGAGGCTCTCTTCCCTCATATTTGAGCTCCATCCACTGTATGTAGGGATGGTTTGCTGGAGATCGGACTCTTGGTTACTGCTCAATGCAGCTTCGTACGCTGCTATAAGTAGCTTTGTATTATGTGCTTTCAAAAGCTGTCTGGAATTCTGGTTGTAGCTGATGTTCGCTTGCCATCCATACCTTGCAGGAGTGACTTGGGCGAAACTCAGTTCTTCCCTGCTTTCTATGTGCGATGCTGGCTGATGTGTGGTCCTTGGCCCCTTGTTGGGTCTCTACTTTGATAGCTTCTTCCTGCTATTGCTGGATTGGGCTTGGTTGATGTTCTCCTCAGAGGGTAGAGGCTGGATTTTGATTGTTTCTCCTGTGACTGTCTTCTAGACATGTCCTTGGATCACCACTTTGGTGTTGTTGCTGTTATATGCAGGATATTCTGTTCCTGGCTCTTATCGCTGGGGAGTTGTTTGCCTCTGTTGGCTTTTTGGATGTTTGGTTACTACCCCTGCATGAGGGATGTTCATGTTATTTGTATGTGGGATCCTATTCCCTTTCTTTTATTGTTTGCTGAATGCCATATGGCTTTTGTTACTATTTCATGGGAGCCTGTTCCCGTTGATCTAGGTTACTGTTCTGCAAGCTTGTCTTGCTATGGTTTGTTCAAGGGAGCCTGTTCCCTTTGACTGATTATTCTTTATGTACTGCTGGTTTCCAGCTTGTAACGCAAGCTTGTCTTGCTATTTTTTATCTATATACTTCTTGCATTTGATTAAAAAAAAAGCAAAAAAAAAAAATAACCCTCACCAACCATTCCCTCAACCACACCGTGAGCCACTATTGTTTTTGCCCCCCTCCCACTGTTATTACTTGGAAAGCAATATCCCAGGCCAAATAACACCTTTCCTCTTCTTCCCCAAATTTCTTTGATGTACGTTCATGCATGAGAATATAATGTAGTGTGTGTGTGTTGGAGTTAAGAAGATAAAATGCATGAAATCGTAAAACATGTGCAGTGGTTTATGCATGGTGTAACTTGATTTTTGGCAATCAATTTGCCAGAAAATTTCCACCACTGGGTCGGGGCGGTGGTGGAAAAAGAAGAGGTTGGCCCCCATTTCAGCTCAGCCCATATGGATGGACTGGGTTTCATAAAAAAGGCTTTTTGGTTGCCTATCGGCCTAACAAAATGGGTTTGGGCCTCAAGCCTAATAAGCCTAGCTCATGTAGCTGGGTTAAGCCCAAGCCAAACCTAAAAACGTGTTTGGCACACCCTATTTTTGCTAAGGGAAAAGTGGCAGTGTTTGGCAAACACACTCTACTACCTTTTTCTTTAGCTTTAATTTGTCCTTATTTTAGTATTTAGCCAAGCCCTAAAATAGTTCAAAAAATTCTAAAAAAAATCATGATGCTAGAATGACGACTTCTTTAAAATTTTAGTTGAGTGCACTGAGGGTGATGCGTTTTTTCCTTACACAACTAGTCCCCTTACTTAGACTCTCGCAGACTAATAGGTTTTCCAGTAACAATGATACTAGATGACGACTCCTTCACCCAAGGTTGTCAATTCCGTTTCGGCAGGTGTTTCGTTTTTTCAATTGAAACGGAATGTTTCGATTTCGGAGCGTTTCGGCGTGCCATTTCGGGGCGTTTCGGCGTGCCATTTCGGGGTTGTACTGTTCATATATATATATATATATAATTCTCAAAAAACTTTCCATGAAGAAGAAAGATATTTTACACATATACATATAATAATTACATAGAAATTAATACAATATGGCAGCAAACATATATATACATTCGGTTTCATATAATAATTATGTATCCTTCCTTATAATTAATCCGGTCATGATCAAGTTACTTATATTATTAACTACCAGACCTAGCAAACTAGCAATTAATTCAGTTATTTTGTTCTTTGTTTCTTGAATTCTAATCTTGACATATGCAGTATAATTTTTTCCTTTAAATGTAATATTCTTATCTAGGCTTAACTCTGTTTAATCTTGATGTATGCAGTATAAATAAAACAGATCATTAACTCTGTTTTATCAATTTCATTTACTTAAAGAGCCTTGACTTGATTTGTATAGGCACAAGTACACAGATCAAACATCAAAGTAACATTCAGATAAAGCTTCAAAGTTCAAACTAGCTAGCCAAGCCTGGTGAAGCAATAAATACAATACAAAGTTACAAACCCAACAATAAGATTATACAAACAAAAAGAATATTAAATTAGATACAAAGAAAGACCAAATTAAATACAAAATTTATGAAAAAGGTATCTGGTATTAACGTTCCAGCAGTGTAATAGAACTGAGTTTATGCGTTTTTCATTTCCAATTTGAACTTAAAGAGAGAGAAAAGATTGCACCTTAGAGAGAAGAGACAATTATTTGAGAAGGGAGTGGATGGCCACAAAGCGAGATTAGATGTCTTGGAGTCCGGTATTAGTCTTCTGTGTGATATAATCTTTACGGGGAGGTTGAGAATTCTCTGAAATTCATTGATTGGGGGCTCCTTCTCTTTTTTGTCGATCAAGCCGCTTCGGTCGGGAAGTCAGGTTCCAGCAGTGCAATATGCAAGAGCAAGACAACAAGAGAGAAGAGGGAAGATTGGAGGGGGAGGTTGTGAAAGACAAGATGCCGATTGTAATTATTTTGGTTGGGAACTTGAGACTACGAGGAAGAGATATTAGGGATTTGGTTTTTAGTTTAGACTTAAGAGAAAAAGAGCATGTATATGTGGGTGTACTGTGTAGTTAATGAAATTGAACCGGGTTCAATTTTGAGTCTTTGACTCAGTGGCTTTAACCCGAAACGGAATACATGGAATTCGACCGGAACGTTCCGGCTGAAATTTGACCGGAAAATCCGGAAAAAACCGAGATTTTAAACGAGGTGAAAATTGTTTCGTTTTGTTTTGTTTTTTGAACTGGAACGAGATGTTCCGGCCATTCCGGCCGAAACGAAACGGAATTGACAACTTTACCTTCACCATCATAATTTTATGATTAATCTCAAAACCTTTTCAATTCAGGAGAAAAATCTGTCATTTGATGTCGTGCACGCTATTATAATCATTAATATTTTTATTTATTTATTAATATAGATAATTCTTAATTTATTTAATTAAATATATAAGTATTTTATTTACATTTAAGATTTTTTTTTTAGAAAAACATGCATATTCAATTTTCTTTTTTAAAAAACAAGCTGCGGAGCGCAATTGAAATAATTAGTAATAAACTTTAAAAAGTTGAAACAAAGAAGAAGAAAGTTTTTAGATTATCAACAGGATAATGAGACCAGAGGAAGTCGAGCTGTAAATCTGCCACGTACTCAAATTCCATTCCAACTTCCAAGTCCTCAACAAGGGAGTGGTCTCTCCCTCTCCCTCGTCGTCAACGTCAACAACAAAAAGTCAATCAAATATCAATTTCCTCACCCACACACAGAATGGATCGATCATAACCAAAATCTCCTCTATCAATAATCCTTAACGAAAAATAATAGCAGTAATTAATCTCTTTTTTCTCTTTGCAATTTAATCCAAACCCAAATCCAATCTTATGTCTAAATTATTCTATCATCCAACGATTAAATTGCTGAAAATTTTAATTCTATCATTATTATTTTTAGGAGGAGATTTTGGTTCGAACAATAATAATAATAATTATTATGTTGAGGCTTTCAAGGTACCTTTTAGGGTTAAGGATGTGCTTCCGGTGCTGCCTCACCAGATATCGTGGCCGGTTTTGAACAATCTCCACAGCGCCGTTGATTTATTGCCTTATTTTGTTGGATCTGTTTCTCCTGATAATGGAACTCTTCAGTGGAAAGGAGCTTGCTTTTACGACAACGAAGCTCGCCTCGACTTCGCCCTCGCTGATTCCGATCACGATCCTGCCTTGGGCGGCGGCCTTCTCCGTCTCAAGGTCTTTTTCTCGTTTGATTAATTGATTGATTTCGATGTTTGTTTGCTATAATTAATTAATTAATTCTATGGCTTTTAATGGAATGAATTGAGGAAAATAAAAATAATAGGGTTTTGTGTTTGTTAAGTTTGTAGCATGTTTGTTTACTCTTGGAAATGTAGTCAGTAGAATGATCATATCTTAATGTAGCTTAACCTACCTGTATTCTCTTTACAGACATCTGCGGCGCATAGCTGGACATGTATGGATTTGTATGTTTTTGCAACGCCATACAGAGTTACTTGGGATTACTACTTTTCTGCACGGGAACACACATTGAAATTTGATTCGTGGGAAGAAGCTGCTGAGATGGAATATGTAATGTGATTTATTACTTGTTTCTATTTTGGAATTTTATTAGCTTTGGTAACTTCACTGCATAAGAGGTGAGTTAAAATGCATATTTATGGTTGAGCAGGTGAAGCAGCACGGTGTCTCTGTATTTCTCATGCCGTCTGGAATGCTGGGGACCTTGCTTTCTTTAATTGATGTCTTGCCTCTGTTTTCTAATACAGTGTGGGGTCAGAATGCTAACTTAGCTTTCCTCACAAAGCACATGGGTGCTACATTTGAGAAACGACCTCAGCCTTGGCGCACAACCATTAATCCAGATGATGTTCATTCTGGTGACTTTTTGGCAGTCTCCAAGATTCGTGGTCGCTGGGGTGGATTTGAGACATTGGAGAAATGGGTGACTGGTGCATTTGCTGGTCACACAGCAGTTTGCTTGAAGGATGAACTGGGGAATCTTTGGGTGGGTGAATCAGGACACGAGAATGAAAAGGTATGTGCTAAATCACATAGAATGCAGATTAGATGAAGAAAAAAGTATGAATAAGCTATCATAAGGTTGTTTTAAATGTCTGGTTTTTATCATGTTCACAAGTCAATGATGTCTTCTTAAAAACTTGTGATTTTTCATTTGTGTGGCTAGAAGGGGAATCATGGTTTTATATACGAGGAAAATATAACTGAATTTTTAGTTAGAAAAATGGAGAATGCTGTTTGGAAAATATGGTTGTACTTTCTTTATTTCTGTTATTGTTGACACATGTTCTTAAATGTACCACTTTTAGGCACACAGAAGCACTATTCTGTAGATGCTTTGATACAATCTCAGATTTGCAAAGTTGAATTAATGTTTCAGCCTGTCAGAAGCAAGTAAAATTTTTGAATGTTATCCTTCTGGAAGAAAAAGTTGAGTTTTCTTCTTTAGGTATGGGGTTGTCAATTGGAAACCATGGTGCATTTTTAGTTATGGAATTTGTACAATTATGGTAGGTCTGTGTGCTCAAAAGTAACAGAGTTTAAATGTAGAAGCATCGCATAGAAAACTGTCCAAGGTACTATACAAATATGGTATTGAATGGATTTTGGGTGTTCAGAATTATAATATTACACCGAACCATTTTCCTAGCTGTTTGAAAAATATTTTCTCCTCACAGCATGTTCTCATATGACTTGGCAGGGTGAAGAGATTATAGTGGTAATCCCATGGGAGGAGTGGTGGGAGTTGTCACTAAAGGATAGTTCTAATCCACAGATAGCTTTGCTTCCTTTACATCCAGATGTGCGTGCAAAGTTCAACTCGACTGCGGCTTGGGAATATGCTCGAAGCATGTCTGGCAAGCCATACGGTTATCACAATATGATATTTAGTTGGATTGACACAATAGCTGATAATTACCCACCCCCTCTTGATGCTCACTTGGTATAAATCTCGTCTATACACATACACATATTTGTCTCCTGGAATTGCATTCTACATGAGATGCATGCTGCACTATTAGAGTGTTGGCTTACTGCTTGGGTTGGTCTTTTCTGTTGCCAGCAGTGGTATACTTCCTATGGCAGCACATTGATTTCATGACAGTTATATGGTCTTTGTTTGTGCGTGGTCATGGATTCATGTTTACATGCTTATGGCCGAGTGTTGAGTGGTTGTATATGCATATTTGCATACTTTGCAGTAGCATTTGAACCAAAGGCTGTGCTGATATATAAAATTTAAATTGGTGTAGTTGATATGTTGTTTAAAGCAAAAGTTTGCTAACATACTGGAATTCAAAGATGAATGTCATATGACCACTGATTTTCCTTCTGGAAAAGGGAGAATATTTTTGCAATGATTCATCTTTCTACAGGAATCAGATTTAGTACATATGTCATTTAAGGAGTTGAACATTATTTCAGGTCATTTCTGTCATGTCTATGTGGACTCGTGTGCAGCCAGCATATGCTGCAAATATGTGGAATGAAGCTCTAAATAAACGGCTTGGAACTGAGGTATTGCTCTTGTCCCTGACCTGTAGTCGTCCTAGTTCTTCAATTTGTGGGATTAATTCCAAATAAACCTATTATTCTTGTTTTACGATGGTTATGTTTTAAGCCAACAGAAAATATGGTGAAACGACTAATCTAATCAATTAATTTATGGGTGAGAAAAAAAATATATTTACTTGTGTTTATTTATGTTTTCCACTATTAGACAGCTTCTACAATCTCATGAATGTTGCTTCATCTTGTTTGGGAGAATATTGTTTGATAGGGCAACCAAAAATCCATATGGCACTCTTTAATTGTGATGATAACTAAAATGATAAGAACCAGAATAAATAAATCAATTCAACCGATCAAAGCATAGATTGAAGCTTTGTTTATGGTATAGTGTTAGCTCTCTTTCCAAATTTTACTGATCAAAGAAAAACTCATATGGTGTTCCAACTCTTACTATCTTTCTTCTTTGTTGAACCAATTGCAAAAATGAATCTATCTTTGTTGCATACTTGCATGTTTTCAATTTCTTATCATTTAGTTTTATAATCATACAGTGATACAGAAATCTTGAGGTCAGATGGAGGAAACTAATCGAAGTATATAGATTCCAATCCTTGTGCATGTTTGAACTGAGTCCACAGATTTTGAACTTTTTGGTTCATAATGAATGAGCACAGGCATGCTTTGCGATAGAAATGCTGTGCACCTAAAGCATACTTGTTCGGTAATCAACTTTTGGCGTTCACCTTGTATTTCTTTCAGGATTTGGACCTGTATGGGATTTTAGGTGAGACAGAAAGGCGCGGCATAGCCTTTGATGAATTACTTACTGTTCCTGAACACGATGAATGGGTTTATAGTGATGGGCAATCAACAACTTGTGTTGCTTTTATTCTTGCAATGTATAAGGCAGCTGGAGTATTTGGTCCAGTTTCCAGCTCTGTTCAAGTAACTGAATTTACTGTAAGTTAGAAGTGCTTTTTTTATTCTACTTGATCTTCATCACAATTCTCTCTAACTTTCGACATGTTAAGTGACATTGGCCCATTGCTGCTCACAGATTCGCGATGCATACATGCTTAAGATTTTCGAAAACAACCAAACACGTTTGCCAAGCTGGTGCAACAATGGGAATGTTCAGCTCCCGTTCTGCCAGATTCTCGGCGAGTATCAGATGGAGTTGCCGGAGTATAACAGCGTAGAGCCATATGCCAACATGAATGAGAACTGCCCATCTTTACCTCCTGTTTATGATAGGCCCATTCAATGTTAGTTCCAGTCTTACTTATTTACTATTCCGAAGATTCTCTTAATGCTGTGCTTTAAATTTGTTGCCTGTCATCTTTGAAGCTACAAACCTGGCCTTCAAAAACAGTTGTAGAACATTTAAGTGCCACGTGTTCTTTCCCACTTCTGACTAAAAATATTTCAGTTTATGTACATAAGACATTATTAGCATGCTCTGGATTGCTGTTTTTAATTTCTCCTTGGTATTGAAGGGATTCAGAACGTAGCTAGAAGCGAAGCTACTGATGGTTGATTTGGACTTATCTATACTTGCTTGATGCTTCTCCTTGTTTTGTAGAAGCTAGTTCGAGGGATGGAGCTTTTTTCTTCTTTTTAGTTTTTAGTTTAAAAATGGATCCCTAAAAATTTAATAAAATTAAATTTTATTTTTCTAAATTAAATATTAACTTAATAACTTTGAAGTTTATTCTTAACATCATTAAAGTTCTATATAAAACAAATTAAAATAAAATATCAAAATCAATCTTTAGTCGACTTAATATAAAATTAATATAAAATGATCAAATTGAAAATAAAAAAGTCAAGTGGCAAGATATATAAAGAAAAATAAATATTATGGGTTGTGTTTTTTGTTTTTATGTTGTACTTTTATTGTTTTTTTAATATTTTCTTCACCTTACATTGTTGTCTTATGTCTTTATCACTATTTTATGATTCATTGAATGTTAATTTTACAAAACTGTATTATAATTGTTAAATAAAAAGCAAAAAAATCCAATAAAAAAGAAGGATGTGAAAGAATAAAAAAGAGTTAAAAAGAGAGAGTTGGGATTTGTTAAATAAAAAGCAAAATAGTTCAATAAAAAAATAGATTTGAATGAAAAAAAGGTCTAATAAAAAAAAAAAAAAACAGAGAAAGAACTTGAATGCCACATTACTATTACTAAATAGGAAGTAAAAAATCCCATAATAAAAAAAGAACGCGAATGAAAAAAGAAAAGAAAAGAAAAGGGTTGAGGTTTGTTAAATGGAAAATAAAATGACCCAATTAAAAAAATATATCAATGAATGAAAAGAAAAATATGAGGTAGTTCACTGTTTACGTAAACAGTGTACACCACCTAATGTTTTAATTGTATTGATAATAGTCTTGTTTATGTAATTAGCGATTCCTCTTAGACTGCATTTATTTTCTGAAAATTGGTTTTCAGGAAATCACTTTTCAAATTTTTTTGTGTTTATTTACCATTTAAAAATTTGATCAACGGAAAACATTTTCTGGTCAAAGAAAAATTTAGTTTGGTTTTCAGGAAAGTGTTTTTCTTTTATTTTAGGCGGAAAACAATTTCCGGAAGTTATGAAAAAATTAAAAATGTCATATTATTTACTGATTATATCAAATTTGGTCCTCAAACTTTTATCTATTAAATTTGATCCTCATTCTTTTGATTGTTACTTATTTTATTTGAAATAATTTATGAAATGTTAATTATTATTATTTTAATTTTTTCATCTTTTAATTTTTTTATATTTTAGATTTGATCTCTATTATTTTGATTATTATTTATTTTATTTGAGATGATTTATAAAATTATATTTTTTTTCAATTTCATTCTCATTCAACATTTTAATTTGTAAGATTTGTTCCTCATTATTTTAATAAACTTGAAAAAAATAAAACATTAATAAGTTATTTTCCAGCTCATTTTCCATGACATAACCAAATACTGGAAAATGTTTTCCAACTTATTTTTCATTACACTACCAAACATCAGAAAATAATTCACTTTCCAAAAGAAAACTACTTTCCAGCAAACAAACGGGGCCTTAATTGCATTTGAACATTCACCGTCTTATTGCAGCAAAGACTCTCTACCAATGTTTTTTTTATTATTATTATTAACGTGGATGTCCGGGTCAGCTTGCGTGTACCTCAACTAATCCCACGAGCCCTGAAGTTAACAACCATGTAAGCCTCCAGTGACCATCATATTAGCAACCTCATGGTCTGAACCTAAGACCATAGGAGAAGCAAACCCCTTGGTCCCAAACTTTTACCATTGGACCACCTACTAGATGATTACTCTCTTCCTATGTTAATTTCTTTGATTGCGGCCGGTTCTGTTAGCAGTATTAATATTTATAGCATGAGAAGGAAATTATAACCTATGATATTTAATTTTTCCTTGTCTCCTATAAATGTTCCTAGAATATCTTGAATAATTCCAGTGTTGCAACATGATGGAAGATTTGGCATATACATATATGCTTGTTGAGCTCTTTTCTCATGGCTCTGTTATACGGATCCCAGTGCTGGAAGGAAAGGATCATAGGCGTTGGGTAAGGGTATGCCCGTGACAACGATTAATTGTTAATTAAATGGTGACATGTTGAACAACAATATATTTTTAAAAAAATGAGACGAGCATTTCAGATTAATTTAAGCCAACAATAATGAACACGTTTGATATCATGATAAAATTATAAAACTCACATTGAAACAAATTAAAAATCATAATTATAATAAAACCAAATATAAAAAATTAAAAACAAAATAAATTAAATTAGAAAAAAATTAAAAAAAAATGACTCAAGTACACTTGTATCGATGGCCAATGCAACGCCGCAGACCAGGTCAAATTTTTCCGGACATAAAAGGAATAAAGTTAAAGTGACGCTAGAATTTCTAAAAAAGTAAAAGAAATTTGAGACTCGGGTCATTAGATCGACCGAGTTTAATAATTTCAGTTAATTTAACAGCATTAAAAAAACCAACTCTAATTTAATAACATTAAAAACCAAATACACTTGGGGTAAATCTCCTAGACCCAAGTTAATCTTCAAAATTATATCCCGCAAAATATCAAACCCGGGCTCAATCAAGAAGCTCAATTCCCAACCAAAAAAATAAGCCAAAAAAATGATGTCAACTCGTGTTAACCTATTAAGCTTGTAACCCGAGTCATTAGAGTAGAAACACTAAATTAGAAAAACATCAAAGCTCAATTTTCAACTAATCAAATGTTGAAAGATAAAATTGAAAAAACAATCATACAAAAAGATATAAAAAAATAGCAATTATAAAAAAAAAAAGGCTCGAACTCGCCCAAGTCAACTCATCAAACTCACGGGGTCAGGTTATGAGATCAGGTAACCCGATAAAAAGGGAAATGAAGAAGATAACAAAACCCAATTTTTTTTTTAAATAAAAACCATTGTTTGCTTATAAAACCTGTGACTTGGACCATTTCACCAAAAGCATCAAATATGAAAAAATCATGAAACTCAATTCTCAACAAATCAAATATTGAAGGATGAAATTAAAAAAAAATCAACCACACAAAAGAAACCAAAAGAAGAAAGAGTAATGAAAAGCAAAAAAAAAAGTGTGAGCCCACATTAACCCACCAAACTCACGGATTAGGTCATAAAATTGTGATAATCTAATAAAAAAAAAACAAAACAAAAACACGAAGCGTATTTTGTAAAAAAAATCAAAGTCAAGTAGCAAGATTGAAAAAGAAAATAAGTAAAAAAAACAGTATCAACTCGTGTTAGCTTTTAAAACTCGTGACCTCATCCATTTGATCAGAAGCACCAAACTTGAAAAAACCATAAAGTCTAATTTTCAATAAATCAAATGTCAAATAATGAATTTGAAAAAAAAAATTATACGAAAGCATTTAAAAAAATATAATTGAAAATAAAAATCAATTTCACAAAATAATTAAAAAAAGAAACCACCAAAAAAATAAGGACTAAATTAAAAAATTAACAAATTAAATTTTTTTTTTATCAAATGATGAATTTTAAAACAATGGAAAGTTCACAAAAAGGGAAAGAAAAAAGGTAAGAAATAAAAAGAATCAGGACCAAAATCGAAAAAAAAAGATAAATTTTGATTAAAGGATTAAATTGATAAAAATTTAAAACTTACAAAAGACCCAAGGACAAAAATTACAAATCAAAAGAATGAGAACTAACACTCAAATACACGCAACTATGTGGACTATCTTGAAATTTTAAATGGTCAACTTGTATTTCAAGGGAGAAGAGAGAAAAGAAAAAAGAGAAAAAAATATTGTTGACGACAATACTTTGAAAAACACCATCATGCGCCTCCTCTTGAGAAAGAGGATGCCGTGAAGAATCCAATGACATTGCGGAAGGAAGTTTTTCACTACCGGATTCAACCGCAGGCACTGCCTAGAAGCAATATAATGACTAACAAAATGAAGTGTGCAACGCACGCGTCAATAATTTTTTTTATTTTTTTATTTTATTTATCAAATTACCACATGGCTCCTATGAGCAAATAATTACAATGAAAAAGCCTTTATGAAATTACACAAAATTTCTTGAAACCATGATTTGATAATTTTGAAACCATGATTAGATCATTACATCGTGCTTAAAAAAGCAAAAATACCTTAGAACAAAGTTAAGTGTTTTTTTTCTTATAAGGGTATGCTAGTAATTTTATTGTGCAAAAAAAAAAGAAGATCAAGTTGTCCTTTAACAACTATAGAATAATAAATGGATTCCGTGAAAAGATCATTTTACCCCTTAAAACCAGCTCGTCCAATTTTTTTGTTAAGGGCAAAGGTGTAAAATCACTTTTCCAATCAAGATAAATTGAGTTTTACCTTTCTCTTATTGGTTTTTTTTTTTTTTTGGTTAATGATATCCAAGACCCAAGAGAGACCCTGGTGTGAGACTGATTTTTATGAAACGTCATGCTAAATTCAATTGTAGAATTAAAAGTTGGGAATTGTTTGCTAGGCAAAAAAAATCTTAGACCAATAAATCTTTTTTAATCTTACAAAAGCACTACCCTTAATTGTAAAATAATTAGTGTAGATTAGAAGAAAAAATCAAGTAAAGGAATGTAGGTCGGTTTGTTTTTTTTTTTTTAATTGAAAATGGACCTATCGTCTCTAATGGTGTTTTTGCTTCCTCTTCCTGTAAGGATGTTAACTGATAGACAGCTCAAGCCAAACTTTTATTTATACTAACATAAATCTTGATTTATACGGGAATACATGGAACTCGGTGTGCTATTTTTTAATTGTCATGGTTAGTTATTAGAGTCCATAGATTTTAATATTGATCTAATTACATCTGCCTAGTAGTATGATTTACTCACTAAACCTGATAAATAAAAACTAAGAGATTGATTTAGGTTGACCAAGTGATCTGCGAGTTAACTCGAAAGCTTAATAACCCGAGTTTTTTATTGTGTTTGACAATTATGATTGTGGTTATTTCTGGCAATTTGTTTTTTTATAGAATTGAATGTTGGAAAATTTTAGATTCCACTCAATTTTTATGGTTAAAATTTTATTAGAATTTAATCTTTAATATAAACTTTTTAATATTAACATGATTTAAATAATTTATACGTGAATAAAATATTAGACAAGTTGATTTATTTACCTAGTGCGCGTATATACTAGCGAGTTTGCTCTCTTTTTGTATTAGTATGATTGCATGTTTTCCATATTCTTATAATATTGCATAACTATACACGTATATACTCACATGTCTAATCGTCTATCTTCATACATATATTTGATTTTTGTACAACATTGAAAAAATTAGTTTAATTTAATGCATGAAAGCTGAATCAAAGGGAATACAATAACTTAAAAAAAGATGGACTTCAGTGGTCGAGGATGCTATAAAAAAAAGAGTGAACGAACTGAACAGAAAATTCTGAATATGATAATCGCTGATGATAAGAGGCAGAAATGGAAGTTTGCGCAGAAAGGAACATGCACACATTAGATTTTATATGTACCCAAGGACCTAAGAACTAGTAAATCAAATTTCTCCGTCCCAAAGCTCCTTAATTGTCTTGATAGGTCCCTTTTCTGAGATGCAATCTTCTCCACGACATCCTCTGCTTTAGGGTATCTCACTGATCATCATAGATTCTTCCTCACTCAATGTCCAGTTAAATATCTCAAGGTTCTCCTTCATCCTGCCATTGTTGAAACTCTTCACCACCACGCACACCCCTTGCTCATATGCCCACCTAAGGCACACCTGTTTTTAAAACCAATCAACTGAATCTTATTCTCTTGTATATTGTGTATATATGTTCATCCAATTTTACACTACCAAATATTGAGAAAATAAAGATGCTAGAGTTAGAACCTAAGCCACACTCTTTCCTTTAGCAGTTGCAATCTCTTTCAGTACTTCATTCTCCATAACCCCGTTGCTTCCCCAAAGGGTTCCTTTGGCTTCCAAAGGAGCATAAGCTGTTAAAAGGATTCCATTGGCCTTGCAGAATTCCCTT
Organism: Populus trichocarpa; assembly: GCF_000002775.5. NCBI lineage: Eukaryota > Viridiplantae > Streptophyta > Magnoliopsida > Malpighiales > Salicaceae > Populus > Populus trichocarpa. Next base: position 6,617,137 of record NC_037294.2, on the reverse strand, counting down.
AGCTTCTTTTGTTGCCATAATGGGTTGATCTCTACCTTTCAATTAGTTCCCAACATTTTCACTTTCTATACATACATTTCATTTCTTGGAACTTGTGAGGAAGTTAATTAGTTAATTATAAACCCAGAGGTTAAATTGCAAACTTACTTGATTAACTGCCGGAGGGATCTTTGCAAAGGCAAGGATGTCTGAAAGCTTTTTACAAGAGAAATTGCTGACACCAATGGATTTCGTCAAACCCAGATCTTGGCATTCTTCATAGCTTCCCAAACGGATTTAAAATCCATAGGTAAAAAGTCTTCTTTGTTTATCGGGAACTCATAGGTTCCTGATCTTGAGCTCACAGGCCAATGAATTAGATAGAGATCAAGGTACTCCAGCTGAAGATCCCTGCATGCATGCAACATGGCATAAATTGATCACGAGGAACATCATAGGATAAGCTTCAAGATTTTTCTATGACAAAGTTGGTATCCTGGCTTTAAATTGATATGCAGGCCAAATTAGTACCGTAGACTCCTCTTAAGGGCAGGGAGAACAAGTTCAGCGTGAGCATCACTACACCATAGCTTTGAAGTGATGAAAAGCTCGTCTCTTGATTTGATAAAACCACGAGACAATGCTTCAGCAATGGCTTCTCCAAGTGGCTCCTCTGTTAAGTATAATTTAGCTGTATCAAAGTGTCTGTAACCAATCTCAATTACCTGAAGAACGGCTGTTTTTGTTTCTTGAGATCCCTCTAATGGAGAAGTTGTTGTACCCTTCCCTAATAATAGCATTTTTCTGCCACTAGAACTAACTAAAAGGACTTCTGGAATTGTCACCAATTCGCCATCCATCTCTGCACCAGATACGATCTAATTTGCTTAAGATGTTACAATAAGAATGGCAAGCTTCAGCTTCTGTTTAAGCCTTTGAAGTTTCAGCAATTTCGAAACTTCTGTAACCATGAACTCTTTTCGTCAATTTCAAGTTTATATTTGTCTAATACAAAGTAGCTGACAATAAACCACTCAATTTCCAAAAATAAAAAATAAGTATCACGATTTGTTTTCCTGATGACAATAAGGGAGTAGATGGTTTTTCTGTAGCAGGTGCTTAGAGGATATGGGGAAGGAGATGGTGGCTAATAGTTTCGAAAAATTTAAGGAAGGTAGGTCACAGATCTAGTTGCTAATAAGAGGGGAAAGGCTCGAAGAAGTTGGCTTTGTGGAATTTTTTTGTGGTTGGCGGCTAGTGCCTAAGTAAAAAGAAAAAGATAAGGTATTTGGTGTTTTTTTTTATTAGAGAGTGTATTTAGGTGTGTGTGGGTTTTTTTCTTTTGGGCTAATTTCTTTTTTATTTTTTTTTATAATGATTTCTTCCCCTTTTATATGTGAGATTCCCTTATTATTTATAGGCAAAATAATTTGTTTTTTTCCTTCCAATTGCTTAGTCCCCGTGCAACCTTGGTAACCAATAAACCTAAAATTACTTTGGTCCCTCTTTTTTTTTTGCACTTTTGGTCCCCTTCTCCAAGTATTTTTTTTTTATTTTTTTGAAAAAGGCAACATCAATGTTGACTTGAATAGAAAAATAAATCAATGATATTGAAATGAGCGCGTTAAAAACTAAACGTGTTAAAAGTATATTTTTTTTTAATTTTAATTTCTTTTGAAAAGACACTGAAAATGTTAAAAATAATGCAAATACATCAAAAATATTTTTTTTATTGTTTTGTTTTTTTTAAATAAGTATGAAAAAAATGATCAAAATCGAGTTATGATAGTTGTCCCTCTTTTTACAATACTTATGGCATAAAGTCTTGTAAGGGACTTTAGAAAGTAAGTTTGTAACTAAAAAAAAGGAGTGAAAGTTTTCCTAAGTTGGGAGAAAAATACATTGGGGTTTGGGTTTTTTTAACAAATCAAAAGATGGTTATCCTTGTAGATGTTTTAAAATTCAATTTTTTCTTGAAAATCGAAGGTTTTCTTTTTGTTTTAAAAAATGTTGTTGGTATTCAGTGGACCTGCCAATGGTCTTTGATCGGGTGACCAATCCGTGGTGTGAAAAATACAAAGATTTTTCTTAACCTAGTCATTTTATAGAGTGATGGGCTTGAAGAAAATTTTACAGTTTTGACTTTTTATTGAGTGATGAACTCTTGGAAAATTTCTTTGGTAGAAATCAGCTCGAAAAGAGTTTTGTAGTTTTGACTTTTTATAGAATGATCATTTTGAACACCTATCATTTTTAGAGAATGATGAACTCGAGAAAAATTATAGAATTTTAACCTTTTAGAGAATGACATCTCAAAGATTTAGTCATTTTAGAGAGTGATAAACTTGAAGATTTAGTTATTTTAGAGAGTGACGAGCTCGAAGATAGAACAATCTGTGTTCGGGTGACCAGCTCGTGGTGTGAAATATATGTAGGATTTCTCACGAATGGCCTTTGTTTAGGCAACTTGCTCGTGGTTTGTGATTAGGTGACTTGCTCATGGTGTGAAAAATATGTAGAATTTCTCATTAATGGTCTTTGTTCATGCGACCTACATGTGGTTCATGATCGGGTAACATGCTTGTGGTCTTTGTTCGGGTGACCGACCCGCAATTTATGTTCAGGTAACTTGTCCATGGTCTCTAATCGGGTGACCTGCCTGTGACTTATGTCTAGGTAACCTACCCATGGTTTGTGTTCAGGTAGCCTACCCGTGATCTCTTATTGGGTGACCTGTTCATGGTTTGTGTTTGGGTAACCTGCCCGCATGTGATATTTTCATGGTGTTTCCTAATGGAAGGGTTGACGTTTATCCTTTCTGGTTTTAAGGTTCGACTTCCTAATTGCAGGGTTGAATCTTGGTAACTAATTTCTAGGATTTTTCATGAATGGTTTGTGTTCGAGTGACCTACCCATGATTGATTTTCTTGGCGTTTCCTAATAGCAGAGATGTCGTTTGTCCTTTTTTTATAGTAGGGTTGAACTTCCTAATTACAAGGTTAATGTTTGTCTTGGTGCTTCCTGATTGCGGGGTTGACACGTGTCCTTCTTGATGGTAGGGTGGACTTCCTAATTTTAGGGTTAATGTTTGTCTTAAAGCTTCATGATGAAAAGTTTAACGCTTGTCCTTTTTTATGATAGGGTTGGACTTTCTGATGGCAGGGTTGAAACTAAAAACCCTGATAACAGAGTTAAAAATAGAGATTTTCTAATAACAAGTTGAATTTGAGATGCATGATGACATGATTGAATGAGAGATTTCCTGATAACAAGGTTCAAATAGTATATTCCTTATGACTAGGTTAAAATTGATTTCCTTCTGATAGGGTAGGAAACTCTTTGTGTTTCCTAATTATAAGGCTGAAACCCGTTCTTTTTTATGGCAGGTTTGGACTTTATTGAGGATTTTTCTTAGGAAAATTTATTCAAAAACATTATGCAATGAATTAGTATCAGATGATATGCATCCATCCTTATCTGGTTAAAAATATACGCCTCATATTTTCTTTACCATGCTTGATGGACGGAGTTTGTAATTTTTTAGATGAGTTCTTTGGTTATTTGACTTTTCAGCCCACTTGAGTTTTTACTCATGTGTTTAATGTGTTTGATTGTCTTTTATTGTATAGCCTAGACCTTATGCAACAAATGAAGCTATACTGAGTTGACTATTTCTTGGAAAGTGATAAGCTTTTTTAGCTATGATGTTGCTTATCGGTCAGATGGTGCCCCCCAATTGTGGTATTCTTGCACCATTGTCCACACATTATTCATTTTGATGGAGAAATGGTGTTCTATTACTCTCTTTTTTGGAAGGAATCGATCAAATCATTTATTGTCAATGACTATTGCAAATTGCCTCCTAGCTCATCAGGTAATGTGCATCCTTCCAATATTTATCCAAATGCACTCATATGATAACATCTTTTACATGTCATAACCATATTTCAAAGGGTATACCAAGTTTTTGACTCATGGATGTCCTCTTTTGAAGATGTCCTCCAAGTATGGCGTTACTCTCAATTGCCAATGGAGTTCATCAAATAATCCATTGTTCTAGCTGTGTTTACTTTTCTGACTATCATCAAGAGGCATTTGCCAGATGTTATTCATAGCTTTGATGGATTTTGCTTAATCATCATTTGATTATTTATAATGGGCTTTTCCCCTCCTCAAGTGATTTGGATATTGTATGTTATCCCTCTTAGGGTCTATTGCATTGCCCCTTGACTGCTCAACTTTTCAAGGACGAATCATAAGAAGTGACAATGTTATTTATGTCAAGGACTTTATAAAAATGACCTTCTTTATTTGAAAATCTTTCTTGTTATGGAATTAACTCATAAATGAGATATAATTTTGAAAGTGTTTATTTGATCATAATCTCGGGACATGTCATTCAATGCTAAGATACAACTTTTGCGTGTTTTTGTTTGAGAATTGAAAGGGTAAAGGTTGAGGAAGAGGTGTTTGCTCAAAGTTGAGCTATCTATGGATCAAATAATTTTTTGCATTTTAAAAACAAAAATTTATCCAATATAAGCTTAAAATAAAATTGTTTTAATTTTTTTACAATTCCCAAGGGTTTAATCTTTTTTTATGAAAAAGGATAATTTGGTTTGGTAAAGGTACATGATGAGCTGACATTCTACCTTTTGGTTTCAAAGCAAAAGACTCGAGTTAAAGCTCAAGGTTTCGTTTGAGAAACACTTGTCTTTTTTTAGCACTTATTTTATTAGTATGAATAATAGCAAGTAGTTAGTTCGCAATCATGATTCTTTTGAAAAAGTTCTTTGGCATTTTTTAGAACAACATTTATTGGTCCAAGTTAATTGCTTGCTTGATTAGAAAGAGCTTTTGTAAGCACGTAATGTAGGCTATGGCTTTTGGCTATGAAAGAAAGGAATTTATAGGCTCAAAGAGTGTTTTAGGTTTTAAAACTTAGAATAACTGCCATTGTTTCTTTCTTTCTTTCATCGTGTTTCTTTTATTCGCCTTTTTTATTGCTTTGGTGGGGCTTTTTTATTTTATTTTGACCTTGACTTGGTCATTTTTGTTTTTCATTTGGGCATGCCTCCTAATATTTGGATTTCTCGGGCTCTTTGGCTTTTTCATGACCTTTTTTTGGTATTGACCTTAAAATTCTTGTTTGTCCCCCAGCATAAGGTGCGATTCCAATTAGAACTGACCTTTAACTTTTGAAATTTTCATTTGCTCCCCAATACGGGGTTCAATCTTAATTAGGGTTTTTACAAAGAAAAACTTATTCAAGCTCAAATGGGAACCACAAGGGATATATTTTTAGAATGTTAAAGGATAACAAAAATAACATTTTCTCATTTCAAGTGCAAGTGGTTAGAAACTGATAAATTTTGTCCTCGTCTAGTATAATGGTTTGAAACTTTGGCATAAGACTTATGTTCTTAAGAATCAACGACTAGCAAATTAAACTACATATGATTATGCATACAACTAAAATATGGCCTAAAAGACATAGGACATGAGCTTCTCATGTTTCATGTCTTGGTTCAAAATTGTTTGGTCACCTCAAGATAGGAATTACTTGAATGACTCATTTGTCACATTGCGAAAAGAGGGTGTCGAAATGTTGTTTTAAGAAAACATCCAATTATTTATGAAATCAAAAAGCAAATTCAATTTTTAGGATTTTGGCAAAAGGTCTTTTAATGAAAACTAATTTAGTTACAAAGTTTTGAACCGAGCCATGGAATAAATTATCACGGTCAATGAGTTCTTCGCATTTTATATGGTGCACCTTGGGCGTTCAACCATTTCTTCCACTATATTTATCCAATCATGGACAACAATAAAATGCTAATTATTACTTTCATAACAACAATAAGATATAGAAAAAGGCACACTTTATTAAAAGATGCAATCTCATTCTAAAATTGACAAAGTTTTAAATGAATAATATAGTCGTATTTACAAAGTTTCTACATCCATCTTTTAACAGTCATGAGTTCCTTAGTTTACTTCATCATAAGCTAAATTGCATATTTTCACTCATCCTTTTGTGAAATTAAGTAGTTGTTCCATGCATCATTAAGATCTCTTCATACTTTGGTTGCCTTGTTCAATAGTTCCTAAACCTCTTGTGACTATGTTATATTCACTATTTTTCTCCTTAAAAGACAGTTACCCATTTTGGATCATGTTGTTAACTTGCTTTTTGAACCCTTGATAATGATCAATGCAATGACCTTTTGTTCTTATATAATAATCACATTTGACTTTTTTATTATACCATTTACGGAAAGGTGGATGGATGTGTTCAAAAGGTTGAGGTGTTATCAAACAGACATTCACAAGGTGTTGGTTAATGAGAGGACTTAGAAAAGAAGATTGTCCTTGATATTTTTTTCTTACGGCTTGAACCTTGTGTGTTTTGAGAAGTGTGGTGCTCAGGAAAAAATAGGGTTGGTGATTACGTTCGATTTTGGGTAGAAAATAATATTTTGTCGGTTTGAAAAAGCTTTTTTAGAAAAATTTAGATGATGTGACCAAGGTTGTGGGCCAGTTGCCTTCTCTTCAACAAATACTAGTGGTATCCTTATATCTTGGATCTTCCCTTCTTTTATAGATCTTTAAATTCTTTTGGCTATAACCACCATATTTGAGAATTATTTTAAGGTATTACAAACCATATATCCAAAATAAGGATCTTTAAAAGTATTCATGAAGATAAAGATCATTTCTTTTTCTATCAAATGAGGGTTAACTTGAATAACAAGTCCTTGTAACCTTTGAGCATATTCTCTAACAGTTTCATCAGCTCTTTTCTCTATTTCTTGCAAGGAAATCCGGTCAAGGGTCAATTCTAGGTTCAACTTATACCGTTTAGTAAAAGTTGTGACCATGTCACTTCACTTCTTAATTTGGGTTTTACCAAGGCTCATATACCAATTAAAAGCAAGTCCACTCAAGCTTTCATGGAAGTAATGTATTAATAAATTTCCATCATGTATTACCTCAACCATTTTGGTGCAATGCATCAGATGAATTATAGGACATTGAGATGCAATGAACTTGTTGAATTGGGGCACCTTGAAGTCCTAAAGAATGACAACATCAAGCACTAGACACTTTTCAATAGCACCACGGGGACCATACAAAGCTACCCTCTCAATGGCTCCCAATCGTTCTTCAATAAACAATACTACCTCACACTTGTATTTAGGTCATTTCCCCCTTCGAGGAATTGATTTAACTCTACCCAATTTGAGTTCTTTTTATGTCCTTCATTTACTTTTTGTAAATCTTGGTAGGGGTTAGTGTTTTAGGGGTAGGCCTATATTTCTTCTATAAATGAAAGACATGTGATGTTACAAAAACTAATAAATATGATATGCTTGTGAAAAAAAAAGGTAAATTAAATGCAGGTTTTCCTTTCGAGGGGTGGCAATGATCATCATCTAGTGTTTTATTACACTAACAATGGAATTAATATTCATCTCAGTCAATTTGTAATAATCCAGACTCTTGTAGAATTTATGTGATGATCATTTTCCACCTAAAAGTCCTGGAATTCAAGATGTTACATGTTGGGCTTTCTTTAATGCAATTTATAAATTGCACATACATCTTAAGGATAGGTTCTATTCATTAACTGAGCATGGGTAGGTGTACCTGGTTTTAAAAGAGTCTCAGATTTGCCTAGTGACAGTCTTTGTAAAGACAATATGGGGGCATTGTGAGAAATGGTTAAGGCTCGTATGCCTACCATTACCAAGTAGGCACTTAGATATGAGTTGGGTGTTTCATGTATCCGAACCATAACCAGTAGTCATAGGACAAACTGTCAATCCCTCATCTAACTTAAAAGCCTGTGTGTCATTTCAAAAAATTAAAGCATGTGATACATGAGGCATTAATTCATATCCAATATACAAATGCATGTGCATTATATATATAAAAAATTAAAGCATAAAAAGAATGCATGTTCATAATAAAAATGATAGAAAAAAAGTAGTAAAAATTTAAAGCATAAAAAGAATAAAAATGTACAGATTAACAAAAAAAAAAAAAAACACAACAATCAGACAAACAAACAAAGCTTAGTCCATGGAATGTCCCTAGTGGAGTCGCTATTTTATCACACATGTACAGTATCACGAAGAACATCCTCCTAGACCAAGATCATCTGGATGTGGAGGGAAAGGACAATGAATTCTTGTCCTTTATCAGTAAAAAAAGGGATGGAGTCGCCACCTAGTATTTTGGTCACTAGAGACCCTAACTAGTCTCGGAGTCTGGATAGAGGGATTGATTGTGTATAGGGAGGACGAATCACCCCTACTACATCTTACGTAAGATAAGCTACATTGTTTATTTGTTTGATATAAACTAAGGTATTATTGTATTTTCTAACTGTTGGTATGTCTAATGGTTAAAGTTTGCTCACCCTAGTAAAGTGGACCATAAGTTTATGAGTCAAGTCTAGCCATTCTAGAGCCAAAATACATTTGTCTTTTTGTATTTTGTATTTCTTTGAAAATTAGGAATACATCTTGCGTATAAGTTCGGAATCCTTAATATTGAAATAAACAAAATTAATATTTTGGTATTTTTGAAATGTAGGCCAAGTTTCCATGGATTTCATAAATTGGTTATTACATCCAAAAATACATCAAAGATATAAACAAAACTATTTTTCTTGAGTTTTGGTATTTAAAAAATGTTAAATGATTCCATGTATTTTTTTGTTATTATTTATGAAAATATGATTTTTATTTTAGAAAATTGGCCGTATGAAATTTAAAATAAAGTTGTGTTTTTTTAAAAAGAAAGTTTTTTGTTGCTTTTGTGGAAGGAAACTGATTTATTTTATACTAAAAAAATATCTCGTGTATAGCTCATAATTCCAAATGTTAAATATGAGGAGATAAAAAAATATGGGGAACTCAAAATTAAGTTCAAGATTATCTTCCAAAAGTTTCAAAATTTATTTAACTTAGATTAAGATCATGTTTAGCAAAACTCAAAAGAGCGTTTTAATCAAGCTTTTTTAACCACAATATTAACTCAAGATGAATTATTGTTCATCAACTCAAAACCGAGCAACACCAAAAATCCACATGAATCTTATTAATCTAGAACTTCATTCAAATCACATACTAATTCAAACAAAACAACACGAACCAAAACATAATTCATGCATCAACATTTAATTTTCAAAAAGTAATCAAAACCTAAAAAAAATAATTTCATAATTCAACACAAATAATCAAATTGTTTCAAAATAAAAAACACATATCAAACCAAATTAATAGTGTCTAAACAGTCCAAAAATTATACATATTAATAAGCATTTTGTCCCAAATTTCATAATATTTTAGAACTTTTGTCAAAAAAATGATTTGAGTTTATAGATCGATCTTCTGAGGTGTTTGGCATGTCTAGGATCTACTAGAATTTGGGTTGAAGGACTACTGGAATAGTGGCAGCATGTGTACCCACGCACCACCACTACAGTCGGTGTGTGGATTCATGCACCGTCGTTGCTAGATGAGTGTGGGTGGCTGGATCTAAAGCTCTTTTGCCTCCTCTTTGCTTCTACACCAGTGCTGCTCATTCACGCTCTTCAAGGAGGGGCATCTAGTCTGCTAAAGCTTTAGTCTTCTTCTCTCTTTCTCTCTCTCTCTCGCTCTCTCTATTGTAACTTTTCTTCTTTGATTCTTCTCTCTACAAGTTTTGTCATAAGTGGAAAGAGTTTTTTCACAGTGTTGGTTGGAGCTATTAGAGTTCACGGTAAAGCTGGAGGCTAGTATAATAGAGTTGGGTTGTAGAGGCAATGATGTAATATGTTGTTGAATCAATAATGAAGCTCACGATGGCTAGCCTTGTTATTGTCGTCTTTAGTTGTTGAAAAGAGATGTGAAGCATACGGTGGTTCTTGGTGGAATTGTTATCCACGATAGATATTCCTTGTCTATTGTTGCTCACGAAGGAGATCTGGTGGTGTTATGCTGAAGAGATATTGATGGATTCCGCTACTGCTATAATGGTTGGCCTTACTGATATTATCCATGGCCATTGATTGGTTTTTAAAGCTGCTAGTACTAATTAGAGCTACTAGAGAGACCTGGTGTGGAGGTTATGCACGGTGGTGAAGCTTACGATGAAAGTTGGTGGTTTTTTTTTTCAATGGAGAGTGAGGCCACAATTTGTTTTCCTGATGAGAATAAAGGAGTAGATGGTGTTTCTCTAATAGGTGCTTAAAAGAGATATGGAAGGAGATGGTGGCTAATAGTTTTGAAAAATTTAAGGAAGGTAGATTATCAATTGGTTGATAATGAGAAGGGAGAGGCTTAAAGATGTTGGCTTTTAGAAATTTTTTTATAGCTGGCGGCTGGTGTCCAATGAAAAAGAAAAATATAAGGCTATTAGGTTTTTTTGTGTAAAAGAAAATGTTGTGCGTGTGGGTTATGACAAAAAAAGCAAAAAAATGAGGTTAAAATTGGGTTATGACAAATAATTTTAACTTTGAGATTTGTTTTTCAAACACAATCTTGAGAGAATGGTCAGCTACCTGTGTTTTCTTTTGATCAAATTTGTATCAAGTTTTCTAAAGAGGAAATTCCATAGTATATAGAGCTTGATTAACTAAATATGTATTTTTTTTTTAACTTGTAACCACGACATAGATAGCCCATATAAATTCAATAAGTTCAAATGTAAGTTAGGATTATGCAAGTTCAATTGCAATACTAGTAAAATTAGGTGAACTAATTGTCTTTACCTGTCAAAATCTTTGTTTCTAGCTAATTAATTGAACAAGTAAAAAAAGAGATTGGGATTTCACTTCTCTTCTATTGATAGAATAAAGAATAAAAAATTTAATACTAAATCAGATTTGAATTCATGGGTTAGTCTTGTAATCCATAAGCGTTGAAGTTTCTATGAGTTTCTTCATCTAGACATTAACAGGTTTAGTCATCAATTGATTATTACAATTTGTTAATCAATCAAGCAAATAAGCTACAATTAGAGGCTTGAAATGCATTCTTGGCTAGTTTTGCAATAGATGGGCATGTTGGTATTGTAGAAAAATTATTTGATGAAATGCTTGAAAAAGATGTCATGGTGGAGAAAATATGATTTTTTTTATTTTAATTTTATAATAATTTTGTGATTTTAGCACTACAATACTCTTTTATCATTAAATAAAATATAATTGCAATCTTGTAAATAATCCAATATTTTTTATTGATTATTTTTTTAATGCTAGAGTGAGGGTGTAAAGTGTTATGAATTTACAAACTACATGACACAAAATGTAATTTCTAAAAGCATGGAGACAAATTGAAAAAAATGAGTGAACTACAAGATGTTTAGTGTAATTATCCCTTTTATTAAATAATATTCAATTTATATTTAGTTTTTGAATAAAATTATATCTTTTTTTTCTATAAAATTATTAAGCACTTTTTTCATCCCTTTATGATTTGTCTTTTTTTTAAAAAAAAATCTTTCTCTTTTTTATGAATTTTTTTTAATCATCACATGATTATATAAAAAATGAACCCTAAGAAGTTCTAGTGTATTATCCTTATATTTATGAATATACTCGCAACATGATATTCAAAACATTATTATTTTTAATTAAATTTTCTATTATAATTCTTAAAATATTTTGTTTTAAAACACAAACATTCTGATAAACAAATCGCCAACAAAAATGCATACTTGGATGAAAAGGTTTTAATTAAAGATACGTCTTTTTTATTTTTATTTTAGATCATTAAGAGTCTTTTGGATATTTATTTTAATCACTTTTAGTTTTTATTAAATAAAGTAAATTGCTAAAAAAATATATTTTGGGGTTGATAAAAATAGATTGATAAGAGAAATGAGAATTATAATAACAAATTATTTTGTTTTGATAGAGTTTAAATTATTACTTTTCTAATAACAAATATTGATATATAATTAAATGAAAATAATTGAATAGCTCTTCGTGACACGAGTTCAAATATTTTAATTTGTATTTATCTCTTAACTTTTTTATTTAGTCTTTAATACAAGATTCTTAGTGTAATTATCCCTTTTATTAAATACTATTGAGTTTATATTTAATTTATAAACAAAATTACATTTTTTTCTATAAAATTATTGAGCATTTTTTTTATCCCTTCGTGGTTTGTCCTTTTAAACAAAAAACCTTTTTGTCTTTTTTATGAAAGTAATTTTTTTATCATAGCTTGATTATATAAAAAATGAACCCTAAAACGTTCTAGTGTATTATCCTTATATTTATTAATATACTCACAACATGATATTCAAAACAATATTATTTTTAATTAAATTTGCTTTTATAATTCTTAAAATATTTTGCTTTAAAAAATAAACATTTTGATAAACAAATCGCAAAAAAAAAAATGCATACTTGGATGAAGAAGTTTTAATTAAAGATATATCTTTTTTATCCTTATTTTATATCATCAAGAGTCTTTTGTATATTTATTTTAATCACTTTTAGTTTTTATTAAATAAAGTAAATTGCTAAAAATATATATTTTTAGGTTGAGAAAAATATATCGATAAGAGAAATGAGAATTATCATAACAAACTATTTTGTTTTGATAGAGTTTAAATTATTACTTCTCTAATAAAAAAAATACTAATATATAATTAAATGAAAATAATTGAATAGCTCTCCGCGACATAAGCTTAGATATATTGATCTGTATCCATCTTGATGTCAAAACATAAGTTGATAATAACTACATATTCATTTGTTTACGTGAATTTTTTTATTTGACCCACAACAAGACACAATTCAACTATACAATTATAGAAAATACTAAAAGACATAGAAAAATTATTATGCAAAGTGGCATTGCGTACCAAGACATAGAATAATGTGGATTGCCAAATGTTCTATTTTTTTCATCCTTAATATTTTTTTAAAAAAGTTTGTTCTTATAGGACCAAATTAATGACCAATTTAAGTTAATTTTTGAGCAACTTCAGGTTTTTTTTAAAAAAAATCAATGTGAAAAAACAGAGAAAATGGATGACAATTTCACAGTTCAAATAGAAAAACTCACTTCGATCCTCCTACTTTTTAAATAATAATTTTTTCGGTCCCTCGATATTTTGCAAGCTCAATTTTGATTTTAAACTTTATTTTTTTTAATTTTTCAGTTCTTAACAAATTTTATTCGATGAGAGGCATTTTCAACTAGGTGTTCTCTATCCTTTCTCTTGCTTAAAATGATAGATTTGAGCTTGATGATTTTTTTATTTAAGGTGTTTGGGCTGATTTTTTGGTTGAAAATCAAATTTTTAGACAAAACAAACTCATGACCCAACTTTCGATCGCTGAAAACTGAGTTAATAGATAACATGGTTTTTATACTATTTTTTTTTAAATAAAGGATGGAGAACATGTTGTCCACTTTTTAATATAGAAAAAATAAAGAGGTCTGATGCGTAGGCTATATCTCTTTTGAATGAACTACGCTCATAGGCTTACTAGCGCTTTCCTAGTTTTGGTTTTTTTTTATCTTTTTTTCATGTTTGTTTTATATTTTTCTATGTTTTACACAAATTAATTTGAATTCTTTTTATTAAGTATCATTGAAATTCCTTTTTTTCCCCCATGAAATCATAACAATTTTTTTTTATATTAGTGAATATTTCTTCATACATCCCTTCATGATTGTTTTTTAATTTTATTTAATCACTATATTTTTATTGTTATTTAATTAAATACTGTTTAATTTTTAATTTTTTGTAAAATTTTATAATATTATTTTTTATAACTTTACTCTACATTCTGTTTTTTCAGCCCACAGTAATAATTTTAGCTCAGGACAAAAACTTTTTTTAACTACACTAAAAAAAAATTCATGCTACTACCCAAAAAAAAACGTGCTATTGATTACTTTTGTTTTCTAAATCTTTTTTTTGTCTGGCCCATTGCCTGGCACGGGCCATCTAGCCTTGGACATGCTAATATGCTATTGCTAGTAGATCGTCTTGGAAGGAAAACAAGGGAGACTGAAATCATCATAATATATATCAACGGCCCAGAAGAAAACAGCCACCCTTTCATGTCCAGCAGCAATCACAAATTACACCCAAAACTGAGGAATATTGGTGGTGACTCACTGACCGGAGAGCGAGCGAGAGACAGAGCAAGCCAAACACACGTCTCTTTTTGATTTTATTTTTATTTATTTACAAATTAATAAATACAATCTGGGTTTTGAATAATTTTGATAGCAACTATCAAATCAGCAAGGCATCATCATGTATAGAAGCGCAGTTTCGCGTCTCAGAGCTCCTAAGGTCAGTTTCATCTCTTAAATTCCTAATCCCAATAACTCCATCTTGTTTATGTCTTAGATCTATTCATAGACTTGTGGGATATGCTGCTATCTGCCTGGTTTCTGAGAAAATGTCATTAAAAGAACTAGAAAAAGGAAACATCCTTGCCTTTAATAAAAACCCATTTAACATTTAATGATAATTTGGCATGGCTGATTTTCTGTGGCTGTTATTTAGCCGTATACCACTTTTTGGGTTGTTGGGCCTGATGTGATAGTGGGAAAATTGTTGTGTGATTAGGGCTGCCGTAGGTATCCAACAAGATTTGCAAGTTCGAGTGCAACTGCCTTGCAACCATCCTCTTCCAGTGGTTTCTTCAGCTGGCTTACTGGTGAAAAGTCCAAGTCTGTTCCACCTCTAGACTTTCCACTTGTAGGAGTTGAACTCCCTTCTACATTGCCTGATTATGTTGAACCTGGTGTAACTAAGATTACTACGCTTGGTAATGGCTTGCGAATTGCATCTGAAACATCACCGGTATCTATGCTTGTATCCTTTTCTTGAAGGTTTCTGTTTTTATGGTTGTTGTCCATTTTAGCTTATTGTTTGTCATTTCATGCTCTTGTATACCAGAATCCCGCGGCATCAATAGGGTTATATGTTGACTGCGGCTCAATATATGAGTCGCCAGCAACATTTGGGGCCACCCACGTTCTGGAACGAATGGCATTCAAAAGCACAAGAAACCGCAGCCACTTGCGTGTTGTGCGAGAAGTGGAAGCAATTGGGGGTTCTGTACAATCCTCAGCATCTCGGGAGCAGATGGGATATACATATGATGCTTTGAAGACTTATCTTCCAGAGATGGTTGAGCTACTTATTGATTGTGTGAGGAACCCTGTCTTCCTTGATTGGGAGTTCAATGAACAGGTAAATCATCGTTGTGGTGTTATTATGCATCTTTGTGAAACTGCAGATAAGTGGTGCTCACACATGATATTCTGCCCCATGCAGCTTCAGAAGGTGAAGGCTGAGATCAGTGAAGCTTCAAAAAACCCTCAAGGTTTGCTTTTTGAGGCAATTCACTCGGCAGGTTTTTCTGGTGCTTTGGCAAATCCTCTTTTAGCTCCAGAATCTTCAATAGATAGATTGAATAGTTCACTCTTGGAGGAATTTGTAGCTGTATGTGCAAGTGAAAATTTTCTTTTCTGTCATTGTATCCTTGAATTGAAATTATTGCTTGTTTCTAGAAGTATTGCATTCTTAAGTTGAAGTTTTCTTTGAGTTTTTCAGGAAAATTATACTGCTCGTCGTATGGTGCTTGCAGCTTCTGGTGTTGAACACGAGGAACTGGTAGCTATTGCAGAGCCCCTTTTATCTGACCTATCTGATAAAAAGAGCCCCGGAGAGCCAGAATCTGTTTATACTGGTGGTGATTTCCGTTGTCAAGCTGAATCAGGGGTATGTATTAAGTTGTTTCTTAAGAACAAAAATCATTCTACGATATTTTACTCATCTATAGGAGTTGTCAACTTTGACTTTCCAACACAGGACCAGAAAACCCATTT
Source organism: Populus trichocarpa (assembly GCF_000002775.5). Lineage (NCBI taxonomy): Eukaryota > Viridiplantae > Streptophyta > Magnoliopsida > Malpighiales > Salicaceae > Populus > Populus trichocarpa. The sequence continues at coordinate 6,601,292 of NC_037294.2, read as the reverse complement.
TGCTCTCGCATTTGGACTAAAAGGTGGCTGGCATGATGTGAAGGAGGCCATGACTTTGACAGTTCTTCAGGTTTTTAAAATTTGATATATATATATATATATATATATATATATATATATATACCTAGCTGAATTTTGCTTGGTTATTTCTATTTGCATCATGACTTCTCCTTTGTTTCTTCTTAAGTCTTGTCAAATATGATTGACGGGAACAATTAAATTATATGTTTAATCATATTTTAGATTCTAATGGGAGGTGGTGGATCATTCTCAGCTGGTGGCCCTGGGAAAGGAATGTATTCAAGGCTATGTAAGTTCTCTGCATATGCCTGATTTGTAATGGACATATGAATTGATCTTAAATATACATAGATAGAAGAGCGTAGTAACATTTCTCCATTATGCTACAAACACACCAATTTTATTGTTTATTATGCTTGTAGTTCATGGATACACATTCTTAATTGTGGGGTTGGTTACCATGGAATGCACTTTATTCTAATAGTTATACTATTGGATTGCTTTTCTTTTCTTTTTTCCTACTAATGTTTTATTTTGACATAATTATATTTGTTTGATATGATGGGCAGATCAACGTGTTTTGAATCAGTATCACAAAGTTCAGTCGTTTTCAGCATTCAGCCACATTTACAATCACTCTGCCATATTCGGTATCCAAGCTACCACAGTAAGCTACCACCCAGAACCTTCAAGTGTATATATGGTCAAGGAAAACATATTTTACAACTGACAATTTGTTAGAAATCTCTTTTTCTTTTTTAGCAGCAATCTCTCAATACTATTGGCTAACTAGCTTTTTTGTAACATGCAGTCCATATGCTTCTTGTATCTTTTAAGTTTTAACATGTGAATTTAGAGGGGGGGGGGGGGGAAAGAGAGGAAGAATGATGAGAAAATATGATTATAATTGCATGCATCCACATGGATGATCATGTATCAATTAAAGACTAAAACTTAACTACGAAACAGTAATATAAATTAAAGTAATTTATGCATTTCCAACAATGCTAAGATTAATATTTTAAAGACTGTATTTTAACTACATATTAAAAAGTGCACTGATCATCTACAAGAAAACTAAATCTATTCAGTTCCGTTTCCATTCAAATAGTATTCATTATTATCTCCCTTACATGATCATCCTTTTTTTTTTTTATTAATAACACTTTTTTTTTCCAAGCTCTCAATGTCTCTCACCAAATGGCAAATATAAGAGTAAATGTAATAATATGAAATCAAAGACATGATGAGTGAAAAAGCTGATGATATGTTTAAGCCGGTCAAGCATGCAACTTTCATGGAAATATGGCCAGTTTGATATTGAAAGGCATGGCTGATGAAACTCCCCTTTCTCAACACTATAAAATAGTGAAAAATAGTGAAACAAAATATTAAAAGTTAATAGGGAAGATACTGGAATTGGAATTAATTTTCCTCAGCTGGTTTTTTCTTGTCTTTGGGAACATGTGTATTAGGAGGATATTGATTTGGAAACATACATAATATGGTCAATGTTCTCCAGCATCAACATGGAAGGACAATTATGTGACTTTTTCGGGCTTGAGTTTGGTGATGTTGGGTTTGACAGACTTTTTTCTTCTTGTTGCTGTTGCTGTTGCTGTTATTACTATTATTGTTATGGTGACCTGAGATGCACACTGCATGTAGCATGTAAAAAAAGTTGAGAGGCATGAATCCAATGGTAGCTGCTCTTGTGCCTAATTTTTTTTGCTGTATTTTGCATCTTTGCTCATGAACTTCTAATTTATAACATCAACACTGTAAGAAAGTGAGCTGTTTGCTCTATGACTCTGGCACATTGTTATTATACTTGTGTGAGTGGATATGTCTCCATGCACTTGTTTGACTGGACATATGCAAACTTATGTTCAGGAACTACCATTGATGCCTACATTTGGTGGTGTTTTTTGAATCAAGCCCACATTATGCCATGCCATCTCTACATCATTTAGCCTAGGTGATCGACCTTTGTTGATTTATTACTTAAGGAATATGTTAGGATTATAGAAGCAGTGGCATACCTGAGTGTGTTCCCATGTGGATTAAATGTTATTACTGTGCATGTCAATGCCTCTCATCTTATGTTTCTGGATCCAGGATGCAGATTTTGCATCATCGGCCATTAAGCTAGCAGCTAGAGAGCTAACTGAAGTTGCTTCACCTGGTGCAGGTTTGTCGTGATGCCCTTATCCTTTGCTATTATTCTTTCTGCTGTGCAAAATCTGACTTTATCATGTTGCAAACATGTTTCTCTTCTTTTTTAAAGTTGACCCAGTGCAGCTACAACGTGCCAAACAGTCAACAAAGTCTGCCATTTTGATGAATTTGGAATCTAGAGTATGTAAACAATATCTTTCTTTCTTGGTATCAATCATGTATACTAGAGCAGTGCTACTGGTGGATTGTTAACTGTATCTAGGTTTCTTGAAGTTATTTGCTTATATTTATCTATTTACTTATATTTAAGGTATATTTTGCAGATGGTTGCTTCGGAAGATATTGGTAGACAAATTTTGATGTATAACAAGAGGTATTATCTTGTCCCATGCTATCCAGTACCATACGGACACTTATTTTTATCAACCAACCCATTAGAAATAGTAGATTAGGGATCTCATACCAATACTAGAACCCTAATGAAAGCTGTAAGGAAAATAGAGAATAGAATAAATTCCTAAATGAAACAATTAAAACTAAGTAACTTAATAACCTAGAATACTGGATTATCTAAAGAAGGAATAAAATAAATTACACCATTTTCTTTCAAAAACAATTGGGAAAATGTTTTACACTTGGATATGTTATTTTTTAATGTTTGGCAATTTCAATGAAAACTTCTTGAAAGTAATTGCGTACTCTTTGGTGTGTGGGAAATAGTTTTAAGAAGGAAACGATAAGCATTTAATTGGTGTTCAGGCACATGAATTGCGTACTCTTGGGTGTGTGGGAAATAGTTTTAAGAAGGAAACATTAAGCATTTAATTGGTGTTCTGGCACATGATTTCATAACAAAAGTGGTCTTGTAAAACATTTTCATCTCGAGAACCAAACATTATTTTCCCTTGTTTAGAGCATCTCTATCCTTTGACTATAAAATATTTTTCATTGACCAAGTGTTTTTAAGCGATCCAAACATTGGAGAATGGGGTTATATTATACCTCTAAGGATATTTCATGTGAGACAAACGAAACCTTGGTAATAAATAAAAAGCCAAAGTCAACTAAATTTAAATTTGAAGTAAAATATATTCCTAACCAAAATTACTTCTCTGCAAGGGATATATAACTAAATCCCTAGAAAAGCTAATGACACATAAGAAATCCGGAATGTACTCAAATAATGACATATATGTTCTTTTTTGGTTGGTAAAAACATGGTCATGACTTTTGAAATGTAGAAATATGAAATCGTTCAATATAATAAGTTGTTGACCTTCATGCGGCCCCATCTTAGTCTATAACATTGGGCATGCTACAAAAAACAAAAAAAACTGCATCCTCTTCTGTGCATATTCTGTATGGGAATGACAGTCGATTGCTGGAATAGTCTTCAAATTGCCTTGTCCTGATACAAATTATACTTTTACCCTTCACCTTGAGCTCTTTTTTCTCTAGAATAGTTTGTGAGAATTCTTCATCAATGTTTTCACGTTCCAGGTCAATTGAAAGAAACACTTACCATCTTAGTTCAATGATAAAAATATTCAATAATTTGCTTTGATTTCCTATAAAGGAGGTTGCATAATGCTATGTGCCAAGGGTGAGTGCTATTGGGTTGCATTTCAGGGAGACAAACTGAATTGAGACTGCTCAGTTAAGATGATTTGTTATTTATCTTCTATTCTATATCTGTGGATTGTTGTGCATGTCTGTGTTTGTACACTGTATTCTGTTAATTCCACATTTCTCAGTCTCCCCCTTCACTATTTCTCACTTGGTGATGCAGGAGCTCCTAGAATCAAATAATTTCTTTGATTTTGATTTTCTTTCTATTTAGCAATTCTTCTTGTATTTTAGATCTCTAGTTGTCATGTGACTAGCATGTGATGTTTATTAATATTAGGCAGCTAGTGTCATTTGTGATTTCTTTTTGTACAATTGGATCAGGCTTTTTTAAGTAGTAGAATTAGGCTAGTACCACTACGGCTATTTTACAAGTCTTTTTTTTTTTTTTTATCAATCTAAACCTACGGCTATTAGAGGTTTCTCCATGAATCCTAAACCTTGTTTTTCATTCCAGCTTCAACTATATTCATTCTTCTAGACTTCTACTATAATTGTTGTTTAGTATTGTTTTCCTTTTCTCACCCTGCATCACTCTGCCTCCAGTCTCTCTCTCTAATTTCAGGGCACCCTTCAAAAAGTCATAATTTCTGTCCTAATGCCATCCTCAAAACTGCTGTCTGCACCATTGAAGTCCTCTCCCCATTTTGGCTCCTGGCATTGCCCAGAACACCATGTTATTGCCCTATTTTTAACCCATTTTGATAGCCCACTGGAGATCACACGATTTTAGAGTCTGCCACTGATATAGTGAAGCACCAGGTCATGCGTGAATGTCTTGTAGATTCTTTTATCACAATGAATGTGTTAATTTATTTTGATTATTTTGGTAACTCATTAATGACTCCACAAGTTTCTTTGGAGGTTGAATTCTCCCATGTATGATCTAGGCCAAATTAGCTATATAATGTTCTGGTTAATTGTCTCAAAGTTGTACGATCATTTCTTTACTCGCAACATTTGCCATCTGCAGGAAACCGTTGGGTGATTTCTTGAAAGCGATAGATGAGGTTACATTGCAGGATATTACCCAAATTTCCCAAAAGCTTATTTCTTCACCTCTCACAATGGCATCATACGGAGAAGGTATTCCCAATCAGTAAGAATTCTGTGTTTTGTATCTTGGCAGATTCTTTGATTATTTACCTTTTCTTTTGACTACTTTCCTGCAGTTATCAATGTCCCAACATATGATACAATCTGCAGCATGTTCAAGTCAAAATGAGCCTGTCCACTATTAGCAAACGGGAAGGTCCCCTGACAAACGTACAATTTCTCTTGCAACCAATTTGAGTTCAAGTTATCTTCAATGGTCCCTTTCTTTTCTTTATCAATAAATTGGTGAATCTTTGGCAAGCAGCATTTGATATGACTGACGTTGCCTTACACACTGTGTTTTGTTTCCATGCTCGGCTTTGTAATCTATATCTTCACGGTCATTGTGGAAAAAAGTTAGTGGTTTGGATGATATTTTATTGGTGATGGGATACATCATGGTGTCGATTTATGCATTTTTGTACTTAGGATATTGATTTATACAGATAATTCCATCGTGATGTTGAGCATAAATGAATTTTATTTTCAAATAAATGAATAAAGGGCCATGAACATGGAAGCATGGAAAGGCAGCTTATAAACGATACAGAATGTCTGCTTAACTGGAAATGATCTGAAAAGGTTCTGCTTGCTGATAATCAGCATCTACGGGAGCTAAATACGTATAAATTGTTATTTGTATGTGTTTTTAACGTATGACTGCAGTTTATATAACGTTATTCAATTCTATATAAAGAAAAACAATTACTCAAAAAGAAATAGTAAATTATAATTATCTGTAAAAACTCTATTTTATCATATTTAATTGAAACAAGGCATATAAAATCTGTTTAGATGGCTTCAATGAATTAACTAGATTTTGCAATCACTTGATGGGGAGCTTTTCCTTCTTTATGGCTAATTCCTTGTTGGCTGATTACTTCAACAAATAACTTTCCCGGTATGAAACATAGGATAAAAAAGCTGATCAATTCCTTTTTACAGAGATTTATTTATCGAATTATACAAATACACGAGCCACGAGGTAAAGTTTTCATCATGATCATCATAATGATCATCATCATCATCATGTGTTGATGGTATAAAAATTCAGCAACTCCATATTTACTCACAAGAAAGTAAATTTTTAAGATATAGCATGTGTGATATGAAGATTTTACCCGGATGTCATTTTTAATACCGAGGTGACATGTATTTCATGAATTTAAGAAATGATGTGGTTGATGAATGATGAAATGTCACTAATGACAAGGAAAACACCTTTCTAAAGATTCTTATTTTATTTTTTACTTTTAGATATAAAAAAAATTAAAAAAAAATTGGGGAGCATTTGGTACTATGGATAATGATGGAATAGACATGATAATTTTATTATGAAATTGTTTGGTGTATATTTTGATAATAAAAAAGATTCTTGTCCTGTCCAAGATAAAGAAAATTTTTTTGTCCCACTAAAAGAGACAAGACAAGCTTGTTCAATTCTCTTTATAAGGTGATGTAGGCAGAATTTAATAGAACAACTTAATACAGAAAACACAAGAATTTTAATGAGCAAAAAATGTTATCTTCTTAAGAGATTTACAAGACCTTTAAATAGGTTAGGAAAACCTACCTCCACTAGAAAACAATCTAAAGGCAGAAAACATTAAGAAAATTAAAACAAATTCAAAATAAAAATAAAAAAAATCCAAAAAATCTTAGGAAAAATAATAAAATTGACTTAAACAACAACTTCTGAGCCTAATTTTAGAAGATCTAACGGTCCAATAAGTGATAAAGTAGTTTTCCATGAGAAAACTGCATGTAGAATCACTTGAAAAAACTTAAGTTTGATTCAACAGTCAAATCTTTTGTTATCTTAGTTTTAAGGTGCTAAGCTAGCCTATTGCGACTAGGTCTCCTCTTGGACCAAGACTTGTTTGCATCTGCTAGGATATCCACATAGTCTGTTTGGGTCATATCTCTATCTAGTAGTGTCAGATCCTCGCCTAAATGCTGAGAACTTTCAGTTTTTACAAGTCTGACAGCATCACAAGACTATTATTTATGAAATGACTATAATGCCATTCATTATTTTTATTGAACATGCATACTATCTTATGCAACTACAGTCATTACATTCTTATCATCTTTCTAAATCAAACTCAAAATTGATTCCATAGCTAAGTTCTTCGACTCAAAGCTCCCTATTTGCAACTAGGTTATCAAATTCCTTGACTCACCTCTAGCAAACTCTCTTTTTTAGCAAGATCTATTAGTAAATTGTTTGGTTATGAAAACAAATAAAGATTAAATCAATTGGCTTAAAGGCGTGAAAACACTATCTTAAGATGTTTATTTATCCCATATAGAGACAACATCTCCAGGATACAACTAAACATTTTAAACCGTAGAAAGAATAAGAAGAAAAGAAAAGGGAAAGAAAATATGTTTTTTGTAAATCTTTTCTCTCAGTGTAGTAATAAGTTTATATAGACTGGAAACATTATAATAAAATTATATGTCTATTAATGAAACTACATGAGTATTAATAAAACAATTATATTTTAAATTAAACTAAATAGTTGTTATTCAGTTTTATTTCAACAATCACAAATGTAAAAATTAATCATAAAAATTAAAAGAAATAAACTAAAAAAATAATTAATCTAACTAGCAAATTATGTTCCAAGTGCCCAAGTGCAAAATGTTATCTTTTGATATTATAAATATCAATATAATAACATTAAGAAGTCCACTAAGAGAGCCTATTCATCATGACTTTTACTCAATTTACTACACAATAGAAATCCACACTTATAAACACCTAGGAGGGAATGATTTTTCTTTATTCACTTACAGACTTCACCAACAATCCTCTATTATTTTGTAATGAATGTCTTTCCACTTGATAGAATTATACTTACAAGAAGGTATTTTGCAATTTAAACTTCCAATTAATGTTAGAACTTGAATCATACTAAAGTTATTGGTGTTTACGGATTAAACTAGAACTTCTTTTTTTTTTTTGTAGAATCAAAGATACTTCACGCATAATACTATCCAAACTCTTAAAGATGTTTACAACTATTTAGAACTTTTTATAGTCATGTGCTAAAATCTTATTATCATGAATATTTACAAGAGAAAACCCTAACTTTTGTCAAAAGCAGCACCGCTTCTATATTCATATAGGTGGAATTATACATGTCTTTATTATATTAAACACGAACTTTATATTTCATTAAAATCCAACATTCATCATCCTTTATGTAATAGAACACACTGAATAATATCATAATAGAGTCCAAAATTAATTATCAGTATCCAACAGATACTAAAAAGTAATTTCTTATTACCCATTAAACTTAGAGATAAACTTCTTGCTAATCCAAAGTTAGGTTTTCATTATTGGTATCTTTAATAATGGGTTTCAACCATATTTCATTAGTTGTTTTCCTTACCATGTCTCTAAATAGTCTTTTTGTGAGAGGATCCATTAAATTATTCAAAGACTTCACATAGACAATTAGGATTACCCCATTTGTAAACAACTCTCGAACATATCCATGTTGAATACTTATATGTCATGATTTACCATTGTAAATATTACTGTAAGCTCGAGATATGGTTGTTTCACTATCTCAGTATAAAGAAATAGATGACATGGGTTGTGGCCATAACTTAATATCTCACAACATATTTCTTATATATTCTGCTTCTTTACCTACAACAGTCATAACAATAAATTATGATTTTATAGTAGAATGAGATATGCATGTTTGTTTCTTAGATTCCTAAGACATTGTACTTTCTCCAAGTGAAAAAATCAATTATAATTGGACTTATTATCACTCGAACTAGTTATCCAATTTGTATCATAATTCTTCTAACACGGCTATAAAATCAGAATAAAACAAGCCCAAGTCGATTGTTCTTTTGAGATAATCAAAGACTATTGTAATAGTCTTCCAATGATTTGTATACTGCTTGCTTGTATATCTTTTTAACTTGCATATAACAAAAACTATATTTGGTCTTGTACAATGCATAACATACATAATACTTCCAGTGGCACTGAAATATTTTATTTGTGCTACTATTTTATCAAATTATCATTTAACTTCACACTAGAGTCAAATGAGGTATTAGCCTTCTTTATATTGAAATGCTTAAACTTATTAGGTATTTTCTCAATAAAATATGACTAATTAAATGCATAGCTACTACTATGTTTCTTAACTTCGATACTTAAAATTGTATCAAATTCACCAAGATCTTTCATTTTAAAAATAGAAGTGAGATACCTTTTGATTTTAACTATCCCGATCATATTGATGCTAAAGATTAACATGTCATCTACGTAGAGCCAAATAATCACACCAAATCTTTTGTAAATTTAGAATAAATACACTTATCGGCACCATTGTGATGAAAACAATTTAACAAAATTACTATGTCAAACTTCTCATGCCATTATTTCAGAGCTTACTTTAAATCATATAAAAAATTTATCAATTTATATATATTTTTCTCATTTCCAAGAAGTATAAAACTCTTAGATTGCTTCATAGACACTTTCTCCTTTAAATATCCATTTAAGAAAGTCGTCTTAACTTCCATTTGATGAACATGCAATTTATAAATTGATGTTAAAGCAAATAAAACTTTAATGAATGTAATTCTTTCCACTAGAGAATAAGTGTTGAAATAATCAACACCCTCCTTTTGAGTGAAGTCTTTGACAACTAATCTTGCTTTAAAGGTTTATATAAAATCATCAATATTGTGTTTTCTTCTAAACAACCATTTATATTCTATTGGCTTAGAACTTGAAGGTAAATCTACTAGGACCTAAGTATTGTTAGACAATATTGAATCAATTTCATCATTTACCATTTCTTTTCAAAAGGCAACATCCCTAAAAGACAACTTCGTGGAATGTCTTGGATCATTTTCCACATTTAGGATCATAAGTGTCCTTTTCAATACTGTATTTCTATCACCTTCCACTAAAAATACAATTGAATCAGTATAAATAAAATACGTATCTAAGTTTTTTTCCTTTCTAACTCTTTAACTCCTTCTAGGTTCACTTGAACTTTTGGATTTTTATATTTTTTTACTTAAAGTTGAGCTGAGAATCATCACTGTTAGATCTGATTCTTGCATATTTGAATCACTTATTAATTTATTTTCAATAAATCCAACATATACAGATTCAACTATCACATTAGTTTCTAAATCCAAAAGCTTACAAACTTTTAAATTTTATGCATAACTAATAAAAATACTCTTAAGACCTTTGAGTCCTAATTTTGTTCTTTGAGGATCAAAAACTTACATGTGATTAGTACTTAAAAGTGCATTTTTATCAAGGTTCTATATCATCATTTTGCACTTGAAGTATCAATAACTCCTTAACTAAAGCATGTTTTATACTAACATATCTAATAATATAAGATACCTTTAATTTATGGTAAATGTTCATCTTAAATGCAGGCCTATCACATAAATGAAAGAATTGATTGATGAGTTGAAGTACTGAAATTGAAAGGACAGAAAGATGGCCAAACTTAGAAAAGAGATGTTGGTGCAGTCCAAACTGGAACACTGTTTGGTAATTGGGTCATATCTGGAGTTGTAGATCTCGGATTTAGGTCTGCCTTATATGGATGGAAAGCTAAGACATAGGCCTACAACTTTCATGAGGAGTCCAAGATTTAACAAGGTCTTTTTCAAGTCCAAATTGTAGCAACAATGAAGAAGTCCGAATCTGTCTTGCATCCCAGACACTGTTCAGCGTTCAGCCCATATCTCGAGTTCTAGAAGTCCAAATGATCTCAAATTTTTACCCTGGAAAGATGAGACAATTCCCTAGAACTTTCATGATTGAATTCTGTTCAAATTATGACGTTATCAATGATGTTTTTGGCAGACAAGAAGATAAGAATTGTCACCAAGTCAAGATGTGGCCACTCACTCATCAATTAGTCAACAAATCAATAGTTCCGAATTTTGGCCTATAAAAGGAGGCATTTGCCATGTATTTAGGCATCTTGGTTTTCAGATCAAGATCATGCTCTTGCTCTCTCTTTATATTTTGTAATGCTTAAGTTTTGCTTATATTAATTTCTTGCTTATGCTTTTCATTTCCTTTCCTTGTTTCTTTATGTTTCTTTCTTTCATTATGTTTAACTAAGTTAATAATGTCAAGGTGAAAAGGGTACACTAATGGTGTAAGAATAAGTATAATATAAACTTAACATGGACCTTAATGTTGGATACTAACATGCTTTATATTTGTTATCTTGTTCACTTTTAATACTTTGCTTGTTAAATGGTTAATCTAGATTTATGTTGTATAACACTTGGTACAACAAATACTTAGCACTTTCATAGCCCATACTGTATGGTATAACCGACACCTGAGCTATGAAAGGAACTTGATTTGTTGTTAACATAAGTTATAATCATGAATGCCTGACAAAATTTACAAGTATTAACATTATTCGAATAAGATAACTAATGTAATCATGTTAACAATTTATAATCTGATTGGAACCTCCTTTGTGTGTGGTTTCCAATTGAATAAAAAGAGTTTATACTATACTTGTTTGAAATACCATTAGTGGATCCTCTAACCTTGACATTTTTTGTTATCATTGTTTAATCCTTACGTTAATCTTCCATCTCAAAGTTCTCATCAACTTCTTCCTCTTCTTCTTCACTATTATTATTATTGTTGTTATTGATTATCTATAATTTATATAATTAACCTCCCTATGGTTCGACCCCGGTCTTGACGGGTTATTTATTACTTCGACACTCCTGCACTTGGGAGAAGACATCAATCTTTTGGTCGTGTCAACATGCCCCCACATTTTAAATTAATTCGGATTTGGTTTTCTACTATTCCATACTTTATAAAGAGAAACATTTAATTTCTTAGATAATATTCTATTATGAATGTGACATACAGTAAACAAAGCTTCACCCCATAAGTTATTTGGTAACTTAGCATTCAAAAGCATGGCATTGACCATATCCACTAAGCTCCTATTTTTTCTTTTAGCAAGTTCATTATGTTGTGGTGTATAGGGTGTGGTCATTTGATGAATTATTATGTTTTCCTCATAAAATGTAGAAAAGTCCCTAGAAAAGTATTAACCACCTCTATCACTTCTAAGAACTTTAATTCTCCTTTCATTTTGATTTTTTACCATTTTCTTAAATTCTTTGAATTTCTCAAAGGCTTCATTTTTAGTTCTTAACAAGTAAACATCGGTAAAACATGACATTGAACATATCTACTAAGGTCTTATTTTTCTTTTCAACAAGTCCATTATGTTATGGTGTAAAGGTGCATTGATTTGATAAATTATTTTATTTTCCTCACAAAATGTAGAAAACTCCCTAGAAAAGTATTCAATATCTTTATCACTTCTAAGAATTTTAATTCTTATTTCCTTTTGATTTTATAACATTTTCTTAAATTATTTGAATTTCTCAAAGGCTTCATCTTTAGTTCTTAACAGGAAAACATAGGTAAAGCATGGCATTAACCATATCTACTAATGTCCTATTTCTTTCTTTCAGTAAGTCCATTATATTGTGGCGTATATGGTATGATCATTTGATGAATTACTTTGTTTTCCTCACAAAATATAGAAAATTTCCTAGAAAAGTATTCACCACCTTTATCACTTCTAAGAATTCACATATGTCAAAGTGTCTGACTCAAGTAATTGATAATTTCTTTCAACCTTAAGAAAAGACTTTTTAGTAATCTTAGCTTTACATACTTCACATTTATCATTATCATCGTGCTAATACAAAATATAATCATGCTTGCACATATATTTCAAATATCTATAATTTAGATGACCTAATTTAGCATGCTAAAAAGAAGAAGTAGATCAAACCATATAAGCAGAAACAACATTAATTTCATTAATACTGAACTTATATATGTCATCACAAGAATAACCATTTTCCACAAACATCTCACTCTTAATTATAATAACCTTATCAGACTTTAAAACACTATTTAACCATTTCTTGCTCAAAAAATTAGCAAATACAAGATTGTTTTTAATTTTAGGAATATGAAACACATAGACTAAAGATAATTTTTGTCCAAAAGTAAAGTACAATTCAATAGTTCTTTTTTTCTAAAACTTTGGTAGAGTTATAGTTGCCCATCAAGACCTTTTAGGGTTTTTTTAAATTCTTTATAAGACTTAAACCATGCTTTGTCATTATAGATATGAACTGTTACACCAGAATCCAACCACCAATCTGAAGTCTTCACATCATTAGTAACCATATTCAATTCAGTAATCATTCTAATTTGAATGTTTGAAACCATAACAACCAACTCCTTGACTTTATTATTTTCAATTATATTCATTTTGTTAGCACATCTTTCTTGTTGAAATTCTTGAATTTGTATTCTTTTATGTGGTGCCTTTTATTTTGATAATAAAAACAAATTCTATTCTTTTGTTAGTATTTTGTTTCTTCTTGAATTTGTTTCCTTTCTTTTGCACTTTTAGGCCCCGTTTGTTTGCTGGAAAGTAGTTTCTTTTTGGAAAGTGAATTCCGGGAAAGTGAATTATTTTCCGATGTTTGGTAGTGTAATGGAAAATAAGTTGGAAAACACTTTCCAGTGTTTGGTTATGTCATGAAAAATGAGCTAGAAAATAACTTATTAATGTTTTATTTTTTTCAAGTTTATTAAAATAACGAGGAACAAATCTTACAAATTAAAAATTTAAATGAGAATGAAATTGAAAAAAATATATAATTTCATAAATTATCTCAAATAAAATAAATAATAATCAAAATAATAAAGATCAAATCTAAAAAATAAAAAAAGGAAAGATGAAGAAATTAAAATAATAATAATTAACATTTCATTAATTATTTCAAATAAAATAAGTAACAATCAAAAGAATGAGGACCAAATTTGATAGATAAAAAATTTCAATTAAAAAATGATAAGGGAAAAGCAAATAACAATTATAAAAATAAGGACTAAAATTAATATAAAAATTAAATTCTAAGGGATGAAATTGAAAAACAAATATTTAATACAAAATATATATAGCAATCAAAAGTTTGAGAACCAAATTTGATATAATCAACAAATAATATGACATTTTTAAATTTTTCACAACTTCCGGAAAGTGTTTTCTGCCCAAAATAAAAAGAAAACACTTTCCTGGAAACCAAGCCAAATTTTCTTTTGACTGGAAAGTGTTTTCCGTTGACCGAAAAGTATTTTCCGTTGACCAACTTTCCTAATGGCAAACAAACACATGAAAGTTTGGAAAGTGGTTTCCCGGAAACCAGTTTCCGGGAAACAAACATAGCCTTAGATTATTTTGAGTAATTTTCAAACCAGTTTTAGTAACCAAATTAACTTTAGAATTTATTGCTTGCAATTCACGCATACAAGATTGAATCTTAATTTGCAAGTGTGTTTGATATTATTCAAAGGTATAATTGTTTGTTGAATGTAATATCTTCTTTCTATATTCATTCCAGGATGGAGGAATTTTTTATAAAATAGCCCCCACTTAAAATGAATCAAGAACTTTGATATCAAGATCACTAAGTTTTGATATCAGGATTTGAATTTCATGGACTTGATCCATGATTGGCTTATTGTTAGTAATTTCATACTCAAAAAAATTTAAAGCAAGAAAACAATCAGAACCTGATTTTTCTTGTTTGTGGTGTGTCTTTAAGGTTGCCCAAATCTCATTTGGCGACTTTAATTTGAAGAAGTTGTCATAAAGTTGACTAGTCAAAGTGTTCGGAAGCCAACTAGGAGAGCCTATCTACCATGACTTTCACTGAATTTACTACACAGTAGAAACTCACACTTATAATCGCTTAGGAGAAAGTGTTTATTTCCAATTTGGGATAAAAATCTTTTCATTCTTTATTCACTTACAAACTACACCAACTAGATCTAGATAAAATCCCATTTTGAAGAACACCAGTTTCGATGAAAATCTCACAGTCTTTCACATTTTAATTCAACTTTAGCTAGAATCAAATCAATATGACTTTGAGTTTTAAGATTCACTTTTGTCAAGTTTACATCTTGATGCCTTTTAGCTGAGAGGAGAGCATTAGTTAGAGTTTGTGAAATTGAGTTAAGAAGATCAAGAGAGAGTAGGTTAGTGAGTGAAGTTTGGAGCTTAGAAAAATCAAGGAGAAGGGTTTGGAGATCAACAAGTTTGGGTTTTATTGAACCTCACTTCCCTTTGAAATTGTATTAATGGGTTATGTTTCTAAAAGGGAGTGTAAAAGGTCATTTGAGAGAGTTATTGGATTGTTTTCTAGTGTCGCATGTAAGCGAGAGGCATCAGGGAGTCATGGGAGTCGTTACTTAGTGTTTGGTTCAGGCTCGTTAGGAAACCCGAGTGTGTTGGTTTTATCAGAGATTCCAAGGTAAGAGACTGATTGTGGCTGGGAATGTATTAGCACCCCTAGCACACCCTACTTGAGGTAAGCTACATTGTGTGGTTTTGAATATGGTTTAAAGATTCTTTTTATGGGTTCCTAACCAATAGTTTATTTATTGGCTTAGAATTGCGATTTATTCGTGTGATTGAATCTGATATTTGATAATTTATTATGGACTCGTGTACGCAAATAAATTCTTATGAAAAGGGTTTTCTGTAATTGATATTGTGGTAAGAAAAAAAATACACTTAATTAAAATTGATGAATATTTAGAATAACTCTGAGATTTTTTGGGTCAACTCCTGATATTCAAATGTTACCCTCACTTGTAGGTCCAACATTCTATACCAGAAAATTGACCATTAATTCTCATGAATTAAAAACAATTAGACATTTGAAATATTGGTCAAATTCTCATGGATCTTATAAACTGGTTATTGAATAAAAAAATGTATGCTAAAGAAAACAACAAAAAAAATATCGTATTTTATTTATTATTACTTCTTAAAAAATATGATTTTTTTGTATATTTTTTTGAGAAAATTAGTTGTACGCAACATGCAAAAAGACACATTTTTTATATTTTTTTGTAAGATCACATTTGACAAAAACTTCTTGAAATGAAAACTACCCAAAGAAATCTAAATGACGTTTGCTAAACATACCTTTACCAAGTAAACATTCAAAATCAAACCAAACAAAGCCTAAGACTGGCTGGGTTGACCCGTAAACAAACCTGAAAAGAAAAACCAAAACCAAAACAAATTAAACTCAACAAAAACTTAAAAAACTTAAAAAAATTTCAAACAAAATGAATCACTCACATGAAAAACAAAGAACATGAAGAATATTCATTGGAAATTCCATAAACATAACTCTCAAACCAGGCTAGATCTTGAACAAAAAATGGCATGGTTTTGTTCGTAATCATGCACAGAACAAGAATCAGGGATTCATTTGCTTCGATTATCATCAAATCAACATGATTTTGTCAAGAATGAATTTAGATTCAAAACCAAAACTCTAAAATTAAAACCCACTAAAACATGTTATTGATACATAAAACTGCTAAATTATTTACTAATAATCATAGTTTTGAAACCCGACCTGGTGGTTAACCCGGTCTAATGATCGGGTCACGGGTCAGATGGGTCAACCCGGGTCAACCCAAAAAAAAGAAGGCAAAGAATAAAGAAAAGACTAAAGAGAAAAGGCATCTTTCCATCTATGAGACTGATTAACGCCATCGAGCTACGTAAATTTTCAAAGCCTCCCCTATGAGACTAGATGTCATCTTTCCACCGGACTTGACTGTTATCATAGTTCTCCAATACAGGTCTATGCCTAATTCTGCCATATCTTCAGCCCACCACCCTTTGCTTGGCGGTTTATGTCTCTGGCTCTCCGCATAAGCAAACCTTTCCCGATCCATGTCAACCCAACAATGGAACGAATTTTAAGCAAACCACTGTTTGCAGCACCAAGGCATAAGTTACCTGTTCTCACTCCAATAGCCTGTACCAGATCTCCCAGTAGGAACATGGTCAGAAGAACTTAAATTTTTACCAAAGATTATATCCATTGCTTCTTCAAAGGTACAACCACCTGAATACTCTATTCCACTAGTTTTTAGATCCAATTTGTTAACTAGAGAACCTAACGCCTGAGCGGCCGTAACATAGCCCTTAAGGAACACAATCATGAGAAAATGCAGTGCTGTTCTTATATTCGGAATGCGTGTTTGAAGATGAAGTGTTATAATTACTGATGTAAATAAAGAATGAATCCACTCATCTCTACTGGAAAATTTGTCCGTTTCTTATGTCTTCTAACTCTTCTAGTTGAGCTTGAAGAGAGGACAAGGAATCCTTCATTGATAAGAAAGTGCTGGATGAGAGTACAGTATAAGCTTTATCAATTATTATGTTCTGGCTTCTCACTGAACAAGAAGCAACAACGAGCTTCATCACCTTCATTATAGCATCAAGAAGCTCATGAATAAAAAAATAATATGTCAAAACGACGTAGTTTCACATTTGTGTATATATAAAAAAAGGACCGGGTCTCAGCCGGGTTTACCCGGGTCGACCGGGTTTCACCGGGTCAACTCCCCAGCGGGTTTTTACTTGGACCCGGACCAGTTCCAGGCCCGGGTCGGCCGGGTCCCGGGTCGACCCGCCGGGCCGGTCCGGGTTTCAAAACTATGGTCCCGGGTCGACCCGCCGGGCCGGTCCGGGTTTCAAAACTATGCTAATAATGACTAATGAACTCGTGTAAACTGGAATTTAATCAAAACGAGCTCTACAACTAGTACTTAAGACAAGCTTCATCCTAAGACAAGCTTCATCGGATGAATTTGCAGAAACCAAAACACAGAAAAAGCCAAAAAACCCAGAAAACTAAATCAAACCCAGAATGATCATTTTAGGCCTTTAAGGCATGCTTCCCTTATCCCTATAGATCACATTATCAATGACGAGTATGATTAGAACAAAATAACAACAAAACTAAAAAAGATGCATTAATTTTCAATCTCAAAAACTGCCAACTCAAAACAAAAGGAATGCTTGAACAATCTGGACTTCAAAATTTATCTTTTATCATTTTAAAGGACTAAACCACATCTCTAAAACCTGTGACCATGCCTTTATTAAATAGAAAACACACCTTTTTGCTGCCATATTTGGCATTCATCAAATCAAACAAACATGTAATATAATGTATAAGGGCCACCATTAACATGTCAAACATTTAAAACATTACACTTAAACACAAGAAATCGATTCAGCAAGTGTTATAGACTCCACTTTCAAGGTTTGAATGTATATACCTTCTAAGCTTAAGAATCTCCGAATCAGAAAAGATTTCTGATGTTGCCTTCCTTTCCCTTTATCTCCAAACTTAACCAAACAAAATTGAAGCTTCCAAATCTTAATGGATTGGATTTTCTTTGCACATTATTCAAAGTTTATTTCTTCTTCTCTTTTTTCTCCCCTTTCTTTTTTTTTTTTTGCTTCTGGTTACCTCTTCTTTTATAAGTGGATTTAGAGCTTCTAGATGAGTTTGTTATGGTTTTAACAAACTGAAACTGAGCTATTTTTATCATAAAATCAATGGCTTTGAGTTTAGGTAGTTTTGTAAGAAACTTGGAGGCTAAAGTAAGATATTTTTGGCCTTTAGATCTAGAGAGAAGGGTTTTAAACCCTTAATAGTAACCCTTTAGGGGTTTTTAAGTGGGAACACATGAAAGAGTTAGGTGGTTTTCTGCAAACGAGTGTCTCAGTCAAGGCTGACTGGGTTGGTTACTTTCATGGCTTCACTGGAGCAACTCCGACATCAATGTTGTCTGAGACCACCTGAACTTGGTAGAGGAGATATCTTTTGATTGGATCCATTCTTGCTTAATTTAGAGGTCTGTAGCTCCACATTCAACTGTTTGAGAGTGTCCACCTAAACGGCGTAACAACTGAAACTGGAGTGATGACTGACTAGAGACAAGATGTTGTGGAGATCAATGAAGAATATGGGATATAAACATTTGATTTCAAAGACATAGGGTTGTAAATGGGGTGTTTCTCAATTGAATGGTGGTGCTTGCACCCTCCGAAGTGGTCGAAAATACCACATTCATTCGCCTGAAAGTACCCACTCGATTAGCCGAAAACTGAAGAAGAAGATGCACAGTATCTTGAATGGCATCGTTTTGGCTAAACCCTATATATTAGGGTTTTTGATTTGGGATTTCATAATTTTTAATTTGATCCCTATTCTTCCAATTTTGTTTAATTTTACCCATCATCTCTCCCTAAACTCTTAATTTCATGTAATTGCATCCCTGCCAGATTTCATTGCTAGCCTTAAATTTAAGCACATTTTACAAGTTGGTCCTTGGTCTTTAATTTATTCAATTGGACCCCTGGATGACCATCAAACTTTCAATTTTCTTCGATCTGACCCCTGTTTTTATCAATTTTAGTCCCCGAAGTCGTGCGCTTTTTTCCCAGTTAGTCCTTGGTTCATAAATTATTCAATTAAGTCCCTAATTGCTCATCATGTTTTGAATTTTATGCAATTAAGCCCTTGACTTGACCAATTAAACTTTCTAACATCCAATTCTAGTCCCTAAACTTTGATTTGTTTCACTTAACATTCAAATTGAACTCTAAAAGCTGATTTCTCTTGCAATTGAGTCCTCAATAAATTTAATTAAACCTTCTAAAATTTTAATTGAGTCCTTAAACACTCAAATAAAGCATTTTCACTAATTAGGCCCTTTGTCAATCAAAATTAGGTTTCTAATTTTGCTAATTTTTGGACACTTTGGTCTACTAGCCTTTTCTTGGTGTTTTGGTTTTTCGCTAACAAACTTGGGAGGTCTTTTTTAGGCTTTCTTCATGTGATTTTTTCTATTTTTTATGTGGGGGGGTTTTTTAAAAGAAAAAACAAATGAGTAGCAACATCTAATATTTTCATGGTAGGGTTTTTTGCAAGCTTTTATGGTGAGTTGATGGAAGAAATGTAAGGAAATAGAGGAAGATAGGGTTAGGTTGTTCTTTAAATGCTAGAGGCAAAGCATATAGGCTATTTTTAAGAGGCTAGAGTGAGAGAAGAGTGGGATGGTGGCTGGTGGTGGTGGCGGCGGCGGCGGCTAGGAGGCAGTGTTGTGTAAAGACGGAGCAAATAGAGTGTTAGAAGAGATACTAGCAATGTTTTAATGTAAGACAAAAGAAAATAATATTTATTCATATTTTGAATTTTGTTCAAAATAAAATAATATTTAAATAAATATTAATAATAATTTTCTAAAAATAATATATTTATTTATTACATTAAAAACAAAATAAATTAAACTCTTTGGTTTAAATATATGTTATAATATACACTTCAAATACTAGATAAAACATGAGTATTATTGTTATTATAGTTTGTTGTTCTGTCTTCTTCAATATCTACCAAAAAGAAAAATTATCTAGTCCAACTCTATTTATTGTTTAACATACTAAATACTACCTTAATGAACCTATCCTGACAAAAAAAAAAAAATATAAGTTTTCTCTCCACCTCTCTTTTTTTCATATTAACTAACCTAATCTAGAAAAAAAAACTGATTTTTTATAAAGAAATAATTTTTTCTTAAATAATGTTTTCCTTGTTATTAGTGTCACACCATTAATCATATATCATGTCACCCATTAAATTGAGGATATACATGACACTTCAATATTAAAATATCACCTAAGAATTTTTTTTATGTTATTCCTGTCACATTTTAATTTCACTTAATTATTATAATTTGAAAAGTATGTATTCATTTATAAAAAATAAACATTGACACATTTAATTATAAAAAACTTCAAAATATACATATTTATTATGTTGTTATCTTGAAAAAAGTATACTAATAAATTATTATTATTATTATTATTATTATTATTATTATTATTATTATTTTGAACCAATTCACACCATTAATCAAGGCTAAGGATAACTATGTTTGGTAATATGATGCATAATATTTTTTTAAAAATATTTTTTTAATTAAAAATACATTAAAATGATGTATTTTTATATTTTTAATATCAATATGTTAAAATAATTTAAAAAACGTATCTAAAAAAAATTTTAATTTAATATTTTCTTCAAATAAATAAATATTTTAAAAAATAGGTAAAAAAAGAAAATGAAATGAAATATTAACTAAAAACCTAAAGGGTATGGGGTAAATACTATTGAGCTGACATTGTTCATACATTTACAAAACATTGTGGACATACCGTGCATTTTTTAATAATTTATTTTGGTCCTTAAAGTTTTATTTTGGGTGATTTAATCCTAATTAAAGACTAATTACTTTTGATTTCTTAGGAAATTGTGGAATTGAAAGGAGAGAGACCTAAATGAAAAAGGAGCCAAACATGAGTGATTTTCCATAAAGGTTTTAAGAAATATACTTAGGTCGTCAAATTTTAGAAACAACATAAATTAGACAATTTAAATCCATTTAGATTTAAAAAAATAGTTTTGGTACAAAATTTTATTTGTATTATTTTTCTATTCCTGGTTAGAAAGAGAAGAGAGAAAAAGGGTCATCAAATTCTTGTGATGAGAGAGAAGGTCATCATTCAAGCAATTTATAATCACCAAAATAAATTTTTCTAGAGTTCACGAGTTCCATGAAATGAGATAGGTTTGATGGTGGTTGTTTAGAACCTTAATGTTGCCTAAAACAACAAATTTAAGCCAAAGAGAACAAATCTAACCCGATTTGATTTTGCGTTTTTGAAACTTTTTTTGGCTATTTGAGTTGATGGAATTGTTTATGGGTGTTGATAATGTGTTTTTGGGTTGAAAATTGAAATGAC
This sequence comes from Populus trichocarpa, assembly GCF_000002775.5. Taxonomy (NCBI): domain Eukaryota; kingdom Viridiplantae; phylum Streptophyta; class Magnoliopsida; order Malpighiales; family Salicaceae; genus Populus; species Populus trichocarpa. The sequence goes on along the minus strand of NC_037294.2, from coordinate 6,579,588 downwards.
TTAAAAATTGGATTTTTTGAACAAAAAAAGAACCGTCTTGATTTCTAGCCACCACAGTATGATCAAAATTTAAGCTCACAAAACGACATGTTTTACACATTTTTTTTTCCAAAAAAATAAGGCTGTTCGCCCCTTTCAAATATAAAAAATTAAATCAAGCCTAGACACGCGGGCTTGGGCTTTAAGGCCCACCATGTGCCTCGAATTTTCCTTACAATGACCCAGGCGTGTTGGGTTGTTTTTTGCCCACTTTTGTTTTTTTTTTTTTTGTTAAGGTTAAATATTAATTTAAGAAAAAAATTATTTTAACTTAGTTGTGTCTATGATTTGGAGCACATGTTTAACAAGTTAAGCCATAATATTTGGACTATTTTTTTTTCTAACATTGCTTTTTTAAATGATATCTTTTTTTAATGTTTTTTTTCTTAAATAATTTTAAATTTTTATTTTAATTAATATCACGCTTCTGTAATTTGTTTTCTTATTTAATATTTTTTAGATAAAGATTTGTTTTTTTCAATGATGTTATTTGTATTTAATTTTTGAAAAGATTATTATGATTTATCTATAATTTCTTTTAATATTTTATATAGATGAATTTTATTTTTAAAAATAAAAAATATTTATTTTCAGATAATATTTCTAATATTTGCAGCCTTGTATAACATTTTTTTTCTTTTATTTTATTCAATCAATTTAATATATATCTATTTCTATTATCGTTTGATTGAATAAAAATTTTATTTTAACAAAAACATTTAACAAGCACAATCGAATCGGATAATATATCTCGTTCTTCCATACTAAATATCTTGATCTATATTTATTTCTTAAATTTTTCAATTTTATTTTTAGTTATTATTAATAACTTTTTTCTTGTTTATTAATATATATAATTCTCAATTTATTTGATATATATATATATATATATATATATATATATATATATATATCTCTCTCTCTCTCTCTCTCTCTCTCACACACACAAACACACACACACACACACACACACACACACACATTTTATTTATATAATTTTTTGATGTATAAAAACATTAAAAAAAATTCAATATATACATTTTTGTTTTCTGAAAAAAAATATCTAACTTGTAATATACCGCGAGAAATACTAGTAGTAACGTGACGAAGGAGGGAGTCTCGAAATAAGGTTGACCTCTCTCCCTAGTCTCCACAGAATCTTCAGTCAAAACTAAAAAGCTCGTGCTCCTTACGTGCTCTCCCTCCTTTTATCATCTCTCTCCCTCTCAACCACCGATCCCAAAATTGAAATCTCACAGGGATCTTTTCTCTCTCTCTTAATTTTACTGAGAGAAGCCAATCTTTCTGCTCTTGTTATAGATTAGGGTTTTGATGTTTGCTAGGTTAACCAATAATGGTTATGTGTTGTGATTGTGTGATGCCATTCTAGTTGATTGTTATTATTATTATTTTATAAATTAAATTTGATTAGCTAGGGTTTTGTATTTGGGGATTTTGACATGACAGAAACTTCGAAAGCTCGCGTCACCATTACTCTTGGCCGCAGTGGTCAGGTATTTTTTTTTTCCTTCCAACCCTCCCTTTTCTTTAATCTAAAAATTAGGTTTTTTTTTAGTTATGGATTGTTCTAATGGAAGACTTTATTGTTGCTTGGAGAGAAAATGAATTTTAATTGTTTGTTTAATATGGGAGAAAAGTGTTGAAAGAGAGATTATATTAAAAGAAAAATTAGCAGTAATAATGTTTTCATGAAAAGGAGATACCTTTGGGTATTGTATAATCGCTTTGATTCATAGGTGTGAGTAACCTTACAGGTGGTAAAGAGAGCTGCAACGATATCGGATGATTATTCCAATTCTCAGCAAGGTGCTGGGAGTAAGCGGTCTGTTATGGATAGATTAGGACACCAACTTAGCAACAAACGGTGTGTTTGCTTTTGTTTTTGTGTGGTAGTGTTTGTGGAACAGTATTCTGCTTCGCAATTCTTAGGTGGAGAATGTTATTGTTTATATTTGCTTTTGTGCAGGCAAAGAGGGGACAGTAGTTTGACAAGTTTAGGTTCTAATGGTGTGAAAGGTAATAGCCTTACTCTACTGCATTGAATGTTTTTAGACATTTTCTGATAATTGACCTTCGTGTATGTATTTGATTAACTAAGATGGTCGCATTGATAAAGATGACCTTCGATACAAACTCATGCAAAAGAATGTATTTAGAAGAGCTCAAAGTGATGATGACCAGAAAACCATGGACCTCCGTGAAAAGCTTTCTAGGACAGTTCAGCCTTCAGGCCATCCACTCAGTACCAATCTTGATGCACGGCAGCGTATGCCTGAGCCAACGGACACTAGTATCTTAGGGAGAATTCCTCCAACAAGAAGTGCAGATGATTTACATCACATGTACTCCTCTAGAAATTCTTTTTCTTCTTGGACTTTGGATCATATACGACGAAGATCTCCGGATAGAGTTATAAGTTCTTCTAGGGGTTTATCGCCACCCAGAAACGTGGATAATCTACAGCGAAGGCCTTTGAACAGGACATATGATGATTTTAGAACAGTTTCATATATGAATAAAGATGTTCTTGATACTCCAAGGTCTGTGAGCAGTTCCTCAACTTTTATGACAAAATCTGCCATGCCTCCACCGTCAACTGTACCTGCTACGTCTGTGGCACCACGTATGAGCCAACTTCCTCCATCAAGTGGCCTTGTGCATAAGAGTTCATATGCGGTACTAGTTTGTTGACTTCTGGCACTTGCATTGCCTACTCACAACACATAAGACATGCAACTGCTTATATTGATTAATTTCTTGCTTATTGTGTATCATGACTTGATGTGCTTTATATGAGTAGTGGTTGCTTACAATGTTAGCTTACAGAAAATGGAAGATGTCTGTTATGTTTACATCAAGTATTCAGCTAGTTTACCTGTGATAGTTTTAACCTTTTAATCACTGCTATGACTAATCCTTGAAAATTTCATGTGCTTGGTAAATTTTCTGTATTTGATGTGGCCTGGCATTTTAATTGTTAGGCTTGCAAATAATGAATGTGAGAGAGGGAGCTGCACATATACGCAGATATTGAAATTTTTTGCAGCATATCTACCTGACAGAAGAAAGAAAGAAATTATAAAATGGCAAACACAAATATAATAGGAAATGGAAAGATTAAGGAAAACTTCTGGGGGAATCAGTGAACTAGGCCAGCTATATTACGGGCTAAAATTATTTGGTTCCTTATGATTGGGCACATGAGTCTTTTGATGAACCAGGAATTCTAGATCACTAACTCAAATGGCCTGTTCAGAGTCTGAAGACAGTTTGATTTGAAATTGTAGAGAACGAGTGGACTAAGCCAACATAGGAAATGGAAAGATGAAGGGAAACTTCTGGTGGAATCAGTGAACTAGGCCAGCTATATAACTGGCTAAAATTATATGCCTCCTTATGATTGGGCACATGATTCTTTTGCTGAACCAGGAATTCTTTATCGCTAATTTGAATGGCTTGTTTAGAGTCTGAAGACAGGTTGATTTGAAATTGTAGAGAATGAGTGGACTAAGCCAATAGCAAGGCTCCACTTCTGCAGAAAATCTAGTTCTGAGTCAGATTTTTGGATGTACTTCTGTCTTGTTACTGATTCCAATTTTCTGTCCTCTCTTTTTAACTCATGCTCCTTCTATCCCCCAAAGAATCCATTTTTCCTATTTTGGTTTGTCCTGAAATATATGTCTAGTTAGGGGATTGTTGCTTTATTTTTCCTTAATTATTCAAAATATTTACTTTTTGCATAAACTCTGAAAAAAGTGTGCAAAAATATAGATTTGCTCTACATATATTGAGTTCTTTTAAAATTGTGTAAAGTTAATTAGGACAATCTTTGTAGGGACAAAGGGAGTAGTAGTTTCCTTTGGGTTCATGTGAACCGAGTGCAAGTCATTTGTTGCCTGATAGCTTACAGAGCTAACTTCCTCTTTAAGGATAACCCAGATTTCCCAAATAAACACCTACTAACTTCTTATCTATTTCCGGCTTCTACGTAGGCTGAAGAACAACAAACTGTTGAAGGCCTACTACATTCATTGGGATTAGGGAAATATGCCATTCTTTTCAAGGCTGAGGAGGTACACCAAATATTCCTCTTGTTTTAATAAATTTTTTCATAGACTATAGATGCTATCTTCTTATTTGTTTTGTAATTGCACATTATTTTATGTGAAACATGAAGGTTATGTGATTTGTGCAATTTGACCACTATGGGGCTTCATGCCATGGAGCAACGACAAAAAAAGAAGAGTGGAACTACATTACAATTTTATTATTTCTTTGTTAGGATTATAATCTACACGTCATATTTTTTAATTTCACACTTGCATGACATGTCTATACCTGGTACTGCTGTTACATTTCTGGGTGACATGATTATACACATGTTTGCGTTCACATATGGTCATATCTATGTTTTGAGAAAACCAGACATTATTGGTTTTGTACGATTGTCCATCAGGGTTTTTTTCTTCTCCCCTCCCACCACCTGTTGTATGCCAAGGAGAATAATATTATGTACTGCAACTTCTATTTTTTCAAGCTACCTAATTTAAGATTCGTGTAATGTATCAAACAGATAGATATGCCTGCATTGAAGCAGATGGGGGAAAGTGACCTCAAAGAGCTGGGCATACCTATGGTAATTTTCCTTCTTTTCCTTTACTTGTCTACTATCTTGGGTGTTATTTTGTAATGGCATATGATGTCCAAGTCTGTTTCGTGCTCATGTTTTCTGCATCTCAAGTATTTCATTGTCTTGTGATATTTAAAATGTTGATACAAAAATTGTTGAAGCATGCATGATTAATCTTTTAGTTATTTGAAATGAATTACTTTATTGTACAAACTTAACTGGCATCTATGTACCCCGCCACTCAAGAAGTCTCAAGTTTGAGCCTCTCCTTTTTAAAAATATAAAAAGAAACCTTTTCATGATATCTTAGCTGTCATTATACTTTAAAGACTGATCATCATCATCATCATCATCACTAGTGATGATTTTTCAATTTGATGCAATTTTTTCATGTTAGTTATTAAGAACTGTAGGGGCTGCCTCTTCTTGTGAGATGAGTTTTTGCAATAAAAAAAAAAATTATTAGGGGGAGAGGGCATGGTGGGTGTTTCTTCTTCTGAATAAATATTGCACTGAAGTGAACAATATTTATGTTAAAAAAACATGGAAAATACTTGGCAAAAATAAGGGTTGTAGATTCACAGTATTAAGAAATGTATAGACTGCCTCTGCACGTGAGATGAGTTTTTGCTCTCTAAAATTTGTTAATGACATTGTGCTTGGTGGATTTTTCTTCTTCTGAATAAATATTGCACCGAGTTAAAAATATTTATGTTAAAAAAGACATGGAAAATACTGGGCAAAAATGAGGGTTGTGGATTCACGGTACCTTGAAGTACTAAGTTGTGTTTCACCAAATGAATGATCATTATTCCATTTTTTCGGAAAATATCTGATTTGCATGATGTGTTCTTTTTGCTTATTGAAACAAAAGCTGTGGTGGCACTTCTCTGGGATACCCCACACACCTTGTAATTATTCTTAAATTTGCGTTTCGGTAAATCATTAACATTAATGTTGGTTTCCTTTGAACATTTTCTGAAATGCAGGGGCCAAGAAAGAAGATTCTTCTTGCACTCCTGCCTCGTTCCAAATGGCATCCTTGACGGTTGTACTTTGAGATTCTAGTTATGCTTGGATTATGTAGGTTGTAATCTAAAATGAGAAGCTCGTATTGAACAATCTTTTTGTGAAGTATTATTTTGTGCGTTTGTCCTCATTTTAGGTTAGGAACGGCCCACGAATCTATTGTCAAATAATTGCTTCCAAGATATAACTCTATTAGTTAGCATTTTGATTCCTGGCAGAGGAAAATTTTGAGATGCAGGATTTTTTTTCCATTAATATGTTTCTTCATTTTCATGTTGCGTGTTTTGAGCTTGAATTCGAATCATGCAGGATTATTCCTGGTTGATGATTTGACTGGGGATTGGGGCAGGGCCGGTATGAGCATCGAGGTTGCCCTCTAGGGTGTTCATAATCTCAATTGAAACATGGAAATGTTTGGTTATAACATGAGAGAATCAGCCAAGAGATAAAATCCGTTTTTGTTTATCTGAATGTAATGTCGGGTGTCTGTTTAGACCTTAAACCACTCTTTCTCAAATGAGGTCCATTTAGGGTGTGTTTGTGAGGGCTTTAGGAGAGGAAGAGGATGGCTGGATAGGTGGGTAGCGTTCTCTCTTTTTTCTTTTTTTTTTAACTGACCCAGGTAAGTTGAGGGATCAAAAAAAATTTAAATATAATTATTTTTTCAAGTTTTAGGGAATTTTTTGGCATTATTATTAAATTAAAAAAATATAGTTGTTTTTATTAAGTCTTAATATTACCCTTTTGCCTTCAATTCTCTATCTCCCCACAGTTTTAATTTAGTGCTCTTTTGATTCAAGATTTTCATCTATCTAACTCTTTCAAAGAGGGATTGGTTGTTTTTGTTGTAAAGGTTGTATCCGACAGTTTAGTGTTGCTTGGAGCGGAAAACTTGGTCTCAATTTGGGAAATTACAGAACAAAAAACCACAGATTCCACACTCGATTCTGCCAAAACAAATATTTTGAAGCAGCGCAGGCCTATATATGAATAGGAAAAAGAAGCAAAAAGCAGTAAGAAATGCTATTACTTGTTAAGAGCTCGCCAATTGTTTGATGAAATACTAGCTAGTTTTCCAATGAACTTCTTGTCCCCGCATGTACTTTTACAAACCCTAATAACTTCGCGTTGATGACAGGGTTTATTCAAAAAGGCAAGCATAGCAAGCATGGAAATCATACTGTGTAAGCTTTGCTTTCTTTCTCCCATCTTTGAATATATTGTTCCTTTGAACTTTGTTGGTTAACATCTCAAGCTTTTTTGACTTTTCATGTCTGGTATAGTTGGTAAGGAGGATGCTTTTTATGTTATCGTTTCAGGTTTAATTAAAATCCAAGAAAAAAAATTTAATTATATATATAAAAAAGATATAGATGATCTTTGAAAGATTCTATCAAACAAAAATCTAGTCTTAATACTTTTACCATTAAAAAAGAAAAAAACTTTTCCATGCATCTCATTTTATTTAATACAACAGTTTTTTTCCACATTATTACTGGTTTCTTTGACCCTTGTTTTTCTCTTCTTTTTCTAACAACAGGGATATGCTTTCGGTTGCCGTTGGATTTGATGATATTTCATTATGTTGCCTTTTTCTCTTCTTTGTGGGTGTTACTATTAGACTCGTTCATATGCAAGGGAAAGAGGCAACAAAAGAATTGAGCAGAGCATAATTCAAATTTCAAACAGCAGGGAACTATAATATATAATCCGATATAAAACTCATTCCCCCTTGGTCTTCTTGCGCCTAAAAAATGCCATATATCTAATCCTGATTATATCCCTTGTACGATTGTTCCCAAGCTCAAGGCTAGCCAAGCCAGCGGCAAAATTAGGTAGGATTGACCCTTTGCTACCATTGAATTGTCCCATCTGCTAATTTTGTGATTGTAATTTTTTTGGCTTATAAATGATGTTAGGTTGGAATGTTTCCGCCCACTACAACTTTGGTGATGGATTAAATATGCTGCTGCTTAAAAGAAAAGCCAAGATTTCTTTCTATGGTTCAAGATCAAATAATTCAATTCAATTCTATACGTAAACTAATTTAGCAACAACTAGTAATTATTAAGTCACGTGGGTTGGATCAAAAAATATTTAGAATGTAAGGAGATTGTCCAGGTCGCAGGGAATTATTTGGTATTGTGATTAAACCCGACCCAACAAGTTAATCTTTAAACCTAACAACCTGCTTCCTTGCCTAGCCCTGATTTAAAATTAAACCATGTGGGAATTGTCCTTACATGATCTGGTCGACTTGGCAGGTACAAAGATAACCTAGAAGACCGGTAAAAAACGTGATTTGACTTTAATTTTTTTAAATGACACTTTTTTTAATATTGAGACAACATATTATTGAATCAACCTAAACTTCATAACTTAACTCGTGACTCGGGTCATTGACTCCACTAAGTTTTATATTTTTGTATTTTTAAATTATCATTTTACTTAATTAGACGATAACAAAAATAAATACTAGCAAAATAGCAAAGGAAAGAAAAAGGGGGGGACCTCCTTGTTAAAGAACCATCTCAACCTAATAGCTTAAGCTATTAGGTGAGGTCCCAGGATATGATTTATATTATTCTCTAACACACCCCCTCAAGTGAAAGCTCTTTGGACTTGAAACTTGCACAGACCCACATTACCTTGTGCTTAATTTTTATCAAATAAATGGGGATGGTGAGATTCGAACTCGAGACCACTTGGTCATTAAGGCTCTGATACTATGTCAAAGAACCATCTCAACCCAATAGCTTAAGCTGTTAGGTGAGGTTCCAGGATATGATTTATATTATTCTCTAACACTCCTTCACTTTTCATATGAACAAGAAGGAGGTGAGTCTACCTCAATTTTTTTTAGAATGTAGTACAATCATTCATACGGTCAAAATATATAAAATAATTGAAAATTCAATGATTCTGTATTAAAAAAAAATAGAATCACATATTTTACATATATATAAACTAGGTTTTAGCTAATGTAACTACAAATAAAGTTTTATTTTGCAAAGTAGATCTTTAATTACCATGGAAATATTAATCGACACTTTTTATATGTTAAGAGAATGCAAATTGAAACAAATTTCAACATATGAAACTATGTAATATAACCTAAAAGAATGACATTAAAAACAAAAAAAATTTTGATAATTAAAATGAAAAGTTGCATTGTTCATATGAATAATGCAATGAATAGTGCATCTAGGTCATGGAAAACAGTGCAAAAGACATTGTTCCTTTTTTCTAGTTATTTTAGTATATTAAAGGTGCAGGTATGTGTTTATGCACCTCAATCTTTTAATTATTGTAGTTTATTTCTTTCAATTTATTATACTTGATAAATTATTTATTATGAAAAGTACATGAAATTGGAAAGAAATGATGTAAAGGTGATAAATAGTTGTGCTTGGAAAATGGATATGTTAAGAAAATCAAGGGTATGTTGTTTTCATTATTGAATGAAAATCAATGTTTTATTGTTTTTTATTGTCGAATGAAAACTAATCCAATGTTGTTTTCAATTTCAGATGAAGACAAATGTTATGTTGCTTTAATTGTTGAATGAAAGCCAATGTTTATTGCTTCTATTGTTGAGTGGAATCCAATGATATGTTACTTTCATTGTTGAATGAAAGCCAATGTTTGTAGTTTTCATTATTTAGTGAAAGCCAATGATTTATTGTCTTCATTTTTGAATGAAAGGCAATGATATGTTGCTTTCATTATTAAGTGGAAACCAATGAGACAAGATGTTTGTTAATATTGAATATAAAAGATAGGGTGGCAATAAGGTTATGTTTGTAAAGAAATGAAATTCATGGATCAAAAAGGAAAATTTGTTACGTATAAGTAAAGGAATAATCATTGGTGTTGAGAGTGTTTAAATTATTATAAATGCCAGTGTGAACTTATAAATTTAATTATTATTTATGTGAACCTCGTGATTATATGGTCACACAACCTAAAATCAAGATTAAGATATGATCCTAGAAAGCCAAAAAAGGTTATGCCTGTTTGGGAGCGTGGTTGCTTTTCAAAGTACTTTTCATTCCGAAATGCATCAAAATAATTTTTTTTATTTTTAAAAAATTATTTTTGAGATCAGCGCATCAAAACGATCCAAAACATAAAAAATTTTAATTTTTAGCAAAACAAAAATTGAATTTTTTGGAAACGCGGGTTGGTCCGCGTTTCCAAACGCTCTCTAAAAGTATAACACAATGAAAACTTACCCCAAGACACCAGCACTATTGGAATGAAATCAAATGACATCATGAAGCTAGTTAATTTTTGATACGTAAGATTCAATTCATTCAAGAACTAAAGAATGCAAGAATCTCTCTTACACGTTAAACTGAAAAGTTCAGAAGTATTATTAATCAAAGGTGTTGAAAGTTAGGCTTAACATGTATTTAAATAGTTCTAAGAAAACTCTAATGGATATATCCTTATGGGATGAATTGACCCAGTTACAAAAACTGACCCAAAACCTTTACTAGTAAGACCAAACCCTGATCCAAATAAGCCTTGGATCTTAGTTGAAATCCAAAGTATTAATTAAGCTCAAACATAGAAATAATAATGAAAGCAACAAGTCTGGACAATAGTGCCACATATAATAGGAAGAAAAACAAGATAAAATATCTTAATTCCTTAACTTAAATAACCCTTGGCCGAAATCCACCTTCCTAGATATTTTAGGATTGCTTAGCCAACTTTTAAAGTCCTTTAGATGCTAGGAAATCTGATCTAAATAAGAATTTAATTGTCGAAGTCTTATTTCCTTGTAGAACTAGGATTTCCCTTCAGAACATGTAAAACAATCTTAGAAATTATTTCTCCTTGTAGCTACACATCACTCTCCTTTCTTCACTAAGAGAATTAAATTTTTAGCATTAAATAATCCTTCCAAGTCTAGGATTCAAATCTAACAGCCCCTTTAGTTTCCTTGCATGACTAGGAAATTTTCTCCTTTGTTTCTAAATATTCTCCTAAATAATATGGACAATAATGAACAAATTTTCCTTTCAATTTTAAAAGAATATTTTGTAGATCATTAAAAGAAAAGAATCCCAACAACTTAATTAGCCCAAGCCAATTTTGGATCTCATGTGACCCAAACTCGTACTCATTAATATAACTCAAATCAGACCTGATACAAGCTCCCAACAAACCTACTTTACTATCCAAATCAGACCCATACATGGGTTGACCTGATTTGGCTGAATGAACCATAAAAAAAATTGGACCAAACCCATCATCATGCATAAACCAATCCTGGCTAAAACTATCCCATGCCAAAAACCTATCATGGTCGAATGGAACACAAACTAAATTCCAAGAAAAAACACAATATTGATCAAATGGCCTCCCCATCAAACCCAAGCACAAAACTGAAGACCTATCATGATAAATCCATGGTTAAACTGTATCATTCCCTCTCTCTTCAAAAAGATTCATGATTGAATCATTAATAGGAATAATGGATGTTTTATAGGCCTATTGGTAAGCCTTCTGAACTCCCTTCTTGCTAACACTTGCCTCCAACAACACAATATGGACATAGTGGCTAATAAGGATTTCAAATAAACATGTCTTACTAACCACTTATGCACATACTTTTGAATAATAACCACGATTGCCTTCTTTTATTTTTCATAATTGCAACGTTGTTTCTCCTTTTTCCATCGACGCTTGAAGGTCATAGAATAATATTTTATACATATCAACTTTTCATTCTAAAACCCCTACACCATGCTTTAGTTTTTTTTCATTCTTACTCTAGAATCCTTCTTCGTTCCCTCTCCTTTGTTGAATACATAACACCTTTTTCTTATACCAAAAGACTTAATTCAACACAACCAATCAAGGTTCGACTTTCATAATGCACATAAATTATGAATATAGACTCTAGAATCAATAAATATACTACAAACAAGCAAACCAACACTACTATTATGAATTCGCGAGTAGCAATGCAAATTCATATGAATTGTTGACGAAACAAAGACGTGAAATAAACAGAAGTGAAAAATAATAAAGATACTTATTTGATTGCTAAATAACCCTAATATAACATAAACAAATTGATTTGGTTGAAACAAATAGTATACAAACAGGTTTTGGAATTGGACGCAAATCTGACTTGTTACGCAATTTTAAAGCATTAAAATTGAAACTAAGACCTAACAATATCAAAATGACCTGAAATTCAATATGTAATATCCTGATACCTAAAAAACTATAGATATCATTTTATAGGTCTTTCTCTTATGCCTAGGTATTGAAACTCATGTATGATCAATTTATGGTAGAATTAAACCCCGAATTGAAACGTTAAGAAAACAATATCAAAATAAACCAAAATTTAATATATAGTGAGATTTGACCCCCAGTAAGTAGTATATGAAATTTCAATAAATTCTGAGGTGTTCTGCTTAGAGTGCTCTATAAGTTGTGTTTTTACTGTAGAATTGCAACAATCTTTGATTAACGTCTTTTCTTTTCTTTTTCTTTTTACTTTTATGCTACCAATATGTTTAGAGACAGTAACCAAATGAAATATTAAATTTTTTTAACTAGTATGCCACAGACTCAAAGAAAAAGAAGAAGATTGATGCAAACACTGAAAAAACTTAACGAACACTAAGAAAATAAAAAAAATTGAAGGATATGACCTGTTCTCAGAGCTTTGTTCTGATACCAGCTGATACAAACCTCATGATCACGTGATCATGCAACTCACAATCAAGATTAAGATCTAATCCAGGAAAGCCAAAAGAGTGATAGAAGTGTGACATAATGAAAACCTGCCTCAAGACACAAGCATTATTGAAATGAAGTCAAATGACACCATCAAGCTAGTTAATCTTTGATAATTTAGATTCAATTTATTTAAGAACCAAATAATGTAAGAATCTCTCTTACACGTGAAACTAAAAAGTTCATAAGTATTATTAATTAAAGGTGCTGAAAGTTAGACTTAACATGTGTTTAAATAGTTCTGAGAAATTAATCATAATGGATATATTCTTGTGGGCTGAATTGATCCACTTACAAAAACTGACCCAAAACCTTTACTAGTAAAACCAAATCCTGATCCAAATAAGCCTTGGATCTTAGCTAAATCCAAAGTATTAATTAAACTTAAACATAGAAATAATAATGAAAACAACAAGTCTGGACAATAGCTTGTTGATGTTGCATATAATTGGAAGAAAAACAAGATAAAATATCTTAATTCCCTAACTTAAATAGCCCTTGGCCGAGATCCACCTTCCTAGATATTCTAGGATTGCTTAGCCAACCTTTAAAATACTAGATCAAAAACCTTCATTTAGATGTTAGGAAATATGATCTGAATAGGAATTTAATTGTTGAAGTCTTCTTTCCTTGTAGGACTAGGATTTCCCTTCAGAACATGTAAAACAATCTTAGAAATTAATTTCCCTTATAGCCACTAATCACTTTTCTTCCTTGACTAGGAGAATTAAATTTTTAGCATTAAATAATCATTCGAAGCCTAGGATTCAGCTTTGACAACCCCTTTAGTTTCCTTGCATGACTAAGAAACTTCCTCCTTTGTTGCTAAATATTCTCCAAAATAATATAGACAATAATGAACAAATTTTCTTTTCAATTTTAGGAGAATATTTTGCTGATCCTTGTAAGAAAAGGATCTCAACATCTTAATTAGCCCAAGCCAACTTTGGACCTCATGTAGTCTAAACTCATACTCATTAATATAACCCAAATCAGACCTGATACAAGCTCCCAATAAGCCTATTTTGCTGCCCAAATCAAACCCATACATAGACTAACATGATTTGGCCGAATGAACCATCAAAGAAATTGGATCAAACCTATCATTATGCACAAACCAAGATTGGCTAAAACTATCCTATGCCAAAATCCATCATGACCAAATAGAACACGAGCTAAATTTCAAGGAAAAACACAATCTTGATCGAATGATCTCTCCATCGAATCCAAGCACAAAACTTAACTATAGGTAAGAAAGGAGGTGCATGCTCTGCATAGAATGATGGAAATTGCATAGGATCAATATGATGGTGTTTGCATTGTTACTATTTACTAGAAGTGTGATGTCACTCTATGTATTTTCAGAGAATTTATTAGTAAAGCAATGGAAATTTTGTGTGTGAGGGAGGTACGTGGCACCGTGTTTTGAATTTGCAAAACTAAAATATATATTGAGGTATATGTGCCCTGAGTATAGTTTGTACAAGGAGGGGAAAAAAAAAAAAGGAGGGGAGGCCGCTAGAATTCATTTTTTTTTTTTAAAAAAAAAAAAGCCATGCACCATCAGCTAATGAACTAGGGTTCGTGCCAATATTTAAAATTAGGAGCATATAACAGATGTCTTGATCACCATCAAATTAAGATTTTATCTTTTTAAATCTGTAGCCATCTCTCAGCTAGCAATCAAATAACGCCATGCATGTAATTGTTATCTTTCTTTACAAAAAGAAGATGCTGTCAAGCTAGCTATATATATATATACTGGAATTTGCTAAATAATTATGTCCATACAGTACAATCAATTTGGCTCCATATATATATATATATATATATATATATTCTCCTTTTGAGAGATAGGATTAGCCTAATATATATATAATTAAAAATTTGTTATGGTCAAGTTTGTACTACTCTCTTTTTCCTTGTTGGCTTGCTGCTGCTGCTGCGTCTCCGAGAGCTGGTTTGTTAGTTTTTTGTTCATTAATTTTCCCTTTAATAATTGATCGTTGTGATCTGGAATGCATATATAGACGTTGAAGTGAGAGAAGTTTACTCTTTTTTCTTTCTTTTGGAAAAGCCTACTCTATCTGACCTTATTACTTAACTATATATATATTGCTTTTATATTTTGACTAGCGATCATACATTATATTTAGTACTATCTATGATTTCGTGTGTTTTCTATCTTAGTGGCTTCCCTGCACCCTTTTTTTCCTCCCTATATATTCTTTCATACACGTTGTACGTAGCTAAGAACCCTAAAAACCGAGTCTTCTAGATCTGTAGAGCAGAAACCTTACCTTTTCGTTCTTCATAATTTTAGATTGAGTATTTTTAATTCTCTCTCTCTCTATATATATATATATATATATTGTGATGTGATGGCTGCTTTTTTTCCTTGTTCGTGGGTTATTTCTAATTAATTAGATAGAATAGATTGATACTAATCAACTGTTTTGAATATTTCATCAATTGAGTTATAGTGCGACTCAGTTTTCTATTATTTTATAATAATTTAAACTTATCAGATTTGAAAATTCTAAAATATTATCTTTATCGTTCAAACAATTAATTAAATGACCAATTAATAAAATAACATTTATATTGAATAATTATACTCCATTTATGTGTCTATAGTCAATCTTGTTATTTTATATATAAAGATTTAAACTCATTTGTACAAGTGAGAGCAATCCATTCCCACGAAACAATTTCAAACTTTAAAATATTTCTTTATCGTCCGAATAATTAAAAGAGCAATAAAATAAGATATTGAATTAATAAGATATTGAATTATGCTCCTTTTATGCGTCTCCAGTCAACCTTGGTATTCTTGTGGTTTCTTTATACGCTATTTTGTCAAGTCAATCGTCCTAGAATTACTACTCTTTTTTATTTTATTTTATTTTATTTTATTTTTGGAAAAGCCTACTCTATCTGACCTTAACACTTAATTATATTTGATTAGTGGCATAGTACTATGATTTCGTTTATGTTTATCAATAAAAACCTAAAAGTCATCATTAAAACACATTGAAGCACACAACACGTAAAATATTGGGAATTGAAATATAGTATTTTGACTTTGTATCCTTGGCAAAGGTTGCTACGTGAGATAATACTTTTTTTTTCTACATGACGTTATCAAATTCATTAAGGATAAATTAATATGTATATTTTTTTTAATATAGTAAAATAATTTAATTATTCTTAAGAATATATTTAAAATTAGGGTATAGAGGTGTGTCAGTATTTTTATATTTTGTTAGCACTATTAAATGACTGCATTACACTTCATAAAAAAATAAAAAATAAAACATTCAGGTACTTCTTCATCATTTTCTCATGGCTTTTTAGTTATAAGTAATGTGAATGGGAGCAAGTTAATCTTTTAATAAAAATAAGAATAATTAAAAAAAAATAACTGGCATGTGGTGCTCATGCTCTTTTGGTGACACATGCGCATTTCTTATCGCTCAAACGCCACTTTTTGCGACGGTGTTGAAAATATCACGCCGTCCTCTTCATGGTGCACGACGGAGCAACGGTTTGGCTGCAACGAACATTGTTTTCCTCCCTCTTTTCTCTCTGCTCGCATTGAATTTTGCGTTGGCTCTTTCAAAAATTAAAGGTGTCCTCCAATTTGTATTTGTATCAATTTCGGTTCTTTTTCTTTAAATTGCAACTTGTTTTACTTTTAATGCTTTTTTCTATTGATTTTTTTTTCAATTTTATCCCAAAATTTTTTATTTAATTTAATTTTTGTATCTAATTTGATCCTCATTCTTTTGATTACTATTTTTTTTCAATTTCATCCCTTATTGTTTTCTTTCATTTAATGTTTGTACCAGATTTGATCCTCATTGTTTTGATTGTTATTTATTTTATTTTATTAATTTTTTTATGATTATGGATTTTGCTGAATCACTGGTTTTGAAGAGGAACCCAATTTAACTTTTGTCTTTTTTTGTTTTTTTTATATTGATTTTTTTTCAATTTCATCTTTCGACATTAGGTTGTTAGACCTTGAGTTTCGTGAGGATTTTCCTTTCTGTAAAGTTATCATAATCTCATATCTCTAGTGACAGGTTAGTCGAGTTAATCTGAGTTGACTCGAGTTTTTTTTGCTTTATTTTTTTAGGGTTATCTCGATCTCCAATTCCAGATCGCAGGTTAGTCGAGTTAACTCAGATTGACTCCAGTTTTGTTTTAGATGTTGTTTTCAGCTTTATCATTCATCATTTAGTTTGCCTAAGAGTTGACCTCCATTGTTTTATTTTATTTTTTTTGTACAGGGTTATCTCAGTCTCATGACGAAGACATGAATTTAACATGTTGACTCGAGTCAGTTTTTTCTCCTTTTTAAAAATTAATTTTGTTTTTCAATTTGTCCTTCAACGTTTAATTTATTAGAAATTAAGCTTTTATTTTTTTTTTCATTTTTCTTTTTATGAGATTATACTTTTCTTATTCAATTTTTGCTTTGATATAAAATAACATCATTGAGATTTTTTTAAAATATTTAGGGTTTTTTTTATAAAATTAGCAAACATTTTTTTATTGGTCACTGGTTTTTTAATTATCGTTTGGTTTTTTTGAATTATTTTATTAAATTAATCGAGATTATTAAACTCATTTGTATCATTAACCAGGATCCTAAATTTTTTTTTTTAAAAAAACTATTATTATTATTATTATTACACATCTTTTTATTATAATCTAAATTCATTTGTGGGTGTGAATGCAATCTTTTTTTTACATGAAGATTTTAAAATATTTTCTATATCATCCAAATTATCAAGAGTATACAGTATTGTTTGAAATAACATCTCGAATTAATGAATCAGATATAGAATTGTGCTCGATTTCTGTCTCTTGTCAAGCTTGGTATTCCTGTGGGGTTTCTTGACACCCTGCGGAAATCTTTTGGAATTGTTCACAAGAGAAGTGAAGTTAGATTGCATGCAAACAGTGACGGTAGGGGCCACCCTTTGATAATCCATTGATAAATGAAAAGAGAAGATGAGCTAAGATGAATCAGCCAGCCAGCCAGCCCACCCACCTAGCCACCACGAGCCAGCCTTCCTGCTCGTGGCCTCATTTTATTCCACAATTCAGGATATCGAAATGCTCGGTGACAGGATGCCTAGTTGGAATTCTTCTCCTAAGGCAGGAAAGCAAGCTGAATAGACAAGAAAAAGGAAGTGGGAATTGTGAACATGGAAGATCGATTGGTGCAAGAAGTCGTACCAATGGAAGATCTGGGGAGAGACAATGGGAGAACAACACAATCTAATAGTTTCAAACATGTCCCAGGAAGGGGGCCCAGCTAGAACAACTGTCCATCACAAATGCTTTGCTTAAGTAGAAAATAACATTAACTAATGACTTGATTCACCTGAAAACATATGCTTTTGGGGTATATAATATAAGGTTTGCTTGCTCTAAGAAGATATGCCAAGATCTCATCGAAGACTAATATTAGTATATATGCTCACGTCATTACCCACTTCCTATATTCCTTTGTTTAGCAACTACTCTCCTTAATTACTATTCTAATACCATTCCCAAAACATGGTCAAGATTAACATATTAAAAGCGTTGTTTTTTTTTTCTTTTTTAATTCGTGTGGGTGGGAGGATAATTACAAAGAAGCTTCATCTGGTGCTGAGTAATAAATTACATTTCTACAGATCCCCACATTTTTAAAAGCATTATATTGAGACCTGTAGCTACACTGTAGACTGTAGTGGATGGGACTAGGCACCCACAGCTATTATATTATATTTAGAGCTGTGTTGATAAGCTTCGGTAGAGGACAATACATAAATCCACTTACTCATTATAATAGTTTACAACAATAGTAGTAGAAGTAATAAAAAAAACCTTAATTTAATCCTCTATATATATATATATATATATATATATATATATATATATATATATATATATATATATATATATTCATTTTCAATTCAGTCTTAAACTTATAGTTTTTATCAATTTGAATTCAGATGTTTTAAAAACAATTCTCCATCATATCTTTCTATTACTGTTTATCAATATTTTCATTAAATTTATTCAAATTAATGCCATTTTAGCGAGCCAGTAGATCAAAAACATAAAATATATGCATTGAACTAAATTCCAATTTCTTTCTTTGACTTTTGTTAATATGATATATAATTAATAACCTGTAATTGATCCTTTCTTTGGAATAAATGCTTTAATTAAATGTCCAAGTGGCACTACAATTGTATGATATTATATGTTTAAAATTGCTCCCAGGCCATGGAATTATTCCTCGTTAAAAAAAAGCACACTGAATCCTCTTTGATGGAGAAAGCTTGAGGTGTATCTACTATAAAATGCAAAAATATACGTAATTCAAAAAATAAATATTGCATGAGCTAGACGGCTTCTGATCTAATCTGACTTTTCTTTTCGTGTCTTTTTTAATTGCATGTTTATGGTATTCATGATTATTATAAAATTGTTCCTGTTTGAGATGCAATGCATTGTTGGAAACCATGGAGTTTACTATATAAGGAAGAGAAGCCATAGTATTAAATATCGATCGGTGCAGATATTAGCTCTACAAAATTAATTATATCCATTTTTTTTTCTTTCTAAATTCAAGGGAGATAGATGGAAAAGGAAGGATCTAACATGTTTTCTTCCATACTGGATGGAGATCAAAATGGTCATTCTGCTCAGTCCTGTTCAGTCGAGAAGAAGCTCAGATTATTTGGATTCGAGCTGAATCCATGCAAGAATAACGAGAGTTGCGTGAAAGGGTGTGTGGAAGGAGATCACGAGAGTGTGAATTCGTCAAATACCGTATTGTCATCTGAAAGGGAAAAACCTGTCAAGGAGAAAAGCTCTAGTTCTGGTCATCATGGGCCAGCAGATGATAAGAAGTTTGAGTGCCAGTATTGTTTCAAGGAGTTTGCAAATTCACAGGCATTGGGGGGTCATCAAAATGCCCATAAGAAAGAAAGACTGAAGAAGAAGAGATTGCAGCTTCAAGCCAGGAAGGCAAGCCTCAGCTGTTACCTTCAGCCTTACCAGAATAACCTGAGTTACAATTATCAATATGGCTCCAGTACTACTCCATGGTTCTTCGATCCCTCCTGCTCTACTACTCCTGATCAGTTCACGCTCTATGAGGAGTCTCAGATTAGTTTCAATCCATGCGAGGATTCCCACCTTAATGATTCTCAGATATCAAATTGGCATGCTGTTCCAGCTCAGGTGATCCCTTTCCAACAAGATACTCGTTACAAGTTCACTTTCACGCATGCCGATCAGAGATCCAGAGATTACAAGCCTTCTCCTTTGCTTGCTTCCAAGAAAACCTGTAAATCTGCGGATCTCCAGTTAGACCTCAGCTTGCAATCAAATATTCAAAGCTCCTCGAGGACAGGGATATAAAATGTTCCGGTAGAGGTAAATAGCCCTTTGCCTTCTCCAGTAATATGAACTAATTCTTTGTCCTCTCAATTAATTGGGAAAAAAAAGAGGAAGAAAAACCCATCATAGGCTAATAGGCTTTGTAGCTTAAGAGATAGCCGAGTCATATTAAGAGGACTGGATTGAGAAATGATACATCTACAGCTCAGTTATACCATATGATCGAGATAGCCCACGATCACATGATGTATTTGTACATGTACTAGCAAATACTGAAGGAAAGCTCATAGATTAATTGTATGGTGAAACATTTTCAGGTTGGCTAGCAAAAGTGTCTTAGAATTTGGCCTCCATCTTAAGTTTGGCCGGCGCCATGAGCTAGCCCAGATTATCATGTCTTTTGAAAGTTCAGAACTACTACTCTGTTTACTACCCACACACACAGATGCGGTTGAAGATGAGAGCCAAATCTCATAATTCCAGACTTTTTTCATCAGGGGCAAGGCAATAACATGAACAGATTACGTGTGATTTGCAGATGCACGGACATATATTTTCCCATCCAGTTTTGGTTGGACTGCTTCTCTTCTTTCATTCCACGTTTCGAAGAATATTATTATTATTATTATTATTATTATTATTATTGGAATAGGATAAATTGCAATAATTGAGCTATCCTAAAACTAATTGTAGCAATCAACTTACATGTAATATTTAATTATTGAAGTCCAATATGATTTATTGTAGTATTAAATGACTTTATATGCGATCCAGCATTGGTTTGAATGATTCATCGTATCCAACTCAATTGCTCGAACTTAAGAGGGCCGCTGGTTTGTATAAGAGAGTGCCTACTTGTGCGAGCTGAACTCTCAAGGCACACGACATGCACATTAAAAACTATCAAGTATATATGGACTTTATGCTAATCTTTTATATATATATATATATATATATATATATATATATATATATATATATATATATATATATATATATTGTGAGTTTTGCACATGTAAGCTCACCCAAGATGTACAGAGTAGCTTTGATTACTTGCTGTATTTTGTTGTTTTCTCTTACAAGCATCCTTACTGGGCTGGATGCTAATTAGGTGTAGAACTCGTAATTAATATGTATATAAATACGTACGGTAATCAACTCCACCATCTTTATTGTGGGGATCCAGGTCTTCCTTTCACTCAAAAATAGTTATTCAAGAGGACTGCAATATGAAAAGATAGAAGATTCTGATAATAAAATAACACCTATATATGGAGAAAAACCATAACAGGCCCTGCATCGAGAAAAACCATCTCTCTTCATTAAGATAAACCATAACACCTAAACTTTATTGAGCATAATTTAACTACGGTTGTTACCGATTATCTCCTAGAATTATATATTCAATCCGTTCTTATAAAACATAAAATCCACAGCCGACATTTAGTAAAAATTCTACCATGTAAAATTAAATGAGTTGGTGGTCTATACATTTGCATTGTACACGCTTTTACATATCATTATAGATTATAATAATGATTTTATTTATTTATTTATTTTGATCCTTTTTTTATTGCATCCTTCTCTTTTCATATTATTAAAGTTCACATGGTGCTTCTTAAGTAATTTTAAGTGTGTAGAATTGAAAGGAAACTTACATATAACGTGAGAATTCGCTTTTTTATTTTTGAATTAATTATTTCAGAGTCATTTTAATTACTAGAACCAAAGTGATATTCCATAATACGAATATCTTTATAAATCTTGTTAAGTTAATGCAGAGAGTTCAAGATGCGAGAAGAGAAAGAGAATTATTCTTTCAACAAATGAAAACTTATACCTTCATATGGGTTATATCCCTATTTATATAAGTACAGGAATCGGTTACTTCATTTAATAACCCTTCTAAATATTTGGACCAGGTTCATCCCATATGGACGGATTAGGCCTAACACAATAACCAACATCTCTCACTCACCCATAAAGGATTGGATCTATCTAACACATTATATTTCAAACTTGCATAAGAATTTTATACTTGATCAACGAACCGTGCGACCTGAAGCACACAATGAAAGGAGCTCCAATATATTAATTATTCTTTAACGTGTACTAATATACCCTAAGCATTTTTAGTTACATATGACTGAATATAATTCTATCCTTCAAGAAGTTCATACTCAATCCATCCTTACAACTACAAGTATTCTAAATCATATCAAATTTATTCAAATGATATGATCCTGGCCGGTGAGTACAAGTACCAGGTGTAAAACTAAAATTATTTTTTCTTTCACAATTAACTCGTTTTCCTAAGAGTATTCCTTTAAGTAGAATCATTTCATGACCATAGGATATACTCTTAAAGTAGCGATCATTTATACATCACCTCTTGATACAATTAAAAGTCACAAAGGGTAAGATTTTGAGATCTTAGATATGATTTCCAGGACTCACATAATAAAGAAGCAGGGATCCATTCTTTATTCCTGTAATGGTCGTTTGCACATGTAGTATGAAATACATGTTATAATGGAGCTTACTTTCTTCTTTTCTAAAGACCAAAAGTGTATGTCATTGCTCTTCTTGTTAGAGGAAATACATCATATGAGTCTAAGTCTTGTTGCAAAAAACATAGACTTCAAATCAGAAATTTTCATTTGTTCATTGTCATTAGCGGCAGATGAATAATTTCATACTCGACTTCAATCATAATAGACACATGAATGGTGGGAATTCATTCCTAGCAATTCTTTTATTTAAGAACCTCATCTTAGTACTTTTTAATAATTACTTTGAGTTAAATTACTCTCATTACGCCTAAATCGCTTATTGAGCATTAAAACTCAAATAGTCTCATCTCTACTCACCTTACGAGCGCAAGAGGTGATTGCTCATGTGAGTGAGCTAATCTAAGTCTATCGACATACTTTAACAAATTGTATTATACAATACTCATAATATATTTCATAAAACAAATAATGAATAACATGATATACTAATGACATTTATTCATTATTCAATCATTATAAGCCTTCGTCATTCAATGTTTCTGACTAGGGTTTGATTGATATCGGCTAACCAATCCAACAACATAACATATATTGGGACGTGTGCATATCATTACATACATCAAACTACTGATGACACTGGCATAAGGTACTCTGGACATTTTCTCTTTTCTTCAAGAGTCTTGGGACAAATATCATGGCTCAGGCTCAAGCTTTTATCAACGGGGGTATCCATTGGTTTGCTATCTTGCATGTAATAGCACTCTAACATCTTTTTCATTGAAGTCTCTTGAGTTAAACCCAAAAGCCTTTTAGCGCGATCTCTATGATTTTCACACCAAGAACATAGCTGGCCTCACCCATGTCTTTCATTTCAAAGTTTGATGATAACCACCTTTTAGTAGTAAAAATTATGTCTTTATCATTTCTAGCTATTAAGATGTCGTCAACATATAAGGACAATATTATAAAACTATTGTTAGACCATTTTAAATACATGCAATGGTCTTTTTTCATCATTGTAAAACCATCCTTAAGGATAGCTTGATGAAACTTGATGTTCCATTGTCTAGAAGCTTGTTTAAGACCATAAATGGATCTTTTAAGCTTGCAAACTTTGTGCTCTTGTCTTTTAGTCTCGAATCCTAAAGATTAATCCATATAGATCTCCTCATTTAGTTCTCCATTGAAAAATGCAGTTCTAATGTCCATTTGGTATAACTCTAGGTCCATATATATGACTATAGCTAAAATGAGGCGAACTGAAATAATCCTCACAACTGGTGAGAATGTATCTTCATAATCAATTTCCTCTTCTTAAGTGTAGTCTTTCGCTACTAGTCGAACCTTATAACGTTCTATTGATCCATTCGTCTTATGTTTAATTTTAAGAACCCATTTATTTCCAATGGATCTTTGTCCTGATGGTAAATCAACCAAGTCTCAGACTTGATTTTCTTCTTCCATAGCTTTAATCCATTCTCTTGCTTTAGGACCAGATAGAGCATGACTGGATATTTTAGGCTCTTCATCATCTTGTAGAGAAATCATGAGCGCTTCCTCCTTAATCTCAAATCGATGACGAGAAATTAGTTCACGAATGCTTCTACGAGGTTGAGATTGCTCATGGTCTTACTCCATGAAAGTAGGAATAGATAAAATATCACTTTCACTGCTTCCAGTAGGATTAAGAGTTTCTTCTAAGTCCTCTAATGAATGGCTTGTTACGCCATAATATAGATTTTCATTTCATATAATTGAAAATCTTTATTAACCTCACTTGTCGTTGGAAAAACATTTTCTAAGAATACAACATCACGCGATTCAATCTCCATTACTCTTCTATCAACTTTTTCACCTTAAGAATGTTCAGAATAAATATAAATCTTTTGGAATGTTCAGAATATCATATAAAGATACACATTTTCCCCTTAAGACTAAGTTTTCCATATTTATAAGAAGTATTGTGAATATAAGCTGCACACCCTCATAAATGCAAATAACCTAGATTAGGTTTGATGTCGTTTCATAGTTCATAAGAGGTGGATGTGACAGATTTAAAGGGTACACGATTAATTATGTAAGTAGCAGTTAACAATGCATCTCCCTAAAAGGATATTAGTAAGTTAGCTTGCACCATCATTGGCCTAACCATGTCAAATAGAGTTTTATTCCTCCTTTCTACTACAACATTTTGTTATGGGGTATAAGAAATTATTCATATAGGTATTCACATCCTCGATCAGTTCTTAAAGCTTTGATCTTGGTGCTTAGTTTATTCTCCACCAGATTAGTGAATCGAATGAAGCAATCCAATGCTTCAGACTTATGTGAGATCAAATAAATATGACCAGACCGTGTGAAATCATCTATAAATATGATGAAATAATTTCCTTCATGTCTTGCCCTCACATTTATTGGGCCACAAACGTGATATAGGTTATGTCCCTTTATAAATGTGATAGTGAAATAATCCTCACTAGAACAAAAGTGATATTCCACAGTACGAATATCTTTATAAATCTTGTCAAGTTAATGCAAAGAGTTCAAGATGGGAGAAAAGAAAGAGAAAATTATTCTTTCAACAAATGAAAACTTATACCTTGATATGGGTTATGTCCCCATATATATATAAGTAGAGGAAGCGATTACTTCTTTTAGTAACTCCTCTACATGCTTTGACCATACATCCCTCATAAACGGACCATGCATAACCCAATAACCAATAAAGCGAAAATAGATTTTAAAAAATAGATTTTTTAGGTTTTGAAAGTCAAAACCTAACTTTTCAGCCACCTAAAATGTCTGAGATTTAACCAGTAAAAGATGTGTAGTCTTCCTAATTGAAAAATAAAGGTCAAGCATACATGCATACCATTATAAGCCCACACGTAGTTGGTCTCCTTTTTTTTAGGTTAGCCCACACAGTTGTGCTCTTTTTATATTTTTTATTTTTTATTAAATTTAATTAAAATAAAGTAATTGAAATTTCATTTAGGATGTTATACCATTCAATTTTATTTTATTTTTCAAATAAGTTTTATAATTTTTTTAATATTAGCAAACACTTTTTTTATATAGCCATTGATATTTAAAAAAAAAAACAATTCTTAAAGTTTCATCAAAATTCATTATAATAAAGATTATATTTAAGATATTGTTTCATTAGATAAGATTGTAGCATTTGTTTTATAATGTTATCAATCATTTCCTTAATTATTATATATTAACCTACTATGTAATTTTTTTAAAAGTTTGTGGTAATTATAGTTTTAACCATAGTTTTTAAACCCGACCCGGTGGTCGACCCGGTATAATAATCGGGTCACGGGTCAGATGGGTTGACCCGAGTTAACCCGGGTCAACCTAGAAAAAAAAAAGAATTCCAATGCAACGCCTTACCAGCAGCTTCAAGCATTCCTGGTCTTAGTGTTTAGTCATTTTACGCTTTCATCAATATATACATGTTGAACAAAAACAAATTATTAAACTACATCTTATATATTCTGCAAAATGCAGGCTTTTATTGCTGAAGACGGAAATTGAAATTATGATGAGTTCCTTGTAATAAAATGGTTCAGATCCCCTTGTTTCGTGTTTAGATTATTCCATTGAAGAGTTACTACTTTCGTACCTTTATGCAACATAAACAAAAACCAGCAATTAAAGTGAGCAATTTGATGGCTTCTTGAAACAGGTATGGCGAATCAGAGACTTGTTTGCCCAAAACTAGGGAGATGCAGGTAAAGAACTAATTCATGAAACATGAATTACCCATGTAATTAAATAACAACAAATTAATTACCAAAAAAGCCAAAAACCAAAAAAGCCAAAAAGCCACAACAAAGATCCATTGGTGATTTAATAACCATCATATTGTTTTACCCGGAAGAATCAAGATGAAGAACAGAAAACTGAAGAGAAACATGTAACAACAAATGGTTTTGTCATTTGTGTATTACCCATAACCTAGGATTTGTCGGCTCTGCACCCTTTAACTTTGGCAACATCTTGTTAGCATCTCTCTCCTCATTGCATGCTGAGAAGATGAGGAAGCAAAGGCAAATAGGCAGGCTTTGAAGATTGAAAGATTAGGTTTTCTTTGATTCTTTTTATGTTACAAATGGTTTGATAAATCGACAGTTAAAAGCTAAAACGCTAACGTTTTATTTCTATATATATAAAAAAATCAGCCGGGTCTTGTCTGGGTTTACCCGGGTCAGCCGGGTCCCAGGTCAACCCGCCGGGTCGACCGGGTTTAGCCGGGCCAAATCCTTGGCTATTTTATCTTAAACCCGACCCGGTTCCAGCTCCGGGTCGACCGGGTCCCGGGTCGACCCGCCGAACCGGGCCGGGTTTTAAAACAATGGTTTTAACAAATATTTTTATTCAAATTGGTGAAGAAAAACAACATCTTTTTCTTTATGATTTTATGTGTTGTCTTTCCTACTAATATATTTTTTATTATCATATATTTAATTAAAAATAGATTCCAAGAAATTCCTCATAATAGAGAGCGAGTAGTATATTATTTTTATTTGTTGATACATTAGCATCAAGATTATCAAAACATATTTTTTTTTTTAATTACAAATTGCTTTTATGATTCTGACAAGCTATAGCTTAAAAAATAATTATTCTGATAAAAAATATATCAAAAACAAGGTAGTGCATTAATAAGATTAAGGGGTTATAATTAAAGGAGATATTTTTTTTAATCCTTGATTTCAAATTGTTCAATTTGTTTTCAATATTTATTCTAATTGATCTCAAGTTTTATTGAATAAACAACACATCTAAAAAAATATTTTTAATACTATAAAATTATTTTATTTCAATAGAATTTGAGTTATTATTTTTCTTGCAAACATTAATTTTACTGTTAGATAATTAGATAAAAAAAAATTAAAGAACTCCTCATAACATGAGATCAGATATCTTAATACTTTTTTAAATTGAAAAGTATTTATGAAAAATAGCATTCATCATAATACTAAACACATATTAAATAAATATATTAATTATTTAGCTTGTAATTAAATTTTTTTTTCTTGTTATTAAAAAAACATGTTAATAATATCTTTTTAAAAAAATTTATGCTTGAAAGTTTTTTTAATCTGACTCGCACTAGATCATGGATAAGAGGGTAGTTACCATTGCACTTATATTGTCCCGTTTTAGCTGGGTCTTTGTAATGAAAAAATTAATTTGTCAATGTCCTAGTTTAATTGTTGCTTAGGACATAGGGCTAAGCAGTGGAGGATCTTCATAGATACATGAGAGAGTAGTCGTCCTGAGGTTTTCAATTTTTTCAACAGTTGTAAACACTTAAGTCCTTATATTTTTTTAATTATTTAATTCAATCCTTGCATCTCAGAATTTATTTGCAATTGAATCCGTGCAATCAATTCTTCTTAAAAGAGTGCTTTCAAAATATTGTTTCTTTTTTCACACATAAGATGATATTATATACAAAATGTTTACTATATAAGACAATCAAAACTAAAACAAAAATTTAAAAATAATTATTAAGTTTTTTGAGTTTAGACAGACTCAATCATTATTTTTGTCTCATGCTTGGTAGTTTTGATTAGTTTACTCCTACTGTCTGCTAGTTCATGTTGGCTCACTTTTGTGATTATGGTTTCAAAGAAATAGTTTTTTTAAAATCACTTTTGTTGAGGTTTGTTTTAAAAATTGAAGTGTTTGATTAAAATTGTGATTAAAATTGAGATTGAACAAAAAGCAATTTCATGTGTTTAGTTAATATTTTTTTATATTGAGATTTGATTGTGAAATTACTTAAAATGACACACATCCACAAACACACACATATAATTGCAAAAATTGTTGATTTATATTTATGATTACATAACCAAATGAATAATTCTTGTACATTATGTTTTTCTTTTATTATCCCATCACATTATTTGCAATTCCATCGCGTATAAAATCCATATGTGAAGGCCTCTACGATTCTTGACTACCTGAGCGAGATACCTCTCGCCTTTATAAAGACCTAAATACCTATACTCATTGGGATATCCAGCATCAACCAAATAGTATTTGTCTGCAAATAAGAACAACATGCTAATTTTTTTCAATAACTAAAAAAGAATATTATCTAACTTCAATTACCAGCTCTTTAATTTATATAAAATCACAACCTTCTAGTGGTTTTGGAAATTTTATACTAATATTGTCAATAGCCTCAAGAAAAATACGCGTATCGTGTGTACTGCCTTCCCATCCTACCCACACAAACATTGACTGCATGTTGAAACTACAAGCAACCATGACATTTTGTGTCGGTACATCTTTCTTCCAATAAATGAAATTTGTTTATCAGATGATATGCAAGCATGAACATGTGTGTCATCAATTGCACCAACACAATTCTACATGAAAAAAAATAATGTAAGTAATTAAAAACATTAATAAAATAATTGATATTCATTTAAACAACATAAAAAAATTGCTTGTCTTACCTTGAAATGTGGCATATATCTTGGATTCATTGCAATTTATCTTAGGGTGTTAGTAAATTATGAATCTACTGATTTAATGACTTCTACAACAAACAAACATAATGACTTAAAGACTTCTTTTATACATCTACTAACAGTTTCACCTGAATGTTGAAATATCTCCTCTAGTTCCCTATTTGACACCCCTACTGCTATTGTAAATAGAAACATTGCCACATTTTCAATAACACTCATTCTTTTTGGAGGTTTTAAGCCATAATGTGTTTCTAAATTATTACACAGACTCAATAAAGTTATTGTGTCCATCCTAAAATGTCAACACATCGTTTCTAACGACCTCTTAAAACTTCATTCAACCAAAGCATCCCTGTATTGTATGAAACCATACATGGTTCTTTATGTATATAATTAATATAATACATGTTTATAGCTCTAACCGTGCATATAATTAATTTATTCATATCAAACTGTCTCCTTAAAAACATTCACCATCATCATCACTTTCATCATCATTGTTATCGTCATCATCATATTGTTGTCGTCGTTGTCATTTCCATCATCGTGATCTCCAGCATTAGCAACTGAGGCACTACTACCTTCACAACTAGGATAATTAATGTGGTCTATAATGGGGTTCATTATATTATCATAATCGTCATCAAAATCTTCATTAAGTATGGCATTAAATCGTGGATCATCCATATCTTCAAATACATGTAAAAAAAAAATGATAGGTTGTTAATAAAATACCATAAATCCAATTAAATATCATTCAGTAATAAAAAAAAAAATCACAGACTTGGGAAGAATAACTTATCACAAACTTGTCAAGTCTAAGAAGGTGTTTCACTTGCTTGTAACAAATGCAGTTAAGATGTTTGTTCTGAAGATAGTTATTTTATTGGAATACATGATAGAAGCATCCATCCTTATATAGAAAAAAGTAAATGATGCCTTGCATAAACAATTTGAATTTGTTTGTCGACATTATTGAAATAAGCATATCTACATATCTTTTGTACATGTTTTGCTTTCAATATAATTGTTCGCACAAGTTCTTTCATATATAAACTGTAAAATTTAAATATGGATGTTCTTTTGTATCAAACATCTTGTTACTTTCATGTGGCATCAACCAAATTATTGTCTTGCCTCTATTGTTCAAGATTTTTTATCCCTGTATTTTTGTCTTTATTATTCAAGATTCTTTATCCCTATATTTTTGGAATTTTTGTTTGTATGGTAAGTTGCACTCTAAAACCTATCACATGCATCATTTTCATTGGCAGCTTTTTCAAATAGGCATTCATTTGCAGCCTTTGGTCATCCTTTACTTTACCATTTATTTTCTTCTTTTCATACATTTTTCTTGTGTTGGCCGATTGTCTTCACCTTTATTATCATTCTCTATTTTTCATTTTTTATTATGTTAGCATCCATCTTATTTGGGTAATAAAGCTACTACTATACAAGGCTTCATTCCCTATTTTTTAAAGTATGATATTATATTAAAAGTCACACATCGTAACATGAATACTTCAAAAATTTATCATCCAAAACGTTGGACTTTGTACTATTTATTTCCACCAATATTCACAACAGACATACATATTGAATTATTGAAACAAACATTCATAAAAATAAAAGTATTACATATTTACGGTAAATAGTTATACTCACTAAAATATTACATGTTTACATTAAATTAAACGACATCGAGCTAAACAATGCAATAACACAACATCCGTAAAAGAGAATATGTTTTGGAACAACAACTAATCTTTTAAATTACAATCTGAATAAAAACAAATACAGGTAACCCAACAGTTCGATAACTCACATAAGAAATCCATAACTACAACAACATTTAAATAAAGATACAAAGCAATTAAAAACAACCAAAATGGATATACCCACATCTCACAACTTCAAATATTGAATAATACAATGAATGAAACTAACTACTGCAAATGGAAACTATTCTTTTCAAAACTAACAGCTCATTATTCTGCAAATGTAAACATGTATAAATAAATTATCAAGCATGTCAAATAACATAACACATTAAATTTACCTAGCACTTTAACGTAGTTAATAAATTAACGCTTTTAAAAATAAAATTATGCCTTGTCAGCTAAGCACGTTTACTTCATGCATACATTCGCTTCAACCATTTCAACTTCTCTTCAAGACCACCCATACTAGACCACATTTCTCTTTTCCTTCTTAAACTCAATTACTCCGTAGCAAAGTCATGAAAATCATCATCAATTGAAACTCCAGGAATTGAGTGGAGCTCAGTCATCACCTCGAGAATATTACAGCCTTACCGATCCATATGCAAAGAAGTGGAATCATTCTTAGTCAACATACTCTCAAGTAGTTGATCCCACCTTGACAGCAGCTAAACACCAATTCCAGACATCTTCTTCTTTCTACCTCGAACCTTAAAAGGATCTCTTTCTTTTCTTTTGCCATTACTCTTTGTGTTGCTGTTGCTCGACATATTCACCCCGCCAACCATTCGAGACATGTCATTCTCCAAATTTAGAATCTCAACCTCTTCTGAATTATCGCTTTCTTCTTCCAAATTAGCACCATTAATGTTGACATTGTGTGTGCCAGGATCGACATCATTACCACCAAGTACTCCTGACGATGGAGCTCCTGCATACTCTTTAGTAGCAACAATGTTGGAATACATTCTATCAAATTTAATCTTCAAAGACGGTTCAATATTATCATGTCTAAATTTTTTGGCTCCTCTAATTTCCTACATAAAAGAAATAAAAATAATTAATGCAACATCATGTATTTAAAAAATTTACGAAATCTAACAACAACAAATAAAATTATTAGGATCATGAGGAATTAACCTGAATTTTTGATTTTCACCACTCATCACTAGTTGAAATTGTTCATAATTCATTACTCCAACCTACACAAGTTTTATAAATCAGCTTTGTCCATATCCTCTAATCCTTTTTGCATCCATCACATTTGTTTTTCAATTGTGTTTTAATGAATGCATGGCCAGTTTGTTCTTCAAATGATGTTATAAGAAATTTTCATTTCGTTTTATCGAAATGAGTATTAGGTTAGATCGCATTCTCATATCAATGACCTTAATATAATACATAGGTCACAAAATGTATACAACATTTTTTTTATCCAAACAGCCTTATCCATAGATTCAAGACCTTTCATTGTATCTTTTAAAAATTTAACAAAAAAAAACAAGCAATGATATCATGTTTATATGCAAAAATCAGCATTAACACAAATACAAAATACTTATTATAAATAATAAGAAAAAGTAAAAAGTATAAAATACATGTTGTGGAACACTTTAGTTTATTGAATATATTTAACAAAGCACACTTTAATAACCCTTCTTTAAGGAAAACTAAAAGCATGAGGTGTTGATACAATATAGTTTTAATAATTTATAAGACAAAACAAAACAAAAAACACCAGGTTATGAGGGGTAATTATATAGATGACTATAAGCAAGTCACATGCTTGCTTACTGTAAAAATCAATAGTGAATTTTAATTTGCTCTTTCCCCAGCTTTCTACTTATTGGATTTTAAGTTTTGAAACTGACTACCTTATCTATTTGTTGGGGTTATTATTGGAGCAACAATTGTTCTTGTTAATTTTTTAAAAGTGAATTTAAGTTATGTTTAAGCATTGGATGCTCCTGGATTTCTTGTTTCCCTCAATATCAAATGAAAAGCACGAGGGACATATATCAGAGCTAGCATCAAAGTCATACAGTACAGACCAAGTGAATTTGTTCAAGACTTTAAACACTGCTTTCTACAAATCAAACGCAATTTGTAATTCATGACTTTAAACATTGCTTTTTACAAATCAAAATTAATCTGTAATTCAAGACTTTCAACGCTGCTATCTACAAATCAAGCCCAATCTGCAATTTATGACTTTTGTTTGTTAGAAAAAAGATGATTATTTACTCCTCTATATGAATAAAAAACCTCAGAACTTCACCAATTATACAACACCCTAATTCAATCCTCACAAACAAATATTACATTTCTTTCAAGCTATATACAAAAAGAAAATAAAGAAGCAGCAATTAAATCCAACTATTAGCTGAACTAAAAGAAACCCATTTTAGAGCAGACGAAACTCATATTAATAAATTAATCAAACATACAAAATTCCATAAAACATGAGTAATTTCAATAGAGAAAAAAATGTAAAAAGAAAAATCATCTACTTTTAAGAACAGGTTGCATACGAGTGCAATAATATGTAGTTAATTAACAACATTGATAATTAATCACAATAAAAACAAAAATAATAGAGCATCATAGAAATTAAAATTTGTAGATAATTAAAATAAATTTTAAGATGGAGATAAGGAAGAAACTCACGGTTACTCTTCTCTCGTTTGAGTTTCCCCAACACGGATCTGTTGTTTATTTCTGCAAACTAAAATAGTAAAGAAATGTTAGAAACATCATATGAAAATCTATGTTGAATTTGATTTGACTTGAAGAAGAATGAAGAAGGGGTGTAGGGATATAAGATTGTAATTTACAGAAAAAACAAAAAACAATACAAAGTTTTTTCGGTGAAGGTGAGAGAGAATGTTTTCAAAGAGAGAGAATGCCCCCAAAAGCAAATGGAAATTGCTTTTCAGAAATTGAGGCTCAGCCTCAGTTTCTGATAAGACCCATGTGTATAAAAAGTGTGGTGCATATCTAATCAAACACTATACAACTGCGTTTTAACATAACCACATCCGCAGCCGCAACGCCAAACACCTTCCTAGTGTTTTGGGACTTGTATCTGCTTTTGCTAGGGGTCTTATCTTAGGCGTTCATTATAGTTTTTTTTTTTTCTGCTTCTATTATAAAAGCTTGCCTTTTGTACCTTTTCTCTCCGGTTGGGCTTACTTTGTTGGTGTTTATAAATTGATCTAAAAATAGTGTAGACATAAATTATGATTTTGTTATTTTAGTTATAATTGCTAAACTCCATCTTGAAAAACACGCAACTCATGACTTGATTCACATTAGGTTTTAAGTTGAACAAAAAAAAACACCGACCTGATAAAACTCGAATGATCAAATAAGATTATTAATGATTCGGTTGACTAATTCAAACCCAATTAGATCAATTCTCAAATAAATTAAAAAACAACATTGTTTTAATAAAAATAATTGACCTCGATCGACTTGGTAATTCAATTACTCCAAACATTTTTTAAATTAGTGCCCTGACCAAATTTCACAAACAGTATCTTACCTCCATTAAAATTTTGTTCAAAATTGGGGTTAATGCATGAAAGTAATTCTTGAAGTGGACTTTCTTTGAAGTTAATGAAAGCTAGCTTTAATTAAGGGCTTGGCTAGCATGAACAGAAGCGTTCGCATTTGGAGGTCATTAGATCATCTCTAAACAGGTCATGGCATTTCTAGTGCACACTGTACAGTATACGATAAGGCAATAATAATATATTTGCTTAAATCATGGCAAAGTTAGGTTTTATTTTGGCTGTTCCTTCTGAAGTTTGGCACCTGCCTCCTCCAGACGTGAGAGATAGGAAATGCGACTGGGATGACTTTTGTCCTCCCCTAGTTTCTTCTTTTAAAATAAATAAATAAATAAATAAATAAAAGAAGAAAATCCTCCTTAAAAATATTACAAAATACAACTCTTGGACCTTGCCCCACGAGCAGATACATCATTTTATTATTTTAATAAAGTATTTGCCTTTCTCTCTCGCTTGTTGAACATTCTTAATATCAATTAAATAGATCATTATCTCTAAATCGACAATTACAACCAGGTTTTTCTAGAATTTTAAGGATGTAGAAACAGTAATTTTTAAAAAAATATATTTAATTAAACACATTGATGAAGATACAGCAGTGTTTATTAGTGTATTGTATTTAAATGTAACACGCTAGTTAATAATAGAATAAAAAAAGAAAGAAATTGCAAATAATGATAGCAGGTGATGCCGTTTAAGAAAAATAGTTGAAAATTGAAATGAATGGAAGCTGGCGTGTCGTCTCCAGCAACCAAGAAGATAATCTTAACCCATTAATCTCTCCCTTCAAGGCTGCAATTAAGTAAGTTTTGTTCATGATTTAACCTCTGTTTCAGAGACAAAATACTTGATGGCGATGGATCAGCCTCTCTGTGGAGAGATTGTGCAGAAGGGGCTCCACCCAACAACTCTGATCTTAGAATGGGCTGACCTTGAAGACGCTAAGTAGTTGCTTTCCCCCTGTAGAAGGCTCTGCATGACTCCCATCTTCTTATCGCTGAGTTTTTTCTTTGATTTTTTTTTTTAAAAAAATCTTGATTCATGTTATTGATGAGTGACTAATTAAACTAAGAGATCATGGGTTTATTTAATTTTATCAAATCCAAACTATGATCTTTTCCAGATCATCAAGTTAGTAAGTTAATTAATGGATCATTGATAAAAAGTTGTGTTTATATATTAATTACTACTTTAAATTCTGATTCTTCTCATTAAAATAATGTAATCATTAATTTGTTTGATGTTAACCCACTATCTCTCATGTCTAGGTGTTGATGATGAATACTTCAGAACTAGCTATTTTATTTATGTTTTGATGTGGATTGGATAATTTGTTTTTTTAAGCAAAAAAATGAATATAAAAGTTTTTTCAAAGTATTTTTTATATATAAAAAATCTTAATTATAAATTGAAAAGCCTATAAATACATCTAATTAAGTAAATTAAGAACAATTTGTATCAATAAATAAATAAATAAAGTGTTAACGTTTCTATTTGACTCGTCTCGCTGCAGGTCGAATAAGTTTTTTTAAACGCAAAAGAATAAATGTGTAGATGTTATTAACGCGTTTTTGACATCGAGTAAAAAAATATAATTATAAATTAAAAATTCGATACTTACATATAATAAAATAAAGATTATATGTGTTAATAAAAAAACATGTAAGATCTCAAATTAATTTTTAATGTAGGAGAAAAATAGGATATTGTTGCAATTGCTACAATAAAACACCATTTACTTTTAGTTTTGTATAATATTTTTCAAAAAAAATATAAAGAAAAAAAGGAAAAAATACAAAAGAATAAAGATAAGAACAAAAAGAATGGTGTAAATAGATCAAATATATAGTGATAAATATTTCAAGTGTAATGAATAAAAAATAATTTTTTTTCAGAAAGAAAGTGCAAAAAAAAAAGGAAACACCAAAAAAATATATTACAAAAAAAATGAAGACAAGAAAAAAAATGGTGATAAATAAGCTAAGTGTAAAGTGATAAATATGTCAAGTATAAGAAAAAAAGGAAAAAATCTAAGAAAGTTTTTTCTAAAAAAACGATTTACAAATTTATCACTGCTACAATTAAAAAAAATCAATTATGTAATTTCTATAGTGAAAAAGGGTTTTCTTTTAGTATATACAAGGTAGTTGGCCCGCGCTACGCTGCGGACTCACCTTTTATTTTCATAAAAAATTTTGAGTCCTGACGCTGATAGGACCCAAGGCTATTTTGGATCCTGCACTTGGCCGGGACCCAACGCTATTTGGATCCTGCGCTATTTTGGGTGCTGCCCGGCCAGGAGTCAAGGCTATTTTGGGTCATGCACTAGGGCGGCCCCAAGGCTATTTTGGGTTCTGCACCGGCAGAACCCAAGGCTATTTGAGTCCTGAACAGTTACGATCCAAGGCTATTTTGGGTCTTGTACGCGGCCAGGACCCAAGGCTATTTTGGGTTTTGCAGATGCAGGATCCAAGGCTATTTGGGTCCTATACACCGTCGAACCCAAGTTTATTTTGGGTTCTGCACAATGTTGGACCCAACATAGCTATTTATAATATTAATAATAACATTTAACTTGTTTGTCCAAGTTTTTATATTTTTTAATCATTTTAAAAAAATACATATGGTTTTTCTTCGATGGTAATAATAATTTTTTTTCAATTTACTAATGATAATATTAATCATAATAATTTATAATTCTACCATTCAAATCAAATCTATTATTGTGTTTTAAACACAAATAATACTATTTTTAATTTTAATACTTTTAATTATAGTAAAAAAATAATATTTATAATACAAATAATAATATTTTTAAAATTAATACTTTTAATTATAATAAACAAAATAATATTTATAAGACAGATAATAATATTTTATCATATTAATAATAATATTAAACTTATCTAATCAAAGTTTATACAATAATATTCTTTTTATAAAACTTTTTTTAACAATAATAATAATGATAATTGTTATTATATTTGTTTTTCAATTTTCTTCTATTCTTAATATTAATACTTTTAATTACAATAATGATAATAATATTTAGAATACAAATAATAATATTTATAATATTAATAATAATATCAAACTTGTCTGGCCAAAGTTTCTATAGTAATAATTTTTTTTTGAAAAACTTATTAACAATAATAATAATAATAATGATAATTGTTATTATATTTTTTTTTGTATTTTTCTTCTCTGCAGAGTCTGTCGATCTAGCCGCGCGGGTCTCTAAACCCAAGGGGTGTGAGAACAAACCTCGACGGCCGGGTCTGCACCCAGCGCGCAGGTCTGCTGGCCAGGCACTTGGGGCTGCAGACCCTGCTTCGCGGGTCTGCACATCCTAGGCTAGCGGGTCTACAAACCCCAGGCTCGCGAGGCTGCACCCCCGCTCGCTCTAGGGCTGCAGCCAGGCGCGCAGGTCTGCCCCCAGCGCCCAAGGTTGGTCAGACCCCGCGTCAGGTATCTGCTGCCTAGGGCCATGGCCAGGCGCACGTGGTCGTCCCCAACACCCTGGCTTGGCAGCCTTAGCGTCAGGTATCGACAGCCTGAGCTAATTAATTATAATTAATTAATACTTTTAATTACAATATTTAGAATACAAATAATAATATTTTATCATATTAATAATAATATTGAACTTGTCTGATCAAAGTTTATACAATAATATTTTTTTAAAATTTTTTTTTAACAATAATAATAATAATAATAATGATAATTTTTATTATATTATTTTTCAATTTTCTTCTATTCTTAATATTAATACTTTTAATTGCAATAAAGATAATAATATTTAGAATACAAATAATAATATTTATCATATTAATAATAATATCAAACTTGTCTGGCCAAAGTTTCTACAGTAATAATTTTTTTTTTAAAAAAGTTATTAACAATAATAATAATAATAATAATAATAATAATAATAATAATAATAATAATAATAATTGTTATTATATTTTTTTTCATTTTTCTTCTCTGCAGGGTCTGCCGATCCAGCCGCGCAGGTCTTTAAACCCAAGGGTTGTGAGAACAGACCTCGGTGGCCGAATCTGCACCCAGCGCGTGGGTCTGCTGGGCAAGTGCTTGCGGCTGCAGACCCTGCTTCACGGGTCTGCACACCCGAGGCTAGCGGGTCTGCAGACCTCAGGCTTGTGGGGCTGCACACCCGCTCGCTTTGAGGCTGCAGCCAAGCGTGCAGGTCTGCCCCCAGCACCCAAGGCTGGGCAGACCCCGCGCTAGATGTCTGCTGGCTAGGGCCGTGGCCAGGCGCACGTGGCCGTCCCTAGCGCCTTGGCTTGGCAACCTTAACGCCAGGTATCGACAACCTGAGCTAATTAATTATAATTAATTAATACTTTTAATTACAATATTTAGAATAGAAATAATAATATTTTATAATATTAATTGTGAAACCCTTGAATAAATCTACATGGAATGGGAAATAAATATTTTTCAGATACAGTAAATTGAATATTTACCTTAATGGGGGCGGTATTGGATTTTTTAAATTATTCGGGAAAATTATTTTTATGTACACATCGGTGTAAATATTATGATATAAATGTAAACCTACAAGATAGTGAATTAAATATTACACTGAGCATGTCAAATTTATATTTACCTTAGAGGAATGATATTGGGTTGAGAAATTTGGACAAAAAAGTTTATGTACCGAGTTTAAAAAATGGAAACTTGAAAAATACCGGAAAATAAAAAAAAGACTAAAATGAGAATAAAAATTATATGAAAGAAAATAAAATTAAATAAAAAATAGTAACATGTAATTTAATGAAATTCAAATTCACCAGTTTTAAGTTTGGTATAAATCAGCTTCAGGACCGGGAAAAATTACTCGTGAAAAATTAAAGGTGCAAGGCAAGGACATAAAGGGAATTTTTAAAATTTATTGCCTATAAATAGGCTTGTTGGCCGAAACTTATAGAAATGTTTAGGAATGAAAATTATTCATCTTTCTTAGTTATAGATAATAGAAAGAAAAAAACAAAGGAGATTTTGGATTTGTGAGGAGGTTTGTGAGATTTACTGATTTTAAACACTTATACACTTGTGATTAATATAGGAAATTAAGAGACAGTAGAGTTTAGTGAGAGAAGATAAGGAAAGTGAGGGAAGAAGAGGAAAGCTTGAAGCAATTTCAATTTGGCTAGCTTTTGGAGGATATATTAGTGATTGGTAAGATATTCTAAACTTAATTGGGTTGATTAATATGAATTTGATTGAATTGTGATTGAATTTGTTAGAATTATATCATTAGGGTTTATTTATGAATTTTGGGGTTTTTGTCAATTGATTGTTAGAAATGTTAAAATGAGTATTATGAATGTAAATTGAGTGACATATATGATATTCTAAACTTAATTGAGTTGATTAATATGAATTTGATTAATTGTGATTGAATTTGTTAAGATTATGTCATTAGAGTTTATATGTGAATTTTGGGGTTTTTGTCTATTGATTTATAGAAATATTAAAATAAGTATTGTGAATGTCAATTGATGTTATGAAAAAAAGAAAG
This sequence comes from Populus trichocarpa, assembly GCF_000002775.5. NCBI lineage: Eukaryota > Viridiplantae > Streptophyta > Magnoliopsida > Malpighiales > Salicaceae > Populus > Populus trichocarpa. The sequence continues at coordinate 6,539,840 of NC_037294.2, read as the reverse complement.
AAAAAAATTAATTACTTTAGTAGGAAAAGCTCCTTGCATAGTCGGCCAAACTAAAAGAAATGATATATGAGTAAATATGGTCATTAGTGTAGAAAATATGATATATGAGTAAAGTTTGGAATAGAATGATATATAATTTCAAGGTTAACTAATATATTGGAATTCTAGTAATGTGAGTGAAGAAAGGAAAGATTAGAGGAAATATATTAAGGAGTGTGTTTGGTTATGTAATATATGGAATATAATTTTGATTTTAGACTATGCTAGAAGTAAAGAAAAGAATTGGAAAAGAAAAGAAATGGAAAAAGGCTTTATGACCGAAAATGAAGAATTGGTGTAGGAAAAGATTTTAGTGATGAGTTGGTGTGTAATTTGATTCTTAAGTAGTTATATGAAAAGGGCAAACTAGAATAGAAGGAAATTTCTATATAAATATATTCAGGAATAAAGAAAGGGAAATACCGAATATCACTTTGAAACTATAAGTTAGTTTTAAAAAACTTTTTGGGTATATAATGAAATGAAATGAATGAAATGTTAATCGTGATATTTTCCTTGGATTATGAGGAGTTTTTGGAGCAGCATCCTCAGCAGTGGGAGGAGCACGCTTAATTGAAGATTCAGGTAAGTGTTATTGCACCTTAATCTTTTAATTCAGTAACTAAATTCTTACAATGTTTTAATGTTATTAAGTACTTATAAGGAATTTATATTGAAGAAAGGCTTAGTTAGAGATGATAATGGTTGAATTAATGATGATTATATATATATAGAAATATTATGTTTGGTTATGTGTTAATTGAGAAATAAATTATGGTGTTGAAGAGCAAGTGTATGAGAAGATGATTTAGTAGTGAAGGGTATGATAATGGAGAGATTATGTGAAGACAGGAAAATAAAATTGGTTTGTTGCTTCCATTATGATGGTGAGCCACTAATTATGTTGTTTTCATCTTTGGATGAAAACCAATGTTTGTTGCTTTCATTAATGAATGGAAGCCACTGTTTGTTGTTTTCATTTCAAATGGAAACCATTGTTATGTTGCTTTAGGCCAATGTTTGTTGTTTCCATGGTTGATGGAAATCATTGTATGTTGCTTCCTTTATTAAATGGAAGTTAATGATGTATAATGAAGTATTATAGGGAAACTCATATTAGGATATAAGAGTATATAAGGAATTAAGACATGGAAAAGGTTGTAAAGGTGGAGATAACTAGATGGTGGGTTGGTAAACTCAATATAGGAAATGGATTATCAAGAAAGTGGTTTATAGAAAGATAAGATAATTATTTGTACTTATTAAATCATTTATGTTCTTCAAAATGATTCGAGGATTACCTTTAGTAATAGTAAATTATTTATTCATGTAATTTTTATTTTGTTTTGTTGTATATAGGTGTTGGACCATCATATGTAGCAGGGCAAAGCTAATTGGTTATTAGGATAATTTGTAGTGTTAGGTATCTTTTATACAGTATATTCCTAGGTGTGTATTAATTAGAATTCTTTACATAGTTTTTAAACCCGACCCGGTATATTAAGCGGGTCACGGGTCAACCCAAAATAAAAAAAGACTGCTTTTTGAAAGGTTTCTCTCTTTCCATATTTTCCGCTCTCTGTTTGCTATGTATGTGTTGTTCATTGGCGTCAATCTACACATCTGGGCAAAGTAACATAAAAAAAAGACTTGTTTTTTCCCCTTCGATCCCTCTCTTTCTTCTCCAAATTCTCACTTTATCGCTACCTAGTTTAGGACGACAGAATAGAGAGAGAAGAGAGCTGGGAAAAGAAAGGTGTTGTTTTTCTAATCTGAAAAAAGATTTCAACTTGAACAGATCTAGGAATTCCTCCACTCCGCAAGCTTTTTCTTATCTCTTTCTTCCTTTATCAATTTGACTGATTGTTTCCAGTCACTGTCACTTCTTGTTGTTTCTTAATAATGGCTTCACCTGGTAATCCAAATCAACAACAAGAGGTGGGGGAATATACAGGAAGGAGGAGGTTTAGATTTGAATAAACTATTCAAGCCCTCTTCTTCAAATCCTATGAATATGATGCAGCCCCATATCCAATAACAGCAACAAGAAGGTCCTTCTCCATCTCCCAATAGCAACACTACCACAAGCTGCCTTTTAATGGTAAAAGGCAAAAACAACAAAAACAACGTCGTTTCACGTGCGTGTGTGCGTGTATATATATATATATATATATATATATATATATATATATATATATAAACAGGTCGGGTCTCAGCCGGGTTTACCCGAGTTGACTGGGTTTCGCCGGGCCAACTCCCCGACGGGTTTTTACTTAAACCCGGACCGGTCCCAGGACTGGGTCGGCCGGGTCCCGGGCCGACCCGCCGAGCCGGTCCGGGTTTCAAAACTATGATTCCTTAGTTATCTAGTAAATAATCCTTTTGTAACTTTTTGTAATTCTTGTGTGATAATACCATTTTCTTTTTTCTAGACTTTAATTGATGATATATGTACTACTTTTATATTGTTCTTGTTCATAAGGTATATATGATGGATGAAAGAATTGTGTGATGTGTTGAGTAATGATGATAGAAGTAAGTCCAGGATGGTTGGACTATGTAATGATGGTGGTTTGGGTAATTATGAATTAGTCGATAACTTGGTACTTCATAAATACGAAGGAAACTCTGCTAAAATTTCAGTAGACTCCTTTCACATGAAAATGCAAATATGATAACGTGTTAAGGTGAATCTTTTATATACAATTTTTTTTTTCCTAAAGGAGTCATATTACTATGATTAATGGACTTATTGTGTCATGGAAGGTAGGGTGTTACATTAATAATAATATTAAACTTATCTGATCAAAGTTTATACAGTATTATTTTTTTTAATTTTTTTTTAACAACAATAATAATGATAATTGTTATTATATTGTTTTTCAATTTTCTTCTATTCTTAATATTAATACTTTTAATTGCAATAAAGATAATAATATTTAGAATACAAATAATAATATTAAACTTGCCTGACCAAAGTTTCTACAGTAACAATTTTTTTTGAAAACATTAATAATAATAATAATAATAATAATAATAATTGTTATTATGTTTTTTTCATTTTTCTTCTCTGCAGGGTCTGCCGATCCAGCCGCGCAAGTCTCTAAACCCAAGGGTTGTGAGAACAGACCTTGATGGTCGGGTCTGCACTTAGCGCGCGGGTCTACTGGCCATGCGCTCGGGGCTGCAGACCCTGCCTCACGGGTCTGCACACCCTAGGCTCGCGGGGCTATAGACCCGCTTACCCTAGGGTTGCAGCCAGGTGCGCGGGTCTGCCCCTAGCGCCCAAGGCTGCGCAGACCCCGCGCCAGGGCAAGTGTGCATGGCCTGCCCAATGCCATGGTCTGGCAGCCCAAGTGCTAGGTGTCCGCATCTCCAGGGGGTGTGCCTCCAGCCAGCCGTTTGTGGCCTGCAGGCTGCAACCTCACTATGCCCCCACCAAACAGTGCAATTCACAGTGAAAGAACTCACAGTGTACAGTATCCCACGCTATAGTAAAACATTGATCCCTTTTAGTTATAGTTAATATAATTTAATTTCTTTTTTATACACAATGCTTTTAAAATAGAACACAATACACATACACACACACACTAACAAGAAATATAAGGCGTGGCTTTTACACATACACACACACACTAACAAGAAATATAAGGCGTGGCTTTTTAACAATAGCATTAGACACAATTTACTAAGGATTGCTACATTGAAGTTATCGTTTTTCCCTTGAGTGGAGAAAATATGAGGCTTTGTGCTAAAGATAATTTGATCTTTTCATAGGTCCTTTGGTCATTAAAAGGTTACTCATAGGAATGTTAGTTTTTTTCATATTTTTTGTACAATAAAATTATGTTTTTACCTCCGAAGTCAACAAAATTTAAAGTTGTTGGCTAATGGTTTTTTCATCTTTTCATAAATTTTAAAACAGTAAAAATATTTCTTTACCCTTAAGTTTTGTGTAATAATTTTTCAAAAAAATGTAAAGAAAAAAAAACAGAAAAATTACAAAAGAATGAAGATAAGAACAAAACAAATGGTGGAAATAGACCAAGTGTAAAGTGATAAATATTTCAAGTTTAAAAAATAAAAAATAATATTTTTTCCAGAAACAAAGTGTAAAGAAAAGAAAAGGAAAAACTAAAAAAAAATATTATAAAAAAATGAAGCCAAGAAAATAAATGGTTGCTTTTTTTTTTCCTTGGCCTTTTGTTAATTTTTTATTGGTTTTCAATCTCATTTTTCAATCAAAGTTTGTGATGTTTTATTTTTTCTAATTTCACCCTTATTATTTTGATTTATTTCTCCCTTTGTTATTTGTTTTCCAGTTTAACCATTCAATTGAAAATTTTAGTTTGCCCTCTAATTTTTTTATTTTTATTTTCACTCTTATTCTTTTAATTACAATTTTATTTTAGATCTTTTTTTGTAATTGATTATTTTTTCTCGGTTTCGTTGTTCAACAGTTGATTTGTTAGGGATTGAGTTTCATATATTTTTCATTTATAATGCTTCCGATCTAATAACCCGAGTCACGGATTTGAAAAGTTAATGTCATTCGACATCTTTTTTTCTCATTTTCTTTTAGGATCTTATTGTTCTCCATCAGATTTTTTTTTTGATTATCTTCAATTTATTTTCTATAAGTTTATCCTGATCACATGATTTAGGTCACAAGTTTTGCAAGCCTTTTTTAAATAGAAGTTTTTATATAAAAAAATTATTTTATTTCTACTTGATTTTTAAAGATATTATTCTAATGATTTGTTTTTTTGTCTTATATAGATGAAATTTATTTTTCAAAATAAAAAATATTTATTTTTTCATAATATTTCTAAAATGTTCGACTTTGCATAATATTTTTTTGGGCTCAATAAGTTTTATTTTTATTTGTGTTTCTCTTACCTTTTATTGATTTAAATAAACAAGTTTATTAAACACAACTGGATAAATATCTCATTTTGTGTGATTAAATATCTTAATTTACATTCATCTCTCAACTTTGTTCAATTTCTCTTTTAGTTATTGTTAATGAGTTCTTTTTTTTTATTTATATAGATCATTATCAATTTTTTTAATTAGATTCTTGCATAGATTTTCGATTTACACCTTGAATTTTTTAAAACACATTGAAATAACCTGCATACCCAGTATTTTAAAAAACATTAAAACTTATGGTAGAGCGCGGGTTCAATAGCTAGTGATGAGAGAAATAATGAGATGTAGTTGATTCCCTCATGAAATGAATTAAGAACAATTTGGCATTTTAGTCAAATACTAGATAGCTTGCCCGCACTTTGCTGCAGGCTAGGCTGATTTTTTGTAACATTAAAAAATGATACTTAAGTGTTGTAAGTGTATGTTGAAGAAGGCAAAAAGATTAACGACTCAACATAATAGAAAGAGAAAAGAAAAAAAATACTAAGAATCAAAACATTGAATGGTTGAAGGATAAAATTAAAAAATAAAATCTATAAGCAAAACAAAGTCTAAAAAAAAACTACCAATAAACTCAGGTGAGGTAGCCAAAACTCGCAAGTAAGATCATGTGAATGTGATAATCTAATAAAAGAAAAAACAAGAAAAAAGATGAATCTTAATTTTAAAAAGAATCGAATTTTAAAGGATAAAATAAAAAAGGATTAAAAAAAAAGCTATCTAAAAAAAACCTAGGCCACCAAGCTAAACATTTTGACTAGACCGTGAGATGAGAGTAACCTGATTGAAAGCAAAACAAATAAAATAATAAAGTTTATTATTCAAAACAAACAACGTCAAAAGAAATAATCAGGAAAATAAATAATGTATACCCGTGTTAACTTTTCATATTCATGATCTTAGCTAGTGACTAAACGAGAAGCACCCCATCTCAAAAGCCACTATTTTAAAACTTGGCTCGACCCAAAGGGTTGACCCGTGACCTAGGTGACTTGGGGCTCAAGCTAATCCAGGTTTTAAAAGAGATTAAGGGAAAATTGATCTAGTGTTAAACGATAGAAAACCTAGGTTGACCCGAGTCTATAATAACCTGAGGCAAATCCAATAAAAATTAGATCAAAATCAATTGACTATTATCCTTTATTTTAGTTTTTTAAAAATATGATGTCATTTTTACTTATTCATAAAATAAAATAAAAAATTGGTTGACTTGGGTTCTTTTGGTTTAACCCTCTCAACTCAAGACTTGGTAGTTTTCTCGGACCGACTCTTGGGTTGGGTCTAAAAACTATGGAAAAAACAATGGAGGCCAGATCCTAATAAATCAAATGTCAAATAATGAGATAAAAAAAATATATCAATTAAGAGAATAAAAATCTCATATGAAAAAAAAAAGAACACAACCTAAAGTTTTGAATAGAAGGGAAAAAAATGGAAACAAATTCAAATTAACATAAGAATCTAAAATAAAAATCAAGAGAATAAGAACCAAATTCAAAAAATGTGAAAAATCAAGATTACAGATCCAATGATGAAATTGAAAACAAATTAAAATTTAATAAAGGGGCTAAGAATCAAAATTAAAAATCAAAAGATTGAGTGTTAAACTTGAAATATCATCAAATCTTGAATTGAAAAGAAAAATCAAATTCACAAAAAAATCCAAAACAAAAATCAAAATCAAGAGAGTGAAGATCGAATTAAAAAAAACTGAAAAAATTAAAAAGATCAAAATCAAAATCCACTATTTTAAACCACTGATCAACCTAATAGGTTGACTCGTGACTTAAGGAACCCAAGGCTTAGGCAAGGTCGGGTTTCAAAAGAAATTGGTGGAGAATTGATCTAGTGTAAAGTGGTCAAAAAATCAAGTTGACCCATGTCCTAGTGAATACGGGGCAAATGCAATCATAACAGGGTCAAAATTCATTGACTATTTTTCTCTGTTTTTTTTTCTTTTCAAAATGATGCCATTTTTATTGTTTTATAAAACAAAAAGATTTGATTGGTGGTTTGTTGCCGTCAGTTTTTTAATTGTGTAATTTTTTTAACAGTAGAAAGAGATGTAAAAAAGTTATTAATGCAACATAAAACAAAGAAAATCTGTGATTCAGGTAATTGAAAGAGATTCCCCATTTGTCAAAATAGCAACCCAAAAAGCAAACTAAAAATACCATAAAAGCGAGTATTTGATGCTTATATTTAATTAATCGATTTAATTTAATTCAAATAAAGTCTAGAAAAAAAGTTATAGGTAACTTGTGTTTTTTCCAAAACAAATGGAAAATCCCATAAAAAGTTAAAAAAAGAAAAAGAAAGAGAGAGTAAGAAAACGTTTGAAGATGAAACTAGAAAAAATGAATTAAAAAAAGGAGAAAAAAACTAAGCAAATCTAGATGAACCTTATAAACTCAAGTTAATTTCTCAAAATTACAACCTGTTAAATTCCACATCCGGGCTAAACTAAGAAGTTGAATATCCAATAAATTTAATGTTGAAGGATAAGATGAATTAATTTAATTAAAAACAAACCAAATTCCTTCTAAAAGAGTAAGATTTAACAAAGAGTACAAAAAAATCGAGGGAATACCAAGCCAATTTAATGTTGAATGATGAAATAAATTAATTTGATCTAATTAAAAAAATTTCTTTTAAAAGATGATCTAAAAAAGACAAAAAAAACCCAAGGTAACTCATGGTACTATGAAAAAGTATGAAAAATCCCATCGGAAGCGGAAACAAATACCGGATGATGAAACCAAAAAAATGATATTAAAAAAAGGAAACAAAAAACCAAGCAAACCCGAGCGAACCTCGTAACCTCAGATTAATATCTTAAACTCACAACTCGTTAAGCTCTAAACCTGAGCTCAATCAAGAAAGTCAATACCCGACAAATTGAATGTTCAAGGATGAAATCACAAAATAAAATCAAACTAAAAAATTTTAAGGGTAAAAACAATAGCAATAAAAAATTTAAGGATAAAATTCGATAGGAAAAAAAAAAACCAAAATTTGAATGCTTGTCTAAATAATGTGGTAGGGGACATTGAGGAAATCTACGAGTAAAAATAGAAAATAGGAGTTGACAAACCATACGTTAGATACATTAATTTTTTTGAAAATAAAAAGGGATGAATGACATATCATTCACCCTTCATTGCAAAAAAAAAATATATAAGTTGAGGTGCACGGATTCGGGTTTACAGGCCCAAATATACTTGGGCTTGGGTAATTTGCCAGGTGTGCGGGGCTGACATGCCATGCTTAGTAGCATTAGGCTTTTCTCATTTTTCTTAATTATTTTTTGCAAATATTTTGAATTAATCTTCTCCCTTTTTTATGTATTTTTTTAGTTTATATTTTTTTTATTTCAATATAAATAATACCCTTTTATTTTTAAATTGTTTTGTTCATATTTTTTAAATAGTAGTTATTTTCTAATTATTTTATTTTTAAAATATTTCAAAGAGATTGTTGTAATTTATATGTGTGTTTTTCTTTTATATTTGATATAAATAAACTATATTTGTATGATGTATTTAAAAAAAGTTGTGTTCTTCTTGGTGAAAAAAATAGCTTGATGTATTTAAGATAAAAAAATAAAATAAAAACACATAAATTCAAAATAAAAGTGAGTGTCAAATATTTGAATACTCGTCTAAATAGTGTGGTACGAGACATTGAGGAAAACTAAGGGTAAAAATAGAAAATAGAAGTTGTTATCTAGTTTTATGATACCTAATAACCCTAACTAGTCTTTAGAGTTCTAGGTAAGGGAGTTAGTTATCCTAAATAAGAAATAATAATCTTAAATTATCATACCTAAAGTAAATTGCATTGTACTTGCTTCTAATAATAAAAATATTTATTATGCTCTTGCTAAAATTGGTCTAAACTGGTATGTGTATTCTAATAAAGATGATCACCAAGTCTAAGATAATGATTTGAGATCTAATCCTAACAACAAGGTTAAGTCCTAGTTTCTAAAACACGAATGTTGAACTTAATTGGTAGAATACTAATTTGTTGTACAAAAGAAAAATAAATAAAAAATAAACCTTTGAACTCACGAAGCAAACTTATAATTTTTTTTAAAATGATAAGTTGGTATAATTTTAAAAACAAGTTATTTTTTTCAACTTTTGAAAAACAAGGCCCGTTTTTTAATCTTACTATCTTGGGTTAAGCCTAAATCACATAAAAATATATTTTTTATTTTTTTTATAAGAAAATAACAAAGTTCTATATCTGATTTATAAGATTAAACTCGTTGAGTGACAATATTGCCAATGTATTGATCATTTGATAAAAACCATTGACAAAAGCTAAACTCATTGAGCGACTATAGTGTCAATGGACTGATCATTTGATAAAAACCATTGACAAAAGCTTTTACATATTTAGGTATATATTTGAAAAATATTCCCACCACCTTTAAAAACCTCATTCATGAGCATATTAACATCCACATAATTGAAAACCAACAAAACATTAGAAATCATTCCAATCAATATGTCAGGCTTAAAATCAAACTTTATGAGTTTGACCAGAATATTCTAGAATCTAACCTAGCAACAGCAGCGCCTGATTTCCACGCACTGGAATAATTGATAATGCTAAGTTGGGTTGCACATACTCTTCACGTGTAGAGCTAAACTTGTAAAAACAAAAAAAAAAAACAAAAGAAGAATCTTTAAGCTATGTTTTGGGTAGAATTTTCTGGTTATTTAAGGTGAGTTTGAGTTTGATTTTTTGGGTGGATAGGCACTATGATGAGATAAAGATCATGGTTGTTACTGGGTTGAGATCGAGCTTGTTAGATCTGGGTTGAAGGACTAGGTTCTCTAAGTTGAAGGGATGGATTTTTTGAGTGGCTTGGTTTGCAAGTTTTCTAGATCGAAGGGAAATGATATTTGTCATTGTTATGGTTGTTGGATCGGTGGAAGATGACTGGTGATGGGGGGTTGGTTCGCGTGGAAAAGATGGATTGTGGATTGTGTTACTATGGCTAGAGTAAGGGTTATAGCTTTGAGGGCTGACAAAGATTCGGTTGCAGCTTAGTTGTTTGGCTTGGAGGGCTGACAAAGATTTTCTAAATCCAGTTTTATTTTATTTTGTCTTTTTAGTTTTTCTTGATTTTTTTTCTTTTTAAATATAGGTTTAAAAAATCGATTATGATAGCTATCATCTCTTTACAATATTTACAGCACAAAATTATTGAAAAATTATTTTTTTACTTTGTATAATGAGTTTGTAGAGAAATACAAGAAAATATTTGAAAAGAAACATATTGTTTTGAGAATACTTAAAAAGATAAACTTGAGAGGTGACTAATCTCGACTGGAAAATTAACAATGAGTTAACTTAAAAGATAATCAACCTCAACAAAAAAAATCTAAAAGGGATAGACTCAAAAGGCGACTAACCTCAACAAGAAAACTAAAATGGTCAATTTGAGAGACGACCAACCTCAAAAAAAAAAAAAAAAAATGGTCAATTTCAAAGGTGACCAACCTCAGCAAAAAATATAAAATAGATCATCTCGAGAGGCGACCAGCTTTAATTGAAAAATATAAAATGGTCAACTTGAGAGGCGACTAACCTCAATTGAAAAATCTAAAATAGTCAATTTGATAAGCGACTCACCTCAATATAAGATCTAAAATTGGTCATCTCGAGAGATAACCAACCTCAATTAAAGAATCTAAAATGGTCAACTTAAAAAGAGGCCAACCTCAACAAAGAAAATATGAAGTGTGTCAACTCGAAAGGCGTCCAAACTCAATTGGAGAACATAAAATTTGACCAACCTTAACAAGAAATCTAAAATAGGTCAATTCAAAAGGCGACCAACCTCAATTGAAAAATCTAAAATGGACAACCTGAAAGACGACTAACTTTAATAGACGACCAACCTTGACTAGAAGAGTTGAGAGTTCTTTGCTACGGGATTCAACCAAAGGTGTCTTGATTATAAACTCAACATGAAGTTTTTATCTATACTTTCCATCATAAATTGACCCTTGAACTAGAATTTATATATGAAACGAATACATTTAGGACACAATAATACCATGATAGCTATACAAATCAAATAAATCAAGCAAAATATCAAGAAACATTGCTTACGTTATTAACATATGTGAGATGTTGTTAAGCAACTGTAACAAGGAAAGATTATGGTGTGTGTGTGGAGTATGATGGTGATATAACAAGATATGAGGTTATGTGGGCTAATAGTGGCAAAAACAATTAGGGAGAAACATAGTGCTAAATAATTAATTAAAAAGAAAACCATTCAAAGTCCTAAAATCCTAAAAAAAATGTTAATTAAAACCCTGGACTAGAAGCAAAACATTATGATTAAAACCCGATAAAAAAAACCCAACCTTGAACATAAAAAAACACAATTTAGCACAACAAATGAGGAAACATAACAATAAAATATTTAAGAGTAGAGACCGAAGACTAGAAAGTCGCTGATGAGAGAGATCGAGAGAGTATGTGAGTAGGGGTAGGAGGGGGGGTGAGGAGGCATGCAACTGCGTTAGTGAGGTACTAGTTTAGGGTTTGAGAAATTTTTCATTTTATACTTATTTTTGGCTTTTATACTCTATTTGGTTTTGATTGAATAGGTTTGATTTTGTTCGATTCAGTTTGGTTTGTTTTAGATTTTTGAAACCAAATTGACTCGGATTTCTTTGGATTTTTAATCATTTTTTTTTGTTTTATTTCTTTGGCATAGTTTTTTCAATTATTTTCTCGATGGGTTGATTTTTTTAACACCCATATTCCAAATACATATTTGTGTTCTTATGAACATAGTTATGAAACTTGGCCTAACTCAGAGAAATTTACCGATTCAGAACTTGGCTCAAACCGAATTTCATTTTGAACCAGATTGTTTTTACCAAACCGACATCATTTCATTAAAAACATATGAAACAATGTTGTTATAGTTAAAAAAATTTGACCAGTCAAAAAATGAGTTGACTGGTCAACCACTAGTTAACTCGACCAACCCATAACTTGGGTCTTAGGCCGCCTTATAACTATATTTATGAGAATCATATATCGAGGAAAGGGTGGCCTTTCAATCCTTATTGGTTTGGGCATCATTGAAAGGAGGCTTTTAAAAAAAAATCAGCACTTCATTCTTACATAAAAAAAAAAAAATTTCTTTGAAGAAAAATCCATTCTTTCATAGGCTGTTTGAAACGAATTCTTTACCATAATTGAATTTAATTATAGTGTTCATTTTAATTCAATTTATAAATAAGTTGGATTCATATGTTTGGAAGAGATGGATTCAATTTATTTTATTTTCTATATTACCCTCATCATCACGTTTATTTTATTCATTTAAAGATCTCTAAAAAAAAAATTACTTTAGAAAATACATTATCTTTTTAGAGATTGAATTCCCTTTGAAAAGAGATTGAATTCCCTTTGAAAATTAAAGAGGTTGGCTTTTGATTTACTTTTACATAATTTTTAGAGATTGAATTCCCTTTAAAATTAAATTATTAACATTAAAAATAATAAAATATTAAAACCACTTAATTTTACTCAATTTAGAAAATTTCAATCATGAATAAACTCTATTTTGTAAAAATAAGGAAACTAATCTCTCACACTAAGATTCATAGAAAATATTTAACATGAAGATATTTTCTATAGAATGTTAAGGCATAATAGTTTTACATTATTCATTTATTAAAAAAATATCAATTATTAGATTTATGTGATTTATTAACGACATCCACTAATTTAATGCATGAGATACTTATTCGCCTGTTGATATTTTTTTGATAAGTGAATTATATACGAGATTAACATTATTCATTTTTTTATGAAATAAAATATATAGAAATAAAAAGAAAACAAAAATAATTTTCCAAAAAAGAGAATCTTCCCCTCCATTTATATATTCAAACTTGCACATCTGGACCGAAGTGCGTCTTACGCAACCTACAACTGGCGCGTGTTGAAAAACATGCGGAACTTTCACTCACAAGCCATAAAGGGTGAATCGATCATCAAGATTGCAGTTTATTGAAAAGAGTATCCAATTTTTGAAAATTATTATTCTGTCCTTGTAGTTGTGTAAAAACAGTTAATTAATCCATTGAATTTAGAAAATCCAATAAGCTTGAGCTATCAACTAATTGGTTTGGAATATTAATGAACATAAAGCATATTTTCAAATATTTCTTAAGAAAATATCATTAAAATAACTAAATAATCCTTATATTTAAATTGAGGCTAATACATATTTAGGAGAATTATTTCTCTTAACAATTATTATTAGGGGTGAGAAAAAAACCGATTAAACCGAGAAAATAAATAAAAAAAATAATCGAAAAAACCGAACCGTGAAAAAAAACCGATTAAAATTTTGAAAAAACCGACAGGTTCGGTTCGGTTTTATAAGCCTAAAATCGAAAAAACCAAATCGAACTGAACCCAAACTGAAAAAAACCCGGAAAAAAATCGAGCCAAACCTGAAAAAAACCGAGCCAAATCGAGCCAAACTGAAAAAACCGAGCCAAACCGGAAAAAACCGAGACAAACCGGTTTGAACCGGTTTTTATCCTAAAAAACCGAACTTAACTGAAATCGATTGGTTTGAACCGGTTTCGGTTTTTTTTTTTTTAAATATTTCAATTTGGTTATTTTTTTTTATAAAAACCGAACCGAACTGAAAATAATCACTCCTAATTATTATATTAAAAATATTTATTTTTATTTGTTTTTTCATGTTCATAATTAAGTTCGAGCTCAATTACAAAAATCACCAAACCAGCATGAATATTATTCCAGAGCTCGTTATAATACTCTACTTCAGCAATTTAATTTAATCTACATGAATCAACCTGGATAATTTAATTATTCTTCATTTATAAAAAAACCATTCGACATAGACAAATAAAGAGACTATAACTCACAGAGTTTCAAGACTACGAGGACTAACTTATAAACGTAAAAACAAATCCGGAAAGATTACTTCTGAGTCACTAACCCTTTATCCCTAGATTTTCCCCTCCAAATTTTCTTGGTGGTTTGTCTCTATCGCGGTCGCTCTCTCTCTCTCTCTCTCTAAGCTCCAGCTCAGGGGAGGTCCCATCCCATGGAGTCCTTCTCTTTCTAGGGTTTGTTTACTTCCTCCACCAAACACAAATTTGTGTGTGAGAGAGAGAGAGAGGAATGTTGGAAAACATTTGGCTATTTCCTTCCTTGCTGCAGTGATTTATTTTAGGGTTTTGTTAGTTATTGTTGTATATAAATAGAATAGCGTAATGCCGGCTCATCGATCGAAGCAGGATGAAGCAGCAAGGCAGGTGCGGCGAGACCCATACGAAGTTCTTGGCGTCTCCAGGAACTCCTCTGACCAGGAAATTAAGTCCGCCTACCGTAAAATGGCTCTCAAGTATGTTTTTTTTTTTAATTATTATTTTAAATTGGTTGAAGATTTATTTTTAATTTTACATAGTCTTTTTTGTTAATTTGGACAGCTTTTGTGATTGAATCTTCATTTAATTCTAAGAGGGCGTCAACGAAATAATTTAATAGGGTTTTACAGGATGAGTAATTATTGTTTAAGCAAAAAATAGAGGTAAATAAAGGTTTTTTGTGACATTATTGGGGTTACTGTAATTATTTCCTAGTGCAAGTGCAATGTATGACTTGTTTGGAAAGCAAGATTTGATTTATTAAAGATATGATGGAAAACAGAATAAAGAGCCGAACTTGGAGTAGTTAAGTAGCACAATTGGGTGGCAATGGAACTTTGAATCACTACTAGTTCTTATAAGATACCCGCATACATTGAGGTTGAAAATGCCCTCTATTTTTCTTTTCCCTTGTTTCTTCCATTGCTAATCAAGGTTGGAAAATTCTCTTTCGCCTACTATTTCAGGTACCATCCTGACAAAAATGCAAATGATCCTGAAGCAGCTGATATATTTAAAGAGGTTACATTTTCCTATAATATATTGGCTGATCCAGACAAGAGACGCCAATATGACTCTGCTGGTTTTGAGGTGAGGAATTTTGGCAGTGGATGAATAATGTTTTGGATTCAAATGTTAACATAGATTATTTTCTTCTTTTTGAAATAATGTGGTTCATTCTGCAGTTTTTGGGGCTATCCAGATACCAGCCATTTCAATTTCTTGTAGAATTGTAATCATTTAGTTTTATACGTGTTTTATATGATAATGTAATGCGAAGCATGATCTTGCTGTCATATGATCAGGCTGTTGAATCAGAAAGTCAAGAACTTGAACTGGATCTTTCAAGTTTGGGAGCTGTGAATACTATGTTTGCGGCACTCTTTAGGCAAGTTTATAATGAATTTATGCGATGTTAATCATCAAAATAATTTTTTTTTTAAAAATTATTTTGGAATAATTAATTTTTTTATTTTTTATTTTGGAATAATTCTCATGAGTTATGATGATTGTGATGGTTTGTATTGATTTTTATTTGTACTGTTTCTTTCATGATAGTAAACTTGGAGTACCAATTAAGACCACTATATCAGCAACTGTTTTGGAGGAGGCGCTTAATGGTGTGGTTGATATTCGTCCACTTTCACTTGGGGAACCTATTTCTAGGAAGGTGAGGTATTTGTTCTGGTTTGTGTGTCAGTTTTTGTAATTGTGCTAGGTCTCATTGGAAAAACCTAAATTTTTAAACAGGTTGAAAAGCAATGTGCTCACTTCTATTCTGTCACGATAACAGAAGAGGAGGCAAGGGCTGGATTTGTTTGTCGAGTGCAATCATCTGACAAAAGCAAGTTCAAGGTTAGAATAATCATAAACCTTTGGCACAAATCCTTCATGATTTAAGTCCGATGGTGTATTTTTCTCTTACTTTTTATTTTGTATGCCCAACTGTATTCTTGCTGAGCAAAGGATTTTAGCATCTTTGACTGAGGTAATGAGGTTAATGTTTGAGTAAGAAAGGAACATATCGCTTATTGGAGTAAACTTGGCAGTCATTGAACGTATTTTATGTCACCCTTTCCTTTTAAGTTTGTGTGAGATTTGAATGGAATCAAGGAGTAATCATCACTTTCTGTTTGCAAGACACACAGAGGACAACTTCTGATGAAGGGCTTGTCTAGTGTTACTTTCAGTCACTGAGCAAAGGATATTGTTGGAAAAATCATTCCTCTCTTTATTTTCTTTAGAAAATAGTCTTTTTTTCCCCTTTTGAGATTAAATGATGTTTTCTTCAAAAAGCTGACTCATGGTGGAATGCTTTGTAGAGGCCCAAAAGCTGCCATGCAGCCACTGTACATCAATACTAAACCAGTTGTAAGAATGAGCCTTTTCAAAGAAATGGCTATAGAGATTTCTTGTTCAATTCATTTAGTGTGCAAATTA
Source organism: Populus trichocarpa (assembly GCF_000002775.5). Lineage (NCBI taxonomy): Eukaryota > Viridiplantae > Streptophyta > Magnoliopsida > Malpighiales > Salicaceae > Populus > Populus trichocarpa. The sequence goes on along the minus strand of NC_037294.2, from coordinate 6,523,470 downwards.
CAGATTATGATATTGCAAAGCTGCCTGATAGGGTCAAAAGAGCATACTGAATGTTTGTTTTTAATTGGAGTTCTGAAAATGCCATTTGTGATTGAATGTTCCTTAGTATGGATGCTCATGTTTTTTACTCAAAAGCAACAGAAGTTGGTTCAAGGATTGTATGCTCTTAGTTTGGGTTTGTGGTGCATTTAAGCTTGTATAATAGCTAGTCAATTGTGAATTGCACCATATAATGGCAAGTTTCTAGGGAAAAGTTGCAAAAAGCTATCATGTGGTTGGAGCATTTGCAGTTATTGAACAAGTTTCAAATTTTTAAACTTCAGATGCCCATGTTTTCATATGTTGCGTTTGCCATTTGCCATTAGTTAAGTTTGCTAAATTAAGTCCAACTTTTTTCTTCTTCTAATTGCTATAATTTCTATCAATTGATAAAATTTATGTTATCAACCTCAATCTTGATTATTTATCAATACTCATGGTTTCATTTGTTGCATTTGCCCTTTTCCATTAGTTATGTACAGAGCACTCTATTCCTTGGATGGTTTTCTTGGTATTATAAAAAGTAGTGTATTTCTTTCTTTTTTCTATGAATGTATTTCATTTTTTTTTTGTTGTCCAAGGTAGTTGGATCATAAAATATAAATAGTGACACATTTCATGTACAGGAAGTGTCTGTTACAGTGTTGAATTAAATGTTCAATTGTATGAAATTAAAAATGTAAAAAGTTTGAGGATTTATATCTAGCAACTTAAATGACAAAAAAGGCAGATGCTATCAGAGAAAATCACAAGTCACTGAAGTGCCAAATTCTCAGTCTCCGAAGTGCACATGTGCCAATCCACAGGGTACTATTTGCATTTTCCCAAATTTTCTTCGGAACAAATGACACGCATTGCAATATGTGACAGTGTGTAGAGAGGTGTATTTTTGGTAGATTGGTATTCTGTAGTTTTTAATGAATAATAGAGAGGTTTTTTACTCAAGGTTGCCTTTCATTGCTTCCTCACTGTTAGTGGTACTTTTCATTGGTTGGAAGCACATGTAAAAATCTGTGGCCAATTCAACAAAATCAGCATAGTTGACTGGGCGTGATAGGTGTTAAAGCTTTGAATGTAATTGATTGTGAATTTATTGACAAGCAGAAGCTGTCTGATTTAATATTTCCTTTAGGAAAATATTGGGTTCTTGACTGCTTGGTCTGTTTGGGCATTATGACTCTCTTCAAGAGAGGAGTTTACTGGTCTCCTATGTTGGTGCTGAATAAGTGCTGCAATGGAGATGACAACCCCAATTGTAGAGAGTCTCCTTTTTTCATAGTTAATAAGGAATGAAAGAAGATATTTGGCTTCCTAAGTTGATGCTGAAAGAGTTTCCTGTAAACACTGTCTTTTGACTCATATGGCCTTGCATTTTCCTTAATCATCATAATTGATTTTCTTTAGCTCTGTTGGAAACATCTATTTTTTTGCATTTGTTTTTCTCTTCACCTTTCTGTAGTGATGGAGAATCTGATAGACCTTCTCTTTTGGAAGCAATGAATTTAGATTTTTTTTGGTTATGTTCTGGGACATGGAAATCTGTTCCTTGATACTAGATAAAAAGAATCAGGGAGTAGAGAAGTATCAGAAATGGGTATGGGAGAAACCAAGAAAATTAATTGTTTTTTTTCTTTGCGGGGGCAGGTTGAATGGGATGGAGAGTGATCAATCTCAAAATTGAACTTTCATTCATCAATGACTATCTCTGAACAATAATTCTTGCTCTTATGTGAGTAATGAAAACCCTAAACCCAGAATGATAGGATAATGATTGGAAGTAAAAAACCAAAAGACAATTACTAGTAGTACAAAATAAGTAGTCAACTCTAACTGGAAGATATAACTCTCTAAAATAACTAGATACATAAGAAAATCTTCAATCATTCTCCATCAGTTCTTTCCTTGCAAGGAAAAAGAAGACTTCCTGGCCTTTATGGGATACAGATTATATGCCAAATAGTCCATCTTTGCCTTTCAATGACTTTGTGCTGTGGGAGCAGATTTTTGAGCTTATGTAACTTGAAACTGTTTCTTATGGGCATTTTGTTGGAAACCTTGGCAAAAAGAAAAAGAAAAAAACCGATTAAAATGTTTATATGAAAAATGTCTCTTCCTGGATTGTTTTAGTTTTCTGACAACCAGTCCAAAAGTTTCTCACACCATAATTATAAGACCAGAGTTGAGGGTCGACCCAGCCTAAGGCCTAGGTCAACCCAAGATTGTTTTCTAAAAATCCTTAAAAGACATCATTTTGGTAAAAAAAGACTGGGTTTTTCCACTAACCTGACTAGGCCAAGCCTTGGGTCGGTGGACCACTAGGTTGACCTGACAGGCTGGGTCTTATAACCATGTCTCGCACCCTCCTCATTGCTGTCAAACAAATTTCAGATTCCCACAATTCTTATTTCATTTTTAGCAGTTTCATGTAGTGAGTTCTCAAGTGATATCGAGTATGTAATTTTCTCCAACTATAACTTATGCGTGAAAAATGATCATTAGGCATACTGATTGAGTGTCTTTTGTACAGTTATTGTATTTTGATCAGGAAGAAAGTGGTGGAGGATTAAGCCTTGCTCTACAGGTATGATGCACTTTCCCCTGTCTTTTTCTTTTTCTTGTTGGTTGATCATCTTAAATCAAAGCCAACAGTTCCATATTCTTACTTTGATTCTAGTCTTGGATGGATCTTAAAGAACATTATGACTTCATTTATCATATTACGACCAGCAGATTGGAGATCTTCCCACAAAAGAGATTTTAGATCTCTCTCTAGTGAAGTATAACTGACTAGATCCCTAATTATGATGGACACTACTTGGTCAAAAGGGGAGCTACTGTTGACGAAGTTCTTTCTGGAATTGATCTGCCTTTGCATGTTTGCCATGTTTTTAGCTCAATAGAGTCTAGTTTAATATTCTTGACTAAACACATTCAATATCATTACATTTAACCCATTTTTACTGGTTTGCTTTTTGGTGTAGGAAGACAGTGCTAAAACAGGAAAGGTTACATCTGCTGGAATGTACTTTCTATGTTTTCCTGTATACCGGCTGGATCACACTGTCAACTCTGTAAGCTGATGATTTAAGAGATCAGTGTCAAGTGTCATCTTTGATATTTGTCTTTTATTTGATTCATTCATCCTCATTTTGGCTGTGGAATTGTTGTGGTTTCAGATTGCAGCTGCAAAAGATGCTGATGCTGCTTTCTTCAAAAAATTGGATGGGTTTCAGCCATGTGAAATATCTGAACTGAAGGCTGGCACCCATGTTTTTGGTGTCTATGGTCAGTTCTAAGATTTTTCTTGTTGTTTAGGGTACTATGCTTGGATAATATATGTGCGGATGGGCTGACAGCATCCTTCTGGTCCTGGCTCTTTCTTCCAGGTGACAATTTTTTTAAAAGTGCAAGTTACTCAATAGAAGCTCTTTGTGCCGCACCTTTTATGGAAGAAAAAGCTAATCTAAGAGCTGTTGAAGCTGAGATTCTTGGAAAGAGGGTAGAAATATCCAAGTTTGAAACTGAATATCGAGAGGTTTGCACTTGACTTCAGCAGTCTATATTTGTCTGCTCTTGCCTCTCTTTGTTCGTAATTTTTGTGGCCTTTCGACAGGTATTGGCACAATTTACCGAGATGACCAGTAGATATGCACAAGAGATGCAAGCAGTGAGTTTAACTTGTCAAAATTTGTTGCTGATATCTACATGAAGATGAGGTATGAATAGATTGATGTTTTCTGAATTTTCACTGTTGATATTGGTTTTGCAGATTGATGAGCTTCTTAGACAAAGGAATGAAATTCATGCCTCCTACACCATTGCTCCACCAATGAAGCGGAGTTCAAGTAAAAGCAGGAATAAGGGTCCCTTCAGGGAGACCAAAGAAGATGCACAAGTGAGAGATAAGAAACCTACAAGGGATAGATCTAAGAAGAAGAAATGGTTCAACATCCACTTAAAAGTTGACAAAAGAAAGCCTTGCTAAATATGGTAAGATCTGCGACATTTGCTTTTTCTTATTGCATGTTGTGTCTTTGCCTTGGACAGTAGTTTAATTGTACTCTTGCTGTGAATGCAAAATCTTAGCTGGATACGGGAGGCTGAATCTGATGCACTAGGGTTAATGGATTAACTGTCTGCACACATTAATTTGCTTGTGTTCTGGCGCTAGTGCTAGTAAAGTATGAGGTTAAGCAATTTCTCGACCATGAGTGGTCATTCTATTGTTCTGCCATGTGAAGTGCAGATGGTGGTTTTGTCTTGCGGTCATGTTCTGCCAGGTTGTAAGAATGACAGCATCTCGTTGATATTGTAAAATTCCTTCCTTTGTGCACTCCTTTTGGTCATTCTATTGTTCTTTCCCCCAGATTGTAGGAACACGTACTTGTAAATTGCATTAATTATTCATGAGGATCCTCTCATCAACGTTTGGCAGCAGGGGTTCTGTTTTTAAAATGGAAGATAATAACCGCATCATGCACATGTTCTGTACTGCCCAAGTGGGACAATAATTGGTTGGTAGTTAGGTCACTTCGATTTCAACTTTTCCGTCGTGAAAATCCGTTGTTACTGATAGCGCAACCATAGGCAGTGGCATCTTTCTTTCGTTGTTCTGGTTCCGTCACTCAACTATCCAAGTTAATTTAATGTAATTAAGAAAAAACCGACTTCTAGAGGTTCTCTCCCTCTCCCAGCCAGTGTGTTCAATGATTTGTCAATGGTTTTTTTCATCGAGAAACGAAACCTAGCAGTCAGTCTTTTCCACGGGCATCCTGTGGAAATCTCGTGCAAGTTGAAGGAAGGTGGTGATCTAGAAATCGCGTCTATAAACTAATGGCATGCGTCGTAATCATGATCACATTAAATTCTTAACTCCATTAGATGATTCTTAATCACACTATCTTACATTACATTATTTTGTACCAAATATATGGACAGTGAAAACTTTTCCCCCTCCTTGCTTTGATGATGCCTTGAAGGTTACTAGTACGTACATCTTGGATATGTCAGCTTCTGCATTCGTAATATACGGATCACAAACAGTGCTGCTTTGGAAGTGTATTATCATTCATCAAGTGTGCGTGCTTGTTGTATATTATGTTGAAGGATGCATCTGTTTCGCCCAAGAGAAATAATAGAAACAACAGTAAGACTTCCCTAATCACAATCATGGACCCGTCTCTTCCAACTAAAGCTGCAAATGATTACACCATTTCTAATTAATCTAGGCAGCGTTGAACTGGTCGCACCTATGCCTCACCTCTCCCTTCTTCCCTGTCTTGATCTTATAAATGCTAACTTTCTCCATTCCATGTGCAAAAGCTTCAAAGAATGCAGTCTCATTTGCAGCATACAAGTCTACGAAGGGCTTGGTCCTCCTATCCACAGAAAGGGCTTGATCTGTTGACAGCAACCCTAACCCCCTCTGCAGATTTTTATAGTACATATTGTCAAATTTCCCTGGTGTCATCACGTCATTATAAGCACTCATAGTTGGGTCCTTCGTGTAATTTGCGCACAATTTCCTTAGCCCTTCTGCATATTTGGGGTTGTATGCAGGGTCAGTCTCTGAAGTCTTGCTGAAGTTAAAAAGCCTGTTACTAAATTCTTTGCAATGGGAAAACCCTATCGTATGAGCGCCGACCAAAGCCACCATTTCTTGCACTGAAAACCCTTTGGAATAAAAAAGGGAGATGATATCTGACAATGGCATTGTTGGTTGAGCAATATTGCCTTGGACAAGAGAGGCGTTGGATACCAGGCCATCTTTGCGTCCTAGACGCACATGGTAGTAAGGACCTCCCACCATTGTGACAAGGTTGCGTGCAGCGGTGGCTAGAATGTCAGCACAAGAGACAATGCCGGGGCACTGGAGCTCAAGGGCAGTCTTCGCACGAGTGACAAGGTCATAGGCATCTCCAGGGATGGACTGGTCGATGTCAGCATCACGTTCAGCTTTGTTGAAGGATGTGGAGGTGATGAGCAAGGAGCCATCACAGCCTTCCACCATGCAGTCGTGGAAGAAGAGGCGAAGAACGCCGGCAGCAGTGGTGGGGCTAGCAATTTGCTTGTCCGAGACGATCTGTTCCATGATAGAAGCGAATTGTGGGCATGTTTTGTTGTAGTAGTCGACGGAGAGTCTGGACTTTGAACATGGAAAGGACATGAAGAAAAGAAGTAATATGAGGAGATTATGGCCAGGAGATGCCATGGTGCAAGGTTTCTGAAAGATATGATGGAGTTAACGATGGGAAATTGTTAAATCATGTGAAGGATGATGGATTAAGGGAAATTAACAAGGTAGAGGATCAGTGAAGGATGTACGTTTTGGTTAATTGTGGAAGAGAGGCTTTGGAGGAAAAAGAATGGACAAGTTTGGACGAGAGAGTTTTGACGACTTCAAGGGATTATTATATTAATTAATGACCGCAGGAATTTTCATAATATACATGAGAAGTTATTATAGCTTTTGTCTAGATAGGTGGCACCACCGTGGCACGCCCTTTTTCGCGGGCTGACCACCTTTTTAGCAATGTAAAAAAACAAATTTCAGCGAAAGAAAATTTTCTTATGACTCAAGTGATAGATTATAAATCATTCTGAATCTAATAAGATAGTAATGAAAGTAAATGAATCGACTAGGAAAACATTACTCTTGTTAAAAGTAAAAAAAAGTTATAATTTTTTTTTTCCTATGAATTCAAGCTCATAAACTCCTAATCCGGATTATGAGGGTAAATCAATATGAAAAGCAAATTGAAAAAAATATTTAACTGAAGTTTGAAATTAAATTTTTAAAATATATATTTTATGATCACAAGAAAAAAATTATGTTTTTTTAATGTGAGATAAAAAACTTTTTAAAATATTCTTTTAAATTTCATTATTTACAACATGTATAGTCTATATTCACATGGATTTTTTCTTAATTTTTTCATATGAAATATTAAAACTTTAAATATTTTTTTAATTTTTCCGGGTTGATTCAGGTTGACCCATGAAACCCGAGACCTGGCCCCTTGGTCGGGTCAACCCCTGGGCCGGGTTTGATAACTATGATGATAACCCCAAAAATAAAATAAAACAAAATTATAAAACCCAATTTCCAATCAACCCGAGTTACCCTACAAAATCCACGACCTGAGTTATGAGACCAAAACAACCCCATAAAAAATAAATCAAAACAAATTATGAAGCCCAAATTCTAATCAACTCAATCTTGAAAGATGAAATTTAAAAAAAAAAAAATTGAAAAAAGGATAAAAAAAGCCCGAGTTAAACTAGGTTCATCCACTAAACCCATGATCCAGCTCATGAGACCGAGATAACCTAATAGAAAGTAAACGACTTACTCCGAATCAAGCCATGAGATTGAGATAATCTTGTATAAAGCAAATCGAAACAAATTATTAAACACAACTCTCAATCAACACATTATTGAAGAATTAAATTGGAAAAAAAAATCAATATAAAAAGGACATAATAAAAAGACCCGAGTTAACCTACAAAACTTGTGACCCGAGTCAACCTACAAAACTTGTGACCCGAGTCATGAGACTGAGATAACCTAATAGAAAGTAAATCAAAACAAATCATGAAGCCTAATTCCTAATCAACCTAATGTTGAAAGGTGAAATTAAAAAAAATGCCAAATATAAAAAGAAAAAAAGAAAGAGTCAACCTGGTTAACCCGTTAAATCCGCAACACGAGTCATGAGACTAGGATAACCACATAAAAAACAAACCACAACAAATTATAAAGTTCAATCTATAATAAACTAAATGTTGAAGGATATAATAAAAACATAGATTAAGAAAAACCAAAGGCAAAAAAAAAAAAAAAACTATTGCGATGAATAGTTTTTTGTAAGGTAGGGCACAATGAAATAACCACCTATTTCAATTTTTTTTATTAATAATAAACCTAATGTTGAATGATATAATTAAAAAAATACCAATTAAAAAAATTAAAAAATTTAAGTCAATCGGGTTAATATGCTAAACTCACAACCCGGTTGGAATAATCACATAAAAAGTAAACTGTAACAAATCATGAAGTTTATTGCATGTGGATGCGCGGCGTTAGGGGGTCATTTGAAGTCGCCACCTAGTTGTTTGGTTCAAGGTCGCTAGGAAACTTGAGTGTACCTGTCTTATCAAAGATTCGAGGGTAAGAGACTGATTGTGGTTAGGAAAGGTATTAGCACCCTTAGCGCACCCTACCTGAGTTAAGCTGCTTTGTGATTTGATGTGGTTTAAAGGTTTTGATGGTTTTCTAGTCGGTGATCTATCTGTAGTTTAGGATTAAGATTTACTCGTATGAATAAATCCAGTGTTCAAGAATTTATTATGGACTCCTGTACCCAAATAAATTCTTAGAAAAATGTTCTTCATAGTTTGTGTGTTACAGTGAAAAATACTCCCAATTAAAATTGGTGAATATTTAGAATAATTTTGAGAATTTTCTGGTCAACTCTGATATTTTAAATACCAGCCTCACTTATAGCTCCAGTGTTCTATACCAGGATTTTTAACAATTAATTCACATGAATTAAAAAAGTGATTTATTGAAATATTGGCCAAATTCTCATGAATTTAATAAACTAGTTATTAAATCCTAAAATGCATGCAAATATGTATTTTGATTTTTCGTATGGAAATATTACGTAATATGATATTCTTTGTATTTTTAAGACACTTGGCTATATGCAATAAAGATAAATTGAAATTTTTTATCCTAATAACTCAATCAATCACAAATCATCATTTAAACAGTCCCAAATCCATACGCACAATTAATAATTTGTCCCAAAAACTAACAATTTATTAAATAAATGGTTTAGGGTTAGGAATCGACCTTCCAACGTTGTGGTGGTTGTCTAAAGACTATTGGAAACCTTTCAAGGCTGTTAGGTAATCCTGACAGCGCGTGGAATTACGCAACATTGCCATTGTCGACTCGTGGAATCATGCGTTGTCTCTACTGGAGGAGAAGAACTTGGTGAATTTAAAACTCCTCTGTCTCTTTGATTCTTCACTGACGGTGCAACAAACAAACATTGTAGAGGGAGTTTTGCTCAATTGAAGTTTAAGCCTTTTTCTTGTTTTTTAGTCCAGATATGTCTCTTCTTCCTATTGCTGCGTTTTAATGTTGACACTTGTAGAAGAAGCTTTGTTGCGTTGAAGTTCGATTTCTGCTATTGTTCTTTTTTCTTCACAGTTGGTTTCTACTACTACTGCTTGTAAGGTAAGTTGGTGTAGAAAATCCTTCATTGTTGTAATTGATTGATGATGAAATGAATGTTGTTGTTGGCTACCATGTATGGGGATACTTTAGTTGAGCTCCTAGTTGGATTGACGGACTGCTGTGTTGAAGCTGATAACGCTGGAGTTCACGTGATGCAGCACTGCTGTACTGGAGCTGGAAGACCACTGTGGAGGTGTTCACAACTTCTGAAGAGAGGCTGTTGTTGCTACTCTTGAAGGAAACGAAGGAGAAATCATAGCTGCTGGGACCTTGGGGAGCTACAGATGCTGGAAGCTATTGTTGTTGTTATAACAATATCAAACGGGTATGGTTGGACTGCTACAAAATCTCTTCTAAGAAAATCAGCCAAGTTGCTATTGTTGCTGTTATTGAACCCTCCTCATCACCTTTACTACTGCTTGCAGGTGTTGTTGCTTACCCCAAAGTCTTTTAGACCCCACTAACAAAATTAAAAAAGGGAAGGAAATGACAGTCGCTGCTCGAGGGGTATTGCTTAACTGGTGGCGTTGTCGTGAGGATGGTGGCTCACAGTGGAGATGCTCGTGGTTGCTAGAGCTGTCGTCATTGGTCTGATGATGAAGCCAACCTGTCGGAGTATTGTTGAGCAAGTTGAATCCTTGCTGCATGCGAGAGTTTGCTGCTACTCAGGAGGTTCTGCTCACATTTGAAGCACTGAAGTGGCCGAGGAACACAACCACTGTTACTTGGGAAGATGAGAGAGAAGCTGCATGAAGAAGACACTGTCATGGCTTGCTGCTGTTGTTGGAAAGGTGGTTGTCATGGCTGACTGAGACTTACGGTTGAAAGATATGGCTGAGGCTGAGTTGTAGCTAATCTTGACCGAAACCAATGTTATGGATGATACTCTCAACTAGAAGCAAAGTTGTTGATGCTTGAGGATGGACTTCTGCTGCTATTGGCGTGATTGAAGCTCACGGTTGACAGATACTGCTTGTTGTTGAAGGAGGAAATTGTTAGAAATGTTTAGGATGGAAATAAATATGGAGTTGACTTAGAAGCGTGAAAACATTATTTTTAAGGTGTTTATTTGTCCCACACAAAGATAACACCTCCAGGATACAACTAAGCCTTTTAAATCTCTGAAAGAATAAGAAGATAAGACCAAGAAAAAAATGTATGTTTTTTAATTTTTTTCTTTTCTATATAATAACATGCTTTTATAGACTTGAAACATAACGATGAAACAATATGACTGTTGATGAAACACTATGGTTGTTCATCAAACAATATGACTATTGATGAAACACTATAACTGTTCATATTAAGTTCCAAGTTTCAAATACTATCTTTTGATATTATAAATATCTATATAATAACATTAGGAAGCCAAATAGGAGAGTTTGTCCACCATGACTTAATTTATTACACAATAGAAACCCACACTTAGAAACATTAGGAGGGAGTGTTTCTTTCCAACGTGGGATAAACATCTTTTCTTTATTCATTTACAAACTACATCAATAATCCCACACTAGTTTGTAATGAAGGTCTTTTCACTTGATAGAATTATGCTTACAAGAAGGTATTTTGCAATTTAAACCTTCAATTAGTGTTAGAACTTGAATCCTACTAAAGTTATTGGTGTCCGCAAATTAAACCAAAACTTTTGTTGTAGAATAAAAGATACTACACACATAATACTATCCAAACTCTTAAAGAGGTTGTTTACAACTATTTAGCACTATTATAATCATGTGCTAAAATCGTAATTTTTTTTTTCGTGAATATTTACAAGAGAAAACCCTAACACTTGTCAAAAGCGGCACCATTTTTATATTCATATAGGTGGAATTATACATGTCTCTATTACATTAGACACAAACTTTAAATTCCATTAAGAGCCTACACTCATCCTACTTTTCGTAATAGAACACACTGAATACTATCAGAATAGGGACTCAAATTAATTATCAGTGTCCAATAGATATAAAACTGTAACTTGTTATTACCCATTAAACTAAGAGATAAGCTTCTTGCTAATCCGAAGTTGGGTTCCTATTACTGGTATCTTTAATAACGGGTTTCAACCCCATTCCATTAGTTGTTTTTCGTACCATGTCTCTAGATAGTCATTTTGTGAGCGGATCTGCTAAATTATTCACAGATTTCACATAGATAATGGTGATTACACCATTTGTAATTAACTCTCGAATATATCCATGTCGAACGCTTATATGTCTTGACTTACCATTGTAAATGTTACTATAAGCTCGAGACATAGTTGCTTCACTATCGCAGTATAAAGAAATAGTTGACATAGGTTGTGGCCACAACATAATATCAAACAACATATTTCTAAGCCATTCTGCTTCTTTACCTACATCAGCTATAACAATAAATTTTGATTCCATGGTAGAATGAGAGATACATGTTTGTTTCTTAGATGCCCAAGATATTGCACTCTTCCAAGTGAAAAAATCCATCCTGATGTGGACTTATTATCACTTGAACTAGTCATCCAACTTGCATCACTATATCCTTCCATCACAGCTGGAAAATCAAAATAAAACAAGCCTAAATCGATCATTCTTTTTAGGTAACCAAAGACTCTTGCAATAGCCTTCCAATGATCTGTATTTGGCTTGCTTGTATATCTTGATAACTTGCATATAGCAAAAACTATATCTGGTCTTGTATAATGCATAGCATACATAAGACTTCCAATGGCACTAGCATATTCTAATTGTGCTATCGCTTTATCACAATAATCATTTAACTTCATGCTAGAGTCAAATAGGGTATTAACCTCCTTTATATTGAGATGCTTAAACTTATCGAGCATTTTCTCAATATAATGTGTCTGATTAAGTGCATAGCCACTACTATGTTTCTTAACTTTGATACCTAAAATTGTATCTACTTCACCAAGATCTTTCATTTTAAAGAAAAAAGTGAGATACCTTTTGGTTTCAACTATTCCAATCATATTGGTGCTAAATATTAACATGTCATCTATATAGAGACAAATAATCACACCAAAACCTTTTGTAAATTTAGAATACATACACTTATCAGCACCATTGTGATGAAAATTATTCATCAAAATTGCTTTGTCAAACTTTTCATGCCATTGTTTTGGAGCTTGTTTTAAACCATATAAAGACTTTATCAATTTACAGACTTTTTCTTCATTTCCAGGAAGTATAAAACCCTCAGGTTGCTCCATATACACTTCTTCCTTTAAATCTCCATTTAGAAAAGTCGTCTTTACATCCATTTGATGAACATACAATTTATAAATTGATGCTAATGCAAATAAAACTCTAATTGATGTAATTCTTGCCACTGGAGAATAAGTGTCAAAATAATCAACACCCTCTTTTTGAGTAAAATCTTTGGCAACCAATCTTGCCTTGAAGGTTTGAATAGAACCATCGGTATTGTATTTTCTTTTGAACACCCAGTTACATCCTATTGGCTTAGAACCTGGAGGTAAATCTACTAGGACCCAAGTATTGTTAGATAATATTGAATCCATTTCATCATTTACTACTTCTTTCCAAAAAGCAACATCCCTAGAAGACATAGCTTGACCGAATGTCTTTGGATCATCTTCTATATTTAGGATCATATGTGTCTTTTTTAATATTGTATTTCTATCACCTTTCACTAAAAATACAATTAAATCAATAGAAATAAAATCTGTATCTATGTGTTTTTCCTTTCTAACTCTTTGACTTCTTCTAGGTTCACTTGAACCTATTACTTCTAGGTTTTTATGTTTTTCACTTAACGTTGAGCTATGAGTCATTACTTTTAGATTTGGTTCTTGCACATTTGAATCACTTATGAATTTATATTCGATAAATTCAACATGTATAGATTCAACAATCACATTAGTTTCTAAATCCAAAAGTCTATAAGTCTTTGAATTTTGTGCATAACCAACAAAAACACTCTTAATACCTTTGGGTCCTAATTTTGTTATTTGAGGATCAGAACTTTTATAAAAAGCTAAACACCCCCACACTTTAAAATAATTCAGATTTGGTTTCTTACCGTTCCATGCTTCGTAGGGAGAAATATTTGATTTTTTAGATAATACTCTATTATGAATGTAACATGCAGTAAGTAAGGTTTCACCCCATAAATTATTTGGTAATTTAGCATTCAAAAGCATGGCATTGACCATATCCACTAAGGTCCTATTTTTCCTTTAAGCAAGTCCATTATGTTGTGGTGTATAGGGTGCTGTCATTTGATGGATTATTCCGTTTTCCTCACAAAATATAGAAAACTCCTTAGAAAAGTATTCTCCACCTCTATCACTTCTGAGAACTTTAATTTGCCTTTCCTTTTGATTTTCTACCATTTTCTTAAATTCCTTGAATTTTCCAAATGCTTCATCTTTAGTTCTTAACAAGTAAACATAGGTAAAACGAGAACAATCATCAATGAAAGTTATGAAATATCTTTTCCTACCCCTGGTTAACATACCATTTTTTCACATATATCAGAATGGACCAACTCAAGTAATTGAGAATTCCTTTCTACTTTAGGAAAAGGCTTCTTTGTCATCTTTGCTTGAATACATAATTCACATTTGTTTTTATTATTATGTTGATATGAAATATAACCATTCTTACACATATATTTCAAATATCTATAATTTAGATGTTCTAATCTAGCATGCCAAAGAAGAGAAGTAGATTCAACCATATGAGCAGAAATAACATTGATTTCATTAATACTGAACTTAAACATGCCATCACAGGAATAACCCTTTCCCACAAACATCGCACTCTTAGTTACAATAACCTTATCAGACTCCAAAAACAATCTTGAACCTTTTCTTGCTAAAAAGACTAGCATATACAAGGTTTTTCCTGATTTCAGGAACATGAAACACATTGAGTAAAGACAATTTTTGTCTAGAAGTAAAGTACAACTTAATAGTTTCTTTTCCCAGAAATTTGGCAGAATTATGGTTGCCCATCAAGACCTCTTCATGTTTTTTCAATTCTTCATAAGTCTTGAACCATGCTTTGTTATTGCAAACATGAACTGTTGCACTAGAATCCAGCCACCAATCTGAAGTCTTTACAACATTAGTTGCCATATTTAATTCGGTAATCATTCTAATTTGAATGTTTGAAACCATGGCAACTAACTCCCTGACTTTGTCTTTTTCAACCATATTCACTTTGAAAGAACCACATTTCTTGTTGAAATTCTTGAATCTGCACTCTTTTATATAGTGCCCTTTATTTCCATAATGGAAACAAACTCTATGCTTCTTATTAGCATTTTGTTTCTTCTTGAATTTGTTTCCTTTCTTTTGCACTTTCAGATTGTTTTGAGTCATTGTCAAACAAGTTTCAGTAACTAAATTCACTTTATAATTTGTTGCTTGCAATTCACGCATACGAGATTGAACCTTAATTTGCAAGTGTGTTTGAAACTGTTCAAAGGTATAATTGTCTGTAGAATGCAACATCTTCTTCCTATATGCATTCCAGGATGGAGGAAGTTTTGATAAAACAGCCCCCACTTGAAGTGAATCAGGAACTTTGATATCCAAATCACTAAGTTTTGATATCAACATTTGAATTTCATGAACTTGATCCATGTATTGTCAGTAATCTCATACTAAAAAAATTTTAAAGCAAGAAAACGATCAGAACCTGATTTTTCCTGCTTATAGTGTGTCTTCAAGGCAACCCAAATTTCTTTTGGCGACTTTAATTTGGAGAAGATGTCATAAAATTGACTGGTCAGAGTATTCAGTATATGCCTTCGACAAAGCACTTCATCTTCTTCACGTTTTACTCTTGCAGTCTTAATAATGACAGATTCATCTTCTTGTGGTTCAGGTAGTGTAGATAGATTCGGATTAAGAATGTACTAAATTTTTAATGAAGTAAGCAGGAATATCATCTTGTCCATCCATATTGTGTAATTCATACCATCAAAATGATCTAGTTGAATTTTGACATCCTTAGCAACTTTGACGCTAGAATTCATATTTGTCTTCATCAAAATAAACACATTAAAATTGTTAGAAATGTTTAGGATGGAAACAAATATGGAGTTGGCTTAGAGGCGTGAAACCACTATCTTTAAGGTATTTATTTGTCCCACACAAAGACAACACCTCTAGGATACAACGAAACCCTCTAAACCTCTAAAAGAATGAGAAGATAAGACCAAGAAAATAATGTATGTTTTTTTATTGTTTTTCTTTTCTGTATAGTAACATATTTTTATAGACTTGAAACATAATGATGAAACAATATGACTGTTGATGAAACACTATGGTTGTTGATGAAATAATATGATTGTTGATGAAATAATACGATTGTTCATCAAACAATATGACTATTCATGAAACAATATGACTGTTCATATTAAGTTCCAAGTTCCAAGTTCCAAATGCTATCTTTTGATATTATAAATATCCATATAATAACATTAGAAAGCCAAATAGGAGAGTTTGTCCACTATGGCTTAATTTACTACACAATAGAAACCCACACTTAGAAACATTAGGAGGGAGTGTTTCTTTCCAATGTGGGATAAACATATTTTCTTTATTCATTTACAAACTACATCAATAGAAATTGTTAACGACTGAGATTATAGCGGTCGCGCTGGTATGTGACCAAGCTGTTGTTGCTGGAGCAAAATAAGTAACCAGTGACTAGGAGAGAAAAGTGAATTTTGTTTCTATATTGCTCTTTGGGTTTCTGCCTTTTTTTTCTTCATGTTTTTCCTTTCTTCCGTGTGTGTGCTGGTGAGAAAGTGTTTAGGCGTGCGTGTGATTTTTTCTTCCTCTAACTAATTCTCTCATCTAATTACTTTCCTAAATTTCTACCTTTTTTTATATGTAACCACTATCTATTTATAGATAAAAAAAAGTTTGTTATTTTTAATTACTTGATCCCAAAACAAACTTTGTGACCATGCAACCTAAAAAACAAATTGGTTTCTCAACTTCTTTCTTTTCATATTTGGTATCTTGCAAATTTTGATTTTTCTATTTTTTTTTTTTTTTTTTTTGAAAAAGAGTAACTTCAGCATCGACTTAAAAAACACGTTAAGAAATGAAAGCGTAGAAAAAAACATTGTAAGTGACGCAAAGATGCCAAAAACATATTTTTTGGGTTTTTGTTGTTTTTTTTTTGAAAATTTATCAAAAATTGAGTAAAAAATTGGGTAGCAACAGATGGATTCTTTACAATGTTTATGAAGTAAAACCTTATCAATGTTTTGTATAGTAAGTTGGAAAGAAAAAATATATATACTCAGCTTGCTAAGTGATCCACTCATCCAAAGACTTTGCTTTTTAAAAGAAAATGATCTCATTATCTTGGGTGACCTGCCCCTTTTGAAGTTAAAAAACTAGTCTATTTTCACGAGCGACTTGCCCATTTGAAATTCAAACACTGATCTATTTTCACGGGCGACCTGCCTATACACTGTTACCCTTGTCTATTTTCACAGGCGACCTGTCCATTTTAAAAATCAAAAGAACTTCAGCAAGCGTCCTTACTCCCCTGAAATTGGTCTCATTATCCCAGACGAACTGCCCATTTTGAAATCCAAACACTGATCTATTTTCACGGGCGACTTGCCCATTTAAATTCCAATACTTATAAAAAAGTTTATTAATCAATAAAAATAAAGTAATCCCCACTTTACCTTTGAATATGTTAGTTGAAACTCTACATGATAGAATTACTTTTAATCTACTTTGGATTTTATTGGCTTTTTTAGTGGAACAACTTTTTCTTAATGAAAAATAGGTAATAACTAGAAAAAAATAGAATCTAAAAATAATAAAATTAGATTAAAATCCAGCAGATGATTAAATTAGATAAAAGTTTGTTATCATATGCCATCTTTGAATCCTTTAAACAAAACAAATAAAAAAATAGTAAACTTTTTGAAAAATTCCATTAATAAAAAAATCATTTAAATGAAAGGATTTAGAGAAACTTCACTAAACATCATGTTGAATTTCCCAAAATATATAAACGTAGCAAAAACAATATTTTAAAAAATCTTTAGGAGTCTCAAGATCTCGTTATGCTATCTAGTATTGTTTAGAGTTTGAGTAAAGATTACTAGAAAAACAATTTTTTTTAGATTTGATCAACTTTTTAAGGTTTGTTTATCACAAACCATAAGCCATTTAATTTTCCAGCATTTAATTGTAATTTACAGGAACCACCAAATAAAAAATCTCTTAAAACCTAAGAGAAGGATTGTTATGCCTTGAGTGATGGCTCTTTTTTGTTTCTCTCTACTTTATCTATCTATATAGGAGTATCTGTGTAATGAGTGTCTATCTAATCACTTATAAGATCATCAAGTTATAAGAAAAATATAAGGCATAACATTCTATTTATAAGAAAAACTTGATAATCTATTAATGGTAAAATATCAATTTTTCCCTATATAATATCACATATATTATTTCAGAAAAATTTTAAAAATATATGTAATCAAGTCTCTACGTAATTCTTTTAGGTTTAGAATTATGATTCCTATATAAATTACATTATAGTCCTTACTTTTTAAAACTTATTTACAATCAAGTCACATTTGATTAATCATCACATTTTAATTTTTCACTAACAATTCTTAATATGTGTGACCCACTCCTCTAATATGTTGGTTTAAATATAAATCACAATCCTAATTAAATTAGAAATAAATAAGTTCAATAGTATAACTTATATCAATTTAAAAATTAATTGATTTATATTTGAAGATAAAGTGCAACATCTAGTAACGTGTCACGAACCTTCAAATATTAGAAAAATCATAAGTGATTTAACTTAACCTTTCGATGATCAATTTTTAATGTAATTATTATCTCTTCACCAAAAATATTCTGATTTGAAGATTTGAGCATAAAGTTTGTCTGCTCTGTCAAGTCATATTTATTTTCAACATCATAGTTATTGATTATTTGAATAAGATTTGAAACTCTCGTCAAATATCATTTCACCTTATTAAATAATTTCACAATCAATACTATTTGACAATATGTTATATATTTTTTTATAATTCATCTAGGGTGATGTATCCTCTTTTAATCACTCAAATATTTTGATATAATTCATGTTATATCCAATATCTACCCGTTTATTATCCTTGATTAAGACAACATATAGTTAGGATCAAATCATAACTTTTTCTATATAAGATAACTTAGTGATCTCAAATCTAAGGATCACTTTTACAACTTTCACGCAAGTTTCCATAGGTACATATGATCTCTCCATATAGAATCCTCATATCAGTCAGCTAAGGGTACATATAAGTTGACAAGCACCTACATATTAGTTTTTGATATCCTTCATACCTCAACTTATGAGAACAAATGCTTCATTTCATAAAGGAAAAAAATATAATATGTATCGGTCTCAATAATTTTAATTAATATTAAGTCTTAATAGAGCATCGACTAGGAACATATAGGAACAATATTTTGATACAATAAGAATCTCATAATTATAATCACTTTATAATTTCATTTGAAAAACAATCTTGTTCCAAGAACTTGATCTTTACTCTAGATTTATTAATAAAATATAAATGAATATCAAAGATAAAAAACATTTACTAATAATAAATATGTTTTTACATGAATAAAGTTAGTGTCAATTATAACCAAGTTGGCTATGAGACAAGAATAATGATAATATTGATTGTATCTCTAATAATGCTTTTATAAGATTCCTATAAGTGAATTTGTATTTCTACATTATTGTCATTATATTCCTAATTGAAACACAATAAAATTAAAAATTATTTTAATCAAAGTTTATCTAAAATCATTAAAATTCTTAAACTTTAAAAATGCTTGGATAAAAAAGTAAATTATTTATTTGTAAATAATTTAAAATCATTTTTTATACATAAAATGTATTAAATAATTTATTAATACACATGTGGAGCATAAGTAACAAAGTCTATTTTATATAAAATATTTGATAGAATTTGAAAAATAAGATTGTATCACTAATTACTATCAATTATTATTTTTTTACTATTAGGCCTGATATTTTTTATACTACCTTTCATGCATTAAACTAAGAATGGTCTTCTTGAGGTCTAGTAAAAAATCAGAATTGAGAACCCTGAGGGATGTAACTTAACTGATCAGGTCTTATGTTTGCTCTCAAGAAGTCACTGCTTCGAGTCTCATAAAGGTCACTGGAGGCTTATATGGTCGTTAACTTCAGGGTCCGTGAAATTAGTCGAGGTATGCATAAGCTGACCCGGACACCTATATTAATAATAATAATAAAAAAATCAGAATTGAGAGATTTATTAATTTTTTTATATTTGATTTAATATTTAAGTTAAATTATAAAAAATCCGTTTAAAGTGTCATAAAATTATAGTGACCATCCAAAGATTTTGAAGTATTATAAGAACCCCCTTAAAATTTAAGTAAATATTACAAAAACCTCCTTTTTACCTAGAATACTCCTCATATTTTTGCATCATCCCCTTAGTATTAAAGATGTTTTGGATATAAAAGAGAGATTTTATAATATTTCAAACTTTTAAATGGTTATTGTAATTTTATAACACCTCAGAGGACTCATTATAATTTACCTTAAGATTTAAATCCTAAGATTAAAGAAATAGGACTTTCTCAAAGTCTTCCAATGACCCTGCAAATGGTGGTAGGTGCACCAAAGATTTTTCAGCTATCAATTCCCACCTGACGCGCGAGGCATAATTGCTTAAGAGCATTGATATTTTCTCAAACTCTATTCTTCTTGTAAAATTGAATTATATCAGATTGAGATCCTCTTGTTTACTAGAACAATGTAATGGGTTTTCGACCCCCACTCAAAAATCTTAAATCAGACTTTTAAGAGTATTGAGATATTTTCTTTTAAAATTATATAATACATTGTTATAAAACCTAATTTGAGATTGATCTGATATAAGATTCAAGTCACAGATTGAATGATTTAACTTAAATTATTTATTTTTTTAAAATATCAAAACAATATTATTTTAATTTTTTTAATAAATTAAATCAGATTTTTACAATGTCAATTGAATCATGAGTTGATCCATCCAGTTGATCGAGTCAAATTAGATTTTTTTTTCACCTGACCCAAATTAAAAGACAAGTTGGGTGGATCCTGAATTGACCCGGCTGCTCAGCCGGGTTTAAAACAGCAATGCAACATCACCGTCCAATAACAGGAAAATCAAGGGTAGAATCCAAACCTTATCCTGCCAGAATGCACCGATCAAATGGACACGCATAAGAAATGTCATAAAAAGAAATGAAGGAAATGATCACGTGATAAAACTGCACCACCGCACAAATTGAAAGAGTCAAATAGCAGATTACATGTAAATAATTTTTAAAAGAGAACCAAACGAAAACCATGAGCAGCGCACTGACAGTGGCAGGCAAAGGCAAATTGGCCATGGACAAATGGGTGGTGCGTAGTAGCATTTTCCTTCTCTTCATTGCCATGTCCTTAGCCTTTCGATTTTCTCTAAACCCAAATGTGAAACACTTTGATTCTCTTCTAACATGCCAAAATAATAATAATGATAATATCTCTTCTTCTTCATATTTGAAAGAGCGGATAGTTGAGTTGGCTAATGATCCACACACGGTTGACTGGATGAAGAAGATTAGGAGACAAATTCATGAGAACCCTGAACTTGCTTTTGAAGAGTTTGAGACAAGCAAGTTGATTAGGCAACAACTTGATCAAATGGGTATTGCTTATCGGTGGCCTGTGGCAAGAACTGGTGTAGTGGCCACACTCGGGTCTGGTTCTTCACCCTTTGTTGCTTTGAGAGCTGATATGGATGCTTTGCCTATTCAGGTATTATGTTTTGTTCCTGTCAGAACAACAACACACACACACACACACACACACACACACATATTGGTTGATTTAATGGGATTTCTTTAGCAAAATTCTATAAACCATGCTTTTTATTCAGACATGGTAGGATTTGATTCTCTCCTAAATATAGATTTAGACATCGCTTGATTTTTCCATGATATGTACATGTTTTTCTGTGCTGTCCAAGCATAACTTAGGCATTTTAACAGAATTTGCTAACTTGGGACTAGGAAAAGAAATTTATAACTTGGACTATAAATGCTGTCTCTCAATAGGAAATGGTTGAGTGGGAGCACAAGAGTAAAGTAGATGGCAAAATGCATGCCTGCGGCCACGATGCGCATGCTGCAATGCTCCTCGGTGCTGCAAGGATCTTGAAACAATTGCAAGATACGTTGCAGGTAAAGCGTGATTTTGTGGCAAACTTGTTGATTTATATTGATGTTACTGTTAACCGCGGAATTAAGAACTACAAATGCAGGGAACTGTCGTGCTTATATTTCAACCAGCTGAAGAACAAGGGCAAGGCGGTAAAGACATGATTGCAGAAGGGGTTCTTGACAATGTAGATGCCATTTTTGGGTTGCACACTGTGCATAGGTATCCTACTGGAGTGGTTGCTTCTCGGCCTGGAGAATTCCTTGCTGGATGTGGGAGTTTCAAAGCAAAGATAATTGGAAAAGGTGGTCATGCTGCAATTCCCCAAGACTCCATTGATCCAATTTTGGCAGCATCAACAGCAGTGATTAGTTTGCAGAATATAGTTTCTAGGGAGATTGACCCTTTAGATTCCCAGGTACTATAACCATGCCTGGGAGCAAGCTACATTTCTTCAGTTTAGTTTATGATTCTAAGGTGCAGCAGATTCTAATTCCTTGTCGAAACTTGGATATTACAGGTGGTTTCTGTAGCTATGATCCATGGAGGTACTGCATTTAATGTCATACCAGACTCTGCTACAATAGAAGGAACGTTCAGGGCTTTCAGCAAGAAGAGCTTCAATGCACTCAGGGAAAGAATAAAAGAGGTAACTTTAACTGCTGACCTTAGAAATGAAACCTCTTCACGATTTTTAGATAAAGGCCACATACGAGTTGTGTGATATCTAGAACAACAAGCATTGTAAGGTTTTCGTAATGATACCAAAGAAAAGAAACAAGGGTCTGAGTTCTTGCCACAGCAAGTCTCTTGATAAATCAACAGATCAGTTGTAGTCATACTGAAAGTGTTAATACTGGACAAGGAAAAGGAGCAAGCATTTCATAGAATCCTCTTATTGAAGAAACTTGCACTTCATCTCTCTTTTTTTAAGCGCGTTAATGTCTTGTGCCAGGTTATTGAAGGGCAGGCAGCTGTACATAGGTGCACTTGTGAGGTAAATTTCACAGGCACAGAACATCCCATAATCCCTCCAACAGTAAATGATGCCAGAATTTACGAACATGTTCGGCGTGTTTCAATTGATATCGTAGGAGAAGGAAACGTTGAGCTAGCTCCTATCTTCATGGGGAGTGAAGATTTTGCTTTCTACCTCGATAAAGTACCTGGATCCTTTTTATTTCTAGGCATGAGAAATGAGAAGATTGGGAGTATATATCTTCCACATAGCCCATACTATACCATTGATGAGGATGTGTTCCCTATCGGAGCATCAATATATGCGGTCTTTGCACATTCATACCTTTCAAATTCAACAAGAAACTTGAATTCTTATGACTAAAATTATTTTCTTTTTCTGTTGTAATCGTCTGTCTATGATTTTTTAAGAAGGGAAAATAGAGTTTACCCAATATAGTGACTTTAAAAGGGGAGACGCTAGAATAAACCTCATGTTCAGTGCAAAACTCGAGCATCCAAATCTTTGTATGCTGTAAACTTGATTATTAAATATAGTAAATTAGTGAATGTGTCTTGTTCATTATAAGTGCATGCTATTCAAATTAGTTGTCCACACACGAAAAGAATAGTGTTTATACATGATAAAACTATAACCATGCAAATATATATTAAATGCCAAGTAAACTTGCAATCAAAATTAAAAACTATCATGTATTCTAAGCAGTATCTAAATTTATAATTAATATTAAAACAAAGTCTTGGAATGCATTTTAAGAATATAAAATATTAAAAATTTAATTGAAATAAAGTAAAGTGCATGTTAAAGCTTTTAGAATCTGATTAAGTTGAATGTAGTTGTTGTCATCGATTAATTTTTTATTTTTAAAGCTTTATTATTTCACACTTAATGCAAATAAAATATTTGCAAAAAGTCATTCAAGATTCCAACAACACTACCTTATTTAGATACACTTCTAAACAAGATCCACAAACACAAAGAAATTAACTCGAGTACTTATTTATAAAAACCGTATCTAAGCTCTAGATTGAAAAGAAAAACATAGCTTAAAAAAAAAGAAAATAAGTTGAAAATGAAGGTGAAAAAGAATCTAAAAAATCTATAAAAACAATGCAGAAAACTCTTCATTTAGTTCATTTTTATAATGGATTTTGAAATAAAAATGGATAAAGAACTTATTATGGTAATTACCAGAATTAATTCCCATTGTAAGCTTTGATTACCCGTTAAAAAATCAAAATTAAGCTTGAGAGCTGTGGCCTTAAGTATAGTGTTTTTAGTTGAAAAAACTGTCTAGAAATTCTTCATGTTAGTGAAGAAAATGATCAAACTTTGTTTATGGATTCTGATAATTATCAAAATTAGTTTCCTCCATTATTAGCTTTCATTATCCATCATTAGAATTATTAAATCCAACACTTTTTAGGTGAAAAAACTGTTTAGAAATTGTTTAGGTTACACTTTACACTCGGAGAATAAAGTTGGAGGAGGTTTTAAACTGTGTATAGAACTTTGTCTCTCAATCTCTCCCAAGTGCATAACATGTGGAATCTGGATTGTTTATTGTACATGAGCTGATAATGGTTTGTGGTGAAAGCTGAAAGCTCATGTAGTATAATTTTCAAGAGCCCGTGACAGAGTGGGGCAGCTGCTATTTGAATCCATTCCCGCTGCTGTCGTCAACGTCTGTTTTTGTTTTCCTTCTCCCTAGCCATAGCTTCCCCAAAATGTGCTGAGTATTTTCTAAATTAGGATTTCTTTTAATTTGACCTTAAATATATTTATTAACCATGTTTTTAATAAATTTTTCCATAAAAAAAACGACTTTTCAATCCTTAAAATCCATATCCTAACAGGAGCTGCATAAAAAATGATCGGCCATATCCCAATGTAGATGATACAGTCTACAAAAACATGGAAAATCATCTAGGTTATTTCTTCAACTTTTCATTTCAGCTTGATATTGAAGTTTGAGTCTCCTACACCAACACTCCATTTGCTTAGTTCATAGAGTACATTAGGAACAGTAAAACTTGGTTCCAAGATGGCTTAAGACGCCATACAACAGTCTTGGCAACAAAAACAAAGAAGAAGAAGAAGAAGAAGGCCGATTGACATTCGTATCTTGCTAAGGAACCTCTTTAAAAAATATTCAACATCTTCCAGTACAAAAGCAGTTCGAAGCATCAATAGTTTTTGAATTGATTTGGATTAAAGGCAACAACATTGCAGTAAGTTCACTGACCTTTGATTATGAATTCCTAATACAGATTTTGGCACTTAAACGTAAATCATATACAGTAAGTTAACATGATACCCCGTAAAATGTTGTACGTTTTAGCTGTGTCATATATCTAACCCTTTGAAATTGAAGATGCATCATTTCTTGAAACGAAGGTACGTACGTAGCATCTATAGAAAATTGAAGTTACTTTCGTGATATAGGTCGCAATGGAATATATAAAGTTGGATGGACACAAGCTATTAAGCATCTTAATAGCTTTCAGTACGTGGATGGTTGCTTCTACGTAAACGATAATATTCTCTTGCATTAAGCTTTGATCACTGCCTGATTGGACGTTAGAATGTGATTGACTTGGGCTGGTAGAATTCAATGGGTTAGTATTAGGAATAAGCGTGTTTTTATCAAAGTTGAGTAGAGCTAGGTCACTTCGAAATAATCCAATGAGCTCATTAACTATAGTTTCTCAAGCAACATCTAGCCCCTAATTAACGAACATCAAACATAGCTCTCTGAACAAGAAACTTTGTGATACTTCGAGAGTGATTCTAATACTTAATCAACAAGAGAGAGATCAACAATTCAACATAAAAAAATAAGAGAGAGGATTGAATATATATATATATATATAATATTTTCCTTATCTTTGTAAATGTGAGTTTATTGAATAAGCATACTCATCGAATGTTCTAAGATTTCTCCTCTCTGAACTCAACCATGATTTTCTAAAATAAGTCTTCTTTTCCAAAAATTTTAGGTGCAGTTCCCAATTGTATCCCCTGAATATTGAATCTTATCTAATTAATTAATCCACATTTAAAAATCTGTTTTTACGGTCACACGAAAGCAGGAACTATTTGTCTTAGAACATCCTTTTTTGCCAAGTGAAGAAACTTCGAGAATTACCATCTCTAATCATAAATCTTATTGATTGAATTGTACAAGTATATATGGACCCGAATCGACACCTAACATAGCAACTAATGATTTGATTATGTCCTTAAATCTAGAAGGAATATATAGTAATTACAAGATCATCTAAACTAGATAATAAATAGCATATCTTAGGTAATATAATAACTACAAAGATCTTGAATATATTGGCTCTTGATCTGCAGCATTAATCTAGAATCAAGCTTATCACATTGTGATGATGGTAAATGCACAAAACATGTGCATCCAAACACCTTGAGATGTGCCAAATCAGGACTTGTAACTTGCAAAACTTCAAGAAGAGATTTAAAATCCAGCACATGGCTGGGTAAGGGATTTATAAGATAGGTAGTCGTGAGAACGCCATATGACCAAAGACTTTTGGAATATTCAATTGTAACATTATAGCATGAGTTTTTCAAGTAGATTGCGATTTTTTCGTTCAAAAACTCCATTTTATTGGGGTGTCCCAACACAACTAATTTGATGCAATATGCTATTAGAACGTAAATAATATGACATGTCTTTGGACATGTATTCGGTGTCATTGTCTGATCAGAAAGTTTTAAGATGAGTTGAGAATTGATTAGTAATCAACATATAAAAGTCTTTAAAACAAGCGAATACTTCACTCTTAGCTTTCAACAATTACATCCATGTGACTATAGAAAAATTATCAATAAAGGTTACAAAGTATTTAAAACCATCGAGTGAAGTATATAATGGTCTTCATACATCTGAATGTATAAGTTCAAACGCATGAGTTACATCTGACACGAAAGAATTAAAAGGAAGTTTAAATGATTTGGAAAAATGACAGATCTCACATTCAAGAGGTTTCTTGGTTAGTAACAAATTTACTTTGCTAAAAATAGAATTGAACGGATGTCCTAGACAACGATGCCATAAGAGTGGCTCATACGATGTTTTGAAACTAGCTTGAAATCCTCTGGAAACTCGGTTATCATGAGAGAAATAGTAGAGACCATGCAGAAAAAACCACTATGCAGAAAAAAAACTCGTCACCAATCGTCTTCTTGGTTAATTGGTCTTGAAATATAACCTTATGATAAGTGAAAATTACATCACAATTGAATGTAGAGGTTAACTTACTAACTAAGAGTAATTGAAAAGGAAAGGAAGGAATATATAGAATATCAGACATGATTATTTCATAAACTAATTTGATTTTCCCCTTACCCTTCACAAGAGAGCCTTTCCCATTAGCTACCGAAACAAAGGTAAGAGAATCAAATTGTTCAAGAGTATAAATATTTCTCAACTTGTTAGACATGTGATCCATGACACCAGAATCAACAATCCAAATATCATGTAAATTATCAAGTTCTAATGCAGTCATAAAGGCAGTTAGAATACCTTGGCTGACATTTGTGTCTGCTTTAGCTAGAAAATCGATGAGGTGACTGAAGAGTGTTGTTGGTTGATTTTGCTATTTTCCAGTAGGTCCATTTTGCATCTTTCCATAGTTGTGTTTATCTTGTAAATAATTAGCAAAGTCTTGTATCAAGGCAACAAGATTTGCGGTGAAGTTTTCAGTTAAATGATTTGTTAGATTTGATTTATAGTTTGATGGTCACCTCTGGTATCCTCGTTGTTCCTTAGCAAATCTAGGTTTAATTTCTGGATGAAGTTGCCAACAATGGTTTGTTAGGTGTCTAGTGTTATGACAATAGCTGGACTTTAAATCTAAGCGTTTCTCTTTAAATGTTCTTCCATCAATTGCTTGTCATGATGGAGAGAGATAATCAGACATACTAGAATTCAAGTTCTCACTGCGAGGCATTGATTTGACATGGTAAACATGAGTTGTAGTTGCATTAGAATTAGTATCATGGCTCATCACCTTCCTGTAAATCTCTTCACGCTGGATCGTTGCATATATAGATTTCAAATATGGTAGTTCTGAATTCATTAAGATATGGCTCCACAAGTCCTTAAAATCAGGACTAAGGCTTGCCAGAAGCTAAAAAAATTGGTCTTCCTCTGTTCTTTTTAATAGGACAACAACATCAATGGTGTGAGGACGATACATCTGTAGTTCATTCCATAAGATTTTCAGATTTCCCAATAGTTGAACAAATGGTCTGTTATCCTGATGAAGATTTGCAATTTCACGATGAATCTGAAATATCCGAGCAACGTTGTTTTGGTTACCATATATGTCACAATTAACATTCCAAAGATCATGTGAAGATTCTGAATAGCTGAAAATTTCAGCAAAGTTGTGCTCCATGAAATTGACGATCCAAGACATCACCAATTGATCTTTGGATATCCATCCCTCATATTCTAGGACATCCACATTCGGGGAAGGTATTGAATCATTGATGAATCCCAGCTTTGATCTTCCACCAAACGCAATAGTAACAGCTCTTGACCAAGAAAGATAGTTGAATTCATTTAGCAATACTAAACTCCACCTTTACGAAGTATTGGTATCATTGGTATTATTGTTCAGAAGAGGAGTTACCTTGGAGCTTTCTTCCAAAACTGTTTTAAAAAGATCTTCCATAACAAAGGAGAGAAATCAATGCAGATTCAGAGAATTATTTGCTCTGATACAATGAAGAAACTTTGAGAATTACAATCTCTAATCATAAATCTTATTGATGGAATTGTAGAAGTAAAATCAGCACCTAACATAGCAACTAATGATTTGATTCTGTCCTTGAATCTAGGAGGAATATATAGTAATTACAAGATCATCTAAACTAGATAATAGATAGCATATCTTAGGTAATCTCTTTGTAATTTTCAAGACCAAGGGAGGGTTATTTTAGATAATGTATGATATAAGGGGGGTTCCCTTTTAGGAATGCTAGTTTATATTGAAACCCAATAAAAAACCAGATGATATATAGTTGAAGGACAAATATGTCCTTCACAGTCTAACATATACATATTTTGATATTGTTGTCTTACAAGTGATATCCATCATATCCTCATGAAAGTACACACAACAATATATATTAAATCAAATTCATTGATTTTATTAAGGACAAACTATTTTTGACTAAAAAATTCATAAAAATATATTTATTTTAGAGTAGGGACTTATTTACATGTGTAAATCTAAGAGGGGAAAATGTCAATAAGTTCACTTTTGAAAAGTAAATTA
This sequence comes from Populus trichocarpa, assembly GCF_000002775.5. NCBI lineage: Eukaryota > Viridiplantae > Streptophyta > Magnoliopsida > Malpighiales > Salicaceae > Populus > Populus trichocarpa. Next base: position 6,494,625 of record NC_037294.2, on the reverse strand, counting down.
CCATTACTTAAAGACATCTAAAAGAGCTGGGGTTACAACTTATCTCAATTCTATCATTCAATATTTTCTTAACTTTAAATTTGTTTTCATAAATTATTTTGGTTTGTTTTTTATAAGGTTATTGTAATCTTAAACAAGCATCCTGATATTTAGTTTGTGCTAGGTTTTACAAGTGTCTATTTAAAAAAAAAAACAAAGTTTTTAAATCCAATGAAGTCTATAACCCGGTTTACAGATATGACGGATTAAGCTGCGAATCTCAGGTTGGTCCAATAAATCACCGTTCAAAATTAAAAAAGGTCATCTTGAATCTTTTTTTTTAACAAAAAAACAAACCATGTTTTTTTTTCGGTCATTTAAGTTGCTTTGAGACCCATCAAGTCGACTGGGTCACGTTGAGACAACTCTCATATGCTTTAATTTTAAATCCAAGCTAGGTAAGGATTATGGTTATATGGTTTTAAGATTGAACCACTATATCAGGTCTAATAATAATACTAAATATTTCCTTGCAGCTTGTACATTTTTTTAGTTGAGCCACATTGTATCACATTTGTAAACTAGTTAAAATCTATATTTTTAAGATTCACTTTTATAACTTATCTTCCAAGAAAGCACATATTTAATTATAATACCTATAATTCACTCTATATATATATATATATTTAAAAAATATCATTGTTTTAAATTTTCCTTTTTCTTTTTCCTGTTTGCTTAAAAAATATAAGATTTTTTAAATATTGTTTTTCACTTGTAAGATAGTTTATTATTGCAATATTTTTTTTATATTACTATTATTCTAAACTTTTTTAAAAATTTGAAGGTGATTACGATTATGGAAAAATATAAATTTTTATTTTTGTAAATCTTAATTTCAAAAAGAAAAAAAAGTCATGATAATCTTATTTTAAAAAACAAAAATAAAAAACTTTTAATATATTGTGTAAGTATTATAGGGAATATAAAAAAATGTGAACTTATTTGAAAGAAAACTTAAATTTTATAGTACTTTTTAAAAGTAAACTTATTGATACTTTGGTGAAAAACTAAAGACTTTACACGTCTTCTCTACCATTTATAGCTTCGAATCCAAAAGTTAATATTTATAGATATTTTTCATTTAATAACACTCTCTTCTCTAATTAAATTTCCATAATACTCTTTAATTTAAGAAAAAACTAAAAGAGATGAGACATTTCTTGTGCATTGTGAGAGGAAATATTGTAGATTCGCATAATATTTCTTCTCTTTTTTTTTCCAGTCATTTTATTTTTTTGTGACTTAATTTTCTTTTTAATTTGATCATTTTACATTAGATTAATTTGGAATTGGACTTTGTTATTTGTTTTGTTTGGCTATTCGTGGCGTTGAGAAACAAAACCAACTCTTGATTGATGTTTGATTTGGAAAACTTAAATGAAATGAAATTAAATTAAATTAAAACAATTAAAGCTACGAAGATCAAATTTGAACACTAGACAAGAACTAAGACCTTTTTTCTTACAAATATCAGAGACTGATCAATTGCACAGGCAAGGGAGAGATTCAACTATTTTTTTGTCCCTTAATTATTTTTTTTCAATTTTATTATTTCACATTGAGGTTTTTTTTTAGGATTGGACTTGATAGTTTTTTGGTTTCCTAGATATGAGAATTCTACGATGTCAAGGAAGAATTTTGACATGCATTTGATGGTCGATTTTGTAAAATAAAATCTAATTCTATTGATCGAAAACAATTAAGGCTTAAGGGATCAAATTTAAAACTAAAAATCTTTTAGGGATTGAAAAGGATAATAAGCATGACAATTTGGATGACGCGTGTAACACACACGCCAATATGTAGGGTGAAGCCATTGCATTCTAGAACAGTATATGGCTTCCTATGGTGATGGAACACATCCATCCATGGTTGCGTTAGAAGCAATACAATGACCTCTTGTCAATGGTGCGAGGAGCATCAATGGAGAAGCGGCGACGAGGCTCTGATGGTCTTTTCTTTCTTCTTCTTTCTCTTTTCTCTTCTTAAGATTCGCACTAGCCTGCCAAAATTGAAAGGTGTGTCATGTTGTTTGTGTCAAATTTATCCACATTCTTTTAATTGCTATTTTTGGTTTTGAATTCTTTTTCAAAATTGATTTTTTTTTCAATTTCATCCTTATTAGGTTGGTTATGAATTAAAATTCATGATGTTTTTAGATGGGATGATCCCGTTCTATGACCCAAGTCATAAGTTTGAAAGGTTAGCTCAAGTAGACATCCACTACTAAAAAATTGAACAATGTTGTTGGAATATTCCGTTGTTATTTATAGTAAATTTGATCGGTATTATAAATTATCAATGAAATACCATAATCAAAAACTTGTTTATTGGGGTTTTTATTTCATTAACAATTTATAATATCGATAAAATCGTTAATGAAATATTTTTTCAGCATTCAAAAGAATATTTCGTTGGCATTTCCATTAGTGCTTTCATTATTTTTTTATTTTATTTGTGGTGATCCCTAAGCCAACAATTTCTCACAATAAACCCATAACCAAAAAAAAAAAAGCATATCAAAAAATTGAAAAACCAACAAAGATTCTTTGAATATCTAATTTCACAGTCACTAATATTCTTAGGACATCTAATATAATTCTGCTATTGTTCTTACAACAATTTTTCAATCAAACTTCATATCCTACTCAACTGAAAATGTATTGTCAAAACAAAGTTTAACATATAGAATATGATTATAGTGGTTAACAAAAGTAACAATCTAACAATAACTAACAGAGCAAACAAGCTCATGAGAAGACTTTCCATCCTGAAATAAAAAATGAAACACTTTTACTGTATAAGCCGAAGCCCATTTCTTTCTCATCGAGGTTTTTGTTACTTTATCTTTCAACAGTCTCTCTGTAATGGCCAGGTTGGTTATTAAAGTTGTGTTTGGAAACGCGAAGTAAATTGTGTTTAAAATAATTTTTTATATATTTTCAGATCATTTTAATATACTAATGTTAAAAATAATTTTTAAAAAATAAAAAAACTTTATTTTAATGCATTTTTAAGTGAAAAACACTTTAAACTGTCATCGCTATCATAATCCCAGACATGCCCCATTGAACAGAACTATTAAAATGACTACTACTTTTCCATTGTTCATAACATACATGATTTCTTCTGAGGCTTCAATCTCATAGCCATTCTCATCCTCTTTCTGTGATGGTATAAGCTGATATGCTTCATCCACAAAAGGAATTCCTCCCTCTACTTCTGCAATCTACAACAGGTTTTATAAATTAGTTTGGTAAAAGAAAGCATTACATTCTTTGCTAAGGAAAGATGACATTCAATTTCAGAAACCTTTCTTCTAGCCTGGGGTCTTATTTACCAACAAATTCGCCAATCAAATCTATGTTGTACCGGTAAACCTGAAAATTTATTTAAAAAATTTATTTTTATATAATTGTAAAATTTAAAATAACTTAATAAAAATAAACAAAATAATTACATAGAAATATCGCCCTTTCATTCTGCTATCAATTTGTCTGAAATTGAAATATATTATCAAACAATGAACAAAATTCAAAAATTAAAATATATTATCAAACACAAATTCAATTATTTATTAAAAATAAATCACAATTAACCTATACAGGCTAACTAATAACTTAATAACCCATCTTTTTTTTAATTCCAAAGAAATATTATTCCTTCAATTTAGAAAAATATAATTCATAATCCAATAACCATCAAATACTTCATAAGTTGAAACATACTTAACCTCTTTATTGTTATCAATTCCACACAATTCCAATTTTCCTCAAATTTTCAACTAAACCATAAAACTAATAAAAAATAATTGATACCCAACTAATTACCTATTATTTACTCATTTTAGAATAAATAACATCAGTTAATACCCTAATTAATATAAATTACACATTAATTTATTTTTTCCTAAATCTTCAACAAAACCTATAATTGACTAAAATTAATTGGGACCCAACTAATCATTCATCATTTCTTCAATTCAAACTTATTCAATCTAAATTAATACATTTAATTATTATCAATTCCACACAAAATCAATTTTCTTTAAATTTCCAACTTAACCATAAAATTAACACAAAATAACTGGTACCCATAACATCTTTTATAATTATATGTAATCACTACTTAGTATCTCATGAACATTATAATGTTTAAAGTGATTTGTTTTTTTTTTAAATGTTAGATTTGGAAATCTACTAAAATTTTAGCAGAATGTCTTCTATACCAGAAGATTTCAAGTTATTGATGAAAGTTTGTTACGCTTCAATGTTCAACCAATTCACATTTCATATATTATTCAATCATTATGAACTCATCACATCACAACTCAACACATTACATCCATCACATTTTATTATGGTTTACTACATACATATACTTATCAATATAAAATTCTTACTTGGAAATTTTCCAATTTAATCATCCATACAAATAACTGGAACATGACAACATATAAATAAAATTAAGAATAATTTAACTACTACATTAGGAATTTAATACAAATATTATCAAATTAAAATCTACATTAGATAATTATGGATTTAATTAATATTTAAGTCCAAAATATCATAAAATCCTAGCATCATAGTTACAACAAAATATTTACTTTCATATTATCATTCCAAAAAATTACACATAGCATGTAACATCATTAATATTCTTATAAAATACAGAATGCAAGAGTTTTGTCATCTACTAATTTCAATGAAGCAGCGAGGATTCTTAAATTATTGTATACCATCAAATAATTAATTAATATGACATAAGGTTTTCCAATACAATTTAATGGATTTATTGAGTAAACTAAGGTGTACACATCTATTAGGAATTTAATTAATAATTAACCTAATCCCTCCATCTTTTCTTTATATCTTTTATAACAATCCCTTGAACATCCAAAAATTTGTCCTTTAACCCGGACTCGGTATTGACCCTCATTCAGGGTAACATCCTCATTACCTATAAACATGGCATTGATCCTAATTAGGATATCTAATTTCACAGCCTAGAAAAGCACTGGTCCCTAAACCAGGGAACAAGCCATCTAGCCTAAAACAAGGCACTAGCTCTTAAACAAAAGAACTAGTCATCTAGCCCAGAACAGGGCAACAATCTCATATCAGATAATGATTCAATTGAAAAATAAAAAATCTAACTACAATGTTTTAACAATTCTAAATAGAATGGAATTAATGGACATTTTTTGCCATAAACTCTTCTTCTTTTATCTCTTTAACTCTCTTTTTTTCTTTTTCTTATTTCATTGCATTACACCTTAATTTTTATTATATTATTATTTTCAATTTATTTCGGGGTTTACAATACTTATTAAATTACCCATCATTTCTTTAATTCTTACACATCTTAAGTTACAAAATCACACGTAATTTCATCAAATGACAAATTAAATAGAACCAGGGAGGAAAGATTAGGCTTTTAGATGTTATGTTGACAGTGACATGTTATGGTAGATGGATTTGTGAGGGGCTGTTGTGATTTTTAAAGGAGAGAGAAGGTTGATGTAATTTGAATTGAAAGAAGAAGATGAAATTAGGAGAGGAGAGAAATATCGAGTTTTAATTCCTTTTAAAATCATCAATGGAATTTCTATCTGCAATTTAACATGTCGCAATGCCAATGGAATTGTCGACTTAGATTGTTTTACCCCATCATCATTTTCATCTAAAATTATTGATGAAAATTGTTTGTTAGCATTTTCATTGGTAAACTAAGATGAAGTTTTTTCCATCGGCATTTTTGTTGTTTTTTTTTTCAATTTTGTAGTAGTGATCGGTCTTCTCTTAAGGTCCTTTTTTTACATTGATTTTTTTTTCAATTTTATTTTTTCACAGTAGGTTTATTGGAAGTTAAACTTCATGATTTTTTTCGATGGGGGTGATTCCATTCTCATGACCTCGGTCATGGGTTTGAAAAGTTTACTCAGGTTGATATTGGTCTTTTTAGGTCATTTTTATACATTGATTTTCTTTTCAATTTCATTATTTCACAATGGGTTTGTTGGAAGTTTGACTTCATGACTTTCTTCACTTTTCTTTCTATAAGGTTATCTTTGTCTCATGGTCTAGGTCATGGGTTTGGTGAGTTAGCGTTGGTTGACTCGAGTCTTTTTTTGGGTCGTTTTTCTTAAATTTTAATATTTTTCAGTTTCATCATCTATAATTGGGCTTCGTAAGTTCTTTAATTTTGCCTTCTTTTAGGTTATTTCATTCACATGATCTAGATTGCAGAGTTTTGATTGAACTTACCATGCTTTGTTGGTGTTTTTTTTTAATTGATTTTTTTTTATTTTATCATTTCACATTGGGTTTGTTGGAGATTGGGTATTGTAATTTTTTTTTTATTTTTTTATGAGATTATCCTAGCTTTATGACTCGGGACGTGGGTTCGACATGCTAACTCAGGTCACTTTTTGTGTTATTTTTTTAATTTTATCCTTTAGCATTTGACTGAAAATTAAGCTTCATAACTCGGATCACTCTTTTTTATAAAAAAATTAAGTCCATTTACTATTGTTATCCTTTTTTATCGTATAATTTAATGAAACCAACTTATTGGATCAGTCAGATCTATGATCCAAGTAATGAATTTATCTTATTTCTTTATAATATGCTACTAGCACCTAAACATCATTTTTTTTACATTGAAAAAAAAATTCAATTTAGCCTGCAACGTACCGTGGAATACCAATCTAGCTATCACCTAAAATCCCTCATTTTCATTACTTTTCGCATTAACTCTATTTAATGGAAGTTTCATGTCATTCTTGTATTTTTTTTTTATGAATTTTGATAAGCAACATTTTAGTAATACTAACAAAATGAAAACAAAAACAAAAGATATAAAATAAAAAAGTGTTACTTCGAAAATAAATACATCTACATTTTTTTTAGAATACAAAATGATGAAATAACTTGGTTTTAGACAATTAAATATTTTAAATGGTTGAATTTATTTAGGATAGGAACATCAAAAGCCTGTTTCCACTGAAACTTCGTGAAAAAAAGAAGAAGAGAGAAAGACTTAAATAGTAGTCAATTTATTAATCATGGACCAATTTCTTTCTCGTCTCCACTTCATAGGAGAATATTCTACAAAAAAAATAGAGGTGAACATTAAAGCCTTTTTTTTTTTTAAAGCAGGATTATGATCTCCATTATTTATGTTAAGAAAAAATATATGTAATAACCATGCCAGGTTTTGATAGTTCTAAAGTTGGAGTTTTGTTTCTTCTTTTTCTTTGTGTTTATATTAAGTATATAATTTTAATGGAGAATAATTTTTTTTTTGAAAATATAGTTTTAATGGAGAATGAATAAAAAAATAGAAATATGAGTTAAAAAGAGAAAGAAATCTCTGATAAAAATCGAGGAGAAATAAATTAGTAAGGGAACTGTTATAAAATCATACATTTTATATAGATGTTTAGGTGCCTTCCTACACCCCTTCATTATTATGTTTATTCATCATCATCAAGTTCATTTAAATTTCTCCGAGTTTGAATCTATATCTTCTAATGACCTTTGAGCTTACAAGTATTTATGTACATGTGCCTATAAATAGAAGCATTGTTGAGAGAATAGTGGACACACATAAATAACTACAAATTCATATGAAATAAAAGTGCTCCCTCTTCATTCCCTCTAATCTCCATCTCTTCTACAAAGATTAGCCACTCTTATCAATTGTTTACATCCCATTTTCTTTAATGAACTTAACATCTTATCCCTGATCAGTCATCACTATGTTGATAGATTCTTGGTTGATCGAGTTGGCACCTTCAAATGAATAAATATGAAGCTACAAACCTTCAAATCAAGAAAGATTGGATCAAAATGAAAGGAGTGTACCCCTCTACCAACTTCGGGTGGTCTTTAATGACGATGAAGTCGGAGTTGCTCTGGTGAAGCCTTGAAAGTGGATAGCTCAGTCATTGATGATTGTGATACCTATTTTGCAAAACCATTGATTTTTTTTATGTGTTCATTGGTCAAGCCTTCTTAGTAGATTCTTATCAAAGGCCAACCACATTTCTTTAAAGATTAAAAGGCCACGAGCATCTCCTTGGTCTCCAAGTTTAGCAAAACTATCAAAATCTCCAAAACCAAGTTTGTTTCAAAACCAGCATTGTAAAACCAGCATGGGTACATAGCTCACAACTGTACAAACATATCCAAAACTCTCCTATTTGGATCAGAGGGCCAAACATTGATGACTGATGATCAATCTTTAATTAAATCCATCAAATTCCTAGCTTGAAATCCTATAAATGCCCCCTGAAAAATCAAGGCAGAGAGAGGGAAAGAGGGGAGGAAATTCTTGATAAGAAAGCTAAATGTGAAGGTCAACTTGGTAGGGTCAAAGGGTTAATGCCTTGTTTGGTTTACCACTATTTTGATAAAAGAAATTTTGGTTTAAGGGTGTGTTTGACAAACACCCCCTTAGATCTATTTTGACAATTTTATTACAAAGACAAATGAGTTTTTGCCAAATAAAGCCTAAAAATAATAATAAAATAAAAATATTTGAAAAATATTTTCTATTTTTCCTTTCATTTGGCCAAAAATCCTGAAAATTATTTGATTATTATTTTAAAAATCTAAAATCTTTTGGCATGTCTTAAAAAAAACATTGCATGGATTTTACAAGTTTGTAAAATTCTAAAGGATTTTAGCCTATATTTAAAAAATATTAAAAATTTATTTTTAGCAAGAAAATATTATTCACTTTTGATATAAGGAAAAAAAATCCTAAAAGAAGTTAATATTCAAAATATTATTAGGGGTAATAATTTATTATTCATCACTTTAATATAAGGATAAAAAATTTGTATGAGGTTAATATCCAAAATATCATTGGGAATAGTATAACTCATTTACTCATAATATAAGAATAAAAAACTATAAGGAATTTTATATGAAATATTATTTAGAATGACGCAATAGCAAAAAATTCCAAGTGTTTATCCTGAAAAAAGCCTCAACGATAATTGAGGACATTTCACCATTCCAAACCAAGTCTTTGACCTAGGAAACCAGGGTTTGTTTATCGTAGCAAACCCGCCATAATAGGTTGATAAAAATAACGACATCATCTGATCATAACAAACAAAGAAAAAACAATGCAACTTATCTCAGGTAAGGCATATTGTGAGTGTTAAAACCTTTCCTTTATGCAACTAGTCTCTTGTCTATAATCTCTAAAAGACCAGTTAGGTTCCTAGTAACCATAATAATAGGTGGCGACTCCCTATCAACTAAAGACTCGAACACACTCAGAAAGAGTCGCTACGACATCGTGCTTTTGTGATGAGGGGTACGATAGGATGACGACTTGACTAGATAACCTTGGACTAAGTTTTGTTTTATTTGTTTATGCTCTATGAAATTTGATTTTTGTTTATTTTTTAGTTATGAGTGATTTACTTTGTTTAAGAGCTTTAGCATGCATTCTTTTTACATCCTATCATGCAAAGATATTCATGCATCACTAATATTATTTATGAGAGCACACAATTAAGCTTTAGGTTAGGTGGAGGACTAACAGCTTACCTTATGACTTTTAGACAAGGTTTAAGTTTGTGTTAACCATAACTCTTTGCTGAGTGTTTAGATTAATAATGATTGGTACACATAGAATATCATTACTTATTAAGCCCCCATATTGTCTTCTCAAGGGTAATCACTGGGACAACTAGAGACTCTTTTTAGAGACCAAGTAGTAAATCTACCATTTATGTCATGTAGAAGAACTATAATCTGCTTTTAAGGTGTATGCTTTATAATAGTTGTTTTGCATCAAGCCTGAGCCTAATCATAAAACATCTTGAATTACAGGACTTGTGAACGATAAGATGGCTACCACTGCTGAATTTACTACTATAGAATATGGATAAAATTTTGAATTATTACAACTGTCAGAAAGAGACTACCCTAGATGTGATGCAAGAAAACTGCCACCAATCAAGACCCTGAATTGCATAGTAAATGAGGTGAAGATATTGATGGCTCATGTTCAGTATGTTGATGAGGTTGTATTCTTTAGAAAACATAGGCGATTGATCGAAATCATGAGGGTAGAAGTGCTGAACTTGATAGTTAGAGCTCTTGTTCACTTTTGGGATCTTGATTACAAGTGTTCACTTTTTCAGGAATGTAGATTTATATCCTACTATAGAAGAATATGGAATGTTGATGGAGTTTCACAACCATTTATATAGAGTTTATTTCCCTTTAAGAGATGACAAAGTAATTCCTAGATTGTCAAAATTGCTCAAAATTCCTAATCTAACTAAGTTCTTAGAGAAGAATGCTAGTGAATTGAAGTGGAAACTATTAGAAATTGAGTTAGAGAGGAAAAAGTCACAACATGGAGCCCTAATAAAAAGAGACAAACTAGTTGCTTTAGGTATATTTGGCTTTGTGTTGTTTCCAAGCTTAATAGGTGTAATAAGTTTAGAAGGTGGCACTGTGTTTATGGAGTATGAAAATACCCAAATTAACCATGTTGTTGTTATATTAGCTGAAACTATCCTAACCCTTAATCATTGTAGAAAAACTGGAAAATAGGCAATCAGATGTTGCATATAGTTATTATACATATGGATGGTGAGTCATTGAAATGAAGAAACTGACCTTCAATAATTTTTGGTGGTTTAAACAAAGGCCTTTGAAGTTGGTGGAAGAAGAAGAATGAGGAAATTTGGGCAATCAAGATTGGATAGAAAAGCTGCAAGATTTGCTTAGTAGCAATTTCAATTGAAAAGCCCCTTGGTCTTAACAATAGATGTCCTAATGAGTTACGGGCAAAGATGTTGGGTAACTTTAGTCAGGATTACATGTTATGTAAGTTATACTTCATCCCTTGTGGTAAGATAACTAGGGGGAAACAATACATCTCAAGAACTATTGGACTTGCCTAATTTCTAAGGTATTTAAAGATCTGTCTGCATGTAAGATCCTATAAATTATAAAGCAAGATTGGAATCACTTGGTTTTGACCAAAAAAGAGTCTGAAAGTTTGAGGGACCTTAGCACAAGTTAGGAGTAAATAAGAAATAGGAATTTGACCTTGGCTATTATACTGTATTTTGAAATTGGACCTTCACAAGCTGTGGAAGAGCCCGTTAAAAGAAAAAATGCCAGCAATGAGGAGGAGCTAAGAGAACAATGAGAAAAGCTCCAAATAGAGTTAGGTAAGAGGAAGAGAGATAGGGTAGCTTTCGAAGCAATGGTGCAAGAAATAGATACAAAGGGAAGGAATTTCTAGATAAGCAAGTTCAATCCAGGGATGCAGGAATAACAATGCTAGAGCTATAATTGGGTAAAGAGAAGGTTGCAAGGCAAGAATATGAGAAAGAGATAGGAGAACTAAGTCTGAACTTGATGCAAAGCAACTCTGAACTTCAAGAATTGAAGTTTGACTTCAATGACTATCAAGGAAGCACTTAATATTATCATGATAAATTTGCACGAGTTCAAGTAGAATTGATGGACAGGGTTAAAAGATATGAGGAGTTGAACAAAATATATGTGATAATGGAAAGTCGACTAGCCAAAACACAAGAAGCAGTAAAGGTTACAGGAAAAAGGAAGGCAGTCGAGGTTGTTGAAGCAAATCTAATGATTAGAAGAAATGAAATCAAGGTGCTGAGAATGAAGCTCGATAACAGAACGAGAAAAAGTGAAGCACTTGAAAGAGAAGTTAATAGCATTAGAAAAGCATAAAGACCATATTGACATCAATAACAAGGCCTTGAACTAAAGCAACATGCAGCTCATAGAGAGGATGACTTAAATGGATGAGCAAATAGACAAAGCTGCCAGATATGCCCGAATTGTTAGAACCAATACGTGAAGGATTGGAGGGGACATCCTTCACTACCATCAGAGCTTAGCTGAGACTGATGGTTTTCTGGCAATGATCGAGAATGATGGCTTTTCCTTCCTGCCTCTGGATAGAGACGTGGTTAAAGAAAAAGACTGATGTACTTTTTTTTTCTTGTATTTTCTTTTCTTGTTTCGTAAACATTGCAAAAAAGAGACATGTTGTTACCCACTTTTGACTTTATAAAAATAATACAATTTTTTTTTCAAAAATACAAGAAAACAAATACAAGAAGAAAGCCTAGAAGATTGCCCAAATTGGTGGTAAAGGACCGAGATGACAAGTGAAAAAGTTGGAGGACCAAAATATATAAGATTGACAAAATTGGCAACCCAATTTGATTAATAAAAGGCCTCATTGGTGAAAATATTTTTATTTAGGGTAAATAAATACAAATTTGGATGATTAAGGACTTAATGAGAATTTTGGAAGGTTTAATTAATTTTATCGAGGACTTAATTGCAAGGAAATCAGTTTTCAGAGTCAATTTAGGTGTTAATTGGAATAAATTAAAGTCTATGGAATTAGAGACTTGATTGAAGAAATCAAAAACCAATGACCAAACTAAAAAAGGCATGGGATTGTAGGGGCTGAAATTGACCAAATCAGGGGTCAAATTAAAAAGAATTGGAATTTTGATGGTCAATTATAGATGAAATTGAACAAATTGAAAACCAAGTACTTTTTTGTAAAAGACGTTGAACTTTGAGGCTGACATTTGAATTTGACAGGGGTGTAATTGTATGCAATTAAAAGTTGGAAGACAATTACAGGTGCAATTAAGAGGAATTAAAAGAGTAAGGACCAAATTGAAATTGGCCAAATCCCAAATTAAAAAACCCTAATTTCTAGGGTTAAACTAGGCGACATGTTGTTCATCCACTATTCATCTCATTCCTTGGCGATTTTGGCTGGTTAAGTAGAGATCTTCAGGTGAATGAATGTGGCATTTCCGACCACCTCAGAGGTTGTAACCACCATTATTCAACTGAGAAACACCCCCTCTATAACCTCATGCCCATGAAATTAGACATTTACTCCCCAATTCTTCCATAGAAGTCTCCAACATCTTGTCCCCGAATAACTTTCCTTGTATTTTTAAATTCTAGGTTGACCGAGTTGGCACTTATAGACGTGTTGTGATGTCGCGGTCACACAAATTAATTACCCTAGCTTAAATAAACAGGATAGTATAGAGCAAGCAAGGGGTCGATCCCACGAGAAAGGTTTAGTTCAGATTTTTATACTAGACGATATGCAATTTGAGGGGATTTTGAGGTTATCTAGACTATAATAGAATTAAACAATCAAGTTAAATTAAATAAACTGGAAAACTATTAAGAGAACAAACTTTGGTTTCAAGTAGACATCCACCTATGAAAATCAGAACCGATCATTGAAAAAATACATCAATTTATAATTTGAATATTTATCTTTTCTTAATGTTAATTAGTTAACTGATCTGCAGTGTAACTAACCTTAACCATCAAACAACCATAGTATCCACACTAGTAATTTAATTGAATAGCAGCCTTAGAAAAATCATATCTTTCTTATATGAACTCTTTTTCTGCTGCAATTTGGTAGACTGATAGGTCTTCAAGTCATAAATCCTAAAAAATTAAGTTTGCATCTAATAGACTTCTCTAGCTCAAGATATTTAAGTTGGAATGGTCGAAGGTCAACATTGGTAGAATACAAGATTTGTCTTTGAAGGTTGTGATTTCCATGCTCTTTCTATTTTTATTTTTCTTGCCATATATGTGTAAAAAGGTATGGATGTTAAATTTCTAATGTCACTGGAATCACTTTATTTCGACCTCTAGAGTTCAAGCTCTACACAAAACACCTTTGGAGGTAAAATCTGTCAATTATCTCCAATTTACTTCTTTTTTAATTTTACATTCAAAAGTGCATTCAAAACATAAAACAAAGAATATCAATGTATTTTATATATAAAACATAGGCAAAATACTAGGTAAATGTGGATAAAACTATCGAATAGTACGATTGCATCAGGATTAATGAATGTGAAGCTACAAACCTTCAAATTGAGCAATGTTAGATCCAAACGAAAGGTGTACACCTCATCTACCAACTTCAGGTGGTCTCATGCAACTTTGATGTCAGAGTTGCTCCAACGAGGTCTAAAAAGTAGTCAGCCTTGATTGTGACACCTATTTTTCAAAAACCACCCTTTTTTTATGTGTTCACACTTAAAGCTTCTCAAAGTGTTTTTATCAATGGTTTTAAAACCTCCCTCTCAAGATCTAAAGGCCAGAAATAACTCATTGCCCTCCAAGTCTAGCAAAACCCCCAAGTACCCCTAAAACTAAAATTACAATTGCAAAATCAGCTTAGTACAAGAGCTTCCAACTATTAGCTTTTGACAGTTTTGTTTTGAATAAAAATGGTTTTTTGCCAAACATGCCCTAACTAAATTCCTAAAAATTCTATAAAAAAATCAAGGACTAATTTAAAATTATTTGTGGGTCCCTTGCATATTTTTTCCAGCAATTTTATTTAATAGACTTATACTGTAAGATGCTGACCTGATATTAAAATACCTGTTTTTCATCGAAATCTCAAAATTTTTCCAAAATTTCTAAAAAATGACTCATTTAAAAAATACAAAAAATATATGTTTTATTTGTTGTGCATACAACCAAGTCTCTTAAAAAATAAAAATCATATTTTGGCATAAAAAATTTGATATGATTTAGCATTTTCTTATACTCACAAAAATACAAAAAATAATATTTTGCATGGATTTTTTTAATTTAATAACTAATTTATTGAATCCATAAGAACTTTGTCAATATTTCAAAAACTCTAAAAAACTAATTTATGAGAATTAATGGTTAACATTCTGGTAGAAATATTGGACCTACAAGTAGGCTGATAATTCAATACCAAAAGTTGACTAAACAATTCTCAGAATTATTTTAGATATTCACCAATTTTAATTGGGAGTATTTTTCACCATGATATATGAGTTGTGGAAAATACTTTTGCCTTCCAAGATAGGTAAACCCTGTCAAGGCACCTATATGATTTTTTTTTCCACAATAATTTATTTGGGCATACGAGCCCATAATGAATTCGAAACGCCAAATTTATTCATTAGAATAAATCTTTATTCTAAGTCATATATATACCATCGATTATGAACTCATCAATATCTTTAAGCCACATCTAGACCACGCAATGTAGTTTACCTCATGTAAGGGGCGCTGAGGTGCTAATACCTTCTCTAGCCATATTCGTTTACCTTAGAATTTAATATAAGATCTGTCCACCCGGGTCTCCTAATGACCATGAACCAAACAACTAGGTAGCGACTTCTCGATCCTGACGTCGTAATATCACGAGCGCACGTGCAATACAGACAATGAGGGTTATACTTCATCTTCCACTCAGATGTAGGTATTGCGACATTATTTTGCAATTTATATTATGTAATTGTAACTTTAAAAAAATATAATTAAACTGACATATTTTTAACGTTATGTTGTGTTCTGATAAATTATTTGAAAATAATTCAACATAAGTGTTAGAATTTTATTATAGCGAGCTAGATAAAAAAAACATTGTATTCATGTATTTTTTGAATCATCTTTTACTAAAAATCATTACACTTCACAAAATTATTGTTGTTTAATATTATACAAGTCATTCGGGCACCTTATTTGGAGGAAAAAGTAGCAGTTGCTCCGGCTGTTTTCATTAGCAGGATAAATGTATATATATTAGTGGTCCCACTAATTTTTTGTAGATGATAGAGTTACATTACCTAGTAATGCAACAATTGAAACAGGCGTGATTGTTTGGGCGACAAACATATCCTTTTCCTAAGTCCAGGGTTTATGTACATGTAAAAATGGTGATGATACTCGCAGTTGTTGATTTTTGGAGGGCCAAGCATATTGACGTATTCCGATAGAGAAAGCGTTATAGCTTAAGCAAGTATCGAAATCATTACTTTTCTTCTTTGAAGGTATCTATCTATCTATCTAAACTTTCCTAGTTTATGCGTTTCCGCTCAAAAATATGTTTTTTTTCTTTTTGTTTTTGAGTTTCTAATTGAGTTAGAACTTTGAAATTATCTGATTTAAAACATTAAACAAGAAAGAAATGACATCTGGGCTTGCTTTTATATCATCTCACCTGATATTCTGTCTTTGCTGGAGGTTTTTTATATCGTTCACCAGCTGTTCGATAGAATGCCTCTAAGGAATCGTTTTGAAAACTCTTTTGTAGAGTTGTGAAAGCATACCTGCTGGATGTTTTAAATTATGCAGATACAAAATGCTTAGTGTTGGAACCAATGTATGTCTTTGTTATGGCAAACTTGTTTCAAGTTGGTTCTTGTTGGCTCATTGAAGTCCAAGTTTAGTGCATAAAGGTTTTATTTTGGTGCGTAGTTAACATTGCCGGAGTTTAGCAATATTTATTGGTTTCGAAATGAGACATATGGGAGCTCAACCTTTCCCAACAAAACAAAATGAAGCCTTAAATGAAGGTGCATTGCTTTTTAGTTTTTTTTGCACGAGTGGAATCGCTATTAATTTTTTTTTTCTTTAGCTGGTTTCTTGCAATCATAACTAGAAAATTTTCTTATGGTAATGATTATTGGAAAAGTTATTGTTACAGTTTCTCAAAACACCAAATAGTATTAACTCATCCCAGATTGTTTGTTTTAAGTTGTGGTTGATAGTTACTAATTTGCAGGTGATGGAGTGATGAACACTCTTTGTCCTGCTTTTTCCACATGGAGGGGAGCCAAGGTACTGTCACCCACAGATTTTCAAATTTTATTGTAATGGGTTTCTCTGATAGACATGAGGAGGTGTGCCGTTATTTTCTTGGGATATTCTTTTCCTCACTTTTCTTGTCATGCCTGCTTGGGTTTCTCTCCGATTCGTTTACCGTTCCTTGTTGGAAGATATTTGAGCCAAAGTCTTCATGCTTCATCCAATACCAGACCTTTTCCCAATTATTCTCCAAAAAAGCCCACCATTTTAGACGCTCAACTTGTTCATCAAATCTCAAATGCAATAAAGTTGCGTCACTCTGAGCCCCTCCGGCACATTCTAAAACCGTATGAGTCCAAGTTTAGGTCTGACCACCTAATTTGGGTTCTCATGAACATCAGACATGATTATAAATTGGCTTTAGATTTCTTTGACTGGGCATGCCTGCGCAGAGACCCAAACCTTGAAGCCCGTTGCATAATTGTTCAGATTGCTGTGGCTTCAAAGGATCTAAAATTGGCTCATGATCTTATTTGTGATTTTTGGGCAATACCCAATTTGGATTTTGGTGTTTCATTCCCTCATTTTGTTGACCGGTTAATATACACTTACAAGGAATGGGGTTCAGACCCCCATGTATTCGATATTTTCTTTCAAGTCCTGATTGAAGTTGGGATGCTTGATGAAGCAAGAAGTTTTTTTGACAAGTTATTGAATTATGGAGTGGTTATCTCTACAGATTCTTGTAACTTATATCTCACACGCCTATCAGACAATTTTGATAGGCGTCGGATTTCTATAAAGGTATTCAATGAATTTCCTCAGGTTGGTGTCTGTTGGAATACTGCATCATGCAACATCATTATTAATTCTCTTTGTCGGTTAGGAAGAGTTAAAGAAGCCCATTGTTTGCTCATGCAAATGAAGTTTAGAGGCGATGCTCCTGATGTTGTAAGTTATAGTACTGTAATCAATGGGTATTGCCTTGGTGGGGAGCTGCAAAAGGTGCTGAAGCTCATCCAAGAAATGCAAATGAAGGGATTGAAGCCAAACTTATATACCTACAACAGCATA
The DNA here is from genome assembly GCF_000002775.5 of Populus trichocarpa. Classification (NCBI taxonomy): domain Eukaryota; kingdom Viridiplantae; phylum Streptophyta; class Magnoliopsida; order Malpighiales; family Salicaceae; genus Populus; species Populus trichocarpa. Next base: position 6,476,851 of record NC_037294.2, on the reverse strand, counting down.
ATCCTTCTTCTGTGTAAGAGTGGTAAAGTTGATGATGCTGAAAGGGTCTTGAGGGAGATGATAAACCAAGGAATAGTTCCCGACACCGTGGTCTACACAACTCTAATTGATGGTTTCTGCAAGTTAGGGAATATCCAAGCTGCTTACAAGTTGTTTGATGAAATGGAGAAGCAGAGAATTGTTCCTGATTTTATAGCATATACTGCTGTTATTTGTGGGCTTTGTAGATGTGGAAAGATGATGGAAGCAGATAAGGTCTTTAACAAAATGTTTAGCAGAGGAGTGGAACCAGATGAAGTTACATATACAACACTTATTGATGGCTATTGTAAGTCAGGGGAGATGGAAAAGGCCTTTTCCCTTCACAACCAGATGGTCCAAAGTGGGCTGACTCCAAATGTTGTCACATACACCGCACTTGCTGATGGCCTTTGTAAGCTTGGGCAGGTAGATACAGCAAACGAGCTCCTTCATGAAATGTGCGGAAAGGGTCTTCAATTGAATATCTGCACTTATAACTCACTTGTTAATGGCCTTTGTAAATCAGGAAATATCAGGCAAGCAGTAAAGTTGATGGAAGAAATGGAGGTGGCCGGGATGTATCCTGATACCATTACTTTTACCACTTTAATGGATGCTTATTGTAAGACGGGGGAGATGGTTAAGGCTCATGAGCTTCTGCGGGAAATGCTGGATAGAGGACTTCAACCCACAGTTATTACATTCAATGTGCTCATGAATGGGTTTTGTATGTCAGGAATGCTGGAAGATGGTGAGAGGCTACTAGCATGGATGTTGGAGAAGGGTATAATGCCAAATACCACCACCTACAATTCTCTTATGAAGCAGTACTGCATTAGAAATAATATGCGTTGCACGACAGAGATTTATAAGGGAATGTGTGCACGGGGAGTAATGCCTGATAGCAACACCTATAATATTTTGATAAAAGGGCATTGTAAAGCAAGGAATATGAAAGAAGCATGGTTTTTGCACAAAGAAATGGCTGAGAAGGGGTTTAATCTCACAGCTAGTTCTTACAACTCCATCATCAAGGGTTTTTTCAAGAAGAAAAAGATTTCAGAGGCTAGAGAACTATTTGAAGAGATGAGAAGAGAAGGGATGGCTGCTGATGCAGAAATATACAACCTTTTTGTGGATATAAGCTACGGAGAAGGGAACATGGAAACTGCACTTGAGCTCTGTGATGAAGCAATAGAGAATTGTTTTTTGAACAGAATCAAGAAAGAAAAGCAATAGTTTTGCTTTGCATTTTATGCAAGATTTTTTAGATCAACATAGACAGTCATTACTCCTTACCAAGTCGGCTGGAGATTGTTCAAGATCAACGATTTTGATTGTAACCAAACTTGACTTCCGCTGGTTGTGGACACATTGCTTTGTGAATTGTGGCACCAGCACCTCCACCACCAATCTCTTTTTTTTTTTTTTTTCTCTTTTGCTATGCTGCCAAAATCTCAACTCAGTTATATCATATAGTTGGAGCTTTGTACGTGGTAAATTACAAAGATTATTTAACCATGTCATGAAACGTGTTGTTTGCTTATATATAATATATATTATATTTCAGTTATACTGCACATCCAGTTTGCATATATGTATACATAGTCAATATAGCCAATACGACCACTTTTTCCGGATTATCTAGTCAAAAACCACGCCGTTTTTCCTAGAGTTTTCATTTTTCCAGGCTATGATTTGCAGCAGAGCACTACTGCTCATATATTTGACCACGTCTCTATGATTATTTATTTGGAATTTCCAGTAGAGCAGTAGTGTTATTTATTTGCAATCCCTTTTTCTTTTTTTACATATAAGCAGCCTGAGTGTTTTTCTTTAGGCTGTCAATTAAGTTTGATTTTTTATATATGTTAATTAATTCAAATCTTAAATTCTTGAATAGATTAACTAAATCAAGCACCTTCAAAACTTGGTCAACACAACAACATAAAATATTCTTAAGAACTTACTATTTAAATTACATAATAGGAATTGTAAAGGGAAATCATATGTTTTCATCCAAAAAATTTTATGTTCATATGCACTGCAATGTATAAGAATCTTCTCTATGTTCTTTAGATGTGTTTGAGCAATATTTTTATTTGTGTAATTTTGATGTTTCGTGTCCTTGTTTTCTTACATTTCACTTTCATAGAAAAATGACAAGTGAAGAATCACTGAGCAACAAGAGGTGGACCTTTTGCTTTAGCAAAACAACATCAAATTGGAACATATAAAAATGTTGTAGCATGTGGCATGTAAAAAATGTCCTCTTCTCTTGAAGTAAATGAGGAGTTGAAAGCTTACATGAAAGAAAAGAAGACACAAAAGGTTGCATCGTTTGGTCGCCCACTTGAATTTGGTGAAGTTGAAACTCTTAGGGATGATGTTGATGAGGATGAGGTAGCACAAGAGATGGGTTCGCCTTTTCTTGGTAAAAGAGTATGCGAAGGAAGTGGCCGACAAGATAGTGGAAAGAAAGCAAAGGGTAAGGGACCAAAGAATTTGTTTTTTTTTATCCCGAAACAAGAATAAGAAGTCAAGTTGAGACAAACAAGCATAAACGATGCTTGTCACAAAGAAGCAAGAGCTAGAACAATTCAATATATAGCTCGCTTCTTTTATCAGGCAGGGATTGCATTCAATATTGCTCATTTGGAAAGCTTTCAGAAGATGGTTGAAGCTATTAGAAGATATTGACCAAATTTGAACCTAGAAACCTTCTAGTTATCATGAACTTTAAGCTTCACTCTTTAGAAAAGAGTTGGAGTATACTGCTGAGGTTTTGTTGAAAGGGCATAGAAAAGAATGGGTAAACATGGTTATTCCATTATATCAGATGGATGGACACATACAAGGAATAAAAGCATAATTAATTTTATGGTTAACTACTATTTGGGCTCCATGTTTATTGAGTCTATTGATGAATCATCTTTTGCAAAATCTAATGAGAAGACATTTGAGTTACTTGATAGATTTATAGAGCAAATTAGAGAGAGCAATGTTGTCCAAGTAATCACCGACAATGGAAACAGTTATGTGTTAGTCGGTAAGTAGTTATTAATTAATTTTTTAATTTACATGTAGTAATTTGGATTTTCTTTCAATTATTTGATTAAATATGTTATATTTCTAAAAAAATTATGTTTGGATTTTTTTTTATTACAATTAGGTAAGTTGTTAGAGGCTAAGAGGATGCATTTGTATTGGGCTCCATGTCAACTCATTATGTGGATCTTATGTTGGAAGATATTGGAAAAAATCCTAAGTCAATAAAAATTTAGAAAAAGTCATTTTTGTTATTGGCTTTCTTTATGACCATCATGATGCATTGAATATGATAAGGGAATTTACAAAAAAGAGAGAGTTAGTGAAGCATGGAGTTACTCGATTTGCAACAAGTTTTCTTTGCAACGAGTACACAAGCGAAAACATAATCTTATAAACATGTTTACATCAGAAAAGTGGGCAATGAGTAAATGGGCAAAGGAAGCTAACGGGGAAAGAGCAATTGAAATCATTTTAATGTCAACCTTTTGGAATCATATGGTTTATATCCTTAAAGTGATAGGTCCTCTTGTAAGAGTTCTTTGGCTTTAAGACAATGAGAAAAAACCAGCAATGGGATACATTTATGAGGTTATGGATAGCACTAAAGAAACAATCCAAAACTCTTTCAATAATAATGAAGAGAAATATAGACAAATATTTGATATCATTGATAAAAGATGGGAATGTCAACTTCATCATCCATTGCATGCAGCAGCCATTACTTGAATCCTGAATTCTTTTATAGTGATTCATCTAGTGAAATTGATCAAGAAGTGGTCAATGAGTTGTATCAATGAATTGAAAAATTGGTTCCTAGTAGTGATGTTCAATATATAATCATGAGTGAGTTGTTAGTATACAAGTGAGTTAAAGGACTTTTTGGCAATCTAATAGCAATTCGATAAAGAAACACAAAGTCTCCAGGTAATATTTATTAATTTCTTTTAAAAAAATAAAATTATTGCATTCAACCCTTAAAAATTTAAATTATTTGCTCATAATTTTTACAGCTGAATGGTGAAGCATGTTTGAAAGTTCCACTCCAAATTGACAAAAATTAGGTATCAAAATCTTGAGCTTAACTTGTAGTGCAACAAATGAACGTAATTAGAGTGTGTTTGAACATGTAAGCACTTTGACTTTTTTTTCCTTATTGTGTTGTTATCATAAAGAAATGAATTGATCTTAACTCTATTATACATTGGAATTCTACAGATTCACACAGAGAAAAAAAATTTGACTAGAGCATAAAAGATTACAAGATTTAGTGTATGTTAAATACAATCAAGCACTTAAAGCTCGTCATGCTTTTAGGAATGTTATTGATCCTATTTCCTTGCAAGACATTGATGATTGCAATGAGTGGTTGGTAAGGACAATAAATGTCAATATAGAGGATAATATTGTAGTAGAAGATGAATTGGTGTTTGATGGAGACACTAACATGGGATGATGTGGCAAGGGCAACTAGAGCTGAATAACCAATACTAGACAACAAACGAAGTTGAGAAGTATATGAACATCAAGTGCTAGAATTATACATGAAAAGGGATCAAGTTCTAGTTTTAAACAAGTGCAATATGTTTTTAAAGATGAAGACTTGGATTGTAATCATGAAATAGAGGATATGGAGGACTCAAGTGAAGGAGAGGAAAGCATAGATGAAGATGTTTTTTTTAAGATTAATGAAAAATGATGATGATATTTAAGTTTGTATTTTAATTTATTTGGCTACTTACTACTTTAAATTATTTTGTTTTGTTTTAAGGGTGAAAAATATAACTTTATATTACTATATTATGATATTTTATATTTTTCTTTTGATTTTCTAATGATCTAATCTTAATTGGTATATATTTTATATTCATATATCATAATATTATATATTCATATATCATAATATTATATTATATTAGATTTAAGTTTTTCTATCATACAGGTTGAGTGCCTTGGTTCATTCAGGCTAGCGCCTAGAGCCTCAAGCATTTTCAAGGTTCAGCATTTTTTAGCGGCTTTCACTTTTGACAATAATGTTTCAATTACAATTTTTCCTTATATTAAAAAAAATCAAAAAACTAGTCTTGAAAGGTAAAAGATTATTTTCATAGGGCCATTTAGCATTCTAAAAACTAGAGGAGTGATCATGAATTTCTAATTAGTTTTGAAAACATGTTTTAGAGGCATGAGTAAAGAAGACAACTTTTTAATTGGGACGAGTTTTTGCGATCCCATTTATGATGGGATAGATATGGATTGATGTTCTCTATCATAACCAATTTTTAGGTCATTCTCCAAATTCATCTGTTTTTTTCTCTTTTCAAAATAAAAATTAAAATAATAAAATAATAATAGCAAGAAGACTGATATTTTGGCAAAAGCAAATTGAGAGAATTTTAAATGTAAAAAAAATCAAGCTGCAATTCTCGATAGAATCGGGAGCATAATTGTACCCCTATTATATCCAAAACTGAAAAGATAATGTAGATTCAAGGTCAAATTAAATCATTATTGGACGAATCTACATAAAAATTAAATCCAAGAACATAATTAGATTTTTAATAAGCCAATTTGATTTAATCATGGGCCAAATTAAAGTTTAATTATATTTAAGAATTAATTTGGATCCAATTAAAGGATTTAATTATGTGCAAGGGCTTAATCGTACTTTAAATGGATCAAATTAATTTTATTAGGGGCTTAATTGGTGAAACATTAAGTTTGGGGGCTTAATTTGGGCTTAATTGTGAATATTGGAATTTTAGGAGACTAAATTTAATTTTTACCAAGTCAATTGGTTCAAATCAGGGGTAAAATTGCAAGAAAATAAAAGTTTTGAGGTCAATTAAGAGCTAAATTGAAGAAAATCATAGCAAATGACTAGTTTGCAAAAGGCACCGAACTTTGAGAACTCAATTGATTGAAATTAGGGATGAAATCGAAGAGAATTGAAAGTTTAATTGTCAATTGAGGGTTAAATTGCATAAATCCAAGACCAATGACATAAATGAAAGAGGCAAAATTGTATAAAATTGAAAGTTTAGGGTCAATTAGGGGTGTAATTGAAAGAAATCAAAAGTCGGATGACCACATTAACATCTGACCAAATTTCTAAATTAAAACCCTAAATCCCAAAAACGGCGTCGTTTTACAGTAAAAAAAGGGGGGGCCAGACGATGTGTCGTCTGGTGACTATTCATTTTCTTCTACATTTAAGTCAAAAAAAGCTACTCGAATAGCCTCTTTCTCAAGTCATTTAATGTCTTATCTCTCCACCAAATTTGACAAAACTTGCATTCAAACGATGGCCTAACATTTGACTACACCCTAGTGTGGTCCTTCCTGGCCGATTGACGCCACAATGATTGTGGCACCGCCCTAAAATGGCTAACCCGACCAACCCCTTTTGCAGTAACTTTTCAAGTCGTTATGATAACTTTGAGCCAACGGTTAAGATCTTTCCGGGTCGAATAAAGGGCCAATATTTGGCACCATTAAAGATAAAATATCCCTCTTCCACCACCCGTAAATATGGGTGGATTTCATGGTCTAAGAGGGAAGAAATCTAAAGCCAAAGTTTGAAAAACAACCAGTACTTACCCCTATTTTTCCAGCCTCGTTCTTCTCTTTCTCCACCGTTGATCTCAGTCGCTCCTCCTCCTTCTCCATTATTGTGTCCTCACCAACCATGACCTCAGAACAACTACGAGTCGCCAGCATGACCACCACCCAGCCACCTCACGTCAGGAGCAGCCACCGCGAGCTTCCCTCTCCTTTGTAAGCTTCTGCTTCTTCCTTCCACAACTAACATCGGCCACCATTTCTTCCACCAATGCCTCTTGAGCCACCGGCTGGACCTCCTCACCATGGCCACGACCCCCACGTTAGGCAACCTTCCTCCCTTCTTTTTCTTCTTCTTCTTCCCTTGTGGTTGCTGTATTCAAAATTCATTTGTGCATGCAGCGGCTAATTAATTAAAGCGGTCACTGGACTGGGCTAGTGACAACATGGGTTGATTAATACTTAAAAATGCATTTTTATCAAGCTTTTATATTATCATTTTGCACTTGAAGTATCAATAACTTCTTAACTAAAGCATGTTTTATAATAACAAGTCTGGTACCATAAGATACCTTTAATTTATGGTAAATATTCATCTTAAATGCAGGCCTATCACATAAATGAAAGGATTGATTGATGAGTTTAAGTACTGAAATTGAAAGGACAAAGAGAGGGCCAAACTTAGAAAACAGATGCTGGTTCAATCCAAACTGGAACATTGTGCGGTCATCGGGTCATATCTGGAGCTGTAGATCTTGGATTTAGGTCTGCTTTATATGGATTGAAAGCTAATACATAGGCCTAAAACTTTCATGAGAGTCCAAGATTTAAAAAGGTCGTTTTCAAGTCCAAATTGTAGCAACAATGGAGAAGTCCGAATCTGTCCTGCAACCCAGATATTGTTCAATGTTCAGCCCATATCTCGAGTTTTAGAAGTCCAAATGACCTCAATTTGTTTCCTGGAAAGCTGAGACAATTTCCTAGAACTTTCATGATTTAAGTCTGTTCCAATTCTGACGTTATCAATGACGTTTTGTTCAGACAAGAAGATAAGGATTGTCACCAAGTCAAGATGTGGCCGCCCACTCAACAATTAGTCATCAAATCAATAGTTCCAAATTTTGGCCTATAAAAGGAGGCATTTGCCATGCATTTAGGCATCTTGATTTTCAGATTAAAATCATGCTCTTGCTCTCTCTCTTTATATTTGTAATGCTTAAATTTTGTTTATATTAATCTCTTGTTTATGCTTTTCATTTCCTTTCCTTTACTTAGTTAACTTATATCTTATTTATGTTCTTATCTTGTTTATTTATGTTTCTCTTCTTCATTATGTTTAGCTAAGTTTATTATGTCAAGGTGAAAAGGTTACACTAATGGTGTAAGAATAAGTATAGTATAAATTCAACATGGACTTTAATGTTTGATACCAACATGTTTTGTATTTGTTATCTTATTCATTCTTAATACTTTGCTTGTTAAATGATTAATCTAGATTTATGTTATATAACCCTTGGTACAACAAATACTTGGCACTTTCATAGCCCAAACCGTATGGTATAACCGAGACATGTGCTATGAAAGGAACTTGATTTGTTGTTAACATAAGTTATAATCATGAATACCTGACAACATTTACAAATATTAGCATTATTCGAATAAGATAGCTAATGTAATCATGTTAACAATTTATAATCTGATTGGAACCTCCTTTGTGTGTGGTTTCCAGTTGAGTAATAAGAGTTTATATTATACTTGTTAGAAATACCATTAGTGGATCTTCTAACCTTGACAATTGTTTTTGTCACTATTTAATCCTTAAATCAATCTTACATCTCAAAGTCCTCATTATTATTATTATTATTATTATTATTATTATTATTATTATTATTATTATTATTATTATTATTTATAATTTATATAGTTAACCTCCTTGTTGTTCGATCCCGGTCTTGTCGGGTTATTTATTACTTCGACACTCCTGCACTTGGAAGAAGACATCAACTCTTTGGTCGTGTCAAGTTTTTGGCGTCGTTGCCGGGGAGGTAAATTCTTGTATAAATTATAATATTTATTTTATTTTCTCTTTTCACTTTTCTTGTATCTAACTTTGTTTCTTTTGTTTTGTTTCTTTTTCTTTTGTTTTCTTCTTCCTTTTATTCTCTTCCTACACGTGCATGAGAGTTTGGTCACGTACATTAAGTGGTAGACTTTGTAGGGTATCCTCATCATTTTCAGAAAATATGGCCGAAGAAGATATTCAGTCGCTTCATAATGAGAATAATTGTGTGAGAACACCACATGAATCCCATAAGAACAAGTGCACCCTTATGCATAATTTTTCCTCCTGATGCATCTCATTTTAATTTTAAGCCAGGCATTATTCAACTTTTACCTTCTTTTCATGGTTTAGATTTAGAAAATCAACACTTGCATTTAAGGGAATTTAAGGAGGTCTGTAACACCTATAATGACTCAAATTGTAGCATGAACACCATCAGATTAAAGCTTTTTCTTTTTTTCATTAAAAGATAAAGCTAAAACATGGCTACAAAATTTGAGACCAGGATCTATTCGTGCTTGGGATGAAATGCAACAACAATTTTTAAAGAAGTTTTTTCCGTCTCACAGAACAAACTCTTTCAAAAGACAAATCATCACTTTCACTCAAAAACTAGGAGAAACATTTTACCAATATTGGGATAGGTATCGAGACTTGCTTAATACTTACCCTTATCATGGTTTTGAAACATGGAGGTTGGTTTCACATTTTTATGAAGGGTTAACACCTAGAGATAGGCAAATTATTGAATTAATGTGCAATGGAACTTTTGAAGATAAAGACCCTAATAAAGTAATGGAGTACCTAGACTTGCTAGCTAAAAATGCTCAAAATTAGGACACTACAGGCACTTATGAGGCACCAAGTAAAACTCAACCTCATACATCTAGTGGAGGTATGTATAACCTTAGGGAAGATTATGACCTCCAAGCCAAGTTTGCATCTTTAGCTAGAAAAGTCGAGGCACTAGAATTGAAAAAGAGTGGTCAATTAAAATTTGTTCAAGATATTGTGTGTCAAATCTGTGAAACCAATGAACACTCAACCAATGATTGTCCAACTTTGCCTTCTTTTAAGGAATGTCTCCATGAACAAGCTCATGCTTTAAACAGTTTCCAAAGGCCCAATCATAACCCATACTCGCAAACATATAACCCTGGTTGGAGAAATCACCCAAATTTCAATTGGAAGAGTGATAACAATAATGCACAAACTTCACAGCCATCATTTCAAGCACACCATAATTTCCAAAATTCTCATGGATATGCACCTCCTTATGCTCCCCCTCCTAGAAGAAATCTTGAGGAAACATTGCGTGCATTAATTGAAAAGCAGGAGACAATCAACACTCAACTTGCTCAAAGCATGACAGATTTTAAAGATACTCTTGCAAAATTCACATCTGCTCTCAGTTTTCAAGAGAAAGGTAAGTTTCCATCTCAACCACAACAAAATCCAAAGGGGCAATATAATGCAAATACAAGTAGTTCTGGAAGCCAACACATAGATCAAGTAAAATCAGTCACTACTCTTCGTAGTGGTAAGGTTATTGAAAAACCCATTCTTGAACCTTGTGAGAAAGATGATGAGTCAATCTCTGAGGATAAGGAAGGGATTGAATCTAAACATTGCAAAGAAAAGACCGATTCCTCACCAGCACTTCCATTTCCTCATATCATGACCAAACAAAGAAAAGTCAATCACAACTCTGAGATCTTTAAAACTTTCAAATAGGTAAGGATCAATATACCTTTGTTGAATGCTATTAAACAGGTACTTTCTTATGCTAAATTTTTGAAAGATCTGTGCACTATGAAGAGAAAACTGAATGTGAAAAAAAAAGTCTTTTTAGCCGAACAAGTAAGTGTCATTCTTCAGAACAATAATGCTTTGAAATATAAAGACCCTGGTTATCCTATAATTTCTTGCTTTATTAGAGAACATAAAATTGAAAGAGCTTTACTTAATCTTGGAACTAGTGTGAATTTACTTCCATATTCAGTTTTTCAATCTCAATCTAGGTGAGTTAAAACCAACTTCTGTAACTCTCTTACTTGCTGATAGATCTGTAAAAGTGCCTAGAGGAATAGTTGAGGATGTGTTAGTACAAGTTGATAAATTCATTTACCCTGTAGATTTTATTGTCCTGGATACACAACTTGTTGAAGCATGTAATTCATTTCCTGTTATTTTAGGACGTTCGTTTCTTGTAACTTCTAATGCATTGATTGATTGTAGGAATGGACTGATGAAACTATCATTTGAAAACATGACATTGGAGATGAATATTTTCAACATTTGCAAGGAACCTGGAGATGATAATGATTTACAGAAAGTGGACTTTACTGAAAAATTAGTTCATGATCAATTTCAAACCACTTCCAGTGAAACTGAGATTGATGAATCTGACGATGTGCAAATGGTTTATTTTCAGGAAGAATCAAAGGCAAATAGTTGGAGACCAAAAATTAAGGAATTGCCACCACGATCAATTGAGTCCATACCTTCAAGTGTTCAACCACCAAAACCTGATTTGAAGCCGTTACCATTCAATCTCAAATACTCATTTTTAGGAGAAAATAAAACTTTTCCGGTAATAATCTCTTCCAAACTTAATGCACATCAAGAAGGTACGTTATTACAAACTCTGAAAATATACAAAAATGCAATAGGATGGACCATAGCTGACAAAAAAGGAATTAGTCCTTTGATTTGCACACACAGGATTTATTTGGAGGAAAATGTTAAACCCTCTAAAGAAATGCAACGAAAGCTTAATCCTAATATGAAAGAAGTAGTGAAAAATGAAGTCATTAAGCTTCTAGATAATGGAATCATTTATCCTATTTCTGACAGCAAATGGGTAAGTCCTACCAAAGTTGTACCCAAGAAGTCTGGAGTCACTGTGATAACAAATGAGAAAAATGAGTTAATTCCAACTAGGACTATTACTGGTTGGCGCATGTGTATTGACTATAGGAAACTTAATTCAATGACTAGAAAAGATCATTTTCCTTTACCTTTCATGGATCAAATCCTAGAAAGAGTTGCAAGGTCATGAATTTTATTGTTTCCTAGATGGCTATTCAGGTTACAACCAAATTGAAATTGCATTGGAAGATCAAGAGAAGACTACTTTCACATGTCCATTTGGTACTTTTGCATATCGAAGGATGCCTTTTGGATTATGTAATGCACCAGCCACTTTTCAAATATGCATGCTCAGTATATTTAGTGATATGGTCGAATGTTTTCTTAAAATTTTTATGGATGATTTTTCTGTTTTTGGCGATTCATTTGATGATTGTTTGACTAACTTAGAAAAGGTTTTGAGCAGGTGTGAAGAGAAGAATCTTGTTTTGAATTGGGGAAAATATCACTTTATGGTAACAAACGGCATTGTACTTGGTCACATTGTTTCATCGAAAGGAATTGAGGTTAACAAATCTAAAATTGAGTTAATTGTTAACTTGCCAACACCAAAATCTATTAAAGATGTTAGATCATTCTTAGGATTGGTTTTTATAGAAGGTTCATCAAAGATTTTAGTGTAATATCTAAGCCCTTGAGTAGCCTTCTAACAAAGGATAATATTTTTGAATGGACTGAACATTGTGAAGAAGCCTTTGTTAAACTTAAAAACTTGCTTTCTTCTGCTACTGTCATTCAACCTCCTGGTTGGTCATTACCTTTTGAAATAATGAGTGATGCTAGTGATTATGTCGTGGGTGCTGTATTGGGACAAAGAAAAGATAAGAAACCTTATGTGATTTACTATGCAAGTAAAACTTTAAATAGTGCTCAAATGAATTACACCACCACTGAAAAAGAATTACTTGCAGTAGTATTTGTATGTGAAAAATTCAGGTCTTATCTTGTTGGCTCACCTGTTGTTGTTTTTAGCGATCATGCAGTATTGAAATATCTTCCTTCTAAGAAAGATTCTAAGGCTAGATTGGTGCGATGGATTTTGTTACTTCAAGAATTTGATATCACAATCAAAGATAAGAAAGGCACCGAAAATGTTGTCGCATATCATTTGTCAAGATTGACAACAGATTCGAGATCTAACATCACACCAATCGATGACTACTTTCCTGATGAATCTTTATTTTCTGTCTCTACAATGCCTTATTTCTAAGAAGAATTGGAATCTCTAAAAGTGTGGCTCATCTCACTAGCTTACTCGAGCAAGCATTTAGAAATGCCTCTAGTGAAGGTCCTTCTAACTGACCTGTCATCTTTGTTCAGACCCCAACAACGGCTCAAAAAAAGAATGGGTAAACATGCTCAAGAGCCCCAATACAGTCCAATATTTGTGCAATCAACAGCACTGGCGCCAGCCCCTGTAATTGTAGATGCATTTTCCAATAAGTCTCACAAGACAAAGTCATCTGATGACATTGATCAAGATAAGATGGCAGCACTGAAGCCAGAATCATGGCTATTAAAGCGGTAGACTTGTATAACCCAGTATAGGCCACATAAATATGCCTAGTCCTAAATGTAGTTGTACTGAAGAAGTTTTGTGTTCCTGAGTTTATGAAATACACTGAAACTCATTGCCACATGACTCATCTCAAGTGTTATTGCAATAAAATGACAGAAGTAGTGCATGACAAGAAACTACTAATGCATTTTTTTCAAGATAGTTTGAGTAGGGCTATATTGAGCTTGTACATGAAACTAGACAATACCAAAATCCGTAGATGGAAAGATTTGGTAGATGCATTTGTCAAGTAGTACAAGTACAACATGAATATGGAGAGATCTAGCTGCACATGTGCATTTCCTATTTTTGGACAAAGAAATGGTAACTCTATTTTCCAACACATTCAAGGCGTCGTACTACGAGCATTTGATGGGTAGTTCGGCACATCAATTCACTAACATTATGGAAGTAACTAAGCGCGTAGAATAAGAAGCTAGGAGTGGTAGAAATTTTATACCCACCGAGAAATGAGGCTTTGAAGGGAAAAGAAAGGAGGCCGACCATGTTGAAGGCGGCTACAAGGGTAGAAAAAAACCAATTCCAAAAACTACCACACTCTATCCCCTTCACCCAAATTTCAAACATCAATTTCAACTCTTCATTTCCTGCCAGAAAACCTGAGCTTGGCTTTAGGATGTTGTACCATACTCTAGTTGGCCCTTTGAAGGCTATTAGCAAGATTTTGCACAGGGCATTACTGTCCTGGATGATCAATTTTAAGTTGTTGTGGATGTTTTAGATGTGCTCACGTGGATCCACCAGTCTAGCATAGTTGTCCAAGGTCATCTTTGTGAAAATGTATTCCTTGAAGAAATGAGTGTGTAGTATTTGTTTAGATAAGGGAGACCCCTTTATCCTTTAAGGGTTGTAGGTCTCTTCCTAGGAGAATCTCTCGTTCATATTTCTCTCTGCCTTCTATCTAGATGGCTCAGAGGAGTTGGAAGACCCCAACGTGGAGTGGCAAGATTGATGACTAACTTCTTCCCTACAGTGGTTTGAGGGGTCATGTCTGGAGTGATGGCTTTTTGGGAAGGCATCGTCTCTATAAAAGTGTCCCCTCAAAAGGCTAGCAGGTTGCTCAGGTGGAAAGATCCCTGCATCGTTATGCTCTACCTCTTTTAGGTAAGACAATTGTCTTTTAGCAGGATGAGACTTATATCGTTGTGTGGCTGGAACTGGATAAGTTGCCTTCTAGGGATGTGCTTCCCTAGCTAGGGTCTATTGAGGAGGTGAAGTTTGATGTTACCCTTTAGATGTCAGGACGATTTAAGTGAGGCCTTGTATATGGTTAATTAGTTGTGGAGAATCTAGGGGGCTTATAGGCTAGATGTGCCAACTGCCGTCGGGAGATCCGTAACATTTCTCATCCCATGAGTTCTTTGATTATCGATCATTTAAGGCATTTTGGAAATGAAAAAAAAAAACATTCTAGACAGTGGATAGCCTTTTAAATAAGTTCTCACAGACGATGACAATTGATGATGCTCTAAAAATGTTAAGGAAATTACTTTTTGTCATATTTGGATGATGGATGATCACTAGTTCATGTCAATCTTCTATTCTCCATAACTGAATATTCCAGGTGTTAGTGATAGAGACTGAATTTCCTGCAAAAATAATCTTTTTTGGGATTTTAGAGACTCTCTGATAATTAAGTCAATGACTTTATTTTAAAGATTTACAGTAAATGAGCATTAAATTCTAAGAATATTAATGTTTGTTCTTTATTTATGTATGATAAATATTGAGAATAAGTTGTAAAATAGTAAAGATTGTGAAAGCTTGGGTTGTTTAGAATGCATTTATAACCTTTTTCATTTCCTCTTTGAGAGGTTGCCAGTATTTTCTTCTTCATCTAAGTGGAAGGAAAACCCTCACAATCAACATCAATATTGATAGTCAATGTCTCTTTACACGATATTTAATGTTGAGAATGTCATGTGCTTAAGTAAGATGATCTTGTATCAATATGTACACAATATTAATATCGATGGGATCATCCCTTATAATCAACATTATTATTGATTTGACACAATGATGGCCTTTAGAGGACTTTTTGACCTGCTTGGAAGTAGAGAGATGATGATCCTAGATTCTCACTTCAAGCACTTGTTCCTGAAGAAAGACCTAGTTCAAAAGAGGTTGGGTTTATCGAAGTGCCAGACCTCACAGACGTTAGGGCCCGGCATGTGTCCGAGCCCAAGAAGATCGAGTATGGCAAAGTGTCAAACCCATAAGTGTTTGGGCCTAGCGTGTAGCCGAGCCTAATGGGGTTGAATTTGGCAAGGTGCAAAACTCACAGGTGCTTAGGTTTGCCAAACCCACAAGTGTGTGGGCCTAGTACGTAGTCGAGCCTACAAGGGTTAGGTCTGGCAAGGTGCCAGACCCACAGGTGCTTTTGGCATGTAGCCAAAAAAGAAGGGCAATATCTTTTCCTAACCTTTTTATCCTGAGCCCTGGCCTTTACTAAGCTTCTCCTTTGTTTTGGTCTCTTTTGGTCATAGGTTCATGTGAAGAAAGGCCTTTTACTATGAAGTACGTTGATCAATCACTATATGTTGGGTTTTTGGATATAATTACTACAACAATGAGAAGTATAAATTGTCGTAACCTATTTTTTTATTCTTCGCCCTAAATTTACCATTTCCTTTAAAAATAAATAAATAAATAAAAGTAATAATAACAAGAAGACTAACAACTTGGCAAAAGCAGGCTGAGGGTTTCAAATATGTAAAAGAATCAAGCTGGAGTTTTTGATAAAATTGTGAGCCTTATCATACCCCATTGTACATAAGACTGAAGAAACAGTGCAAATTTAAGGTCAAATTAAATGATAGTTGCACAAATCTACATAAAAATCAAGTCCATGGGCTTAATTAGATTTTTATTAGGCCAATTTGATTTAATCATGGACAAAATTAAAAGCTTAATTATGTTTAAGAATTAATTTGGGTCAAATTAAAAGATTTGATTAGGTGCAAGGTCTTAATTATACTTTTAATAGGTCAAATTAATTTTATTAGGAACTTAATAGGTAAAATATTAAGTTTGAAAGCCCAATTTGGGCTTAACGAGAAGTTTGGAATTTTAAAGGACTAAACTCAATTTTTACGAAGTCAATTGATTGAAATCAGAGATAAAATTTGTTTTGGTACAAAACAAAGTTGTTTTGACCTATATGGAAAAATAAAAACAGAGAAAGATGTCAGATGACCTACACCACTTTGATGGCCTGACATCATACTACACCCCAACATAATTCTTACAAGTTGGTTGCCTCTATAATTGTCACGACGCCGCCCCAAAGAGGCTAACCTAATCAGCTTTTAGTAGCTAAATTTTTGTAGCTCATGATGATGACTTTAAGCCAACAGTTGAGATCCTTCTCATTTTAATCAAGGGTCAAGATTTGTTCCTAATAAAGACAAGATGTCCCTCTTTCACTCCCTATAAATAGAGGTGAATTTTGGGCATTAGGGAGCAAAAAAGAAGAGTGCAAACTTCAGCCTTTACACCCTTACCAACACCAGTCTACTCCATCGACCGCTATGTATCTCCTTCACCAACTCATCCTCTCCACCTCACCCATGAACAACAACGCCACCATAAGCTTCTTTTACTTCCTCTACACAATAACCTCCAGCAACGGTGTTGGGAGCAACTTCAGCAGCACCTTAGCCATGCCAGCAAAGCAACAACAGCAGCGACGCTTCTCCTATGTGTCAGGTAACCACCCCCTTCCTCTTGCAATTTCTTCCCATGCAGAACGTGAATTAATTCACGCCATACAACTGATGGCTTTCGCCAGCAGAGGTAAAAATGGGTTGGGCCCATTTCAGCCCAGTCCATATGGATGGGCTAGGTCTAGCCCATTCTAAAAAAAAAGGATTGTCGAGCCTTCAGTTGGCCCAACTAGCCGAACAACTCATCCAAAAAAATAATAATATAATAATATTAAAAATGATTAAAAAAAAATTCAATGACCATTTTAAAGTCATTTGTGGGTCCGTCACGTGTTTTTCAACAATTTTATCTAATATCGGGTTATAAACTTACACTATAAGATACGAACCTGATATAAAAAATATCTGATTTTTCTCTAAAAAATGATGATAATAAAAAAATTCAAAAAAAACTTTCATATAAAAAATGTTTTGTTTTCACGTATACGGCCAAATCCTAAAGATTTTTCATGCATTTTTTCTAAAAAGGATAAAATTGTATTTTTATCATGTTTTAAAAAATACAAAAATGAATATCATAACCAGTTTATGATAATCCATTAGGGTTTGGCCAAAATACCAAAAATCCCACAACAATTATTTTTTTATTTGGAGCTTTAGGATTTAGTTGTAGATTTTAATATTTGAGAGTATAAAATTATACTATAAAGTATACCTTCAAGTATTAAAGATACAAAATAGGAAATAAATGTGATGCTAAATCTAGGACTTAGAACGGTTAGGAAATATTTAATCTAATAAAGTAGAGATTTTCTCATAAAGGGAGATCTATTTTGAACCGTAGATGAGACCAACATATAGAAACATGACCTAGAAAAACAATCAATCAACAATGCAGTTTACCTCAAGTAAGTTGTACTAGGGTTGATATGTCTTTTCCATGTACAACTAGTTCCTTTACTCAGACTCTTGCAGACCATTAGGTTTTCTAATGACTATAATATTAGGTGGTGACTCTTGAAACTCATAATCATAACTTTATGATTAAACTCAAAACCTCCTTTCAATTTCAGGAGGCAACTCTGTCATTTGACGTCGTGCATGTAACGACATAGATTAAAAACAAATAAAAAATGAAGTAAAATAAGACATATTGTATAATTTTCCTATTGTTTTATGTATATTTAAGAATTTCATTAAATTTTTAAAGAAAAAAAAGATAGGTATAAAGTTCTAACAAAAAAATCCAATCAAATGGGCTGACTAGTTCCAACAAAGATCCATAACGGTCATTGTTTTGTTTTTTTTTATTATTTGTATGTTTAGAAGTGTGAAAAATATTACATTTTAAAATACTATTTACTTAAAAATATAAAAAAAAATAATATTTTTATTTATTTTTAAAATTTTACCTTTTATATCAATCATAAAAAAATTAATTTAAAATTAAAAAAATATAACAAAACAACAATTCAATCCTATCACAGCATACGCGTAACAGAGCCTTCAAGGTTGTCAATTTCGTTCCGTTTCGCCCGGAATGGCTGAAACATTCCATACCAATTCAAAAAATGGAACAAATTTCATCTCATTTTAAATCTCAGTCCGTTCCGGATTTTTCGGCTAAATTCCGCCTGGAACGTTCCGGTTTCATTCCACATGTTTCGTTCCACTCTTGAAAAGCCATTGAATCAAATTGAATCTTGTTCAATTTAATTAATTAAATCACCCAATTATAAAAGGCTCTTTTTCATTACTATTTTCAATAACAATGATATTGAAAATAATATTGAAAATTATTATTACTATTTTCATTAACAATGATATTAATTTTTTAAAATTAGATTTATTACTAAAATATATGGTTTATATTCATGTTGTTTTTTTCATGTTTATACTTTGTAGGAATTTGAGCAAAACAAGGGATGCTTTAGATTTCATTAGCCTTGATAACATTGACCTAACTTTATATTTAAAATATTTGTGTTAAAACATTTTACTTTCATAATATTTTGATATTTTGTTTAAATTGAATTACTTTAAGTTAATTTAATCTTGACTATTTAGAAATATTTTAAATTTTGAAATTATATTTGTTTGACATTGTATTTGTATTGCATAATTTATAATTAATTTATCTTAAATTTGAATTATGTTTGTTGAATATATATATATATATATGAACACTACAACCCCGAAACGACACGCCAAAATACTTCAAAACTAAAACATTCTATTTCAATTGAAAAAATAAAACACCTACTAAAACAAATTTGACAACCTTCCTTCACCTACCTGATGGCAAATGTCAAATTACTACGTGGTGAGCTTCTCCACCACTGAATAATTTCATTTTTGCCATTCATTCTCAGTGTGAACATTGTAATGTCAGACAGATATATTGGGTAAAGAGAAATCTCCGCCTCATAAATGCTAGGACAGCACAACCATGTGTTCCAACTACCCGCAAGGCTGCAATATATTTTCACACCCCACACCAATTCCAAATAAATACGTCCTCCATTGTCATCCTTTCCATATATATTATATTTAAACACACACAGACTCTAAGAACTTTGTTCGGCTTGATATTATCGATCATGGCTAAGAGTGATGTGAAGCTTATAGGGGCATGGCCGAGCCCTTTTGTGATGAGGGCAAGAATTGCCCTTAATATTAAATCTCTGGGGTATGAGTTTCTTGAGGAAAAACTGGGATCCAAAAGCCAGCTTCTTCTTGAATCAAACCCTGTCCATAAGAAAATTCCAGTTCTGATTCATGATGGCAAGCCCATTTGTGAATCTCTTGTGATAGTGGAGTACATTGATGAGGTTTGGTCTTCTGGACCTACCATCCTCCCCTCTGATCCTTATGATCGTGCCCTTGCTCGGTTTTGGGCTGCCTATCTCGATGAGAAGGTACCACCTCTCTGATCTCCATCTTTCAATTTCTAGATTCATTATTTGTGACGTTCTGATTCTGGATTTCTTTATTGTTATGTTGTCCTGATCTTTCCCTGGCCATATTGAATATACGCAGTGGTTTCCTTCGATGAGAAGCATTGCAACAGCTAAAGAAGAGGAGGCTCGAAAGGCGTTGATAGAGCAAGCAGGAGAAGGGGTGATGATGCTGGAGGATGCATTTAGCAGGTGTAGCAAAGGGAAGGGTTTCTTTGGAGGAGATCAGATCGGGTACCTTGACATTGCATTTGGTTCCTTTTTGGGGTGGTTGAGAACCACAGAGAAGATGAATGGAGTGAAGCTGATTGATGAAACTAAGACTCCTAGCTTGTTGAAATGGGCGACTAGTTTTTCTTCACATCCTGCTGTGAAGGATGTTCTTCCAGAGACAGAGAAGCTTGTTGAGTTTGCCAAGGTTCTTGCCAAATTCAAAGCAGCCAGCTCGAACTCCTAAATAACCATTATTGCCTTGTGGGCAACTTGAAATGCTAGAAATTAAGGTTCTTATGTAATTTGAAATACAAGAAATTAAGCTTGTTGAGGAGAAATAAATTTAGATTACTTGCTGTGAACATTGATGGGGGCTCTAGTTACCATTTGCTTGTAATTTTCCTGCACCATTTTGCTTGAAATTAAGAAAACTTGTTGAAATAATGGTACAAAATAATCAAACATGACTGAAAAAACCCTTTATAATTTTTTGTTTTACCGAAAAAAAAATTTCATTTTTAATCTAAAGTCGTTTGCTCTTTCTTTTAGATGTTTTATATATTTAAAAAGAATATTGAAATTTAGGATAAACCATGCAAATTAAAATTTACCTTTCCTTTTCATTTGTTCTTATGTCTTCGAACTTAAATTAAAACGAATAGTATATAATTTCTATTCCTTTTAAGTAAAACTAACCATGCAAATTGAAATTTGGGCATTTCATATTTCGGTTGAAAGATTCATTTTTCTTATGTTTCAATTCCTATAAAAGTCAAGAGAGAAAAAAAAATTAAAAAAAAAATGTTGTCTGCTGTCAACATTTCACCTGTAAAACAGGATGATCTTGGTGTCATTTGGTTAGACTTCTTGAGAAAAGTTTGATGAAGGTAGTTTTTTTCTCTAATAATGCCTAGAAAAGTAGAGATTATAGGTTGTTTTGTCGTTGCAAATGGTTTTTTAAAAGCTTCTAAAGTTTTTTATGTATTTTTCAAGTGAAAAGAAGTTAAAAAATAGGTTTTTGCATCCCAAAACTTGAACTCTAATTCTTTGATTATCGGAAATGACTAGAAAATATTGTAGACGATGACAAGTCATCCACCACATTGAAGTTTTTAAAAAATAGAGACAATGACATTTCATCAACTCCATAAAAAAAATTAGTCTATCTCAAGTGTGCTTGGGTAGTTGGCTAGATGCATAGATCTGCCCTACCAAACCTAACAACACATGACTGTTTTTTTTTTTTACATTATTTTTTAAAACATTATTTAAATACCTCCTTATTTTATGTATATTTTTTTATTTTTCATTAATATTTTTGTTTAAATTTAAATTGAACCCTCTTTTTGGTTTTTAAAATTACTTAGTTTACATTTCTTAAACAATTGTTATTTTTTAATTATTTTGTATTTTTATAATATTTCAAAGATAGAATCGTAATTTATCTTTTATATTTAATATAAATAAACTATATTTGCTTGATGTATTTATAAAATAAAATCATTTGTTATTGGTAAGAATACATTAACCTCTAAGATAATAAAAAGAAAAGAAAAGAAAAATATGTAAATTAAAAAGAAAAGTAGTGGTTACACATTCGCATACTCATCTGTTTTTTTTTTATTTTAAGAAAAATATTATCTTTTCATTTTAGTATTTAATTAGAATTAACAACTCTTTCTTAATTTATCAGTTTATTTTTTTTAATTTCATTAAGCGTAAATAATATTTTTGTATTTTCAATTAGAAAACTCATGGTATAATATTACCCATATGTAACATTGACATATTCTTTTATTATTAAGAATTAACTTGAAATCCTACATCCAGCGTAACATGTGTTATAAGGCTAGTATTCACTTTATATATCTTTTTAGAATTCCTCAATTTTAATAATGTGTAATTATTAGTGATTACTAGTGTTTTTTTATTGTGCAATGTTGTGAGGTAGTTTTTAAAATAATTTTTTATTTAGTTAAGTTTTAATAAAATAGATATTTGTCAAAAAGGCAATGATTTAAATTTTAAAAATAATTAACTTTTATTAGATGAATTTTCATTTTCTTATTAATGTATTGTTTTTGTTCTTACATAAACTTATCTTTTTCACTAGCAACATGTATTTTTCGAATAAAATACTAAAAATCATTACAACAAATATTCATAAAATTATCAATCATTTTAATTAAGAAACAAAAAATATATCTCTTCAATAAAAAAATCAATTACCTTGTTTATTTATTTATTTATTTTATGAGAGTAATTGCTTTTTAAATAGAAATTTATTATAATCTAAAAAATAATGCTCAATAAAAAATAAAATCATGACCTTGTGATTTGTATGTGATAAAAAAATAAAGAAATAATTAATATGAAAAATCATGCAAAATATTACAAGAACAATAGATATTTTATTTCCAAAAACTATTCATGAGCATATTGTTATATAAGTTACCATTTGCTTGTAATTTTAATGCACCATTTTGCTTGAAATTAAGGAAACTTGTTGAAATAACGGTACAAAATAATCAAACATGACTGAAAAAACCCTTTCTTATAATTTTTTGTTTTACCGAAAAAAAATTCCATTTTTAATCTAAAGTCATTTGTTCTTTCTTTTAGATGTTTTATATATTTAAAAAGAATATTGAAATTTACATGGCGTTGACAAAGTTAATAGATAAAAATCAAATTCTAAATTAAAATACCACATAAATCATGCAAATTAATTTTTTTTTTTATTATTTGTTCTTATGCCTTCGAACTTAAATTAAAGCGAATAGTATATAATTTTGATTCGTTTAAGTAAAATTAACCAACAACAAGTATATTGTATGGAGTTTTTGATCAATTTGTTATTGGAGAATAGCTTCAAATGTATTTATATTTTAAGAATTATGTAGAATCTATCTTTATATACTTAGTTATATTTTTTTAAAAAAAATTATTATTATGTCTTCTATTTATCTTTTTGACATATTTTTGTCATCAAAACTAATAAAAATACACCACATATGACTTGTGCGTGATGAAGTTTAAACTAATAAATTTTATAACCATTTACACTTTTGTACTATATTTCTCCTTTACATCTACACATAAAGTCCTCACTAGGGGTTATTTTATGTTGTCAATTTTTTAAAAAAACATGACAATGTGTGATTGATTATAATCTCACTCCACATGCATGCCAAAATGATTTTAGAGTGTTTTAGGATTGTTAAGTGATTTGTTGAGATTTATATTATATTTTAGAGGTGTTTATAAGTAAAAACAATCTAAATTTAGTTTTTGGGGTCCAAGAACTTGCTCCAAATGAAAAAAAAAAAACTCAACACACATCATTCAATACATGCAGTTATTTGATTATCTTGTACTTTGAAAACAGAAATTGACTAATTCTAAAATTAAAATAGTTTGTTTGGCTCTTATATGGTTCTTTGTGTCAATTTTAATCTCTCATTTTGAGCATGTCATTTCATAGTACGTGACGAGGTGACATTCTATTGATTTCAACAGAAAGAGGCTCGAGTCAAGACTCGAGGCTTTATTAAGAAATATTATTTCTTTTGAGCATCCATTTTATCATCATACATAATAATCAGTAGCTTAATTTATGAAGCCACAACCCTTATGTTTTGAGAGCGCTATTTATTGGTTCAAATCGCTTACTTGATTAAAAACGATTTTTAAAAGCATGTAATGCAGACTATGGTTCATAGCTATGAAAGAAATAGAAATTCATAGGCTCAAAAAATATTTGAGGATTTCAAAGACCTAAGATCACCATCAATTATTCACATCACTCCTTTTCTTTTGTTATCTTCGTAATGACATATAATCACGCCATACATCTCATAAAAAATATCATGTTTCCTAAATTGGATAGGAAACTTCATTTTCATTAATCATAATCAAACAATGACTTATAATCATGCTTCACCTTTTCTAAAGAATTTTCATTAATCAAAATCAAGCACCATGACTCACCTCTTAACAGGACTTTTCATCAATATAAAACTTTTAATGTTATCAATCAAGGTTAAACATTGACATATAACCATGCCATTCTTTTTAACAGGAATTTTCACCTCATTTAATCAATAGTTCAAGAAGTTTCATTCCTATCCGTCATTGTCATATAACCATATCATTCATTCCATTGTCAATCTCAAATTTAAAGAGAATATTAAAGCTAATTGCCCATCATTTATCTCATGATACCCCTTCATCTTTTTATTGTCTCACGTTTCAATTCAAAGGAAATGTCAAGGTTCACTGTCTATCATTAGCCTTGTCATTTCCTCATGTTTCTAGGGTTTAACCTAGACAACGTGTCTTTCACCCGCTTTTCATCTCATTCCTTGGCAATTTTGATTGGTTGAGCAGGCATCTTCATAAGAATGAATGTGGCATTTTCGACCACCTTAAAGGTTGTAACCACCACCATTCAACTGAGAAACACATCCTCTACAACCCCATGCCTATAAAATTGGATGTTTACTCCTCAATTCTTCGATAGAAGTCTCAAATATCTTGTCCTTAATCAGCTTTCATTGCATTTTCAGATTCTGAGTTGATCGAGTTGGCACCTTTAAACAAATAAATGTAAAGCTACAAACCTCCAAAATTGAGTAATGTTGGATCCAAACGAATCGCGTGCACCTCATCTACCAATTTCAGGTGATCTCAGGCAACTTTTATGTCGGAGTTGCTCTAATGAGGCCTTGAAAGTAGTCAACCCAATTAGCCTTCATTGTGACACCCATTTTTTTTCGTGTGTTAACACTTAGAGCTTCTCAAAGAGTTCTTATCAATGACTTTAAAACCTCCCTCTCAAGATCAAAAGGCCAGAAATAGTTCATTGCCCTCCAAGTTTAGCAAAACCACTAAGTACCGCTAAAACCAAAACTGTCATTGCAAAACCAGCTTAGTACAAAAGCTTCCAACTGTTAGCTTTTGACAATTATGTTTTGAATAAAAATGGTTTTTTTTTCCAAACATGCCCCAAATAAATTCCTAAAAATTCTAAAAAAATTCAAGGATCAATTTAAAATTATCCTTGCATATTTTTTCCAGTTTTAATATCAGATTTATAGACTTATACTGTAAGTTGCTGACTTGGTATTAAAATACTTATTTTTCATCGAAATCTCAAAACTTTCCAAATTTTCTAAAATTTTCTCATTTCAAAAAAATACAATAAATGTGTTTTATTTGTTACGCATACAGCCAAGTCTTTTACAAAATAAAAATCATGTGGGCCTAGCCCATCAACGTTTAGCCTCTTTCTTTACCCAATTTTATTAATTTTTTCTATTTAAATATTAACCTTTTATATTATTTTAGTTGCATGATACTTTAAACATATTAATTTGATTTATATCGAGTTTTTTTCCTTTTCTATTTTACATGAACTAGTTGTATTTGTATGAAGTTATATATATATAATCATTTGTTATTAGCAACAACATATAGCTACTAAGATAAAATAAATGAAAACATTTAAAATACAAGGACAAGTAATGAAAAATAGTTGTATGTGCATCTATTTTTATTTCTACAACAATGATTAGCTTTTCGTTTGTTTTTGCTCTTCAAAAACACTTTTGAAAAGTTTTGAAAAACTTTTATATTTTTCTTTACTTTAAATTAATTTTTTATTTTATGTTTTTAGATCTTTTTGATGTGCTGATGTCAAAAATAAGTTTTTTTTTTTTAAGAAATATTATTTTGATACATTTTCGAGCGAAAAATATTTTGAAAGCAACCGCTACCACACTGTCAAACGAGCTTTTAATATTAACAACTCTTTTTGAATTTCTCATTTCATGTATTTCTCAATTTATTTTATAAAGAAGAAACAACATCTTTTTTGTTTCTCGATTAAAAAATAATTATGATGCATAAGAACATATCCATAACATAATTATTATTTTTCATGTTAGAATTTAACTTGAAATCTTAGCCACAATATAAACCATATGTTTGTATTTCTAAAATAAAAATAAATTATGATATTTTAAAATGCATCCATTACGTTAACATATTATTTTATTATATTCTAAGATAACTTGTGATTCTACCTGTAACATTGTTCACATGAACAATGCATATTTATTTTTTTTATGCTCAAATTTTTTTAATTACAATTGCATAGTTGGGAATTATATGATCATGGTTTTAGAGGTTAATATGTCTTTTGATTTGTGTTTTCCCATACACATAAAATATATGGGGATATTTTGGTGATGAATTGAAGACCATTTTTATAAAATAAAAATTTATTGGTAGTCAAAAATAAAAATTAAAAAAATAACCACAAACTTTAACAAACAAACCAAAACTTCTCCCATTTTAATATTGGTATGAAAAATTTCAATTTGCTCTTTATACTTTTTAATTTATCTATTGTTTAGTCCATGAAATTTTAGCATTTTACATTTCGGTCCAAAGATTCATCTTTCTTATGTTTCAATTCCTGAAAGTCAAGAAAGGAAAGGAAAAGTTGCTGGAAAATATTGAAGAGAGAGAATGTTGTTGGTTGTCGACATTTTGACTGTAAAAAAGGATGATTTTGGTGTCAATTGGTTGGGCTTCTTGAGGGAAGTTCAATGGAGGTAGTTTTTCCCTCCAACAATGCCTAGAAAAGTAGAGATTATAGGTTGTTTTGTCGTTGCAAATGGTTTTTTAAAGGCTTCTAGGGTTTTTTAAGTATTTTTCAAGTGAAAAGAAGTTGAAAAATAGGTTTTTGGATCTCAAAACTTAGATCCTAATTTTTTAATCATCGGAGGGGACTAGAAAATATTGTAGATGATGACAAGTCATTCACCACATTAAAGTTAAAAAAAATAGAGATGATGACGTTTCATCCACTCAATCAAAAAAATTTGCCCATGTCATGCGCTTGGGTAGTTGGCTAGATGCATAGGTCTGCCCTACCAAACCTAACAACACATGACTATTTTTTTTAATTTACATTATTTTTTAAAACATTATTTAAATACCTCTTTATTTTATGTATTTTTTTATTTTTCATTAAAAGTTTTATTTAAATTTAAATTGAACCCTCTCTTTGGTTTTTAAAATTACCTAGCTCATATTTCTTAAATAGTAGTTATTTTTTAATTATTTTCTATTTTTATAATATTTCAAAGATGTATCATAATATCTTTTATATTTAATTTATCTTTTAATTAGTTCATATTGCTTGATGTATTTATAAAAATAAAATCATTTGTTATTGGTAAGAATACATTAACCTCTAAGATAATATAAATAAAAATAAAAACATGTAAATTAAAAAGAAAAGTTGTGGCTACACATTTGCATACTCATCTTTTTTTTTTTTTTGAAGGAAAACATTATCTTTTCATTTTACTATTTAATTAGAATGAACAACTCTTTCTTAATTTATTGGTTCATTTTATTTTTTTATTTCATTAAGCGTAAACAATATTTTTGTGTTTTCAATTAGAAAAATCATGGTACAATATTAACATGTCTTATAAGGCCAGTATTAACTTTATATATCTTTTTAGAATTCCTCAATTTTACTAATGTGTAATTATTAGTGATCACTAGTGTTTTTTATCGCGCAATGTTGTGAGGTAGTTTTTAAAATCATTTTTTATTTTGTTAAGCTTTAATAAAATAGATATTTGTAAAAAAAAAAAGGCAATGATTTAAATTTTAAAAAGAATTAACTTTTATTAGATGAATTTTCATTTTCTTATTAATGTATTGTTTTTGTTCTTACATAATTGTTTTTACTAGCAACATGTTTTTTTCGAATAAAATACTAAAAACCATTAAAACAAATATTCATAAAAATATCAATCATTTTAATTAAGAAAGAAAAAATATATCTCTTCAATAAAAATTCCATGACCTTGTTTATTGATTAGTACTTAAAAGTGCATTTTTATCAAGGTTTTATATCATCATTTTGCACTTGAAGTATCAATAACTCCTTAACTAAAGCATGTTTTATAATAACATATCTAATAATATAAGATACCTTTAATTTATGGTAAATGTTCATCTTAAATGCAGGCCTATCACATAAATGAAAGAATTGATTGATGAGTTGAAGTACTGAAATTGAAAGGACAAAGAGATGGGCAAACTTAAAAAAAGAGATGATTGGTGCAGTCCAAACTTGAACACTGTTCGGTAATCGGGTGATATCTGGAGTTGTAGATCTTGGATTTAGGTCCATGTTATATGTATGGAAAGATAAGACATAGGCCTACAACTTTCATGTGGAGCCCAAGATTTTAAAAGGCCATTTTCAAGTCCAAATTGCAGCAACAACAAAGAAGTCTGAATCTGTCCTACAGCCCAGACACTGTTTAGTGTTCAGCCCATATCTCGAGTTCTAGAAGTCCAAATGATCTCAAATTTTTACCCTGGAAAGATGAGACAATTCTCTAGAACTTTCATGATTTAAGTTTGTTCAAATTATGACGTCATCAATGACGTTTTTGGCAGACAAGAAGATAAGGATTGTCACCAAGTCAATATGTGGCCACCCACTCATCAATTAGTCAACAAATCAATAGTTCTGAATTTTGGCCTATAAAAGGAGGCATTTGCCATGTATTTAGGCATCTTGGTGTTCAGATCAAGATCATGCTCTTGCTCTTTCTTTATATTTTGTAATGCTTAAGTTTTGCTTATATTAATCTCTTGCTTATGCTTTTCATTTCCTTTCCTTGTTTATTTATGTTTCTCTCTTTCATTATGTTTAACTAAGTTAAGTATGTCAAGGTGAAAAGGGTACACTAATGGTGTAAGAATAAGTATAATATAAACTTAACATGGACCTTAATGTTGGATACTAACATGCTTTATATTTGTTATCTTGTTCACTTTTAATACTTTGCTTGTTAAATGGTTAATCTAGATTTATGTTGTATAACACTTGGTACAACAAATACTTGGCACTTTCATAGCCCATACTGTATGGTATAACCGACACCTGAGCTATGAAAGGAACTTGATTTGTTGTTAACATAAGTTATAATCATGAATGCCTGACAACATTTACAAGTATTAGCATTATTCGAATAAGATAACTAATGTAATTATGTTAACAATTTATAATCTGATTGGAACCTCCTTTGTGTGTGGTTTCCAATTGAATAAAAAGAGTTTATACTATACTTGTTTGAAATACCATTAGTGGATCCTCTAACCTTGACATTTGTTGTTATCATTGTTTAATCCTTACGTTAATCTTCCATCTCAAAGTTCTCATCAACTTCTTCCTCTTCTTCTTCACTATTATTATTATTGTTGTTATTGTTGTTGTTGTATTATTGTTATCTATAATTTATACAATTAACCTCCTTGTGGTTCGACCCCGGTCTTGCCGGGTTATTTATTACTTCGACACTCCTGCACTTGGGAGAAGACATCAATCTTTTGGTCGTGTCAAGTTTTTGGCGCCGTTGCCGGGGAGGTAAATTCTTGTACAAATTATAGTATTTATTTTATTCTCTCTTTTCACTTTTCTTGTATCTAACTTTGTTTATTTTTTTTGTTTTGTTTTGTTTTGTTTTCTTCTTCTTTTTATTCTCTTTTTACACGTGCATGAGAGTTTGGTCACGTACATTAAGTGGTAGACTTTGTAGGGTATCCTCATCATTTTCAGAAAATATGGCCGAAGAAGATAACCAATCACTTCATAATGAGAATAATGAGAATATTCGGGTTAGAACACTTAGAGACCACATGAATCCCACAAGAACAAGTGCACCCTCATGCATAGTTTTTCCACCTGATGCATCTTATTTTAATTTTAAGCCAGGCATTATTCAACTTTTACCTTCTTTTCATGGTTTAGATTTAGAAAATCCATACTTGCATTTAAGGGAATTTGAGTAGGTCTGTAACACCTATAATGACTCAAATTGTAGCATGAACACCATTAGGTTAAAGCTTTTTCCTTTTTCATTAAAAGATAAAGCTAAAACATGGCTACAAAATTTGAGACCTGGATCTATTCGTGCTTGGGATGAAATGCAACAACAATTTTTAAAGAAGTTTTTTCCGTCCCACAGAACAAACTCTTTCAGAAAACAAATCATCACTTTTACTCAAAAACCAGGAGAAATATTTTATCGAGACTTGCTTAATACTTGCCCTCATCATGGTTTTGAAACATGGAGATTAGTTTCACATTTTTATAAAGGGTTAACTCCTAGAGATAGGCAAATGGTTGAATTGATGTGCAATGGAACTTTTGAGGATAAAGACCCTAATGAAGCGATGGAATACCTAGACTTGCTAGCTGAAAATACGCAAAATTGGGACACTACAGGAACTTATGAGGCACCAAGTAAAACCCAACCTCATACATCTAGTGGGGGTATGTACAACCTTAGGGAAGACCATGACCTCCAAGCCAAGTTTGCATCTTTAGCTAAAAAAGTCGAGGCATTAGAATTAAAAAAGAGTGGTCAATTAAAATCTGTTCAAGACATTGCGTGTCAAATCTGTGAAACCAATGAACATTCAACCAATGACTGTCCAACTTTGCCCTCTTTTAAGGAATGTCTCCATGAACAAACCCATGCTCTAAACAGTTTCCAAAGGCCCAATCATAACCCATACTCGCAAACATACAACCCTGGTTGGAGAAATCACCCAAATTTCAATTGGAAGAGTGATAATAATAATGCACAAACTTCACAGCCACCGTTTCAAGCACACTATAATTTCCAAAATTCTCATGGATATGCACCTCCTTATGCTCCCCCTCTTAGAAGAAATCTTGAGGAAACATTGCATGCATTCATGGAAAAGCAAGAGGCAATTAACACTCAACTTGCTCAAAGCATGACAGATTTTAAAGATACTCTTGCAAAATTGATATCTGCTCTCAGTTTCCAAGAGAAAGGTAAGTTCCCATCTCAACCTCAACAAAATCCAAAGGGGCAATACAATGCGAAGGCAAGTAGTTCTGGAAGCCAACACATGGATCAAGCCAAATCAGTCATCACTCTTCGCAGTGGTAAGGTTATTGAAAAACCCATTCTTGAACCTTGTGAGAATGATGATGAGTCAATCTCTGAGGGTAAGGAAGGGGTTGAATCTGATCATTACAAAGAAAAGACTGATTCCCCGCCAGCACTTCCATTTCCTCATGTCATGACCAAACAAAGGAAAGTTAATCACAACTCTGAAATCTTTGAAACTTTCAAACAAGTAAGGATCAATATACCTTTGTTGGATGCTATTAAACAGGTTCCTTCTTATGCTAAATTTTTGAAAGATCTGTGCACTGTGAAAAGAAAATTGAATGTGAAAAAGAAAGCCTTTTTAGCTGAACAAGTAAGTGCCATTCTTCAGAACAATAATGCTTTGAAATATAAAGACCCTGGTTGTCCTACAATTTCATGCTTTATTGGAGAACATAAAATTGAAAGAGCCTTACTTGATCTTGGAGCTAGTGTGAATTTACTTCCATATTCAGTTTTTCAAAGTCTCAATCTAGGTGAGTTAAAACCAACTTCTGTAACTCTTTTACTTGCCGATAGATCTGTAAAAGTGCTTAGAGGAATAGTTGAAGATGTGTTAGTACAAGTCGATAAGTTCATTTATCCTGTGGATTTTATTGTCTTGGATACACAACCTGTTGAAGCATGTAATTCATTTCCTGTTATTTTAAGACGTCCGTTTCTTGCAACTTCTAATGCATTGATTAATTGTAGGAATGGACTGATGAAGCTATCATTTGGAAACATGACATTGGAGATGAATATTTTTAACATTTGCAAACAACCTGGAGATGATAATGATTTACAAGAAGTAGATCTTATTGAAGAATTAGTTCATGATCAACTTGAATCTACTTTGAGTAAAATTGAGTTTGATGAATCTGAAGATTTGCAAATGATTTATTCTCAGGAAGAAATCACGGATGAAAAAGGCACCGAAAATATTAATGCAGATCTTTTGTCAAGAGTGACAACAGATTCGACATCCGACATCACACCAATCGATGATTACTTTCCTAACGAATCCTTACTTCCTCTTAGTTCAATGCCTTGGTTTGCTAAAAATATCAATTTTCTTGCTACAGGAGATTTGCCAACTCATTGGAGTACCGAAGATAAAGGTAAGTTTTTGAACGAAGTGAAGAAATTTTATTGGGATGACCCTTACTTATTCGAATATTGTCCTGATCAAATATTTCGAAGATGCATTCCTAACAATGAGGTAAGTAATGTCATTAAACTTTGTCATTCTGAAGCATGTGGGAGTCATTTCTCGTCAAAAAAGACAGCTGCGAAAATCTTACAAAATGAATTTTATTGGCCCACCATGTTCAAGGACACACATGCATTCTGCAAAACTTGTGAAAATTGTCAAAAAGTTGATACTGGTCAAAAAGTTTTGCTTTATAATTCTCCTGGAAAGCTAAGATCAAGATGGAGCGGTCCATTTATTGAGAAACATGTATATCCTTATAGGGCCTTTGATATTGAGAATCCAAAGAATGACAATGTTTCTAAGGAAAATGGACATCGTTTGAAAGCTTACTTTGATAATTTTCCTAGTGAAAATGAATCCATTGGTTTGAATGATCCTGTAGATAAAGGTTGATTATTTTGTTTTTCTCACATTGTTTTTGTGTTTCCTTTTGGTGTGAATTTTGTTTTGCTAGTCTCTCTCACCCCGGTCAAATGGCGGATAACGGTACTCCGTGACTTCAGTCGGTTCTTTCAGTTTCCCATAATAACTGATATCTGTATATATTTGTGCAATTCTTTGCTCTTTCTCCCTTCTTTGAATCTCTTCTCCAATTCTCATTTGAAAATGGACACCACTCTTGAAAAATTGAAAAAGTACTTTCCCGCTCTGCCTCAGAATGTGATTACAAAAATTTACCGTGCTAGGTGTGCAAGATTGAGGTTGTTAATGAATCATGGAATTCCTGAAGATATCCGTTGGTTGATTGAAACAAAGGTCTGATTATCAGGTGAGTCCTCCAATTCTTTCATCTCACACATGCCTGGAACAGGTCAAAGCACTTTTGCAAAGAAACGTCGTGCAAAACGACTGAAAGTCTGTCACCGATGTGCCAGATGGACTTGTAATGCAACATGTCGTTCTTTAGGAATGGTATCTATAAACCGTGAAGATAAAATACAATTCATTAAGGATGGCCTGAGTAAGGGGTCTTTAGATAATCTTTTGTTGACCCTTGAGACGCATCCTAGTGGAGATGTGCATCGTGTTATTCATGATTTATGGCCCCATTTTCATAAAGAACATGATCGACTTAGTCTTGGGAATCTGACTAAAAAAGACCCTGTTTGCCAGTTTTTAAGAAAACTGGATGGGAAGCCTATCCCCGACCCATAGAGGGCGTTTAAGCCGTTCTTGGACGTAAAACCAAGGGAAGATATGAGCCACAATCACAACTACCTGTACATACACATGCTTTTCAAAATAAATAAATAAATAAATACATAAAGAGAGAGAGAGAGTGTGAGACTCCAGCTGGCCTATATCTAGGTGATATGATTGCATTTTCAAATCCTCATCTATAAAATCTTCTCTTCCTTCCCCTCATTTCTACTCAACCCTTACATTAGACAGATATAGAAGTGTGTAGAAATGGCAGGTCCCTCAAGTTATCACATAAAAAATATTTGTGTTTTCGGTGGATCCAGTCCTGGGAAGGAAATAGCTTTTTTGGAAGCAGCAAATCATCTTGGTCAGGTACTAGCTGAGAAAAAGATTCATTTAGTGTATGGGGGAGGCAGCCTTGGGTTAATGGGGGGTGTGGCAATAGCTGCATTTTTAGGAGGTAGTCAAGTTTTGGGGGTCGTCCCCGAAGCTTTAACAAAAGGGGACATCATTGGAAGAACAATTGGAGAGGAACTACAGGTCTCCACAATGTTTGATCGAATGAATACAATGTTTAACCATGCTGATGCCTTCATTGCCTTACCAGGTGGTTTGGGCACATTGGAAGAGATCTTTCATATTTCCTCCTGGGCCCAACTTCACATTCACCATAAACCTATAGGTTTGCTCAATGTTAATGGTTTTTATGATAATTTGTTGTCTTTTCTTGATCAAGCTGTGGAACAGGAATTTCTAACATCTTCGGCACGACAAATCATAATCTCTGCTGCTACTGCTGAACAATTGATCGACAAACTACAATCTTTCACCCCTGTAATTGATCCTTCCATGAGTCGCATAAATTGGTCAACTACAGAAAGCTGTAAAAAGCTTAGATTGGATTTGAGCCTTCGTTTGTGAATCCTTGTGTCTTTTGGTTTTATTTTTAGCATAGTATTTTGTTATGTTATTTCTTATATTTGTTTAAGTGTGTTTCAGGTTTGTCAGTGTTCGTTGTTTCAGGTGATGTCTTCTATACTCTATCTTTCTACCTTATGACATTGAGGACAATGTCTCGTTTTGGTTGGGGGGAGAGGGTAGTAGTAGTTGACATTAAAAAAAAAAAAAAAAAAAACTAACCAACTAACTGCTTTTGTTTGTAAAACCATTTGACAAAACTGTTATTACTAGGATGACAGAGTAAGGAGGAATTTTAGTGACTCTTGAGACGCATCTTAGTAAACATTTTCCAATGGTTATTTGCAATATTCATAACAAGGCCTATTAGAATACTTCTTGAAATATTCAGGTTTACAAACTCTCGTATTGTTATCACTTGATTCTGCTCATATACTCATTTAACAAGTATTCTTAAACCTTCATTTTCACACACACACTTTAACATATGATTGTGGGTTGCACATTGGATTATTACATTATTAATGTTCTTTTGTTAAAGGTAACAACTAAGGGATAGGGATAGTCTATAATTTGCAAAAAAAACAAAAACAAAAACAAAAAAAAACAAAAAGAAAAGAAAAAAAAAGAAAATGATGATAATAAAAACGTAGATAAGTTTGATTTCGTAGCCTCCCTAACCTAAGCAATTAAGCCCGAAGGGGTGTTTTAACACCTAATACCCTAAAGTCAACTGACTTGGGAGCTATTGGCCCAAAGCTTGTTACATGGGTTAAGGAGAAAAGCTTAAGGGAATCAAACATTGCCATATCTACGTATCAGTATCTGCAACCCGAGTTACTAAGCTCGTAGGGGTGTCTCAACACCTAATGCCCTAAGACCAACTGGTCTGGGAGTCATTAGTCGAAAGCTCGTTACATGGGTTAAAGATGCATTGTGTTTTAAGTATATGTATATATATTGAAAAAAAAAAAGAAGATAATAATCCCAACCCAAGGAAGTTACCCTTAAACATTAGAACAAAATATTGTTTTCTTCCAATAAAAGCCCCATCATCTATGTTTCCATACATTGAGCACATAAAAAAGAAGGTTTATTAATATTTTGTTAAAGAGGTATTGAGCAGATATATAAATTTAATGAGAGTTTGTTTATCTGGATAGATTAATGGAAGTTGAATGATGAATGCCTTGCTTTGTGGAATTTGCAAATAGTTTTTTTATTTTAACGCTTTGATTACTAGGGACTAGTAATAAGCTGGTTGGGGGGTGTGATTAGTACTTAAAAGTGCATTTTTATCAAGGTTTTATATCATCATTTTGCACTTGAAGTATCAATAACTCCTTAACTAAAGCATGTTTTATAATAACATATCTAATAATATAAGATACCTTTAATTTATGGTAAATGTTCATCTTAAATGCAGGCCTATCACATAAATGAAAGAATTGATTGATGAGTTGAAGTACTGAAATTGAAAGGACAAAGAGATGGGCAAACTTAAAAAAAGAGATGATTGGTGCAGTCCAAACTTGAACACTGTTCGGTAATCGGGTGATATCTGGAGCTGTAGATCTTGGATTTAGGTCCATTTTATATGTATGGAAAGATAAGACATAGGCCTACAACTTTCATGTGGAGCCCAAGATTTTAAAAGGCCATTTTCAAGTCCAAATTGCAGCAACAACAAAGAAGTCTGAATCTGTCCTACAGCCCAGACACTGTTTAGTGTTCAGCCCATATCTCGAGTTCTAGAAGTCCAAATGATCTCAAATTTTTACCCTGGAAAGATGAGACAATTCTCTAGAACTTTCATGATTTAAGTTTGTTCAAATTATGACGTCATCAATGACGTTTTTGGCAGACAAGAAGATAAGGATTGTCACCAAGTCAATATGTGGCCACCCACTCATCAATTAGTCAACAAATCAATAGTTCTGAATTTTGGCCTATAAAAGGAGGCATTTGCCATGTATTTAGGCATCTTGGTGTTCAGATCAAGATCATGCTCTTGCTCTTTCTTTATATTTTGTAATGCTTAAGTTTTGCTTATATTAATCTCTTGCTTATGCTTTTCATTTCCTTTCCTTGTTTATTTATGTTTCTCTCTTTCATTATGTTTAACTAAGTTAAGTATGTCAAGGTGAAAAGGGTACACTAATGGTGTAAGAATAAGTATAATATAAACTTAACATGGACCTTAATGTTGGATACTAACATGCTTTATATTTGTTATCTTGTTCACTTTTAATACTTTGCTTGTTAAATGGTTAATCTAGATTTATGTTGTATAACACTTGGTACAACAAATACTTGGCACTTTCATAGCCCATACTGTATGGTATAACCGACACCTGAGCTATGAAAGGAACTTGATTTGTTGTTAACATAAGTTATAATCATGAATGCCTGACAACATTTACAAGTATTAGCATTATTCGAATAAGATAACTAATGTAATTATGTTAACAATTTATAATCTGATTGGAACCTCCTTTGTGTGTGGTTTCCAATTGAATAAAAAGAGTTTATACTATACTTGTTTGAAATACCATTAGTGGATCCTCTAACCTTGACATTTGTTGTTATCATTGTTTAATCCTTACGTTAATCTTCCATCTCAAAGTTCTCATCAACTTCTTCCTCTTCTTCTTCACTATTATTATTATTGTTGTTATTGTTGTTGTTGTATTATTGTTATCTATAATTTATACAATTAACCTCCTTGTGGTTCGACCCCGGTCTTGCCGGGTTATTTATTACTTCGACACTCCTGCACTTGGGAGAAGACATCAATCTTTTGGTCGTGTCATTTATTTATTTATTTTGATGAATATTGCTTTTTACAAGTCATTGCTTTTTGAACAAAAACTTATTATAATCTAAAAAGTAAGGCTCAATAAAAAAATAAAATCATGACCTTATGATTTGTATGTGATAAAAAAAATAAAGAAATAATTAAGTGAAAAATCCTGTAAAAAATTACAAGAACAATATATATTTTATTTCCAAAAAATATTCATGAGCATATTGTTTTACAAGTTTTGCAAATTAAGTTCGTATATAATAACTTATAAATTAATTGCTAATATCATTATAAAAAATATATATAATCTTATTTGAAAATAATACAAAATTAGATAATATTTTAACTATCATTCTAAATATTTTATTCATAGTGAATTTTATTTTTATTTTTTAAAGAAATTGAAAGGTAATGTAAAAACAGTTCAAGTGTTGAGCCAGGAGGATTGAGTTGAATGGTTGACCCAAGAAAGGAGCCATACGTGTTTGAGCTTGCAATGCCAAACCTGCACAGTAGCCCCTTTTTTATCAAATAGGTGGACAACAATTTTTTAAATTCAATAGGCGACGCGTCTTATATCGAGGCAAACAGTGCGTGGCCACCTATTTTAATATCTAGCCACTTTAAGTGCCTGAAAAATTAAGTTTTGGGTTCTTTCCATTTGAAAACACATAAGAAAATCTTAGAAACCCAAATAAATCTATTTTGACCCGAAAATACTATAAATTGGTCCAACAATAAAAATTAGACCAATTAAAAAAAACTATACGAGATTGGATATGTTTTTTCCGGCAAGATAAAAGTTCCAAACCACCTTCATAGAACCTCACTCCAAGAAAAACTCATTGATACTAAGATTGACTATTTTCATTGTTGGAATGTGAACAACCGACATATTTTATCTTTTTTTTTCTTTTTCCAATGACTTTCTCTCTCCTCCTTCAACATAGAGGGACCAAAACACTAACAAATAAAATTTAGGATCTAAATATAAAATTCTCAAACAATAGAAATCAAATTTGAGAAGATTTAAAACTTTAGGGGCCATACTATAGTTTTCCATGTCTCTTGAAAAGAAAAATAAAATGCTTGTTTTTTTTTTAATTTTGGTCCTTGTTATTTTAATTGTTTTCTTTTCAACAAATTTAAATTATTTTTCATAAAATTGATGGTTAATTCACACAAGAAACACTCTTAGGGTGTGTTTGGCATTACAGTATCTTTTGCAGTTATGATTTGAAAAAAAACTAGTTTAGAAAAAAAAACACTTTTAGTTGTGGTTGGTTTAATAAAATATATGTTTAGTTAAAACAATGGTTGAGATTGATGTTGAATAATACACAGCAGTTTAAAAATGTTTTGTTAAAATTGTGTGTTGAAAGTGATTGTGATAATAAAATGACTAAAAAAACATGTACTAATTTTTTATTTTTTGAATTAAATATTAAAGATTGGATTATTAATACATCATGAAACTAAGAATCATTTATCAAGGTCCTACTTTTATTGTTCTATTAAACTATTTACAATTATATCATGTACAAAATTTATCCGAGAAGGTCTCTGGTATCCATGGCTTTTTGAGCGTGCAACAACTTTAGCTAAAAAATCATTAGGAACAAAATTTGGATGGCGATCAAATTATGCAAATGTCACATCATCTTGCAACTTCCTTCTAATGTAGTTATGTAATGTCATTGATGCAACTATAATTTAAACTTGAGTTTTGTATGGATAAGCGAACATGTTTTGTAAAAATTTTCACATTTGTTTCCACACTCCAATAGAATGTTTTGTCACATTGCATAGTGATGAGTGTATATGATTAATACTTATTCTTGACTTCTTATTTGCCCACGACGGTGAAAATCTTATAAGTGATAACTCTCATCTTTATATGGACCTAAATATCTATACTTATTTTGTTAATTTTTGGTTCACATATTAATATTTACATATTTTGATGATAACAATTAAATAAAATTGGACTAATGATATATTTGATTGATAATAAATTTAAACAAATTATATATGAAGAACACATCAATAAGCATAAAGAATTAAATTTAGAAATCAATCAGCATGTCCAAGATGCAAAGCAAATGAAGACTTGGTTTTTAAAGATTCATTTTAGTGGCAATTATGTAAATTTTTATATCTTATTTGATAGCATAAATTAAAATGAATTCACACACTTCACATTGCATGCATTATATGATTGATATGCATTTAGTCGGTTCAAAATTCATCAGGTTTAAAACTGTCAAATCTAGATTTTAAGTTGAATCGGTCGACCACTTGGTTATACCAAGTGAATCAGTCGACCGCTTATTCATTAGGATGAACACTTGGAAATTTTGCAGGAATCGATCGATCGATTGGCTTCACCAATCTGAACTGGTCAACTATTTGATTTGTTAGAGGAATAATAACAAATATAAAACAACTAGTTTTTGCTAGAAACATATATATAGCTTGTCTAATTATAGAATTATATACACAATCTGAACATGTCATATACAAGCTATTTTAATAGCAAAAAAAATAACTTTAAAATCATTCATCCTTAATCATACTCATATGTGTGCATTAAAACCTTCATATTTTTACACAAGAGTATACATTCTTATTCTCACAACATTTAAACACTATCAAATCCCTTAACTGTTATTGAGTGAGTAATAGAGATCATAGATTCTCAATTATAAAATCCATTCTATTAAGAGAGTATTTTGTAACTACAAAATCACACTTGTAAAAACTTGAGTTTGGATAAACTCTTGGTATTAGTGAGGTATTGTCACCAAGGAAAAAATCTTAAGAATGAGACATCTTCAAGTGGTGTATAAGCTTGGTGTGGATTCATCAAGGACATTGTATCTTTAATTTGGATTAGTAAAATAATACAATACTCAAGTACGGCTGGTACTTAAGGTGTGAATGTAGGCTTTCTGAATCACGTTAAAAACTGAGTTTGCAATCTCTCTTCCTTTACTTGTTTATTTTAAGCACTTTAATTATATTAATGGTTATTATGTTTATTGTGCTTAATATGCTTAATTAATTTAAATTGTATTATTTTTTAATATTAGTAGAACACCTAATTCACCCTCTTGGTGTTATTGTTTTCTTGATCCTAGAACAACACATTTGGATATCCAACATCAACCAAATACTACTTCTCTTTAATTACAAACAAGTTATGAATTTGTAATTAATTTAGTAAATAAATATGCAATTTATTATAGTTGAGTTAACATTCATTTTTTACCATTTAACTAACTTTTGGTGGTTTGGAAAATCTTATACGGGTATTGTCAATAGCCTAAAAAAAAGCATATTGTGGGCACTGCCTTCTCATCCTGCCCAAACAAATATGAATTGCATGTCAAAACTATACAACCATTACTTTTTTGTGCTAGTACATCTTTTTTACTGATAAATGAAATTTTATTTTTGGTAGATATGTAAGCACGCACATGTGTGCCATCAATCATACCAACACAATTCTACATGAAAAATAATAACAATTAGATTGTAAGTAATTACCAATATATTTAAAACAATTAATATTTGGCATTAACAATAAAGAACAAAATTTGTTTAACCTTGAAATGAAGCATATATCTTGGATTCATTGTAATTTATCGTGGAGTGTTTGTAAAATCAGCGTCTTCTGGTTTTATAACATCTACCATGAATAAGTATACCGCTTTTAGGACTTATTTAATGCATCTACTAACAATTTCACCTGAATGTTAAAATCTTTTCTAAACTTGTCTATTTGACACCCTAATATTATTGTATATACATTATGAATAATGTTCATACTTCTTATAGGTTTTAACCAATACTGTATTTCTAAATCATTACATAGGCTCAATAAAGTTGTAGTATCCATCCTAAACATGTGAACATATCGTTTTCAATATCCTCTTAGAACTTCAGTCAACATTCTCATGCCTATATTGTATGATACCATATAAGGTTTTTTATTCATATAATTAATATAATAGATGTTTATAGCCCTAGTTGTGTATAAAAGTAATTTTTTTTTATCAAATTGTTACCTCCAAAACAACTCACCATCCTCATCACTATCATCATCGTCATTGTTATCGTTGTCGCCATTGTTATCTCCATCATCACCAACACCTCTGAAGCCACCACTGACATCACCACCACGATAATTAAT
Source organism: Populus trichocarpa (assembly GCF_000002775.5). Taxonomy (NCBI): domain Eukaryota; kingdom Viridiplantae; phylum Streptophyta; class Magnoliopsida; order Malpighiales; family Salicaceae; genus Populus; species Populus trichocarpa. The sequence goes on along the minus strand of NC_037294.2, from coordinate 6,435,530 downwards.
ATGATCAACAACATGATTCATTATATTTTAATAATCATCATCAAAATCTTCATTAAATATATCATTAAATTGTGCAGCTTTAATATCTATAATGTAAAGCAAGTAAAATAATATAATACATGTTTTACTTATGTTTCAAATAAAATACCATAACAATAACCATGCATGTATGGAAAAAATAAAAAAAATAAGTAGAATATATTGATGACTTATTTGCATTTTTGGATATGCTCTGAAGTATTATTAGTAATTGTTGTAGTAAAGATGTTGTTTATCAAGAATATGTGTTGCCTTATATAGGATATAATAAATGATGTAAATGATAAAATAGCAAGTGTATGTCAACATTAAGTTTGGTGTGTCCTTAACATTATTGATGTTGTATGAAATAATTCAATTTGCTAAATAATTATTGTATCTTTTATACAAATTTGGTGTACCATTTTTAACTAATATTATTTGTTGTTTCTCAGCATTCTTTTTCATCTTTGTCTCTATCATTTCTAACACATTGATTCCACTGTAATGTCATAACTTTGCTCTTTTTTTCCACTTTTCCCTCTCGTATCTTTTCTGCTAGCTACTATCAAATAAATACACTATAAAAAAGTCATCTACCATATTTGGGATCGGACAACATAGAGCCATATATGGGCACGCACTAGAGGTTGTAAAACACTGTCTGATAAAAAATTACTTGTCGAGTATCATTTAGGTAAAATGGGTTGTTCTTGAGAGTCCAGTCAATATAGCTGACACCAAATTTCTAATTTTAAAACCCACCCACAATGATCCTATTAGGAGTATCTGTATTATTTTGACAATAAAAGCCATGTTTATTAATCCAAATAGGTGTTATTAAACTCATAGCGTCAGTGTCTGTTGGCCATATCAATTGCCCATATAGAAATGCTAAGTAGAAGAATGAATGTTCATGCATATGTTAGACAAGCCATCTTGCTCGTCAAGCCCATCTAGATAAAGATATGAGTTTTGTACTAGAACTTGATTAGGGAAAGAAAGGAATACAAGAAAAGCTAGATGATGTTGTGTCAAGTGCAAGGCGAGTTGATTGCATATATATATATATATAGGAGAGAGAATAGTGTAACAAGAGCTAAACAGGGTCACTATCATTTTTAAAAATTAACTTCATCCATAACCATTCTATGGCAATAGAGCTAACAACATCTAAGCATAAAAAATCCAAGATATGACTTTAAAAAAATTCATGTCCTTATTAACAATTTTCTTTTAGCTTTTAACACCAATATTATGACGAACAAACATGTCCACAATAAAATTATTTAGAACCTTAACAAATTAAGTCATCTCTTATCTAGTATTGATATCCATCGCCATTCAATAATAAACCCTAATGCAAACACACATGTTCCTTTAAAAAACCATCAACACTTAATTATGGTCAATTTCATAACAAATAATAACTTTCTCAAACCAATGGTAGACATAATTGACATAAAAAGTAATCACATTATCTCATCAATTAAATGTTACCAAATGACCAACTCATCATACTAAACAACTGGAAACACAACATATTTAAATTACTAATCTTCCTTCCATGAGTTCATAGAATAAACTCTAAAATAATGAAAGTTAACTAAGTACGAAAGAGAGCTACTAACAATAAACAAATTTAAATGTTCAATTACAAAATTCTCTACCAACATAAAGTAGTCATGATATGGGCAATCATCACCTTAGCACAACCATCATATTCAGCTGCAAAGGTAATTAGATGATAATAAATCTATATATATGTAACATGTTAAATAACATATGAAAATTTGTAATAGCTACATTGTTTTAAGAAGAAATAACATCATGCATAAGAAAACAAGATGTACCTCTCCATCTAAGTTTTTTTACTTCGCTCATACATTTTCTATAGCTATTTTAACTTCTTTTCAAGATCTCCCATACTAACCCATATCTCTTTTTTCCTCCTTAAACACAAGTACTTAGTAGCAAAGGAATGTAAGTCATCTCCGATAATAATTCCTTCAATAGAGTGAAGCTCTCCCATTATCTTGGAAATACTACACCCTTTTCAAATCAATCTTAAATAAAAAAAAAACAACACCATCAAACCAAATTAAGTGTCCAAACAGTCCAAAAATTATACATAATAATAAGCATTTTGTTCTAAATTTCATAACATTATAGCAATTTTTCCAAAAAATTAATTTGAGGTTATAAATTGACCTTCCAAGGATGGGAAATTAATTGGAGAGACTATTGTAACCAAGGAAACAACGTTGGAAGACTTTGGGAAGTGGAGGAATAGTGGTGCCGCGTGTATCCACGTGTCACCACTATTAGCGGTGTGTGGGTTCACACGCCACCACTCAATGAAGGCCGAGACCTGGTGGATCTGTAGTGGTTCCTACTCTTCTTCCTCCTTATGCCAGCGATGAGTCTAAATGAATGCCTACAAAAGAGAATCAACACAAGCAATTCATTTTTATCTTTTTCTTTCCTTATTCACAAATCTATTTCTTGATATTTTTTTTCCTTCTCCTTTCTAGTTATTTCAACATTCAAATGGGGGAAAGGCGCGACGGGAGGAGATGGATCTTGTTGGTAACAATGGAGGAGGTTGGTTAGGTCAACAACAACATCAGGTTTATGACTTGTTGGTTTCGGGTTTGGGTGATTTGGTTTGGTTAGAGGGGGGATAAATGGGCCATGTTTGTATTAGGTTTGGGTGATTTAGTTTGGTTGAAAGGGAGGAGAAGGGTGAGGGTCACATGTTGTTGCTGATGATTGTTGTTGTTGGTCATGGCTGGGTATGGCTGAGTTGTGTTTAACGGCCACTAAGAGAAGAGAGGTCGTGGTTTTTAATGGTGGGGACTGTGTTGTCACTGTTGTCTTGAGAAAAAATGACAGGGGAAAGGTGGTTGACTATCAACCGTATGTTGGGAAAATAAAAAAGTCATAGTGAAGGGATATTGTTGGCAGTTGAAAGATGAAGGGGAGACTGATAATTTGTGTCTTTGATAATGAGATTGGGGTTGTTGGCGGCTGTGGGTATGGCCGTCAATGGTTGTTCTTTTTTTTAATGGTGGAGGAGGTGACAGGTCTATTTGGATCAACGGTGTTCAGATGGTGGCTATTTCACCAACGTTGATGGAAGTTGTGGTCGTCGTTGGCAATGAGAGGTAAAGAGAATGAAGGCTGTCACAAAAAAGAAGAGACACGACTTGGATTCTTTTGTGGGTCTGAGAGAGTAAAAAAAATGGTCTCCTTGTTTCTTTCAAATAATTAGTCCATGACCCCTTTTTTACCATAAAGAGCCTCAACTAAAAGTAATGGTGGCTTCTTTGAGTGCAGTTGGTAAAGGTTCAGGAGGTTGCAGGGACAATGAATAAGGGTATTCTGTGTGGTGAGTGACTGTGTGTGGCCTTTTTTTGCTCTAACTCGTTTTCTCCTAAAATTCCTCCCTTTCTTCTTTTTTTTGTTGTACAATCGTCTATTTATAGACAAAACAAATTAGTCATTTTCCTACTAATTGCTTGGTCTCCAAGCAAACTTGGTGACCAAGCAACCTAAAATCACTTTGGTCCCTATTTTTTATTTTATTTTTGCATTTTTGGTTCCTTTGTCCAATATATATTTTTTTGTATTTTGATTTAAAAAAAAAAGATAATGACAACGTCGACTCAATGAGAAAAACTAATCAATAATTTTGAAATGAGCGCATTAAAAATCAAACGTGTCGAGAGTAAATTTTTAATTCTTTTGAAAAGACGCTAAAAATTCCAAAAACAACACATACATCAAAAATAAAGTTTTTGATTTTTGTTGTTTTTTGCTATTTTTTAGATTTTTCAAAAAAAAATAAAAGAAAAAGGATAAAAAAATCAGGTTACAACATTGCTAAAGCAATATCATCTTATAAGTCAAGAATTAAGAAGGGCCAAAATTAAGTTCAAGGAAAGGAAAGCACATAGCCTTATATGACGAGACACAAAAAGGTCAACCTAAAACTCTGTTAAGATTGGAGACTTATTTGATTATTTTTGCCTTGAGAATTATGAATAAAACAAGCATTCAAATTTGGTGGAAATAATAAGTCCAATTAGCAACGAAGAGACCCTAGTTTAGTATATATAAGCTAGCAGAAGCAGCAGTCTTACGTGAAGGAAGGGAAGGCTGTGTATACTTTTATGCAAATCATGAATATTGATCGACATGGAATTCATCACAATTATTCACTTCCTTTGTGGTATATATGAACCCAATCAAGCAAGTAGCCTGCATTCAACCCAGAAATAGTCCTAAAATTAAGCATTCTGTCATTTTCCTATTGGAAAGAACAACAAAATTCATGTTTGTAGAACCAGAGTCATGTATTGTCACCAAGAAAAACATTTTAAACCGCAACTGCTACCACAATTTCAATCAAGCTAGCTGGAACCAACTACTGCTACAGGCTAGCTTCGATAAAACTCAACCGATTTCATAGCACCAAACATCACCTTAGAGACTTTAAGCATGTGATAAAGAAAAATATGTTCGGGAATGTGGTAGCAGTTGCTTTTTAAAGTGTTTTTTCACTTGAAAATATATCAAAATAATAATTTTTTTAAAAAAAATTATTTTTAACATCAGCATATCAAAACGATCCAAAAATATTAAAAATTAATTTTAAGTAATAAAAATTAAATTTTCATAAAACGTAATTTGAAAACCAGTTATAAATGGCACCAAAATATAAATAAAAACTAATCATGATTCATAAATTAAGGTGAATACCAAATATAAAGATAAAACTGTAAAAAAAAATCTGATAGCCAAAAAAAAAACAGTATTTACATTATTGTAATTAAATATAATTTTAATGGTAGTTATTCTTACACAATTCCATTCTTATATCGCTCGAGAATAGTCCTTATTCTGCGCCATTTCTAATGGGGATTGAATCACAACAATGTCACAGTATATGGATAAGATTACTAATTACTAGATTAGGAAAATGTGGACGAAAATCATTCCTATTTTATTCTAAACTAATTAAAAACTAATCGAATGAAAACAAATGCAAATACAGATAATCTCTAAGGACAAAGTTGCCTAAAAAATATAAGCGTAATTAATTAGTTCTTGTGATTCCAAAATCCAGGCATATATATGTTTATAGGTTAATCTTTCATATATTTCACAATTTTTTTTTCTATTATAAATAGAAAAATAAATAAGAGATGGTTGACATGGAAAAATGATGAAATATTTTTCTATTAAAGCTATGTTTGTTTCTCGAAATTTACTTTTCTAAAAAGCACTTTCCAAACTTTTCTGTGTTTGTTTGTTATTAGGAAAGTTGGTCAACGGAAAACACTTTCCAGTCAAAGAAAAATTTGACTTGATTTCCAGGAAAGTGTTTTCCTAGAAAATTTGGACGGAAAACACTTTCCGGAAGTTGTGAAAAATTTAGAAATGTCATATTATTTGCTGATTATATCAAATTTAGTCCTCAAACTTTTATTTGTTATATATATTTTGTTTTGAATATTTATTTTTCAATTTCATCTCTTAAAATTTAATTTTTATATTAACTTTGGTCCTTATTTTTATAACTGTTATTTGCTTTTCCCTTATTATTTTTTTATTGAAATTTTTTATGTATCAAATTTGATCCTCATTTTTTTTATTATTACTTATTTTATTTGAAATAATTTATGAAATATTAATTATTATTATTTTAATTTCTTCATCTTTCACTTTTTTTTATGTTTTTTAAATTTGATCTCTATTATTTTGATTATTATTTATTTTATTTGAGATAATTTATGAAATTATATATTTTTTTCAATTTCATTCTCATTCAACTTTTTAATTTGTAAGATTTGTTTCTCATTATTTTAATAAACTTGAAAAAAATAAAACATTAATAAGTTATTTTCGAGCTCATTTTCCATTACTTAATCAAATACTGGAAAGTGTTTTCCAACTTATTTTTCATTACACTACCAAACATCAGAAAATAATTTATTTTTTCAGAATTTACTTTCCAAAAAAAATTATTTTCCAGTAAACAAATAGGCTAAATATGTGCTCCTGTAAGGCTTAATTAATCAATTTCAATAAACTACAAGGACTGAAGTTTACGGTCACGAAATGTATAGACGGGTGGTCCCTACGTAAAAGGAAATAAAACCGACACTCTTCCCTGTAGCAACTGTCCTTATTTCTCCTACACAGACCGCGACGGCAACACTGTGATCAAAGGAAATAAAACCAAGATTCGTTATTGGAGTCCCCGACACTATTCCCTGTCGCAACTGTCCTTATTTCTCCTACACAGACCGCGACGGCAACACTGTGATTGTTGAAAGAAAGACAGAAGAAATGGAAGGTGGTGTTAAATTGGACAATTGGGGTTACGAGGTCAACACTTCCTCGGATGCTTGCATCTCTGCCATCAACTCTTATTACCACCAGGTCTGTCTTCTTTTCTCTATCTCCTCTTATTAATTGGATTGCCAGAGAGAAAGAGGGAGTTTTTTTTTTTGGGTTGGTGTTGATTCTTGGCTAAATGAAGGTTCTTAGTTATGGAAGAGAGAGGCGTGTGATTTTGGAAGCTACACTTCATGACAAAGACTGCGTGTTAGCCAATATTCTGGCAGCTCATTTCCTCTGCTCCTCTGCCAATCCTTCCCGAGCTTCTTTCCATATCCAGGCTGCAAACTCTCGACTTGTAAGTGTTTTGCCCTCTGTACTCATGTACGGCCTTTGTCTTTTGATGGGATGTTTCACCTGTGAAATTTCTTTTAACAAACAGGAAGAAGCCACCCCTTATGAGAAAGCAGTTTTTGATGCTCTTAATTCTTTGATTTGTGAGAATAGAGATGATGATGTTGCTCTTCAATTTCATTCTAAGGTACGCCTACCCTTTCACCCCCTCTATCCTTAAAGCTAATCTGTTAATGCATTTTGGCCATGAGAGAAAATCCCTATTCTTCCTTAATGCCTTCAAGAAAGGGGGGCTTTTTCTAAATTTTTTTTAGCTTAAGTCTTTTTTTTTTCCTTAGTTACATAATTTAAATTATAGTGCTAATTGAACACTATGTCATTAAATGATTTATATGGGCTTTAATCATACAACCTCTAATTTCATTTGATGCATACATTTTATTTTACAGCTCCTCAATGATTACCCAAGAGATCTAGTTACTCTTAAAAGAGCTCAAGTTTTATGTTTCTACATGGGTAGACCTGACCTGTCCCTGGACCTTGTGCAACAGGTTCATTTCTGTCCAGATAGCATAAGGTATATTTTATTATCAACCACCTTGGGGTTAACAAGACTTTTCATTTCAACAGGTTCTACCCAGAAACCAAGAAGAAGATTATATATATGGCATGCTTGCATTTTCGTTATTAGAGCTGGGCCGAATGGCTGATGCTGAGGAAGCAGCAAGAAAGGGATATGAGATCAACAAGCAAGATTACTGGGCGCAACATGCTGTGGGTTCTCATCATCTTAGTATGATGCAGTACATGATATCTTGCCTTTTTATGTTTTTTCCACCGTAGTGGAACATACTATTTTGCTCATTGTCATGGATAAATTTTAACTTGTCTTTTAAGAGAGATCAGGAGTATGAGTTTGGTTTGGAGTGACTAAGTACTATATGATAGCAAGAGCTAGAATAGACCATCCTTTTGAGTGTCAATTCTTGTGCAGATGTGTCATGTCCTTCAGTATCAATGCCGTTTCAAAGATGCAGTAGACTTCATGGAAGAATGCTCATCTTCATGGAGTTCTTGCTTGTCATTCATGTATGTATAAAATGTTCTAGTATAGAAATGAGATGCTATATGTTATTATAAATTTCCTGATGGCTTTCTCCAATGCCCGAGGTGGCGTCACTGTTTCAATCTACAGGCTGACACATAATTGGTGGCATGTTGCTCTTTGTTACTTGGAAGGTCATGCTCCGGTGAGAAAAGTTTTAGAAGTTTATGACCAACATATCTGGAAAGAGTTGGAAAAAGCTGATGCTGTGCCTCCAGAAGTATGTTATTCTGCTATCTGTTCAAATTTCGCCCTCATTTTGTGCGGAAGTGGTCTTACTTTTATTGTGCATTCAGGTGTACTTGAATGCTCTGGGTTTGTTGTTGCGTGTGTATCTAAGGGGTGAGCTTGACATCTTTGATGACCGTCTGAAGACTTTAGCTTCCTGCATAACGGATCAAGTAAGTTATATGTGTTTTAGTGTAAGAACCATAGAAAAAGTAACTAGTCAATCAATGAGTGATGTCTGCGATTTGTTGGAATATAGTTCTCTCATGAAACTTTGCAAAACATATCTGAATGATCATCTCTACTCTATTCTATTTGAGAGATCATAAAAGTCTCTGAGATTTTCTGTGAAGGCTTATTTCAAGAATTTTGTATCCTCACACAGTCCGAAACAAAAAGCTGAATTTAGTAACTAATAATCTTCTGTTGTTATAACTTCATTATAATAGACCAGCCCCGTAACTATAACTATAATCACTATAACTGAAATGAACAACATGAAAATATAGTTGTTATTGTAAAGATTAAGTTTCAGAAATTAAAGGTCAAAGCATGCAAATTGTGCTCTTCATATGGAAAAAGAACCCCCTTTCCCTGGATTTGGCAGTTCTCTCCTAGATATATGAACCCTTACAGGTTTGCTGGACAATTAGCTGTGTCTTCTGCACTGGATATGCTGGACACAGACAAGTCCTGGATTGTGCTTCAGCTATCAGCACCTTGCATGCTGTTGTTTTGTTTTTCTATTATCTTGTTTGTGCATACTGTCTCTTCATTATCAAACATATAATACAAGAATCAGGAGCTTGCATCTACATGCCAAAGGAGCGGATGGAACAAAATTTCTTTTAACTCACCCCGGGAGTGAAGTTCGCAACAGTTGAAGACTTTGACTTTAATTAAAGCTCTAAATTCCAATGATAATTTGTTTTGAGATGCATTTTTCATGCTTTCACGAGCAATTATGTTTAAATACCATTGGTATGCATATGGGCACGTATTTTTCATGTTACTGTGTTCGTGTTGTCTGATTATTATGTGATACTTCCATGTGCATTACAATATCTAGGCCAACTGGTATTTAGAGTGGCACCTTGATGTGTTGATATTATGGGCCTTGGCTAAAACTGGTGAACCTTCAAAGGCAGAAGATTTACTTGAGGGCTTGAAATCCAGGTAGAAGCCTGTGCTATCTTTATACATTTTCATGCATGGCCCTACATTATTGTAATCTCGTCGTCTTTTTGCAGAATTCAAAAGATGAGCAAGAAGAAGCAACAAAGAATGCAGAAAGTGATTCGGGTTTGTTCTGATTGCTGCTTCTCTTACCATTTTTTTATCTCCATTTATACAATTTCATGTTAGTAGCTGGTAAGATACCTTTGGATGCAACTAGGCCACATCCCAAAGATGCAGCGAACCCCCATCCTGGAGGGGTATGGATGTTGACCATAATTAGAATATATAACCTTTTCCTCTTTTCTTTGTTTGTAGCAAATGATCAGAAAATTGTAACAATTGTGGGTTGGATTCGCATTTTTCTCTCTTAAATTCACAAAACTTCCTTTGGTTCTATGTTAACGTGGTGGTTACTTTTCATAAATCTGTTGCTATTGCTTTCTTCAGATGCTTTTTGAAAGGTGTTTTTGAGATATGCAAGGATATCATTTTCCCCTTTTCTCAGCTTGCAGAAGCCTTATTCGAGTATGGGAGGGGTAATGACAAGCAGGCATTAGATTTACTTGATTCAGATTTTGATGCCAATGATTGTAAGGTACTATTATCAAGTTGATTCATGTGTTTTGATCAGCTGTATTTACACATTTGAATTAAAAGATATGAATTTTACTGTCCTTTGTGCTAGATGCTTGGGGCATCAGATGAACAACTTGATGTATTTAATGAAGTCTGGTACAGCATGTTACTAAATACTGGACAAGCCGCCAAGGGTACATACGTTTGGCATCCCAAACCTCCTATTTCTGCAATTTAAGTTAACTTCATTGTGGCTCTTCTGACTTCTTTCTTGAGTTGTAGCAATAGGAGTAATGGAGAAGCAGATCAAGAAGAGGGAAGGAACCCCATTCATGTGGCGCTTATTGGTATAGCCCTGACTTGTATGCAGAGTTTTTTTTAAGGATAAAATGATCTGGATGAGTGACAATTTCATGACCTATTGCAGGAGAGAGGCTATGCAATGACAGGCAGTCAGGAAGCAACAGTTGCTGGTGAGAAGGCTAGGGCCTTAGAAGCTGCACATTTTGTTCAGGTGGCATGAAAGATGGATCAATCTACCAGCTATGCATTTGGACATCTTGTTACATACATGAATTCTACTCGGCTCTAGCCTTGCTTCATAACTGTGTGAATTACAGATGAAAAATGTGTAACCTTTCTTCCATCGTTCCTAGTTATCCTTTATCTGCATCCCATGATTCCATCTCAATCAAGGGAGAACAATGAAAAGGAAAAGGTGAATCGATGAGTCTGTTTGTCTGAAGACTGAACTAGATAAAGTTACCATTGTGTGAAAGCAAAAATAAAGGCAATCAATATTTTGGTTGATCAGTGGGCTTATCAGATATTTTGACACTGATGGGATAATAATAGAGCATGTTTTCAATCATATCATACACCTTACGCTAATAATAGTTGATGAGGGTGTACAAAAAGATTAAACTAGGAAAGGCAAAAAGATTAAACTAGAAATGAAGAAGAAATGATTGCTTGTGAAGTCATTGTTGTTGTGGCAGCAATCTTCATCCGAGGATTGGAAGTGGAAGGTGGGAGGTTTTTTTTGTTTTTGTTTGTCACAGCAGATTAGGTTTCTCTGATAGAAACATTTTCACCAGAAATTAATACGTAACATTGTTGTTACATCAGAAAGATGACTTCGTGCAATTGCAGTTTAGTAACCATGTTGCTAGCTTGATCAGAACAGAGCAAAAAAGGATGAGCTTGCAACAATTCTAGTACTCCTTGCTACATCCTGAACGAACTTTATACTATACAAAATATGCAGAGTTTCCTCTTCATACTTGCTGTGATGAGAGCAAAATTGACAATTGAAGATTTAGATAAACTGTAAAGACAGCTAACTACTTACAAGGCATGGACATCTTCTCTTCATCATAAACTACAGTCTGTAATCAAAGCAGACAACATAAAACGCCCAACCATGACTAGTAGTCAGGTCAATCAAAAGCCCCAAACCACACCAATCAACAACTGATCTCCCCACACCAGAGCACAGCCATGCCCACAACATAATCAAAACCTTTAGCCATGCCAACTCCTTCGCACAACTGCCCACCAGATAATGCAGATATGTTGTGATGGTCCAGATTCGGGTCGTGACAATTTACTTAATGCCAATCGTTCGGCTTCGAATCCGACTCAGCTCCTCCACAACCTCCCTCGAATCTGGCCGATCATCCTTGTCCGCCGCCACACACCTGAAGGCCAGCTCAGCCACGGATTCAATACCGTTCATAGTTTCCTCATCAACACCTAAAACAGGGTCAACAACCTGACGAAGCAGACCCATTTGGATTTTGGATACTACAAGATCAGCCAAAGCCATCTCCCTCTTGTCCCTACTCTGGTCCACTGCCCTCAAACCTGAAACCAGCTCCAACAAAACCACTCCAAAGCTGTAAACATCACTCTTCTCTGTTAACCGGAACGACCGGTGGTAATCCGGGTCCAAGTATCCAGGTGTGCCTTGAGGCCCGGTACAAACATACCCAGATGAAGATGAAGATGTTTCAGGCAAGACTAAAAGCCTTGAAAGCCCAAAATCACCCACTTTAATTCTCATATCTCTCTCTATAAAAATATTGGATGATGTAATATCTCTGTGAACAATGGGTGGTTTAACTGAGAAATGCAAGTACTCTATAGCTAAAGCCGTTTGCAATGCGATATCAAGCCTCACTTGCCACGTTAAAGAACTTTTACGGTGCAAGTTGTTTGTTCCATGGAGGTGGTCAGCGAGAGTGCCGTTGGGGACGTAGTCATACACCAGAAGTAACCCTCTTGGATCACTGCAATACCCGTGAAGTTTAACGAGATTTGAATGATTTATTGAAGATAATATCAAGATTTCGTTGCAGAATGACTTGGTTGAAAATGCTCTGCCAGCGGCTGCAGCTTGGTGGTGTCTGTGGAGGTATTTAACAGCAACGATTCTGGCATCAGAGAGCTGGCCTAGATACACAGACCCAAACCCTCCATCTCCAATTTTACGCTTGGGGTCAAACCTGTTAGTTGAGGATTCAAGCTCCTCGAAGGTGAACGCAGGAGGGAGAAGACTAGCAGAGCGGTGGCGGTGAAGGAACAGTGTCGTTGGGTCGTCTTCTGTTTTCAATGATTTCAATCGCCTAAACCTAAAAACAATTCCAAAAACCAAAACGGCAATTACAAGACATAACACTGCGGAGATGGAGCACAAAATGGCGACTCGGTTTGGGTCATTTTGGTGAATCCATGTAGGTGAAAACCGAGTTCTGGACTGAAAACAAAAGAAATTCTTTTCTGGGTCTGAGGAATTGAAGCCACAAATTCCTTTCTTGGATTTGCATTCCCTGCAGCTGGAGAAGAAGGAATCTTGAGACTCATCGTACTCAACTTGGAACCCGATTTTCAAGAAATTGTCAAGGTACTCTAAGATGTCGGTTTGACATCCCTGCTTTTGGAGACTACGAGGAGTAGCAGATCCACAGTCATTGAGGAGGTTAAGTGGGTTCTTGACGAGCTTACACTCCCAGGGACAGTGGCTGCAGTTTGGGAGATTTGGTGGGGAACAAGAGCGCAGAACAGAAAGCCGAGAACAATAAGAATCAGAAACTCGAAATGGTGAACTGGAGAGATTGATGGAATGGGCAGGAATGGAAGAAAGATCACTAAAGCAAGTAGCAGCGGGTCTTATCGTTGTTGAGGATGTTAAAGAGGAGAGTTGAGGAGATAGAAGAAGAGAGGAGGAGTTGGGGTCGAAGTGAAGGAGAGCAAAAGAGAGGTTATTAATGGAGATTATGGAGTGAGGAGAAGAGCATTTTAGTTGAAAGAAAGGGTGACCACAACCAGGTGATAAAGAGAAGGGGAAAGGAGGAGGAGAAGTGGATGCGAATGGAGGGCATGAAGAAGATCTCAAAGATGTATCTTGCTTTGAAGTACATTCATGGAACAGAGGATCTGCTGAAATAATGCTATATAGAGAACAGATCAGCATCAAGATGGAGAGAAGAAGAAAGGAATGGTGGGGTTGCTGAGGCATTGCTATGGTTTGGATTGGATTGGTGGAGATGATGATGATCAAGAAAGAGAGATGGGTTCTCGAACTAAACTAAATCTTGCTTGAGATAGTTGGAGTGGATTCTTCTGGTTTCAGTGGAGGCTACTGCCTAGGTTGTCGGAGGAGATGAAAGAGTGACGGAGAAGACTAGTGGGGGGGTATCGAGAGAAGTGAAGGAAGGTCACGTGAAGAGAAGGGGAAACATATTAGAGTTGGCTTTTCTGCGCTCTCGATGTGCTTTTGGAATTTTACATCACTTTCGTTCCTTCACGTGGGTAGGTGGCCTAGTGATGACCTTGGACTCGAGTACTCTAAATTACTTTCAAATTATTGCCATTTTATTGGTGAATTTGCAATTAACAATACGTTTTGATTTGGCGATTTATGAGTTGTTTTTTCATTTTCAATTTGGTTACCATCCTCGAATCGAATAGAATAGAAGAAACTAAAACAATAAGACGAAGTAAACAAAGAAAAAAAAAGAATTGTCTTTGATAATGATATATAAAATAAATTGATTATTTATTTATTGTGTTTATTTGATTTATAGTTAATAAAATAAAATAAAATATGAAAATATTTATTTTAATCTTAATAAATATTACTATTAAATTTACATATTTTAAAAATAAGTTGATGTTATTTTTTCTATTTTATCTTACATTGAATATTAAAATTAATAACCTTACTTATTAAACTCAGACCGGCCTGTAGGTCTACCCAGAATTTGGTCAGCTCATGGCCAGCCTAAGTTCAGGTTTAAGAAGAATAGATGATGGATTAACCTAATTTGACCTGGTCAAAACTTGAGTCGAGTCGCAACCTGGTTGACCCGAGGGTGAAATTTATGTCAAAGCCTATTGATTTTTTTTATCAAAACCATATTATTTTGATTTTTTTAAGAAAAAAATATTTTTTAGGTTAACCGGGATTTTTTTTATTTAATTGATGGATGGGATATGTTTATATATGGCAATATAGATTAAAAAAAAGGATTGGGTAAGTGTTAATTGACAAAATTGAAGAGAAAATCTACCCCTCGCCCTAAATGGAAGTTTCGGCCAACATAAGGATTAAAGGCTTGAATTTGTTTGATTCATTTTTTGTGTAAAATGAGTATAATTGTGTGACTTTAACAATAAGTGGAGATTTAAGGGATTTAAAAATAAATCATATTTCTCTTCCTTAGGTGATATTCAACCAAAGCATGTAGAAGAAGAGTAAATTTAATTAATTTAATTATTATGATATTTGGGTTAAATCATGTCTAAATAGGTATATAATGAATGATTATGATGAGTTAGATGTGTAGGAATTGGAGGAAACCCTTAGTTTCCTATAAGCTGGGCCAAATTTGCCATTAAAAAGGGAAGATAAATTGACAAAACACATGCATGAAATTATTATGGAAATATGTTTTGAATCTAATTGTGTTGAGTTGACATCGAATTATAAAGAAGAGATGAAGAAAATCAACTATGGACAATCAAGGTGGCTATACGACCAAGATAGAAAAATAGGGATCAAGTATGTGGAATCGGTTTGCTTTAGTATTGATGAATTAAATGATAAAATGAAACTTGAATATGGATGTATAAATGTATGAGTTTGAAATATGTATATATACTAAAATAAAAGAAGGGTGTTATCTTGGGAATCTAGGTATGGATCCAAAGGTTATAATAAAATGATAGTTATGAATTTATCTTGTGTTGACTGGGGATACCACTGCAGCCAAACCATAGTTCGAAGTAGGAACTTCATGTGTAGTAGACAGGTGTTTTACACCTCAATATTTCTATTTGTATCACTTGAATTGTTTAACTGTAATTTCTTTAAATGTATAATTCATTATTAATAAATGAAAAAATGGAGGGTGAAAGAAATGTGGACTTGATTAGCTGGATTTTATATAAACTCTCATACTTTATAATTAATGCATTATATAATTGATTATATGTCTTATTGGATGAGTTGAAATTACTGGAATAGAGTTGATGTGGATAATGATCCAGAATAATTAGATCAAGGAATTGTGTTTGTGTGTGGAAGTAAAACAGGTTAAGTTGATAACTTGTGATGTTGTATTATAGAGGAAACTCTACTAGAATCTCGGTAGAAATTATGGTAGAGTACTTAGTAATTTTAAAAGGTTATTGTACATGCTAAAAGGAATACATATATGAAAAAAACTTCTTAATAATTTTGTATTTAAGTATGTGTTTTGTCCTAGAAATTGGGGTTGTTACAGTTGGTATCAAAGCATTAGCTTTGATCCAATAAACTTGGATTGATGATTGATATGAATTTGGAATGTGTTTTAGAATTATCCGAACTAGACATGGAACCAGGACTGATCCATCACAGGTTCAGGGAAGAGAATACAATATACTCTATAATGATGATGGGTATGGAGGAGATTCATTGATAAATATTGCTTCATATTACATGCAGTTTTAGTGCACTTTAAAAGGGGTGAATCAGCTGGGCGTCGGGATGATTATATTTCTTGATGAACAGATGTATCATTACCCAAAGCATCAGATAGATAGAGGTAAACAAATAAGCCCCCACCAATAATATTGGTTGTCATGCCTACACCATATCAAACCCTATCTTTTTGAAGCAATTGGTTAAAGCAATGGGGACAGAGATAATTGAAGCTTCTAGTATTGCATCTAAATAAGAGAAAGTTGTCACCCTGGTACATTGAGTGAAAGGCATGAGAGAGATAACATGTGTGATAAATTTAGGGGATAAGGATGTTGAGATTGTAGGACACTAGCTGAGGAAGGTAGAAAGAAAGATCAGTGAAATGTTGGTGCAAAGAGTTATGGGTTGATTGTGTGACCCAGTTGTTAACAGAAAATGCTCACTCTTGGTGGGAGACTATTAGGGAGAGGAGGTCTAAAGAGGTGCTAACTTGGCAGGATATTAAGGCAGAATTTGAGGAGTGATATAACTTTTGGCAGCATAAAAAAGACAAAGAACATAAGTTCTTATACTTGAGACATAGAGATGTGATTTTCCTGGAGTATGAGAGGAGGTTCTAGGACCTATATGTCTTTGTTTTTCCATACCTTTCTACTAGGCGACACTAGATAAAAAGACTGTGTGATGGGTTCAAGAAGGATTTGAAAAAGGTACTGGTAGCCATGCAGTTTAAGACAATGCGAGAGTTAATGCGAGTTGTTCAGGTTATGGAGAGAGTGACCATGAATGAACAGAAAAAGGAAGCTGAACAGGGACATGTGATGGGAGTGAAGATGGTGGATTATGTATTCTTCATTGGTAAACCTCCTCTTCTAAATAAGAGAAAAAGTGGACAATCATCTAGTCAGTTTTAAAGAAAGGGAGGAAATTTCACCCTAAGAGGAAATTCAAGAGGATGGATACATGTTAGTGGAGGGGGTCCTCTAATAGACAAGTCTGTCAAAGGGTAAGTGTTGTAGAAAGGTCTACTAAGTAAAGAGGATCCATATATCTGTTATATACAAAGTGAAATTAGAGACATCTTGGGGGTTGTTTAGCTTTAACAGGAAGGTGCCATATGTAGAAGTGAGGGGTATAAGTGGAGAGATTATTAGTATTTAAATAGATACTGTTATTACTATGGAGAGATAGGCCACGAGAAGAAGGAGTGTCTCTGGCAACCTACAACAGTTACTTAGGGTCAAAGGACTGCTACACAGATTCAGGAGCAATCTATCATTGTTAATAAAATATCATTGTTAATAAACCTATAAGGATCACCTAGTCTAGAGCAAGTGTTAATAGAAGCCAACCCATGATTCAAAGGGAGAGGACCCATGGTCGAGTGTATCAAATGACACTAGAGGACGTGGGAGCTGCACCAAATATTATGGCAGATACATTGCAAATAAAATCTATACAAGGTTATGATTTGTTTGATCCTTGAGCAAGCCAATCTTTTGTATCATGTCAAATTATAAATAACTTGTATATGTTGCTTAATAGAATGGATATAAGAGTAACTATTAATACAGTTCTAGGAGAAAATAAAGATATTGATAATGTATATAAAAAGGTTAGGCTTGATGCCTTTGAACTTGTGTTATTTTGATTTGATTTTGTGTGTGAATTAATTATATGTACATCAGGCATAAATGGATTGTTTCACCAAAATAGTGATTATCTAAAGGGAGTGTGGCAAGAGAGTGGCATTTAGAAAAGAGAGAAAAGTAATACCCAACCACATGATTTTGGTCATGGAAGTTGTAAAGCTAATGAGGAAAGGATGCAATGTATATTGGCTTATGTAAGAGAATTGGAAAAGGAAAAAATGAAGCTAGCTAGTATTCCAGTAGTGAGGGAATATTCAAATGTTTTTCTAAAAGAATTCTTGGGGTTACCTCTAGTTAGGAAGATTTAAGTGCCAATTAAAGTATTACCGAGAACCACCTTTATAGCACAAACTCTGTATAAAATGACGCCCGTAAAGTTGGCAAAGTTAAAGGTTTAGGTTAAAGAGTAACTTGCATTAGAGAGCTTCAGGAGTTACTAGACAAAGGATTTATCCAGCCTAGTAACTCGCATTGAAGAGCTTCATTGTTGTTTATAAAAAAGAAAGATAGCATTATCAGGTTATGTATTAATTACTAAAAGTTGTACCGATTAACAATGAAGAATAAATATCTACTTCTATGGATAGAGGATCTGTTTGATCAGTTAAAAGAGGCAAGGGTATTCTCCAAGATAGACTTGAGGTCGGGTTACATCAATTGAGGAATAGGGAACAAGATATACAAAAAAACAGCTTTTAAAACTCATTATAGACATTATGAGTTTTTGGTAATGTCTTTTAGGTTGACTAATGCCATAGTGGTGTTAATGGAATTGATGAATTGAATTAGACCATTTTTGGACTAGTATGTGGTGGTATTCATTGACGAGATATTGGTATATTCGAGTTCTTATATAGAGCATAAGCAACATTTAAGGAAAGTATTGCAGATTCTAAGTGAGAACTAGTTATATGCTAAGTTGGATATATGTGAGTTTTGGTTTAAAAAAATGGTGTTCTTGGGGCATTTATCTCAGCCAAGGGTATATTTGTGGATCCAGGTAAAGTGAATGTTGTTTTAAAATGGGAAAAGTCTACCAATGTGATAGAGATTTGTAGTTTTTTTGGGTTTAGTAGGGTATTATAAGGTATTTGTAAAGAGGTTCTCCACGATAGCTTCTCAAAGTGGTCAAAGAAATGTGAGGAAATTTATCAGGAGTTGAAAAGAAGACTTACCTTTTTTCCCCAGAATTAACTCTTCCCTCGAGGATTGAAGGGTGTATGGTGTATAGTGATGCTTCTAAGAAAGGTTGGGGGTATGTGTTGATGCAGAATAAAAAGGTAATTAATTATGTGTCAAGACAATTGAAGTCACATGAGGTGAGCTACCCAGTACATGATTTATAATTGACAACGGTGGTATTTGCTTTTCGGGTATGAAGACATTATTTATATGGAGCACGAGTTCATATTTTTACTGATCATAAGAGTTTGAGGTACCTAATATCGCAAAATGAATTGAATATAAATAAAGGCATTGGGTGGAGTTGATAAAGAATTATGATTATGTAATTGATTAACATTCAGGAAAGGCCAATATAGTGGCTAATACCTTAAATAGAAAATGTAAAGTGGTGATGAGTAATGTGGAGGTCCAAAGAAAAAGAAACTATTAGAGTAACAAATAATGAAATTATAGCTAAGTTTAGGACCTGAAAGATCTTTGATATCCCATATTAAGGTCCATTTCGTGCTTCAAGATAAGGTTTTGAGGGCCTAATGGTTGGATATGTAAGTTGAAAAGATCAGGGAAAAGGTGAATTAAGGGGTTGAAACACCTTTTAAGGTCCTAAATGACAGGTTAATGGTGATAGGTAGATGAATCTACTTGTCAGATATCAAGGCTTTGAAAGAGGAAGTGTTATGGGGAACTCATGAATCCAGGTTTGTAGTACATCCTAGAAGTACCAAGAGGTATGGGGATATGAAAGAGTTTTACTGATGGTCTAACATGAAAAAAGGAAATAGCATAATTTATGGCAAATTATAGGGTTTTCCAGCAAATAAAGATAGAACATTATAAACGTGCTGGAAAGTTGCAGCCAATATTGATTCCATAATGGAAATGAGAGGATATCACCATATATTTTATTTCTGGATTACTCAAGAAAAAGAAAAGTAACTATGTCATATGGTTGATTATAGATCACTTGACAAAATCTGTCTTGTTTTTACTGGTAAAGATAATGGATTTCATGGATAAATTAGCAAGGCTATATGTAAATGAGGTGACAAGGTTACATGGAATACCAATATTGATTGTATCAGATCAAGATCCAAGGTTCACGTCGAGATAATAGCCAAGTTTGCAGCAGTCCTTGGGAACTAAGTTGAATTTGAGCACTGCATTGCATCATCGGATGAATGGTCAATCTGAAATAACTATATAGAATCTTGAGGATCTTTTTAGAGCCTGTGTACTGGAATTCAGAGGTAACTATAATAACAATTATCAGGCTACCATAGGTGTCATAGCATGCACGTCGTCAAATGACGGGTTTTCCTTCTAAATCGAGGGGGTTTTGGATATGTTGGGGTTAATCATAAAATTATGATTTGAAGGGTTAAGGAATCGCCACTTAGTATTATAGTTACTAGAAAACCTACTAGTCTGGGTAAAGAGACTAGTTGTGCATAGGAAAGACGCATCACTCCTAGTGCACCATACATATGGTAAGTTGTATTATTGATTGATTTTTTTTCTATGTTATATTTTTATTTATTGGTCTGTCTAAGATTTGAGACAGATGCTCCTCAATAAAAAGGTCTTTATCTTATCAGACTAAAACTTAACCATTATAAAGTCTAAATTTTAATGGTGTATTTATTTTTATTTTATATCTTTAATACTTTTGGATATATTTATAGTGTAATTTCATACTCTTAAATATTAAAGTCTACAATTAGTTCCTAACATTTTTTTTTTGCCAATTCGTTTAATTTAATACCGGAAACATGCATTATATTGTAAAATTCATAACCCAAATATTAATTAAATAATTTTATTTTTATGATGTTTTTGAAATTTTAGTCAAATCTTAATGGATAATCACAAACTTATTATGATACTCTTTAATTGAATTTTTATATTTTTTGAAGTATGATAAAAATGCAATTTATTTTATTTTAAAATATGCATGAAAACTTTTTGAATTTGGCCATATGCAATTTATAATAAAGTTGTATTTTTTGAAAGAAAGATTTTTGTTGTTTTTGCATAAAGAAACAAGTTTATTTAATATTGGAAAAACACCTCTCGTGTAAGTTACAATCCTAAATGCTAAATATGAAAGAGTAAAAATAAAGTGGAGAACTCAAAATTAATTACATAATATATCCTTAAAAGAATAAAAAAAAACTTTGTTTTATAAAACAAGGAATGATCAGTAAATCAAAATTGTCAATAATTCGTTAGGGCATGTTTGCCAAACATGTCCTAAGATAAAAAAAAATCCTTTATAAAATTTTGCACAACTAAACACTACTTTAAACTAGCGAACTTAGACCAGCCATGTTGGCTATGTCTCCTAACCCTAGCCTGTGGAACTAGAGCTCAACCTAAAAGGAAAAAAGTAGACCTAAAGAATAATTAGGCTCAAGTAAAAGGCCCAGCCTCATTGTTTTCTTTTAAAGGAAAATAATCGTGGTCCAAAAACATCACCCATATGAATACATAATATTTGACATATCAAAATGATATAAGAAAAACTGTCCAAAAACCATATACACAACATGCCTCTTTTAGTTACAAGCTTTATTCTCGTATGAACCCATAGTTCCTATTATTATAAAGTAACTAAAACTAATCCCAAAATAGCATATAACTTGAGGTGGTAAGGGAGAAACCTTACCTGGCCTTGAGTTGCTAAAGTTGATGGCGTTAGTCTGGTGTTGAAACCAACATGTCAGAGTATTGTTGAGATTTTTAAATCCTTGCTACTCGCGAGATATTGCAGCTGTTAAGGAGGACTTTGCTACTATTAAATTGCTACGTTGATGTTGAGGGGGATACTACACTGATATTACTACTATGAACTAGGGGAGGAAAAGAAGTGGTGGTTGTGGTGTTTCTTACAATGGTCTCTGGTTGTTGTTCTTAGCTAGAACATGGGAGATGAGGTTGTGTAACATCCTCTCGCCCAGAGGGTTTACAAGTTATGTGGTCATCGGTATGGTGGATTGGGTGCTGGTGTGGTGTCTTATATGGTGGACTTGGTATTGGAACAGGGGAGATAATGTTGTGTTTTCGACTGGTGTAATGGATTGGGTGCTGCTCTTGGTCCTTTCTTCAATATGTCTACTACTTTTATTTATAAAAGATCCTTATAGAGGTTTCAACTCTCTTCATCATTTTAATCTTCACCATTCAACCCCGTTCTAACCAATCATTGCCCTTCATAACAACCAACAACCTTATACCCTCTCATCAAGCTTTCAAAGGCTGACTGAGTCAGAGGTTTTAGACGTTCATTACAGTAGCTCTCAAGTGACAACTTGACAGAAATCATACTGGAAACATTGTACGATGTCAGGTCTATCAGAGGCGCATCCTTTTTTTTCTTAACGAAAGCGTGGAAGGGCATTTAATGGCTTTACGAAAAGGTCTCTCACCAAATTTGTTTATAGGGACAATGAAGGATAAAATGAACAGTGACGTCAAACAGAGTTGTTTTGTTCATTTTTTTTCTTTATTTTCAAAATAGTCCCCAGTCTTTTCATTTTCACTAAATTCAATTGATTTTCCTAATTTTCTCTTTCAATCGAGTCCCTGGTCACGTCGATTTAGACCCTCAATTTCGATGCCTTTTTCAATATGGCACCTAGTCTCAGATATTCTTCAATTTGACCCTCAATCAGCCTTCAATCTTTAAATATTTTTCAATTGAACCCTTGATTGCATCAATTTAGCCTTTCAAAATTTCAATTGTCCCTAATCTTTTGATCTTTATGAATTGTTCGGAACTAGGCCTCCAAACTTAATTTTTTTTTAAATTAAGTCATTGATTGAATCTGATTAAACTTGTAAGAATTAAATTAGGTCCTCCAAAATTCCATTCTTCTCCATTATGCCTGAATTAGGCTTTCAAACTTAATTTTTCACTAATTAAGTTCTTAATAAATTAATTTGACCTATTAAAAGTCTAATTAAGTCCTTGCACTTAATTAATTATTTTAATTTTGGCCTAAGCTAATTCTAAACCTAATTAAATCTTTAATTAGGCTCATAAGTACATCAATTGAGCCTATTAAAAAAATAATTAAGTCCATAGACTTAATTTTTATGCAAATTCATCTAATATTCATTTAAATTCACCTTGGATTTGCATTGTCTTTTATGTCTAGGTTCTTTAAGGGTGCAATTGAGTTTCTAATTTTATCAAAGATCAAGTTTAGTTCCTCCATTTCTCACTTATACATTTTCTCCGGCCTATTCTTGCTAACCAAGTCATGTGTCCTACATAATTTTATTTTATTTTTTGATAATTTTGGGGAACCCAAAATCAAGTTATGACAATAGGAATGGTTCCCAATGATGCTTTATATGGTAGGAAATGCCAAACTCTAGTTTGTTCGGAGGAAGTTGGTGACATGAAGCTTATTGGGCTTAGATTGGTGCAGACTACCATGAATAAGGAAAAAATTATCAAGGATATGATGAAAACAGCCTAGGATAGACAAAACAATTATGCAGACAACCTAAAAAGGTCTTTGAAGTTCTAGGTGTGAGATAAAGTGTTCTTGAAAGTGGCACCTTAGAAAAATATCATCTGATTTGGGAAGAAGGGAAAGTTGGCACCAAGGTGTATTTGGTATTTTGAGGTTGTTGAAAGAATAGGACTTGTTGTCAATAGATTGGTTCTACCACCATATTTATCCAAAATATATAATATTTTCCATGTATCCTTGCTTTGTAAAGCTGAGGTTGACCCCTCCTGGGTGTTACCACAAGTTCTTGTTGAGGTCAGGAAATACATTACACTTGGAGTTATGCTAGTGCAAATCTTAAATCGTAGTGAGAAATAATTGAAAAATACAAAGGTGTGGATTGTAAAGCTGTTATGGAGGAGTTCTCAAGTGGAGGAAGAAACTTAGAAAAGAAAGTCAAAAATAAAAAAGAAATATCCCAAATTTTTTTTGGACTCAGGTACGTGGTTTAGTTTCGAAGATGAAGTTTTTAAAGGAAGGGAGAATTAAATCCAAACCTGAATTTTTCAGTATTAATAAAAAATTAAATTTGATCAGGGAATAAAATGGGTTAATTATAAAATAAAATAAAAACGTATTAATTAGATTGAAATGAGTTTTAAGGATTAAAAACATTTATATATGTTATTTAAAAAGTAGGCTAAGATGAAATATCTTGTAATTAATGATAAAATGGGTAATAAAAATACCTTGTTGGCTTTTCTTGGAAGCCATTGATAGCTAGCCAAAACTTGGAGATAAAGATAGGGTTTATTATTTGACTTTTCTTGATTTCTTCTAGTCAAACCATTAAAAATAGGTAGATTAAGGGATCAAAGAGAGGTTGAGGGGAGAACTAAGGTAGAAATAAAAAAAAAAAAAACTTTAGGGTTTTAAAGGTTTGATAGTGGCAGGTTAGAGAGGAGAAAAACAGGGGTAAAGGAAATTCTCTTGAATCCTTGTTCTTAGAAGGTAAAAAACTCTTTTAATAAGATAATTATTGATTATTTTATATTTTCAAGCTTAGTTATGTTGTATTTGTATTATGGAAAATGAGTTTGTGAAATTGGATCATTGGTTTCATGATTTTATGAGTTAATCTTGTTTATTAGTATGTGAATAGATTGGGTAAAACATGAATTAAGTTAATTGAAAAGGAAATCCACCCTTCTTATTTTAAGGGTTTCAACCAAACCTTAGGAAATAAGGAATGGAGTTTTTTATTTAATTGATGGATGGGATATATCTAAATATAGCAATATAGATAGAAAAAGGACTAGATAAGTGTTAATTAAAAGAATTGAAGAGAAAATCTACCTTCACCCTAAATGGAAGTTTTAGCCAATATGAGGATTAAAAGTTTGAATTTGTTTGATTTAATTGTTGTGTAAATTAAGTATAATTGTGTTCTTAGACTTCAATAATGGATGGGTAACTGGGAAAAAGTGAATTTAGAAAGAAATCATGTTTCTTTTCCTTATATGATATTTGGCATGTGGGAGAAAAATGAATTTAATTAATTTAATTATGATGATATTTGGGTTAAATCATGTTTATATAGGTGTATGATAAATTATTATGATGAGTTAGATGTGTGGGAATTGAAAGAAACTCATGGTTTCGTACGAGTAAGGTTTAGCTAAAGTGGTCATTAAAGAGAGAAGATAAATTGACAAAGCACATGCATGAATTATTATGAAAATATGTTTTGAATATAATTGTGTTAAGTTAATGTCGAATTATAAATAAGAGATGAAGAAAATTAAACATGGATAATCATAGTGGCCATTTGGCCAAGATAAAAAAATAAGAATTAGATATGTGGAATTGGTTTGCCATAATGTTGATGAATTAAATGATAAAATGAAACTTAAATATGGATATACAAATTTATGAGTGTGAAAATGTATATATATTAAAATAATAGAAGGGTGTTATTTCGAGGATCTAAGTATGGATCCAAATGTTGTAATAAGATGATGATGATGATGATGAATTTATCCTATGTTGACAGGGGATATCACCGCAGCCAGACCATAGTCTGGAGTAGAAGTAGAAACTTCACATGCAGCAAGTAAGTGTTCTACACCTTGATATTTCTATTTGTATCACTTAAATTGTTTAACTATAATCTCTTTAAGTTTATAATTCATGATTAATAAATGAAAGAATAAAGGATGAAAAAAATATGGACTTGATTAGCTTTTCTTGAAAAATAGAAAGGCTAATGATGTCAATTGGTTCATTGACATTGGCATGAACATGAAAGGAATATATGAAAATGGAATTGATTAGCTATTCTTGAAAAACAGAAAGGCTAATGATGTCAATGAGTTCATTGACATCGGTATGAACATGAAAGGAATATATGAAAATGGACTTGATTAGTTGCTCTCGGAAAATAGGAAGGTTAATGATGTCAATGGGTTCATTAACATCAACATGAAGATGAAACGAATGTATGGAAATGGACTTGATTAAATGTTCCTATGAAATGGGAAGGCTAATGATGTCAATGGGTTCATTGACATCGGCATGAATACGAAAGGAATATATGAAAATGGACTTGATTAGTTATTCCTGAAAAATAGAAAGGCTAATGATACTAATGGGTTTACTGACATCGGCATGTACATGAAAGTAATATATGAAAATGGACTTGATTAGATGTTCCAGAAAATGAGAAGGCTAATGATGTTAATGGGTTCATTGATATCGGCATAAACATGAAATGAATATATGAAAATGGACTTGATTAGTTGTTCCTAAAAAATAAAAAGGTTAATGGTGTCAATGGGTTTATTGGCATCATGGAAATGGATTTGATTGGTTGTTCCCTAAAAATAGGAAGGGTAATGATGTCAAATGGTTTATTGGCATCGACATGTACTATAAAATTTGATTAGTTATCTAATAGAATGGAAACTAATGATACTAGGTGGATTTGGTATCGGCACACCTTTGATTAACCATACTTGAGGTGATGACTAATAATATTAATTTGAAATTGATATCGACATAGATTAACTGATCAGGTTATGGGTGACAAATGATAATATAATATTAGATGTTGGAAATTAAAATAAAAGATAAAAGGATGATAAATAAATGGGATAGAAAGGTTTTACTTATCAGCATAGGATAAAGAAAATAAAGCCTGGGTCCATTTTATCTGATGTAATATTATTAGATAAATTATGTCAATTATATATGTTTGTTAATTGTATTTTTCAGGGCCATCTCATACATGCCAAAAGTAGACTTATTTATCTTTTTTTTTTTTACATAGACTAGGTATAATAAGTTCATTTTGGATTGTAATATATTTTGTTTAAGTATGTAAACATTAATGCTTAATTTTTGTTCTGTGTGTGTGTGTGTGTGTTAATATTTATCCATTTTTTATTCATTCATGCTGAACTTTATATAAACTCTCATACTTTATAATTAATATATTATATAATTGATTATATGTATTGGATGAGTTGAAATTACTGGAATATGGTTGATGTGAATCATGTTCCAAGATGATGGATCAATGAATTGTGTTTGTTTATAGAAGTAAAACAGGTTAAGTCGATGACTTAGAATGTTCTATTATGAAGAAAACTCTGTCGGAATTTAGGTAGAAATTATAATGGAGTACTTAGTAATTTTAAAAGGTTACCGTACATGCTGAAAGGAATTTATGTATGAAAAACAATTCCTAATAATTTCGTATTTAAGTATGTGTTTTGTCCTGGAAATTAGGGCTATTACAATAACAATATTTAAGTCGTGGAAAAAAATTTAGTAGACAGATCAATTATGAAACTTCTCAATTTGACAATTTTCCTAGCTCATGTTTCAAAATAAATCATTTGAGAGTGGTCACAACGTGACAAAATTGACATAGTAGGTCCAAAGTTATTTTAGATGACCAATAAAAATATAGTTTGGGTTTAAATAAAAATCTAAAAAAAAACATTACTTTTTAAAAATATTAAGATGGAAAAATATTGGATCCACCTAGGTTTCGTGGCCTAACAGCCAAACCTATGAACTAGGTAATGGTCTCTACCAAGTTTTATAATTTTTTTCTTAAACTATTTTTTATTTAATAATAAATATTTGCTCGTAACATTGAGCACCAACTCAATGGTAGGACTTTTATTTAAGATCACGATGACCATTTACAAATCAAACAAAAAAAAAATCATAAAGCAAATTCTTAATCAATCTAAGTTAACTTGTAAAGCCCGTAACCCAAATCATGGATTTCACTGTGTTTAAAAACCTTTTTTAAAACTATTTTTTTATTAAATGATAAATAAAATATATTCACAAAGCGTGCATTAACCCATTATTGCGATGTTTGTTTAAGATTGTGATAGTATCATAGAAAGTAAACAAAAAAAAATTATGAAACATAATTCCCAACAACCCAAGTTAACCTCTTAAAGTTATTGTCCGGATCATAGATCTTACTGGGTTTAATAGCTTTTTTATTCTAAAACTCTATTTTTTTTCTTATACAATAAGTAATAAATACTTCAAAATTGAACACCAATCAAATATCAAAACATTTGTTTGAGACCATGATAAATCTAAAAAAAAACATACTAAAACAAATTAGTTCAAAAACAACCAAATGTTTAAATATGCAATTGAGATGAAAAAAATATCAATAAAAAATATCTTTTAGGAGAAAAAAAAAGGTTAGCACTATTGGGTCTTAAAAAAAAAACTCAAGTGTGTTGGCTTAATTCATTCTTTTTTTTTCATATAGAGTGGATGACATGATACTTCTTCAAAATTACAAATAACAGGTGAAACTTTATATGTTGTTTCCATATTTCAATCATCATAGATGGCTAGAATCTTGAAACCTAACTTCAAGGTGTTAAAAATTTATTTCACCTATTTTTTCAACTAAAAAGTCTAAAAACCACCCAAGGCACCTTTAAAAAAACCATTTCTAGTATTAAATTAGCTTTTAATTGGTTAACAAACAAAAAATTAACCCGAATCCAAATAAATAACAAAGCATGATCTATTTTTTTTAGCAAGAAAAAAGGGAAAATGACGTAAATGAAACTCATCTCGTCAAATGGAATCTATTTACACTAAGAACGATGAGTTTTGTTGTTGAAAAGTGGTCACTAGTCAACTTTTTCTCACTTTTATCGTAATTCAACGACTCTTTTATCTCTCAAATTTAATGACTAAAATGTGAGCAAAATAAAGTATTAGACCAATTGTTGCATGTTCAAACTAAAGGGATGAAAAAGGATTTTTGACAAATTTCCAAAGGCAAAAAAAACATTGACACATTTTCTTTTTTCTTCTTTTAAAGGCCTCATTTTTTTTTTCTTGATTCAATTCTAGTCCTCTCTTTTTCAATCTTTCTCAAACAATAAAATCATATTCTTTCTCTTAAAATCGAGTATCAACTCAATACCAGGATATTTTTCAAGAATGATTTAACCATGTAAGAGTATATGAAAAAAAAGTATTAATTCAAAATTTCAATAAACACAGCATTGAAGGATCAAATTAAAAAAAATGATGATTGAAGACAAAAAAAAAACAAGAAGAAGAAGAACAAACAGGACTAGAGTTGACACTGTATTATCTTAAAAAATAAAAGGTTTGTCATTATTTTTTGTTTTAATTTTAGTTATCTGACTTTTACTTTTTAAAAAACAAAAAAATAAATTTCTTTCTATAAAATTAGGTACCAACTTGATACCAGAATGTTTCTAAATAGTGGCGGAGGGAGGGGGGCTGGCAGGGGCCCCGGCCCCTGCAAGGAAATGCCCCTTCCTTGTAAATATTTAATAAAAGTAACATACTGCAAGGAAATGCCCTTCCCTTGGCCCCCCTAATTTTTTTTTCTTGCTCCGCCCCTGTTTTTAAAGATTATGATAATGATATAATATGCAAATCAAAACAAATTATTAACTCAAAATCAAAATGAATACAACAATAAAAGATAAAATTTAAAAGAAAAATGACAAGCTGAGATGAAAAAAATAACCAAAATAATAATAATAATAATAATAATAAAAATAAAGTAGAACACGATGCGAATTCATATCCACACTCTTTTGCTTCACAATCTATGCATGTTTCACCGATATCACTCTTTCCTTAAAAGAATTTAATGTGCTTTATGAATCATTAATTAACCGAATTTATTATTCAACTAAAAACCGAAGCTTTAAACTTTCCTCACTAGTCAATTCGAGATTAGCCTCGATGAGGAACCGATATAGGCATTTCGAATCAATGATCGTGGTGTGGTGTGGTGTTCTTGGGTTCTCCATATTATTATCCTGACATTTTAGAGTAATAAGAGAGTGTTAATGGCGATGGCACATATTTCAGAGCAATCAAATTTAAAATGAATCGAAGCTGTAATGATTTGATATTTTAAGAAGTTTAACATATTTAAAAAATAAAAAATGGTAGAACAAGGCAAACCGAAATGGTACGCACCAGACAAAGCAAAAGTCAAGTGTCAAAAAAAGAGAACCCAGTCTTCACGGTTTCTTTTACCATCTCTCTCTCTCTCTCTCGAAGGGTCTGTTTTGTTATGGAGCTTCTTGAGGCAGAAGACCATGGGCGGGCGTAGACGCGTCATTACCAGCCCACGCTCTCTTGCATCTCCTTCTATAAAGCGCGTGAACAATAATACCCGACCAGTCCATTCTTATGATCCTTCTCTTGCGTTTCTGCTCTCTTACCATGATGCCTCCTTTTTCTGGGGAAAAAAAAATCATAGTACAGAACATCACTAGTTCGGAGGAGGGAATAGGATAGAATGTGCTAGGTGGTGAGGCAATAGCTACCTGTAACTAACGGGCATATCCCTCAAGACTTCCCGATAAAGACAGCTCTCGAAACTCCTGTGCCTGCCCATCTCGTCTCAAACTGTTCGGTGGAAGCCCATTCCCGACGACCGAGTAAAATGTTCATTATCTTGTATTATTATTATTAAACTTCAAACTTGGCAAGGTGTTCATTGACCTTCTAACTCGATTTTTTAGCTAATTTAGTTATAAAATTAAACGTGTAGGAGTAGGAGAGTTGTGATTTGGTGAATTTAAAGTTAGCCCGAGTAAAAAAAATAAAGAACAGGGAAAGGATCTGCAGCCATAGTAATGTTATAGCCATGTTATTGAGGACATGTTCTTCCATGAATTTGACTAATTGTGACATAATTACTATAAAAACATATAAATAAAATATGAGAATTTACGAGTTTCAAGTTTCAACGAGGAAGACCTTCACAGTTGAAGGGACCCAAAGACTTATGCATACGGGAACCTTCATGGATTATTAACGAGGTCCAAAGTAAGAAACCGCACCCTCATTTCTGCAATCGTCACCTTGCACCCTAAGAAAGAAAAGTACTTTATTTAGCTATAGTAACCGTAGTTATAGTTAGGTCAAGAAAGACCAAAACACAATCATACTTTTTGATCAAATTAATTACTATATAATAATCAAAGAAATTACCTTTCTAAATTTCTCTTCACCTTCATCTCTGACCAGCTAGCTGCTGTGCCATTTCCAACACAGAGACAAAAACCCTTCCTTGTATCTTCCTTCCATATTACTTGTTTATTAATCCTTGAGCTATTAATCTGTTATCAAGGCTTCTGTAACAAGCAGCAGGACGAACTTGTCTCTGGCTAATTAAGAGGATAGGACTTATAATTAAGGACTGCAGTTTCGATTGTTGATGGAGTTTTTTACCAAAACAAAGGCAGTTAAGCTCCGGAGCCACCTTGAAAAGTACTTGATCGCAGACGAAGACCTAGAAACTGCTCGTCAAACACGACACGGCTCGTCACGCAAAGCAGCCATATGGTTCGTGGAGTTAGTCGATGAAAAAAGCCATGTTATTCGTCTCAAAAGCTGCTATGGCAGATTCCTCACAGCCTCTGACATGCCCTTTTTATTAGGCATGACAGGGAAGAAAGTGATCCAGACAGAGCTGTCTGAAAATAATTTTGACAACTGGAAGCTGGAGTGGGAGCCTATAAGAGACGGGTTTCAGGTTAAACTTAAGAGCTGGTGTGGCAAGTTCTTGCGAGCTAACGGAGGGACACCGCCGTGGAGAAACTCGGTGACTCACGATGAGCCACACACTGGTTCGACGAGAAAATGGATTCTTTGGGATATTGAGGCGGTACAAGAGATTGGAAATGATTCCTTGAAGGATTACTTGTCGTCTATGTCGAGCTTTTCTACAGTGTCCGATGATGTTCTTGACGCTATTTCGGATGATTATAAGGGATCGGAAGCCGGGTCTCCGATATCGGTTGTGTCGTCCGGGAGGACTCCGAGATTGACCCTAGTAAAGTCAATGTCTCCAAGATTGTCTTTGTTCTCAACTAAGGTACGTTCTTCTTTTCTTTAAACTCGGTAAATTAAATTTGGTGTTAATTATCTTATTTGGAATTTAATTACGGTCATCAGAGATAATTGATTAATTTGAACCTATTTTTCATTTTGTTTATTAATCGCTTCACTATTTTTTTTTTTTTTTCAAGCTATGCAGAAAATATCTTCTTTTTTTATAAGTTTATTTTTCTCTGTTTAAATTATGCAAAAAAAAAACCCTAAAAATAGTTACCCAATTAGTCACTAACAGATAGAGTGTGTGGTGATATAATTAAGAGCACGGTGTAGGTTTTGAGCAATTTTATGAACTGATTAATCATTAAAAATGCATGCCTTCAAAAAAAAAAGGATTAAAAATACAAAAATACATTTTTAAGAAGAAAAAAAAACTCTAAAAATCACCATCCTTCTTCCGATCCGTTCTTGAATATTCCCATTTTAGTGAGCTTTTTGTTTGTGTGAGAAAAGCCATTTTAGTGAAAATAAATAAAATAATTTTGGAGGGATAAAAGGAGGCGGATTGGAATCACGAGTCAATGATTAATTTGCGATGCTTAATTCTGAATAAATTTAATAGGATGAGTAACTTACTTAGTATTATTCTGCATATAAAATAAAAGCATTTGAACTTTGTATTTTATTTTTTTATACGAGAATTGATTTCTGTTATTATGTGGGAGAAAATACTTTTCAAGATACCGCATTTAAGAAACTCGATTTTATGTGTGCCCGCCCTAGCTTGATTGAGAGAGAGAGAGAGAGAGAGAACTCGTTTTGGGTGTATCCTTGTCATCGTTGATGATGTGCAAACTCGATCTCTTGGCGGAACTTGCTATGAAATATTGAATATTAATGATAAAAAATATTAAAAATAAAAGGAATGATAATACATTAACTGATAATACTTATGGATAACAACTCAGGATGGAAGATGCTTTTAATTCTTTTAAAAAAATTCCCTAATTTCCCTATAGGGGTAATTTGAAAACATGTTAAGGAGCTTCTTTGTCTCATCTATTAAACGATTAGTATAAATCTTATAATAATAATAATAATAATAATAAAGGAATCATTGTAATTTAGGTAAATAAAGATTCGAGGTGGGAAAAGAGGGGATGGTGGACAAGATTCTTGGTTCAACGCCACCAAGAGATGATTCAAGATAAGAGTTGATTCAGTGTTAAGAATTTAAAACGGGATCAAGAAGTTTGTTTTTTTCGTGATTTCAGGTTTAAGTTCTAAGATTGCTAATATTGATAGTCACTGGAGACTTACCTGGTTGTTAATTTCAGAGCCTGTGAGGATTAGTCGAGGTACGCGCAAACTGGTTGAATCAAAAACAAAAACAAAAAGATAAGATGCAAAAAAAACAAAAAAAAAGATGTAACATAATTACGAGGGGTGTAGTTTAATTGGTCAGGTTTTGAGTTTATTTTCTAGAGATTATAAGTTCGAGTATGTCATAAATCTCAAGATCATTAGATGTTTATCTAATCGTTAATTTTAGGATATTGAAGGATTAGTCGGGGTATCTATAAGCTGGTTCAGATATCTATAATTAAAAAAAAAAAAGAAAAAAAAGGAATAAAAAAGATAAGACGCAATATCACCCTTTCACACTAGAAAAAGGTGGTCAGAAGAAACAGAAACAGAAACAGTAGTAGAAGAAAGAAAGGGCACTACGCCCCACTGCTTATTAATCTGGTCACCTTTGCACTCCTCCATTTCTTTCGTGGCGCTTCCTTAGCGACACTGATT
The DNA here is from genome assembly GCF_000002775.5 of Populus trichocarpa. Classification (NCBI taxonomy): domain Eukaryota; kingdom Viridiplantae; phylum Streptophyta; class Magnoliopsida; order Malpighiales; family Salicaceae; genus Populus; species Populus trichocarpa. Next base: position 6,402,263 of record NC_037294.2, on the reverse strand, counting down.
TGGTTGGTACACGTCTTTGTCACCCATCGGAAAATGATAGCCAATTGCAGTGCGCACGTACTTCTTCTTCATCTGATGTCCAAGTGCTTCAACGGTTGAGATTGGAGGACATCATTGGAAGAAGAAGAAGAAGGTTACTCTCTCTGAAACTCTATCCAGATTCTACAATCTCTTCCAATCCATCCTTCTCTTCTCGTCTTTATTGTTTAAAACAAACTCACACCGAACCGGATATTATTTTACTCTCTCGTTTTCTTATAAAATCACTCCTTCTCTCTTCAAATCATCATCTCTCATGTTATTTTCATTAAATTATTAAGTTAACGGGTGAGTGAAGATAGAGGAGATAGCAGCATATTAATGTTCAATATAAGAAAAAAAAGAAAGAAAGTGAAACAAAAACAGAGAGAGACTGCTAGGTTAGTTAGAATGTTCCTTCGTCTCTTGTTTCTTAAATTATTTTTTATTAGAAAAGGTTTAGAAATAATATTTTTTTTATTTTTAAAATTTATTTTTAAAATCAACATATCAAAACAATTTAAAATATCAAATAAATATTAATTTAAAATATCAAATAAATATTAATTTAAAGTAAATATATATATATTAACAATTCCTATTATACTTTTCGATCAAATTCTATTGATCATGACGTTCAATTTAAGAAATATTTATTTTATTTGATAAAATTTAAAAAGTATTCGTAATACTTAGAAATATTTGGAAGCTTCAGGTGAAATGAAATGCAAATCTAGAGGAGAGATTAAAATAAAGCATACATTACGGTCAAACAAGTCGACTACTCCGCATTCCCAATACACTCTGGTAATAAAATAATTTTCTCCCTCTCTCCAAGTTGATAAGACCGAGTTAAAAGAAAAAATTAGATATATTAAATTATTTTCTTAATAAAAACAAACATGATTCTTTATTCTATCATTTATATTAAGTTAAAATTCTCACGGCATTTTACATGTGTTGTTTTTTTTTCAAAAAAAATAAATTCAACTGTGAATCTGTAACCTATCTAAATTAGATCCAAAGATACTGATTAAAATTTTATTTTATTTTATTTTATTAATTAGGTTTAAGTTTCAAGTATTTATTTAAATAATTTATAATTTATTTTCAAATAATTTTAAACTTCAAAACAAATAAAATTATTTCTTTTATAGAACCAATAAGATTTAGTATTGTAGTCCAACTATATTTTTAATATTTTTGAAAATTATTTTAACTTAAAACTATTTTTTTTTTGTTAATTTTTAAGGTTATTCTAATATGTTAATATGGAAAATAATTTTTTTAAAAAAATATTAACTTAATTAATTTTTAAATAATAAAAAACCATTTTAAAAAAAAAACTAATAATACCCTTCCAATCGATCACTGAACCTGAACTTATGTCCGAAAATCGACCAGAAATCATGACTGACACGAAAAGGCCACGTAATTGCCGTGTCCGAATACCGTAGCTGCCTGAAGTTGACCGTTTACACTTAATTTAAAAACTATCTCAACACCCATCCCTTTCCACTTGCGAGCAGAACAGATCGAAGAAAAACCCAAGAAACCAAAACAAAGATCTAGCAGAGCACAGCACAGCACCGCTTCTCTCTTATCCTCAACTTCACCTACGACTCTTCGTTAATATCTAGTCTTTTTCTTCTTTTGAACAACTTTTCACAGACCAACTCCACCAAGTTCCGGTCAGGGATGGATTTCTTTCACAAAGCAAAAGCCGTCCGTCTCCGCAGCCACCACGACAAGTACCTTCTCGCCGAAGATGATGAGGAGTCCGTGATCCAAGACCGAGACGGATCCTCCAAGACCGCCAGATGGATTGTCGAACTTGTACCTGGATCTGACTTCATCATCCGCCTCAAGTCCTGCTACGGTAAATACCTCACTGCTTCTAATCAGCCTTTTCTTTTGGGCATGACGGGTCGCAAGGTCCTTCAGACTCTTCCCAGACGCCTTGACTCGTCCGTCGAGTGGGAGCCCGTTAGAGAAGGGGGTCAGATGAAGCTCAAGACCCGATATGGGAACTTCTTGAGAGCCAATGGGGGATTGCCACCTTGGAGAAACTCGGTTACTCATGACGTCCCTCATAGGACTTCTACACAAGATTGGGTCCTTTGGGATGTTGATGTTCTGGAGATTCAAGTACATCAGTCTCATACTGGTCATGCGCCTGATCTGAACAAAATCATGTCTCATGCCGATTCTTTGGATTTCGAGTCCACCTCTCCAACTTCTCTCTCTATCAAATCAGGAAATTTTTCAAGACAGGAGGTAATTCTGATCTCGATTTGCTGATTTGATTGAATTTAGTTAGTTCTTTTTTCTTTTTGATTTTTTCTCTGCTTGGTGGTAATTTGTTTTTGAAATGGACAGTCGAGTGATTCTCATGTGACTTCGCCAAGGAAATCAGAAGGGAGGACGATATACTACCATGTGGCTGATGAGAGTGGTGAGGTTGATGATGATGCAACGGTGGGTTACTCATTGAATTTTAAGGGAAATGGGGTTGATGAGTTGACTCAAAAATTGAAGGAAGACACGGGCCTTGAGGATATTGTTGTGTGTACTCGTAGTCCCTTGAATGCAAAGCTTTATCCACTTCGATTGCAGCTTCCTCCAAACAATGCAGATATGCATGTTATTCTAGTTCAGTCATCGTCCAACGGTGAGCTCCTGATGCATTAAGTTTTTTTTTTTTTTTTTTTTTGCCGTGGTCTGGTGATCCTAATGCAATGCGCAGTTGTTGAACTAGTTTTTGTTACTCGTGAATGTTGTTCTGATTTTCACAATTCAGTTCTATGTGGTTAATATTAGCATTGGAACCTCAGCTCATAAAAGATTAATGAGGTTCTTGCCTATGATAAATGATATTTAGTGTAGGTGAATTTGCTGCTAGATTTGCCAAGAGTCCTTGCATTGCATGATACGTGCTTTGTTTGGTTGTCATCAAAGACAACTCAAGTGTATTTTCTTTCCAAAGTTTATGGGGTTGAAATGTTTGTATACTCGTATAGCATTGAATGATAATAAACATGGCTCCAGAAAAAGTTGTGAGTGAGAGCATGTTGGATGGACTTGGGCCTTGGGGATAGACCTTTTTATTGTTCTACATCAGAATGGAGGCTCAATGGTTGTAAAGTACAGTGAATTGGCAGGATTGTCATTTGGTAATCTCTAAAAGGAACATTGAAAAGCTATAACAATATAGGTTTGGGTGTATTTTTGAACCAGGTAGGAATTGGGAAGAAATGATTGTCACTCTTTTATAAACCAAAATTTAATCAAAGATGTCTCCATTAGATATCATCTTTGAGGGTCGTGCTTTCTATCATCAAGTGCCTGTTGAACTGGGAGTATGTATGCAAGCTTCAATGTTGAACGCATTTACCAGTTGGAGGAAATGATGAATTTGAAAAAAATTGAGTAACATTTTCTAATTAGATTATGTGACTTGTATAATCTCTGATGTTTTTTGTCCAACTATTTTAACCCTAGTTAACAATGGTGTCGTAAATCTTGTTCTTGATTTTCAATTCCCATCCGCACTTCCGATAGACTTGTTCATTTGTTTGTCTTTGAACTTTTCTTCCGATAGGCATCCTGTTACCATTTTAACCCTAGTTCACTTGTTTTCTTTTGGTGAATCAGCGGCCAGGGATTTTGCAAAACCAGGAGTTCCTTTATGATATACAATGGAACAGGGTACCGCAGTTTTGTTATATATCCGTGCAACTTCACCATTACATGAACTATATACATTCTATTTCGGCCTCTGAAATATGCTAGTTTGAAAGCACTTGGTGATTCAATGGTAACAGGATGCCTGTTCACCAGCAAAAGGAAGAAGCCACGAGCAAAAATGATTTTGCTATTGTCAGGGCAGAGGGTCAATATGATGCCGATTGCTCCATGCCCCAGATAAATAATGCTCCAAAATTTTTGTCTGCTTGGAATATCAGTATAGCATGATTCCTTTATAGCTTCATTGAACGATTTTGTTGTAAATCTCCGCATCTGTTTTCTCCTTTAAGATTTATGTTCTGACTGGTGTCTGCTGGTGCCAGTGTTTTAATCTTATGGAGCATGTTTTAATAATCATTGAATATTTAATAAATGAATATAGCTTTATAGGAAAGCTTCAACAAGTCCCGGATCGCCGGTTGCTAAGATTTATATAAAAAAAAAAGGTAAATTCGATCCCTGTTTTCTTCAAAAATGCAGCTCGATCCATTTCCAACGACCTAGTTCATGGTAGTTGCTAATGGGGACCAGTTGACATTTTATTTAGGGTTCCACTCTCTCGATATGCCTTTGGAATTTGAACTTTTCATGCTTTAAATTGTGGGGGCATTGCTTGATTTGGAAGAAAAGCAAGCAGGACAAACTACAAATGAAAGGCACTTTGTTTCTATCCACGTGCGTTGTTGTCGTGTGGGCCGACATTATTCACGCTACAAATAAACAAGCTAGAACTAACGGTCAAAACGACACAGCCGAGCAGGGGAGAGGGGTGGCACTTGGCACTTGGCAGGTGCTTATGCCTCAAAACAAAACGACACAAACCATTGCGTGTCATGAATCCTTGATTATTCATCGCATTATATTATTTTAATTATTTGCTAAAGTCTTTGTCAAAATAACTTCTTGACATGTGCCCCCGGGACGGGGTGGCGGATCTGGAAGCGGAGACGAGCCTAATTTGTGTGGACGCGTGCCCGTTTGTCGTTGTTCTAGACAAATCAAAGAAATAAAGGGTATCAGTATCAATATGAGAAAATTTTAGTTATAAACCTTTTGGTATCTTATCGGGCTAAGCAAAAAGTTTAATTACTTCCATATCCCGAAAAGTTTGTTGAAATTAGACTTTTGCCCCAAACTTCTTAGACGTGTATATATAACCATATGGACATGGACTCATATAAACTTATTTAATCTTAATAAATACTTTATTTATCTTTAATATCCATCCTATATTTAATTAATAAATTTAATATTTCTAAAATTATTTAATTTTAAATGTAAATCATTTTTATCCCAAAAATTTTATCTTTACTCTAGATTCATTGATCAAATATTATATTCATTAATTAAATATCAGATGAATATTAAAAATAAATGAAGAATTTATTAAAATTAAATAAGTTTATATAAACAAAATAAATATTACGTGTAACAAACTGATTGGTTATATGACATATACACTAACAAATTATAAAATAACTAATTATATTATATTAGTTATTTATTGCGCTCACTTTGAAAAAAAAAATAGGTATAAAAAAATAGAGGAAATAAAATTTATGACCTGCTAATATATATATATATATATATATATATATATATATATATATATATATGTTCACTGAACATTTTTTTCTAATTATATTTAATTTTTAAGAAAAAATAAACTCTAAAATATAATTAAATACTCCATGAAATTCGTAAAATTTCTCCATGGTTAGCCCTTCATTATCAGAACTCTAAAATGCGAGGGTTTTTCACTGTACATGCGCATTGTGGATCAAGACGCAATTCACTGTGGACTTACTGTATATGTGCACAGTGGACCAAGACATAATTCACTGTGGACTTGCACAATAGTTTTGCTACATATTCGGCATTGTCGCGCGGGTACAGCATGTGAGTGCTTTCACTGTGGACTGTACTGTTTGGGTTTTCTCTTTGCTAAAAGCATTGTGGGTTGAGGAGGTGTAATGTCAGGGTTACTGTAACATCCCCCATTTCTGGGATAAAACAACAATCTCATGTCAATAGAAAAACATAGTAGTTAATTTTTTTTTTGTATATATATATTAATGGTCTTCGTATTAACATCTACCGGAATTTCGACGGAGTCCCCCCTATACCGGAAGGTCCCAAGTTACCGTCATGTAACCTGTTTACACTTCTAACAGTTCGCATCTCATAACTTAATTCCCGACCCAATCATCCTGGGTTTCAATTCCACAATTATACTCACACCTATCAACCATAATATTTATGATATGCATTATTTAACAAAATATCATTATGGATGGATAATTAAATAAATATAAATACATAGACCTGAAATATGGTTATATGAACAACAGCGTTAAATTCATCCAATCAAGTTTAAACATTTATTATACAAACATTTTCATGTTTACAAAATACAAGGGTATACTCCCTAGAACCTAGATTTCAAGAAAGGAACATAAGCTATGATCTACTCCTATCGTGCATGCGATGATCCTGAAACAAAATACATATTATTGCAAGGTGAATATCACAATAAATATAACAATATGAATATCTAATAATTTCAACAGGGTAACATGCATTCATATTTCATTTACTTCTCCCTTCTAGTTTTTTTTATTAAAATCTCTTCCTTATTCAAACAATTAATAATCGTTCCCTCTGCCACTATCAACCTTCATTCCAGACCTTATAAGATCAACGTGATTACTTTTTCTTATCACATTACCGATACCAATTTCACTGGTATCGTCATCACCACCCCATAGGAGTCGATGTAAGGCGATCCCTTTACCCGGGATCCTAACATACACTAAATGTATGCTGGCCAATACATGGTGATCCCCTTACCCGAGATCCTAACATACACTAAATGTATGCTGGCCAATATATGGTGATCCCTTTACCCGGGATCCTAACATACACTGAATGTATTTTAGCCAATACGTGGAGATCCCCTTACCCGGGATCCTAACATACACTAAATGTATGTTAGTCCATTCGTGGCGATTCCCTTACCCGGGATCCTAACATACACTAAATGTATGCTAGCCAATACATGGTGATCCCCTTACCCGGGATCCTAACATACACTCAATGTATGATAGCCAATACATAATAGTTAATTTTTTTTTTATATATATATATATTCATGGTCTTCGTATTAACATCTACCGGAATTTCGACGAAGTCCCCCCTATACCGGAAGGTCCCAAGTTACCGTCATGTAACATATTTACACTTCTAACAGTTCGCATCTCATAACTTAATTCCCGACCCAATCATCCTGGGTTTCAATTCCACAATTATACTCACACCTATCAACCATAATATTTATGATATGCATTATTTAACAAAATATCATTATGGATGGATAATTAAATAAATATAAATACATAGACCTGAAATATGGTTATATGAACAACAACGTTAAATTCATCCAATCAAGTTTAAACATTTATTATACAAATTAAGTTATACAAATATTTTCATGTTTACAAAATACAAGGGTATACTCCCTAGAACCTAGATTTCAAGAAGGGAACATAAGCTATGATCTACTCCTGTCATGCATGCGATGATCCTGAAACAAAATACATATTATTACAAGGTGAATATCACAATAAATATAACAATATAAATATCTAATAATTTCAACAGGGTAACATGCATTCATATTTCATTTACTTCTCCCTTCTAGTTTTTTTTATTAAAATCTCTTCCTTATTCAAACAATTAAAAACCGTTCCCTCTGCCACTATCAACCTTCATTCCAGACCTTATAAGATCAACGTCATTACTTTTGCTTATCACATTACCGATACCAATTTCACTGGTATCGTCATCACCACTCCATAGGAGTCGATGTAAGGCGATCCCTTTACCCGGGATCCTAACATACACTAAATGTATGCTGGTCAATACATGGTGATCCCCTTACCCGGGATCCTAACATACACTGAATGTATTTTAGCCAATACGTGGAGATCCCCTTACCCGGGATCCTAACATACACTAAATGTATGCTAGTCCATTTGTGGCGATTCCCTTACCCGGGATCCTAACATACACTAAATGTATGCTAACCAATACATGGTGATCCCCTTACCCGGGATCCTAACATACACTCAATGTATGATAGACAATACATGGTGATCCCATTACCCGGGATCCTAACATACACTCAATGTATGCTAGTTTATGCCTCAAATCACACTTCTCATATTTCCTTTGTTAGTGATAATTTCATCACTTGCCAATTCACATAACAACTTTTCACCTTGAATACACATACATTCAGTAATTCACATTTCACATCAATAATATATTAAATCATGGAATTTAACTAGAAAGCATAGGTGTGAATCACCTACCTGCAATAGAAGCTCTACTCGTGCTCCCCTACTGCTGCTGTTGCACCACGCCTGTGGTCCCTCCTGCAAATCACAGGTTTATCTCATAAATTTTCCTCACTCAAGGATATGTTTTATAATAACCATATCAACAACCAAAAAGTCTTTCTTTCAGTCATTTCTTAGTACTTTATGTTTTTCTCATTTCACTTATTATTACTGTCGTTCTTTGTCCAATCCTAGTTGTCATTCCTTTCTTTATATTTGGATAAATCACTGTCCAACTGTTACTGCCTCGTTTTTGAACTGTTACTGTTTGACCTCTCCTCAGATTTTTAACTATATCTGGAGTTATAGAACTCCGATTCAAGCGGAATTTGTGGCGTTGGAAAGGTAAGACATGAGGCTACAAGTTCTATGTTTTGAGAAGAACCCATTTCTGCCTCTAAGATAGTCAAAATTGCTCATCAATAAACACTTGGACAGTTACTGTCCAACTGTTACTGTCCATTTTTGAACTGTTACTGTCTGACCTCTCCTCAGATTTTTAACTATATCTGGAGTTATAGAACTCCGATTCAAGCATAATTTATGGCGTTGGAAAAGTAAGACATGAGGCTACAAGTTCTATGTTTTGAGAAGAACCCATTTTTGACTCTAAGATAGTCAAAATTGCTCATCAAAAAACACTTGGACTGTTACTGTTCAACTATTACTGTCCATTTTTGAACTATTATTGTCTGACCTCTCCTCAGATTTTTAACTATATCTGGAGATAGAACTCCAATTCAAGCGAAATTTATGGCGTTGGAAAGGTAAGACATGAGGCTACAAGTTTTATGTTTTGAGAAGAACTCAGTTCTGCCTCTAAGATAGTCAAAATCGCTCATCAACAAATACTTGGACTGTTACTGTCCAACCGTTACTGTTCATTTTTGAACTGTTACTATCTGACCTCTCCTTAGATTTTTAACTATATCTGGAGTTGTAGAACTCCGATTTAAGCACAATTTATGGCGTTGGAAAGGTAAGACATGAGGCTACAAGTTCTATGTTTTGAGAAGAACCCATTTCTGCCTCTAAGATATTCAAAATCACTCATCAATAAACACTTGGACTGTTACTGTCCATTTTTGAACTGTTACTGTCTGACCTCTCCTTATATTTTTAACTATATCTGGAGTTATAGAACTCCGATTCAAGCGGAATCTGTGGTGTTGGAAAGGTAAGACATGAGGCTACAAGTTCTATGTTTTGAGAAGAACCAAGAACCCAGTTCTACCTCTAAGATAGTCAAAATTGTTCATCAACAAACACTTGGACTGTTACTGTCCAACTATTACTGTCCATTTTTGAACTATTATTGTCTGACCTCTCCTCATATTTTTAACTATATCTGGAGTTATATAACTCTGATTCAAGCGAAATTTATGATGTTGAAAAGGTAAGATATGAGGTTACAAGTTCTATGTTTTGAGAAGAACCCAGTTCTGCCTCTAATATAGTCAAAATCGCTCATCAACAAACACTTGGACTGTTACTGTCCAATTGTTACTGTCCATTTTTGAACTGTTACTGTCTGACCTCTCCTCAGATTTTTAACTATATCTGAAGTTATAGAACTCCTATTCAAGCGAAATTTATGGTGTTGGAAAGGTAAGACATGAGGCTACAAGTTCTATGTTTTGAGAAGAACCCATTTCTACCTCTAAGATAGTCAAAATCGTTCATCAACAAACACTTGGACTGTTACTGTCCAACTGTTACTGTCCATTTTTGAACTGTTACTATCTGACCTCTCCTTAGATTTTTAACTATATCTGGAGTTGTAGAACTCCGATTGAAGCACAATTTATGGCATTGGAAAGGTAAGACATGAGGCTACAAGTTCTATGTTTTGAGAAGAACCCATTTCTGCCTCTAAGATAGTCAAAATCGCTCATCAATAAACACTTGGACTGTTACTGTCCATTTTTGAACTATTACTGTCTGACCTCTCCTCATATTTTTAACTATATCTGGAGTTATATAACTCCGATTCAAGCGAAATTTATGACGTTGAAAAGGTAAGATATGAGGTTACAAGTTTTATGTTTTGAGAAGAACCCAGTTCTGCCTCTAATATAGTCAAAATCGCTCATCAACAAACACTTGGACTGTTACTGTCCAATTGTTACTGTCCATTTTTGAACTTTTACTGTCTGACCTCTCCTCAGATTTTTAACTATATCTGGAGTTATAGAACTCCTATTCAAGCGAAATTTATGGCGTTGGAAAGCTAAGACATGAGGTTACAAGTTCTATGTTTTGAGAAGAACCCATTTCTGCCTCTAAGATAGTCAAAATCGTTCATCAACAAACACTTGGACTGTTACTGTCCAACTGTTACTGTCCATTTTTGAACTGTTACTGTCTGACCTCTCCTCATATTTTTAACTATATTTGGAGTTATAGAACTCCAATTCAAGCAAAATTTATGGCGTTGGAAAGGTAAGACATGAGGCTACAAGTTCTATGTTTTGAGAAGAACCCTGTTCTGCCTCTAAGATAGTCAAAATTGCTCATCAATGAACCAGACCTGCTATCCTATAGGGTCTGTCATGACCCAGTCTCGGTTGGTGACCCATAACTGGAGTTCTATGACTCCAAATTGAGCAAGACCAATTTCATTAGTTAGTAAACATCCAAAACTACAATTTCTATGAAGGAACTTGATCTTAATTCCTTCATTCTCCTACCCAAAATCTCCTTGAAGGTCAAGAGACGAAACTGTCTAGATTCATCAACCTTTCCATTTACACACAACACATGAAGTTCTTTACTTTAACAACTCATACTTTTTCCTCAATTCAAGTCTAAGAACTCAATATATAAATTAACATCCAGGCATCAATTCATAATCGACTTGAAATGACTCATAAGACCAGGTTTAGAATATCTTACCTGGTGCGAATCAAGGCTTCGATCCCTCCTTTTCTTTCTAATGACAGTCGACCCTCCCCTCTTCTCTTCTTGTTTAATTTTTCTTGTTAATCCCTTTCCCACCATGGTTTATTTTACTTATAACCCTCAATCTGGGATGGGTTCTTGAAATTTTGGTGTTTCTCTCTTGATTTGTAAAAATAGATATAAAAACTCCCTCTTTTCTTTCTTTACGTAGCTGCAGATTTGGTTTTTTTTTGTGAGAATAGGAGTATTTATGCTCTATAATTATTCTTATTTGCATTTAGGCCCCATTTTCTTTAAGTGTATTCATGTTTTGCCCCCACTTCTTTTTAGTTTAGTTTATTTTCTTTAATTTAATCCAGCCTTGGTTTTTCTCGGGATTTACAATCTCCCCTCCTAATAAAAATTTCGTCCTCGAAATTCAAGTTACGTACCTATGTCGGAGAATAAGTGCGGAAACTTTTCCTTCATCTCGAATTCTCTTTCCCATGTTTCTTCTTCTATTCGAGAGCTTCTCCACAATACTCTCACCAAGGGAACTCTCTTATTCCTCAACAATTTCTCATCTTGATCTAAGATCTTGACGGGCTTAGTTTTCATGATTAGATCCCCTTTAATCTTCATAGGAACTTGTGGCAATACCCGTGAGGGGTCTATCTTGGCCTTTCGCAGCAATGATACATGGAACACATTGTGAATCTTATCCAAATATTCAGGCAATTCTAATCGATATGCAACTGGCCCGATTCTTTCTTTAATCTCAAAAGGGTCAATATATCTCGGGGCTAATTTCCCTTTTACTCCAAATCGAATGATGCCTTTCCAAGGAGCCACCTTCAAAAATACTTTATCCCCTACTTGGAATTCCAACGGCCTTCTTCGGCGATCTGCGTAACTTTTTTGTCTATCCTGGGCTTCCTTCATTCTCTTTTTTATCACCCTCACCTTGTCAGTTGTCAGTTGCACCATCTCAGGTCCCAAAAGCTTCCTTTCTCCTACTTCCTCCCAACAAATTGGGGTACTACATTTCCTCCCATACAAAGCTTCATATGGAGCCATACCAATAGTAGTTTGATGGCTATTATTATAAGTAAACTCCACCAATGGCAGGAGATCCTCCCAATTCCCTCTAAACTCCAGCACACAAGACCTCAAGAGATCCTCAAGAGTTTGGATGGTCTTTTCAGATTGACCATCCGTCTGAGGATGAAATGTCGTGCTCAGATTCAACTTTGTCCCCATTGCCCGTTGTAAGCTAGGCCACAATCTTGATGTGAACCTTGGATCCCGATCCGATATAATTGAAACCGGCACTCCGTTAAGTCTGATTACTTCATTTACATACAATTTTGCCAGCTTATCCACCGAATCAGTCATCCTCATTGGTAAAAACAAAGCAGATTTTGTTAGTCGATCCACGACCACCCATGTGGCATCATTCCCCTTCTTTCCCCTGGGTAATCCCGTCACAAAATCCATAGAAATATCCTCCCATTTCCATTCCGAAATTGATAATGACTGTAATTCCCCTGCAGGTTTCTGGTGTTCTATCTTTACTTGTTGACAGATCCCACAATTCGACACAAATTCTGCTATTTCCCTCTTCATATTTGGCCACCAGTAGTTTTCTTTTAAATCCCTATACATCTTTGTACTCCCAGGATGAGTAGCAAATCGAGATTCATGAGCTTCTCTTAATACTTCGTCTTTCAAAATCTTACCCTCAGGCAAATAAATTCGCCTACCCATAGCTATTAGCCCATCAGATAACATTTGAAATGATGTCTCTATACCCTTGTTTACCCTCTCCTTGATCTCTTTTACTTTTCCATCTGCTTGTTGAGCCACCAAGACCCTGTCTCAAAGCACAGATCAGATCTTTAACTAAGCTAACAGTGATCCCTAGGGCCCTATACTTAGCCGCAAGCCCATTTTCTTTAATTCCACTATACTTTCTTGTTCCTTAAGCTCCATATCATTCATCACTGTTTTTCCCTTCCTACTCAAGGCATCGGCTACTACATTAGCCTTACCAGGATGGTAGTCAATAACACAATCGTAATCTTTTATTAACTCTATCCATCTTCTCTGCCGCATGTTTAACTCCTTCTATGACATCAAATACTTCAAACTTTTATGGTTTGTAAAGATTTGAACTTGTGTCCCATATAAATAATGTCTCCATACTCTTAAGGCAAACACTACCGCTGCAAGTTCTAGGTCATGAACCGGGTAATTCACCTCATGCGACTTTAACTGTCTTGATGCATAAGCAATCACACGCCCATGTTGCATCAATACACATCCCAGACCCCTTTTTGAGGCATCACTATATACCACAAACCCTTCTGTCCCCGATGGAAGGGCCAACACAGGAGCAGAAGTGAGCCTCTCCTTCAGTTCTTGAAAGCTTGCTTCACGCTCTTCCGACCAAACAAACCAGACTTCCTTGCGGGTCAGCTTAGTTAAAGGTGATACTATGGTGGAGAACCCTTCAATAAACCTTCGGTAATATCCAGCAAGACCCAAGAAACTCTGGATTTCTGTCACGTTAGTAGGCCTTTCCCATTTTAACACGGCCTCAACCTTTTTAGATCCACAAATATTCCTTCTGCGGATATTACATGGCCCAAAAATACCACTTCCTTGAGCCAGAACTCACACTTATCCAGCTTTGCATATAATTGATTTTCCCTTAAAGTCTGTAGCACAACCCTTAGATGTTGTTCATGCTCCAAGTGAGAGTTTGAATACACCAAAATATCGTCAATAAATACAACCACATATTGGTCCAGGTAAGGCCGAAACACCCGATTCATCAAGTCCATAAACATGGTCGGAGCATTGGTTAACCCAAAAGGCATCACCAAAAACTCGTAATGCCCATAACGGGTTCGGAAGGCAGTCTTTTGTATGTCTTGTTCCTTGATTCTCAACTGGTGATATCCAGATCTCAGATCTATCTTAGAAAATACCCTAGCACCCTTCAACTGATCAAACAAGTCATCTATTGGTGGGAGTGGGTACCTGTTCTTCACCGTCACTTTATTCAATTGACGATAATCAATGCACAAACAAAGGGTGCCATTCTTCTTCTTTACAAACAATACCGGAGCTCCCCAAGGTGAGTTACTAGGCCGGATGAAGCCTTTATCTAACAATTCCTGAAGCTGGACCTTCAGTTCCGCTAATTCCATAGGTGCCATCCTATAAGGAGACTAGGCTATAGGAGAAACTCCTGGAATAGTTTCTATGGAAACTTCAATTTCTCTAACTGGAGGTAATCCAGGCAACTCTTCTGGGAATACATCTTGAAACTCCCTCACAACAAGAATACTAGCCAAATCTATGCTACCCTTCTCCAGCTCTCTTACATGGGCTAACCAAGCAGAACAACCTTTCCTCAGTAATTTTCTAGCCACCAAGACTGAGATTACACAACTTGGAATTACTTTTCTTTCCCCTTTAAATACTACTCTTTTATCACCTATTCCTTGGATTGTCACCGTCTTGGTGAAACAATCCACTTTTGCCTTATGTTTACTTAGCCAATCCATGCCCAGAATCACATCAAAATCATATAACTCTAACGGCATAAGATCTGCCCTCAACTCTAATCCTCCAATATATAGTTTTACCTCTCTATAAATATCATCAATATGTATATTCTCTCCCAAAGGTGTACTAACCGTCACCCCTACACCCAAGTTACTAGATAACACATGCAAGTTATTCACAATTCTATAAGATACAAAGGAATGACTAGCTCCAGGATCAATTAAAGCATAAACTTGAATTGTATCTAACTGTAAAGTACTTGCCACCACATCAGGTACAGCTCCCACATCCTTGTAGGTCATGTGATATACCCGACCCTGAGTCCTCCCCTCTTGATTTCTGGGCCTCCCACGAGTAGCACTCGTCCCTGACTAGGTAGGCCTGATAGGACGATTGATTGTCACTGATTGCTGCTGGCTCTGAACCTCAATCCTCTGACCATGGGCTCCCTCGGTAGTTCTACGAGGACAATCCTTCTTCCTGTGACTTGTGTCCCCACAATAGTAACAACCTCTTCCTACATGCGGGTACTCTTTCCATCGATGCCCCTCACTTCTACAAATATAACATCTCCCCAGCATCGCAGAGCAATCTTCAGGGTGTCGCTGCTCACACCTCTGACAAAACAGATATACTGGTCCCCTTTGCTCTATAGACCCTCCAGCAGTTTTGACTCCCTATCTAGACTGTCCTCCCCAAGCTCCTCTTCCACTGACTTGTCTAGATCCTCCTGAGCTCTCTCCTGGGGTGAAACTCTCACCCCTTCTCTGGAATTGTCCTGATGATGGCCCGCTCTTCCCCTTCTTTGGAAGAGGAGGTCTCCCAGTTATAAACTCAAAATCTCTCCTCTTAGGTCCCATTGCCTGACTCTGCTCGACCACTGGCTTCGGGGTATCCTTTATTACCCTCTCCATACCCTGAGCAGCCCGTACCAATTCTCGTACAGACTGAAACTGCATGGCTATCAATATCATTCTCAATTCCCGTCTCAGTCCATCACGGAACCTCTCCACCCTGTGGCGCTCTGTGGGAAGGTAAGTGGAGGCAAAAGCTGCTAAATCCTGAAATCTCCTCTCATAATCCAGCACTGTCAAATCTCCCTGCCTCAATTCCAAAAACCCATGTTCTTTCTCCCTCTTATGCTCCCAAGAATAGTACCTCTCCTCAAACTCTTCACGAAAATCCCTCAATCTCAATACCTCCCCTGATCTCCTTTCTCTAATGGTCTCCCACCAAGAGTGGGCACTTTCAACCAATAGCTGAGTCACACAATCCACCCGTAGCTCCTCTGGCACCTGCATATGATTTATAACTCTTTCCACTTTCCTCAGCCAATGCCCAGCAACCTCAGCATCCTTTTCGCCCCGGTAAGTCATACAACCCATCTCTCTCATACCCTTCACCCATTGCATTATGGTGACTATTCCCCCTGATCTAGGAGTCATATTGGAGGCCCCCGCTACCATTCCTGCTGCCACAGCTCTCACTATATGTTCCATAAAAGCAGGATCCAAAAATAGGTTTGATTCAGCTACCGGTGCCACTGGTGGAGGTATATAATCTCCCTCATGTCTGTCTGATCCCTCGGGCATGGATACATCTTCCTGACGGAACGATGAATCATTTCGAAGTCTCACTGACTCGCCCCCTTCTGAGTACACTGATGCTGCAGGTATATGAGAGGAGGTGTCTGCCAAGGGATCCCAGTCTAGATCACTTTCATTACGAATACTCTGGCCACTTCCCCGAACTGGGGATGGATCAGTCCTGGCTCGTTGCCTTGTTCTCACCATCCTGAAACACATTTCAAAACCATATAATCATTCCTATCCTCGGAATAGCAACCTGAGCTCTGATACCAAATGTAACATCCCCCATTTCTGGGATAAAACAACAATCTCATGTCAATAGAAAAACATAGTAGTTAATTTTTTTTTTTGTATATATATATTCATGGTCCTCGTATTAACATCTACCGGAATTTCGACGGAGTCCCCCCTATACCGGAAGGTCCCAAGTTACCGTCATGTAACCTGTTTACACTTCTAACAGTTCGCATCTCATAACTTAATTCCCGACCCAATCATCCTGGGTTTCAATTCCACAATTATACTCACACCTATCAACCATAATATTTATGATATGCATTATTTAACAAAATATCATTATGGATGGATAATTAAATAAATATAAATACATAGACCTGAAATATGGTTATATGAACTACAGCGTTAAATTCATCCAATCAAGTTTAAACATTTATTATACAAATTAAGTTATACAAACATTTTCATGTTTACAAAATACAAGGGTATACTCCCTAGAACCTAGATTTCAAGAAGGGAACATAAGCTAGGATCTACTCCTGTCATGCATGCGATGATCCTGAAACAAAATACATATTATTGTAAGGTGAATATCACAATAAATATAACAATATGAATATCTAATAATTTCAACAGGGTAACATGCATTCATATTTCATTTACTTCTCCCTTCTAGTTTTTTTATTAAAATCTCTTCCTTATTCAAACTATTAATAACCGTTCCCTCTGCCACTATCAACCTTCATTCCAGACCTTATAAGATCAACGTGATTATTTTTGCTTATCACATTACCGATACCAATTTTACTGGTATCGTCATCACCACACCATAGGAGTCGATGTAAGGCAATCCCTTTACCCGGGATCCTAACATACACTAAATGTATGTTGGCCAATACATGGTGATCCCCTTACCCGGGATCCTAACATACACTGAATGTATGCTAGCCAATAAGTGGAGATCCCCTTACCCGGGATCCTAACATACACTCAATGTATGCTAGTCCATTTGTGGCGATCCCCTTACCCGGGATCCGAACATACACTAAATGTATGCTAGCCAATACATGGTGATCCCCTTACCCGGGATCCTAACATACACTCAATGTATGCTAGTTTATGCCTCAAATCACACTTCTCATATTTCCTTTGTCAGTGATAATTTCATCACTTGGCAATTCACATAACAACTTTTCACCTTGAATACACATACATTCAGTAATTCACATTTCACATCAATAATATATTAAATCATGGAATTTAACTAGAAAGCATAGGTGTGAATCACCTACCTGCAATAGAAGCTCTACTCGTGCTCCCCTACTGCTGCTGTTGCACCACGCCTGTGGTCCCTCCTGCAAATCACAGGTTTATCTCATAAATTTTCCTCACTCAAGGATATGTTTTATAATAACCATATCAACAACCAATAAGTCTTTCTTTCAGTCATTTCTTAGTACTTTATGTTTTTCTCATTTCACTCATTATTACTGTCGTTCTTTGTCCAATCCTAGTTGTCATTCCTTTCTTTATATTTGGACTATCACTGTCCAACTGTTACTGCCTTGTTTTTGAACTGTTACTGTCTGACCTCACCTCAGATTTTTAACTATATCTGGAGTTATAGAACTCCGATTCAAGCGAAATTTATGGCGTTGGAAAGGTAAGACATGACGCTACAAGTTCTATGTTTTGAGAAGAACCCTGTTCTGCCTCTAAGATAGTCAAAATTGCTCATCAATAAACAGTTGGACTGTTACTGTCCAACTGTTACTGTCCATTTTTGAACTGTTACTGTCTGACCTCTCCTCATATTTTTAACTATATCTGGAGTTATAGAACTCCGATTCAAGCACAATTTATGGCGTTGGAAAAGTAAGACATGAGGCTACAAGTTCTATGTTTTGAGAAGAACCCAGTTTTGCCTCTAAGATAGTCAAAATTACTCATCAAAAAACACTTGGACTGTTATTGTCCAACTATTACTGTCCATTTTTGAACTATTACTGTCTGACCTCTCCTCAGATTTTTAACTATATCTGGAGATAGAACTCCGATTCAAGCGAAATTTATGGCGTTGGAAAGGTAAGACATGAGGCTACAAGTTCTATGTTTTGAGAAGAACTCAGTTCTGCCTCTAAGATAGTCAAAATCGCTCATCAACAAACACTTGGACTGTTACTGTCCAACTGTTACTGTTCATTTTTGAACGGTTACTGTCTGACCTCTCCTCAGATTTTTAACTATATCTGGAGTTCTAGAACTCCGATTCAAGCACAATTTATGGCATTGGAAAGGTAAGATATGAGGCTACAAGTTCTATGTTTTGAGAAGAATCCAGTTCTGCCTCTAAGATAGTCAAAATCGCTCATCAACAAACACTTCGACTGTTACTGTCTGATCTCTCCTCATATTTTTAACTATATCTGGAGTTATAGAACTCCGATTCAAGTGAAATTTATGACGTTGGAAAGGTAAGACATGAGGCTACAAGTTCTATGTTTTGAGAAGAACCCAGTTCTGCCTCTAAGATAGTCAAAATTGCTCATCAACAAGCACTTAGACTGTTACTGTCCAACTGTTACTGTCCATTTTTGAACTGTTACTGTCTGACCTCTCCTCAGATTTTTAACTATATCTGGAGTTATAGAACTCCTATTCAAGCGAAATTTATGGCGTTGGAAAGCTAAGACATGAGGTTACAAGTTCTATGTTTTGAGAAGAACCCATTTCTGCCTCTAAGATAGTCAAAATCGTTCATCAACAAACACTTGGACTGTTACTGTCCAACTGTTACTGTCCATTTTTGAACTGTTACTGTCTGACCTCTCCTCATATTTTTAACTATATTGGAGTTATAGAACTCCAATTCAAGCAAAATTTATGGCGTTGGAAAGGTAAGACATGAGGCTACAAGTTCTATGTTTTGAGAAGAACCCTGTTCTGCCTCTAAGATAGTCAAAATTGCTCATCAATGAACCAGACCTGCTATCCTATAGGGTCTGTCATGACCCAGTCTCGGTTGGTGACCCATAACTGGAGTTCTATGACTCCAAATTAAGCAAGACCATTTTATTAGTTAGTAAACATCCAAAACTACAATTTATATGAAGGAACTTGATCTTAATTCCTTCATTCTCCTACCCAAAATCTCCTTGAAGGTCAAGAGACGAAACTGTCTAGATTCATCAACCTTTCCATTTACACACAACACATGAAGTTCTTTACTTTAACAACTCATACTTTTTCCTCAATTCAAGTCTAAGAACTCAATATATAAATTAACATCCAGGCATCAATTCATAATCGACTTGAAATGACTCATAAGACCAGGTTTAGAATATCTTACCTAGTGCGAATCAAGGCTTCGATCCCTCCTTTTCTTTCTAATGACAGCCGACCCTCCCCTCTTCTCTTCTTGTTTAATTTTTCTTGTTAATCCGTTTCCCACTAGGGTTTATTTTACCTATAACCCTCAATCTGGGATGGGTTCTTGAAATTTTGGTGTTTCTCTCTTGATTTGTAAAAATAAATATAAAAACTTTTTGTTTTCTTTCTTTACGTAGCTGCAGATTTGGTTTTTTTTTTTTGTGAGAATAGGAGTATTTATGCTCTATAATTATTTTATTTGCATTTAAGCCCCATTTTCTTTAAGTGTATTCGTTTTTTGCCCCCACTTCTTTTTAGTTTAGTTTATTTTCTTTAATTTAATCCAGCCTTGGTTTTTCTCGGGATTTACAGTTACCCTTGCCACAGAGAGTTGCAAAGACCGCAGGGGGTGGGGTTGTCTTTTTGGGTGAGGAGTAAATGATCACTTAAGATTTTGGTGGGGCTGCACGGCCTTGAAAGCAAACGCCCGGCGCTGGCGCTAGCCTACAAGTCAGGACACTAGGACCAGCCAATTGCCGGGGGGGGCAATTGCCCGGGGAGGGGGGGCGCATTGCTTTGCTATGTTTTGAGTCAACAATTGTGGCTGGAAGCATTGTATCATTTACCAAGAGCTATTGGGTCTAGCGTTGCAGCTGGACCTAACGTTGTTAGGCAGACCCCAACGCACACGTGGCGCTTGGGCTGTCTACCTGTGTGCTGGCAGACCAAGTGTACGCATGAGGCTTGGGCTCCTGCCTTAGTGCTTGACACACGTGACGCTAGAGCTCACTGCCTTGGGGCTGGACACCCCAAGTGCACACGTGGCGCTTGGGCTGTGACTAGGGACACTTGGCACTTGGGTTTTGCACTGGACCCAAGGTTCTTGGATCCTAGGATTCTAAATATTATTATTTGTTTTAGAAATATTATTATTTTTAGTATAATTAATATTATTAATAAAATAATTAATAAATTTGAAAGAAAATATTATTATTAATATTGAAAACATATTATTATTTATATTATCAATTTTTATGATGTTTTTTATAAAAATAAAAAGTAAGCCCGCGACGCAGTATTATTAAAAATATTCAACAATTCTAAGTATTAATATACAAAATATTATAATTTTTGTTGTAAATATTATTATTTTTCTTATAATACAAAGTATTCATATAAAACATATTTATTATTTGTGTTCTAAATATTATTATTTTTCTTATAATTCAAAGTATTCATATCAAAATATTATTATTTGTGTTGTAATATTATTATTTTTATAAGAATTCAAAGTTTTAATATAAAAAATAGTATTATTTGTGTTCTAAATATTCTTGGAATTAAAAATAGTATTATTTGTGTTATGAATATTATTATTTTTACTATAATCAAAAGTATTAATATTAAAAATATTATCTTTTGTGTTATAAATATTATTATTTTTATAATAATTAATATTATTAATAAAATAATTACTAAATTACCAAAAACATTATTGTTAGTATTGAAAAACAACCATAAGATTTGATTTGAAAGGTAAAATTAAAAACTATTATTATTATTATTATTATTATTATTATTATTATTATTATTATTATCATCATCATCATTAATAAATTTTAAAAAACTGTTATTACTATCGAAGAAAAACCACATGGGATACGTGGCGCTTGGGCTACTGCTTGTGTGCTGGCAGACCAAGCGCACACGCGACACTTGGGCTCCTGCCTCAGTTTTGGCACACCACTTGAGCTCCCTGCTTGGGGGCTGGGCACCCCCTGCACACATGTGGCGCTCCGGCTCCGGCCTCAGTGCTTGGCACACCACTGCGTACGCGTGGCGCTTGGGCTCCCTGCGTGGGGGCCGGGCACCCCCAGTGCACAATTAGCGCTTGGGCTGCGCTGCGCTGCGAGTGAGCCATGCCCGTGCCACACTTTGGGTCATGGTGCTGGATCGAGGGTTCTTTGTCCTAGGATTCTAAATATTATTATTTGTTTTAGAAATGTTATTATTTTTATTACAATTAATATGATTAATAAAATAATTAATAAATTTGAAAGAAAATATTATTATTAATATTGAAAACATATTATTATAATTTTTTATGATATTTTTTATAAAAATAAAAAGTCAGCCCGCGACGCAATATTATTAAAAATATTCAACAATTCTAAGTATTAATATAAAAAATATTATAATGTGCATTGTAAATATTATTATTTTTCTTATAATAAAAAGTATTCATATAAAAAATATTATTATTTGTGTTCTAAATATTATTGTTTTTCTTATAATTCAACGTATTCACATCAAAGATATTATTATTTGTGTTATAATATTATTATTTTTATAATAATTCAAATTTTTAATATAAAAAATATTATTATTTGTTTTCTAAATATTCTTGGAATTAAAAATAGTATTATTTGTGTTATGAATATTATTATTTTTACTATAATCAAAAGTATTAATATTATCTTTTGTGTTATGAATATTATTATTTTTATAATAATTAATATTAGATTTGATTTGAAAGGTAAAATTAAAATTTACTACTACTATTATTATTATTATTATTACTATTATTATTATTATTATTATTATTGTCATCATTAATAAATTTTTAAAAATTATTATTACCATTAAAAAAAAACCGCGTGGTGACACTTGGCGTTTGGGCTAATACATGTGTGATGGGCAGACTCAATGCACACATAGCACTTGAACTGCCTACTTGTGTGCTGGGAGACCAAGCACATATATGACACTTGGGCTCTTGTCTTAGGGATGGGGCGCGTGCGCGCATACCCTGCACACAAAAAATCTTCCTTTTTATATTTGTTTAATTCATGTTTGGTGCAGATAGCCAATCGAGAGATACCTGTAAAGCTCGTAATTGATGGAAGTGTGTGTACGGATAAAAGTATGGTATTTTGATGAGAAATTGGTATAGTTATTAAATTTTGTATCTTACACTGACCTGACATCCACTTCAATCGCTTTATAATTTGATAGATTTTTTATAAAGAATTTACCATATTTAATTAAAAATATCGACAGAATAGCACACTGAAAAAAATTGATAAAATAATACATTTTATACACATTATGATTGAAAATTATAATTTTTATAAATTGTTGCTATTTAAAATAATGATATTCAATAAAAAAAATTACTAAATAGATAGGAGAGATGAGAGAGAGAAAAAAAATATTAAAGACACATTAAAAACTCGATTATAATATTATTGGTATCATTAAAAAGATTTTAACGGGATGAATCTAACGACACTAAGGTAATTAACGGTGACCCGAATGGGCCACATTAGCTCCCAAAGATATGAGCAGCTCACTTGTCTTTGACAGCAAGTATGGCCCACTAAGGTCACCGTCTTAGTATAATCTTTTTTAATGTTGTTAAATTTATCTCATTGAGATCTTTCTGATAATATCGATGATATTATAATTGAAACTTCGATATATCTCTAATATCGTTTTCTTTTCTTTTTTCTTTATTTTCTCTCCGATGTCTTCTCTCTTTTGGCCATTTGATACTTTTTATCGGGCTGTTACTATTATGAATAACGACAAACTATAAAAGTTGTATTTTTTTTAATTGTAATATATATAAACTGTGTTATTTTACTGTATTTTTTTCAATCGTCTTTTTTATCAAATATTTTTTGGAAACAAGATTCAAGCTGCGTATTCAAAGAAATCAGAAGCATTAAAAGCATGTGTTTGCTTTATTTTTATTTTTTTAATTTTAAAAATGCAGGTTAGACTGTATTCCTAGACAAATTCTAGCCACACTCCATCACATGTCAGGTTAAAATTTATTTTTTAATGCAAAAAAATATAAGAGCACTCGCAACGCATTCTTTTAGTATGAGAAATTGTTTTTCCTGTGAAACTTAAAGTTAATGAGTGCATTGAATAAATAAATTAAAAATATATATGTAAATAAATACTAAAAAAAAATATTGACACTAAGCAAAGACTAAATTGAGAAGCAAATAGATGGAAATGGATCAAGAAATTTTTAATTTAATTATATGCCAATGCCTTTTCTTAAGAAAACTAATAATCTAAATTCTATCAAAATGAAATAATTTTTCTAGTATAATTCTTAATGTTTATTATTTGAAGCAAACAATTATCAAAATCATAAAAGTATATTAAAAAATATGTTGGAAAATATAAAAATAAGAAACTATAGCCTTTTGAATTCTTTTTTATATAATCATGTCATAATAATAATAAAAAAATTGCATAGAAAACCCAGTAAATAAAATTTTAGGAGAAAAAAAAACAAATCACAAAGGATTGCACTAAAAAAGCCGGTAACTTTATAAGAAAAAAAGTTATAATCTCATTTAAAAACTAAATATAAATTGAATAGTATTTAATAAATTATATTCTTAATATATTTTTAAGTTTTTCATTTTAATGAAATAAAATAAAGATTAAAAATTAAAAACAAACTCAAAAAACAAAGACCACAAGGCTGCCCCTTGTGAGGCACATCACGCCTAGCTCATAAAACTAAAGGCGAGGCTTGCATGTTTGTCCCTAGCTACAAAACTGAATGACATGTTGTTTGACTTTTTTGTTTCAATAAAAGAAAATGGATGCTGTATCATCTAATGCCTAGTTGCATACTATTAAAAAATGGCTGAAAAATTAAGCCTGAGTTTCTTAAATTTAAAAATTCATTATCCAATTTATTTTCATATGAAAACACATAAAAGTAATTTTTTTGATTTAAAAAATTATTTTTTTAACTCAAAACATCTATAAACTTATCTAAAATACAAAATTAAATTGAAAAAAAATCTCGGTCTTGATTTACTTTTTCCGATAATAAATCGGGTAAAAAAATGACATCCATAAATTATCTAAATTAATTTATCATGTAAATATAGTGGTTCAAATATAAAAAAAAAATACAGGATAGAGGAAATTTTTAGTTAAGGGTCTACTGACCTGTTTGGAATTGTGATAGGAGTAATGGTTCAAAATGTTTTTTGTTTAAAAATACATTAAAATAAAGTTTTTTTTAAAAAAAATTATTTTTAATATCAACACATCAAAACGATATGAAAACATCTTAAATCTATACCTTTTTAATAGTTAAAAAAAAAAAACAAAACTATTAATGCATACACCATTAGTTGAAGAGGTTAATACGGTGGTTAAGAAAAAAAATATACTCTTTTCATAGATGTAATCTTGATGTGAGCATTTCGAAGAATTAAATTTATCAAAATATATTAGACTGATATCGCAATACATTTTTTAAATGATTTGAAAAATAATTTAATCTTAGTTAATAGGTAAAATATCCTTAAAACTAAATAAAAATATCTATTATAAGAGTTTTTTTTTTTTTATGGAAGTCCGAATATATCAGAGGAGAGGTGGTTTAAAATAATATTGATAAATGTACCACGTAAATAATATATTTAATATCCAATTAAAAGAAATTAGTCTCAAGTCAGCTTCTGTTTTCACCAAATCTGATAAGTCGACGGGGTATTATAAATGAAAAAGATAGAGACAAAATGTACATGCCCATCATGAACATGCTTGGCAAGACGGGTCATCGTTTGTTTGCTAAAAATTTAATTTAATTTTTTTATTGTTTTTAGGTAATTTTAAAACGGATATTAAAAATAAATTAAAAAATAAAAATATATTATTTTAATATATCTTTGTCTATCGTCAGTCAACAACACTCTAACTATTAGAAGCATGACACGACTCCACGTTGTATTTTTTTCATATATTTTTTTTAATAGTATATCAAACTTTTTTGATAAGCTAACGGGTTTTTCATTAAAATAGCATAGTTTTAAAAC
The DNA here is from genome assembly GCF_000002775.5 of Populus trichocarpa. Lineage (NCBI taxonomy): Eukaryota > Viridiplantae > Streptophyta > Magnoliopsida > Malpighiales > Salicaceae > Populus > Populus trichocarpa. The sequence continues at coordinate 6,376,586 of NC_037294.2, read as the reverse complement.
TAGATTTGAAATATGATCCAGGTTATAGTTTAGAAGAGTCAATCGAGTAAATCTTTAAAAAATTCTTGAGGAACCAAACAAACTTTTTAAAGAAAAGTCAATGAAATAATAACCAGGTTTTGATTATATAATACCCAAGTGAATGAAGTTCTTTTTATCTTTACTATTATTTGTTTTTTTATTTAAAAAAAGCTCGAAGTAGTTGAGGGTTTTGGATAAGCAATGTTAGAGAATAATATAAATCATATATTAAAATCTTACCTGACAGCTTAAAGCTTTTAGGTTGAATTGATTATTTAATACGATATCAGAGTCTTGATTACTAAGCGGTCACGAGTTTGAATCTTATCATTCTCATTTATTTAATAGAAATTAAGTATAAGATAGTTTGAGCCTGTATAAATTTCAAATTTAAAGTTCTTTGATTTAAAAAAATATATTAAAAATTAATATATATCATCTTAAAATTTTATTAATTATTTAAATTTCAGGTTAAATTAATTACTTGAGACCGTAAAATCCCACAGGAGGGGATGTCTGCTATCTACGTGGCTTCAATTATCATCTTAATTCTTAAGTGGATGCGGTCCATCCATGATCCACCCGCACCATCTTTGAGTAATAGATACCGGACATTGATCGATTGATTATTGTTACGAGGTCGTTTTTATTGGGAAAAGAAGCCGTCATTCATTCAGCACCGAGGAGAGAGAGAATATATATATATATATATATATATATATATATATAGAGAGAGAGAGAGAGAGAGAGAGAGAGAGAGAGAGAGTGTTTGGATGTCCTTGCACGTATTCTGTCGGCACAGTGTTTTCTACGCTTGAAAGCTGTCACACAAACTACTGCTGTCGGTCTAATCACTGATATTTCTGTAAGATAATCGATCGGTCCTTTCAGTTTTAAAAACCCAATATCAAGTCCTTATTGGCTGCTCATCTCATCACAAAATGAAAAGGCACTTTCGAAAGGGCTAAGATTTAGGGAAAAGAAAAGGTGGAGAGCCCTTTCTTTTTTTAAAAAAATTGTTTTTGAAAAAATTATTTTTAAAAAATAAAAATATATTATTTTAATATATTTTTAAATAAAAAAACACTTTTAAAAACAATCAATAATACAATATTAAACGGACTCGATTCTATTAAAGGGACTGGCTTCTTATTTTCAAGACAAGAGGATTAAATCCAAGAAGTATAATAAAAACAGGTACTGGATTATATTTTACTCCTTAAAAAATATCCCACGGTACGCGTTAACAACAATCTAATCTATCCTTCCTCGCCCACCCCGCCGACTCGCCGGTTTTCTTGCGCAAGAAAGGAAAGGGAAGAAAACACCCTTTGTACTCTACTCGCCCCCCCTCTTTGCATTTGCTGTCAATCCAAAGAAAAATCAAGAAGAAGAAATGGGTGTTGATTACTATAACATACTGAAACTGAACCGGAACGCGACTGAAGAGGACATGAAAAAGGCATACAAGAGACTGGCAATGAAATGGCATCCAGACAAGAACCCTGTAAACAAGAAAGAAGCAGAAGCCAAGTTCAAGCTTATCTCCGAAGCCTACGATGTCTTATCAGACCCTAACAAGCGTCAGATCTATGATCTCTACGGTGAAGAAGGGCTGAAGTCTTTTGATCAAATCCCACCTCCAACTACCAATGTGGGTGCTTCTTTCAGGTTCAATCCTCGTGACGCGGAGGATATTTTCGCTGAATTCTTTGGAGGAGGTGGCGGATCCGGTGGTGTTGGAAAGGGGTATTTTCGCAATAATAATGGTAATAATTACGGGGCTGAGCTTAACAGGAAAGCAGCGCCTGTTGAAAGCAAGTTGCTTTGCACGTTGGAAGAGCTTTATAAAGGAACTCGAAGAAAGATGAGGATTTCTCGTTCTGTTCCTGATGATTTCGGGTTAGTTACTCTTCCTTTTCCTTTTTTTATAGTGTTATTGCACTTTCTAGATTTATTTATCTCTTGCTAGTCTAGGTTTTTTCTTCTTCTAATATTTTATAGAAAATAAAAAAAAAAATGATCTTGGGAAAGGCGCAAAAGGACCCATTTAGTATTAGGATTGAGGCGTGATGTTGTTTTTATATTTTTTGAGAAAAAAAAAATTATTTTTTTGGGAAAACATGAATTTTTTTTTTAATGTCAAACATATAGATTGTAGTTGGCAGATTATGGTTACTGACTGATTTGGAACATCATGTTTTTTTTTTCTCTACTTATTTTCACATTCTTTGATTACTGATAAGTTCAGCAAAGAGGATATACTGAGGATGAGAGAATTTTCAAAATCATTATATTTACAAATGGAGAATGAATGCATATTTGTGGGGAAAGCAGAGACCAACTAATTCTGGGGAGATAAAATGGCCCAAGAAACTAAAATAGTATGAATCTCTGAAGTGAGCTAGTTCAATCTCAATTCATCAATTAGTCCAAGTCATAAGTTATAAATGGTGCCAACATATTATAAACTGCAATGTCCTGTTGATAACACAGGCTTTAGTGCTTTTTAAAATTGAAAGCTTGAATTGGATGGGGGTTTTATGTTAATATCAGAGATAACTGTCCTTTGAGCAAGTCATTCAGGGTTGATATACAAAAAGTTTAAAATTCAATTGGCTTATTTTGAATAACGTTGCTGCCATACATAGCTTTAGGCACTTTGAAATGAGTTGGAATGCACTCTAGAAGTTAATATCAATATCTTGTCCACTAGACCCGTCCTAGTTGCAGAGATGAGAAATGCGAGCATTAAGAAGTTTATGGCACTGACTTCTACCCTACCAGTTTGTTTGTTTGTTTTTTTCTCCCTTTCGGCTAGCATAGCATTTGCCACTACTTTTTTTTTTTGGTCGGCATCATTCTTCTTCCGGTTGTTTGATGCATTAGTAACTTTCTTGCAGCAAGCCGAAAACCGTCGAGGAAATCTTAAAGATAGACATCAAGCCTGGCTGGAAGAAGGGCACAAAAATCACTTTTCCTGAGAAAGGCAATCAAGAACCTGGAATCACTCCAGCTGATCTAATTTTCGTGGTGGATGAGAAGCCCCATTCTGTTTTCAAGAGGGATGGAAATGATCTGGTGATCAACCAGAAGATCTCGTTATTGGAAGCTCTCACAGGGAAAACCATCGAATTGACAACCTTGGATGGAAGATATCTCCCAGTCCCAGTAACAGATATTGTCAAACCAGGTCAGGAGTTGCTAGTCTCAAATGAAGGAATGCCCATCTCAAAAGAGCCCACCAAGAGAGGAAACCTTAGAATCAAGTTTGATGTCACATTTCCAACAAGACTTACAGTGGAACAGAAATCTGACCTCAAGAAGGCCCTAGGTGCACCTGATAATTAATTCAGAGCTCAAGGCTTGGGTTGTCAATTATCCATTTAACATATTTAAGTTAATTCCATTAACACTGATCATCAATTTATGTTAATTGAATGTAAATACGCTATGTTTTCCACTGTCCTAGTGTAAGATTGTGCATAGTAGGAAAGAAAGCTTGAAGGCGTTTTGCGAATTTGCGCGTTATTGGTACGGATGAACCTGTAATCGTTAACTATTGGCCAAGCTTCCAAGAGATGACTGTGGCCTTCTGATCTAAATTTGTGTACTATTGATCTAATTTCAGTTTTTATCATTCATGGCTTCGAATTTGAATGTGAAAAAGGATGCATCAATGGCTTTCAAGTTGAAGTTTAAATGTTTTTCTATCCACCTCATGTAATGGATCCTGTTCATGTTCTAGCAGTGCAGGAACATGTGTGGTTAAACTGAAGACCGCTTGATTTTGCTCAAGTGGTGCTTGAGTTGGACACAGGTGTTTGATTTCTAGTCATTTTACTTGAAAGTGTCGTGCATGATATTTTTTCTAGTTTAGGAACCTGCGGAGGTATTTCAATTTCAAGTTTTATAGAGTCCTCGTAAATGGTCGAAGCTATCGATTTTGTAAAGTAACCTCTGTTTTCCACATCATGCTTGATGCTTTGTCCCTCTCCTGACCAATTCCTTCCGAGGAGGAGCCAATGCAATTCTTGTAACAGTGGATGGAGAGACAAAAGAGTTTTGTTGGCAAAACAAAATCAACCTGGGAAAGCAATGCAGAGCAATATAATAATAATTAAAAAAGGATCCTTGTTTTTGCCTCAGCAAATTGCTTTCGAGGCCTTATTTAATTCTTCACTCACTACTGAAATACACACTCCAGCAAGGCTTCGCCATGGACATGGCATTGGTTGTTAAGAGGAATGGTGATCATATCCTGTGTCTCTCAATCTTGCTCTCAAGTTCATTCTTCTTGACCCCAGCTACCTTCCCTTTCTTCACGAGTGAAAATGCAGAGCCACAAGCTGTTTTTATGTACATTCATTCTTGTCAAGATTTAAGAAGGAAATTAAACCAATATGTGATCAAATTATGTAGCTGCAGAAGGAAAATAGCATTCTCACGTCCAATTCATCAACGTCAATCCCGATGAACACAAAGTCCCCTTCATGGGTATCGACAAGGCTTAGCCGTGAATTCAACCACCAGCTCTAGCACCAGAAGATGAAACCGTAAGAAAATAATACGGTGATGCTAATCAGATAGAGTACTAGTTAACGGCGAGCATTATTGGAATTGGGACCGCACACGCCGCATGCTCTAAAGAAAGGTATTTAATATTTTTATGTTTTTAAAGTGTTTTTAAAAAAAATTAAATTTTTTTATTTTTTATTTTAAATTAATATTTTTTTGTGTTTTTAGATCATTTTAATACTCTGATATCAAAAATAATTTTTTAAAAATAAAATAAAAATTATTTTAATATATTTTTAAATAAAAAATACTTTAAAAAACAACACACTTCCAAACAACAATAACTATAACCAGTTCGATACCTGAGGTTAAGGCTTTACAGGTCATTGATGTGGTCATGAAAAGAAAAGAAATATCAATAGATATTCATACTAATTTAGGCTGTGTTTGTTTTCCAGAAACTGGTTTTTGGAAACCACTTTCCAAACTTTCCTGTGTTTGTTTGTCATTAGAAAAGTTGGTCAACGAAAAACACTTTCAGTCAATAGAAAATACTTTCCAGTCAAAGAAAAATTTGGCTTGGTTTCCAGGAAAGTGCTTTCCTTTTATTTTGGGCAGAAAACACTTTCCGGAAGTTGTGAAAAATTTAGAAATGTCATATTATTTGTTGATTATATCAAATTTGGCCCTCAAACTTTTAATTGCTATATATATATATATATATATATATATATATATATATATATATATTGTTTTGAATATTTGTTTTTCAATTTCATCCCTTAGAATTTAATTTTTATATTAATTTTGGTTCTTATTTTTATAATTGTTATTTGCTTTTCCCTTATCATTTTTTAATTGAATTTTTTTATCTATCAAATTTGATTCTCATTCTTTTGATTGTTATTTATTTTATTTGAAATAATTTATGAAATGTTAATTATTATTATTTTAATTTCTTCATCCTTCAATTTTTTTTTATTTTTTAGATTTGATCTCTATTATTTTGATTATTATTTATTCTATTTTAGATAATTTATGAAATTATATTTTTTTTCAATTTCATTCTCATTCAACTTTTTTAATTTGTAAGATTTATTTCTCTTTATTTTAATAAACTTGAAAAAAATAAAACATTAATAAGTTATTTTCCAGCTCATTTTCCATGACATAACCAAACACTGGAAAGTGTTTTCCAACTTATTTTTCATTACATTACTAAATATCAAAAAATAATTTATTTTTCTGAAATTCACTTTTTTAAAATTTAATTTTTTTAAAAAAACTACTTTTCAAAAAAACAGGGTATAAGTGATATCATAATCCTCAAATTAATACCTCAACAAAAATGACGATATCAACTCATTTAAAGAATAGATTTTTTTTTTGAATAAAAAATTGCTTGTTGGCAGGCACAGTTCCTCCTCTCTGAAGAATCAAAGTACCAAAGCTGGCCTACCTACAAAGTATAAAGCTTCACTTCAGAACCCTAACCTTATTGTCTATGGAGGAAAAACTTGACTTGTCTTGAAAAGTGGACTGGTGGGACTGCTCTATATAAGGTCCAAAATAGTGGAAATTCATCTGTTTCCAGCCCAGCGAATCCGATTCTTTCAAAAAATTTTTAAGTTTGGATATATAAATTATTTTGATTTGTTTTTTTATATAAAAAATTTAAAATTTAAATTAAAAAATTTATACAAAGTAAATTGATTTGTAAATAAAAAAATCATTAACAATAAACTAGAAGAATTAATAGATAAATGTAGATTAAAATATTTGATCTTATAAAATAAAATATTTACCTGGTTGTGTTTATTGAATTTATTTATTAAAATTAATAAAAAATAATAGAAATAGAAACACTTATGAAACTGATTGAATAAAAAAAAATATTATGTAAGGTTAAACATATTAGAAATATTGTCTAAAAATAAATATATTTTTTAAAAAAACTTTAGTTCATCTGAATAAAACACAAAAAACATTATAGATGAATAGAACAATATCTTTAGAAATTAAATACATACAATTTTTTTAAAAAAAAACATATATTGAAAAAAGACTTGCAAAACTCATGGCTTACAACTCAATGTTGAATGATGAAATAGAAAAAAAATCGATTAAGGAAAAGAAAAAACTCAAGTCAACCCATGCTAACATGTTAAATCTATGACCTGGATCATGTGATCATGATAACTTCATAAAAAGCTAATAAAAAAAGTATGAAGCTCCATTTCCAACAGATCCAATATTAAAGGTTGAAATCGAAGAAAAAAATCCATGAAATCATGATAACTCTATAGAAAGTAAATTGAAAAAAATCACGAAGTTCAATTCTCAAACAACCTAATATTGAAAGATGAAGTTTAAAAAATAAAATAAAAACCCATGTTGCAAGTTGGAGGGTGAAACTAGAAAAAATATATATATTAAATTAAAAAATAACAAAAAAATAAACCGGGTCAACCTACCAACTCGCGACTTGAGCCATGATACCAAAATAACCCAATGAAAAACAAATCAAAAAACGCATGAACCCCAATTAAAAAAGGACTCAAAAAATGAACAGAACTCTGGTTAATCTGTCAAACTTGCGACCCGAGTCATAAGATCGAGATAATCCTATGGAAAGTAAATAAAAAAATTACGAAGCGTGATTTTTAATCAACCCAATATTGAATGATGAAAATAAAAAAAAAAATCAATTAGAAAAAGCAGCAAAAAAAGAAGCCGAGTCAACCCATGTTAACTTGTTAAACTCACGACTTGAGTCATGAAATTATGATAAATTCATATAAAGCAAATAAAAAAAAATTATAAAGTCTCACTTCTAACAAATCTAATAATCTAATGTTAAAAATTGAAATTGAAAAAAAAACTAAACCTATAAAACTAATATATAACCCAACAAAATATATATATATATATATATATATATATATAAATTAGATTGGTAAAGAATTAAATTAAAAAAAAAACATAAATACAAAATATTATTCCAAAGAATAATATTTTAAAAGTTAGCCATATCCTGATCCATTTATCTGTACTTGAAAACAAACTTTTGCATGAAGTTCCAAATTCACATTTTTTTTTATATATAATTGCCATTCCTTTTCCGCCACTAATCAAACACATTGCTGGTGGGTGATAATCTTGGCAATTAGGTGACGAGACATGCATCCTACTTCCACATTGATTTTGTGGGCAATAGGCATGTTAAAAGCCGAGAAGTCAACTATCTCACCGTTTGCATTTGAAACTCATTTTAATGCATTTTTAAATAAAAAATTAATTTAAAAAAAAACACCACACCCTTCCAACACTGTAATAACTGTATCAAAAAATAAAAATAAAAACTTTTTTTTAAAAAAATAATTAACATATTTTCAATTAAAAAACACTTTTAAAATACATCTTGCACAACATTATTATCATCTCACAAACAATCAAAGCATAGAGATAGTTATGTTGCTATCAAGGTTTGCGGTTAAAGGATTAAAAGGAGGATGTGCGCTTTCCGGAGGATGAAGTTTCCTCAAATCCTGAAAAAAAAAGGTTAAAAGGAGGATCACATTCACTGATCAATCAAAGCGGGCAGCTAGTCGACTATAGTCAAATAACAATAAACCTTCCAGATCTGGCTAATAAACCAGACCAGATGCACCACTTGAACCATACATTAGCCATAAAAGCCTGCCTAACCTAATCAGCACTAGTCAAGTTTATCAACAAGAAGCGGCTAAATGTTTCGCTAATTAACCCCCTTTTAGCAAATCAAGTTGAACTTCATTTTCTTCAAGTTTTAAATAGAAAGTTCGCTGGCTGGCTACAAAAAGAGGGCGAGTGTCTATCCATCAACATTAACCTGCATTCATGACAAGTTTCTCACACAAAGCAAAAGAAATGTTTTCGCCACCCACCTATAAAACTGGGAACTTGACACCCTATGGACACACAATGAGTGCCATCATGAAGCCACCCCAACATCAGCAGCGGCAGGACCACCTTGACCTGTCGAACCGTGGTTGTTATAAGTGTGCCCACCACCTCTGCCACCCCTTCCTCGATTATTATAGTAGTTCCTCTGCTGAAAGTTTCCGGGTTGATCATAATATTGGTTGCGGCCATTTTGGTAGCCACCACCTCCTCTAGAACCACTTCGACCACCACGGCCATTTGAATAGCCCCTACGACCGCCATTGCCACCACCACGACCACCTCTTTGGTTCTGGTAGTTCCTTCGATTGACATATTGTTGCTCAGGCTCCAGCTCTCTCTGATTATGATCTACTCCTACTTCTGTCAATGGCTTGTCTTGCTCTTCTTGATCTAGGACAACTTCTGCTGGATTTCCAGTCTCCTGTTCATCCTGCAACGGAGAAACCAACAATATTCAATCAAATAAATATATGCAGGCAAGGGGGAAGATCATATCATGCTAAGTGCAAGCACCTTCTGAGATTCCTCAGTAGGAGTAGACTGATTATCACCAGTCTCGTGTTGGAAATTTTCTGTCTCTTGTTCCTACAAAAAGTAATAACAACAAATATTTAGAAAGTCTTTTAAGAAAAATATATAAAGCTTGAACAAAACAAAACAAAGAAGTTTTCCCCAAAGAGAATATTTCACCAACCAACTGACACGAATCCGAATGAACTAGAAAAAGGAAAAGAAATCAAATCACACAATAACTGCATAATCAGGTGAGATTTGGCATAGGTATGCAAATTTCTAAGAATTCAGACATGCATCACCATTAAGCTGAATAAATTTCCAATTGAGCAATCAATGGGAGCTAGTACCATTGCATTTTTGAATTTTCATCCGTTGCACCTTTCCGAAATCAACAAAAACTAGCAATAGCACATACTCCATTTGAATAGAAAGAAGTTCAAAGAACAGTCAGAATGAAAGGATGGCTTACTAAAGAAATTACAAGTGAAACAAACAAAAGGATGATTTAAGAAATTGTAAATCACAACCAGCAAACATCCAACAATAAATCACATAGAATCTAATTTAGCACGATGGACAGAGTAGAATATTGGAAGTAATCAACAATAGCTAACTCATTTAAATGAAAAGAAACACACATAATATGCAGTCATAAAATTGCAGTTAAACTAAGGACTGAAAACTGGAGCACCTTCTTGAAGAGCTATTTTTAATTTTAAGAAACAAACTAAACTTGCAAAATGAGCTCGAAAGGATGTTTCACATCTGGAAGGAATGGTATGACTTTACTTGATTCAGTCCTTACAATAAAGGTAGCTTCAAATTACTAGTGGTATAGATAACAGATCCCTAATCACTTCATATGATGGAGTGTAAAACAAGCAACACTTATATTATATCATTAGAGGTGGTTTAAAATTTTCATCCAATCCCCTTTTAAGTGAAACAGGAACATACTGTCCACAAAACTGTATGGAACTCCACTTTAAACACAATTCACAATTTCTAACAGTATGTTACTACTTAGAACAGATGTGTTACCCCTCTCACCAACAAGAAAATGGCCTCTTTCATAAGCCTTACCTTCCCTGCTCCTCACTCCAACTAAAACTGCCCACTGTTTTCTTTCTTTATGGAAAGCCCAAGCTTTGAAATGTGCTATCCAGACTAGATAAGTTTAAAAAGTTAGGACTCTAGATCACACAAGCACCTCGAACAGTCTCCTACTAGGACAGACAAAAGGAATAAAGCACTCCTTTGGGTTGAATAATTCAAATATAACATTGAAAAAAGAAAAACAAATACAGCACATCCTTCGAAAGCACCACAATGTCTAAACAAGTGTAAGTGGCTTAGGCACAAAATCGAAAATTCACAACAACAAAGGATGATGTTAGTACTCCCCATCATTTCACAAAGCAAAGCAAAATGGAAAGCACTTTCTCAAACATGCTTACAAGTATAATTTAGCCACATCTTAAATAAAAATAAAATTCCCAATTACCCTTTTTGACAAGTGAAACTAGCACACACGTAAACAACAATTTGACACCAGTTCTTACAGAAATACAGTTAACAACCATGTGTGATAATTAACATTGCCCCCTGAATTTTAATCTAGAAAACAAGAACAGTTTTACAGAGATCTATTTCTATGATGTTTCTAATAGAAGAATTTTATTAAGAGAGAATCATGAAGGATAAGACATCATCACAGATAAATAACTGCTGAAATCAGAGAGCTTGCTGATTCTCTTTATAAATCAACTAAGGAATTCATCTAAAAATGTCCATGGAAGAACAGGGCAAAGCCATGGAAAATAATTCTACGTAGGGATGATAATGGGTAACCACAGGTCAGGTTTCTCTATATTCATACCCTACCCATTACTCACCGAGTAAAAAATTTAGACATACCATATACATCGAGTTTCGGGTATCCATATGAGTATCCATTATCTGACTATTATTTATTATTTTTAAAAAATAAAATAGTAATATATATTTGAAGTGTGTGTATTAAATGATAAAATAAAGTATAAATGTTATACATATATGTGTATTGTGTCAATATTGAAATATGTAACACACACACACACACACACAAAATACCCTATCCATTACCTATCGAGTAAGGTAACTAACCAAAAAAACCCACCCATTTGAGTCGGTTTGGAACGGTATCCATCAGGTTCAGATTAAAATGTCATCTCTAATTCTATACAGAGTGATTGTCTTGAAAAATTCTACATTTAAAATTCAACAAATCACAATTAAGAATGCACACTTTCAAAGAATCTTGCCTCCCTTCATCCTAAAAAAAATTAATACATATAATTCAAGTTGTTAGTACAAAGTCAACGCTCTCTAAACTAAGAAAATAAACCATTCCATTCACTTGTGACAGCAATGCAAGAAAAGGGGTCCCAAAGCTCCATTACTATTAAAATGCATGGTGCACGAATCTAGATTTTGAGGACAACACCATCTTAGATCTCTAGACTTGTAATAAATCATCAATGTTGACCTTATGAAGGGTTGGTAACAAAACAAAAGCCCAAACCATAGAGAGTAACCTTATCCTTCCGAAATAATTCGGTAAATTTGAGAAGAGATAGAGTTGTTTGCTTCTGCAAATGAATAGGCCATCTTGCTAGAATAACATATTTTCTTTGGTTTCACAGTGTCATACAACAATATTCTGTATTCTATGATGGGATACAACAATTTTGTATTTTTACAATTTTCTTCACAAATGTAAATGGGTCACAGCGTCCAAAGCCTCCTTCCATGTTCTAATTGTCTACTTGTTAAGAATATGATTTGCAAGTTAGTTCTTAATACCAATTGAAATTAGAAAACGTGGTTCTGATACTGCATCATGCCAAGTTCTAACATTTTCAACTATCAATGCCAACACCAACCTTGATAAATATGACAAGCACTTGTTCATAGAAAAGTAACCCAAAGAAAGAAAAGAGGACGTTTATGATAAGCCATATGACAGGGAGCTTAGTAGTGATTACTTTCCTACAAGGATTAGGATTAGGGATTCCAAAATATGACTAGGTTGATATAAAATATAGAGTACCATTATAAAATATGACTAGTCAAATAGGAATTTTTATGTTTCTTTTTTATCACTCAAAGTTTAATTAGGATTAGGAATAGCTCAGGCTTGTAAAATATGCTTGTAGCATTTAAAATTACAGCATTCAATACAGTGCAGCCTTTTCTTAACATGTGAGAAGTGTGATGCTCTCAATTAAGGAGAGGCTCCTTGAATCTATTAGTGTGAGCCTGTGAGGCTAGTAGTCCTCAATCATTTCACCTTCTATTTTGTTTGAGTTGTTTTCATTTTATCTTCAAAACATCAATCATACTCATCACATCAATAGCAGTCCTCAAATAGATAGTACAACCGTGACAAAAAGAAATCCTAACCATTGAAAATAACAAAATCCCAATAGTTCAAATACAATAAATAAATAGTGTATAACTAAATCAGAAACAGAAATACCCTAATTCAAAGAAACCTGCTATGGTAATGCACAACAGTAAACTATCAGATTCTCAGATACTACTTTGGCTTTGCTCCTACATCACCATGTCATGGTTGATTATATAGTGATGATCAAGTGACAGGAACCTTAAAAAACTGATCATGACAACACATTCTTCATATCAAACCTGACTTTCTCCCATAAGCGATTAATCACCATAATTAAACAAGGACTGCTCTAATGTTTGGGCCCAAAACCACCATTTTGAATGCTCTTGAGTAAATAAGTATTGATTTCTACAAATCACTATCTAAACAGAGAAGGAAGAGAGAATTGGCAGAGTACAGTATGCACTTCACCTAATGATTTTTTATTGTGGTCACAACCTAAATGCTAGAAAAGACCTTTAGCCTGAGTATTGAATGACAAGAAGGCATTCAAAATAAATACCTAAGCAACATGTGTCTAATGATTGAAAAGAGAAACTAAATATCAATAAAAGAGAACACAAAAGGCAGCTAAGCTATTTTTAGATAGCACAATGACCATAACAGCTCATTATACATATCAATAAACACATCAATCACAAACCTTATTAACATAACCGCATAACAAGAAAATATTCATGGCAAAAACAAAACAAAAAATAAATGAAAGTTACAAGTAAATGATTCTTTATACCTTTGGCTGGTATTGTGCAACGGAGTCATCCACTTGTACTGGAACTGAGAAAGGAACCTGGAAAGGCACGTAATTGCCAGCAGCAGCAGCCACTTCCACCGGAGCTTTCATCTCCGGTGTGGTAGTAAAATAATCGGAAGCCATGATCTTGTTGAGCCTCTCCCTCAATTCAGCATCTGAAAGACAATAATAATAATAAAAAAACTCAACACCCCATAATACACAAACAAAAATTACAAGTAAACAACAATTAAAAAAAAAACAAGATATATTACAGACAGGAAACATTAGCGGTGGAATCAATAGGTTGGTCTGAATTAGCCAGCCACAACTTCGCGTGCTCCATACAACGCTGCAAAGCATTCTTATGAGATAAGCTAGTATTGCCGGGACGCGAAATCAATAAACCACCCAACATAGATATCATATCCAAATCCCTCTCGCCAAGCAGATCCGTGGCATCATCAGTGACATAATCATAAGTCAAGCAACAACCTCTTTCATGTGTCCGAGTCAACATGGTGGCAGTGAAATCGTTCTGTGACTTGACATCAAACAACGACCCAAAATACAACAAGTGCAACAGATCCTCCAACATTTCATCACTTGCTTCCGGAACAACTGTGCTGTCAGATTTAGGGTTGAGTCGATGAGCAGCGAGCTCAATTTCTTCCGAGACAGCGATGGAGAGAGGCTGGCGGAGCTTCTCGAGCTCGTCAATTGCTGCGGAAACAGAGGGTTTAGAACGGAGGAAGTCCTCTTGTTCTTTGTTGATAGGCTTGCCTTGAGCGATGGACTCTTCCATCTGGAGGATTCGGTTGTGTTTCTTCTTGAGAGCGCGAAGGCGTTTGGTGATTAGGCTGAGGACGGGTCCGTCCGCCATTTCTGAGGTAGGTGTGGCCGCCATTTGCTTATGGATGAAAGGGGAGGGGGTGGGTTTTTAATTTTTAATTTTTTTTGTTTGTGATCGGAAAGCACCTCCAAATGGCGGTGGTGATGTTGGTGGTGGTTTTGGTTTTGGTTTCTGTGGAGGTTTTAGAGAGGAGTGGAGGTGGGAACAGGAAGCGGCGGAGTGGGATTTTAGAGAGAGATAAGAGTATGCCTGTTGGGTTTTAGAGGATTAGTGTGGGCTAAATGTGGAAGATTGCAAAAGTCCTTTTGGATTTTTTTTTCTTTTGCTTTTTAATGTAAATAGGAAATGCAATTTCTCTGTGCAGTACTGGTCGGGTTGGTGTTTAAAGGAGTGTTGGTTACTGTGATAATGCTGTGTAAAATATTTTTTTAATTAATAAATATATTAATTTTTTTTATTTTTTCTATTAATATATCAAAATTATTAAAAGAATAATATAAAAATACATAAATTTAATATTTTTCAGATGAAAAATACTTTAAAAGACAACATTTATATTTCTAAATAAATAAATTTAAAAAAACATGTGTTTGATTTAAATTGTTATTAAATAATTTTTTGCATTTAAAATAAATGAAAATCAAGTCCTTTTAATAAAAAGTAGATTATTTTATTTTTTATAAATATAATATTTGAAACACAATTATATAAGGTTATAATACAAAAATTTAAAGTTATTTGGCTAACCAATATTTTATTCTTCGTGGTTGGACAAAGAACGTAAACTATCATATGCCAAGCGGTCTTTAAACATGGTTGGGAGACCCAATCTTATTCAGAAAAAACGTTGTGTCATTGAGTTATTTGATCAATTCATAAGTTATAAAATAAATAAATTTGATTATTTTTTATCAAAATTATGTTATTTTGTTCCTTTTTGAAAAAAATAGCGTTGATTTGATTGGGTTTGAACTGAGTTTGCCCGAGTCAACTAAGTTTAGCCAGGTCAATGTTTATTTCAATTTAAATTTGAAACATAATTCAAGCTTCGAGACATGAGTTTCTTGAGTTAAATCTCTAAACCAAGCTAGTTCTAATCATTATGATGATTTTAAATATAATTTTAAAACTCGGCACAAAAATTAATCTAGGTTCCACCAAGGTATTTTAGATTGCGTAAATAAGTATTTTGTATGTTTGAAGTACCATATTATTTATGTGTTTAGTTTCAATACAAGAGACGGCTATCTATATAACATTGCAAACAAATAAGTGTTTTCAAGATATACTTATATTATAACGTTACAAACAAAGATTTACTATTTCTTTCTTATCATTGATGAGAAATTCTATAACATGACAATAAATAAATCAATCAAATTTAAATCTTTTAAATTTTAATGTTTTATGACTTTCCACATTTACAAATATTTTGCATTCTCAGATAGATTTTTTTATGTTTCTTGACATTATGAATTTTTAGATAAAAGAAACTTTTTTTTTTTTTAGTTTAACGTGGGTGTCCGGGCCAGCTTGCGCGCACCTCGACTAATCCCACGGGCTCTGAAGTTAACGACCATGTAAGCCTCCAGTGGCCATCATATGAGCAACCACAGGGCTTGAACCTGAGACCACAGAGGGAGCAAACCTCTTGGTCCCAAACTCTTACCACTGGGCTCTTTCACCTTCTCTTCTTGGCTTTATCCATCAATCAATATTATCCTCACTATCTCGGTCAAAATACTTGAAATTTAGGTTAGAAAATGGCATATGTTGCAAGAACTCATGAGATTCATATAGTTCAAACCGATAAGTTACAATGAAAACAAGGTTAGGAATAAATAAAGTGACGAGTAATAAAATTTAAAATACTTAGGAATAAGGTTTGAAGTGACAGATAATCAGTTAATTTTTTAATTCAAGTAATCTGATCTATAATCTTTAGCCAAGGTATCTGGTAACTTGAAATGGAAAGCCCAGGTAATTGGTAGCAGGTGGTACTTTGTAAGTCAAGGTAACTAATAACTGATACTGTAAAAGATCTTATTTGATGGATGTGGAGACTGTCCAATGCTTAAGTTAATAATTTTGTAGAGAGAAAAGGTACAATGATATTTTAGAGAGATGAACTTTGAAAATATATATGTTAAAAGTATTAAGAATGAAAAGATTGTGAACCTTAAGTTTGAAGGATTCGTGGTGTATTTATATCTCATAAGTTTTGTCATTTTGTGGAGATAAGATGATGAAGTGTAATTTCACCCTTATGATATTTTGAGATATATTCTACTCAAAATAATACATATTAGATCAGTATAAAATATCGAGGGAGCCACGTAGAGTCCTGAAAAAATTCTCAAGAGAGTGTTGGGCCCGAGCAAGGTGCCCGAGCCCATTAAAGGTGAAAAATAGGTCCAGGTGCGCTGCCCGGACCCAAACATGTTGGGCTTGGGTGTGACGACTCGAGCCCACGGGGGTGCTAGGGTACATGTCTGGCCCTAACTAGGTGTACGCCCTGCATAAGAAGATGGGCATATACTCAGTGCATGGGCGTACACCTGCTAGGTGCATGGCTCTAGATCCTTACCCAAACCCATGCTTCTTGGGTGTTTTTTGGGCTTTTTACCCTTTTTTAAAAGGTTTATTGAGCCCATTTTATGTGAACTCATTAGTAACCCTCCAAGTCTTTATGGTATTAATCTAAAAAGACTTGTAAAAATACCTGGTTACCGTGACGAGTTCGTTGAATTTTCTTTGTATGAGAAGAGTAGTGGAAACCCCAGGTTTATTAAATGGAGAACCCGTGTATGGAGGCATGCATCATGTTTAAAGAAATTTCTAAATATATAGAGGGGAATCATGGAGGAACCCATACTTAGAAAAATTCATAGAAGAGTGAGGTGAGATATAAATGACTCCATATTAGAAAAAATTTATAAAAGGTCAAGGGAAACTTATGGAGAAGAAACTCATATTTAGAAATTTTTTTAAGTGGTTGGTGGAAACTCATGAAGGGTGGGCCTATACTTTATAAAAATTTCTAAGAGGTTTAAGGGAACCCAATGAGGGTGACCCATGATGACGCCTATACTTAGAAAAACTTCTAAAGGGCGGAGGGGATGAATCCGTGGAGGGTGGTTTTATTGCATCAAGGAGACCAAGTTCATCCCTTGAAGAGTGGTTGCACTAGAGTGTAAGAGGTATATGAACCTCCCTAAAATGACATGAGGCATGAGAACCCTCAATTAGAGAAAGATCTCACCAAAGAGTGGGAGGTCTATAACCTCCCTAGTAATGGCATAAGGCTTGGGATCCCTAAATTAGATAAAAATCTTAATGAAGAGCATGAGGTTTGTAGCCTTCTTAGTGATGGCATGGGGGCTTGTGAGCCTCCCTCACTAAAAAGTATGCTATTTGACTTCCCTAGCATTGTCATGGGGGTGTGGGAGCCCAACTAAAGAGTCATGTCAGTTCGAGTTTGCATTGGAGGGGAGGGAGATCCAAGATCAATCCCTAGCTAATTAGTGAGAGCTCTTTAAGCATCACCTAGAGAATGATGTTATTGCAATAAGGAAATTTGTAAATAGAAAATGAATGTCAGAGATATATTGTTTTTATTTCAAAAATAAACTTACATTCTTATTAATGATTATGTATCATAGGATGATTTGAGTGATATGTATGGGGGAGTTTATTGGAAAGAACATATATTGAAGGTGACACTAAAATGTTTGCTTTGATTGCCCTAAAAACTTTGAATGAGTGATCCTCGTGATACACCAAATAACCATTGGTTGATCCCTCATAGTTCTCCCTCGAGCTTTCATTGCTACTATGAGAGTCATTTTATTTGGAAGGCCCTTCATGCTAGTTGTTTTTTTTTTTTTTGTAAAAACAAAGAGACCCATGTCATAAGAAACTAACCTTATCCACTCATATATGATTTTCTATTACTTGTTTCACCTTGAGAAAGCTTTTGTCTTGTAAGGCATACAATTTTCTCTAGAAGACATGTTCTCTTACCCTTCTTATCAAAACCTCTATGGCTACTAGCTCAAGCAATTTTTTCACCTTGAGTATCTCCTCATTAAACATCTTCAAATATGCCTGTGTAAACTCGCTTTCTTATTGGATAACACCAAATAATTCTGTGAAGCTTTTCTTGACGGGTATGTTGATGTTGAAGCGTGCCACTAGCTTAGCATAGAGGTCACTAAAATCATCAATGGATATTGGCTTCAAATTATTATATCATACACGTGTAAACCCGAGAAGGTTGTAGGGAGGATTTTGTGCATTGAGTCATTGTCTTAGATGATCGATTTTACACTACCATGTATATTATGTACATGCTCCCTCAGGTCGGTTAGGCTATCATAGTTGTAGAGACTTATTTTTATGGAAATATAATCCTTAAGGAGTTGAGTGTTCAATACTCATTTAGATAGGGGAGAACCCCTCCGCTAATGGGGGGTTGTAGTCATTCTTCCAAGTATGCTAATGTACAAACCTGCTCTTAATCCTTTATCTGTTAGGCTCTTGAAAGCCTAGGGAGTTTAGCATGGAATGATGATTATGGTAATTGTTATCGATATCATAAAAGATAAAGGGAGGATGTTTGAAGTACCGACTATGTATATAGGTATTGAAATGTCATGAGTGACCTCTTGAGAGACTCTCAAGATTGTCATTATGTTTAGTTTATTTTGGGTAATGTAATCGTCTACGGGTGCCTGGTACGATCGGTGGCTATGACACTAAGACGTTTTGTGTTATTGAAGGTGTCAAGACTTGTTAGAGTAATAAAGTCTAATTTTGCTCTTGGGTTGTCAATATGACCCGAGTGAGGAGTTGCACCTGACTGGTAAGATAATGAAGGTTCGGTTCGGTAGAAGTGTTTGTGGTAACAAGTAGATTTGTCTTGTGTCCTAACTTAGGTGTGTCTTGGTTGTGTGTCATAGAATGACCTGGAAATGTAAAAAAAAAAATTAGAAATTGATGGCTTTTTATTAGCTCTCTACAAATGATGTCAATTGACGAGTCTTAAAATCCAAAAGGTTTAGGAATAAGGTTTGGTGTGATAGATAATTAATTAATCTTTTAATTCAAGCAGTCTGATCCATTATCCCTAACCAAATTTTCTGGTAGCTTAAAATGAAAAGCCTAAATAGCTGGTAGTAAGTAGCAGGTAATGTCTAGTAAGCCAAGGTAACTAATAGCTGGTACCTGCAAAGGATCCTTTTTGATGGATGTAGGGATTCTTTGATACTCAGGTCAATAATTTTGTAGAGAAAAAGGTGTAATAATATTTTAAAGAGATGGACTTTAAAAACATATATGTTAAAAGTGTTAAGTATGAAAAGATTGTGAACATTGAGTTTGAAGGATTCATGATGTATTTATAACCTATAAGTTTTGAAGTGTAATTTCACTCTTGTGATATTTTGAGATGTATTCTATTTAAAATAATACGTATTAGATCAATATGAAATACTGAAAGACTCGCATGGATTCCTGAAAAAATTCTCAAGAGAGTGTTGGGCTCGGGCCCATTAAAGGTGAAAAATGGGTTCAGGTGTGCTGTTTGGATCCAAACATGTTGGGTTCAAGTGTGACGGCTCGAGCCCATAGGGGATGCTAGGGTGCATGCCCAGCCTCAACTAAGAGTATGTCTGCATAAGAAGTTGGGTATACACCTAATGCATAAGGAAGCCTATACTAGGTGCTTAGCTATGGATCCTTGCCTAAGCCTATGCTTCGTGGGTGTTTTTTGAGCTTTTTACCCTTTTTTGATGGGTTTCTTGATCCTATTTTATTTGAACCCATTAGTAGCCATTCAAGTATTTATGGCATTTATCCACAAAGATTTGTAAAAATACTAGGTTACCATGACGAGTTCGTCGAATTTTCTTCATATGAGAATAGGGGTGGAGACTTGAGGTTTATTAAATGGAGAACCTATGTATAAAGGTGTGCACCATATTTAAAGAAATTTCCAAGTATGTAAATGAGAATTATAGAGGAACCCGTATTTAGAAAAATTCATAGTAGAGTGAGGTGAGATATAAATGACTCTATACTTAGAAAATTTTTCTTAGAGGTCAGGGGAAACTTATGGAGAAGAAACCTATACTTAAAATTTTTTTAAGTGGTTGGTGGAAACCCATGAAGAGTGAACCTATACTTAAAAAATATTCTAAAAAGTTGAGAGAAACCCAAGAAGGGTGAGCCTATATCTTAGAAAAATTTCTAATAGGCTGGGGAGAACTTAAAAAGGGTGACCCATAGTGACGCCCATACTTAGAAAAATATCTAAAGAATGAAGATGATGGATCCATGAAGGGTGGTTCTATTGCATAAGGGAGACCAAGTCTATCCCTTAAAGAGTGATTACACTGGAGCGTGAGAGGTATATTTTTATCTTATGAGGGTAAAAACCTAACCATTATAGAGTAAACAATTATGAAAAATACACATACAAAATTTAAACAAAATGATTATTACGGTGTTTATGAAATTGTAATCAAATCCTAATGGATAATCACAAACTTGTTGTGATACCCATTAATTAATTTTTATATATTTATTAAATATGTATGAAAATTTTAGAATTTGGTTGTGTCATAATCCAATTTTGGATCCCCAAAATTGTTTTATAAATATATACCTTTTATTATTTTAATTTTTATTTAAAAAAATAAATTTTTTTTTCAAGACACAAGAAAACAAGCCTTAAACTGCAGAAGATTAAGAAGCTAGAAGAATGACTAGATTGAGACATTTTGACAAGATAGGCTGAAGAAAGACTTGATTTAAGACAAAGTTTAAGGTTGAAATCCTATTTGACCAAAATTAGAAGAATTAGTTAAGTTTAAGAACTTAATTAAACTTTAAATGGGTTAAATTGACTTAATTAAGGAGTTAATTGAAGCAAAATTAGGTTTAAAAGTCAATTTGGCCAAATTTAGAAGAATTAATTGAGCTCAAGCACTAAATTAAACTTCTAACGGGTTTTATGGATTCAATCAAGGATTTAATTGATGGAAAATTAAGTTTTGAGGCTTGATGCGGGTCAATTCACAAAGATTGAAAGAATAAAGACTTAATTGAAACATTGAGGAATCAAATTGGTGCATTCAGGGGTTCAATTGAAAAAAATTTAAAGTTTAAAGGTTGTTGGAGGGTCAAAATTGAAGATTTTCATGACCAAGGACCAACTTGTAAAAAACGCATAACTTCAAGGACTAAAATTGATCAAAACATGGGCCAATTTAAAAGAAATTGAAAGTGCAGCGATCAAATTGAAAACCAAGGACCAATTTGAAAAAACACTTAAATCAGAGGAGGCAATTTGAAATTTTCTAGGGTATGATTGCATAGATTAAAAAGTTTAAAAGCCAATCGAGAGCACGAGTGATGAAATTGAAACAACAAGGATCAAATTAAAGATTATCCAAAATCCCAATTAAGAAACCCTAATTTCTAGGGTTTAAACATATGACATGCTGTCTGTCTTCATTCCTAATCGGGAGAGCTGATTAAGTTGCCACCTTTAGGTGACTGAACATAGCAACTCCAACCACTTCCTAGGCTCCAATCACCACTGATCGACAAGGAAGTTTCCCCTCTTCATGGTGGTGCCACCCTTTTTTAATGTTTGTACCCCACCTGTCATGTGAAAGTCCTCAACTTATTCCAAGTTAACTTTAATTGATTCAGAAAAATTAACAGTTTTTCATCCAACTTTAAATCAATAGAAAAGGAGCTACAAGTCTTTAAATGGTGTGTGGTTTGATTCTAGTTGAAGAAAAACATCCCCTCTATAATGTCCATTACTTATTTTGTTCCAATAACCTCTCATCTGCCACAATTAAATTGAAGAAGAGGCACCTGCAATCAACCAATTTTGGACCAGTATTAGCTTTTTTTCCCTAATTTTTTCTAGAAGCTTCCAAAGGTTGTTAGAGAACTAGGCTAGGGAAAATTGAAAGAAAAGAGGTGAAAACGCAATCCCTAACAGAATAGAAAGAAGAATCCTCTATATGCTAGTTTTAGAACACCACCAATGATGGAAGATGGTTTTGAAACCTCCTACCCTTGAAAGGCTATAAAATAGAAGAGAAATGACAGGGAAGAGGACCGCGGGGGGGGGGGAGACTTGAAAAAAAGCACAAAAAAGAAAAGAAAAGTTAGATAACAATCTTTAGAGCTTTTAGAATAGAAAGAAATAGGGGAAAAAAGGACGTGCCAAGAAAAGAAAGAAGAGATTCTTGGTCATTTAGAGCTCAAACAAAAGTTAGAAATCTAGTGAAAATCAGCAAGGAATCAATAGGAAATCCATTACGCTCATTGATTAGGTAAGTCTTCAACCCTTGATGAAAGGGTGGAGCTCAATAAGCACACCCCCTCACCTCCTTTTTAATTGATGTTGTAGACTGTTATTTGGTGGCTCAGTGTTTATTTTTCTAGTTTTAACAATTTAATGTTTAAGTTTAAATGTGTCTTTGCTATTTCTTGGATCAATGAGTTTATATATGTTCGTGTTTGAATGATGTTTGTTTTGTTGTGTCATGAGTATCATCTTGATGATAAAGAGTTGGTTTAGATGCTGGGTTATCAAGATTTGATTTTTTTTGTTTGTTAAATTATTTTTGTAGGTTTTTTTATGTCTGTTTTTCTTGTTGTTCAGGTATTTTTTGGGCTATAAATATCATAAATTTATGCCTTTGTAGCTATAAATGTATGATGGATTAATGTTTTTAGCTTGTTAGACTTCTAGAGGTTTTTGTTAGGAGGTTTGAGCATGACACTATTACATTTGATTTCTGCGTTTTAAGGTTGTTTAAAGCAAGTTCTTGTCTCCTGAGTTTTGCTTGAGTCTTGTGTAATGTTAGAATGTTTGGTTTGAATCCAAAATTGTATAAATGAACTTGCTGTTTTGTCTTGGTAGTTTTGAAATTTGAACTTTATATATGATGAATAATGATTTGATGTTGTTTATTGTTCATTTTGATTCAAACATGTTTAGTTTTGATAATGTGGTGGGTTGTGACTGAAAACAAAATGATTTAGAGGTCAAAATGCATGTTTCTAAGTTTAGGCAGTGGTTCATGCTATCTGGGCATTTTGGGATATGTTCTTCATGTTCTTCCCAAGAATGTAGTTGTGTCTTGGTATTTTGGATTTGATATGTTTTGTTTCTTGGCATGAACATGCTAGTTGGTCATCTTTAATAAATAATCTAAGGCCAAAACGCGTCAATAACATTTATTCATATATTTTAATTCTAAAGTTTTTTTTTTTCACCGAACACTTTTTGACAAAATCATGCTGATTTAATGATTATCGAAGCAAATGAACCGTTGATTATTGTTCTATAAATGATTGCGAACAAAACCATGTCTTTATTGCTTAGGATCTGATCTATTTCATGTTTTGTTTTTTGGTTCATGAAGAACATTCATCGTGTTCTTCGTTTGTTTGTGTATTTGATCCATTTTTCTATGAATTTTTTATGTTTTGTGTTTTTTTTTTTACTTTAATTTTGTTTCGGTTTAAACATTTGTTTTTGGTTAGTTTTTTGGTTCAAATCTTTTATGGTTTAGTTGAACCAATGCTTCGGGTTAACCTAGACAGGTGAACTTCAAGTCAGTTGGTGACACTTTTTTTGGCCGACCATTTTTCTTGTTGATGAATTTTTGGCGTAAGGGTTTTTTTTTGCAAACATACCCTTAGACCTACTTTGACAATTTTATTTTTTAAATAAAAGGGTTTTGTCAAACAGACCCCAAAATTACTTCATAAAACTCTAAGAAATTTCAAGGACCATTTTCAATTTATTTTTCTAGTCCCTCGCATATTTTTTTGGGCCTTTTTATTTAATATAGAGATAGTAAACTTATATTATAAAGTACTGACCCCATATTAAAATACCTACTT
Source organism: Populus trichocarpa (assembly GCF_000002775.5). Classification (NCBI taxonomy): domain Eukaryota; kingdom Viridiplantae; phylum Streptophyta; class Magnoliopsida; order Malpighiales; family Salicaceae; genus Populus; species Populus trichocarpa. The sequence goes on along the minus strand of NC_037294.2, from coordinate 6,352,610 downwards.
TTCATCAAAAAAAATTCCAAAAAAAATCAAAATTTCTTATTTAAAAATAAATACAAAAAAATATGCATTTTATTTGTGTGCATAGGCCAAATATATCAAGGATAAAATCATATTTGCATAAAAATAATAAATAGTATGTGGCATGATTTTGCATTGTTCAGATAAAAAAATAGTTTTTTATTTTGCATGTTTTTTTTATTTAATAACTAGTTTAATAAAGTTATGAGAATTTGATCTACATTTTAAAAAATACAAAAAAAATATTTTTGTTTCATTTGACATATGAAATTACGAACTTATATGTAAAACATATTCCTGATATTAATATAGTTTTCTTTCCTTTTTAAGTATAGACTTTAAAATGGCTAGGTTTAAACTTGATAATATAAGGATCTCGTTACTATGAAGAACTTTTCTTAAAATTTAGACAGACCAATGGTTAGAAAACATAACAACCTTAGTTTTTTTTTAGATAAATAGCAATGCAACTTACCTTTGGTAATGTGTTTTTGGGGTGACACATCCCTCCTATTCACAACCTGGTACTTAACCCAGACTCTAACAGATCAATATGTTTTCTAGTTATCATAATACTAGGTGACGACTCTCAATCCTTTGGTTTCATTGATAATAGACATGAATTCCTTATTTTTTCCACCCACACTATTTTCACGTTAATCTTGCTTCGAGAGGACGATCACCGCGACACCACACACATACGACAGGTCGTATGCACTCATCTAAAATCATATATTTTTTAAAATAAGAGATTTGTTTTATTTTTTGTATTTTTTTAATTTTTAAGAAAAATTGGTAATTTTAATACCGGGTCAGTATCTTTAATTTAAAGTCTACAACCCAAATATTAAATGAAAAAGGTTGAAAACATGTGAGGGACTCACAAATAATTTTAAAATAGTCCTGGGATATTTTCAAAAAATTTAGAAATTATTTGAGGGCTTGTTTGGTAAAAGCATAAAAAATAAGAAAATAAATATTGCTGGAAAATCAATATGGTGTGTTTGTCAAACATGCCCTTAACTAAAAATTAGAGGCTTGAAAAAGGTCTTAAGGTCGTGTTTGGAAAACACGCCTTAAGAACAAAATATTGCAATTTCCTTTTGATGAAAATTAAACATGCCAAACACTGTCGTATTGAAAATGTACTCATCCTAGCCACGCATGCTGGCTTTCTGGCCTATAGGCCCGAGCCCAGAAACACGATCCAAAATCATAAAAGAAAGAATAGAAATCAAAGAGAAAAAAAAAAGCATTAGAACTCTGCCAAGAACATGATGAACAAAAAGAAAAATATCAAAAACATGGATTAAAAACCAAACCAGTTTACGTCAAATTAAAGGAATAAAAACATGTAAAAGCAATGTGTAATCAAAATTCTAGGGTTGGATCATCATAATAAACACCTTATCATTACAATTAATTGATTTTTATGAAAAATGCAAAAACAAAGAACCGAAGATCAAAGTCATGATGTCATTGTTTTTAAACCATTAAGATCATAAATTAATGATCAACAAGTATTCACACATATGTAAAAACCATCAATCGACCAAAAAGACATAGAAATCAATGACCTAGACAAAGTTCAACAGATGAATGCCAACCCAAAAACCTATAAATGCCTAACAAAGCTTAAACCTAAAAAAATGTAAGGAGCCTATAAAGCAGCCTAAACCTAATAACCAAAGCTTAAGCATGCTCGGTAGAACTTGCTTGAACCGACAAAACAACAAGAAACAAAGAATTAAGGGCAAAATAGTAAGCAACATCAAATAATGACAGTAAGCAAAAAAAAAAAATCTCTTAGGCAATAACATTGTTCCATTGATTAAATTCATTGTCTTGAAGCTCAAATAACATGCTTACAATTTTAACAAACTAACCTTAAACAACCTAAACCACAAGAAATTTAATATATAACACGCATTGCCATGACTTTAAAAATTGATTAACTAAACATTTAGACATATAAAACAACATTATGCATTATCAAATACCATTCTATTATGATATTCTAACACATCAAAACAAGACAATTAAACAAAACTTGAGCATATACAAGTTATATTCAAATCATGCTTAAACATTTCAAAACAAAAATCATGGCTTTCAAACTAACAAAAGACTTCAAAAGTTACATAACAAACATTATGAGTAACAATTTAAAAGACCAAATAAAAAGGGAAGGGGGTGTGCTCATTGAGCTCCACCACCTCATTAAAGTTTGAAAGTTTAACTTGAAAAGAGTGTCATTCCCTTGAATCACGGGGGCGCGATGTTGCCGTGACCATTCCCGAGTGGGGGTCTAGAAAGTATTTTCGGTTGTGTCGCACCCGACATCGCGATGATCTTAAAAAATATTCAATGAAAAGAATAAATTTCTGGCATCTTGTTCTTTGATGGGAAAGGTCTTGTTTAAAGAGTCGCCACCTAGTATTATGGTCACTAGAAACCCTAACTGGTATATAGAGATTCTATTTTATGAGACTGGTTATGTAAAATGAAAAATATTATCAATCTTTAAGAGTCCTACCTGAGGTAGACTGCATTTGTGATTTTGACTTAAATTGCTAAGAGTTTGTTGGTTTATTTTTTATGGTCTGCTTATAATATTCCCAACTCTGACATTAGTGAATATTTACTTATGAATATTTCCAACTTTGATGTTGGTAAATATTACGTAACACAAACAGTATGATATTCCTGACTCTGTCTCTAGTGAATAAATTTATAAAATTTAGATTAAAAGAAAACTATTTTTTAAAACATTTTAGGGCTAGATCTAGCTCAGCCTGTACAGGTTTGGCTAGACTTAGTGGTCCAGCCGGGCACTAGCCGAAACCATTAACTCGGCTGGGCAGCAGACATGCGTGAACTAATTGACGCGTGCATCCACGAACCAATGAATTATATGTTGGCTGAACAGTAGGTAGTGAATTAATTTTGCATAAGTACAGTACCTATGTAATTATAACTGCAAAGGAGAGGGAAATGAAGAACTTACATATGCAGAGAGGCAAAGTCGAAGATGGTGATGAAACGTTCAAGCACACTTGTTAGTCTTTTGTGGTTGTGGTTTGAAAAAAGTTGTTTTATAAAAAATTCTTTTGGTTGAGGTTGGTTTGATATTTATATATGTTTGGTTACTGTGATTGAAATTGATGTTGAACAAAAAGTAGTTTAATGTGTTTGGTTAAACATACTTTTCAAATTGAGGTTATAAAATAACTAAAAAAGATATATATTAATATTGATGATTTTTAATTTAAATATTGTAGATTTAACTTCCACTATTACATCATTAAATAGATAATATTTTATATCAAATATTTTTAATTGTTCCATTAACTTATCTACAATTTCATCACTTATGAAATTCATCCGATAAGGACTATAGTTTTCATGGTTTTTTGAGAGTGCAATAAAATCAGGTAAAATATCATCAGAAACAAAATTGGAATTGCGATCAAATTCTACAAATGATACGTTATCATGCGATCTCCTTTCAATTTATGTAGTGTTATTGAATAATATTAAATACTAGTTTTTGAGTAAAACACAATTAAAAAAAAATGAATTTTTTTTTCCGGGTTGGACGCTGTTCAATGAACAGTGGAGTCACTGTTCACGTGAACAATGATCCGTTAATTAATTCACCTGGCACTGTTCATGTGAACAGTGCCAAGTGAATTAATCCACTTGACAGTGTTCAGATTATGATGATTGCCAAAAAAATATTAAAAACTCCTACTTGAGCTAAAGGAAGGAAGCAAACAACAAATTAGGTGGGCCCTCGAGTTTTTTCTTTCTCTTGGCAACAAGTGGGCAAAAGTGAAAAGCAGCAATTTTTTGCTTCACCAAAACTGGCGGTACAAACTCAATTTTTAGTGGGACCCATCTCCAAAATCTGTGTTCAAAATGTTTACCAAACGCTTATAAATTGTGGTTGGAACAAAACACAGTTCCAACCACAATACCAAACGGTACCTTAAGACGGACGAAGACATAAGGTTGTTGGTCGCCAACGCTCCTTTCTTCACTTCTGCCTCTGTTTTTGGTTTCTCTCTAGTCGTTCTTCTCACTAGTTCCTTTGTGTTTTTTGTTCTCTCTCCTCTGTTTTTGGTTGATTCCTTTGTTCGTTCTTTCTGTCTTCTACTTCCCTCGTTTGCGTTTCTCTTTCCCTATGGCCTTTCATTTTGTCTTCCTGTTCTGGATCTCTTTTTCCTCTCCTCTGTTTTTTTACCCGTCTGCTATCTTTCTCTAGTCTTCCCCAATTTTTTCTCCTATCTTATCTGTCCTTCCCATCTGAGGCCTTTCTTTGGCTTTTATAAAGCCAGAGAAGGCCTTGTGTTCATGCCTTCAGAAATGAGGCACGTTCCGTGAGGGATCGTGGGCATCATGGTCCATGATGTGCTGGTTGTGTTTCATGTTGATCCGGTCTTCAGGATAAGGAGATGATGAACAGTGTGTGTTGAAAACAACATCGATTTCACCCAAAATGATTGTTTTCAATTTGGCCCTTGAACTTTTGATATTTAACAATTGGGTCCTTGATTTCATTAATTAAACAATTCCAAGTTCAATTAAGTCTTAATTTCCAAACTTTCAATTCTTCCAATTTTTAACCAAATTGACTCCCAAATTTATAATTCAATCCTTATTAGTCCTCAAACTTTTAATTTGTGTTGTCTCAACCCAATCTTCAATTCATTCATTTTTTTTTGAAAAATTCAAAAAATAGATTATGACAGGTTGGTTAGGGAGTCACCACCTAATATTACAATTAATTGGAACCCTAACTAGATTTTTCCAGAGATTCTAAGCAAGGGGTTGATTATGTAAAAGAAAGATATTAACACTCATAGTAAGCTTTATTTGAGGTAAGGTGCATCGTTTTTTATTGTTTGCTATGGTATCATGATGTCTATTTCTGCTAGCATACTATGATGGGTTTGCTACGATGAACAACTTTGATTTTTCTAGGTCAAGAACTCGGTCTAGAAAGGTGAAATGTCCTCAAATTGAGGTTTTTTGGGGTAAAATTGAAATTTTTGCTACACGTCATTCCAAATAATATTTCAGATATAAATTCCTTATGGATTTTATTAAAAGTGACTGAGTTGTATTTTTCACAATAATATTTTAGATATTAACTCCTTTTAGGTTTTTTATCATTTTATTAAAAGTGAATAATATTTTATTGACAAAAATAATTTTTTAATTATATGCCAAAATCCTCTAGAATTTTACAAACTTATTGTAAAATCTATGCATTTAAGAAAAAACATGCAAAAACATTTTAAATTTTCTTTGAAAAAAAATGCTCAGATAACTTTAGGATTTTTTTTTTGTCATATGCAAGAAAAAAAGAATATTTTTTAATATTTTTTTAGGCTTTGTTTGGCAAAAACCCATTTTTAATAAGTGTTTGTCAAACACACCTTTAAACCAAAACACCTTTTAACAAAAATATGGCAAATCAAACAGGGTATTAAAACCCTTTTACCTATATTTTTTTTTGAACGAGTCAACCCGACCAAGTTGATCTGGAATTTTTTGTTTTACCATAAACTGACCCAAAAATATTGGTTTAACCCGAAAACAATCCAAAAACAAAACCAAAGTCAAAAAATAGAGTAAACACCTAAAAAACACAAAAACTAAAAAATTCTTGAACAAAATGGATAAAAAACTACAAAAAGTGAAGAACATCAAGAAGACTTGGTGCTTCTTAATTGCAGGGTTGACCTGAAGTCCCGCATCTTAGCGATTCTCTCCAATCTATAACCAAAATCTCTATAAATAGCTTAGTTAACCTAAAATCCTAATATGACAATTCCCTTTAACTAGAATCAAAATTTTTGCCTTCAGTTTGGTTAACCTGAAATCCTAATATGACGATTCCTTTTAACCAAAACCTTGGTCTTTGTCTTTAACTCGGTTAACCAGAAATCTTAATTTGACAATTCTCTTTAACCAAAACTTTGGTATCTTTAGCTTGATTAACCTGAAATAACAATCCCCTTTAACCATAATATTTTTTTTTCTTTCAGCTTGGTCAACCTAGAATCCTAATATGGCGATTCCCTTTAATCAGAACCTTGATCTTTGTTTTCAGCTCGATTAACATGAAATCCCAATTTAGCGATTCCTTTTAACAGAACTCAAATTTTTATGACTTCCCAATTGTGGGATTTGAAAACTTGTTGTTTCCTAACTATAGGGTTAACTTAATACTTCCTGATTATGGGGTTTGAAAACGTGGTGCTTCTTGATTGCAGGGTTAACCTAATACTTTCCAATCATGGGGTTTGAAAACCCGGTGCTTTCTAATTGTAGGGTTGACTTGATACTTTCCCTTCATAGGGTTTGAAAACTCGATGCTTCCTGATTGCAGGGTTGACTTGATACTTTCCAATCGCGGGGTTTGAAAACTTGGTGCTTCCTGATTGCAGGGTTGACTTGATGTTTCATGATTGCAGGGTTGACCTGATACTTTCTGATTGTGGGGTTTGAAACTCGGTACTTCCTGATTGCAGGGTTGACCTAAAGACTATTTTTGATGACATGGTTGATCTTTTAAATTTTTTTTTCCTAATAATAGGGTTCTTCTCACTTTTCTTCCTGATTGCAGGGTTTAAATGGTACTTTCTAATTACAGAGTTTGAAAACTTGGTGCTTCGTGATTGCAGGGTTGACCTGAAGTCCCGCATCTTAGCAGTTCTCTCCAATCTATAATCATAATCTTTATAAATAGCTTGGTTAACTTGAAATCCCAATATGGTGATTCCCTTTAACCTGAACCAAAATTTTTGCCTTCAGCTTGATTAATTTGAAATCTCAATCTGAAAATTTCTTTTAACCAGAACCTTGATGTTTGTCTTCAGCTCGGTTAACCTAAAATCCCAATCTGACGATTCTCTTTAACCAAAACTAAAATTTCTGTTACTTCTCGATTGCGGGGTTTGAAAACTTGGTATTTTCTAATTATAGGGTTGACCTAATACTTCCCAATTACAGGGTCCAAAAACTTGGTGCTTCCTGATTGCAGGATTGACCTGATAATTCCCAATTGCTAAGTTTGAAAACTTGATGTTTTCTAATTACATGGTTGACCTAATACTTTCCTATAGCGGGGTTTGAAAACTTGGTGCTTCTTGATTGTAGGGTTGACTAGAAGACTCTTCCAGATGACAAGGTTGATCTTCTCTTTTTCATGTTCCAGGGTCAAAACTATGATTCCTTACTATTATAGCTCAAGGATTTTTTTTTATGTCAATTCAAATTAATTAAAATCTTGCTGGAATTTATTGAGGATTTTTCCTGAAAAATTCAAAAACATTTATGTAATGCTTTGGAGTTAGATGACATGCATGCATCCTTACGTTGTTTGAAATGTAGCTCCCCTTCTTCGATGTTTCATCGTCTTAGAGTGCCTTTGATTGCTATCCAAAACTTTCTCAATTATCAGATTCATAAGCTCTTTCGAGTTTACCGTATGTCAATCCTCCAATCAAATATAAGTGTAGTGCCTATCATAGGTTATCCACGATGATTACTGTTATTATTATTTATTAAGCCTAACTATGCCCCCAAGTGTGGTATTAGTTGCTTTATCATGAAGGAGTTTAACAAATCATTCACTTCTTGAATTATTTCAAAAACTGCCATTTGATTGGCTTTGTGCATCTTACCAACAATTATCAAAAGGTTTTATGGTGTTGGTCTCATCTTAGATTGTTAATCAGTTATAAAGTTACCTCTATTTGAACCATACTCTTATTTTCTAATCTAAGCATTATTAACTGATTTGACCAAGCTTCTTTGTATTATCTCCATAAAATATTTTGCGAGGCTCGTCAATGGACCACTTCCTTTCAAACAATCACCTTTTTCTTCAAAGCTAACCATGGATTTTCAAAAATCATGCCCATTCCTATCTCATTGTTGAAATGAAATCAAAGGAATGTCGATTTTGAAAGTCTTTTGAAAATTAAGTTGGTTAAAGACCCAACACACATCATTCAATATATGTAATCCTTTGATTACTTTGTATTTTGAAAACAAAAATTGACTCCATGTAAGATTAAAACAGTTTGTTTGGCTCTTTTATGGTTCTTTATGTTAATTTTAAACTCTCGTTTTGGTTGTATGAAGAAGTGACCTTCTGTGGATTTTAACAACAAAAGGTTCGAGTTAAGACTTGAGGTTTTATTAAAAAAGATTGTCTTTTTTGAGTAACAATTTCATTAGCATGCATAATAACCAATAACTTAGTTCATGAAACAACGACCTTTGCAGAAAAGCTCCTTATATTTTGAGAGCATTATTTATCAGTTCAAGTCGTCTGCTTGATTAAAAAGGACTTTTAAAAGCATGCAGCACAGACAATGACTCATATATATAAAATAAAAGGAAATTCATAAGCTTAAACGGTGTTGAGGGTTTTAATAACCTAGGATCACCATCAACCATTCACTTCACTCTTTTTTTTTTTTTTGATGTCTTTGTAAAAGAAATGACATATAAGCATGCCATTCATTTCAATAAGAATCTTTACCTCAATCAGTCAATAGTTCATGAAGCTCTATAACCATGTCATTCCTTTCTTTATCAGTCTCAAACTTAAAGAGAAGACTAAAGCTCATTGTCCATCATTTATATCATAATACTCCTTCATCTTTTTGTTATCTTAACGGAGGCTATAAATTAACTCCAACTCTTTATTTGATGGATAACCTATCTTTTATCTAATCATTTGAAGACACAATAATCTCAATCATACTTTCCTTAACATGAGGCTCTATCACAGATACTAAAAGACATGGTATTTCAAACTTTCTTATCTTTCGATCTTTTAGGAGTGTTTTCCCTTCAATTTTGATTCATTTTTTCTTTCTTTTTTTATTCATGCCCTCAATCATCAACTTTTGGCATTTGTTATGACTTTTTTAATTGAAACCTCTCTTGCCTATCATATTTAGGGCATTTTCTACTTTTAGCCCTTTTCAATCTTTCATTTTCAACATTTTCTTAACCATTGATTCTATCATTATCTTTATCTTTTCAACCAAAAATCTCTTACTTGCCCTCAGTGTGTGGTGTGAACCAGGTCAGGGTTTCTTTTTTGAAATAAATATTCCATTAGGCTCAAATTGGGATTGCAAGAGATATATATTTTAAGAATTGTGAAAGGAATAAAAAAGATGATCTTTTCTCATTTCAAGCAAGGTCAATTAAAACAGATAAATTTTGACCTCGTCTAGTGTAATGATTTGGATTTGCAAAGAAACATGATTTACAAGTCCATAGCTATCAAATCCACTACATATCATTATGCATATTGTTAAAACTTAGTTTCATGATGTATGGTTCAATTTTGTATATGAGTTAAAAAATATTTTGGTCACCCCATGCCATTTTAACAAACACCAAATCATTTCTGCAATCAAAACTCTTTCAATTTTTCAAGATTAATTAGCCTTAACTTTGCATGTTGGAGTTTGATCAAAATATTATAGTCAACAATAAAATACTAAACATCTATAGACTTCAAAACAATAAAGAGATAAATAAAAGACATATTTCATTAAAACGATGAGATATGATCCCAATACATGAAAAACATGCTAGAAAACAGAATAACAAAGTCATATAACAACATGATTGGTAATTCAACACCCTTCTTGGATTAGCTTCTCTAGCAATATACGTGTTTCACTAACATTTTCAACCATTTGTTATGTTTAGGATGGTCTGGTGTACCACCTAAAGGATGGTGGCTTGGCATAATTGTTCTAAAAGGCCGAACAATTCCAATATTGTGTCTAATTGTGTTTCTTCCTTAGGAATAAAAGTGTTCAATATAGGAAGCATCTATGAAGTAAACTCTTCCCTAATCGCAACACATCAATGCTTTTCTTAAGATTGAAGAATGTCATGTCAGGAAAATATTCTCTCATCAGTACAAGTTCAGCATTGTAAAAGGCCAAAGGACTTGCATGGGGCTCTTTCCTTATTAAAACCTCTATGTTTATTGAATGCCTTTTGTTTCATTGTGTTGTAACCCATTTTTGGGTCCCCACAAAATATATATAAAAATATATAGCCAAAGGAGGTTAGAAAAATAACAGGAGGAAAAAGCGCTCAGAAAATGGTTGGAAAATTGGTCAATGAGGTTAAAAATACAAAGATCGAATATATTCTTGAAGGAGGAGAGCCCTGTTGAGAAGGAAAATTTGAAATTTGAGGAGAAAAGCCCAAATTTGGATGTTTATGGACTTAATTGGATTTTTAAATGAATTTATAGGAGATTTGATTGGAAGAAAAATTGATTTTTAAGTCAATTTGGGCTTTAATTAGAAGAAATTTAAGTTCTGGGGCCAAAATATATTTTTTAGGAATTTATTAGGTCAAATCAGGGGCTTAATTGCATAAATATTGAAGTTTAAGGGCCAATTGGGGACTTAATTGAAGGAATCCGAAACCAAGGACCAAATTGAAGAAAGGGCGTAAGTATAGGGGCTGGAATTAATTGATTCAGGGGCCTAATTGAAGAAATTGGAAGTTTATTGATCAATTAAGGGCTCAATTGCATAATTCAGAGGCCAAGGACCAAAGTGAAAAACGCGGCCAAATATAGGGACGGGGTTCGAGTTCGGCAGGGATGCAATTGAAGGGACAAAAGATAATTGAGGGCTGCTTTGCAAATTGACGCGTTTTGGCGTCTTGCAGGATTTAAATGAAACGGCGCGTTTTATCCAAAACAACGCCGTTTCATCCATTCAAAAAAAAAAAAAAAAAAAGGAAAAGGGCAGAACGGTGTTGTTTTGAACGACACTGTTCATCTTTCTTCTTCCCCCCCGAACATGCAGCGGGGAAGAAGGGAAAAATGGTGCTTTTTTTTGAAATTTTTGTCGGCCCCTCTCTCTCGCCTGGAGCCCACCGACCGAACAAAATGGCCGACCACCCACCGCGCACCACCCACCGAACCTCGGCAGCCGCGCCCAATGGCCGACCAGCCGACTGCTCCCCGCGAGAGCTGTAAAAAACAGCGCCCTTGGCCTCTATAAATAGAGCCCAAGAACGCTGGGGAAAAGGGGAGAAAAAAGAAGGAGAGGAGAACAGAGGAGGAAGTGAACAGACGGAAGGAAAAACGAGAAAAAAACAGAGGAGAGAGAGGGAAGAGATAGAACGAAGGAGAGAGAAGGAAAGAAAACCAAGGAAGAAGAAGAAAGGGGAGAGAACGAAAAGGAAAGGAAACGAAGGACAAGGGAGGAGGAAGGAACTCCCTCTCGGCTGCTAACAGCAGCGCCACTGCCGCCGTCCGAGAGTCAACCGCCTCCGCCTCCAGCAGCACCAGCACCAGCACCGCCTCCAGCAGCAGCAGCAACACCAGCGCCGCCGCCACCTCCGCGCCAGGTAACTCTTCTTCCCCCCTATTCTGGTTTTTATTTGTTTTTCCTTCTCTGCATGCAGAACGAATAGCGTTCTGCATGCAGGGGTGGGGGGAAATTAATTCCCCCCGCCCGTTTTGGTCTGGGCCAGGCGGATCCTGGCCCAGTCCTGCCTTCTGGGCCGAGTCCGGCCCAGAAGAGAATATTATTTTTTGGGCCGAGATCGGCCCAATCCATTTTGGGCCGAAATCGGCCCAACACTTTTGGGGCTGAGTCCGGCCCAGTCGGTTGGGCCGGACCAGCCCAGCCCATTTAATATTATATATTATATTATATATATTATATTTTGTATTATTTATATATATATATATATGAAAAAATTATAAAAATTATGCAAAAATTGTAAAAAAATATATGTGTTTTTGTTGTAATTTTATTACTGTATTTTGATTAATATTGGTTGGTATTTTATACTGTAAAGATACAAAATCCGGTATTAAAATACCCGGTTTTCATCAAAACACCAAAGATTTTCAAAACAAAAAATGTCTTTTGCTTTCAAAAATTTTCTAAAAATATCTTTGAAAATATTGTTGATTTTTCTGCATTTATTTTATCAAAGTGGATTAATATTTGGTTGTATTTTTATACCGTAAGGATACAAACCCAGTATTAAAATACCCGATTTGCGTCAAAGCGTACAAAAAATACATATTTAAAAAATGTTTTGTTTTAAAATACGGCCTAGTCTCTCCAATATATATATATATATATAAATATTATAACATCATATCTTCACACAACAAAAGAAATTTCAAAACGATATATGTATTAGCATGCATTTTGGCTTTAATAACCAGTTTATTCAAGCCATGAGAACTAGGCCAATATTTCAAAAATTCTAAAAAAATCTTTTTGTCTTCTCTTAGTATTTGGGATTACGAATTTATACATAAAACGTATTCCTGATATTAAAAATATGGTTTTTTTACATGGATATTAGAACGGTTAGGTTTTACCCGATAAGATAAGGACCTCCTTATTGAGGAGGACTTTTCTTGAACCATAGACGGACCAACATACATAGACATTAGAACGGTTAGGTTTTACCCGATAAGATAAGGACCTCCTTATTGAGGAGGACTTTTCTTGAACCGTAGACGGACCAACAACTAGGAAACACAACGAGACCTTGAATTTTATCAGACAAATAAACAATGCAGCTTACCTTAGGTAGGGCGTATTTGGGGTGCTAATACCTTCCCTTTACGCAACCAGTCCCCGTGCCCGATCTCTGAGACCAGTTAGGGTTCCTAGTGACCAAAATACTAGGTGGCGACTCCCACACCATTTTTCACTACTAAGAGACAACGAATTCCTTGTCTCCCCACATTGACCAGATGTATCCCCCCATTACATTACATATTTACATTACATTTTTTGCGGGTGGACGATCACCGCGACGTCGCGCACGTGCGACAGAATGGCGACTCCGCTGGGGACCTTGTGGACTAAGCTTTGTTTTTGTCTGATTTGTTTTTGTTTTCGTGTGTTTATTGTTAATATGCCTTTCCTTTTGTTATCCGCTTATATGCTTTAAATATTTTTACACATATTGTTCATGCATTTGTATAGAACTGTCTCATACATCTTATAGAACTGTCTCATGCATCACATACTTTGATTATTGAGAAGCACACACAAACTTTAAGTTAAGTGGGGGACTAGCAGCTTACCTTACGACTGTTAGTCAATGTTTAAGTTTGTGTAAACCCCAACTCTTCGCTGAGTGCTTAGACTGGTAATAGTTGGTACATGTGACCATCTCATTGCCTACAAGCCCCCATATTGCCTCCACGAGGGCAATCACTGGGACAGCAAGAGACCCTTTTTAGAGACTGAATAGCCAACCTACCCTCGTCAAGCACAAAAGAATTAGAACCAGCTATAGGGTGTATGCTCCATAAAATATATTTTTGCATAAGACAAAACCTAACCATAAGGCATTTGGTTTTCAGGTCTTTTCAGCTCGCATTATATATGCATCATGCATTGTTCTTTATCATACATTCATTTACATTTTTCCACGCACGCCAGATCGTGAAACATAGGTCCCACATCCAAAGTCCACCACACCCGGTCCAGATCAAGAATGGAAAACGAAGAAAGAGCTCACTTAGAGTCACACTACCAGACCGAGTTGGAATCTGTGAAAAATGAAGTTTCTCGACTGACCAATCTGCTTGAGCAACTCTTAAGAGCCAAGAACGGGGAGGGAACGTCTACCCAACCACCTATAGGAGCACCGTCAGTTCATGTCCCGGGGGTATCTCAGAACTTGGGGGCAGATTCAGTGACGGGGCAGCAATTTGCGCCTGCCATTCCCATTCAGCCCCCTCAAGCTCACATCACTGTAGATGGGCCTTCCGATAATAGGTCCACTGGATTTATGAACAATGACAAGATATCAGCCTTGGAAGAAAGGTTAAGAGCAGTCGAGGGAAATGACTGGTTTGACCCCATACGAGCGTCTGAAATATGCTTGGTGCCAAACATCACGGTACCAAAAGATTTTAGGATACCGGAGTTTATAAGGTACACTGGGTTGGAATGCCCAAACACTCACCTTCGATCTTATTGCAATAAGATGGCTGAGGCGATTCATGACGATAAGTTACTGATCTACTTTTTCCAAGACAGTCTGTCGGGGTCGGCGCTAAGTTGGTACATGAGGCTGGATAATACCAGGATTAAGAAATGGAAGGATTTAGTGGAGGCTTTCCTTAAACAATACAAGTTCAATTTGGAAATTGCTCCAGATCGAACAAGCCTTATGTCAATGGAAAAGAGAAGCCAAGAGTCAGTAAAGGCTTATGCGCAAAGATGGAGGGACGAGGCCACTCATGTGCAACCTCCTTTGATAGAAACGGAGATGGTGACCTTGTTTGCCAATACCTTTAAAGCACCATATTATGAGCACCTAATGGGTAGCTCATCTCAGCATTTCTACGATGCGGTACGCATAGCTGAAATAATAGAGCAAGGGATTAAAGCTGGACGTATAGTTGAGCCATTGGAGACGAAGGGTTTTATTGGAAGAAAAATGGAAGGTCATATTTACGACTTCGAAGGTGGGTCCAAGGGCAAGATAGTGGATTCACTTAACCCACAAATACCTACCTCTCATATTGCCCACATAAACTTTAACAAACCTTTTTCCTCCAATCGAGCAAATAACCAGTCAAACAACCAAAACAACGACCAAAGACCAAACACAAGATACATTGCAGAACAACTACCGCCATTACCCATGCCTTTGAAGGAAATGTATGCCAAACTACTGAGCATTGGACAAATAGCTCCTATCCCTACATTACCACTACAACCACCATTCCCCATCTGGTATAAGCCCGAGTTGACTTGCGAGTACCATGCTGGTATTCCCGGACATTGTCTTGAAACGTGCTACGCTTTCAAGAGCATGTTGTTGAAGCTCATCAAGATAGGATGGGTGTCGTTTGAAGACACACCCAATATCAATTCAAATCTATTGCCTAGTCATGACAAAAGTAATAGGGGATAAAGGGTTGGAAAACCTTGGTCAAGAATCGTCAATAATGAAGAAGGCGAGATCGAAAGAGAAGACAAGGAAACGCAAATGGGGAAGGAAGATGAAGCATTGCCTCGGTTGACTTTCCAGAACGGGTTGACCCAAGGACTTCTCGTAGTTTTCAAAATGTAAAACAACTTTATTTGCCTTAGCATGTTTTTGTCATTTGCTTTTGTCATTACTTTTATTTTCTCTATTGGGCAGTCAGGGCTCATGTTTTCAGCCATATTTTATGTTTGTCTTTGAGCCTACCTTTTTTTTAATAAATGATGAGATTATGCACTTTTTGAACAAGTTTGAGTGGTTATATCATAAAATGGTTTAATATGAAATTTAAGAAAAGCTAACCCTAAAGTACATCCCTACCTCTGATAGCGTAATGAATGATTAAGTGGTCACTTTATAATCATCTGTAATTGTCTTTATCAACCATAACAATGTGCATTTAAAAAAAAAAAAAATCATCATCCCTTCACGCACTAAAAAAGTTTATCATTGGCTGAATGAATTTATTCTCTATAAAAGCCCAGACTAGGATCATACCCCTACACTGGGGGCAAAACGAGTTGTTTTTTTTGAAAAGTTTTACGTGTTTAAAATTGGTTGGAAGCCCATAGATTTGAAAACCAAGCTAAAGCATTTGACAAAAGCATGACAAAGAGGCAAATACAAGTCATACATTTTGAGAAAAGGACTACTTGAAGAAAGTCAAAGACTTCTTCTCAAAGATATGATAGGCAGCACGAGAAATGAATCCAGCATACGACTTCAAAAGCAAGCTCATATCATGAGAGAGTTTCATGAAATAGAAGAAGATGATGGGGCCTATGTTTCAAAACCAGGTACAAATGCATGCATGGCATCTAATCATAAATCATTGCATATATGTTTTTTGGATCATTACAGGAGGAGACCTTAATGCATTCCAACAAAATTGGAGATGAAGAAAGAATCATTGAGTTGATTCTAGAACAACGAGAAGAGAAGATAATAATTTTCAAACCCTGCCATTAGGAGGAACGACATCGAGCAATCGGTTAAAGGGAATCGCCAGATGGGATTCCAGGTTGATCGATTTACAAAATAGATTTTTTGGTTTTTGATTAAAGAAGATCGCCAGAAGGGATCTCATTATTTCAGCTTCGGAAAAAGGAATCGCCAGATGGGATTCCAAGTTGTTTGAGATCGCCAGAAGGGATCTCGTATTTCGATATTGGTTAAAGGAGGTCGCCAGAAGGGACCTCATATTTCATATTGAATAAAAGGAATCGCCAGATGGGGATTCCAAGTTGTTTGAGATCGCCAGAAGGGATCTCGTATTTCGATATTGGTCAAAGGAGGTCGCCAGAAGGGACCTCGTATTTCAGCTTTGAATAAAAGGAATCGCCAGATGGGATTCCAAGTTGATGAAGGTCGCCAGATGGGACCTCATATTTCATGTTGGTTAAAAGGAATCGCCAGATTGGGATTCCAAGTTGATTAAAGGAGATCGCCAGAAGGGATCTCGTGTTTCGCTATTTGGAGGTCGCTAGATGGGACCTCGTATTACATGTTGGTTAAAAGGAATCGCCAGATGGGATTCCAAGTTGTTTGGATAAAGGAGATCGCCAGAAGGGATCTTGTATTTCGATGAAGGTCGCCAGAAGGAACTTCATGTTTTAGCTTTAGTAAAAGGAATTGCCCGATGGGATTCCAAGTTATTTGAGATCGCCAGAAAGGATCTCGTACTTCGACATTCATCAAGGAAGGTCGCTAGAAGGGACCTCGTATTGAAACTATTTCTTAGAAAAGCATGGAGTTTGCTAAGAATTCTTCCCCTGGGTAGGTCACCCATTATAATGAGACCGCACTTCACATTCTTTCCATTTGGGTAGGTCACCCATCATAATGAGACCGTTTTCCACATTATTTTTCTTGGGTTAGTCACCCATACAATGAGACCATCATTTTTCCTGGGTTAGTCACCCATACAATGAGACCATCATTTTTCCTGGGTTAGTCACCCATACAATGAGACCATCATTTTTCTTGGGTTAGTCACCCATACAATGAGACCATCATTTTTCCTGGGTAGGTCACCCATAATAATGAGACCACTCTTTCCTTTTCCCATTCGGGCAGGTCACCCGTCATAATGAGACCACACACGTGTTTTTGTATTTGGTTATGGGTAAAGGAATCGCCAGATGAGATTCCAAGTTTTTGGGGTTAAAGGATATCACCAGAAGGGATCTCGAGATGACTAAATTTTGATCATAGTTTTTGGGTTAAGGAGGATTGCTGTAAGGACAAAGTTTCAGAGCAATCGAGCTCCGACTAGATCAGTTTCGGGAGCTCAGTTTTGGTTTATCTTTATAAAACTTACTGCGCAAAACCTCTGCTCCGTAAGCATTATAAAGAGGGGGCATCTGTTGTAACCCATTTTTGGGTCCCCACAAAATATATATAAAAATATATAGCCAAAGGAGGTTAGAAAAATAACAGGAGGAAAAAGCGCTCAGAAAATGGTTGGAAAATTGGTCAATGAGGTTAAAAATACAAAGATCGAATATATTCTTGAAGGAGGAGAGCCCTGTTGAGAAGGAAAATTTGAAATTTGAGGAGAAAAGCCCAAATTTGGATGTTTATGGACTTAATTGGATTTTTAAATGAATTTATAGGAGATTTGATTGGAAGAAAAATTGATTTTTAAGTCAATTTGGGCTTTAATTAGAAGAAATTTAAGTTCTGGGGCCAAAATATATTTTTTAGGAATTTATTAGGTCAAATCAGGGGCTTAATTGCATAAATATTGAAGTTTAAGGGCCAATTGGGGACTTAATTGAAGGAATCTGAAACCAAGGACCAAATTGAAGAAAGGGCGTAAGTATAGGGGCTGGAATTAATTGATTCAGGGGCCTAATTGAAGAAATTGGAAGTTTATTGATCAATTAAGGGCTCAATTGCATAATTCAGAGGCCAAGGACCAAAGTGAAAAACGCGGCCAAATATAGGGACGGGGTTCGAGTTCGGCAGGGATGCAATTGAAGGGACAAAAGATAATTGAGGGCTGCTTTGCAAATTGACGCGTTTTGGCGTCTTGCAGGATTTAAATGAAACGGCGCGTTTTATCCAAAACAACGCCGTTTCATCCATTCAAAAAAAAAAAAAAAAAAAGGAAAAGGGCAGAACGGTGTTGTTTTGAACGACACTGTTCATCTTTCTTCTTCCCCCCCGAACATGCAGCGGGGAAGAAGGGAAAAATGGTGCTTTTTTTTGAAATTTTTGTCGGCCCCTCTCTCTCGCCTGGAGCCCACCGACCGAACACAATGGCCGACCACCCACCGCGCACCACCCACCGAACCTCGGCAGCCGCGCCCAATGGCCGACCAGCCGACTGCTCCCCGCGAGAGCTGTAAAAAACAGCGCCCTTGGCCTCTATAAATAGAGCCCAAGAACGCTGGGGAAAAGGGGAGAAAAAAGAAGGAGAGGAGAACAGAGGAGGAAGTGAACAGACGGAAGGAAAAACGAGAAAAAAACAGAGGAGAGAGAGGGAAGAGATAGAACGAAGGAGAGAGAAGGAAAGAAAACCAAGGAAGAAGAAGAAAGGGGAGAGAACGAAAGGGAAAGGAAACGAAGGACAAGGGAGGAGGAAGGAACTCCCTCTCGGCTGCTAACAGCAGCGCCACTGCCGCCGTTCGAGAGTCAACCGCCTCCGCCTCCAGCAGCACCAGCACCAGCACCGCCTCCAGCAGCAGCAGCAACACCAGCGCCGCCGCCACCTCCGCGCCAGGTAACTCTTCTTCCCCCCTATTCTGGTTTTTATTTGTTTTTCCTTCTCTGCATGCAGAACGAATAGCGTTCTGCATGCAGGGGTGGGGGGAAATTAATTCCCCCCGCCCGTTTTGGTCTGGGCCAGGCGGATCCTGGCCCAGTCCTGCCTTCTGGGCCGAGTCCGGCCCAGAAGAGAATATTATTTTTTGGGCCGAGATCGGCCCAATCCATTTTGGGCCGAAATCGGCCCAACACTTTTGGGGCTGAGTCCGGCCCAGTCGGTTGGGCCGGACCAGCCCAGCCCATTTAATATTATATATTATATTATATATATTATATTTTGTATTATTTATATATATATATATATATGAAAAAATTATAAAAATTATGCAAAAATTGTAAAAAAATATATGTGTTTTTGTTGTAATTTTATTACTGTATTTTGATTAATATTGGTTGGTATTTTATACTGTAAAGATACAAAATCCGGTATTAAAATACCCGGTTTTCATCAAAACGCCAAAGATTTTCAAAACAAAAAATGTCTTTTGCTTTCAAAAATTTTCTAAAAATATCTTTGAAAATATTGTTGATTTTTCTGCATTTATTTTATCAAAGTGGATTAATATTTGGTTGTATTTTTATACCGTAAGGATACAAACCCAGTATTAAAATACCCGATTTGCGTCAAAGCGTACAAAAAATACATATTTAAAAAATGTTTTGTTTTAAAATACGGCCTAGTCTCTCCAATATATATATATATATAAATATTATAACATCATATCTTCACACAACAAAAGAAATTTCAAAACGATATATGTATTAGCATGCATTTTGGCTTTAATAACCAGTTTATTCAAGCCATGAGAACTAGGCCAATATTTCAAAAATTCTAAAAAAATCTTTTTGTCTTCTCTTAGTATTTGGGATTACGAATTTATACATAAAACGTATTCCTGATATTAAAAATATGGTTTTTTTACATGGATATTAGAACGGTTAGGTTTTACCCGATAAGATAAGGACCTCCTTATTGAGGAGGACTTTTCTTGAACCATAGACGGACCAACATACATAGACATTAGAACGGTTAGGTTTTACCCGATAAGATAAGGACCTCCTTATTGAGGAGGACTTTTCTTGAACCGTAGACGGACCAACAACTAGGAAACACAACGAGACCTTGAATTTTATCAGACAAATAAACAATGCAGCTTACCTTAGGTAGGGCGTATTTGGGGTGCTAATACCTTCCCTTTACGCAACCAGTCCCCGTGCCCGATCTCTGAGACCAGTTAGGGTTCCTAGTGACCAAAATACTAGGTGGCGACTCCCACACCATTTTTCACTACTAAGAGACAACGAATTCCTTGTCTCCCCACATTGACCAGATGTATCCCCCCATTACATTACATATTTACATTACATTTTTTGCGGGTGGACGATCACCGCGACGTCGCGCACGTGCGACACATTGTTTTCCATTATAATCCTTCATGATCCATACTTTCATGAAATCATTTTCCCTATCAATGCAGGTCATTACAAGTTCTTCTTTGTAATCAACAAGCCTATTATCTTTGCTATCATTGCCCTTAGAGATTGGTGGAGGAAGTGGAAACAAACAATAGCTCTCCTTTTTCTACATCAAATACAAATATATTTCTCTTCCAAGTAAGTCAATTAAATGAATAATTCACAAATACTTTTGTCATACGATGAAGGGACTCCTCTTATGGTAACTTCACTTCATCCATCAACTTTAATCTTTTAGTCAAATAACTTATCTCTAATGAAATGGAACATATAAAATTCTTTATCATGTAGGCGAAACTTGGGCTTCGAGAATCTCACGATCTTTAAGTGTAAAGGCTTTGATCTTTCAACCATCATGCAAAATTCTATAGTATCATACCGTGTCTTTGGATTCAGGATCTTTTGCCATTGTTTGATAGCAAGGTTACACACATAATAGCATGATCCATTATATGTGTGGTAGAATAACACTTCTTGATTTGTTGATACCACAATCTCCTCATGATCAGGTAGGAAATTAAAGGATATTTTAGGTTGGGGCTTTGAAGTATCAATCAAAATAAAGAAAACATGATATTCATTCCTGATCATGCTTTAAATAAAAAAACCAAAGACAATGTTAGTTCTTTGGTTGTATAGCTTTGTGAAAATGGACTCATAGGTGAACTTGTTGGACTCCTTGGAAAGAAGCCTACATTTCCCCCACAGTCTCCATTGATGAATTCATTAAAATTTTATAAATGATATCCGAGTATAGGTGACAAACTGAGTCCATGGTAAAGCAGAGGTTTTTATTATTGGATTGAATAAAACCACAATGATGCTTCTGGATTAAAAGTTAAACAAATCCTCCTTAACACTATCAGACTTTGGAAACTCTTGATTCTTTAAGAGAAAACCATATTTGGAGGACCTATATTTCAACATGTGAACATGCATGTTAAATATATGAGCGTGTATTTATATGAACTTGTCATTCAAGGGTGACACATAGTCATAACACTTGTATGATGAACATGAATCTTAATTCTTGCCTAAACTCTACAATGAAAATTTCCTGAGTGACGACCATTGTGTCACCCGTAAGTTTTGAACTTAAGATGCTACATGAAGGGTTTGCCTTGATGCAAAACATGTGTAGGGAGCATACACCCTAAAGGCAGGTTTAAATTTTTTTATGAGAGATATGTTTTATGAGAGATAAGAGGTAGGTTCACTATTTGATCTCTAAAAAGGGTCTCTAGCTGTCCTAGTGATCACCCTTGTGAAGGAAATATGAGGGCTTAATAGGCAACTAGAAGGCATGTGTACCAATCATTATTAGTCTAAGCACTTAACAAAGAGTTGGGGTTTACACAAACTTAAACATTAATTAAAAGTCATAAGGTAAGCTGTTAGTTCCCCACTTAACATGAAGTTTTATAACGTGTGCCCTCACAAAAAAAAATGATGCATGATAAAGCTTTTAAACCATTCATAATTGAAAAATAAACAAGCATCAATTTTACACAGCATAAACAAACAAACAAAAGCCTAGTCCAAGGGTCCTTAGTGAAGTCGTCTTCCTATCTTAGCTTTGAATCGCAAAGGCATGATGTCATGACAACCCTTTCTAGACGGGGGTCTAGAAGGTCTTTTTGAATGGTTAGGGAGTCACCATATAGTATTATGGCTACTAGAAAATCTAACTAGATTTTTTCAGAGATTCTAGGTAAGAGACTGGTTGCGTAAAGGGAAGGTATTAACACACCTAATACGCCTTACCTAAAGTAAATTCCATTGTTTTTTTTTTTTATTGTTTGCTATGGTTTGATGATGTCTATTTCTACTGGCCTACTATGACGAGTTTGCTACGATAAAAAAACTCTGAATTCCTAGGTCAAGAACTCAATCTAGAAAGGTGAAATGTCCTTAATTATCGTTAAGACTTCTTTCGGGGTAAAAAAAAAATGCTCAAACAACTTTAGGATTTTTATGCCATACGCAAGAAAAATAGAATTTTTTTAAAAATATTTTTTAGACTTTGTTTAGCAAAAACCCATGGCAAAAACTCATTTTTAATGGATGTTTGCCAAACACACCTTTAAACCAAAAGACCATTTAACAAAAATATGGCAAACCAGGTCGACCCGACCGAGTGGACCTGGAATTTTTTGTTCGATCATAAATCGACCCAAAAATCTTGGTTTAATCCGAAAACAACCCAAAAACAAAATCAAAGTAAAAAAATAAATTAAATACCTAAAAAACACAAAAACTCAAAAATTCTTGAACAAAATGAATCAAAAACTACAAAAAAATGAAGAACATCAAGAATACCAAACATAAACCCATCAACGTGGGTTCCAAAACAGACCAGATTTGGTAAAACAAGAAGCACATATATGTTGTAAATCATACAATGATCAATAATCTAACATCCATTCACTTCGATTTTCACTTAAACATCACAATTTTTATCAAAATAGGTCCCAGTCCTAAATTTAAACCCTATGATTAAAAGCCATTTAAATTGTGTTATTGATGCAAATAAACACTAGATTATTATTTAATCATGTATAAGGAAGGATTATGTGCAAAGAAATTGATCTAAATCAATGGTCTAAGGCAATGTTCTTCCCAGGAAAACGAAGAACATTACCTAAAACCCAGAAAAAATTGCATCCATGAGGCAGCCACTTCCAAGCCCTCAATAAATTTAAATAAACCTTGAAAAATTCTAATTGAGTCTTTAAATATTCAATTTTGAATTTTCCTCCTCAAATTAAATTTTCTTTGCTAATAGGGCCTTTATCAGTCAAAAATACACTGTCAAATATTTCAGTCTTGTATATTTTATCTTCCTCAACTAGTCTTCAACAAGTTTTTGTGTGTTCTGGTATACTCTTCTCGCTACTATATATTTTTTTGATTTTCTTCCAATATTTTTTAATATTTATTCTTTTTTTTCCTGATTTTTTGTTTATATGAGGCCCTAAAATAGATAACAAGAAAGAGAATGTTGTTTTCTCATCTGGACTCTATGCTTATTTCCTCTTGAATTTCAACTTTTTTTTAATCTACATTCCACCATTTCCTTCTGAACAAACAATCTTTATAACTTTCCCTTCAATTTTATTTCTAGGTATCCTATTGATGTCCATGTATTTCTTTTCTTTTTTCTCTATGGTTTTCTCTCGGATCCTCTTTTTTTTTCTATGTGATTTCTTCTCCTTTTATAGCCTTAAAATGACAGGTGGTTGTGAAATTACTTGTGGGTTTGAAGGTGTTTTTTTTCTTTTCAAAACTAAGTCGTATGGAATTCTTTCTTGTTTTTTGCCTCTAAAATGTTAGGACCATTCTTCTCCTTTATTCTTTTGTTTTCCCTTTCTTCATATGCCTAACAAACTCTTGAAACTTTTAGAAAAAGTTGGAACCTTATAAATGAAAACTTGGCTGAAATTTGTTGATTGAGGGTGCACCTTCCATGAATTAATCTTGGCGAATGGGAGATCATAGGAGTCAAATGAACCATAGACCTTATAGAGGGGGTGTTACTCTTTAACTAAGGTCAAACACAGTTTGTAAATGTCGTATTGAAAAACATGATAGTCAAACTTGTTGTTATTCATAAAAGTGACATTTCAAATAAATTATGAAATAAATTGCATAAATTACGACGAAGAGAAGGTAAAGAGAAAAAAGAAATAGAAAAAAAAGACTCCAATGACACATCGAAACTCCAACTCCAACACCAACTGTATCATTGAAAATATCTCGATGAGAGGAATCAAATGATATTAAAAAAGATCACCAACAGTGACCAGAGTGTTTCACACTTGCCTCCTAAAGATGGCGGGTGGCTTAGTTACCTTTAACGACAAGTATAGCTCACTTCGGTCACTGTTGATGACATTCTTGGTGCTGTCTGATTTGTTTTGTCGAGATCTTTTCAATGATACATGTGGTGTCATAATCAAAGCTTTAATGTGCCTCCATGGTCTATTCTTTTATTTTTATTTTTTTATCTCTCCTCATTATAACTTGTGAAGAAAGAGGAGAGAGAGAAAAAAAAGAAAAAAACTATAAATGCATTTTGAAGCTTCGATTACAACACCACTAGTATCATCAAAGAGATCTAAACTACATAATTCCAACGACACCACGGAAGGTCACCAATAGTGACCGAGATGGGCCACACTTGTCACCAATGGTAAGTGATCACCCACAATCTTCAAATTATGTTATTTTGCTCCTCTTTTTTTAAAATAATCATGTTAATAAGCAAAAATACCTGATTTTCACACTCATTTCCATCTCCACTCATACTCCCTCGAGAAATATATCAACCTTATTGGCTTTCTCCTTTTTCAAGTATCTTTCATATACTTATGTTTATAGTTATAAAATTAAATCCAAACTCATAAATTTATAGTGATCTGCTGAAATCTAGTCTAGGTGAGACCCATATTTTTTTTTATCAAAATAATATTGTTTTAAGTTTTTTTTTAAAAAAATCAAAGATTACGTTGACTCAGATTAATCCAAGAGTCAATTCTACGACATGTGACTCTTGCCTTGTTTCGGGTTTAGTTCTTGTGATTATGATGTTTTGCTTGAATTTTTATATTTTAACTTATTATATGTTAATACTAATTTTTATATTTAATTCCATAGTATTTTAAATCAAATTTGGAAATTGATTATATAGTGTATTTGAAAATTTAATTCAGATATTTGACCTTTATTGAAGTGTAAATGGAGAAACTACGGGAAAAAAAGAGGAAAGAAAAGCCGCGCTCCATCCTTGCTGTGATTGCAACGCTGTTTTGCAATTTCACATTTCAATTTTTTTTTTTTTCTAAGCGAGTTGAAAAATCTGTACACTATAGCAGCTATAAAATAAAACCATCTCCCTGGGTCCCAATGGCTTTGAACTCCGTGCACCCTCCCCGCCCCGCCCCTCCCCTCCCCTCCCCTCAGTTGTATGGCACGTACCTAAAGGCCGAAAGGCTGTACCTATAAAACCAAAATTAAAACCTCACCGCCGACTCCCCTTTCTTTTTAGGGTTCTCCTTTGCTTCCTAACTCCGATACTGTATCATGGATTCATCATCACCGCCGCCATCATCTTCTCTGCAGCTAGCAATGGCGGCTCTAGTCGGTGCCTCACTAATGGCAATTTCTGCATTTTTCATTCACAAGCGCTCCGTCGACCAAGTCCTTGATCGCCTCATCACCATCCGCCGCAATTCTCTTCTCAAAGAAAAGGAAAAGGAAACCGTTGCAGTTGATGATAAAAATCATGATGAAGATGAAGAGCACGGATCAGACGGTGAACTGATTCTTATTGACCGGAAAATACTTGTGTCGCATTCCTTGGATGATGATACTGCAATTCCAAGTTATAGGAGGATGTCGTCTTCCATGCCCAATGTCGTGTTGATCAATGATTGGTTCGATGAGGAATCAATGAGGTTTGGCCTTGGTTCTCACCGAGAAGACAATAACCTCAATTTCATTCCCTTAGGGCTTCCGCCTCTGCATACGGTTCCAAGACAAGGTATTACTTATGTTTCTTTCGTGAGACTCGTAAATTATTTATATGCAGACTGAGGAGATTATTGCCCACAGTGAAAACCTTTACTGTTACTTCTTATGCTAACAACTTTAGTTAATTTTGTTTTATCGCTGGTGTGATTGGCATAGTTTATTGTAACAATTTAGGGAGAAATGGTTCTATTGGATTTTCTTCAGCTGGGCAAGCCTTTTATATTTTTTCCCTCTGTGCTATGTGCAGGTGATGATAAGACTCTGAACTACTCTAGTTCTCTTAAAAGACTGGCATCTATGGGCAGGTTAATGACTCCAAGGTCACCAAGTGGTAATGCCTTTGATTATTCTGGGGATTCTGAAGATGAAGGAACGGCACTTGCTGATGAAGATACCACTATTTATTCTCAGAATGTGGATTCTTCAGCTGATTATATAAATGTATGTGCCTATTGGGTTCAAGCTTTACAGTCTTTCTAATTATTAATATTTATTTCTTGAATTATAGCATCCAATTTGCAAAGATTATAATGCAATTGCTTGTTGCTCATGCTATTGATTAGATGGTAATGTGTGTTTCTTATGTGACTGTTTTAGAAAGAAAATAAACCATTAGTATCCCTTTTCTCTTGGACTGGTAATTTTTGCACGCACATACATTATTCAAGTTGTTGAAAAATTAGTTTACTTAAAAAGAAAATATTTAATTAAATTTATCAAGATAATTTTAATGAAGCGAAAATATTAAATATGTCAAGTGACAAACTTAGCATTAATTTTCATCATATTTGTTTTTTCAAATAATCAGCTTCTGATGATTATTTATTTACTTTCAAACAGGTTGCTTATTTTAATAATTTAAAAGAAATTAATTGAATAAACATTTAGAGGCAGGCAAATAAAAAAAAAATGCTAATTGACTTGAGGATTTATGTGTATAAATGAAAAAAAAATTCCTCAAGGTTTTTTTTGTCTTTTTTCATTATGTGTTGGTACTCATTTGAGATGGTCAGGCTATCATAAAATCATATCATGAAAAGCAAGGTTTTTTTCATGTATTTACCTCCCTTTTTCTTTCTTTTTGTTCCTTTTCTTGGCATCTTAGTTAGATTTTTTTTTAAATCTATATTTGTTATGTTAATAAATAATCAAATGGGATAAATATTTATTAATCATCACAATTCAATAAAATAGAATTAGAGGCATTTAGATCTTATAAAAGTTTAATAGATAATTCTATCATTAAACTAAAATAATAAAGGTACTTTTGTTGAATCAAATATAATCTTTTAGCATGAATACGAAATAACCTTATTAATATGTTATTGGACTCAATCTTATACATCCATAAACTAGCATTGAAGAAAGTAAGAATCCTAAAATATTGAGTATGAGAGTTTTAGTGTAAATAATATAGAGTTATATTCTAATAATTCTTATTAGTCATTTAGATAGAGTGTCATTATCATCAAAAGACTACTGCTAAAGGAATTGCTCGTGCACTGGATTGAGCTAGATTGATCAGGTGCTTGGACTTTAGAAGTCCTATTTATCTAAAAAATTCAACCTCTTTCTCCAAGCCCTTTTTCTATGTTAGGCAAGCTTGGGTACAAGGTGTGAACACATGCTCTCTCATGGTTTGTGGCTGCTAACTCTATTCATTCTACTCAACCTCCTCATTGAAAAGAGATTGATCCTCTTCACAAATAAAGAGGGTTATCCCATTGGAAAGATGTTGATATTGGTTGACAAGGGTGTGTAAGTCATGTTATACGATTGAACAACCAGTCCGTAATTATCTATTGACCATTAGGCTTGGGAATGGTGGTGCACATTTATAGAACTAGCACTCACCTCGCTTGTCGATCTTCCTATCCTACATAGGTTTCTTCTCTTCAATTTTTGAAAGAGGCATTATTATCTCGGATAGTCAGACCTAGACAAAGCTCAAGTGATTTAGGGCTTTTACTAAAAAAAAAAGATGGTATAGTTTGCCAGGTAATGGTAGTGAGCCTTGGAGGTAATGAGAAGCAACCTTTTATAATGGTCTTGATAATGGTTAGATTTTAGTTAGCTAAAGTAATTAATATTCCCATAAGTCCTGAATTTGCTTTTGTGTAGGTCACTTAGGTATACAAATGGTCAACCTTCTAGGAAAAAAAATACACACAATAAGTTAGTTAGGATATTAAAAGACTTTCTAAAATTAATTGCTAAAGGTACAATAGGCAATGAATTTTTTTAATTACTATAGTGTTTTAGGGTTATATTGTAGAAATAACCCTTTAAGTGTTACCTGCTTAGATTGACATCCCTTCAATTAATGTTTTTTTCTCCAACACGTGAATTATATAGGGTGTTTGAATTTACATCCATTCTATCAAATTATCTATTTAACCTGTTAAATGATGTGAAAATCATGATTTTCACTCTATTATCTAAATGATGTCGATAAAGTAAAAGTAAAATTAGTTTTTCCTCAATCTTAGATACCAAGGTCCAATATACCACAATCAAATTCAAGATCCTTTCTTTCAATTGCTACCCATCAAAAGCCAAATCCAGATCTCACACGAATCTAAATAGCCATATTACTATTCAAAAACCCAGATACCTACATCTACACAGAAAGTTGAATGAGCAAATACAAAATGATTGCAAACATGTTTATTCCAGAACAACTTAGGTCTGGGACATGAGTAAACTCTATTATTGAAATAGCAAAGAGATGATTGAGTGTCAATAAATAGTTTATGTTTCTTGGTCTCTAATTTATTGGCGACTTCTTTTGAAGTCATCCAAGTGGAAAACGATCGTGTTTGGGGAAGGACTTTGTCTATCAGCTTGAAGGTGATACACTTGCACAACTTGAAGGTCCAGCTGAAAAAAAATATTAGATGTTTGTTTTCATAAAAGTGCTCTATTTCTTTTTTTTCTTTCAATCTAATGATATTATACTCCTAGACATGACCTAAAAAACATGAATTTAGGGATTTCTTTTCTAAAAAAACTCTTGTGTTCAACACATAAAGAAGAATATGTACACAATTATGTCTAAGTGCTCCCACGAAACCACTATGTTAACAACATATGAGTTTTCTTTGAAGACACTAGCAATCAATTGAGAAATTATAAACAAAAAAATTAGCTAGTAAAAAATAGGAAAACTCTTGTTAAAAGGATAGATATATATTAGAAAATAATTAAGATGATAAGTAAGGAAATCATGTCTTTTACATCTATGAGATTTTTGTGTTAGATTATGACTTCAAGGTAGTTGAAAGAAAAATGAAAGGAGCCTCAAATGAAAAAAAAAAAGTAAAAATAAAAACTTTGAGGTCACGTAGTGGGAGGGAAAGGAGAGTTTAATTTGTTTTGAATTAATTGACACAAAGACCAAATTAAATTAAATATATAATAAGAATATTTTGGTCAAATCAAATGTTTCAATAGAGTTCATGCTTTTACGTATAGTCATGGATGAGGAGTGAAAATGCTTTAGATTATGTTGTATTGTAGTTCCCAATGCTTTAAAAACCTATTTATTGACTTGAATTGATTACTTTGTCATTTAGAGTGAATTTTCACTAATGATCATGGAAGCCAAGTCCCAACTCCACCCTACAAATTGTTTTGTGGTTTGTTGGCTGCCATGTGCATATGATTTGTGATAATGTTGGTTAAGATAGGTCAACAAAAACATCATTTTTGGCTAATATGTGTTCATATTAGTAAATTGCTATGTGTCTTTTTCCTTGCCATGTATTGATTATTTAAAGTTTTGTGAGCCTTTTTTATTTTTTACTTTTGGAGTGCCATTTAAAAAAGCATATTCAAATAAGTGCATAATTATTGCTAATGGGTTTGCAGGATATTGATCCAAAAATTCAAAATTCTACCGCTCTACAATTTAGTTATGTTGATAGTACAAATAGTGTTCCCGGCCAAAATTTTGAACAACATGGTGACAGAAAGGGACATGCAACTTCAG
Organism: Populus trichocarpa; assembly: GCF_000002775.5. NCBI lineage: Eukaryota > Viridiplantae > Streptophyta > Magnoliopsida > Malpighiales > Salicaceae > Populus > Populus trichocarpa. The sequence continues at coordinate 6,322,768 of NC_037294.2, read as the reverse complement.
GTCATCAAGTGGGAAGCAATCCCGTTATTGCTACCATGATTTTACCTCAACGAACTTCTGTACCTGGTACTCTTTTTCTAGTCCTTTCTTGAGATCTTTGTTTTTGCTTTCATAGAGTGTTTTCTCTATATTATGTGTTGAATAGTTTATTGGCTTTCTTTTCTCAAAATATATTATTGTTATAAATAACACCATTTCTACCGCCGCCGCTACTGCCACCACCACAGATACAATAATTACTCCTATCGTTGTCACCACCACCACCACCACCACCACCACCACCACCACCATAGATACAATAATTATTCTTATTATTGTTATTATCATTACTACAACACAAACATCATTGTGAAATTGTTAACACCACTTTCTACCATTGTCACGATCACAATCTTTGATGGAGTAGTTTTTTAATTATTATTACAGTAATGTAAATTAAAATTTCATTTTCTCTTCGCAAGGAATGTAACAATTCATAGAGTCATTTATCTCACTGTGTTTCTCAATTTGGCTTTAGAGGGATAATAATGTTAGGCAAAAAGATGTCTTTCCTAAAACTCAAAGCAACACCTTTTCCAATTCTCGTTTTAGTGGCAGTTCCTGTGGTAGAAGTTCTTCCATACAATGCCATGGTTGTCTTAATAGGGGTTATATTGTAGCTAATTGTCACAACTCACCTTAGCTTTAGAGTATGAATATGAGAATAATGACATAAATGATTGTGACAGCTCAAGTTTATTTTACTTAATATGTAATTGTTAAACTGAATGTCTACATAGAATGTTTATATGTATGCATCCAAACAAATAAAATGGAAAATCCTAATGAATGTACGAAAGCATAGGAAAACTAAAATTATTAAACAAACCCTAGATTTCCTTCTAAAATAAATAGTCCTAAAAAATATATCATATGGGCCTGCATCAATGATTCATGTGGACAATTTTGATCGTGAGTTGATGGAGAATGTGGAGATAAATGTGAGGTGATTGCAATCTGGTTGGTGACTTATTGAGTTGGTTCTTCTCTCATCAGATACTTCTCTCCTGATGCAATAACCTGAAAAATTCTAACCAATCTTTCTTGATCAAGGTGATCAAAGATCAGTGTGAGATTGCAAGAAAACTTTTTCAAGCCCACGAGTAAGATAGCAAGCTTATGTGCTCATCTTTATGGTTTTTATTTGAATTATTTCTTCTTCTTTCTCAATGTCTTAAGGTGGTTTAAATATTTTCCTTTTTGTTTGAACGATTATTTTGACCTTTTTTCAACTAGCAGGAAACAAAAGGTGAGGGATATTTTTTTCTTATGGTTTTGGGTGATACACCTGATTTTCATGTGCTTTTTTATGGGATTTATGAATGGAACTTAACAAAAGAGGTGCAAATCCAAACACAGATAATTCATCTTTTGAAATAATAATAATAATAATAAAAATGTTTAGGGGGAGGCGATCCCAACAGCCAATATTTCAGGGGATCTTTGTACAAATTAACCTTTGATATTGACATATGTTCTCTTTCTCCCTAAATATTTCTACTCAGAGTCAATAAATATTGAAGAGGAAGAAGTGCGTAAGATGATTCGTGAATGTTTGGATCTGAGAAATAGTTATCTTTATACGGAAAAGGTCGCTCCATGGATGAAGCATTCTGTGGAAGAATCTACTGCATCAGAGGTGAATACTGATCACTTTGAACCTTTTCCAGCAACTTCAGTAAGTTACTTTCAGCTATTAATTTGAAATTCTCCACAAATATCATTAGTTACATTTTTTTTTTCTTTCCTTTTTTCTCTCTTAAATTTTTTCCCCTTTTAGTCCAGTGGAGCCGTTCTTCTATCCACAAAGCTCTTTTAATATTTCTTTTGATCATTTATCTTAAACTCTTGTGCAGCATTGCTTTAGGATGGAAGATGGAGTTGTTCATGTTTATGCCAGTGAACATGGTATGTAGTAACAGAGTATTATTCATTTTGATCAATCATTGTTTATACACTGGTGACTCTGAAGTTTAAGAAATTGGGAATGGCTTTGAACCTCCTTTTCAAACTATGCTTAAACAGTCTCCTGATAGCATTATCCTAGGACATAATTATTTGATCCAACTTGGTATCTGATGGGCCTTTGAATTGTGATCTTTGGATTCAAATCCCAATATATTTTCCAGTTCATAAGTTTGTTCTTGTAAAATGTCTTTGACAATGCTCCCATAAAACCAACCAATGAACTTGTTTCACAAAAGGAACATCTATCTGAATTTGACTCATGTTTCTCAGGTTAGCAATTGTTAGACTTGGAGCACATTTGTTAATCACAAAAATTGTATTAGATTTTCATGTTGAGTTGTTTGATCACGTTTCATGTTGGTGCTTCATATGTGTAATTCTTGCTGAAATGATTGTTAAGGGTGTGTTTGTTTAAGAGGTGCGCTGCACAGCACACCTTACAAACAAACACTCTCTAAGTTGGGTCACCACTTCCATATGTTAGCACTGGCTGTGTAGCATTTCCTATGTAGGATTATCCATAGAGAGAAATTGTTTAAATTACTTTTGGGTCTTGGACGTTTCGTTGTAGTTATATGCTAGTCACTGAATTCTTATGCTGTGGTAAAACATTAGTCCTTCCATACTCAATTTGTTTCAGTTCAAAATATACTCCACGGGTGTAGGGTTCAAATTCTACTAATACCTCAAAAAACTTGAAATTAATTTACCCAGAGCTCTTTTGGGCCTACATTGTATGATGTGGCCATGAGATCCAACTTGGAAGTAATAGCTTCTGGAACCCAAACTGAAAAAATGACTTGAAGGTAGATATACTCATGAAGAAAACATCTGGGTCATGGCTATTCTGCACATTTTTAAAGATCAAGTTTTTCTGAGACGGTATTTATTTTTTTAAATTTCGAAAGTTGTTACTTTATTAACTTTTTAGCATGTTTCTAATCAAGGATTTTTTAAATTTTAATCCAGATACTGTAGAACTTTTCCCTGTTGCTAGTGCAACCGCCTTTTTCACTGATATGCATCATGTCTTAAGAATCATGTCTATCGGAAATGTTCGCTCTGCATGCTATCTCAGGCTACGATTTCTCGAGGAGGTAATTTTCTTCAAACCTCCTTCTGGACTCGTGTTATTAACTTCAGCTTGTAACTTATATCTGCACACTATACAGAAATTCCGCCTTCATCTGTTAATAAATGCAGACAGGGAATCCATGGCTCAGAAGGGTGCACCCCACCGTGATTTCTACAATATCAGAAAAGTCGATACACATGTGCATCATTCTGCTTGCATGAACCAGAAGCATCTCTTGCGTTTCATCAAGTCAAAACTTAGAGAAGAACCAGATGAGGTACATCCCAATTTCCCACCAATTTGACCATGTAAGTTGTTTGCTTTGGTGATGTAAGACAACTTAGGATTTTTGGTGAACTAGGGATTCTAGGTGGAGATCAAGGTAAGGGCTTGATGTATGTGGAATTGAGATTGATTAATGATGTGTTAATTGGAGGATTTGGGACTGTTACTGTAAAGGTGAATGGTAATCCGAGATCACTGTAGCAAGCAAAGAGAAGAACAAAAGTGTGAAGGACAGCTCAGCTTTTAGATTTCTTTCCTACTGGTGTTTTATCAGGCTTGGAAAATGGAGAAGGTGCTCCTTGTACCGCATAAGTGCTTGATTTATATGCACCAAAAGGCCTAATAGTCTTAAATTAAATGGGAAAGGAAAACACACATAATAGTAAAATCCTAATTAATATTTTATCTGTAAATAGGACTAGACCACATTTATAAGAAAAAAAATATTCATAACAATTCTGCCTCGAACAACAGATTATTCATAACTTAAACTCAAACACTGAACCTGTCATTAAAACTTGTTCTTAGACTAGAAACCTCTTGATAAAGAATTAGGTTCCCTTTGGTATGACTTTTGCAAATATATTTAAGTTGCGTTTTAACTTTTGATTCAAAAAAAGTCATAAATACATTTAAAAATAACTTTTGACTTAAATAAAAAAGTTTACAAAATTGAATCATAATTTTGCTTCATTCAAACGTTAAAGTTCTTAACTTTGAAATTATTGATTTTAACTTATACTACTCCAAAATGTTGTTGAGTCTTCTTTTTTTGCAAAACATGCTTCTAATTTGACCCCTTTTTATCACAGGTTATTTTTGAAAAGTAACTTCTGAATTATGACTCAAAAGTCAAAAGTTATTTTTCACAAGCCATGCCAAACAGACTCTAGTTCTAACTAAGATAACTTGGTTTTGATTTTTCCAAGGTACATGTGTCTTCTATAACCATAAAGTGTGCCATCAATTCTTCCTTTTATTTTTTACTTCAGAAAACTTGATGTTGAGTTTTTAAGTGTGGTAATATAAAGCTCTTAACACTTTGACATGTGCTGATTCAGTTGATGTTATCTTTACCAAAGATTGAGGAGACCGTGGAATGAATTGTTGATAATTCTGAAGTTTTATAAAGTTGTGAGAGGAAGATATTGCACCGTATTCCCTTTGTCACCAACAATTTCATTGGCAATATTGTGCTTCTATTTTGCTAACTCCATTCTATTGACTATGCTTGACAGTTCTGTTCAATAGCGCTTTTATCATCTTCGCTTTCTGGTGGCTGTATGTGCTATTCCAGCTGTGTTTGTCTTAGATTTGATGTAGCTTGAACCTTTTTTTTCCCCTTCATGTCAAACTGCTTGGTTTGCTTCCTTATCAAAGGAACACTTTTCTCTTGAGTTTTGTAATTGCAATTGCTTTAAAAATTAATTTGCAATATTCTCTAAGGAGTCTTCTATTTCTTTAACTAATTTTTCATCTACATTGCTATAGAACTGGACATCCATTTGACAGTAGTTATTGTAGATATCTTGCCTCTTAAGAGAAAGCATTGCAGAAATAACACTTTGCTGATATAGCAAATAAGGCAGATTCTTTAATCATGATTACATTATCCAACAAACACCAATATTTGATAGAGCACTTCCATTGTGACTTGATGCAATTGATCTAATAAAACTTGGGTTGATTGAATGAATGACTCCTTATAAGACACCTTAACAGGATTATACATTCCTAATATTGCCACCTGCAGCATTTATTGTGTTCAAACTTTATGTAATTAATTTAAAACCTGGATGCTGGAGAAAGAAATAAAAGAGGAGGTATCACTTTATCTTTGATACGAAATTGATGTGGGACAATTTAGATTTTGTGTACCACAAAATATTTTTGGTGAGCTAGGTTTGGAGAAGTTGAGCTTTTAAGTTGGAATCAGGATTGAGGTTTGATGTGTGTAGAGTTGGGATGTGTGTAGAGTTGGGATTGATTAAGGAGGGTTTGAGATTGTTGTTTTAGTTGTGATAAGTAATCCGAGATTACTAATAGCAAGAAGAAAGGGAAGAAGCAGAACACTGAGGGCCGCAACCCTCAAACTAAACAAAAATAAGCATAACTATATTTTTCAAAGTCCCTTCCTATTAACATAGAATAGGTGCTTCCGTTTTATGCACGTAAAGGAAAGCAGACATAACAGAAAATTTGTAATTGATACTTAATTGATACTCTAAATCCCAAATAAGACTAGACCCTGTATCAAATTTGAACTAGTTCTTTTTAGCAAGAATATGCAGAAATTACATTTCTTCCCTGCTTACACAATTTTCCCATAGCCGAAATTCAACCCCTACAGTAAGAAACCTATTATTGAAACATATTTGTAGAAGAGGAAACCTCTTTGTTGATCAATCCAAAGTAAATAGAACTTATGTAACAATAGCTCAGGTGCGTTATCATTTAGTTAGATAATTTTTTGTTTATTTTCTTTCTTTCAATGTTATCTTTAGATGCCTTTTATTACGTGCTAAGTACATTGGTTTTGCAGGTTGTTATATTCAGAGATGGAAAATACATGACGCTAAATGAAGTTTTTGAGAGTTTAGATTTGACTGTGTATGTATTATGTTCTATTGATATCCTATTTGATTGGGTGTATATGTTATGTTTTTATCAATATCCTCATTGTGAGGAATGATTTTGATATAGCATTTTAAACTTGCATGTCAGGTATGATTTGAATGTTGATTTGTTGGATGTCCATGCTGATAAGAGCACCTTTCACCGTTTTGATAAATTCAACCTCAAATATAATCCTTGTGGACAAAGCAGACTCAGAGAGATCTTTTTAAAGCAGGATAATCTCATTCAAGGTTATTAGTGTAGTACTTACAGCCATTCTAATAAATTGCTACATAATTGTTTTCTTCGACTAGGCCATTTTTGCGAGCGATGTCTTTGTTCTGATGTTTGTTTTCACTGCATGTATTTGACTTCTTTTTGAACTATTGGTACTTGCTTAATTGTGTTAAATATTTTGAGTTGTAGGAACTGTTCTGTGGTTGCTCTTTTTTTTTGGTACTTGAAGACATCTAATGAAGTGAATTTCTGTGTTCAATTAGATTGTTTTTGACAGAAAAAAAAGTGTGTGCTGACTTTAACTGAATTATGATAGGACGTTTCTTGGCTGAAGTAACAAAAAGAGTTTTATCAGATCTTGAGGCAAGCAAATACCAGGTTTTGCTTCGCAATCCAGTGCTTGTCTATTCTTTTAGTTTTTCCATTTCTTTTTCCTGAAAGATAATGCCTTACATTCTAAGGAGCACCTGTGTTTCATATTTTGTCTCTTTGTGGACCCTTTGTGCATTGATATCCTGCTATCCTACCTGAACAATTGTTTTCTCATTCTTCAGTCATTCAAAGTATGTGCACAAATGTTGTGTACTGTACACAAAGTAGGAAAGGGAGTTTTCTTCTTCTTATATTTTTGGCAGCATTTATATGCAACTGGAAAAAAAAAATCTCTTCACAAGTTCTCTCCCTCTCATTTTCTGCATGTACGTCCGTAAGCTCCCTGTAAGTTCTAGAAACTGATTTCAGAGGCCAAAATCTTGATTCATGTGCAATGAAATCTTTTTCTAGCTGCTCAAGTTTGAGCAAGTATTTGCATGGTTTTTTGGCTCTGCATCAATGAACCTTTTGTTGCTCTTGGATGCTGTATGGCATAAGGCTTTTTTATTTTGATTTTATTGACATTTGGATCTTTTAGCGGTCGGGGGAAATTATATGTCACGGTTTTTAGTTTGCCTTGGGAAGTTTTTTGATGTATATCAGTGGTGAATGAAGATGCTCAAAAGATTTATATAAAAACTGGACAAAAAAATATACCTTACTATTTCAGGACAGCTTTGGAATTATTTGCAATATGCTTAGGAATTCTATAGGCATATTTAAACTATCCTTTTTGTTGGTCCTCAACAATGGACATTACTGGTTTGGGCACTATGTAAAACTAATTTGGGCTCTCCTTTAGTCCCTAATAAGCCATAATGTTAGGCAGGATGGCAGTTTCAGAGGTATCATCACCAATGTTGCTAGCCTGTAATTGTCAGTTTGGCTGCTGGTTGCTTTTACAGTCTGCCTTTTGTTTTTCTCTCTTGTCATGCTCTGGATCAACTCCTTTTTTTTCTCATGTTGCCAGGGCTGGCTTAGGCTGCCCCCTTGCAACTATGCTCACGCCCATTGATGATAGTTGCATCTCTTGCCACAAGCCATTAGTCACACTCGTCAGGCTCCCTTACATGTTCTCTGTTATCATTTGATTATTTTGTATCCAATGATTATGAATTGCTACAAATAGCTGTAAGCTCAGTTATTGACTTAAGTTCTAATAAAAACATTTTTATTATTATTGACACCAAAATTTGTTATCCAATAAACTCAGATGGCCGAGTATAGAGTATCCATATATGGGAGAAAACAAAGTGAATGGGACCAGTTGGCAAGTTGGTTCATTAATAATGCAATTTACAGTGAGAATGCTGTTTGGTTGATCCAGGTAATTTTTAATGCTGTGCCTTTTCTTATGGAAGCTGCATTGTTATGTGTGTTTAGCCATTCATCCACCCAACTAATTAGAGTGGCCACTCCTGAGCATGATGATTCATACCATTAGAATGTATTTGCTCAGAACTTTGGACCATGAGAAACTTATTTAAACACAAGATAGTTTATATTAGGAAGAAAAAATTGTTTATATTGGAACAAAAGATTCTAAGCCTTTTTTTTTAGTAAATCGAAGTCTTGAACTATCATGTGGCATTGTTTATCTATTGTTAGAAATAAGTTGACAAAATTGAATATGTTGCATCAGTATCACTTGGAGCATCACTGTTCTAGGCAAATTTAAGTGTTCTAGAATCAAGTCCTCACTGGTAACAATTCATGAGTTTGCTTGGAGTGAAATCTTTATTGGGTTTTCCCGTTATCTTCACCACTTTTTTTTTCCTTTTTAATAAAAATCTTGTTCGAGCAGCTTCCACGGCTTTACAATGTATACAAGCAAATGGGAACAGTTACTTCGTTCCAGAATATTCTTGATAATGTTTTCATTCCACTATTCGAAGTTACAATCAATCCGAGCTCCCATCCTCAACTACATGTTTTTTTAATGCAGGTAAATTTATCTCATAGTTTCTCTTATTTGAACATATTGTATATCCGTAATAATTTGATTGGCATGTAGTTTTTAGTGGATATAGTTAGGAAGTTCATGTTTTCCTCTTTGGTCCAACAAACATGATTTTTTAAAAAAATTTATTTCTTTATCTCTGCTGTGCTTTTGCTTGTGTAATTCACAACCCATTTATTAGAAAAAGGTCTGCCTCAACATGCTGAAATGTTAGAGACCATCCTCTGAGAATTAAATTAATGCTCTTATCTTCATGCAGGTTGTGGGATTAGATATTGTTGATGATGAAAGCAGACCAGAAAGGCGTCCAACTAAACACATGCCAAAGCCAGCTGAATGGACCAATGAGTTTAATCCAGCATATTCCTATTATGCATATTACTGTTATGCGAACTTGTATACTCTTAACAAGGTGTGCATTGCTTGCTACTTTTTGGTTTCTTTAACAATGCTTTATGTAGCTTGTTTTTGTCTAGTTATTGGGTGTATTAATGTTGATACAAGTTCAATGTTATAGCAAGCTCCATAGTAGTACGATAGTTTCTACTCTCAACGGTGAGTTTGGCCTGGTGGTAAAATAGAGGAATGGTTTTTGCTACAATTGTTCCCCCTTTTTGGTTCGTTCAGTTAGGGAAAGGGAGGGAATTTCACCCAGTTGAGGGGGGCTGGTTGAAATTTCAACAACATAATCTCTTTTAGCTTTTTTTTCTTTCCTTTTTTTGTTTGTTTGTCTCCTGTTTTCCATTGCACCTCTTCTCAATATCTCCTTTCTACTACTGGCAACCTGTCTCTTCAGAAACACAATGAAACATCTTTGAGAAAGGTATACCACTAACAATTAATTGAATGTTTATCCCAGATTTTTACCTCATTAAAGAATTTGACTTAAGTTGCCTTGCTGTATAGTTGGCTGATGCATGTAGTCTATAACTTTTGCATGATGATCTCCAGGATATGTGGTGATATATAAAGCAAATTATAGTACTGGACTTATTAATTCATCAAGTTCATTTATCAAAATAACCAGAAAAGGCCATTGTCAAATTATGGTCCTACTGAAGTGGGATGGAAACTTTTGAGACAGTCCTCTCAGCATTTTTAATGAAATGGATGCTTACAAGATTGAACATGCTGCTTGTGTTGCAAGCCCCAAGATCTCACCACGCAATATCCCCTATTCTTACCAGAATGCTCGATAAATTTGTTGCCTCAATTTCATTTTGGCAGGAGGAATGTTTTTGAGTAATTACTTAACAGGTTGATTTGCCTAGGACAAATGCATTAGTCAAGAACTCATTTGGTTAATTTTGTTGGATGGCAATGTTTGTTTTATTTGTTTGTCTATTACACCTTCATGTTGCTCTTTCTTGGAAAATAGAAAATAAAAGGAGGTAAAACCTTTTATGCTGATCATGTTCCAATTGTTTTGTTCTCCAACTTTTCCAGCTTCGCGAATCAAAAGGATTGCCTACAATCAAATTTCGTCCACACTGTGGAGAGGTTATTGCTCTTCTTGATCTTTCTTTTATTTTTGCTTGGATTGCTGAGCTGCTGACGATCAGTACAATATGCAGGCTGGTGATGTTGACCATTTGGCTGCTGCATTCCTTCTATGCAATAATATATCTCATGGGATCAATTTGCGGAAATCCCCTGTCTTGCAATATTTGTATTACCTTGCTCAGGTTAGCTCCACTTGACTCTGGGAAACATGCAGTTGAAATAATGGAATATGCTTGTGATTTGCAACGAAACATTGTATTATCAGGAAGAAATCTTCTTCCATTTAGCATCGTTGTATTATTTTGCATATCTTAATATATGTTCCTGTTGCTAGGGGAAAAAACTGTTATCTGCCATCTAATATCCTAGAGACACATGTTTATGTTCTTCATTTGACTTTGCACTAGTGCTTCACCTTAGTGAAATTACTATTGATTTTGAACTTCCTAGTCCTTTCTCTTTTAAAAAACTCCAGAGTAGAAATATTTTCCTTTTCTTTTCTTTTATTTTCTTTTCTTTTCTGTCATCTTGCATCTTATGCAGTTGTATATCCATAAGTTGGAAAATGCTCCGATGATTAACAACTGTCACTTTTATTTCCAGATTGGATTGGCTATGTCACCATTGAGCAATAATTCCCTTTTCCTGAACTATCATCACAACCCATTTCCTATATTCTTCCAGCGTGGCTTGAATGTTTCTCTCTCAACTGATGACCCCTTGCAAATTCATTTAACAAAAGAACCATTAGTGGAAGAGTACAGTGTTGCAGCAAAGGTTCGGTAGTTCCATATTTATTATTTGTAATTTCAGTTGTAGTGGTGCATGCTATAGAATTCTGTTCTTTTTTCAGGTATGGAAGCTCAGTGCATGTGACCTATGCGAGATAGCGAGAAATTCTGTTTATCAATCTGGATTTTCCCATGCAGCAAAGGTGAGAAAATTGAAAAATAGGAGAAACGAATGTTGGTAGTAAACATGTTTGTGAGAAGAAAAAATAAATGTTCATTCAAGTATCCAAAGTAAACTCTACTGTTATGAGAAACTCATGGCATTAGATTTAAAGGATAACTCTCAAATACAGTTAAACCTCTATAAATTAATACTCTTGGAACTGTGAAAATTTATTAATTAATCGAGATATTATTTAAACTTCAAATTTAAGTTGGGACTGAACGAAAATATTATTCAAGGTTATTAATTTATCGAGGTTATATTTTAAGTATTTGAAAGGACATTTATTTTCATTACAAGTTTAAAAGAATTATGAGTGATATTTTGTTTTTAAAGCACCATATAGCTTTGTAGAGTAAGGTTCAGAGGATCCTTCTTTGGGTTTATACTGCAGTTACATTGGTTGGGTAGCAAATATTTTTTGCGGGGGCCAGAAGGAAACAACATTCACAAGTCAAACGTACCCGATATAAGGATTGTCTTTCGACACGAGGTATGTTTTTAAAGTATCTGGTAACTTGCTATGCAATCTTATCATGGCTAATGATTGAGAGATATGCAGACATGGAAAGAGGAGATGCAGTATGTTTTCTTGGGGATTGACAAATTTCCTGAAGAACTAGATTTCTGAGTGCGGTGTTGAAGAATGAAGCAATTCATAAATAGTCTCATATGCACAAGTGGGAAATTCTATCAGCATCCTTGGATGAGTTGGATTTAGCAATTTTACCGAGCAACCAATGGCAATAAAGCAGAATGTTAAATAGCTTTTCAGGGTTGATGAGGCAATTTTATGTAGCACTATCGTATTGGTTCTGCAGGCATTCATGTTGAAACGAGCAAGTTTGCCTTTGCCTTTTCTTTTTCTTTTTCTTTTTCAAAACAATGTATTTTACTCCTTTTTTTAAATAAATAAAAAAAAAAAAACAAGCTGTGAGTCTTAATTTCTAAAATAGTGGAATGAAATTTTTTGTTTAGGGACTCGTAGCATCAAGTATTTTGATCTGTAGTATCTCACGGTTGAGTACCTTTTAGCAAAGAAAACCTTTTTTTTAAAGGACATGCATGATTTCTTATGAGTCATCGTCTAAAGACTTTTCCATGATGAAAAAAATCAGGAGCTAAAATATGTATTGCAAATTAAAAAAAAAACGTTTTTTCTTATTTACTTTTAATTAATGTGTGTTGCTAAAATATACAGAGCAACAAAAGATCAATAATAAAATAAAATTGTACATGGAAATGATGGGGAGGGGGAAATAGAATTCTGTTTTTTTTTTTTTTTCCTCCCAAAAATGGAACAAATATGTAAACGAAAAAGGTGTAGGCTTGTAGTTGTAGGCACTAGGGCTGCCTGGCTTGGTCGCAGGACTTCATGAGGGCCTGGCCTGAATGCTGTGAGGTTTTTAATAAGAGAATAAAACAGCGAGTGGACAATGCATCGCCCCCCAGCCTTTGCCATTTTCAAGCTTTCCTTGCTTACTAGGTTCACCCGCACTAATGCAGGTTAGGTTAAATTTCAAGTGTTGTAAATGTTTTTTGAAAAAGAAAAAAATTTATGACTTGGGTTAAATAAATTGGTTTTATTTAAATTAGATAATAAAAAAAACAACAATAACAAATAAATATTTAAAAAAAAAAACGTGATCATGATAATCTAGATTATTTTTTAAATGAGACCGAGTCAATTATTAATTTATTAAATATGAAATGATGAAATGAGGTAAAAAAAAATGATCTAAAACACATGGCTTAGTCAACCTGAGTTAGCATGATAAATCTATAACCCTAGTAGTCAAGATTGAGCCAACTTAGGTTATCTCATCAAACCTGCAGCTCAAGTCATAAGATTTAGATAATCCGATAGAAAAAAATAAAGAAAATCAATGTCAACCAGCGTTAACTTCTCGAACCTGTGATCTAGGTCATTAGACTCGAAGCACCATATCTGAAAAAATTATGAAGCCCAATTCTCAATCAATTAAATGTTGAAAGATGAAATTAAAAAAATAATTTCAATTATACAAAAGGATTCAAAACAAAAATTGTAATAAAAAGAACGAGGAATAAAATTGATATATAAAATAAATTCAATTATACAAAGGATTCAAAAAAAATTATAATTCAAAAAATAAGGATCAAAATTGATATATAAAATAAATTTTAGTTTGGCCACTAGGAGGCGCCACATGCATCTCCTGAAGGGCATAGGTTCTTCCCACACAAATACGCACGTCAACCACACAAACGCACACGTCAACCACTTTTTATTTTTTATATTTACTCAAATACCAAATTTACCCTCAGTTGATACGGTAATAACAAAAAATACCATTATGAAAATATAAAAAAGACTTTGGGTGCTGATTTTAAAATTTTTTCTTTGAAGGACATTTTGGTCGTTTCACCATGATTTTTATTTTTTTTATTTTTATATTTAATTAAATACCAAAATTTCCCTCAGCTAACTTGATAATAACAAAAAAAAACCTTTGTGAAAATAAGAAAAAGACCTTAGACACTAGTTTTAAAATCTTTTCTTTCAAGAGCATTTAGTTGCTGCATTGTGCTTTTGAAATGAAAAAAAAATAACTTATTTATCCCTGATTAATTTAATAATAATTAATGAGTCTTATAAAAAGACTTCAATACCCCCACAACCTATTCAATATTTTTAGGTGTGAAGGACAAATATATTATTAAACAATTCCAATGAATAATGCAAACGAGTTTATGTATACAATGTTTTTCCTTATCTAAATGGCTTTTGTTAATATATTTTTTAGAGGACTTCCAAGGGTGTGGTGCTTGGTCTTCAATCTTCATTATTTCTCTCACGTGTTTTTATTTTTTATTTTTATATTTAATCAAATATCAAATTGCTCATCAGTTAATTTGATAATAACAAAAAAATCTTTGTGAAAATAAAAAAAAGACCTTGGACACTAGTTTTAAAATCTTTTCTTTCAAGGGCATTTTAGTTGCTGCATTGTGCTTTTAAAATGGAAAAAAAAAACTTATTCATCCCTGATTAATTTGGTAATGATTAATGAGTTTTATGAAAAGATCTCAATACCCCCCAATAATCAGTTCAATATTTTTAAGTGTGAAAGAAAAATACATCATTATACAATTCCAATAAATAATGCAAATGAGTCTATGGATAGAATGTTTTTCCTTACCTAAATGGCTTTGTTAATAATTTTATTTAGAGGACTTTCAAGGTGCATACTTGGTATTCAATCTTCATTATTTCTCTTATGTATAAAATGAATAACTTGATGGATTCTTTGGTACAATTTACCTTATGTCCTTCACTAAATGATATTTGAAGAAAATTAATATAGAAATTACTTAAAATATTATTAATTATAAATATATTAAAATAAATATAAAGCAAATTTGGATTGTACTTCTAATTTAACATGGGTTCAAATCCAATAATTTTAGTTTTATTAGGATTGTAAAAATTGTAATGTCTAACTCTTTATTTATATTCATGTACTTTGCAAGTAGAATTGGCCAATTCAGTTTAGGCACACTCTGTTTGAATGTCGTTTTGTTTATTTTTCTAGATAAAACTAGCATTTGTGCACGCGTATCATCGCGAAGCTAGATTATTTTTTTAAACAAAAAATAATGTTTAAGTATTGAAAATAGAAAAAAAAGTAAAAAAAAACCATTTATGACAAATATGTAAAAATGTTAATTAAAGCTAAGCCAACATGAGACATTCCATCAAAAATATCCAAATTATATGACTAAAATAACCCGATTAAAAATAAAAAGAATTATAGTCTTTTAAAAATATATATTAACTTTTTAAATTCGTGACCCGAGTAATTAAACTTGAAACACCTAATTTAGAAAAATCACGAAGTCTAATTTCTAAAAAAATTAAATATTAAAGAATGAAATTAAAAATAATAATTTTAATCATACAAAAAGATTTTAAAAAATAGCAATTCAAAAAATAAGGATCAAAATCACTATCACTATTGTTATTAATAAGTAATACCATCATTATTACTATTACTATTATTATTATTATTATTATTATTATTATTATTGAAAAAATAAAAACTATGAACTTGATTTCAAGGATATAATTGAAAACTATAAAAACCTTGAAAAACAAGCTAAGGAAAACAATAAGAAATCAAAAGAAAAGGGATCAAATTGAAATCATTATTATCATAGAAAAAAAATCATAAACTTGATTTGAAAGATAAAATTGAAAGCCATAAAAACTTTGACAAAAGAGTAAAGAAAAAAAATAAGAAATTAAAAGTTGAAGGACCGAATCGAAATACATTATATATACAAATTAAACACAAAAGGCTAAATTGAAAATAAACAAAACTTCAACAAAAGAAAAAATGATTAAAAAACAGTAATGAAAACTAAAAGGTTCAAACATAAAATAACAATGAGGACCATAATGTATTTACCAGGGTAAGAGAGAGAAATGAAGGAAGAAAACAAAAAGATCATCGACGATACACCAACCACATTTGAAGAACGTGCGGCGCCTATAATGGAAGATGAGACAACAAGGAATAAACTAAGATAGTGTAAGCCATTTTTTATCGCTGAAAATTGGCAAAGTGTCTGGCGGCTCCAACACGCTGATGCTTGCTCTAATGCACCAACAAATTTTCAAATATAAAACTATTATTTTAATGGTAAATTATGTTACTATCCTTAACCAAACTTAAATTAACAAAAAGAATGAGGCTAAAAGACCTAAATACCCCCGACTACAATGAATTCAATGTCTTGCATCCAAACAATTCAATAATGATTATGCACTTGTGTTTAAAGACCCTAAAAATAAATAAATATATAAATAAAAATATATTGGAGGCATTTGATAATGTATCTAGACTTGAACAAGGTTGACCCTTAAAATAGACCGAGATGGGATGAAAAACACCTAAAATTAAACAAAAAAAGGCATTGTAATAATTTTAACAATTACTACACCATTCTGATAACACAGGCTCCATACAGGATAACAACGATGGAGTTAGTGGAATTGAAGATCTAGCTTCAGGAATTACTAGATAAAGGTTTTATTTGACCTAATAATTAACCTTGGGGAGCTCCTGTACTATTTTTTAAAAGAAGGATGGTACTTATGCATTGATTATTGTCAATTAAATAGAGTGATGTTAAAGAATAAATATGCCCTTTCATGAATTGATGATCTGTTTGCTCAACTCAAGGGGTAAAGAGTATTTTCTAAGGTGGATTTGAGATCTGGATACCATCAACTAAGGATTAAGGAACAAGATGTACAGAAGATGACATTTAGAACTCGATATGGACAATATGAATTTTTAGTGATGCCTTTCGGGTTGACTAATGCCCCAGCTGTATTTATGGACCTAATAAATTGAATATTCTGACCATTACTAGATCAATGTGTAGTAGTGTTCATTGATGATAGTTTGATATATTCAAGCTCTTATGTGGAACATGAGTGACATTTGAGATGTGAATTTTAGTTGAAAGAGATGGTGTTCTTGGGACATGTCATCTCAACAGAAAGGATATTAGTGGACCCCAGGAAAGTGGAGGTTATTTTGAAATGGAAAAGACCTACAAATATAACAGAGATTCGTAGTTTTTTGGGATTAGCAAGCTAATACAAGAGATTTATAGAGGGGTTTTCTACCATAGCATCTTCATTGACTCAACTGACTGGGAAAACCATTAAATTTGAGTAGACAAAAGAGTGAAGGGATTTTCCAAGAGTTAAAGAGAAGACTCACCTCTGCTCTAGTATTGATTATTCCTTCTGGAATTGAAGGACTTATAGTGTATAATGATGCTTTCAGAAAAGGCTTGGGGTGTGTGTTGATGCAGAATGAAAGGATAATTTACCTATGCGTCAAGACAATTGAAGACGCATGAGGTAAACTATCCAGCTCATGATCTAGAATTAGCGGTAGTGATGTTTACTTTTTAAGTGTGGAGACATTACCTATATAAGTCCTAGGTCTAGATTTTTACAGACCATATGTCGTAGAAGGAATACTTAATGTCACATAAGGAATTAAACATACAACAAAGATGTTGGGTAGAACTAATCAAGAATTATAATTGTGTGATTGACTACCATCCAGAAAATGCTAACATGGTAGCAAATGCTTTAATCCAGAAGGGAAATGTTGTGGTATGTCATTTACAAACTCAACACGAAACATTATTGGCAGAACTACAAAGGATGAGTTTGCAATTGAGTGTGGGGCCTAAAGGATCCTTGTTAGCCCAAATTAAAATATAGTTAGTGCCCCTGAGATAAGATATTTGAGGCACAACAAAGGGATATAGAAGTAGAGAAGGCTATGGACAAAGCAAATCAAGGGGTTGAAACCTTTTTTAAAATGTTAAATGATGAACTAGTTGCCATGGGAAGATGAATTTACTTGCCAGAAGATAAGGCCCTTAAGGAAGAAATATTAAGAGAGGCTTATGAATCAAGATTTACGGTGCATCCTAGAAGTACTAAAATATTTCAAGACTTGAAGGAATTCTACTGTTGGCCTAATATGAAGAGGGAAATAATAGAGTATCTAGCAAGATATGGGTTTTTTCAACAAATAAAGGTGGAACATCAGAAACTCGTTGCGAAACTATAGCCTTTGGTGATTCCAGAGTGGAAATGAGAGAATATCACTAAGAATTTTATGTCTAGATTACCCAGAGAAAAGAAAAGTAGTGATGTCATCTAGGTAATTGTGGATAGGCTGACTAAGACTGCTTTGTTTTAACTGGTAAAGAAGACAGATTCAATGGATAAACTAGCACGACTATAGGTAAATGAAGTGATAAGATTGCATATGGTGTCGATGTTAATAGTGTTAGACCGAAATCCAAGGTTCATTTTAAAGTTGTAGCCAAGTCTAAAGTGAGCTTTAAGGACTAATTTGGATCAAAGTATTGCATTTCACCCACAAATAGATGTATAGTTAGAAAGAAATATACAAATCTCAAAGATCTTTTAAGAGCTTATGTATTAGAATTCAAGGGTAATTAGAAGGATCTTTTGCCGCTAGTAGAATTCACATACAACAATAGTTATCAAGCTAATATAGGAATGAATCCATATAAATCCTTGTATGACAAGAAGTGTCGGACTCCATTGTGTTGGGAAGAAGTTGGCGATAAGAAGTTGATTAGGCCTGAATTAGTGCATTGATACTGACAAAGTAAGAGTGATTAAGGAAAGAATGAAAGCTACACAAGATAGACAAAAAAGTTATGCTGACAATCGAAGGAGGCTATTGAAATTTTAACTTGGGGATAAGGTGTTCTTAAAGGTAGCAACTTGGAAAAATTTATTTGTTGTGGTATGAAAGGAAAGTTAGCTCTAAGATATATTGGGCCCTTTGAAGTTGTTGAAAGGATAGGGCTCGTAGCTTATAAATTGACATTACCGTCATATTTATCTAAAACACAACATTTTTCATGTGTCCTTGCTACGTAAGGTGGAGGTGGACCCAAATCGGGTGTTGCCACAAACTCCTTTAGAAGTCAAGGAACATTTGACCCTTGAAGTCAAACAAGTGAAGATCCTAGATTTCAGCAAAAAGGATCTAAGAAACAAGGTAGTACCGATAATGAAAGTATTATAGAGAAGTTCCTGAATGGAAGAAGAAACTTGGGAAAAGGAATAAAAAATAAAGAATAAGCATCCAGGATTATTTTTAGACTCAGGTATGAAATTTATTTATTAGAAGGGGAGAATGTAAAGACTTATAAAATAAATAAATAAAAATATATTGGAGGCATTTGGTAATTTATCTAGACTTGAATAAGGTTGACTCTTAAATAAACCAAGATGAGATAAACAATGGGATGAAAAACACCCAAAATTAAACAAAACAAACATTGTAGTAATTTTAACTATTACTACACAATATAAAAGGCCATTTGGCTTCCCTTGGAAGCCAAAGGCAGCCGACCATTCTAACTGAAATGGGAGGAAGAAAATTAATTTGTTTGTAAGAAATTGTCATAAACTCCATAAAAATTCATGATCAAAAGGAGCAAAGGGGTGTGTTGGTAGATTTAAGAGAATTGAGTACACAAAATTAAGGGAATTAAGCTAGGAGAAGGAAGAAAAATTGAGGGAAAACTCAGGGAGAATGAAAGGAAGGGAAAAATCATCAAATTCTTCTCATTTTTCTTCTTCAAACCTTCATAGTATAAGGTAATGATCCTTATCTTGGAGAAATTCATACATGTTGTACATGTTTAGTGTTTGAATGTATTGTTTTTGTGTGGGGAAGTTAGGAGTTTTAGCAATTTCTTGTTTTAATTGCTAAATTGATATTAGAATAATGATAATGAGTATTGAGGGATGTTGGGTAAAGTTATAATTGTATAAATTATGAAAACTATTTACCAAAATTGAAAAACTAGGTGCCGGCCTAGGGTTCACAAAAAAAGGGGGAATTAATTTTCCAAATTGTTTAGTTATAAGGTGAGAAAGATTAAGTTAATACCATAATTGTGATTTGATGCAAAATTTGAAAGGAAAACAACAAGAGATTTATTGCTTTTCCTAGGCTAAGTGTCGGTCAAAAGTCATTGAAAAAAATTAAAAAAAATTAAATGGGTTGATTTTAAATGCTTAGTTATTACGTTGTTAAATTACACATGTCAAAAATGAGAATATGATTTTGGGATCTTATGAAAAGGTTAGGTTAAAATTCGGTTCGTAACACAAGGAATAAATGCCATTAGGTGGAAGAAATTGAAAAATGTGTTATATGAGACTAAAAGTAAATATTAAAGGTGATAATGTGATATTTTGATTGTTACAGACGATATTGCTCTAGTGAGACCTCAGGGTGTTGGAGGGTCAGGACTAGTGCGTCAAACAACTAAGAATTCAATTCTTGATTTATTTTAGTTTAACAAGGAAATAAGAGAAAGAATTAAATGGTTTATTGTTTGAAAAATTATGGTGTATATTGTAGAAATTATGAATAAATTTATCAATAAGCTAGATTTATTGTTTCTGGTTTGTTGAGAAAAGAAAAGGATATAAAGAGAAATTATGAATATGAACTTGATTAGTCATTCTAAGGATTCACATTGGCATTTACCTTTGTGATAGGAAGGAATTATGTGTTTGAATGGATTTGATTAGCCTACCGGATTATAAAAGGCTAATTATTTCAATAGGATGATGTTGATATCGACATTAAACAAGGATTTGATTAGCCTACCAGATTTTAGAGGCTAATAATATCAACATTACTAAGTCTTATGTTTTCTTCCGGATTATGAAAGCTAAAAATATCAATAAGGTTATGTTGATATAAATACTTTTACGACTTGATTAGCCATTTCAGGTTATGGAGGCTAATGATGCTAGTAAAGTTATGCTGGTATCGACATTACCAAAATATTGAAAGTCATTTGATATTAGAATGATCGATATGAACATAATTTGGAAATAAATGAGTCCTGATATCCTAGTATGGTTATCGGTATTGATGGAGTTAATTTGATTGAAAATATCCAAAAATTAATGTATGCCTAAAGAGATGAATTAAAGGAAGTAGTTATAAGTAAGGAAAAGATAATGTATTATTTTTCTTAGTTATTAGGATTAAACATGTTCTTTGTGATTGTAACTTGAATATATATGTTTAATTTACAGGTACATCATAATCCCAACATGACTAATATGTAAGTTCGAGATATATCTATTTTGTGATAATTAGTTAAACTTTTGTTAAAATAATAATGGATGTGAACATAAACTAATGTTCATATATTAATACTTTTGGAATGCTATGTGTATATAGAATGTCGAATGTTATTATTAACTTGTTTTTCAACCATTTTGAGACTTCAGTTTAAGGATTTTAAATATATTTTCTCATTACAATTTCTATGTTAGTGTTCATCAAATAATTACTAGGATTGTATTTTTTTTTTCTATGGTGCTAGATTTATTTAGGAAAGAAAAAAAAAAACTCTTATTTGCCTTACTTTCTTAGCTCATTTTCTAACTTTGAAGTTTTGTTCATTTTGGGAATGAATTCTATAGGAAATGAAATTCTTATAATTATATAAAAATGAATCAAAGGGAGATGATGAATGTTGTTATTGTGTCGTGGATTGAATTGTTGGGATCCATGATAATTAGATCATTGTGAGGATACCAAAATAACCCTGGTCTAAAGGCATGTATTTTTTTTTTTATGAGAATGACAAAATGATCATTACACTTTAGTTGTGAGTAAGAGAATGTGAAAGGGGGTTATAATGATTCTTCCTTCGATTTTAGTTGTTTTTTTAACTAGATGCACCGTATTTAGTGTTGGAGTCCAATAAATCAAGGGAATGCAGTTACATTACGAGTACTTGTTATTTATTCAAGCAATGTCATAATAGTTTTTGAAATTAATTTTTACTTAGTTGTTATATAATTAAAAAATATATTTATATGAAAGAAAACAATGTAAATAATTTTAAAAATATGTTTTATTACATGAATTTTTTTTTCTTATTTATGCATTCTTTTAAACAAAATACTTATTATTAGCAGCATGTTTTTTGAATAAAAAGTAAAGACAATTAAATTATTATTTTTTAAAAAAACTTCAATAACCTAGAATAAATAGAAAAAAACATATCGTGTCAATCTAAGTATCTAACTCTATTTCTTTACTAATGCATTTCTCTTTTGTTCTAATAAAATTACATTTTAAATAAAAACTTATCATGATTTAAAAACATAGTTTCAATAAAAAAAATCATGACTCAATGTTTTTTATGTAATCAAAGAAAAAAAGAATAATCAATATGAGAAAATCATATTAAAAAATTATAATAAAAAATAACAAAATAAAAATTTTAAGGCCAAGCCTAGACGCGCTGGAGCCTTCTTTCTCTCATTTCTTTTGTTTAATAGGATGGACGACCTATCATGTTTACACATATTGAATTCTAAAAAATATGCAAGGAGAAGAAAATCTCACCATATAAATATCAAAAACATCATATTAAAGGGTGAAATTGAATGAAAATAAAGTTCGGTAACTAAAATAAAAAATAACATTGTTCATTGAAAAGTACCGTCCATAGTAAATTATAAGGAGAAGCATAATAATGAACAATGAAATAAATATTTATTTTAGTTTTTCTGTATAATATAATATATAATGTGTAATGTGTAGTTCTCAATAAGATATAAAAGTCCTTTCTAACTCTCATTTTCATAGATTGTGTGGCTTGTTTCTAGATGTTGCAGGTGTGTCATTCCTTAGGTCTTAGGTTTTTTTTTTTCGGTTTTATATCTTCTGTGTATGTTAAGAAATTATTGATAATTTGAGTTTTGAACTTTATGACAATTGCAGGCACATGTTGGATAATTCCTCGAGTTTACTTTGTGAAAATATCTCTATATTATCCCTATCTTTTCAAGCGGTTTTAGGCACATTTATAACAATCAAGTCCTACATTGCTTTGTAACTTTTGCTTAAACTTATAAATAGGAGTAGTTTTAATTCCCGCAATCCGCTACGGGTATGGATTCAAGGATCTGATTTGAAAAAAAAAATTATAAGACAATGTTATTCAAAAGTTTTTTTCAAAAGAATTCTAAGCAGTGTTTTTTAATTGTAAAAAACAGGGGTATGTCGAGGAGTACTCTTTGACAGTGTTATTAAACCCGATCCAATGAGTAAACTTTGAAGTCTCTTGACCTAATTCCTTGCCTACCAGAACTTCAAATTAAACAATGTGAGAGTTGTCATGATGTAATCCAGTTGATTTGGCAAATCCAAAAACAACCAGAACAACCGGTAAAAATGTGGTTGACTAAAAACAGAATTCAGGGTAATATTTATTTTTTAGTATTGAGACGATGACACATTGGATCACCTCAATTAACCTGGGTTAACCACAAATTTCACAACCTAGGTTATGGATATAACCATAATACGTTAACCTGGTTGGCCAGTTGTCTCATTCTTTTCCCTTTCTTTTTTGTCTCCCCGATAAGGCCTTCATTGGACTTGGATGAGATGAAATATGGGATCAAATTGAAGAGTTGTTATAAAATGAGGGACAAAATCGAACAAAAAAGGATAAAAAAAGTGTCTAACATGTGTTACATGCGCACCAACATGTGAGGATTTCCACAACGTGACCTAGTTAATTTAAAGGGATCAAAGGCAACCAGGACAACTAGTAAAAATATGGGATGACTTTAAAAATGCATTTCAGAATGACATCTTTTTTTTTAATATTGATTTTTTCCTGCTCAACCCGAGTTAACCGCTAAATCTATGAATCATATCTTGGATGCAATCACAATGTGCTAACCCGATGGGCTCGTTGTCTCTTTCTTTTCCCTTCTCTTTTTCCCTCTTTGATTGAGCGAGACTAATGGTTCATTTGGGAACGCGGTTGAAACCGCGTTCCCTCAAATTTCCATTTTTTTTTTACTAAAAATTATTTTTTATATATTTTCATATCATTTTGATGTGCTGATCTCAAAAATATTTTTTTTAAAATGAAAAAACATCATTTTGATGTATTTCTAAGTGAAAAAACACTTTGAACCGCAACCAGTATCACAATCCCAAACAGACCCTAAATTAAAGAGTTATTAGAAAATCAAATACTAAACTAAAAGAAGAGAACTTGAGCTCTAGTAAGATGAGATTTTGGGCTCATTGAAGAGTTATTATAAAATTAAATATTAAATTGAATGAAGAGGACAAAAAAATATATGCAAACATGTGGTAGGAGTTGTTGCATCGAGGAAAGGCGTGCAACTTCCTTCAAGCTCCAAAAGTGGTCTTTCTTAGTGTCGTTGGAACCATCTCGGTGGTGGCTTCCTCCCAAAGCGACGTGTGTCGACTATAGAGTTTTGATGTGGCTTTGACGATCAATTTTTCTTTTCTTTCTTTTCCTCCATCTTTTATCTCTTATCCCCTCGAATTTCAAGTCATATCTTTGATCTAAATGGCTATCCTTTTATCATAATTTTTAATTGTAGTCCCTTTAATTTTAAATTTTAAAAAATATAAAACCCAAACAATCTTTCAAAAAATCAAGCGTCCATCAAATTATAGGATTTTTTTCTGAGTATGCGAAAAACCTACATTGAGCTTATTGAAACAAACCATCAAGATCAAGTTGTAATAAAATCAACATAGAAGAATTAAATAGAAAAAGCCTTTATAATTGAAAAAAAAATGACGTTGTACGAATCCAGTATTGAATGAGGCGCTTCAACAATTGAAATAGTGGATTGCCTACCCCCCTTTAATTTTTCACTAGTTACATGACCCGCGCGATGCTGCGAGTTAATTTTTTTATGCATAAATAAAATAAAATAAACTAAGATAAAAAAATGTTAGGTTTTTCTGTAAAGTTATATCCAAGAGTCTTGGGTTTGACTGCAACGCCTGACCCAAAAATAATATTTATAATATTAATAATAACATTAAACTTGCATGACCTAAGTTTAAGTGAGTTTGGCTGCAACACCAGACCGAGTAGCCTTGGATGTGGGTCTAGTTGCAAGGCCGTGTCATAAAAGTGTGATAATTAAATAGATTAATGAAAAAGAAAAAAACAAAGAAAAAAAACCAACATGAAGAAAAAAAATAATAAAGAAAAAGAAAAAAAATTGAATTAACTGGGTTAACCCTTCAAATCAGGTTAACCCGTCAAACCTGGGATTCGCGTCATGAAAGTTTGATAACTAAATAGAAAACAAAATTGACGGGTTAATTGGGTTAAACCGTCAAACCAGGTTAACCCGTCAAGCTCGGGATACGTGTCATGAAAGTCTGATAATTAAATAGAAAGAAATTTAACATTAACAAACTAAACTAAACGAAAAAAAATTAATTAAAAAGAAAAAAAGCAAAAAAAAAATTCTGAGTTAACCCGTCAAACTCAGGATCCATGTCATGAAAATTTGATAACTAAATAAAAAAAATTTAATATTAACGAACTAAATTAAAAAAAATTATTAAAAGAAAAAAACACAGAAAAAAGCAAAAAAACATTTAAATAAAAACAAAAAGAAATGAAAAAGGAAAAAGAAAAAAAAAGACAGGTCAGAGTATTTTAGTATATGTTATTATTATTATATTATTATAAGTATAATTATAATATATAAGTACAGGCAAGCATGGGAAAGCTACCGTGCTTTCCCATGACTTTTAGAGTATTACTTAATAATTATGTTTATATGGAACATGTCCCTTCTATTGCTTAAGCTTTCGCTATGCATGGTGTAACATTTTTCTCTACCCATTGAAGAAATGTGTTATGGATTCCATAAAAAAAAATGTTGTTATTAATACATTAATGGTTAAATAAATTAATTAAATATAATTAAGAAAATTAAAATAATATTATTCTTAAAATTTGAAAAAAAACAAACACGTGTATTATTCCTAAAATATATATAAAAAATCAACGTATAAATATCCAAATTATATATGTTTTTATGTTAAGCATAATGGTGATAAATTAAGTTGTTCTTTTTCTTTTTTTATCTTATTTGAAAATAAAAGTATTTTTACGTTAATTTATATATAATTAAGATTATTTTTTAAAAACATTATTAAAGCACACGATCATTATTAGTATAATACAGTTAGAAAAGGATAATAAATTTTATTAAATGATGATTCTAAAGTTTAAACTCGTAAGAAAGAAAATAAATAAATAAATTAATCACAGTAGCTTGCTCGAGTGGGTATACTACAAGGAGAGAAGAGTAATAGAAAACAAGACATCACCTAGCTAGCTTGCACGCCACTAATCATTGCCACAACGCTGGTGACGTATTGTGAGGCTCCACGCTTTTCGCCAAGTGGGCTTATCTCTCCATCTGACGCTGCAGCATCACGGAGTGGAGGTGCCATCAACCTTTATTGCACGCAGCAGTAATCAGGAAAGACATCATCCATCATCTTGCTGCTGGTTCAAAATTTTGTATTGAAATTCCATACCTAATCTTAAACCAACAACCCAATTTAGAGTTTTTTTTTTTTACATAGTAATTTTTTTTATTTTTGCTGATGAAACAGAACAGTTGAAAAATTATTTAAGAAATTAAATGGTAAACATATGCAAATCATCTTAAATTAAAAATTAAACTTTTTTATTTTCTTTCTCTCCCCTCACCCCTCTCACCACCGGTCAAGATCTCTCTCTTCATCACTAAAAAGACCCCTAACAACCCTAAAACACTCATATCTCTCTCTCTCTCTCTCTCTCTCTCTCCTCATATCAAAACCCGTGGCAGCCAAGCTTTCTCTCTCTACCAATAACAGTGTTAGATTTTTTCACCACATCAGCCATCACCAATTACCCTCACCACCCACATTTTACTTCTAGAGGTATATTAAATACTTTTTCTCAATTAATTTGAAGTAATTTATATTTAATTTATGTTAATTTGATTTTATTAAATGTTAGGGATTTGAATTAGAAATTAGGTTAATTAGATGTAATTGAAGTTGTAAATTAGATATAATTATGTTATTTTGTTTAATTATCAATTATTTTAGGTTGTTGTTGATTGCGAATTAACAAAATTATGGATTTAAAATGTTAGTGTTGATTTAGGTTAAATTATGGATTATCTTATTAGTGATTGTGCGAATTTTTTTTTTTCAAGGATTTGATGGCAGAATAGATTGTCTTTAGTCATCTCTATTATGGAAGTCGCAAATACTATCTGCAACACGCAAGTAGTATATGATATCTATGACATTCGAGTAGTAGAGTATCTAAAACTCTCTCAATTATACTAGATTGTTAATTATTTTTCCGCATATTTTACTTTACAAATTAATTTTTTTAAATGTGATATCTTACCAAAATACTCCACAATTTACAACCGAGTTGGCGCGCAAATCATGATGAGCATCTACCATTATCTGAATTTGTAGGAATAATAATTGAGCTATCATTATTACCGCTATATTTATTTATTTTTTTGCCCCTTCTCAGTTTTCAATTCATTCAATGTTTCATAACTTCACATGTATATTGTTTGTTGAAAAATGCAAATCTACAACATCAATGGATATGAAAGTTCATATTCGGATTTCCAATGCATGCAGCCCATTATTCTACTTTTGGTTACAATAATAGCCTACGTCTCCCTCTCCCTCTCCCCATATCAAATAGCTAGTTAAGAACAGGCAGCCATATGCCTTATCTACGAGTCTTATTCAAATAGTATTCATATATTATGTTTAATTATGATACATCAAGCAGGCAAGACAACAGCTGGAACCGGAACCCATCTTCGTTTTTCAGCTCGTTCACTTCATAGTGGGATTAGTACAGTGCTGACCTTGTAACGATATCGATGAGCACAAAGCAGAAAATAAAACCAATTGACAACCCCCATTCCTGCCAAAAGGAAGTAGAAGTAATCCAAATTCCCAGCATTTAGATCATTTGTCAGCCAGTCTGGATGGTGTCTCGTTCCAGTAACCTTATGAACAATGCTGCCCAACATGGTACTAAGGTAACTTGCACCAGCAAATGAGCAGAAGAAAAGAGAGTTACCGAGGCTTCTCATGTGATCAGGAAACTGCTTGTTGTAAAATTCAATTTGTCCAGTGCCAACGAATGCCTCGCATAACCCCATTACCACAAGTTGTGGAGCTAGCCAAAAGACTGACATGGGTGCAGCCTCTGGGTGTGAAATTGCTGCAGCTCTTCTCTCCCTCTCCACCAATCCAGCTACTACCATTGATAGAACAGAGAATACATTCCCAATTCCAATTCTTTGGAGAATTGTGATTCCACCTTCATGTTTTGTTACTTTTCGAATGGCTGGCACTAGGACTCTGTCATAGAATGGGAGCCATATTCCTATTGTTATCAACGACACGACGATGATGGAACTAGCTGGGATTTGGAATTTTTCTCCAAGGTGTCTGTCCATTTTCAAGGCTTGAGACACAGTAAATGTTCCTTGTTGTACCATTGAAGTCAAGCTAACAATACTAGAAGCCCATATTGGACCTATTTTTATCAGGCATTTCACCTCTTCAACCTGTTGGACACTGCACAATCTCCATTGCTTAGCACACGAACCATCTGGCTTGAGGTCAGTTTCTTTCTCTATCATTGCAGCCTTGTTCAAAAACCTAAAAGATTAAAATTATTAATTTTCAAATTTAATCAGTACTCTAAGAAAAAAACATTAATCATTTGACAACCATATGGACAAACAAATAAATAAATTCAACAACTTTCTAGACAGCATGGACTAGCTGACTCATGATCACTACTCTGTGAGTATATGCAGTGCTATGAGGATGATGGTCTTGGATGGCATTTAGTGCCATCATTGACAAGCACTTCTGAAAGGCGACCCCACTATTAAAAATCCACCACCATTTCTAGCTACTCTCTAGAATCAGCTGCTACATGTGTTTGTGTGCGTAATTTATAATATATAGTAGCTGATCCACTCAATGCAATAAATATTTCAATGTGAAAACTTTATGATATAACCAATAAGAATATGGTCTAGCAGTATTGAGTTACATTACAAGTCTAAATCTCTTATTAGTATAGTATATGAATAGCATCTTAATTATACCACTCAATTCGTCAACAGATCCGAATACAATTTCGCTAACCAATAAGAATAAAGTCTTGTTATTTATAATGAAGAAGATTATGATATGTTTAGATTATTAAATTCGTAAAACAATTGATTTTGGAAAAAAGAATCATAGTTTTTCCAGTAGTCAGGGTTGGCAAATCACATGGAGTACTGTACTGTGTGTGTGTAGGAAAAAAGTCACCATCGTTTGTAGCTTCTACAGCTAATTAATATTTACTATTCATATTAAGAAAATCTCCAAGGATGCAGACACCTCACCTGATCTGATTGGTAAGAGGGAGCTTTGACAATATTGTTAATTGATCTTTAATTGGAGGATCATAAAAGATCCCATCAACCTGCTCTCCATCACAATTGCCAGGAAGCTTAAGCCTACGCTTTTTATAAGCAGAAACAAAAACCTGTGCAATGCTAGAGAAAACACTTCCTTCTGGCTTTACATGCACATAAATCCTTGTTCCAATGAAGAAGAGTATGATGGAGCAGAGCATAAGCACAGTAGGTATTCCAAAACCCAAAACCCAGCTAACAGAGTCTTGAACATATACCACTGCGGTTAAAGTGATCAACATCACCACCGTGAAGGTTGTATAATACCAATTGTAGTAGCTGCTAATCCCTTTTATCCCTTCTTCAGTTGTAGGGTCAAACTGATCAACACCAAACGGAATGCTGCATGGCCTAATCCCACCTGTTCCGATAGATAGGAACCCTAAGCCAAGCAACAGAACACCCAATTGCATGCTGGTGGGACTTTCACAGTTCCCATAAGACTGCTGCTTTCCTTCAGGCTCGCATTTTTGAGGGTGAAGATAAGGCACCCATGCCGTCGAAGTCACAGTCACCATTCCCTAGCCAGCCCATTTCGACAAACATTAAAATGTGTATATTACTATATCTTACTGTTTATTTTTATATACGGAGACATAACACATGATATGGAAACATACAGTGGATCAATTAATTATAAATTATACAGTCACAAATAATTTGTCTTCTTGAAACCCAACATTGGAAATTAAATTAAATTATCTCCAGCTCTGGATACATTGCTTAACCAAATAATATTTTCAATCAGGAATTATTATTGTTTTGAGGAGCTTTTTTTAGGTTTATCTTTTGGTTTATGCAGCTCGTACGTTAATTATATTATTTTTGTAGTTTGATTAGAGCTGCGGGAAAGTGGGCAAAACTTGCCTGTCAACATTTGCGGAGTTGATTATAATCAATAATTACATATATTTGATCCATGTGTTTTTAAACCCATTAATTCATAATTAATTTAATCATTTTATATTCTTTTTCAATTTATTTTTAAGAGATAGAAAAAGAAAGAATAAGTAGATGATATGGGATATTTGGAAAGATTGGTGGGAATTAAATTCTTTTTCATAATCTACATGAACTAAATTATGATCAGTAATTAATTAATTCTTCATTTGTGAATCTTGACATTTCTAAATTACTCATAGTTTCCCCAGTCAAGTTTTGCTTATTTTCGTTAATAAATAATAGTTAAAAAATAACGAGGACTTAATCTTTTTAATTAAAGTCCTGATTTCCTTAATTAATTCCTGTAAAAAGAAAATCTAGAGATTTTTATTCTTATGAATATATTTTACTATTTCCCAATATCATACGTCATTGTAAATATTGGTATATATTTTAATGTACAAAAGGTCTTTTCATAGAGTATAGAGAGTAATCAAACAACGTTAGAGACTGAATATTTTTAAAGGAGGTCATTATCATGAAAACAAGCCTAAACCATAGATATGGTGGTGTACATAATTCCCCTAAAAGGTATATTTTCCTTTATAAAATAAAAAATCCAGGAATTCATACATGAAACTGTATATTTCCTTTTCATTGGTAATGGCAGAAATCAAAACAGCACACAGACAGATGTATCGATGCAAAAGCCAAAAGAGAAAATTAATCTTAATCTTACAGTAGGAAGAAATTACTGTATGAACAGAGAGTAGTGTGAAATGGTCGGAGAAATGTACCAGGAAAGCTGCACAGGATGCAAAAGCAATGGTCTTAAACCTGCCCACATAGGCATCAGAGATGAATGCACCAACCAACGGTGCGAAATTAGTTACACCAGACCAGATGTTTATGACGTTTGCAGCAGTCACCTGCTCCAAGTGAAAGACTCTCATCAAATACACCATGAAGTTGGCTAACAAGCCAAAAGTAGCCAGCCTCTCAAAAGTCTCATTTCCTGCAAGAACACAGTGATGTATATCAGCAGGATTCTCTTTGCTAAAAGACAAGTCTTCTGTAACAAATTATTATGAAAGTAGTTTCGTTCTGCGCGGCAAAAAGACACAGATGATGGTCAGTCAGATCGGTGGAGAATTAATAATTAACCTAAGATAAAAGGCATGGCTCTCCATCCTCCGGGCTTCTTCTGCTCAGTTTCTGCAAGGTTGCCGTGCTTCTGCTCCGGTGATGATGGTTTTTGGAAGCATTTTATGGAGCAATATAGCCTGTATGAGCTTGTGCCCTTCTTTTCATCTTCAGCCATCCTCTTATCCTATATTCTAGTCCTCAAGTTCAGACTACAACTTGCTCTTCCTGAAGAGGACCAGGATCACCTATATATATACACACACACGCACGCACACACCCCGAGGGGGTATATGGTATCGAGCATAGATATAAATGAGAAGAGACAAGATGATTGTATGGATGACGAAACGAGGGCCAAAGGTGACTGCATATAGTCCTTGTGAAAACGACATGGACGTGTCCTATGATTCGGCCTTGCCCTTATACTGTTACTACCCCCTCATGGCAAGAGCAAAACAAAACGCAAACGGCTCTCTCCTTCTCATCTAGGACCTACCCTTTGCTTTGTGGCCCGTGGAGAAAAAGTAGTGGAAGAAAAGTATTTTCCACATTATTTCAACCATGATAGCAGCATCTCTAACAATACCAGTATATGAATATTCCAACCTTATATATACAATAAAAATAATAAATTTAAATTTTTTTAAAATTTTAAAAAATTTTGTTAAACAAGTTTAAAATTATTTATAGTTTATATGAAGATTACTTGAAGATTAAATTTTTTTTTACCTTATATGAAGATTACTTGAAGATTAAAATTTTTTTTTACCTTAAATATTTGTTTTTAGACTGAGCTGTTGTAAATCGCAAGTCATCCAAGTATCCGGTCTCTAATAGTAATCTAAATGAACCACCCATGAGAAATCTCATAAAACCTTGTAGGAGAGAGAGATTGTATACATTAGAGTGCTAGCTTTTTTTTTAGTATTTTAGGTGTTTACACATTGTAGTTTTCTCACTTTTTTTTTAGAAAATAAGAGGCATAACGTTTTGTTTATAAGAAAATCTAAAAACACTATAAATAACAAAATATCACATATATTATTTTAGGATAATTTTATAATTTTATTCAATTTTTTAGGTCTAAAATTGTAATCCCATATATATATTAATTAGATTCTAGTCTTTGATTTCTAAAATTAATTTACAATCAAGTCACATTTTGATTAATCATCCCATTTTAATTTCTAACCAATGGTTCTTATGTATGTGACCCATTAGGTTCTCTAATAAGTTGATCCAAATAGAAATCATAATCCTAAATAAAATAAGATTAAATAAATTCAATAATTTTATTTATTATTAATTCAATAATTAACTGATTTATATTTAAATATCAAGTACAATTTCTAGTAATTTGTCACGATCATTTAAATATTAAAAAAGTTATAAGTGATTTATCAATAACTAGTTTTCCAATATAATTATTATTTATTAATCATGAATATTTCAATTTATAACATCTATTTTGATAAATACTCGTCTATTTTGAAGATCAAGTACCTATATTTGCTTGACCATCCAATTTATACATTATTTTATTAATAATAAATATATTCTATATAAATAAAATCAATACTACGTGGCAACAATTGCAATCATTTCATTTTGGTTTCAAATATTTGTCACCAGCAGAAAAAAAAAATGCTTTTGACTGACGATCCAATGAGCACATGGGCAACCTTAATTATACAAGAAACAAAGATTTTTATATACGAAAAACAAAGACAAGGATATCTTGAACGGGCCACCGTTACAATATCGAAAGGTTGACTTGGACACTTGAAAATATCTCTTGGGGGATTCGGATCCACAGCCTCCTGCTCCTTAGGAGTGAGGTTCTTACCACTTGGCCTCGAAGGGCCTTGGTCGAAATTTAACATATATGTTTTCATGATTTTGTAATTTAGTCCTTGTTGTTTTGAAAATCATAGATTAATCATTTGGCCAAAGTTGACTGTAATTTTTTTTTAAAAAAAAACTCTAAATTATCCTTTTT
Organism: Populus trichocarpa; assembly: GCF_000002775.5. Taxonomy (NCBI): domain Eukaryota; kingdom Viridiplantae; phylum Streptophyta; class Magnoliopsida; order Malpighiales; family Salicaceae; genus Populus; species Populus trichocarpa. The sequence goes on along the minus strand of NC_037294.2, from coordinate 6,289,746 downwards.
AAATGCAACTTTAATTTTATCTACAGTAGGCGAGATGGTTGGAAGAACCAATAGAAGGACTAAATTACAAGAGAATATAAAAACCTAGGACCTTTTTTTAATAATAATAAAAAAAAAACCTAGGACCTTATATTAGGTTTTTGAAAACAAAGGATTAACTAATTATATTACTAAGAACTCATGGATTAAATAATAATTTACTTTTTAAATATAGTTTTGGTTTGTTGAAATATCGATAAAAAAAATGAGTTATAATTTAAATAGTTGTTACTAGGTAATTTTTAGTTGTACGGTTTCTCTATATGTTGACAAATAGGGTAAAGTATTAACATGCTCATTGCCCATTCTCAGGAGATGTATGATTGTTGAATTGATCGCTGGTCTTCTTTTAGATATTTATTGCCAATTATTTTTCTTTTAAGAGTAAAACTCACCTTAATTCCAGTTTTTTTTCCTTTTTTTTTTTGGTGTATAAGTAGTTTCAGTTTCTTTAATGCCATAATTTATTTCCATTTATTTTTCTATTGCTTGATCTTGCAGCCCTTCGCTCTTAATGTTAAGAAGTTAATTTATTTTAAAATTTTAAAATCTCACGGCCGGAAATAAGAGTTTATTATCTATAAAAATTCAAATTTTTTTTTATCCGAATCAGCTTGCGCGTATCTCGATTAATCTCACAGACCCTAAAATTAATAACCATATAAACTACTAGCAGCCCTAAGGTTTATAAAACTCGAACTGGTAACTTTTAAAATCAAATTTAAAACCTAATTAATTAAACTAATGTTTCAAGATTGAAAAATTTAGATTCTATCTTCAAGTGTTGAGCAGACAAAACTCGAAGAAGATGGATCCGTAACCGTTACTAATTCATTGACTCATTGAAGCAAGAGGGATAAAATTACAATAATTCCCTTCAAGTGTTGTTAAATTACAATGACCATCCAAAACTTTGATGATTTGACAAAAATCTCCTTCATATTTTACAAACCTCATCTTTTATATCCAAAATGCCTTAAACATTTCAATTCCATCCCCGTAAAAAAGGGATTTCTGTAATACCTTCGAACTTTCAAATGGTGTCTACAATATTACAACATTTCGAGGGGGTCAATACATTTTACAAAAGCAGAAAGTACAGAGTCTTCAAAAGCATTACAGGCACTACTACATTACAGGAAAAGAACTAACAGGTTGTCCTGAAAAAGAAATCCTGGCAAACGCGTCTACTGTGCTTTTAACATTTCCTAACCTTTAGTGAAAGAATGAATGAGAAACAAAAGAAAAGAAAAAAGAAGCATGATGTCTCACTCGATCAATACGTTTACAAGAGAGAGTGGAGAGGAAAAGCAAAACAAAAACAATCTGCTGGGGATATATCCTTCACTGTCTTGTGTCCATCATTGCATGCCTTGTGTTTTTTTTATGTGATAATGAGTAGATTATTCTCGTATCCGTTGTTGTGAACAATAGGGCGTAGGGGATCAAGCCTCCACTCACCATCAACAATGAACTTGATCTGTACCACAAGGTTAAGTGTTGAGATATAATCTGTTTAGGGGACATGATTATGCAAGTTGGCAAAAATGATTTACCTCGTATCTGCCTGGATACAATTTCAGATACAAAGAAAAGATGCCCACACTAGACTTTTCCATCCTTCTCTGCAAAATAGCGATGCAAGTTTCACTCTTGTCTGAAATGATCTCACAGAGGACATGTTTATTCAGGCGAAGAAATCGCAATAATGTGACAGCAGAAATATAACAGCATGCCGTTGCATTATTTATATATAAAGCAAACAGATAACTTGCACTGGTCTAGATCTGGTTGCTGATGCAACAACATAAAAAAATGCAGGTAAAGAACAGAAATGGAAAAAAATTAAAATTAAAATTGGGCTGTAACAATAGCAACACAAATATATGCAGCCTTGACAACTCCCAACCCATAATTCTCAAAACCATGGGAAATAATTGTCCCCGAATCTCTTGTTTCATACTAGGAAGAAATGCATGATGCAGAACGATCACAAGGATCAATAAATCTAGACATCATGGCGGAATAGAGACCAAATCCATACTTCCATGGAAAGCAACCTTTTTATCAGAGCCAACTCTCTTGATAAACAACAGCCTTTTCTATTCCACTAAGCCCAACTAGTATGAATAAAGCCTGTCTGTGTTGCACAACATGCTTCATCCACATACACAAGACAGTGCAGCCCACAAGTTGCCAGACAACCAAGTAGCTCCCATGTCCCAACATTCCATGAGGCTTTAGGCTTTTGACATTATGTCTCTCAATATGAGTAGGAAACTTAAAAATGGTATTTCGCCTCAACAAACCAAAGAGTACAAAAAAAAATATGAGCCAACACATTTGATGACTGCAAAGCATCACCTTGCTATAATTTAGACAAGCCAGTATTATTTATTCTAAGTTTCTGAAAAATCAATTTAGATGGGATCAAACCTGGGTGGCCCAACCATCAAATGACCCTGCTAGGAACACCTCTGAAGCAGAACTAGGCCAAACTATACAAGCAGTGCGAAGAAGTTGCAAGGCTCTACAAGCGTCGTCAATCCTTTTCTGTTTCTCTTCCACTACCTTTTGTGCATCACTGTTTAAATACAGATATGGCACAAATGGAAAAGAAAATTAGAGCTATGTGCCATTTATTTTCCCACTAGACTATGTGCCATTAGATGAAGAGAACTGAGCATACATTATCGCAAGTGCAATTTTGCCTTCTGACACTGCTATTTTTGCCCTTGTTGACCGTAATTTATCCTGGGCATTCATTATCTCATTTTCCTGGAACTCGCAAGCATCAGAAAGTTTCAGCAGATCATCAGAGGCTCTTCCATTATCCTGGTGAAGAGTATAAAACATGATCTGAAAGAATTCTAGATATGCTTTGGACAAGTTTCTAAAGAAACTACATGCACAATTGAATCAACCTGAATTGAGAAAATAAAACAAAGAAAAAATGAAGATTGTGAATCTGCGTTTACTTTCATTTTTTGAAAGAAATTAAAATTTATCCTAGTAAACACTCCTTTAAATTAAATACCAAAAACACAAAAGATGAGAAAGCTTTTCTATGGCCAGTATAGGTCATGAAATTCATTTATCATTTAGAATTTGATTAACCCAGTTAGCTAATACCTTTTAGTCCAACTATTTCTTGCACCAGAGAGAAAAGGGTGAGAGAGAGCGAGAGAGAGAGAGATTGATGACAAACAAAATAAATCTCAGACAAGACTTCTCTATTCAGGAAAGAAATGACATAGAGGTGATGTCAAGTGTTTCATTATCTCCTTTCCTTGGTCGTTCTTCCTAAAAAGCAAGTGGAACATGCATTGCCTTACTTACCAAATAAGGTGCAAGTAAAAGCCAGACAAAGTTCATGCACGGTATCAACTTATATTGATTCATGACTTTGTAACAAGCAATAAACAGGTATAAGCTGAGTTCCACATTGAATTCCATTTGTTTCTTATATACAGAAAAAGAATAAAGAGAGAAGGATTCATAAAATCTAGTTTTAAACATTTGTGTTCATCAAGGGCATAGTTTAGGTACCACTTCCTGTGATTCACTTTCACCAGTGTTTGACTTTAACGATTGCAGCACAGAGGAAAGCTCTAACTCCAGGTCATGTAGGCGACTTCGTACTTGATTCTGATTAATCCCTCCATCAGAGCAGTTTTCTTTCCTTCTGCTGACAGTTTCACTAGCACCCTCCCTTGTTTCAATTATCTCGTCCCCTAAAACACTCTCCTCACCTCCTGTACCAGTTCTATTAGAGCTAAGTTCTTCAGCTGTACATTGACAAACAGAGAGAAGTCAGCAGATCCAAAATGTAATGCAGTCAAACCTCCTGAACACCAGCTCACGGAATACCTTCAAATTGCAAGTCTGAAAACGCTGCCCTCTTAATGCTCCAAGTTCTCCACGTGTCTGGATTTAGCGAATTTCCAGAACCATCAATATTTGAGAAAGATCTGCTATGATCAAGGCCGCCTCCCAAATCACTGAGTGCACTACTCTTGGGGTTCAATAATCCAGGTGAATTGTTACCATTGAGGCCAGCACCTGTCTTTGACAATGGAAAAAAAGAGAGAGTACAAGTTAGGTTTATAAGGAATGTCCAACTATTAAATCATTTTCATACCAAAAGACTTGTATATAAACATATGCTCATATATGTTTAAAATTATAATTGAAGTGGTGGAAATAAAGATATCTTTTTTAGCTAAATAGTATTATATTAAATAGTCGCTAATGAACTAAACACATCTACAATAGCAAGTAATCTGTACATGGCTGAGTTATCAGACGTGGAACTTAAGAGCAATATTGGTTACTGATTTAAATTAAAAAAAAAAAAAAACTTACCCCATTCTTCGTGGTTTTAGGGAGCAAATCATGGTTAACATTGCTACTTTGGACACGAGTAGTGCTTTCAATTTCTTTTAAAGCAAACCCCAAATTCATATTCCTTTCTTTCTCTAATCGATACAGTATACCCCCAATCCCAGCATCATCCTCAGTCGCTGTATCTCTGAGAGAACAGAATAGATTGATCAAACACTACCCATGATATTTACGAATAGATGATAAAATAGCAAGCTTAAAAAACTACCCATGGGAATTTGGCATGGAAACAGTTATTGAAAGTCATGGATATCTGTTAGTTTTATTTTGATTCTGGATAAGTGGTTTACCAATTTACACACTGAAATGTGGAAGAAGAAAAGAAAGGAAAAGGAAAAGGAAAAGAAAAAAAACAGCAAAGCATTACTATTTTGCAACGAGCAAACAAGGGTAAAATGACAAAATTGAGACCTTTCAGCTACATGTTGCAGTCATGCTCGTTATCCTAGACTACTAACTGATAAAAATATTGTATGTGTTACAAGAAACCTACTTTCAGGGCTTAGAGGTCTTTTCTTTTCTTTTCTTTTTCTGGGAAATTGGAAGCGAAGCTTTGAGACTCAGTGCCTAACTCAAAAGCAAAAGGATAAGAGTATCCATTCATACAACCAACAAGCTCTCTCTCACCCTTCTTTTCTTTTAGGCTATATAATTCAATGTAACACCATAGGAAACAAAAATTGCAACGAAAAACAAGAGTGGTTAACGAAAATTAGAAGCCTCACTGTGAACTACCAGAGGACGAGCAAGGAACCTGAGAGCTTTGCTCTTCATTACGCTCTAAAGCCTTGTCTTGAATTCCAGCAGCACCACATTCTTTATTATCCGTTAAAGAAGAATACCAATCTACAACATCTACGTCGTCAACATTATCATCGAAATCCCAACCCAAAGCGAGCCACCCTCCTTCCTTCAAGATAGCCTCAACAAGATCCATTCTTCCTGCATCAATCAACTGTTTCTTGCTTGGAAACATCTCTGGATTTTTTGAACTATTCATGAACTCCAAAATCTCAGTCTCCAATGCAATATTGCCCTCACTACTTTCCCAATCCCTTGTATTACACCTCCTTACAAATCCACCACCGCAACCGCAACAGCTGTTTTTTAACTCAAAAAATCCACTACCACTCGACCCCTTCACTACAAGAAAGCGTAAATCTTGGTTTCTTGTTTTTCCTTTTCTGCTAAGATTTTGAATATTAGAAGCAGAAGTGTTGGGGGAAAATATTTGAGGGATCAAATTTATGAAGCAATTAGGCGCGTGAGTGATAGAGAGCATGGTTCAGGCATTTCATCGAACAATTGGAGCGCAAGCGAAGAGAAAAACAAAACAAGGAGAGAAAGTGAATTGTAAGACCAAGCAACGAACAATACCCACTTGAAAGTGTCACACGCATATAATTTAAATATGAATAACTTATAAGAAGTAGTCCTTGTAGTTTACCGAAACTAATTGATTAACCCCTATAGTATTAAAAATAATTAAATGATCCCTTGACCAGCATTGACCACCCACAATTTAGAATTTTCATAATTTTTTCTATTTATCTTATCCTTTACTTTTTCTATTTTACAATTTAAATTTTTAAATATTTATTTTTTAAAATGAAAAAGAATGATTCAAACTGATGATTTTCAGTTCGATTCGGTTTATTAATGTAAGAAAAGGGTTCAAACCGACCATTTGCAGACAGTGATATGCCTTTCCCTCTAACATATTAAACTCATTTATATTACACTAGAGTAGTCAGCTCTAATGCACGTGGTGGTGCCCTGGGAGAGGATGTTCTAGAGGAATCCTATGAATCTATTATTAATCAACGGCTTGCAGAATTAGACGATGAAATGGCTGAGCTTATATTACTGAACCTTTCAAATTAACTACCACGTGATCTCCTGCAGCCGCAGCATCGAGTGATTTTTCTCAGAAAGCAAAAAAATAAGTCTCCTCCCTTGGAAAATAGTAAGCAATAGATAGGTTCCGCGCTCCACTACATGTAGATAAACTTTTTTCAATGCTAAAAAAGAATATTCAAATGGTGATCATTTAAAAAAAAAAAACAAAAAAAATTATAAAATTCAAACTAATAATCTAAAAACAAAGATAAAAAAAAAAACTTCAAAAAATATAACGTCGAAGAAAAAACACAAGTCAACTCAAAGTAACTTGACGGATCAACAACCTGCGATATGAGATCAGGATAAAAAAAATTCAAAAGAATGACCTAATAAAAAAAAATTCAAAGTCCAATAAAAAAAATTAAAAAAACCCTGAGTCAATTCGGGTTAACTTTACCAACTCGCTCTTGAAATAACCAAACAGTAAGAAAACTGAAAAAATAACAAAGCTCAAGCGCAAATAATTTAATGCGAAATGATGAAATTGAAAAAAAAAATCATAAGAAATCAAGGAAAAAAAATTTGAGTCAATCCGGGTTAACTCGACTAACTCTCCACATATGACATGAGACCGGGATTAAAAAAAAAGGCTAACCTCCAAAAGAAGGGCCTAGCAAAGAAAGGCCCAAGATAGATAAATAAAACATTGTAAACGAAAATACTAGCTCACTCGAGTTAATTTGACCAATCCGCTCTCGAGATAACAACAAAAAAAGAAGTGAGAAAATGACAAAACTTAAAGGCAAATAATTTAATGCAAAATGATGAAATTAAAAATAAAATAAAGTCATAAGAAATTGAGGGGAAAAAACCAAGTCAACTTGCAAAAAAGACCTCAGTTAAATAAAAAAAAATATTGAGTAAGAAAATTCAAGCTAACCGGGTTAATTTGATTAACCCGCACTCGTCGCACTCGGGATAACTCAACAGAAAAAAGTAAAAAAATCACATAGCTCAAAAACTAATAATTTAACACCAAAGTATGAAATTGTTAAAAAAATCAATTTCATAAAAAAAACTGAGGAAAAGAAATATGAGACAACCATGGTAAACTTGACTAACCTATTACCCGGGATATAAGATCGTGATAAATTAACAAAAAGGAAAATGCAAAAAACAATGAAGCTAAGGATTTAATATCAAATGATGAATTTAAAAAAAAAATCAATTTTCAATAAACTACTAGCCTATTGGAAGGCAACCACGAAAAAATAACAAAGTAAAATATCCAATCGTAAAACAATTTAAAACCCATACAATGCAGACTAAAAATGGTATAAAAAATGAAAGAAAATAATTCGGGGATAAATTGAAAAACCAAAAACAAAACTAAGAAAATGATACAAAAATGTTATTGAAAGAATGAAGACCAAAACTGGATAAAGAACCAAATAAAATTAAATGTTGAGGGATAGAATTGAAAAAAAAAATAAATCAAGAAAAAGGATAAGAGTGTAGCAATAAAAAGAATGTGGACCAAGAATGAATTAAAGAAAATGCAATAAAATCAAAGGGGATGAAATTACAAAAAAAAAATCAAGAAAAATATAAAGCACAAAAATAGAGCAATTAAAAGTAGAGAGCCAAATCGGATAAAAAAAATCAAATTGAATAAAATACCCAAAGATAAAATTGAAAAAAATCTAAATTTAAAAAAACATCAAAAGTCAAATAAACAGTAATTAAGAAGGAGGACCAAAATTAATAAGATTACAAACCAGATGACATAATTGTTTTTTTAGAAGTTCATGCGTGTTTTTCTAGGAAATGAGAGAGAAAGCAGAGAAAAAAGAAAGAAAGAAATTTCCATCGTAGCCCAACTGGACCTTCTCTGTGAGCACGCGTCATACCACTTGAAAAAAGACGATGCGTCGCTCCTAGAGCCACGGTGGAAGCAAGATTTTTTCCATTGCATTGTCCCTCATGAGCCACTTGAATAGCGTGGAGGCCATGGTGCGCTAACATATAAAACGCACGCATCAGCAACTTTTTTTTAATAAGATTTAAAAACTTACAATTACTAGGCCTCCCTGACATAACCTAAAATAACAATAAAATCAGTTGAAAAAGATAAAAATACCCTCATAAATAGCCTCTTTTTTTTTAATTGCAACGTTAATTCCATCATTTTACTGTTTAAAAAAGAAAAGGACGAAGAAGCCCCTCTAAGTGTGTGTGTATGTGTGTGTATTTTGTTCTCATCCAAGCACATGACCGTAATTTTACTGTTTATTTAAAAAAAAAAACAAGAAAAGAAAAGAGCCCCTTTACCAAAAAATATTTTTTTGCTTTTGAGGGCAAATTAGTTATTATAATATAACAAAAAACATGTTCGGATCATTTTGTTGCCGGTCAATTTTACAATGATGAATATATCGTATGAAAAGACATTTTTATCCTTAATTACAAGCTTAATAAGTTTTTTTTTGGTTGGCAAGGAAAAAAATCATATTTGTACTATTTCAATCTATTGTTTTTTGTGTCTACAAATATAGTAAAAAACTAAACTCGTTTAGGGATTTAGGATTTTTTATTATGTGATTTCTCCTCTGTTAATGTCGTATAATTAGCTTTCAACTCGAGATTTAAATCCCACTGTTTGATTTTTTAAGAGACAAAGACATGGAGAGGGTTGGGGTTAGAAGAAAGGAAATTTTAATAACTATTTTTTTTCATTCATTTAATTTTTTTTATAGCTTGGTTTTTTATTTAATCTGATTTTTAATTTTCACCCCTATAAATAGTAATAGATAATCATGGTTGCTGGGGGAAGTGGAAGTATGGTGGTGATTATAATAATAAATATGGTGTATGGTGGAAGTGGTATTGCTTTGAATAATTATGATATTTTTTTATTAAAAAAATATATAATCAACGTCAGTGTAATTGGTTGTTGTGTAACCATAGTGATAGGGTGATGGTAATGAAAGTATTGATATTCATTCTTTAAAAAAATCATTTTCATTTTTGTTTTTTTCCCTCATCTCTCCCTTAAAAATTAAAACAAATAAGATTTTCATTATCATTTCTTTCAAATAAATATAAATAAGACTATTTCTAGCTACCAGGGACACCTTTTACCAACCTCAAGTTATCATTGCTTGTAACTCTGAGGGGTGTAACTTTACTGGTTAGACCCTAGGTTTGCTCCCTAGAGATTACCGGTTCGAGTTTCACAAATCTCAGGGCCAATGGAGGCGATGGTCGTTAATTTCAGGACTCGTGAGATTAGTTGAGGTATGCGTAAGCTGGCTCGAACATCCATTTTAATAAATAAATAAATAAACAAGTTATCATTTCCTACAATTACACAAACGTGGATCAATTTGTAAAACCGTTTAAAATAGGTACAATATGGCTTTTTTTTTATATATAAAAAAAACACAATTGCTTCATTACATCATGGTAGAATTTGTTATATATAAAAATTTACATGTGGAAAGTCTTGGTTTTCATTTTTAAGATTTGATAGATGTTTTGTTTCTTCTTAACTCCCTAAATTCATATGAAAACTAAAGATTTACAAGATTTTTCTTATTTTGTATCCGGGTATTGTTCTTTATTTTTTTATTATTATTAATATAGGTATCCGGGCTAGCTACGTGCATCTCGACTAATCTCACGGGCCCTGAAGATAACGACCATGTAAACCTCTAGTGACCATCATATTAGCAACCACATGACTCAAACCTGAGACCATAGAAGAACCAAACTCTTTAGTCTCAAACTCTTACCACTGAGCCACCTATTATATAGTTAATTGTTGTTTATTCTTTTTATAACCTTCTTATGTGTAACATTTACTTGGTTATAAAAAATATTTATAATTTTTTTTTTGTTTTAGGGTTCTCGAGCTTTATTTGCGTCCTTGACATGTATCCAAAATGCTGTTCATGTGATTTCACTGGATGTATAAAGTAAGTTGATGGTTCTTAACATTTGATGTCCTAAAGTTTATGCAATTTTTGGAAAAATCAAATGTTTCTCGTGATTCAGCAGCGCCTGCTTCGCTTGTCTTGAGAGGAGGAGACACTTGACTTGCTGTCCTCTCCTATTAATAATAATAATAATAATAATAATAAAGAGGGTTTTCTCAAATGGGAAATATATTGGCAAGAGAAAAGGGAGGACGATTATAAAATTATCAAGGTAAACAGCTTTAAAGGATAAATGTTGCATGATTCTTAGCTTCAGGGGGGCCATCCGAATCTCTCTTTTCAGATATCTTTTGTTTTTTTCTCTCCTTTTTAATTAATGCTTTGTTTATATAACTCTTGCTCAGGCCGTACAAGTTTTTTCAACTTCGGAAAAAAAGAATGTCAACGAAAAAAGAATTTGAGGACCCAGTTAATTTAAATAATATTATTAAAAAATATAACAGTAATAAATAAGCAGATATTGTTTAAAAGTACTCTAATATTTTCAGTTAACCTGAATTATTAAACAATTCAATAATAAAAAGTAAAATTTAAAAAAAATAACACAATAAAAATACTTTAATTAAATCAGATTAATTCTTAAACTTTGCAACCATTGAAACAAAATTGAGATAATCTTATAAAAAAAAAACAATAAAAAATTTGAATATTAATTCTTAATAAATCAAATGAGAGCATGATTACTCCAAAAAAACAATAAGAAAAAAGTAAAGCTCAATTTCTAACAAATAAAATGTTGAAAAATAAAAATTTAAAAAAAAATATAATTTAAAAAGGTAAAAAAAAACCCTCAATTTGAGCCTAACCAGGTCAAGATGCAAAATTTCTTACCCATTTGTGATACCAGGGTGAACGCGTTTGAAAGAAAATTGAATATTATCATGAAGCTCAATTATCAAGCAACTTAATATTAAAGGAAAAAAAGAAATTTATTTTAAAAAAACAATGGAAAAAAACATAAGTTAACTCGGGTTAACCCACAAACCTTGTGACCATGAAAATCGAGAAACACTTGAATCAAGTTCAATTAAGAGGTTTAATTTCTAACTAATTTAATTTTGAATGATGAGATGGCGAGAAGAATATCAATTTAGAAAACTTGTCAAAGAAAAAAATATAGCAATTAAAAGAATGAAGATCAAATTTTATAAAAAAAAAATATAAAGGTTGAAATTGTAAGAAAAAATAATCAGGATGACTTAATAGAAAGGAAATGAAAAAAATACGAAGATCAATTTTCAATAAATCAAATAATAAATAATAAAATTGAAATAACTTAATTTTAAAAAAAATCCCAAAAAAAGTCAATTTGCATTAGCACTTGAAAACTTGTGACTTTGATCCTGAAACCAATGACCTCGATCCTAAACCCATTATTAACCTCATAGCAACAGAAAAAAATAATAATCTTAGTTAACTTATAAACTGGTGATTATGAGCAAATGATTGAGATAACTCAATAGAAAAAAAAAAGAAGTAGAAAGTCCAATTTCAAATAAACTAAATATTGAAGGATGAATAAAAATAAATCAATTTTTTTAAAAAAGTCATCTACATTAACTTTTGAAATAATGACTCTAACCATGAACCTGAGACCGATCCTATAGAAACAAAACATAAAAAAATAGGAAAGCAAATCTCTAAAAAATGGGTAAAAAAACATTAGCTTTTAAAAAGAAAAAAAAAACAAGCCAACTTGGGTAAACCTCATAAATCCGGTCTAATTTTTAAAACTCATAACTCGTAAAATCCTTGAACCAAGTTTAATTAAGAAACTTAATTCTCAATCAATTTAATTTTGAAGGATGAATTTATGAAAAAAAAAATTTAAAAACTTGTCAAAGAAAAAAGATAGAAATAAAAAGAATGGGGATCAAATTTGAAAGAAAAAAACCATGGAGAATGAAATTGAAAAAAAAACTAAAAAAATGATCCCAAACAAAATAAATAGCAATAAAAAGAATGTTGACTAAATTTAAAAGATAAAAATAAATAAAAGGACGTGAAATTGAAAAACATTTATAATTTTATAGCTTATTAAAAATAAAAAAATAGTAATAAAAAAACGAGAACCGAATCTAAAAGATTAAAAATTAAAAAGCGGGTGAAATTGAAAAACATTTGTAATTTAATGACTTATTCAAAATAAAAAATAGTAATAAAAAGAATAGAAACCATAATTATACGGAAAACTCACTCAGTACAAAAATAACAAAATTTATTTAATTAATTAATTTTTTTTTTATATGATTGAGTAAAATAAGATATCAAAATAACGGTGATATCAAAGAGTTTTATAGGTGTGGGGATGAGAAAATTAAGAAAATAAGGTAGAATAAATACTAAAAAAAATACTTTGATCTTCTTACAAAATACTTGACCTTCTTATTTGATCATATGATTATATATATATATATATATATATATATATATATATATATTTGTCTTCTTAATCGCATATTTCCTTGACTGCGTTTATTATTTTGAAAAAAAAAAAATCAAGAATACCAAGCTCCCTCGATATCAAATTATCAAATTATCAAAAAACAAATAAAAAAATAAAAATTATCAATTATTAACCTCATTGTCATCCTAGCCTCGTCTGGTCCCTGCAAATTTAGATTGAGTTGCCCATAAGAATAATCAAATATACTACGAGTAAAAAGAATGCTATCAAAGGAGGCCGGATGAGTAGGCCACGATAAAAGATTTATATTTAAGAATGCTATTCAAATATAAGGTAAAATATAAAAAAATTTATTTTATTTTTAATATGTATTACTCTCAAACCTATATATTTTAAAAAATAATTAAATATTATATTTTTTATTTTAGTTTTTATTAAATGTTGAAATTAATAATATTATAATAACCTTAATTATAAAAACATAATAAATAGCCTAACACGTAAATCCAAATTGGCTTTACGGGTTGACCTGATATTCGACAGACCTACAGCTTAGATCAGTTTAAGTCTAAGAAAAAAATAGAGAAAGGAATAATCAGATCTGACTTGAGCAAAAACTCAGGTCGACATGGGATAAAACAAGGGTAAAAAATCCCTTGACTTTTTTTTGGTCAAAACGAGGTTGCTTTGATTCTTTTTTTTTTAAAAAAATCAGATCAACACGGGTTAACCCTCCCAACTTGTGAATGGGGTCTTCCCTCAAGTTGACCTTTGAGTTGAGTTTTAAAAGTATGATAATAAACACTTTTGTCTTTATATTAATCCATGTCAACTTAGGTTGGCTCTCCTAACCTATGACTCGGGCCTTTCTTCGAGTCTCCCATAGTTGGTTTTTGAAACTATGATCATAAGCACTTTTATCCTTACATTGACCTGGATAAACCCGGGTTAACCCTCCTGACCCGTAACCTAGATCTTGTCTCGAGTGAACCTCCGAGTCATGTTTTAAAACTGTGATAACAATTATTTTTATTCTTACATTGACTTGACTCAACTCGGAATGACCCTCCGACCCATGACTTGTCCCGGGTCGACTTGCGAGTTAGATTTTAAAACTATAATAATAACACGCAGTTTTATCCTCACTTTGATTTTGTTTAAAATCAACCTGACCTGTAACTCAAGTCTTGTCTTGAATCAATCCCCAAGTTAAGTTTTAAAATTATGATAATAATTATTTTTATTCTTATGTTGACTCGAAAAAAAACAGGTTGACCCTCCCATTTCTTGACCCGAAACTTATCCCCAAAACTTATCCCTAATTAACCCCTCAGTCGAGTCATCACTCATCAATCAAATTTATTTGTCAATAACAGAAGTTTGAGTTTAAGAAAATAGAGGAAAGATTGATCTAAGATAAAAATTAATTTTTATATTATAATGCACCAAACAATTCCATCGTACCCAACACTACCTTGTTTTTCTCCCTGCTGACCAGATAATATTCACTCGTCTTGATTACTTCCTTTAACAGATGCCAAAAAGAAAAGAAAAGAAAAAAGGTTTGCTTCCACTCTCCCTCGTTTATAGGAGGAATTTGTTTTTATCCTATTTGGAGGCCCTATATGTGCAGTCAAATCCAACATTTCCTACGGACCAATACTCCTGATAGTCAAGGAAATAATGCATGCTTGGCAATAGACACCATCAAACACAAATTAAAATGATGCAGATGCAGGGGTGGTAAATCTGGCCACAGCATTGATGCAGAGAGGGAGCACCGAGCATGTCATCAATGCCGGAGCAATTTTGGGGTCAAGGGCACCAAATCCTGCAAGAACAACAGCGAAGGCTTCTTGTATTTGCCAGTCCACACCCCTATTGGAGTTGAAACAGGCATCAACTTCTGAGGAACCTCAATTGCAAAACCTAACCACAAGAACCAGCCCAACTCAAATCCATTCAGAATAATCAAGACCAGACTAGATTCCAACCAGGAAAAAGCAATCCATTTCCAGAAATCTTCACAATGCTTACATAGAAGAAAAAAACAGCAACACTGCATTCATCGATGACCTATTAATACAGAAGCCACATACGAAAGCAAAGAGCAATGGACATCTTCCACTACCTTCATCTAAAGTTGCTAAACTTCGATGTAATTCCTAGGCACACTTGACATGATACCACAATTAACAATAAACCTAGCTCAATGTTTAAGGGAAGAAAAACCAAAAAGAAAATCTAGAGGATATCATCGTAAGCAATAATTTCTCTGCCTTTGAAAGGCACGTCTAGCACAGAAGGACCGTCACTGCTACTACTTGTTGGGTTCACTACGGCTGAAGCAAGCTTATTACCTCTCCCGTGTCTGCTTAAAGGTATCCCACCCCTCAAGAGTTTGGAGGATGATGATGATGGTGACCCACTGTCCCTCTTACCTCCAGCTCCAACTCCTTCTCTCCATTGCACAAGCGGATCAGTTGCCCGTAACACTTGGACCTGAAAAAAACCCTAATTCAATAATCCAAAATTGAAACTAACCAATAAATGTGTACTAGGGCAAATTCTACAACACCTTCCATTTACCAATGCAATTCTCAATTTGTTTTGTGAAAGTTTAACCGAATAATAAATAAATAAATAAGATTGTAACCTTTTTAGAGTTTATAGCGATGCCAAAGGAAGAGTCAAGAGAAGCGGTGATGGCTGCCTCGGCCGAGTCCTTTGAACGATAAGTGATGTAACCAATAGCATCGCGATCGATCCGGGTGCGGGAGATTTCGCCGTAGATTGCGAATCGCGACTTCAGATCAAGGACTGAGCAGTCCGGAGGTAGATCCACCACAACCACCGCAGGCGGCGGTGGAGGCTTCGTAGATGGCTTGATGTCGTTGGGTTGGGATTGAGGAGGAGGAGGAGGAGGAGGACGCCGTCGTTTAGGGTAGGGAGCAGGTCGGTCGTAGCGCGTGAAGTTGGATCTGTCTCTTTTGCGACTCATCATAATCCGGTGGTTCAGTTCGAGGGAGACACGCACGTAATGTCAAGAGAATGAACTCTTGAACAGGTACGCTTCTAACCGGATTGCAACGTTACCGTTTCTAGTTGGTACGGAAAATTAAGTAAAAACCCTTGCATTCGACTGGCTAAAACAATTTTACACCAAATAGATGATGGCTAATTTCTCCAAAAGAAAATGTAATTATTATATATTAATAGTAAGATGCTACTGATGGCGTTTAGCGTGATTCCGGGTTGTTGCCCGTGCGCTGTTGGAGACACTATGCAGCAGTTTTATCAAGTTCACTTTGAAATTGTGATTCATCTGTTTTTTTTTTAAAAAAAATTAAGTGTTTTTTAGTTTTAAATTAATTTTTTTAGTTTTTTAGATTGTTATGATGTATCAATATCAAAAATAAATTTTAAAATATTTTAAAAAATATTATTTTAATATATTAAAAAAAATATTTTAAAAAGTAATATTTATAACATTTTCAAATAGATACTAAACTCAAAGAAAATTTATGCTTCAAAGTAAATTAAGTGGGAGTTGACCAGTGTGACTCAGTTGATTTGGTGGGTGCACATATAATTTGATTAACTCAATTTATTTATTTTTAGAAAAAAAATTCAAAACTAATGATGTGCATTATGAGAATTATAATCCATCTTGTAAAGCTAAAACTAATATGCAAGAGGATTCAGATGGTCCAATGACAAGAGCGAGAGCGAAACAACTATAAAGGGCCTTGACGAGTCAAATTGGAATGATTGAAGTTGCGTCAGAGTTAAAAATTAGCAATCAGTTTGAATTTGGTTCAAGGATGTTTATTTGCCTACAATTGGAACTTGAAGATGGGAAAAGCCCTTAATGGTTCTATTGATGCTGGGCTACTTAAATTTGGGGTTGATATGCAAATAAGTGAAGGAATTGATGCTGTTTATGGTCAGAACAACAAATGAATTTGAACCCGAATTTGAAGTCATCCATTGCATGTGAAAACAAGACTAATCTAGGTGGATTTCAAGTTCAGAACGTGTTCTTTCTAGATTGTCCAACCATGATTGCATTGGACTTTTGTGTAAGAAGATATGATTGTTTTAAATTTGGTCTGTTTATATTATAAAGGTCAAAAAACGTGTGCTAGTTAATTTGTCTAGGTTAGTTTATCAAAGTCTGTTTTTTTTACTTGACTTCTGCCATGCTGAATTTTTCCTAACTTTGGAGGGATGTTCCAATTATAAATATAGTATCAGAATATGTAATAAAGGACTTTTGGCCAAGATTTGAAACTTAATTTACAGAATTAAGAGTTGTTCTTCCAAATTGATTTTTGTGAAGAACCCTACCTGACTTATCACTCTTCAATCACAAAGAGTGTGGCGTCGAAATCCTAGATTGATCTTTGTGGCGTCCAGATCGACTTATCAAAGTATCATTCTAGTCTATCCTCCATCTTATTTACCTTGAAATCACTATAATCCAGCCTAAACACCAAAAGAAAGACAACACAACCAGACCCATCCTTCATCCATTTTCATCAGATTCATTGTTGCCGATTTTCGAATCATTCACGGCACATCATCTGGTATCAGAGCATCAGTTGCGATCTAAGGCAGGAGCCAAAAACAGAAGAAAGGCTTGCTGGAATTAAGGTTGATAAACTTAATTATGGCTAGAGATAAAGAAGATTTGCCAAGAGGGTTAAGTTTGGAACAGACACAGGTTATGGGCTTACAACGATCTCATGCTGAGATTCGGGATGAAATGACTGGAATTCGTGAACAGTTGAATACCCTTATGCAAATGATGCAAAGACATAATTTGCAACCCCAACAAAGGCAAGCACTTAGGGTGCCACGAAATGATATTATAGAAGCTGATGAAGATCCAAATGGGGATGATGAGGCCAATGATAGGGGCAGACCAAGAAGGCAGAATTATAATCCTCCTAATGGTCTCAAACTTAAAATTCCACCGTTTAGAGGAAGTAGTTCACCTGAGGAATACTTGGAGTGGATTCAGAAGGTTGAAAAGGTGTTTGAATGGTATGAATATTCTGAAGAAAGGAAGTGCAAGGTGGTAGCACTTGAGTTTACAGATTATGCTCTTTTATGGTGGGAAAACTTGAAGATTCAGAGGAGAAGGGATGGAGAAGAGGAGATTACAACGTGGGCAACTATGAAAAGAGTGATGAAGAAGAGATTTGTTCCTGATTACTATACATCAGACTTCAGACTTTGCGACAAGGATCTTTGAGCGTGGAAGAGTATGTGAAAGAGTTTGAGTTGCTGCTGATTCGATGTGAATTGATGGAACCCCAAGAGCAAACAATAGCTAGATTTCTTGAAGGGTTGAGGAAGGATATAGCTAATGTTGTTGAATTACAGCCGTACATCTTCCTTGAGGAAGTTATAAAGCTTGCAACTCGAGTAGAGAGGCAGCAGAAACGAGGAGGTGTCCGAACTGGTGTAACTACGTCAAGCACAACAAGGGCTGTTTCTACACCTACACGAACATGGAGCACACCTAAACGAGATGAGAAGGTGGAGTTTACTAAAGGGAATACCAGTTCTGATTCTTTGAAGGGAAAGGAGAAGGTTACAGAACCTCAACATCCTAGAAGGTCTCGGGACATCAAGTGCTTCAAGTGCTTAGGACATGGGCACATTGCTTCGGAATGTCCAAATAAAAGGGTGATGATTTTGCATGGGGATAATGGAGAGCTGATCAGTGGAGATGAGGTTGAAACTGAAGATGAAGATGAGGTACAAGTGGCTGAACAAGAAGAGGATTTCGAACCAGTGAAGGGAGATTTATTGGTTGTGCAACGGGTTCTGAATGCACAAATTGACGTTAGTGATGAGCAACGTGAGAACATCTTTCATACTCGATGTCAGATTCGAGATAAGGTGTGTGGGATGATCATTGACAATGGAAGTTGCACTAATGTTGCGTCAACTACCTTGGTGGAGAAATTGGGTTTAACTACCCTTCCACATCCCAGGCCGTACAGTTTGCGATGGCTGAATGAGAATGGGGAGATTCGGGTGACAAAGCAAGTCCGTGTACCTTTTTCCATTAAAACCTATCATGACGAGGTTTTATGTGACGTTGCGCCGATGTCAGCTAGCCATTTGTTGCTGGGTCGTCCATGGCAGTTTGATAAGGATGTGACCTACAATGGATGAAAGAACACTTATTCTTTTATGCTGAATGGAAAGAAGGTGAACTTGTTACCATTGAGTTCTCAACAGGTTAGAGAGGATCAGATACGAAGCCAACAAAAGAAGGTGAAATCACGTAAGGGGCTATTGTTAGCCAAAAAAGGAGACATCAAATAAGCATTAGCTTTAGCGGGGGCTGTTTTCATGATCTGGGCAAAGCAATTACTACAAGTAGAAGGATTGGACTTACCAATACAGATTAAAGAATTGCTTGAAGAATTTAAAGATGTGTTTCCAGATGAATTACCTAAAGGGTTACCATCTATTCGTGGAATTGAGCATCAAATTGATTTGGTGCCGGGAGCTTTACTTCCTAACAGACCAGCATACAGATGTAATCCAGAGGAAGCAAAAGAGATTCAAAGGCAGGTTGGTGAACTCTTAGAGAAGGGCTATGTGCGAGAATCACTTAGTCCATGTTCCGTACCTACTTTGCTTGTACCGAAGAAAGATGGTACCATGAGGATGTGTATGGACAACCGTGCTATCAACAAAATAACAGTTAAGTATCGATTTCCTATACCCAGACTTGATGATTTGCTTGATGAGTTGCATGGTGCTGCATTGTTTTCTAAAGTTGATTTGATGAGTGGTTATCACCAAATTAGAATGAAAGAAGGAGATGAATGGAAAACAACATTTAAAACTAAACAGGGTTATATGAATGGATGGTAATGCCGTTTGGGTTATCTAATGCGCCTAGTACATTTATGAGGCTTATGAATCATGTTTTGAGGAAGTATATTGGGCTGTTTGTTGTAGTATATTTTGACGATATCTTGGTGTATAGCAAGACCTTTGATGATCATATGAAGTATCTTAGAGTTGTGTTTGAAACTTTGCGAGATTCTAAGTTGTATGGGAAACTCACAAAGTGTTACTTCTGTAAAGAAAGTGTCGTGTTTCTTGGGTATATTATCTCTAGCAAGGGAGTTAAGGTTGATGAGGAGAAAATTGAGGCAATCCGGGACTGGCCAAAACCTGCTAGTATCGCTGATGTGAGGAGTTTCCATGGTTTAGCTTCTTTCTACAGGCGATTTGTGAAAGACTTCAGCTCTATTGTTGCTCCTATGACAGAATGCTTGAAAAAAAGGAACGACTTTAGATGGAGTGAAGATGCGCATAAAGCTTTTGAGCTAATTAAGGAAAAGTTGTGTGCTGCTCCAGTTTTAGCACTTCCAGACTTTGCTAAAACATTCGAAATAGAGTGTGATGCTTCCGGAGTTGGAATTGGGGCTGTCTTGCTGCAAGAAAAGAGGCCGATTGCATTCTTCAGTGAAAAGTTAAATGGAGCACGTTTGAACTACTCTATTTATGACAAAGAGTTCTATGCTTTGATTTGGGCTCTAGAGGTATGGCAGCACTACTTGTTGCCTAAAGAATTTGTTATACATACTGATCATGAATCCTTGAAGTATCTTAAGAGGCAAAGCAAGCTGAATCGCAGACATGCTAAATGGGTGGAGTTTATGGAGTCATTTCCTTATGTCATAAAGTACAAGAAAGGACAAGTTAATATGGTTGCTGATGCTCTTTCTAGGAGGTTTGCACTGATCTCTATGTTGAATGCAAAGCTGATGGGTTTTGAACAAGTGAAGGAACAATATGCTAATGATTCCTACTTTGCTAATGTGGTTGCCGAATGTGCAAAGGGAGCTTGTGATGGGCTCTTTATGCATGAAGGTTACTTGTTCAAAATGGGCAGAATGTATATTCCTTCAGGATCGTTACGGGAGTTGCTTGTGCGAGAGGCTCATGATGGTGGTCTTAGTGGTCATTTTGGGGAGAAGAAGACTTATGAGCTGCTGAAAGAACATTTCTTTTGGCCTAACATGTTATGGGATGTGCACAAGGTGATTGAGAGATGTGCTATTTGCAAGAAAGCTAAGGGTAAAGAGAATACATATGGACTGTATATGCCATTGCCTATTCCAGAGCAACCATGGATGGATGCTAGCATGGACTTTGTACTTGGGTTACCAAGAACACAGCGTGGAAAGGATTCAATAATGGTCGTGGTTGATCGATTCTCCAAAATGTCTCATTTCATTCCTTGCAACAAAACTGATGATGCAGTACATGTTGCTGATTTGTTCTTTCAAGAGATTGTTCGTTTGCATGGAGTTCCTAAAAGCATTGTCTTTGATCGTGATACAAAGTTTTTAAGCCACTTTTGGAAGACTCTTTGGAGGAAGCTTGGAACGAAGTTACTTTTCAGTACGGCATGTCATCCACAAACTGATGGACAAACTGAGGTAGTAAACCGAACTTTATCTTCTTTGTTACGAGCTGTTATACATAAGAATTTGAAGAGTTGGGATACTTGTTTGCCTATTGTGGAGTTTACATATAATCGTAGTGTGCATGGGGCTACAAAATTTTCACCATTTGAGGTTGTGTATGGCTTTAATCCTTGTGTTCCTATTGATCTTGTTCATATTCCAATTGATGAGAGGACATCTATGGATGGAATTAGAAAGGCAGAATTGATGAAGAAACTACATGAGCAGGTTCGATTACATATTGAGGAGAAAACGATAAAGTATGCTAAACAGGCTAACAAGGGGCGGAAAATGGTTAGGTTTGAACCTGGAGATCTTGTTTGGATTCATATTAGCAAGGGCAGATTCCCAAGCAAACGTAAGTCCAAGTTGATGCCAAGAGCTGATGGTCCATTTCGGATTATAGAGAAGGTGAATGACAATGCGTATAAGGTAGATCTTCCTGGTGATTACAACGTATCAGCTACTTTTAATGTGAAAGACTTGACTCCATACTTGGATGACGATGACGATTCTGATTTGAGGACAAATCATTTTCAACCCGGGGCTGATGATGTGCATCATGTGAATTATAATCCATCTTGTAAAGCTAAAACTAATATGCAAGAGGATTCAGATGGTCCAATGACAAGAGCGAGAACGAAACAACTACAAAGGGCCTTGACGAGTCAAATTGGAATGATTGAAGCTGCGTCGGAGTTAAAAATTAGCAATCAGTTTGAATTTGGTTCAAGGATGTTTATTTGCCTACAATTGGAACTTGAAGATGGGAAAAGCCCTTAATGGTTCTATTGATGCTGGGCTACTTAAATTTGGGGTTGATATGCAAATAAGTGAAGGAATTGATGATGTTTATGGTCAGAACAACAAATGAATTTGAACCCGAATTTGAAGTCATCCATTGCATGTGAAAACAAGACTAATCTAGGTGGATTTCAAGTTCAGAACGTGTTCTTTCTAGATTGTCCAACCATGATTGCATTGGACTTTTGTGTAAGAAGATATGGTTGTTTTAAATTTGGTCTGTTTATGTTAGAAAGGTCAAAAAACGTGTGCTAGTTAATTTGTCTAGGTTAGTTTGTCAAAGTCTGTTTTTTGGGCTTGACTTCTGCCATGTTGAATTTTTCCTAACTTTGGAGGGATGTTCCAATTATAAATATAGTATCAGAATATGTAATAAAGGACTTTTGGCCAAGATTTGAAACTTAATTCACAGAATTAAGAGTTGTTCTTCCAAATTGATTTTTGTGAAGAACCCTACCTGACTTATCACTCTTCAATCACAAAGAGTGTGGCATCGAAATCCTAGATTGATCTTTGTGGCGTCCAGATCGACTTATCAAAGTATCATTCTAGTCTATCCTCCATCTTATTTACCTTGAAATCACTATAATCCAGCCTAAACACCAAAAGAAAGACAACACAACCAGACCCATCCTTCATCCATTTTCGTCAGATTCATTGTTGCCGATTTTTGAATCATTCACGGCACATCAACTAATGTCAATTTAAATTTGAGTGAGGACACAATGAGGATTTTGAAAGGCTTAATTAATTTTATTGAGGATTTGATTACAAGAAAAATCAATTTTATGGAGTCAATTTGACTTTAACTGAAAGAAATTAAAGTTTGGGAGACTGAAATTGATGGGAAGTTTAATTGGTCAAATCAGGGGCTTAATTGTAAAAAATCTACAGTTTGATAGTCAATTAGGAGTTTGATTAAAGAAATCAAAACCAATGACCAAATCGTAAAAGGCTCGAGACTTTAAAAGCTGAAATTGACTAAAGCAGGGTCTAAATTGAAGAAACTTGAAAGTTTGATGGTCAATTAAGGGTCAAATGCAAATAAGAAATGAAGGACCAAGATGAAATGACGCTAAACTCCGGGGTTGATGATTGAGTTTGACAAGGGTTAAATTGCATGAAATTAAAAGTTTGAAAGACAATTAAATGTGCAATTAAAAGCAATTGGAAGAACAATGACTAAAATGAAATCTGTCAGATCCCAAATTAAAAACCCTAATTTTTAGGAGTTTAACCCAGATGATACGTCGTTCAACCTCTGTTCATCTTCTTCTTTGACAGCTCACGATGATCAGGTTGGCAGCTTCCAAGAGCTTGTTGTGGTGTTCTAGACCACCAAATGACATGCGTTCTTTTTTTGCAAATGGAAGAGGAACATCCCCTTTACAACCTCGTTTCCATGAAATTAGACGTTTACATCCCAATTCTTTCATGGAAGTCCCCAACATCTTGCCCTAATTAACTGTTACTCAATTTTTAAATTTTGGGCTGAATGAGTTGACACCTTCAAGCGAGTGAATGTGGAGCTACAAACCTCTGAATTGAATAAGTTTGAATCAAAACAAAAGATATGCGCCTCTTTTACCACCTTCAGGTGGTCTTCAACGATGATGACGTTAGAATTGCTCCCAGAAGGTTCTTATCAAGGGGTATGAATCGTTCCACCAAAATCAAATGGTGGAGAATGCATGCTTTTATCTCCAAGCAAAGGAAAACCACCTAGGCCAAAACCACAATTGCAAAAACCATTAAAGGACATAGGTTTCGACTGTAAAATTTTGTCCAAAACTCTCTCATTTTGATCAAAAGGCTCAACTTTGATCAATCTTTGATGAAATCCATCAAAAACCCTAGAAAAAACTTATAAATACCATTAGAAATTCAAGCTAAAATGAGGGGACGGATAAGAAGAAGAAAAGAAGAGAAATACTAAGAAAATACCCATATTTATGAGCCTAGCATAAGGGTTTCTTCATCTTTGAAAAAGGAACAAGTTTGCAGAAACAAAACTTTACAAAGAAAAACAAAGAAGGGCAGTAGCTGTTCTAGGGTTTTGAAGGTACATTTCTTAACCTAAAAGTGGAGTCCATGTGGTCTGCTTAATTTGATTTTGATTGTCATTTGGTTTGTGTTTATGTTTACATGTATGAAAATGTGTTTGGAATGTTTAAAAAGTAGGGAAGTGTTTTTTTTTTATTCTAGTTTTTGATTCTATGGTTTGATGTTGTTCTCTAAAGCATTTAGGATGTGTTTGATTCTTTTTTATGTAATAAAAGCCTTCTAGTTAAGTTAGTTTTTGATAAAATAGTGTTTTTGTTTTCTTAATTTTGTTAATGCATTGATAAGCCATGTTATTAATCCTGGATTTATAAGGCTTTGGTTATGACCAAAATATGTTTTAAAAATCATTTTTGAATGCAAATTGCATGGATAAGCTTGTTGTTTTTACTTGCTAGTTTTGGAAAATAGGATTTCATGCTTGTTTTCCATGATTTGTTATTTTTTGTTGTTTGTTTTGATTCAAATGTATATGATTATGACAATGTGGTTTGTGTGATTAAAAAAAGATTCAGTTTCGAGGCTTGGTACGCATTTCTAGGTTTGGCAGTAGGCTAATGCATTTTTGGGCAAAATCTGGGTTGGTGTTCTTCATGTTCTTCCCAAGAACATTGCCTTAGCTACAAGTTTTTGACCTATTTTATTTCATTTCTTTGCATCTTCACAATCGTATGGCATCATTAGATAATAATCTAGGGTCTTCATGCATTAATAATATGCTTTTAAGTGTTTTAATCTTAGGGTTTTGGTTTCAGACTGAAACCCTTTTTTGACGAAATTGTGCCGATTTAATGATAATCGAAGCAAATTAACCCTTGATTCTTTATCTATGCTTGATTGTGAACAAAACCATACTTTTTATTGCTTGAAATCTGGTCTGGTTTGATGTTTATGTTGCTGAGTTTGAATTTAAATGTTCTTCGTGTTCTTTGTTTTCTTGACGTTTAATATGTTTTCGTAAGAAATTTTTATGATTTTCGTGTTTTTTTAGTTTTGATTTTATTTTGATTTAAAACTCTATTTTGGCTTAGTTTTGTGTTGAACCTTGATTTATGGTTCAACCCAAGGTTGAATTGATGTTTTCGGGGTAGACCCGGTCGGGTTACTTGGTAAAGGCCTATTTGGTTTGCTAATATTTTTGTGAAAGAGTTTTTAGCCTAAGGGGTTGTTTGTCAAACACACCCTTAGACTTATTTTTACTGCTTTGTTTTTTTTTTTTATATAATAAAAATAGGTTTTGCCAAATAGATCCCAAATAAATTCCATAAAATTTTAAGACCAATTTAAAATTATTTATTCACACCTTTTTCCAACACTTTCATTTAATATCAGGATCGTATATTTATATATTGTAAGATGTGGGTATAGTATTAAAATACTTGTTTTCCACCAAAATTCAAAAAAAGTAAAAAATTCAAAAAAAATCTTCTCATTTCAAAAACATATAAATGTGTTTTTTTTTTTTTTACATACGACCAAGTCTTTCAAAATAATAATAATAATAATAAATTATATTTAAAAAATTATATATGGTGAGTTTTAACATTTTCTTTTTATATACAAAAATATCTTGGTATGCATTTTTGGATTTAATAATTAGTTTATTAAATCAATGAGAACTTGATCAAGATTTTAATAACCCCTTAAAATTTTTTCATGTGAATTGATGGTCAACATTCTGGTATAAATGTTGAACTTACAAGCAGACTAGTATTTAAATACCAGAAGTTGGTCAGAAAATTCTCAGAATTATTTAGAATATTCACCAATTTTAATTGTGAGTATTTTTCATTACAATATACAAATCGTGGAAAACCTTTTCGCCTTTCAAGATAGATGAGCCATGTGAGGGCACCTACATGGATCATTTTTATAAGAATTTATCTAGGCATACGAGCCCATAATAAATTCAAAATATTAGATTTATTTGTAAGAGAAATTTTTTATCCTAAGCCATAGACTGATCATCGGTTAGAAACCCATCAAAACTTTTAAACCATATGAAGACCACACAATGCAGCTTACCTTAGATAAATCGTGTTAGGAGTGCAAATACCTTCCCTAGCTATAACCAAACTCTTACACTAGAATTTCTGATAAGACCAATACACTCGAGTTTTCTAGTGATCCTGAACCAAACAATTAGATAGCCACTCCTTAACCCTTGACGTCACTCATCTACGTACGACAACTATAATGAAAAAATAAATCATACATCTTTAAATTGTATTCCATTTATAAAAATAAAAATTTTGTTAAGTCTATCGTCACTAAACACTGAACAATCTCATTTTAATCCTAAAAAAATGATGTAGTTATTAATTAAGATGATATATTTCATTTATTGATTTATTGAATTCTATTTGTTTTTATTGAAACACTTTAATCATGTCGTGTTGATGTAGAAGGTTTATTTTTTAAATTATTAAATTTTTTTTTTAATTGAGGTATAAGTTAATTCAAAGACATCACTCATAATTAAATAATTTTTTTTCTTTATCCATTTCTAAGATAATATTTAGTTACTGTCTTCAGATAAAAAAAAAAAAAACAAAGATAAAAGAAACAAGACAAAAAAGATGAAGATAAAATTATATTTGGTAGTGATGTAAAAAATAGAATAAAATATGAAAAAATCTACTTTACTTTTAATTTACATAGTTGCCAAACTTATATATATATATATATATATTTTTTTTTTTTTGAGTGTTAAAATTAATAGTATTATAATAACCTTAGTTATAAAATCATGAATGACTTGACGAGTTGACCTGAAACCTGAACTGATTTGAGTTTAAGAAAAAAATAAAAGAAGGATTGACTTGACCTTACTTGATCAAAAACCCAGGTCAACCCGGGATAAAACATGAGTGAAAAACTTATTGATTTTTTTTGAAATTTTTTTTAGTCAAAACAAGGTTGCTTTGATAATTTTTTAAAAAATTGAGTCAGTTCAGTTGACCCTTCCAACCTGTTACCCGAACCTCGTTTCGGGTTGACCCCCGAGTCGGGTTTTTGAAATTATAATAATAATTATTTTTATCCATACGTTGACTTGGATTAATCCATGTTGACCTCCCTAACACGTGACTTGGGCTTTGTCATGGTTAACTCCAAGTGGAGTTTTATAACTATGACAATAACAACTCTTATCCTTATATTGACCTGGGTCAACTTGAGTTGACCTTCCTGATACGTGACCTAGGTCTTGTTCCAGGTTGATCCTCGAATCAAGAATTATGATAATAATTAATTTTATTTTTTATTAGCCCGGGTCAACTCGAGTTGACCCTCTTGACATGTGACCAGGGTCTTAGCTTAGGTTGACCTCTCTAGTCAGGTTTTAAACTATAATAATAACCACTTTATTCTTATGTTGACCTGCATCAATGGTTAACCCTACTTATAACCCGAGTCTTGCCTGGATTGATCTTCGAATTAAATTTTAAAACCATGATAATAACTACTTTTATTCTTAGGTTAACTCAGGTCAACCCATGACCCGAGCATTACTCCAGATCAACAATCAATTTAAATTTTAAAACTATGATAATAATCATTTTTATATTTATATGTATTAGTTAAAATGTTAAATAATTTTGAAATTAAAATTTTTTTACAGTGATATTTTAGAAATATAAAAAAATAAATATTATTTTAAGAATTTTTATTTTAAAAATATAAAAATTAACTTTAAAATTATATAAAAAAAACTAATTTATTTTTATATTTCTATCTATTTTTTTTAATTAAACATATTTCTATGTACATTGTATTTGTTTTTTTATCTTACATGACAGTAACCCTACTCAAAGTCCTGACGAAACCTTGCCAGTTATTTATTAACCCCTTTTCCTTAATTTTCAGCAAGACAAAAATTAAAAATCCCAAACATTTGCAGAAACTCTCCCTCTGCTCTGTTCTGTTCAATGGCAGCTTCTGCGTCACTATTATCACTGTCTTCAATATCTTTTGGAGAAAATCGTTTCAAAATCATATCTGGCCAAGTGACGACAAAGCTCTCCATTGTTGCTCACAAGAAACAACCTGTTCTCAAGTCAAAGCCATCATTCTTAGCATTTCATCGTTTGGACGGTCTTCGTTTTCTTTCATCATCTACTTCAACTAGAGCTTCTTCAAATGGGTTTTTCGATACAACCCAAGACAAGGAGATTTTGCCGTCCTTTGAGCCAAAGCCTGCCAAATTTCTCTTTTGGGTCGCATTTTGGGCGTCTCTTTCTCTTGTTTGGTTTGCAGCTTCTGGCGATGCTAATGCAGCTGTCGATTCCATCAAAGCCTCCGGCTTTGGTCTAAAGATTGCTACTGCGTTTCGTAGACTTGGCTGGCCTGATGAAGCTGTGGTCTTCGCTCTTGCTACACTTCCCGTGCTTGAGCTCCGTGGGGCTATTCCTGTTGGTTATTGGATGCAACTCAAGCCTATAATGCTCACTATCTTATCTGTTGTTGGGTTAGTTGTTTTTTTTGCCATCATCATGGATGCTGATAGATAGAGGTATTTAAAAGTAAAAAAAAATGTGTTTCTTTTCTTTCTACACTCACCTTAAACCCATTTGAAAAAATAATGCTGTTCGAAGTATAATTAGAGCCACATTAATTGAGTTTCATGAATAATTAATTTATTTTGATCATTTTGATTCTTTTGTATTTCTTTTTGTTAAGTTTGGCTGATGAAATTCGTAATTTATTTATAGGCGATTAATTATGTTGTCATACATTAGTGTTCGTCAAAAGCACAATCTCTTTCAGAAAAAAAGAAATCAAGTCCAGATAATTAATGTCATTTGCGGCTTTATTTGCAGGAACATGGTTCCTGTGCCTTTCATCATACTTTACTTGAAGCCATTTGCTTCTTTCCTTGCTGGAAGGAACCAGCCAGCATCTCGGTTCCTTGACATGCTATTTGAGAATGCCAAAGAGAAATCTGGTCCTGTGAAAGAGTTTCAATGGCTTGGCCTAATGCTTTTCGTGGCTGTTCCTTTCCCTGGAACAGGAGCATGGACTGGAGCCATCATAGCTTCGATTCTTGATATGCCTTTCTGGTCAGCTGTATCGGCAAATTTCTGCGGTGTTGTGTTGGCTGGCCTCCTGGTAAACTTGTTGGTGAACCTAGGTCTCAAGTATGCAACTATTACTGGTATCATCCTCTTCTTTATATCAACTTTTATGTGGAGTATCCTCCGACATATTAGCTAGTCTTCGAGCTTGTAAAGCTTGTCGAACTGATGGACCAGTTTATATATACATTTCATTCAATAGTAAGACAACAATTCTGCTTATCTATGTCTATGTTGTGTCAGTTGGGACATGCCAAGATCTTACCTCCCTTGTTTCAATATTTGATTTTATTTTGGGGGTTGCTTTCTCTTATTCTCCTGCTTCATAGAGATCTAATGTTCTCAAACTGAGAGTGAAAACTATGTGGAACTTCTTTTTTTTCTCGATCGTTATGGAGCTAATTAAATCTCAGGTAGGGAGATTGTAGTTTTCTTGAGGTTATGATCGTTCCAGTTATTTGTTTAGAAAGAATTATTGCATGAGGTCAACGTGCCTAATTTTGTTGGAAATTACATTTTCTCGTTTTTAATGAAGGGCACTGAGGAATACACTAAGTATGAGCACTTGACGATTTTTCCTAGTAACTAGTGGTTTGTGCAGTAGTAGTAGACTGCTTGGTTTGCTACCTGTTTTAAGTGCTGATCTATGTGAAAACGAACAACCTTAGTCTTCGATTTAATGTAAGTAAGGATCGTCATCAAATCTTTGACATTTAAGCAAGGAAATGACCAATTCTCTTTGTTTTGACGTGTAATCTTGTTTTTCTGGGTTAATATTATCATAAGTGTGTGAAAACAGTTTTATGACAACCTATCTTCACTATTCGCTGGATTCTGTGGTGAAGTTTGTCGTAATTTGTCATCTTCATGTGATTTTGGCCTTATTTTTTTTTCTGGTAGATGAATTTTCTTTGTTCTTTTATTAGCAGTTGATGAGTTGCTGAAAACCTTTTAAAATCTTTCCAAGACCGTTATGGGCTGGAAGGTGTAGGAGGTTGTGCTTGGACAACCTAAACACCTGCAAAGCAAGTCTCCTAGAAGGGTTAAAGACCTCGATGACTAAGTTAGTTTAGGTAGGAGCCTTGTGAGACTATGCATGTGTGTATTTAGATTTAGATGTAGAGAATATTCAAGTTTGAGAAAAAGAAGATGGAAGTCTTTCCTTACCATAAGGTTCAAAGCTATTCATATTGCTTTGAATCCGGGAGTATTGTCATGTTGAGTTTTATAGACATCTTGGGTTTAATATGACAATGAGTGCTTTGGACTTGTTGGGTCATCAAGTTTCTATCCACCCAAATCGATGACCTTCGTTTCAGGAAAGGAAAGTATTGGGCCGCATGATGCTCAAGCTCAAATGAAAAACCAGAATAATGCTAGTTCTATTTGAACCCATGTGAGTTTTACACTTAAGACCTGCATTTTCTACGAGTTTAATTTTAAGCATTGGAACATGGATTGTGTTTAAGGGATATAAACCTCGAGCCTATTAGTGTTGGATATTGTAGTATGTCCGATGCAGAACAAAAGAAAGAAAAGAAGAAGCCAAAGAAAGAGAAAAGAAGAATAAAGGTTGGAAAAGTCTCCAACTTTGTAAATTTTTATTTAATTCATTAAAACTTATCGAAATGTCAAGAAAATTACATATAAATAATGAAAACCTGATCATAATAACACAAAGGTTTAGGCTATTCTCAGTCATTATAGATCATACAGACGTGTAAACAAAGTCTTAGGACTGATGTCCCCATCAACTCTCCCGGGGTTGGAAGAACTTGACCTTGTCGAGTATAGGTCAAGATGACTCCAATAATACTCTCAAAGATCATGATCAAGTTGTTGTAATGTCTCTTTGATAATCAAAGTATAGTCTGAATTTGATCATCTAGCTCATGTACTAAGATTCGATGAAGTTCACCATCCTTGATAAAAACAATTTGTGTATTCAAAGTAGCATCAATATGTTCTTTTTATGCTAATGATTAGTATAATGTGGTAAGGATATCAAAAGGAGCATCAAAGATAGCCTGTTGTATTTTATATACAACAAGGTCTTTCATGTCAAAAGTTAAGTTAATATCGAAGTTTAGTGGTAGTTTAATAATATAGCTATTTGATTCAATCATTTGTAATACTTTGAATGATATATCACTACTCACTTGTAATTTATGACTGGTTTTTGAAGGATACCGTTCAAGTTTAATCTGTATCATGAAATAATCTCCAACATTAAGTATATCATGACACTTATGTAAATCAACTTGAAATTTGTGTTGTTCATTACCTGCTTAAATATGTTTTATGATCTCGACATGCAAATTATGAACTTTATATGCAAAAAACTCAATTGAATAACATTTTAAAGCGAGGAGACAAGAGAAAGATCTACTTGCATCTTAGGTTTGTGACCATGAACCTTACATGATTGGGAGTGTTGAATGAAACACACATTTTTTAAATCTTAGATGGATATAGATTGGATATAACCTAGTGAATCATGACTTTTCCTATCCTCCTTATCATGAATAAAGGGTAAGGATTTAGGGAGCTTAATAAATTGCTCAAGACTTATAACATATTGGATGTTAAGCATAGGGGACAAAGCATAAGGAGCTTAAAAGGTTGTTCAAAATTTATGACATGCTAGATGTCAAGCATAGAGTTCGAGGCATTAGATAGTTTAAGAGGACTAATATCATGACTCTTTTAAGACTATACTTACTCTTCGGGCAATTCCACTGAAGAGTATCCTAAAACATCTTCCTCTACTATACAAGCAGAATTACTATATTCTTTATTAACCTTATTTTCAGACTCATGTGGACTTACAATGTTGTGATGGTGTTCACGGTATGGTTTGGGCTACAAAATATAACTGAACCAAAAGTTGGTATTCCTTGAAAAAATGACCCAAATCTAGCCAAAAACTGGTTCGAACCGAAAACTGGTTCAAACCGAAACCTTGACATTTAGCACACTAAACCTCTGAATTTAACGTAGACATTTCATTAACGACTCATTTTTCCTTATCTTCTTTATAAATCTGGGCACTATTAAATTAGGTATACATAGTAGAGCACATAATAAAGAATTATTATTTCTAAATTGAGACCTAAAAGGGATCATAAGAGAGTCTTGGTGTTTTGTCAATTGACTCTTTATAAGCAACTTATAATTTTGCACTATAGTATAAGCTTAGTCAAGAGTGAAAGCATCTATGAGCTTAATCTCTTTTCTAAAATCATCATTCAAACCTTTACAAAATCAACCTTTACAAAATCTACGCAAAGTTATGATTTTATTTTTCCTTATGGAACATCTCATCATGTAATCATTAAATTGTGTTATATACTTATGGACAAATTTGTTCTCTTGCCTAAGATTATTCAAATGATTTAAAAGCTTTTCTTTATAAGATTGAGATATGTAATTCTCTTATAGTTTTTGTTTCATTTTAGTCCAATAAGTTATAGGAGGTTTACCTCTCCTCTCTAAACAATCCTTAACATCTCTCTAATAAAGTTAGGATTCATCAATAAGCATCATCTTAGCAAATCTAACTTTTTTTTTTTTATTATTGGACAAGTTATGCTACTCCAAGAATTGATCCATATAACGAATCCACATATTAAAGATCCAAAGGTTATGACGACCGTCAAAAGTAGAGGCTTCTAGTTTGTTAGGGCTCATGACTCGCTCATCAAGGTTATCGTGTTTAGAGTAATCTAAATGATAATCATATTGGTGGCACTCAGGGTGAACTTGCATATAATAGTTATTCATGTGATATTTATTGGTCTTTAGGTGTCTTATTAGAGAACTCTCTCGAGATTCAATTCTTTTAAACATGTTGGTCACATGAGTCTGTATAAGTTGTAATTCCTTAAGTGTATTACTAATGGTTGAGTCAATGATAAGTGTAGATCCAAAGTTAGACATTAAATGACCATAACGCAAATGCATGTAATACTAATATAGGGAAGAGATTAAGATCACAAATGATTCTTGTAAGTGAAATCACAATACACAAATAAAAACCTAATTTTTTTTTTTAACATGGAGATAAATCAAAATAGAGTGCATTAGAAAAATTACAAGCATGCAACGCTAGACCTTCTAAATGTAAACAATTAATTAAACATAATGTCATGATTTTCTACTATTTTTGGCAAGTTTTGTGATTACTAAAGAGGACTAGATGCTTAATATAAAATCTAATAATTTAAATTTGGATGATCCTAATCTTATAACAAAGGGTTAGGCTAATACCTACCTGTAAAAGGTGATGGGTAGTGGAGGCACGAAAACCTATTTCATTTATTGTTATCGAAATGGCAAGCTATACAAAAAATCTACTTATGACCGTGCTCTAAATAACCAGATCTCTAAAAAGTTTTACATAGCCATTCATTTGTTAAAAGATCCACGAGCTATAGTTTGGCATAATTTATTATTAATGCCAAGTTTCGTAGCAAGCTGCATCATCCCCTCTGGTTCAAGCATATTCTTCACCTTAAAGTTCTTCTTAAGAAATTGAACTTGAGCAGCTGTAAGCTGCCTTTTCTTTTCAGGTTGTTTAAGGCCCGTATCATAATCGTTATCGCTACATTCTTCTTTGACACGTGTTTGGTAAAATGGCGTACCTACAATGCCTCCTCCTCCTCCTCCAAACCCTCAAAATTAACCATGGATTTTGCACCTGGAACAAATGGTGAAAAACATTGCTAGAAAATTACATAGTACCATCAACAATTTATTAGTAGTATCTGATATCACTTCCAGAATGTTTTTGATAGTGGCTTTGTAGCCTTAAAGTGTAACCAAAGAAGGATGCTAATAATGAACATGACCCCAAATTGTTTCAATTTGTAAGTGAGACTAGTTGCAAAAAGCCGATAGATGTATAACAAGACTTTCTCTAAGGGTAAATTGGTAGGAGACAAACCATCTGAGATGTCCAAACAGTAAGTACTACACATAAATTAATGTCACTATTACTAAACTCTTAAATGAGAATTCTAAGCAAAAGCTTCAAACTTTTCTTAATAGAATGATGAAGTAGCAAAAACACTACGTTCTTGAAAGACACGTGATAATCTTCTAAAATAGAAGTTACTTAGGAATATGGTTTTTTTCTTTGTGTTGGATAACAGATTTAATTATGTTTTTACTACCTGATTCATTCTTCAAAGGTGCTATTTGGTAGATTCACTCCGAGAAGCTTAAGTTAGTATTTCTGTAGAGAGAAAGTATAATAAATATGCAAAAAACATAAAATTTTAAAAACAAGATTGTTTGTTCTTGTTTTGGTATAAAATAAATACTCGTAAAAGAAAATGGTATGGTTGAGGCGGTGTTTGTACCCCCTGAATCTTGTATTTTTGCTTGAATGAGAGGGCTGAAAAGTCATTCCACCATGATAACATTAATAAGAGATAAATATTCATTGCATAAATATTAATAAAGAATAAATATCTTTTATACTTGTATTAATAAGATGAAAATTTGATAGTTTATAAGAGACTTTCATACACCTAGAGCTATAAATGAAGTATGATCCAGGTTAAAAAGCCTTTACTAGTAAAAAAATCTCAGGTGGATAAGCATTTAGACCATAAGTTTAGGCTCAAAAGATTGAGCTCAAGTTACGTAGCCCGAGTATAGGGGGCTCTAGGACACATGCCTAATGCTTGAGCCCAAATCTATTTTTGAACCCTTCAGGGTATGGGCCGTCTTTAAAATAGACCTGGACTAATAAAAAATTATTTAAAAAATACTGAAAAATCCTAAAACATTAAAATAGACTAAAATCTTAATCATGAAAGAAAAAGAACACTAGAACAAGAACCAAGAGTAAAAATTACATAAACAAAAAGTGAAACTTAATAATAATAATAATAATAGAAAAATAAATAAAACAATGATTCTAACAAGACGGAAAACATAAAACAGACCATAGCATGGAAGATAAAAATAGCAAAAACATTTACCTTCAAGAGTGGTAAAAGAGGTGGGAATCTAGAGAGATTCACATTAGGAAGGTAACCCATCATTTTGAAGCAAAATGGTCATTTTAGAACTACCACTAGCTTTATCATCCGCTATGAAAGCTAAGCCTATAATTTTATCTTCAATGTTCTCTTTTTTATTGTTTAAACAATCAATAATATTTTAAAGAAACAAAATAATATTTTAATATATTTTTAAATAAAAAAATAATTAAAAAATATCCACTATTACAATATTAAAAGATATCAGAAGACAACTCTAACGGTTTAAAAAATTGAAATTTTTTAGAGAAAGAGGTTCTTCTTCTATATGAAAAAGTGCATGATGAAATTAGTAACAAGCTAGTTGGAGGGACAGGGTCAATTTGCTTTTCTTCTTAGGAGATTGATGACTGAGAATTTAATTACTGTAATATCCTCAGGTAGCGTAATTTATTCCCCCCTCCATATAAAAAGAAATAAATGATAACCCTAATACCATAATTTTCATAATCGTGTGAGAGGCAAGATTTTTATGATGGAATGACCCATGGTTTACGTGTATATATTATGTGTAATAATGATTGATAGTTTACAATTTAATGATTTGGTTACATGAGGCTTCCTATGGTTACAAAACAAGTGAATTTCTTATTAAATTTCTTGATATCAATTTTTATTCCATTACTTTTCTTGAAGAAAATCTATTCGAATAATTCATAAATGTTGTGCTCAAATTAAAGTTACAATGAAAATGTTAAAATAATTTTAAGGAGTTAGTCTTGTCGCACCTCGATGTACATCTATTACGGAAGTCAAAATATACATCATGGAAAATTGAAAATCACCATCTAGTAATTAGATAAAAATATATAAGGTTTGCACTAGTTTCAGAGATTAGTCATGCTTAAAAAAAAAACGATGTCATCCTTATAACACCTTTTCTCGTGAAAGGTTATCATTACTATGTGTTTTCTCTCAAATTTATCTTTTTGATTGACGCCAATTATCCTAATTATTTTTTATTTTTTGATTGTTTTATGAAAAATTTTGACGTTGGTCTTTAGACACATTAGAAAATAACATCAGTCCTAAAAAAATATATTAGACTCGCCAAAGATGTTGATGTTAAGTCCTAAAAAGAATTTTTTGTTGAAATTGCTAAAAGTTGACGTAATTCGTATTTGATTTTAAAATCTAGATATCAATCCCTTTAAAAAGAGACGTGTCATTTTGGTTATTTACAAAAATGAACACTAGACCCATAAGAATAGTAAAAATGAGATAGGGCTTTGGTCCATTTAATGTAATTAATTTTCTAAAAACAGACTTTAAAACCATTATTTTTATTTGATGGGATCACACTCACTAGCACAAAAGTTTGCATCTATAAAATAATTTTTATTTATTTATTTATATTACTTTTTATTTATTTTCTTACTAGACCGCGAAAGAGAAAAAAATGGGATGACAACAAGTCTAATAGTTAATGAGGTTTGCCTTTTTACTTAAAATGACGAGTTAAAATCTTATGGTCAGTAGCTAGTAGAATTTATTAAATTCATATGAATATATTACATCGACATGTAGGGTGGTGCACATTTAATATCATTCAAAGAGGATAGAAGGAAAAGGAATAGAAAACACCAACAAAGAAGGTGGGAGGTTAGAGGTTGTCCCAACTTAGTCTTGATTAACATGTAAATTAATAGACTTAAACATACCTTAAGAGATACAAATTTGGATACTTAGTGCACGTCATGGTTTTCTTGTACTATTAGTTTATTATGTAGATACTTAGTGCACGTCATGGTTTTCTTGTACTATTAGTTTATTATGTAGAAGTTTTATTGTTTTTCTGAGAATGTGATTGTGATTGTGATTGTTTTTTAAAATGCTTTTCACTCGGAAATGTATCAAAATAATTTTTTTATATTTTTTGAAAATTATTTTTGATATCAGTACATCAAAATGATCTAAAAACACTAAAAAAATATTAATTTAAAGCAAATAAAAAAATAAATAAAATTCAAATATTTTTAAAAACATTTATGAAAGGCAAAAAGATTCCCTTGAAGTCCTAGGTTATTGACTTGATTTAACAACCATTAATTATATGAAAATAGAGCTCATGAAAATACTGTGAATCAAGAGTACTTTATTGTGGATATCAAGCATTGTTTTTTTTTTTTTTTTTATGAAAAGTTTTGTTCAACTTGTTCTCATGCTCAGTGGTGTCGTTTGCTTCATAAATCATCACATGACAAAAGAAGCCAATGCTCATGGGTTTTTGACTGTGGACTCAAACTCAAATGGACTGTGGATTCAAATAATAACGATGATTTGTTTGCACTGAACGATCGGCTTCCCTGTGACATGACGTTTGTGGGTCGTTATTTGGTGGCATATATGGACGAGGAGATGAATCGACTTTTATTAGGCATGCATGGCTTTGACCGCAACTAGTTTGGGCTTTGTATTGGCTCAAGTGGAAGATTGTTAGCCTCGACAACCATTAGTGAGCATTTAATGCACTTGGTCCTGTTCATCATTGGGAGAGCTGTTAGCGTCTATTGAGTTGGGTTCTATCTTGATCTGGACTATAAAATTCCATTTCTAGTTTCTGCTCTAATCGAGCTTGGTTCTTGCTAGGAGCGAGGTCTAGCCATATAAGGTCTTTTTCTTCAATTTAGTTTGGTGTTTGTGTGTTTGTTCTTTTATAACGATTGAGGGGTTCATGCCATTGTCCCTTTGTTTTCTGTTTCAATGCCTTGTTGTTGTGCGAGGATTTATTTCTCCTATAATCCACCGCTGCTTATGCCCAGTTCCTCAGTATAAAAAGCCTTTAAGAGACGTACATCTTCTTCTTCTTCTTCTTCTTCGTATGGAATTGATGGGGTTGCATGCTTTATTCCTTGAC
Source organism: Populus trichocarpa (assembly GCF_000002775.5). Classification (NCBI taxonomy): domain Eukaryota; kingdom Viridiplantae; phylum Streptophyta; class Magnoliopsida; order Malpighiales; family Salicaceae; genus Populus; species Populus trichocarpa. The sequence goes on along the minus strand of NC_037294.2, from coordinate 6,251,699 downwards.
AAAGGCCTCGGGGCAGGCCTTTCTCTGGTCTGGTTCGGAAGTGGCTTTTGATTTTTTCTGTTTTATTTTTATATAAACAGGTGATGAATTTGATCTCTTTCTTCAACTTTGCTTTTGAATTTGATTATTATTATTATTATTATTGTTTTGAATCCATTGGATCGCATGTGTTTATTCTTCTGAAAAGTCTATGAAGGTCATGGATTTTCTTGGACGCCACTTTGCATGCGCTGGGAAGATTTCTCTGGCTGGCTTTTGTTTATTATTATGATTGCTGCAATCTGCGATGTTGCAACTGCTCAGATCATTGAGAAGAGCCGAATATAATTTTACAAGTGTTTCTTGTTGAATTTTGATTGTTTTTGCTCGAGTGAGTCTCAAGTCTTTTCCAAATCATTTGCGTAATATACCTTCGTTTCGCAACTGCAATTATTACTGTTTTTTCCTGGTTATTTCTCTCTCCTTTTGTTTTTTCTTTCTCAACATGTTTATAATTTTCTAGTTACACTGGTAAATCGAACCAACCTTTCTTCTGCAGTAGGTTTGCGTTTCTAGTCATGGTTTTTTTGTCCTCTCTCCTCCACCATCAAATAAAATAAATTTCTATTCATGGTTTACGTTTCTAGTTGTGGCTCCAAATAAATAAAAAATAAATTTCTTTGTTCTTATATTAGTAACAATTGTAATTTCTTATATTTATTCATGTAATTTCTTTTGTTTTGACAATGACATATCTCTTTTTCTTTTTTATCAACAACATGGCTTATTGAAAAAAAATAATGGTAATTAAAAACATTTGTATAGATAAAAAATATATTTTTTACTCACTTGTACATATCGATAAATCTAAGGATAATAAGTCTAGTAAATTATATAAAAAAAATTATAATAAAATATAAAATATAGATATTCTATTCTTATTGAATATTAAAGAGAATCATTTTAAAAAAATCTATATATTGGATTAATCTATAATTAATCATATGATAATTGTTAAAATATAATTACCATAGGATAATTGTTAATAAAAAAGCTCTAATGTTTTTGAAAATTATGATATAATTGGATAGTTGTTTAAATATTATTTTAATAAATTTATTTAAAGATAAATTTATTTTATTTTTTTAAATAAAGCTTAGGTTTACTTAAGTGAGGTATTTTTTTAATATACAAAAATAGATAAATGACACATTGTTCACTTTAAAGTTTTTAGAATAAACAATATATTATTCACTTAGATAGATAGCATGTTATTTTCTAGTGCAAATTTTAAAAAATCAAGGCTTGAGTTTCCAGACTATATATGCCACAAATTATTTGATGGACCTTGTCAAATACATTTTCAAAATAGTCTTTATTTTTTTTTATATTCTAAATGTTTTAACAAGTAAATATATTAAATAATCTTTTTAATATATTACTTTACACATTTTATTTGTTTATTTAATGATCATATCAAATTGTCTGTAATTATAATAATAGATCATAGTACTCATATCATATATTTAGTTGAACAAAATTAAACGTCCATCATTGCCTTTTGCTTACTGTTTGCTTTTTTTACTATCTTCTTGATCCATTGAGGTAATATTCTTTAATCTTTTTCAACGTATTTATTTGTTGTTCGATTCATATGGTATGGATTTGTGTCATTTAGCATTTTTACGGCCATTAAACATATCTACGTGCCTCCTTTTCTTACAGCGAAATTGGGGCAAGATAACATAAATGCGGCAAAAAATCATTGTTGGTGTTGTACTTCTCGAATTTGAGTCATATTAAACCCTATATTAATAATTTGGTCATAACTATATATTAATCTAATATGCAATTTTTTAAAAGAATTGGCTCATTAATATTTGACAAGAATAAAATATTTAATTATTATTATAATTTTTTTCTCTTTAATTTTAATATATATATATATATATATATTCCTCTTTAATTAAAAATATTGAAATTCTTATGCATATTTATTTTAATTGCTTTTAGTTTTTATTAAATAAATCATGTTATTAATAAAAAGGATATTATTTTTGGTCAAAACATAAAAAAGCACATGAATAAAAAATTAGAGTTTTGACTAAAAAAAATACATTTTTCCTCTATAATTAAGACATTGTTTTTCTTATGAATATTCATTTTAAATGTCAGGTATATTTTAAAATTTTTTTTATCAAGTAAAATTTTTAAATTAATCAATCTCATTGAATGTCCATCAATTTTCCAACACCAACAAAACCACCACCACTACCATCTATTTATCCACTAACCCAGCTCCCACCATTACTTTCTTCTCATTCGATGCCAATAGCCACCCATTATATTTCATTATTTTACTTTTACATCAAATGAGGTTTGGATTTGGGGTTGGGATTACTCAATTTCTTGAAAAAGATTTTGTGATTATTTCTTGCTAATTATTAATGCTCAGCTTTTTTATTTTCTTCAATTTGTTATCAATGATTAAGCAAGTGGACTTCAAAAATGGCTTTTATAGAAATTGAGTTATAACAATCTTTATGGATTTTGTTTTAAGAAAAAATACTCTTAACTCTTGTGATATTTAAGAGCGGCAACCTTGCTTCTATTTTTTAAAAAATTATGCTTTATATCTTACCATTTATATAGTTTATAATACTTTATATATTAAGTAAGAACACACGAACTTAATCAACAAACACACAAGTTTGCCATTATAATCCATATAATAACCAAAATAGCCTTACAAGGAAAATATTATAGGTTTGCAGTGTATTATCAAACTCGTGACCATTGCATGGATGGATAGATGAATTAAGTGATATTCTCTTGTATAAGTAATAAACATAATAGTGACAAATAAAAAACATACCAAGAAAGAAGAGTATTATTTACTAGTGACAAAATTACATAAAAAAACAATACCCATTTGTATGTATAAGAAAACAAGAATACTGGTCACGAGTTTGAATCTTTTCAGGGTCACTAGAAACTTACATGGTCGTTAACTTCAGGGCTCATGGGATTAGTTGAGGTATACACAAGCTAGCTCGGACATCCAAATTAATTAAAAAAAAAAGAACAAGAACACAAATAGTCATCTAGGAGTTGTTGACACAATCCATTTAAAAACAATAACTTGCAAAACCCATTCTAATTCTCCCAGCCCTAGAGACAACTATACATAAACAACCTTGTAAAACTCCCAGGCTCAGATACCTATCGGAGAATGAGGACACAAATTATACCCATCTTAATTTATGTATAGGAGGAGTACGAGGACGAAAGGAGATGAATATGTGAAATTTATAAATATGAGAGAGAGAGACCTTGGCTTCATGAAGTTCCTAGACTAGAGAGGGTAGATCTTAGTAGTTATCGAATTGGAGAGAAGAGAGGGATTTTCTGGAAGATAATGACATGAAATGCAATTGAAAAAACCATGGAAATGGTATATTTTAGGTAAGTGGTGGTGATGGAAATGAATTTCAACATCCTTGTTTTTACAAGAACTTGTTTTACCGTCAGAAGAGTATAGAAGATTCCTTCAACTTGATATTTTTTTTATATTATTTATGGTGTTATTATATAAGGATTTTAGTCCAAACTTGAATTTAGTGTTAAAAAGTGTTACTTTTAAAAATATATATTTTTTGATTTCGACATTGTTTGGGAAGTTTTGATAAAGTTTAAGGTTTAGAGGTTTATTTTAATTGTGTTTCTTATTCTTCTCTCTTTGAGGAATACCTTTTATAGGTAGAATTCTGTGGAGCTTACATTTCCTATTTTATGGAATACATCAATGTATATCTTTTAGGATTCCTATAGTGTATATCTTTCCTATATACAAAGATAATCTCTAATTTCCTAATTACACGTTAACACTTCCCCTCAAGTTGGTGCGAAGATATCTTCTAAGCCTAACTTGTCTAGAGACTTATGAAGAACTTCAGTAGAAACTGCACAAGTTAGAATATTTGCCAACTGCTCGCTTGATCGAACGAAATGGATTTCCACTAACTTCAGAAGTAACTTTTCCTTGATGAAGTGTCGATCTACCTCAATGTGTTTAGTTCGATCATGCTGGACCGAATTATTAGCTATCTCCCGTGCTGCCTGATTGTCACAGTATAGTAACATAGGTTCCTTTGGTTCATAACCTATTTCAGTAAGTAAGGTCCTAAGCCATAACAGCTCACATATTCCATGTACCATACTTCTATATTCTGCTTTTATCGAGGATCTTGCTGTCACATTTTGTTTTTTGCTTCGCCACGTGACAAGATTTCCTGTAACAAATGTAAAATAGCCAGAGGTGGATCTCTGGTCAGTGAGACCCCCTGCCCAATCTGCATCAGTAAATCCCTTCACCTCTGTCATAACCTAATTTTTGACCTTTCTATTTTAATTATTTTATTTACTGAAAAAAATGATGAAAAACAAGTAAAAATAAAATAAATGAAGAATGAATTAAAATTTGGGTTAAGGGCAACATGATTGGAAGTTTAAAGATTTAATTAAATTCTTGACTAGTTTAATTAATCAAATCAAGGGTTTAATTGAAGAATTGATAAGTTTTAAGACTTAATTGATCTTGGAATTAATTTAATTAATCAAATCAAGGGTTTAATTGGAGAATTGACAAGTTTTAGACTTAATTGAGCTTGGAATTAACTTATTCAGGGACTTAATTGAAGAAATATTAAAGTTTGGGGTCAAAATTGCAAAATTAAAATCCAAGGACTACATTGAAAATGGCGCGCAAATGCAGGGGGCCAATTACAGTTTAAACCAGGGGCTTAATTACAAGACTTTCAAAACTGCACGGGTCAAAACATAAAATCGCCACCTGTTATCTCCAAACGATGTCGTTTTGAAAGGCTGTTCATCTTCTTCTTCTTTAAGCCAGTGACCGTTTTCTGCAGTAAAAGCTGAGAAACGTTGTAGCAGTAATCGCCGTTGGCTTCAGTTATGGGCGCCTTAATGGTGGTCGACCCTCAGCATACCGCCCGTTACCAACCCGCAGGGCTCTATATAAAAGAGGAGCACCAAAAAAACAGAGGTTGGTTGGAGGGAGAGACGGAAAAAATCGAAAAGAAAAGAAACACAAAGAAACCAGAGGAACTCTCAGGTTTATCTCAAGAACTCCCATACCAGAAATAAGCTTTCCCTCACCAATACTGACCTAAGGAAAACGAGAGCAAAAAAAAACAGAAGAAAAAGAAGAGCAAAACAGAGCATAAATCCAGAGCAAAAAATAATACACAGAGAGAAGTAGAGAATAAGAGAGTAGCATATACAGAGACGAGAATTATCCTTGCAATTGTCATAGTCCCTGCAGAAAAAGAGCAACCCGGAATCAGTCAAAAAACTCAGAGAAAACCGGCATACCCATTACCTTCTCAGCTCGTTCATCTCAAGAACTGAGAAATCAAAAGAAGAGAGGACAGTGGGCACAGCGGGGAGAGAAAGGAAAGCAATTGAACGAAAGTAGCCACCAGCGTTGCAGCCATCTTCGCCATCTCCAGAAGCAGGTGTGCCCATTCCCTTTCATTTTCTGGGTTCAATAACATTTGAACAGTGCGAAGGTAATTTAATTACCTTCGCACTGTTCATGCATGCGTGAAATTGCTTCACGCGTGCATCTGTCTTCTACCCAGCCCATGTGGGCTGAGCTAGGCCCAGTTCCAAAAAAAATAAAAAAATAAAAAATAAAAAATAAAAATAAAAATATATGAAAAATAAAAAATATGCATGCATATATTTAAATTTTTTTTATTGGTTTATTTAAAGAGCTAGAACACCATTCATTTTTGTTTTGGGTTAGGTAATACTTACCAACGCTAGAGTTGGAAGTATCCGTAGTCGAATATTCACTGGCGCCAGAGTCATGAATATTTTAAGCAAATTATCATAGCATAAACTAATAAACATTTAGCAATTTAAGAAAAAATCAGCAATGCAGTCTGCCCCAAGCAGAACGTTTAAGGGGTGATAATATCTTCCCTTTTGCGTAACCAGTCCCGAACCATAGAATCTATGTTGAACAGTTAGGGTTCCTAGTGACCATAATACTAGGTGGCGACTCCTTAAACGAGACATTTTCTCCCAAAAGAATCAGATGGCAGAAATCTGTTCTTTTTCCATAATCAAGATTATTTTTAGGGCCGCCGCGATGTCGGGTGCGACAAAATGACGACTCCACTAGGGACCTTATGATTAAGCTTTGTCTTTTGTCTTATTATTGCTATTTTGTTCGTTGTGTTGATTTGTTTATTTTTCCTGCATTTACTGCTTTAGCATTCATCCTTGTTTATGTTGTCATGCATCACTTTGAGAGCACACACTTTACAACCTAGGATAAGTGGGGGAGTAACGGTACCCCAATGGCTTTAGCCTGGGTAAGACTCGTGAAACCATCCAACTCTCGCTTGATTGTTTACTTGGAAGTGGTTGATATGCCAAACTGATATTACTCAGGGCCTCTATCTTCACATTATTTGTAAGCCTTATATCGACCTTTCAAGGACGATCACTGAGCATGCGAGAGACCTTTTGAAACTAGATAATGACCAACCCCTTGATGCACTCAACAATTAGGATCTTCCTACTAGGTTGTCACCCCGTGAAGGGCAAGTTTGCATTTCATATGCATTTTTTTAATCAATATTTTTGCATAAATTGCATGATTTACATTTAGCAGGTTGAAATATAGGTTCCCCATTGAAACCCACCTATACCAATCATTTGAGAAAAAGACAAATGGAAAACGAAGAAAGAGCCCAGTTGGAAGCCCAACACCAAAAAGAGGTGGACAATCTTAAAGAAGAAGTCGCAAGGCTTACTAGTCTACTCGAACAGGCCTTGAGAGACAAATCTGGAAAAGCAACACATATAGCTCAACCTGAACCTATGCTCGTAAATCCTTTCAATCCATAGAATCTAGGGCAAGTGGGTTGTCATCTGATTTTCAACAAGCCATGCATTTCCAACCAGCATACCCCACAAGAATGTCATTTACCATTGATTCTACAAAGAAGGAATCTCAAAAGGGCAAGATGGTAAAAGAAGAGGGTCTGAAAAAATGGACTGCCCTAGAAGAGAGGGTAAGAGCAGTTGAGGGAAACCATTTGTGTGACCTGGTGAAAGCTACCAAGATGTGTTTGGTACCTAATGTAGTCATTCCTAAGAAGTTTAGGGTGCCTGAATTCGTTAAATATACAGGAACCCAATGCTCTATAACTCATCTCAAGGCATACTGCAACAAAATCGCTAAGGTGGTTAAGGATAAGAAATTGCTAATTCATTTCTTTCAAGACAGCTTAACTGGCACTACCCTCACTTTGGTATATGCAGTTGGACAATACCAAGGTTAAAAAATGGAAGGATTTAGTTGATGCCTTTATGAGGCAATATAAGTTCAATATAGACGTGTGCCCTGATCAGTTAAGCTTGCAAGCTATGGAGAAGAACAACAAGGAGTCCGTAAGAGAATACGCCCAAAGATGGAGTGAGGTAGCTGCACAAGTTAACCCTCCAATGTTGGAAAAAGAGATGATCAATTTATTTTCCAACACCTTTAAAGCTTCGTACTTTGAATGCTTGGTTAGAAGCTCTGCACAACATTTTATTGACCTGGTTGTTATAGATGAGAGGATTGAACAAGCCATTGGGTTAGGTAAAATTGCTGATCTGACTGAAAAGAATGGTTTCACTAAAAAAGGAAAGGACACTGAAGGGGGTTGCCAAGACACTTACCATTCTTATAGCTAATATCTTCATACCGACTCCCAGAAATCAACTATTTTGAAGATAAAGCTTAGTGATAGTAGGTCGAGAATGGTCTGCATATGACTTCAACTAACTGTTGAAAAGATGCCCTTGTCAAGGAGAATGAATGATTAAAAGATTTTGAAAATTTCAATCAATGACTGCGAAATGTTTAGCCCCTTTATGTGTTACCATGCCGATATTCATAGCCCAAGATGTTGGCATAAGTTCTTTGTTATTGAACTTCTTTTCCAAAGTTTCAATGAAATAATGAGTTTATCATTCAATCATGTTTACGACCAAGCATTATTCATCTTCTTAAGAGAGTTTTCTTATAAGAGCTCACGAATACACTTTTGAAGCCTCGCGTGATCTCATAGACGCAATTCATCTCTTTTACCAAAATCAGTTTCCCTATTGGAGTTTTGAAAAATTGATCTGGCATTTTGATTTCAAAAAATAATTTGATGTTTATTCAAAAAATGATATTTTTGACATTCTACTTGTAGAATGACAAGTGAATCAAGAAACTCCATCATTGAGGTGACTAAATTATAAACCAAAAAAATAATGAAATGAATAAACACCCTTACCCTCATGATTCTTGAATCATATGTTTTTAAATGTATGAATAAGGGTATGTAGTGAACTCGTTGCTCATGATTCATGAAATGCATCTTTGCAAAGACCAAACCATCATACTTGATGAGGTCAAAGTTTATTGATCTTAACTGCTTGCGCTTGAAATGAGGAAAGACCATCTTTGTTATTCCTTTCACGTTTTGAAATAAGTACATCCCTTGCGATCCCTTTTTGAGCCTGAATAATTTTTCTTTCATGAAAAAGAAATCCCGACTAGAATTACACCCCACACTGGGGGGCAAGAGAAAATTTCAATGAGAAAAAAAAAAGCCGTGAGAAAGCCAAAAAGGCATAAGAGCTCAAGAAACTCAAATGCTAGGGGGCATGCCCAAATCACTAGAAAAAATGACATCCAAGATAAAGTGAGTATGCCATAGCAAAGCAATAAAAAAGAAGAAGCGGCAAATCAAAGAAGAGCGGCAAAATAAAATATGAATGACGTCAAGAGTCAAACTGTTGATAGTGATCCTCAGCTTTGAAACCCTGAAACACTCTTTGAGCCTTATGAATCATTTTCTTTCATAGCAAAAAACCACAGCCTACGTTACGTGCCTGTAGAAGTCCTTTCTAATCAAGCAAGCAAGCAAGCAAGCAAGCAACCTGGAACAATAAACAATGCTCTCAACATGCAAATAATACTTTTTCATAAGATTCATGACATCAAGAATAAACTACTCATTATTATTCATGCTGATAAAAATGAATGTTAAAAAAGAGACAAGTTTTTTTTCTTAAACAAAACCTCGAGCTTTTTTTCGAGCCCTTCACTTTGAAAACCTATAAAAACAAAAGGTCACCTCATGACGTATTGATTGTGCATCAAAAGTATCATTAAGTCTCTTATTTTACATATGTATTTATTGTTTTTATTTGGGTTTTTTATAATAATTGATGTGCTTTTTAGTAATGAAGTTTATTTTAATGTTTCGATAGGTTTTTGGAGCTTAAATGAATTATTTCAGAAAATTCAGCGTCGGAATTTGGAACAAAGCATTGAAGAGAAATTTAGTTGAAGATTGAAGAAAATCTTGGTTCAAATAAGTGCTCCAAATTTACCCAAAAAATCAATTCTATTCCAATTCTAGAAAAGAATATCATATGATCTATTTCAAGCCCAAACTTGCCTTATGTTGTGTGCAAACTTCAACCATCAAACACTCAAGGTTTTAATGTCAATCTTAGCCCAAATAATAGGTACATTTGTATCCTTATTTGATGCTTAAATTCAGCCCCAAATCAGCCTCAAATCAGCCTCCAAATCAGCCCAAGCACAATTCATGATCTTACATGTCCACACAACAAATAACATTTGATTTATTTTGGATAATTCATTGATCCAAGAGGGCAAGCACATGGATGGAAAGCTGGAGGGGACATTGTCACATTATTTTGGGTCAAAAAGAAGAAAGAGACAGCTCACAAAGGAGGAAGAAAAACGTGCACCAAAGTGTTCTCAAAGCTGGCCTGATTTGATTTTCCAGAACACCTTTCGGTGTTTTGCCCATAACTTTTGACTCAGATGTCCAAATGAGCTGTTCTTTAATGATATGGAAAGCTAACAGAATGGCCTATAAATATGTCTCTAATATCCATCTTCAAAGGAGGCTTTTAGGAGGGTCGAATTGCTGTCCAAAGTTAGAGTCAGATTTGTGTCTGAATATTTACTGAAATTGTGTTGTGTTCTTCTTTATAGATTTCGGTTCTTTAGCTTGTAAAACTTATTATTTCAGTGTGATTCAAGTTATTTCATGTTTATTGAAGTGTTCTTATATATAATCATGGTTGGCTAATCTCCTTCTTGGATCCAAATCAAGGATGATGGTGATTGAGGTGAGTTCTTTAAGATATGAATGAATCTTAATGTTTATCTTCTTATTTTCTTCATGAATGTTTTATTATTGCAAAGAAATTTTAGAAATCATTTAGGTAATGTTATAATCTTGAATTTTTATGCATAAACCTTAGTTTTGGTATAGAGATTGCTTGATTCAATGTCTTACTTAATATGAAAGTACTTGTTCATTCTTAAGCAATAATCAATCTTCATCTTTTTAAACTTCATTGTAATATCTTCCGATCTAATATCACCATCGTTGATATTAGGTTGAGTTATCTTATATATGTTGAAGGAATCACCAATACATCACCATTAGAATTGATTTGGACCAAGACTTACTTTTTCTTGTCATTTAAAATCTATTTACACTTTTTCATCTTTGAAAACAAATCCATCAATCATTTTCAACCAAGTTATTGTTAATTTAATTTCTCTTGAGTTTTTTTTTGTTACCTAGCTTAATTTCCAGATCTAGCTCTCTGTGGATATGACCTCGATCTTACCGAGTTAATTGCTACATCGCACACTCGTGCACTTGCGAGTTAAAACAAGCCGAACATATAAAGCGGTCAAGCACGTATTTTCACCGAAAACTTCATTACCAAACACAAGAGCAAATAATCTCTTTTCCAAGAAAGAAAATAACCAAGGAGTTGCAAGATTTCAAAAGCAAATTGTTTTAGGCTCACATTGAAACAATTTTTGTTTTCAAAATGCAAGATCAAGATTTCAAGTTTTATTCTCGACCTATATCTTTCACCAAACTGAAAAGGAGATAAATGAGAGAAGGGCCTCTTAAAACCATTATTTGTCTAAGTCACTGACATAGCACACTTGGGGGCAATGACCAGTACAAGGGGGCAACATTGTGTTCAAGGAAAATCTATATCTTCTAGGAAAAAGAGAGGAGCATTTCCTACAATAAGACAAGGGGGCATTTTGGTTTACGAAAGACAGCTTGATCATTTCAGCAATTGACACCGAATGTTTGTAGTAATGAGACCGGGTTAATGAATGATCCTCTAAAATTATATGACAAGACAGAAAATCTCTAGCAAGATAGTGGGTCATGATGGACATTATGAAGACTGAGTTGTGTAAACAAATCTGGAAAAAGATTTATATGGGCCAACTCGAGTGGACTAGAAGCCAAACGATGAAGATGACCCAAATCAGAGGTAGCAAGTCCTCATCAATCAAAGCAACAAGAAGATTAAGAAAAATAGGGGGCCTATATTTTAAAACAGGTAAAGATGCATGCATATCATCTAAACTTTGAGACATTGGACAATGAGTTTTGCAAATTTCATAAGAGAAAATTTTGGCGGAATCCATCAAGTGGAAGGCCAATTTGAAATGGCTAAAAATTGAAATTGCTTTTGAAAATTTTTCATTTTTGAGAATTTTTCAACCTGGACAGGCTGCCCATGAGAATTAGGCCACCTGAAAAATCTCTGTGTTTTTCCACCTTCTTCGAATGCGCTTTCGAGCCTTCGATCATCTTTTTTTAGGGCGCTTTCAAGCCCTCATTTCCTTTCAAATGCTCCTTCGAGCCCTTGACCATCCAAGGTAGTGCGTTTCCTAACCCTACCTTCCTTTTCGAGTGCGCCTTTGAGCCCTTGCTTCCCTTTCGAGCGCGCCTTTGAGCCCTCGCCTTCTTTTCGAGCGCGCCTTTGAGCCCTCGCTTCTCTTCGAGCGCCTACTTTTTGAGCATGCCTTTGAGCCATCGTTTTCTTTTCGAGTGCGCCTTTGAGCCATCGTTTTCTTTTCGAGTGCGCCTTTGAGCCCTAGACCATTCTTTAGAGTGCGCCTTCGAGCCCTCACATTCTTTTGAGTGAGCCTTCGAGCCCTCATTCTCTGTTTTTTTTTTATTGGGTAGGTCACCCATCACAACGGGACCCTTTCTTTGTATTTTTCCACTTGGGTAGGTCACCCATTACAATGAGACCACTTCTAAAAAAAAAAAACAAAAAATTAGGTCGTCTTCCAAATGACTTGTTTCTTGATTTCTACATCTCTCTGTAAAGGTCGTGTGTCAATCTACTGTTTTCGAAGTTTTCAAGACTAAAAAAAAAAGAAAAAAAAAGTAAAAGTTCTTTCTATATCTACTATTCTTTATACATTTACTACACAAAGCTAAAAGAAAATGAAATTTTCTAATATCTTTGCATAGTAAATATTATAAAGAGGGGGCAACTGTCATAACCCAATTTTTGACCTTTCTATTTTAATTATTTTATTTACTAAAAAAATGATGAAAAACAAGTAAAAATAAAATAAATAAAGAATGAATTAAAATTTGGGTTAAGGGCAACATGATTGGAAGTTTAAAGATTTAATTAAATTCTTGACTAGTTTAATTAATCAAATCAAGGGCTTAATTGGAGAATTGATAAGTTTTGAGACTTAATTGAGCTTGGAATTAATTTAATTAATCCAATTAAGGGTTTAATTGGAGAATTGATAAGTTTTGAGACTTAATTAAGCTTGAAATTAATTTAATTAATCAAATCAAGGGTTTAATTGGAGAATTGACAAGTTTTAGACTTAATTGAGCTTGGAAATAATTTATTCAGGGACTTAATTCAAGAAATATTAAAGTTTGGGGTCAAAATTGCAAAATTAAAATCCAAGGACTACATTGAAAATGGCGCGCAAATGCAGGGGGCCAATTACAGTTTAAACCAGGGGCTTAATTACAAGACTTTCAAAACTGCACGGGTCAAAACATAAAATGGCCACCTGTTATCTCCAAACGGCGTCGTTTTGAAAGGCTGTTCATCTTCTTCTTCTTTAAGCCAGTGACCGTTTTTTGCAGTAAAGGCTGAGAAACGTTGCATCAGTAATTGTCCGTTGGCTTTTTATTTCAAAATTCCATAGACAAACATTTTTGTAGTCTTTTTATTTCGTCTGTGTCATTACCAGTTACAATCATATCATCCACATAATAATGTGCAGTGTAACTCTATCATTCTTACGTTTGATGAATAAAGTGTGATCTGAGTTACCTTGGTGATAGTCAATTCGTCTCATAGTATCTATAAATCTCCCAAACCATGCTCTTGGTGATTGCTTCAGGCCATACAATGCTTTCTGTAATTTACACACTTTTCTACTAGATTGCGGACCATTAAACCCAGGTAGGAGTTGCATGTACACTTCTTCTTCCAAATCTCCATGGAGAAATGTGTTTTTCACCTCAAATTGCTTCAAAGGCCAATTGAAATTTGCTGCTAAAGACAACAAGACTCTGATGGTGTTCATCTTTGCAACTGGGGTAAAAGTTCTTGATAGTCAATGCCAAATGATTGTGTATACCCCTTTGCTACCAGCCTTGTGATTAGTACTTAAAAGTGCATTTTTATCAAGGTTTTATATCATTATTTTGCACTTGAAGTATCAATAACTCCTTAACTAAAGCATGTTTTATAATAACGTATCTAATAATATAAGATACCTTTAATTTATGGTAAATGTTCATCTTAAATGCAGGCCTATCACATAAATGAAAGAATTGATTGATGAGTTGAAGTACTGAAATTGAAAGGACAAAGAGATGGCCAAACTTAGAAAAGAGATGTTGGTGCAGTCCAAACTGGAACATTGTTCGGTAATCGGGCTATATCTGGAGCTGTAGATCTCGGATTTAGGTCTACTTTATATGGATGGAAAGGTAAGACATAGACCTACAACTTTCATGCGGAGCCCAAGATTTAATAAGGCCGTTTTCGAGTCCAAATTGTAGCAACAATGAAGAAGCCCGAATCTGTCCTGCAACCCAGACACTGTTCAGTGTTCAGCCCATATCTCGAGTTCTAGAAGTCCAAATGATCTCAAATTTTTATCCTGGAAAGATGAGACAATTCCCTAGAACTTTCATGATTTAAGTTTGTTCAAATTATGACGTCATCAATGACGGTTTTGGCAGACAAGAAGATAAGAATTGTCACCAAGTCAAGATGTGGCCACCCACTCATCAATTAGTCAACAAATCAATAGTTCCGAATTTTGGCCTATAAAAGGAGGCATTTGCCATGTATTTAGGCATCTTGGTGTTCAGATCAAGATCATGCTCTTGCTCTCTCTTTATATTTTGTAATGCTTAAGTTTTGCTTATATTAATTTCTTGCTTATGCTTTTCATTTCCTTTCCTTGTTTATTTATGTTTCTTTCTTTCATTATGTGTTGCTAAGTTAATTATGTCAAGGTGAAAAGGGTACACTAATGGTGTAAGAATAAGTATAATATAAACTTAACATGGACCTTAATGTTGGATACTAACATGCTTTATATTTGTTATCTTGTTCACTTTTAATACTTTGCTTGTTAAATGGTTAATCTAGATTTATGTTGTATAACACTTGGTACAACAAATACTTGGCACTTTCATAGCCCATACTGTATGGTATAACCGACACCTGAGCTATGAAAGGAACTTGATTTGTTGTTAACATAAGTTATAATCATGAATGCCTGACAACATTTACAAGTATTAGCATTATTCGAATAAGATAACTAATGTAATCATGTTAACAATTTATAATCTGATTGGAACCTCCTTTGTGTGTGGTTTCCAATTGAATAAAAAGAGTTTATACTATACTTGTTTGAAATACCATTAGTGGATCCTCTAACCTTGACATTTGTTGTTATCATTGTTTAATCCTTACCTTAATCTTCCATCTCAAAGTCCTCATCAACTTCTTCCTCTTCTTCTTCACTATTATTATTATTGTTGTTATTGTTGTTGTTGTATTATTGTTATCTATAATTTATATAATTAACCTCCCTGTGGTTCGACCCCGGTCTTGCCGGGTTATTTATTACTTCGACACTCCTGCACTTGGGAGAAGACATCAATCTTTTGGTCGTGTCAAGTTTTTGGCGCCGTTGCCGGGGAGGTAAATTCTTGTACAAATTATAGTGTTTATTTTATTTTCTCTTTTTACTTTTCTTGTATTTAACTTTGTTTCTTTTGTGTTGTTTCTTTTTCTTTTGTTTTCTCCTTCTTTTTATTCTCTTCCTACGCGTGTATGAGAGTGTGGTCACGTACATTAAGTGGTAGACTTTGTAGGGTATCCTCATCATTTTCAGAAAATATGGCCGAAGAAGATAACCAATCGCTTCATAATGAGAATAATGAGAATATTCGGGTTAGAACTCTTAGAGACCACATGAATCCCACAAGAACAAGTGCACCTTCATGCATAGTTTTTCCTCCTGATGCATCTCATTTTAATTTTAAGACAGGCATTATTCAACTTTTACCATCTTTTCATGGCTTAGATTTAGAAAATCCATACTTGCATTTAAGGGAATTTGAGGAGGTCTGTAACACCTATAATGACTCAAATTGTAGCATGAACACCATTAGGTTAAAGCTTTTTCCTTTTTCATTAAAAGATAAAGCTAAAACTTGGCTACAAAATTTGAGACCTGGATCTATTCGTGCTTGGGATGATATGCAACAACAATTTTTAAAGAAGTTTTTTCCATCTCACAGAACAAACTCTTTCAAAAGACAAATAATCACTTTCTCTAAAAAACCAGGAGAAACATTTTACCAATGTTGGGATAGGTATCGAGACTTGCTTAATACTTGCCCCCATCATGGTTTTGAAACATGGAGATTAGTTTCACATTTTTATGAAGGGTTAACTCCTAGAGATAGGCAAATGGTTGAATTAATGTGCAATGGAACTTTTGAGGATAAAGACCCCAATGAAGCCATGGAATACCTAGACTTGCTAGCTGAAAATGCACAAAATTGGGACACTACAGGAACTTATGAGGCACCAAGTAAAACCCAACCTCATACATCTAGTGGAGGTATGTACAACCTTAGGGAAGATCATGACCTCCAAGCCAAGTTTGCATCCTTAGCTAGAAAAGTCGAGGCACTAGAATTGAAAAAGAGTGGTCAATTAAAATCTGTTCAAGACATTGCGTGTCAAATCTGTGAAACCAATGAACATTCAACCAATGACTGTCCAACCTTGCCTTCTTTTAAAGAATGTCTCCATGAACAAGCCCACGCATTAAACAGTTTCCAAAGGCCCAATCATAACCCATACTCGCAAACATACAACCCTGGTTGGAGAAATCACCCAAATTTCAATTGGAAGAGTGAGAACAATAATGCTCAAACTTCACAGCCACCGTTTCAAGCACACCATAATTTCCAAAATTCTCATGGATATGCACCTCCTTATGCTCCGCCTCCTAGAAGAAATCTTGAGGAAACATTGCATGCATTTATGGAAAAGCAAGAGGCAATTAACACTCAACTTGGTCAAAGCATGACAGATTTTAAAGATACTCTTGCAAAGTTCACATCTGCTCTCAGTTTCCAAGAGAAAGGTAAGTTTCCATCTCAACCACAACAAAATCCCAAGGGGCAGTACCATGCAAATGCAAGTAGTTCGGGAAGCCAACACATGGATCACGTAAAATCAGTCATCACTCTTCGCAGTGGTAAGGTTATTGAAAAACCCATTCTTGAACCTTGTGAGAATGATGATGAGTCAATCTCTGAGGGTAAGGAAGGGGTTGAATCTGATCATTGCAAAGAAAAGACTGATTCTCCGCCAGCACTTCCATTTCCTCATGCCATGACCAAACAAAGGAAAGTTAATCACAACTCTGAAATCTTTGAAACTTTCAAACAGGTAAGGATCAATATACCTTTGTTGGATGCTATTAAACAGGTTCCTTCTTATGCTAAAATTTTGAAAGATCTGTGCACTGTGAAGAGAAAATTGAATGTGAAAAAGAAAGCCTTTTTAGCCGAACAAGTAAGTGCCATTCTTCAGAACAATAATGCATTGAAATATAAAGACCCTGGTTGTCCTACAATTTCTTGCTTTATTGGAGAACATAAAATTGAAAGAGCCTTACTTGATCTTGGAGCTAGTGTGAATTTACTTCCATATTCAGTTTTTCAAAGTCTCAATCTAGGTGAGTTAAAACCAACTTCTGTGACTCTTTTACTTGCCGATAGATCTGTAAAAGTGCCTAGAGGAATAGTTGAAGATGTGTTAGTACAAGTCGATAAATTTATTTACCCTGTAGATTTTATTGTCTTGGACACACAACCTGTTGAAGCATGTAATTCATTTCCTGTTATTTTAGGACGTCCGTTTCTTGCAACTTCTAATGCATTGATTAATTGTAGGAATGGACTGATGAAGCTATCTTTTGGAAACATGACATTGGAGATGAATATTTTCAACATTTGCAAGCAACCTGGAGATGATAATGATTTACAGGAAGTGGACTTTACTGAAAAATTAGTTCATGACCAATTTCAAACCACTTCCAGTGAAATTGAGATTGATGAATCTGAAGATTTGCAAATGGTTTATTTTCAGGAAGAATCAAAGGAAAATAGTTGGAGACCGAAAATTGAGAAATTGCCACCACGATCAATTGATTCCATACCTTCAAGTGTTCAACCACCAAAACCGGATTTGAAGCCGTTACCATTCAATCTCAAATACTCCTTTTTGGGAGAAAATGAAACTTTTCCGGTAATAATCTCTTCCAGACTTAATGCACATCAAGAAGGTAAGTTATTACAAACTCTGAAAATGCACAAAAATGCATTAGGATGGACCATAGCTGACATAAAAGGAATTAGTCCTTTGATTTGCACACACAGGATCTATTTGGAGGAAAATGCTAAACCCTCTAGAGAAATGCAACGAAGGCTTAATCCTAATATGAAAGAAGTAGTGAAAAATGAAGTCATTAAGCTTCTAGAGAATGGAATCATTTATCCTATTTCTGACAGCAAATGGGTAAGTCCTACCCAAGTTGTACCCAAGAAGTCTGGAGTCACTGTGATAACAAACGAGAAAAATGAGTTAATTCCAACTAGGACTATTACTAGTTGGCGCATGTGCATTGACTATAGGAAACTAAATTCAATGACTACAAAAGATCATTTTCCTTTACCTTTCATGGATCAAATCCTAGAAAGAGTTGCAGGTCATGAATTTTATTGTTTCCTAGATGGCTATTCAGGTTACAACCAAATTGAAATTGCATTGGAAGATCAAGAGAAGACTACTTTCACATGTCCATTTGGTACTTTTGCATATCGAAGGATGCCTTTTGGATTATGTAATGCACCAGCCACGTTTCAAAGATGCATGCTCAGTATATTTAGTGATATGGTTGAACGTTTTCTTGAAATTTTTATGGATGATTTTTCTGTTTTTGGCGATTCATTTGATGATTGTTTAACTAACTTAGAAAAGGTTTTGAGCAGGTGTGAAGAGAAGAATCTTGTACTGAATTGGGAAAAATGTCACTTTATGGTAACAAACGGCATTGTACTTGGTCACATTGTTTCATCCAAAGGAATTGAGGTTGACAAATCTAAAATCGAATTAATTGCTAACTTGCCAACACCAAAATCTGTTAAAGATGTTAGATCATTCTTAGGACATGCTGGTTTTTATAGGAGGTTCATCAAAGATTTTAGTGTGATATCTAAGCCCTTGAGTAACCTTCTAACAAAGGATAATATTTTTGAATGGAATGAACATTGTGAAGAAGCCTTTGTTAAACTTAAAAACCTGCTTACTTCTGCTCCTGTCATTCAACCTCCTGATTGGTCATTACCTTTTGAAATAATGTGTGACGCTAGTGATTATGCCGTGGGTGCTGTCTTGGGACAAAGAAAAGATAAGAAACCCTATGTGATTTACTATGCAAGTAAAACTTTGAATAGTGCTCAAATGAATTACACCACCACTGAAAAAGAATTACTTGCAGTAGTATTTGCATGTGAAAAATTCAGGTCTTATCTTGTTGGCTCACCTGTTGTTGTTTTTAGTGATCATGCAGCATTGAAATATCTTCTTTCTAAGAAAGATTCTAAGGCTAGATTGGTTCGGTGGATTTTGTTACTTCAAGAATTTGATATCACAATCAAAGACAAGAAAGGCACCGAAAATGTTGTCGCAGATCACTTGTCAAGATTGACAACAGATTCGAGATCTGACATCACACCAATCGATGACTACTTTCCTGACGAATCTTTATTTTCTGTCTCTACAATGCCTTGGTATGCTAATATTGTTAATTTTCTTGTTTCAGGACAATTGCCGGCTCATTGGAGTACCCAAGACAAAAGAAAGTTCTTGAATGAAGTAAAGAACTTTTATTGGGATGACCCTTATTTATTCAAATATTATCCTGATCAAATATTTCGAAGATGCATTCCTGACAATGAGGTAAGTAGTGTCATTAAATTTTGTCATTCTGAGGCATGTGGGGGTCATTTCTCATCAAGAAAGACCACTGCAAAAATCCTTCAAAGTGGATTTTACTGGCCCACCATGTTCAAGGACTCACATGCATTTTGCAAGACTTGTGAAAATTGTCAAAAGTTGGGATCTATTTCAAAACGTCATATGATGCCCTTAAATCCTATTCTTGTCATTGAGATCTTTGACTGTTGGGGTATAGATTTCATGGGTCCATTTCCTCCATCATTTGGTTTCTTGTACATATTAGTCGCAGTAGATTATGTTTCAAAATGGATAGAGGCAATTCCAAGTCGAAACAATGACCACAAAATAGTAATAAAGTTCTTAAAAGAAAATATTTTGAGTCGATTTGGAATCCCTCGAGCCATGATAAGTGATGGTGGAACACATTTCTGCAACAAGCCATTTGAGTCTTTAATGAAGAAATATGGAATCACACACAAAGTTGCCACCCCTTATCACCCTCAGACAAGTGGACAAGTAGAGCTTGCTAATAGGGAGATCAAACAAATCTTGGAGAAAACAGTGAACCCTAATAGGAAAGACTGGTCTTTAAGACTTAATGATGCACTTTGGGCTTATCGAACTGCTTATAAAACATCATTAGGTATGTCACCTTATAGACTAGTCTATGGAAAACCTTGTCACTTGCCTGTGGAACTTGAACATAAAGCTTATTGGGCTATTAAAGCTTTCAATTCAAACCTTGATGATGCCAGTCAGCTGCGTAAGTTACAAATAAATGAGCTTGAGGAAATAAGAAATGATGCATATGAGAATTCAAAAATTCATAAAGCAAGAATCAAAGAATTTCATGACAAGAGAATCTTGAGAAAAACATTTGATGTTGGTCAAAAAGTTTTGCTTTATAATTCTCGACTCCATTTATTTCCTGGAAAGCTAAGATCAAGATGGAGCGGTCCTTTTATTGTGAAACGTGTGTATCCATATGGGGCCTGTGATATCGAGAATCCAAAGAATGACAATGTTTTCAAGGTAAATGGACATCGTTTGAAACCTTACTTTGATAATTTTCCTAGTGAAAATGAATCCATTGGTTTGAATGATCCTATAGATAAAGGTTGAGTATTTTGTTTTTCTCACATTGTTTTGTGTTTCTTTTTGGTGTGAATTTTGTTTTGTTAGTCTCTCTCACCCCGGTCAAATGGCGGATAACGGTACTCCGTGACTTCAGTCGGTTCTTTCAGTTTCCCATAATAACTGATATCTGTATATTTGTGCAATTCTTTGCTCTTTCTCCCTTCTTTGACTCTCTTCTCCAATTCTCATTTGAAAATGGACACCACTCTTGAAAAATTGAAAAAGTACTTTCCCGCTCTGCCTCAGAATGCGATTACAAAAATTTACCGTGCTAGGTGTGCAAGATTAAGGTTGTTAATGAATCATGGAATTCCTGAAGATATTCATTGGCTGATTGAAGCAAAGGTCCGATTATCAGGTGAGTCCTCTAATTCTTTCATTTCACACATGCCTGGAACAGGTAAAAGCACTTTTGCAAAGAAACGTCGTGCAAAACGACTGAAAGTCTGTCACCGATGTGCTAGATGGACTTGTAATGCAACATGTCGTTCTTTAGGAATGGTATCTATAAATCGTGAAGATAAAATACAATTCATTAAGGATGGCCTGAGTAAGGGGTCTTTAGATAATCTTCTATTAACCCTTGAGACGCATCCTAGTGGAGATGTGCATCGTGCTATTCATGATTTATGGCCACAATTCCATAAAGAACATGATCGACTTAGTCTTGGGAATCTGACTAAAAAAGACCCTGTTTGCCAGTTTTTAAGAAAACTGGATGGGAAGCCTATCCCCGACCCATAGAGGGCGTTTAAGCCGTTCTTGGACGTAAAACCAAGGGAAGATGTGAGCCACAATCACAACTACCTGTACATACACATGCTTTTCAAAATAAATAAATAAATAAATACATAAAGAGAGAGAGAGAGTGTGAGACTCCAGCTGGCCTATATCTAGGTGATATGATTGCATTTTCAAATCCTCATCTATAAAATCTTCTCTTCCTTCCCCTCATTTCTACTCAACCCTTACATTAGACAGATATAGAAGTGTGTAGAAATGGCAGGTCCCTCAAGTTATCACATAAAAAATATTTGTGTTTTCGGTGGATCCAGTCCTGGGAAGGAAATAGCTTTTTTGGAAGCAGCAAATCATCTTGGTCAGGTACTAGCTGAGAAAAAGATTCATTTAGTGTATGGGGGAGGCAGCCTTGGGTTAATGGGGGGTGTGGCAATAGCTGCATTTTTAGGAGGTAGTCAAGTTTTGGGGGTCGTCCCCGAAGCTTTAACAAAAGGGGACATCATTGGAAGAACAATTGGAGAGGAACTACAGGTCTCCACAATGTCTGATCGATTGAATGCAATGTTTAACCATGCTGATGCCTTCATTGCCTTACCAGGTGGTTTGGGCACATTGGAAGAGATCTTTCATATTTCCTCTTGGGCCCAACTTCACATTCACCATAAACATATAGGTTTGCTCAATGTTAATGGTTTTTATGATAATTTGTTGTCTTTTCTTGATCAAGCTGTGGAACAGGAATTTCTAACATCTTCGGCACGACAAATCATAATCTCTGCTGCTACTGCTGAACAATTGATCGACAAACTACAATCTTTCACCCCTGTAATTGATCCTTCCATGAGTCGCATAAATTGGTCAACTACGGAAAGC
Organism: Populus trichocarpa; assembly: GCF_000002775.5. Lineage (NCBI taxonomy): Eukaryota > Viridiplantae > Streptophyta > Magnoliopsida > Malpighiales > Salicaceae > Populus > Populus trichocarpa. The sequence goes on along the minus strand of NC_037294.2, from coordinate 6,229,475 downwards.
CGTAAAAAGCTTAGATTGGATTTGAGCCTTCGTTTGTGAATCCTTGTGTCTTTTGGTTTTATTATTAGCATATTATTTTGTTTTGTTATTTCTTATATTTGTTTAAGTATGTTTCAGGTTTGTCAGTGTTCGTTGTTTCAGGTGATGTCTTCTATACTCTATCTTTCTACCTTAGGACATTGAGGACAATGTCTCGTTTTGGTTGGGGGGAGAGGGTAGTAGTATTTAAAAAAAAAAAAAAAAAAAAACCATTTGGCTAAACTGTTCTTACTAGGATGGCAGAGTAAGGGGAAATTTTATTGACTCTTGAGACGCATCTTAGTAAACATTTTCTAATGGTCATTTGCAATATTCATAACAAGGCCTATTAGAATACTTCTTGAAATATTCAGGTTTACAAACTCTCGCATTGTTATCACTTGATTCTGCTCATATACTCATTTAACAAGTATTCTTAAACCTTCATTTTCACACACACACTTTAACATATGATTGTGGGTTGCACATTGGATTATTACATTATTTATGTTCTTTTGTTAAAGGTAACAACTAAGGGATAGGGATAGTCTATAATTTAAAAAAAAAAAAAAAAAAAACAACAACAAAAATTGATGATAATAAAAGCGTAGATAAGTTTGGTTTCGTAGCCTCCCTAACCTAAGCAATTAAGCCCGAAGGGGTGTTTTAACACCTAATACCCTAAAGTCAACTGACTTGAGAGCTATTGGCCCAAAGCTTGTTACATGGGTTAAGGAGAAAAGCTTAAGGGAATCAAACATTGCACTATCTACGTATCAGTATCTGCAACCCGAGTTACTAAGCTCGTAGGGGTGTCTCAACACCTAATGCCCTAAGACCAACTGGTCTGGGAGTCATTAGCCGAAAGCTCGTTACATGGGTTAAAGATGCATTGTGTTTTAAGTATATGTATATATATTGAAAAAAAATACCAAAAAAAAAAAAAAAAAAAAAGATAATAATCCCAACCCAAGAAAGTTAACCTTAAACATTAGAACAGAATATTGTTTTCTTCCAATAAAAGCCCCATCATCTATGTTTTCATACATTGAGCACATAAAAAGGAAGGTTTAATAATATTTTGTTTAAGAGGTATTGAGCAGATATATAAAATTTAATGAGAGTTTGTTTATCTGGATAGATTAATGGAAGTTGAATGATGAATGCCTTGCTTTGTGAAATTTGCAAATATTTTTTCTATTTTAACGCTTTGATTACTAGGGACTAGTAATAAGCTGGTTGGGGGGTGTGATTAGTACTTAAAAGTGCATTTTTATCAAGGTTTTATATCATTATTTTGCACTTGAAGTATCAATAACTCCTTAACTAAAGCATGTTTTATAATAACGTATCTAATAATATAAGATACCTTTAATTTATGGTAAATGTTCATCTTAAATGCAGGCCTATCACATAAATGAAAGAATTGATTGATGAGTTGAAGTACTGAAATTGAAAGGACAAAGAGATGGCCAAACTTAGAAAAGAGATGTTGGTGCAGTCCAAACTGGAACATTGTTCGGTAATCGGGCTATATATAGAGCTGTAGATCTCGGATTTAGGTCTACTTTATATGGATGGAAAGGTAAGACATAGACCTACAACTTTCATGCGGAGCCCAAGATTTAATAAGGCCGTTTTCGAGTCCAAATTGTAGCAACAATGAAGAAGCCCGAATCTGTCCTGCAACCCAGACACTGTTCAGTGTTCAGCCCATATCTCGAGTTCTAGAAGTCCAAATGATCTCAAATATTTATCCTGGAAAGATGAGACAATTCCCTAGAACTTTCATGATTTAAGTTTGTTCAAATTATGACGTCATCAATGACGGTTTTGGCAGACAAGAAGATAAGAATTGTCACCAAGTCAAGATGTGGCCACCCACTCATCAATTAGTCAACAAATCAATAGTTCCGAATTTTGGCCTATAAAAGGAGGCATTTGCCATGTATTTAGGCATCTTGGTGTTCAGATCAAGATCATGCTCTTGCTCTCTCTTTATATTTTGTAATGCTTAAGTTTTGCTTATATTAATTTCTTGCTTATGCTTTTCATTTCCTTTCCTTGTTTATTTATGTTTCTTTCTTTCATTATGTGTTGCTAAGTTAATTATGTCAAGGTGAAAAGGGTACACTAATGGTGTAAGAATAAGTATAATATAAACTTAACATGGACCTTAATGTTGGATACTAACATGCTTTACCTTGCCTTGTATCGATCAATTGTCCCATCTGCTCTATGTTTGAGGGTGAATATCCATTTGCAACCCACTGGTTTTTTTTCCTAAAGGGAGTGATACAATACTCCATGTGCCATTTCTTTGTAGTGCATCCATTTCAGTCTCCATTGCCTCTGCCCATTTTGGGTTCTGTAAGGCTTCCTCAACCTTTGTAGGTATTTTTATATTCTCCATCTCTTTTACGAAGGCTTGATGCTGTGGTGGCAGTTTGTGTGTAGAGACATATTGTGTGATTGTATATCTTTCTTTTCCATTTGGAGAGTACCTGTCAGGTGCCTTCCCATGATTCTGCCTAGGAGGAAGAGAGTAACATGGAGCAGGTAATAAAGGGGAAGAGGAAGGGCTCTCAGTGTTACTTACCTCATGAATATCCGGTCGATCTTGAACATGGATATGTGGAGAGGAAGGGGTTGCTTCATCTTGATTATCATGTTGTTCTTATATATACCCTGCCCCTGCAACACTACTGTTATGTAAATTGTCACATGGACTGGACTCTGTGTTTCCTTCCCCTGCACGATTGCTGTTATGTGAACTGGAATTGGGCTTCGTGTTTCCTTCCCTTGCACTACTAATTATGCGTGTACTGGACTCCTCTCCTTCCCTTGAATCAGATTGCTCGGATGGTTAGGGAAGATCAATTCAGTTGTAGTTCTCATGTTGCAGCTGCTCCCTTTGAGGACCAGAGGTGGATGGATTCATACAGAAATAATATTTTGTTTCGGAGAAAGTAACATCCATGTTGACATACATGTGATGAGAAGAAGGACGGTAGCACTGGTACCCTTTTTGGTGAGGATGAAAGCCAAGAAACATACAACGTACTGCGCATGGATCCAGTTTTATGCGCTGAGTTTTCTGTAGGTGGACATACGCTACACATCAAAAAACACGAGGTTCTAAATGTAGTAGGGATGGAATCTTAACATGTTGAGTTAGAGCCTGCAAAGGAGTGCTGAAAGAGAGGACTTGTGATGGCATCTGATTTATGAGATACACTGTATAGGTCACAACATCAACCCAATAATGTTGAGGAACATGAGCACCAATGAGAAGAGCTCTAGTAGTTTCAAGGATATGCTTATTTTTACGTTCTACCACACCATTGTGTTACGGAGTGCGTGGGCAAGTAGTCTCATGGAGAATACCATTGTCTTGAAAGAAATTCAAGAGTTCAAAGTTAAGATATTCTCCACCATTGTCTGATCGAATAATCTTAACCGGGAGGGAGAATTGAGTGCGAACCATGTGGTAAAAAATTGGGAATATATTATACACATCACTCTTGTGTTGCATAGTATATAACGAAGTCATTCTGGTGCAATCATCGACAAACATAATAAACCATCGAATTCCAGATTGAGTAGTAATTGGGGCAGGTTCCCAGACATCAGAGTGGATTAATTCAAATGGCTTTATTCTTTTAGTCAAGCTTACAGGATACGAAGTACAGTGGCTCTTGGCCAAGATGCAAACATTACACTTAAGAGAATAACTAGGATCCGGAATCTCATCAAATAGGGATGGAAATAGTTTTTTTAAGTAGCCGAAGGAGGCGTGGCCCAGCCGATGACGCCACAACCAAATATTCTTGTGGATGTTAACATGATGATTCTGAACTTGATGGACATGACCTGAAGCAACATCATCTACGTAGTATAGCCCCTTCCTCTTAGTACCACGTCCAATGATCGCTTGAGTCCGGATATCCTGAAGTAAGCAAAAAGTGCGAAACATTAATACAATGCAATCCAATTCTTCTGTAATTTGACTAACTGACAATAGGTGGTTTGAAAGTGCCGGAACAAGTAGGCAATTATATAGTGAAAGATTAGGAGTAAGAACAATTTATCCTGCTTCAATGACGGGAGTAAATTCCCCATTGGCTGTCATGACTTTTTCCTTAGATGGAGAAGTCATGTATTGAAACAATGATTTATTGTAAATCATATGGTCTGTGGCACCCGATTCAATGATCCAACTTGTATAATGAACTGTGGATGTAGACAAAACCACTCTTGTTTTACCTGAGGCCGAAACAGAGTCAGTTGTTTTGGCTAAATAGAGTAATTCACCCGATTTAGTATGGTCTCCTTGGCCTATTGCCATGGCAGCAATACTAGAAGGAAGTTCGGTTGTATTGGCTAATTTTGCTTGGCCTGGACGTTTATTGCTTCTTGCTTTACTTTGCTTTCATTTTTCTAGGAACCATTCGGGGTAGCTATGAATCTCAAAACAAGTGTCTCTGGTATGACGACTTCCATTGCAATGACTGCAAAGTAACTTATCCTTTTCTGCTTCCTCAACAGCTCAGAGAGTGCGCAAGTTAGACGAGGTGGTGGTTTTGGAAATCATTGCCATAGATGAACCTTCACTAGTGTTCTTTGTTCCAAGCATGGTGACTTGACGCTGAGCCTCCCGTCGAACAGTGTTGAAGCATTCTTCAATACTTGGAATAGATTTTATGCGAAGGAGATCACTCCGTACTGAGTCAAATACCTCATCCAATCCTGCGAGAAAGTCATAGATCCGATCCTTTTTAATTTCTTCTTGTCTGGTTCTAAGATCTGCAGAACACATCATTTTAATCGGTCGTCGCTTATCAATTTCCTGCCAGACGATATTAAGTTCTGCATAATACAGATTAACTAGACGTCCATTCTTTTTCGTCTTTGTGGCCTTGCAGCGTAGCTCATAGAATTGTGATTCATCAGCCCCATTATAGAATGTTTGAGTGACACTATCCCAGATTTCCTTGGCAGATGAAAGGTATATAAATAAGCCAATGAGATGAGGCTCCATAGTTTTCAGCAACCATCCTCTCACCACTGCGTCTTCAATGCACCACTTTGAGTGACCAGAATTTCCTTCTTCCACTCTAGCGTTCTGCCCAGTTAAGTAGCTGAGCTTGTTTAATCCTGCAGCATGGAGTTCAATCATCCGTGACTAGATTTTGAAGTTTGTCTCATTCAATTTAAATCCAAAGGGTAAGGTGTTTAGGTTGGGTGTTTCAACAGAGATTGGTGTATGGTTTATGGGAATAATAGAGGTATTTGTGCCATCCATGGTTAGTCCCTTGTTTCAAGACCAATTCTAGATGAAGATTAAAGTGGCGGCTGAAAAGTTTTAAGAAGGAATTGTTTTCAACCTTGCTCTGATACCATGATAAAGTTTAAGGTTTAAGGGTTTATTTTAATAGTGTTTCTTATTCTTCTCTCCTTGAGGAATACCTTTTATAGGTAGAATTTTGTGGAGCTTACATTTTCTATTCTATGGAATACATCAATGTATATCTTTTAGGATTCCTACTTTCCTATATAGAAAGATAATCTCTAATTTCCTAATTACATGTTAACAAGTTTCATGACAATTCAATTTTTTTGTTTATTTTTTTTTTATATTTTATCGTTTTGATGTGCTGATGTTAAAAATAATTTTAAAAAATAAAAAAATATTATTTTGATGTATTTTTAGATGAAAAACACTTTAAAAAACAACAACTATCATATTCTCAAATATCTTTTTTATAATGATAGAGTTTCACAGTGGTGAGTTGCTACTAGGTTATAACACCGTGAATACTAATGGTAATGCTTTGAAACTGAGTTATCTACTTATCATAATTTGATGATAGCGAGTTGAAAACAAGTTCAAATTGAGTTAAGAGACTCAGTTCAATCTCATGAATTCTAATGCTTGAATTGTTTCGATTCATTGTTCTAACATTATAAAATTGAGATTCGAATAGTTTTTTTTTTTTTTTGGCTAAGAAAGCTGCAAATTGTTATCATCATCTTAACATGTTTTGGGTTTTAACTTTTAACGAGGAAGGGAAAGGCAGTAAGAGTATTTCTATTAGAGTTTTAAAACCCGGACCAGCCCGGTGGGTCGACCCGGGCCTGGGACCAGTCCGGGTTGAGGCAAAAACCTGCTTGGGCCAAACCCGGGACTCGGTCCACCCGGCCAAACCCGGGTGAGACCCGGTCAATTTTGTTTTATTTTCACTGTCATTAAACGACGTCTTTTTTTGCCATCTAAAATGCCAAAACGTTGAAGACTGAAGATAGAAGAAGAACGAAGCAATAAACCTAATTAATGTTACTCTTTGTCTTTGAAACTCAGCTGAGTAGCAGAGGAGCAGCGAACGTCTGACCATTGATCTCTGCGAAAAAGGTTTGAATCTCCTTCTTTCACTCTCTATTTTCTTTATTCTTGGCCGTTTTCTCATTTCTGGCATCAATTTCAATTTCAGCCTAGCACCTCAATTTCTGCGATAATCCTTCTTTCACTTGCTGCCATCGATTATATATATGACAATAGGCCTTTCGTTCGCTGTTCCTTATGATCCACAATCCATGTTTGTTATTATTATTACAATTATTATTAAGAATTGAAAGCGGGGGAAAGAGAAAGAAAGACTTACCTGGAGCTGCTACTTAAAGACGAAGGCGATGGTGATGGAGGGCTGGCTAACCAATGTTACTTTCTTCCCCTTTACTTCTGTTTTTCGTTCACTTCACCTCTGTTCTTGCTTTTCTCTGCTTGTCTTCTCTTTATTTATTTATTTATTTCTCTTGTTCTCTCTGTCTCTCTCTGTTCTTGTTCCTCTTGGTCTCTCTCTATATTATCTGTGTTAGTTCATTTTTCGTCTGTGTTTTTTTGTATTATCTGTTTGTGGTTCTCCCCTTCTTTGTGGCTTTTATCTGTTCGTCCTGGTTTCTCTGGGTTTGTATTTGTTGGTTGGATCAACAGCCTACGGTGAGGGGAAGTTGAAGTTCCCTTTTGCTGGAGGAAGGTCACAAGTCTCTTTGTCTTCTCTATGTCTCTGTTTTTTTTTTGTTGACCCGGGTCAACCCATCTGACCCGTGACCCGATCACTTAACCGGGTCGATGACCGGGTCGGGTTTCAAAACTATGATTTCTATAAGTTAGTTATGGGTTTTAGAGTTCCTTTGCTATTGCTATTGTAATATACTAATATGTATTTTTTATTTAAAAATATTTTAAAATTATATTTTTTTTCTTGATATTATCATATTAAAATGATCTAAAAACAAAAAAAACAATTAATTTAAAACAAAGAAAAAATTAAATAAAAAATATAATTTTTTTCAAAAACTTTTAAAATGCAAAAATACTTTAAGTTAAAATTTAATTCTAGTAAATAAATATCGAGCCAAGTCACGTTGATCCCACATGTAACATTTAAGAATTATTTTGAAACCATTTTTGAAGTTAGATTTTAATTCTAGAAAATGAAGATGGAGCCAAATCACGTTGATCCCACATGTAACACATGTAGTGGTTATGCCCATCTCTTTCAACGGTGTCAGAAAAACCAAGTCTCAAATGTAAACGTAACGCCATTATAAAAGACTTTTAATTAATCAAGTCAATATAGTATATGGATATGAATCATGTGTATATACCCATCAAAAGTCATGTCTCTTCCTCTAATATTTTTTTTTATTTGGTCCTGAATTATGTTTTTCCAGCACAATTGTATTTTTTTAAGCCAAAATCAAAGATAATTGAATCAAGTTTACTAATAGAAGATAAAATAAAAAAATAAAAAATCAAAATAAAAAACACATTATAAATAGATGATAGTTTCAAAATTCACACAAAATATTTACTTTATTCTTCAAACTTTACAAACTATATATATTCAATCCCTCAATATTTTTTCAATTAAAATTTGGCATAAAATTTTCTTTTTGTTATTATTTAGTCATTGATTTAACAGAGGAGAAAGATCACTAGAATCTAACAATAAAAAGAAAAAATCAGTGTTTTTACCCATTCCGACCACCAAAATAGTTGATCTTGGTGTCAAAGGATTTTATTTTGTGAGGGGGTTTTATTTATGTGTTTTGTGACCTTAAAATGGCCAAAAAAACTAGATCTAAACTCAGGAAGATTTTTTATTTCAGGTTTTTAGATTTTTTTTGTTTTTAAGGCTATTTATGAGTTTGTAAAGGTGTTTATGTTTTTTTTAGGTGTTTTGGGTAAAAATAAGTTGAAAATGAATTTTTGAATCCAAAAAACATATATCCTGTTTTTTCATTCGTACCAGTTACATTTAAAAAAAATAAAGTCGGCACGCAGCTTGCTCTTGTTCATTTGTCCATGAGTTTTTAAAAATAAGGGTTTTTTTAATAATTTTTTAATTTATATTTCAATGACTATCCTTTCTTTCTGATTTTTTATTTTTTTTGTATTTAGCTTTTTTCTTTGTAAAGGTGTTTATGTTTTTTAGGTGTTTTTGGTAAAAATAAGTTGAAAATGAGTTTTTGAATCCAAAAAACATATATCCTGTTTTTTCATTCGTACCAGTTATATTTTAAAAAAATAAAGTCGGCACACAGCTTGCTCTTGTTCATTCGTCCATGAGTTTTTAAAAATAAGAGCTTTTTTAATAATTTTTTAATTTATATTTCAATGACTATCCTTTCTTTCTGATTTTTTATTTTTTTTGTATTTAGCTTTTTTCTTTGTAAAGGTGTTTATGGTTTTTTAGGTGTTTTGGGTAAAAATAAGTTGAAAATGAGTTTTTGAATCCAAAAAACATATATCCTGTTTTTTCATTTGTACCAGTTACATTTTAAAAAAATAAAGTCGGCACGCAGCTTGCTCTTGTTCATTCGTCCATGAGTTTTTAAAAATAAGAGTTTTTTTAATAATTTTTTAATTTATATTTCAATGACTATCCTTTCTTTCTGATTTTTTTTTATTTTTTTTTGTATTTAGCTTTTTTCTTATATAGTTATTAATCCTAGATAACTAAAACAATTAACAAATACAAGCATAAACTTTCACATCTAGTAAAAAATACAAGTTACTAGCCTGATTTCTATGGTTCCTCTAATTGGCCTTTGGCCCGTGCTACACGGGAGGCGACCTTTGAACATTTCAACAAATTTATGTCTAAGTAGTTTATTAATTTAAATGCAAACAAATCTACATAGCATTAAGAGCACAAGCAAAAATGATGCAAAGGAGCTCTGAATTCTTGCACAAAGAGCACAGGCAAAGGTCAAGGAAAAGTGCAAAAGTCATAGTGTTTAAAAGCAACAATGATAGGCCAAACAAATTCATGAAGTCTATTAAAAAAAAGAGGAGAAAAGATACAGAGAGGATTGCCCATTTTTCTCTGCAGGTGTTCTGTTGAATCATGTTGACTGCATCTTCTAGCAATGCATTAAAGGCTTTGAAGTTAGTTGTCTTGCAGTGAAGAAACAATGCAAATGTGAGAAAGACATGTGGGAGATGGTTTGGACCCAAAATGTAACATTAAAGTTGAAATTAAAAAACATATATCTTATGAGAAAGACATTTTAAAGTTGATGATTGAACTATGTTTAAGAAAACATATAGCAATGGCTTGTTAGAAATTCAAGAGGAGAAAGCATGGAGCTACAAAGTATTTGCATAAGGTGATAATGACATAACCAGTAGCATTACAAATCTAAAAGCCTTCTTTTTCTTGAAATTCATTGAATGTAAAGGTCACAATAATCTTTTTTGCTTACATAACATGCGAGGAACATGTAAGAATTTACGGAAAAGTGGATCAAAGGCACTTTTCTAAGCTGGAAAAAACAGCAGCACCGAGTTTGGTCTAGTCATTTAACATGTCAAAAAATCAGCCACCAAGATCGATTCAGAATCGTTTCCTACCAGAAAAATGTATTTCCCATGGTAATATAGCATTCTACATATTTCGAAAGCATTCATTTTCAAAGCCTATTGAACATTTAATTTTTTCTATATAGTATACGATTTATTGAATTTTGTTTCTCATTTAGATCCAATTTAATGATACTTTTCAGCAGATCAACAATTAAATTACAAAAGGTTTGCTGAACCTATTATTGTTAGTGAGAAACTATTCCAATCCTAGGTAAACCTTTGAGAAAAATGACAGAGCAGCAGGTTGAAGAAAAATGACGACCTCTACACTGCTCTACAATGTATGCCATTTGTTGCTTGATAGTAGCAGCTTGGTATTCTGGTGATTGTGATATCAATGGACTCTGCAAAGGAACTATAAAAAATTATTCTATGTTAAGATATAAACAACCCAAACCAAGTTTTGAGAAGAAGGATTAGGTCTGCCTCCCTTTAAAAATTCCTATGTAAAATTAAGAGAAAGGATTCCATCTGTAATCAGAGAAGTCTATTGCGCACACCATTGGGATTAACAACCCCTAAAGTTAATGAAGCACAACCAACGCAACTAGCCTATAAACAACATATGAAGCACAACATGTATTCTCTCACAAACAACATATAACCAAATAACCAGATAGCTAAATTGCCAATCCAAGAGCTTGCCTTAATTCATAAGGAGTCGTATCTAACAATATGTTTTCCAAGCAATAATAGTGTTGTAAGATTGCCTATTGATGGAAAACAACAGCAAACAACAAAGAAAAGCAGCCTAAAATCAAAACAGAAAGCAATAACAAGCAAAATAAAAGGAAGTTACATTGTAAGAAGAGCCAAGACAAACCTATAGAAGCAATGAGCATAGCTGCTGTAGGCCACCAGAGGCCATAGTGTAAAAGTACAGGGTCTAAACCAAGTGTCTAACCAAAGTCCTAAAAAAAGGAGAAAGATTAGTAAATAACACAAAATATCAACAAAACCAAAAGCAAATGATGCAACATTCAGAGACGTGCTGACCTAGCTAGCGAGTCTAAGCAAGGAAACCAATAGAGATGAACATAATAGACCCATAAACTCAGGAACAAATGATGAGATGCACCCAGAAACATATAGCCTAAACAAAAGTTGTACAACAACATGTTTGCAACAGTTGTTGTACATATAATTTCCAACAATTTGCAACAGTGGGCAAACATATTTCATTTAATCACTGTCATCTAAAACCAATTAGATAGCGATGTTAGAGCAATAAGAATAAGAATAAGAATACCTTTGTGCATGCCAATAGGGAAGTCCGTTATTTCTTGTCTATTTCTTGGTTTTTGAAGATGCTTGACCCTTTCTTGATGATAAAGCCTGGGCACTCGACGCATCCTTCTTGGTTGGGATGTTGTTTGAAACTGCACCAATAAGGTTGCATGGTAGCAAAATGGTGTCATATAATTGTTACATCGTGTGAAAAGAAACAATAAATATCATGAATGATGAGCATGCAGAAGCGATCATTAAAAGAAAAGGGCAGTAGATCAAGAGAGTGTTAATGTGTGTAGTCTATAAAACAATCCAATGCTATATCAGAATCAACTAAAATGAAAGTAAGGATAAAAAATAACTTGTTTTTTTTTTATTATTATTATGAGGGATAGCAGAGTAGGTTTATATACATGTTTTGTGTGCTGTCAGGCCAAAAGAAAAGGCCTTTTTTTTTTTGCTTCAGGAGGGCATGCGACGTGAAGTTCACACTGAACCTAAATTGGCATGGTCAACGAGGATACGTGTGCTTATGTGCGCCTAGGTGATGTTAGTTGGAGTTGGCAGGTTGGATCTTCTAGAACCAAGCAAGCAAACTAAAACCAACAAACAAAAAACGCAGAACAAAAAACAAAAGGAAAAAAAAAGAAAAAAAGGGGAAACAATTCAAGCAAAACATTAAAAATGCAAATCAAAAGCGGTTGGATTTGCTAGGAATTAGAGAACCATATAAAAAAATTAAAAAAAAGAAAGAAGCATAACACAACTTATCCCAATTTGTTTTTAAAAAAGCAAGTCCTAACAACTGGTCACTCAAAGCATAAAGAATAATGTAACAAATGCATCATAAAAATATAACACAAAACAGCCCGATCAAGCATGTAAGGAGTTTTTTTAGGTTGATCTATAAAAGCATGACAACCAACAAAATATCAACAACAATCAGATCAATTGAGGCTATATGGGTAGAAAATAATAGTTTTAAAGGCAACTTAAAACAAGGATAATAAAATTGAACATTTGTTTTTTTGTAGGAAACCATCCACCAAGAACATTAACAACCATTAAACCCCCTCATAAATCTAAGAATGTGGAAATCTCTGTTGCGATGTCGCAATCGCACAAATTAATTACCCTAACTTCAAACACAACACACAAGATAGTATAGAGCAAGCAAGGGATCGATCCCACGAGGAAGATTCAAGTCAGATTTTTATGCTAGATGATATGCAATTTGGGGGGGGGGGTTGGACGTTATCTAGGCTAAAGCAAAAGAAAACAGAAAACTATCAAACAAAATTTAATAAAATCAGAAAATTATCAAGAGAACAAACCTTGGTCGCAAGCAGACATCCACCTACAGAAATCAGAACTGATCATGGAAAGGAAACATCAATTTATATTCTGAATATTTATCTCTTCTTAACATTGGTTAGTTAATGGATCCGCTGTATAACTAACCCTAACCATCAAACAACCACACTGTCCGCACTAGTAATTTAATTCAATCGCAGCCTTAAGAACTAGATAAGTTGATTAATCAAGAAAACATAACTGTCCGCAGTCTATGTTTGATTTGATTGAATGTTCTCCCTAAGATTAATAACGTAGATCCGCCACAATTATTAAAATCAGTTGCTTCACAAGTTCATATACCACAACTCCAGTTTTGATATCAAACTTAGCAATAGATTGTCTACAATAATAACTTAGAGTCCGCTCTAGCAATTAAAATAAACAATTATAGGAAAAATAAGCATAGAAGAACAAACATATTCATCATATAAAATGAAAAGAAAAGGTAAAATAAATCTCACAGTTCTTGAAATCCGAAGGTTTCCGTGTCCTTACAACCAAGAAAAAGTGTTTAGCCTTGCATGTTTGTTGAACAACTAATCAAAAAGAAGGAAGAATGCATACACTACCAGAAAATTGATAAATACAAATGGAAATACCGAGGGAATATTTTCGTCGGTAAATTTCCGATGGATTTTATCGACGAAAATATTCCCTCGGTATATACCGACGGAATTACCGTGGGAAAAAAAATTTAAAACAAAGCAAAAAAAAAGATGACGTGTCATTTTTACCAACGGAATTATCGACGGAAATACCGACGGAAAATTCCCTCGGTAAACTATGAACACTATTCATCATGTCAATTACAAAGGGAATTACCGACGGAATTTTCCGTCGGTATTTTTTAAAGAGTGTTATTTGACGGTTTTCTGAAAAAATTCAATTAATTTAAAATTTTCATTTAAATATTACAGACGGAATAACCGACAGATTGAAAAACCGTCGGTAATTGTTGGTGGTTTCTGAAAAAATTTTACAAAATTGAAAATTTAAATTAAATATTACCGATGGAATTACCGACGGAATAATTAAAAAATATTAATATTCAATTATCCGTCGGTAACGCGCCTCAATAAAAAGCCTGAATCCCCTTATTTCTTCTCCTTCTTCTTCTTCTTCTTCTTCTTCTTCTTCTTCTTCTTCACTATATGTAAAAAACATCAATATATATTTCTTTCTCTTCTTTTCTCTCCTCATCTCCTTCTCTTTTCCTCCATGTTTGGGTATGTCTTCTTCTTCTTTCTTCTTTTATTCTCTTAGTTTTTTTTTTAATTAATATGCTTAACAAATTTTTTTTTCTCTCCTTAGCTTCACTTGCAACTACATTAAGGTAAGATTTTTCTTTTTTCTTCTTTTTTCATGATTTTTTTCACTATATTTGTTTTTTATTTTATTTTTAATTGTTTTTGTTCTTAATAATTGTATAAATGTTGTTGTGAGATTTTTTTTTCACATGAGATCAATTTTTAGTTGATTTATTTATAGGATTTTTAAATTTTTAGCAATTGCAACTTTATTTTTTTCATATGAATTTTTTTAGTTGAATTTATTTTTTAGTTGAATTTATTTGTTGCAAATTTGTTTGAGTTGATTTTCTTATTCTTTTTTCCAAGCATTTTGAGTATATATTATACAGTGTTAATTTATGCTAATTTAATTATTTTATAATTTTATAAAATGAATTTTTTTAAAATATTTTTAAATAATTACCGATGGAATTACCGACGGAAATTCCATCGGTAATTCCGTCGGTAAATCCGTCTGTAAATCCGTTGGTAATAAAAAAATATTATTACCGAGGGATATACCGACGAAATGAAGCGGATAAATTTATTTTTTTATTACCGACGGAAAAAAAATTACCGACGGAGCATTTCCGTCGGTGATTCTGTCAGTAAATTAATTACCGACGGAATATGTGTCTTACGCTGACGGAAAATTTCCGTCGGTAAAACTGTTAAATCTTGTAGTGATAATTTTGAGTTTCTTAGAGGAGGGGGGCATTTTTCTCCTCTTGGCTGGCTGCTCCCCTTCTCTTCTCTCATTCTTTTTTATATCCTATGAAACCTAGTCTCTATTTTACAAAATAGTTCTCCCTTAAGTAGACTGTTTACATTTAAGTACTTCAATAACTATTTTCTTAAAAAAAAGAAATAGCCTTTCATGAAATCTTCAAGCTTTGACTTAGAGGAGCTAAATTGCTGAAATAAAAACTTGGATATCGGTTTAGATGCTTCGGAATGTAATTTGGACTTGTTTCTTCACGAAACCTGTTTGCTGGTAGAATTCAATTGTCATCTTTGAAAAATCATATCTCCATCATATGACATCGGTTTTGGCTGAAATTTTGAGCGTTTATATACCTTTGAGTCAGGAATCCAAAAAAATTGAGTTTGTATCAATTGGACTTCTGTAGCTCCATATATTCAAGTCGGAATGGCCAAAGATCAACACTGGCAGATTGCGATATTTGACTTTGAAAGCTAAGATTTTCATACTCTTCCTTATTTTATTTTCTTGCCTTAGATTTCCAGAAAGGTATGGATGTTAGCTTTTTAATGCCACTGGAATCACTTCATTTTGACCTCTAGAGCTCACGATCTGCACAAAACATCGACTGAAGGTCAAATCTATCAATTACCTCCAATTTACTCCTTTTTGTATCTTTCATTCAAAAGTGCCTTCAAAACATAAAACAAAGAATATCAAGACATTTTATATATAAAACATAGACAAAACACTAGTTAAATGTGGATGAAACTATCGAATAATATGGTTGCATCAATCTCCCTCAAAATCAGCTAGGAAATCTCAGAATATGTTTTAATAATGAGAATCTTGTATTAGCTAAACCAAATCCTATATATTATTCCTTTCTAGTTTAGTGCAGGATTCTTTCTTGTCTAGTAAGTATTTCCTATTTTAATAGACTATAGGGTTAGCACTCTTCTCCCATATATGTATATAAATATATATATACTTTAATTATAATGAGATATGAAAAAACTTCTCTCAAACTTCTTCATGGTATCAAAGCCTCTAGGGTTATAAACCCTAAAAACTGCTTCTCCAATTCATAACCATATACGGCATGGCTGCAGCAGGACAAAGCTCTATCTATGAAGTAAGCTTACAGCCAGAAACAACATTAGCTGAGAATATCACATCCTATCACTGGTCACAAACTCAACGGGCATAACTATGTTCAATGGTTATCATAGTTATGATGCTTATTTGTGGGAAGGGCAGAGACGACTACCTCATAAAAAAAGTCATCATACTAGAAAAGAATGATCCCAAGTTTCAGACACGGAAGACTGAGAATCACATGGTAATGTCATGGTTAATTAATTCAATAACAAACAAAATAGGAGAAAATTTTCTTCTATATGAAACAACAAAGGAAATCTGGGATGCAGCAAGAGAAACCTATTCAAGTTCTGAAAATACATCAGAACTATTCAAGATTAAGGCAGCATTACGTGATCTACGCCAAGGAGATCTTTCTGTAACTCAATACTTTAACACACTCTGTCGACATTCGTAACACTTAGACATGTTTGAAATTCATGCCTGGAAATGCCCTAAAGACACAACCCTATATAGAAGAATTTTAGAGAAGAAACGAACTTTCAAATTTCTTCTTGGTCTTAACAAATATCTAGATGAAGTTAGAAGGAGAATAATAGGGAAAAATCCCCTTCCAAACCTCAGAGAAGCATTCTCTGAAGTTAGGCGTGAAGAAAGAAAAAAGAAAGTAATGATGGGATCTTAAAATTCAGCCTTAACATTGGAAGGATCTGCCTTTATTACTCGAGGATATCTAAACAACAATTATGACACTCGACATAAAAGAGGAAAACCCTGGTGTGATCACTGCAACAAGTCAGGACATGTCAAAGAAACTTGTTGGAAGATTCATGGCAAACTTGCTAATTGGAAGTCATCAAGATTAACAAATGACAAAGATAGACATGCAAATACTATTAGCTTAGATGATAATCGAGACAAGAACACCAACCTTTCAACTGAGACAAGTCGCTTCACCAAGGAACAACTTGAGATCTTACAGAAACTACTTAATCAAAATCCATTATCTCACTCAAGTATGCTAGTCTCTGGATATGAATTGTTAGCTCAAAAAGGTAAATTTTCAAAAGCCCTTACTATTAGTAAGAGATACTCAAGTCTATGGATCATAAACTCCAGAGCATCAGACCATATGATAGGAGATGCAACTCTTTTTAATGAATACAAGTGCAATAAGAATCCTATAGTCCGTATAGCTGATGGATCTTCATCCCAAGTGAAAGGAATAGGCCTAAACAAAATTTCAAGAGATATGATCCTAAATTCCATTCTTCATGTTCCTAAACTGGATTGTAACCTCATCTCAATTAGTAAATTGACTCGTGATCTGAATTGTGTTGCTAAATTCTTTCCTAACTTGTGTATATTTCAGGATTTGGATACGGCGAAGAAGATTGGTAGTGCTAAGATGTGCTCAGGGTTCTATCTTCTCAATGGTTTCACTCTTCAAAAAGGACAAACTTAGAATGGAATCATTGCACCTTATAAGGGCCGGTAAATTTTAAATTTCTATGTTAATAAGGATAGTGATGTTATGTTATGACACCATTGTCTTGGTCATCCAAACTTCATGTACCTGGAGAAATTATTTTCTTCTTTATTTACCAATAAAAAATCAGAGTATTTCAAATGTGAAGTATGTCAACTTTCCAAGCATACTTGTAGTAGTTATCCCACTATCTCATATAAATCATCACAATCCTTTTGTCATGATCCTTAATGATGTATGGGGTCCCTCACAAGTAAAAAAATATAATTGGAACTTGTTAGTTTGTATCCTTTGTTGATGACCACACCAGATTGACATCGCTATTTCTCATGAAAGAAAAATATGAAGTTCATCAAATCTTTCAAAACTTCCATTCTATGATACAAACCTAATTCCACACTAAGATCCAGATCTTAAAAACTAATAATGCCAAAGAATATTTCAATTCTGAACTCAATACTTATTGTCTAAATTAAGGCATTCTCCACATCAGCTTTTGTGTTGACACTCGATAGCAAAATAGAATGGTAAAACGAAAAAATAGACACCTGTTGGAAGTTGCTAAATCTCTCATGTTCTCCACTCATGTTTCAAAACAATTCTGGGGAGAAGGTGTACTTATAGCCACATACCTCATCAACAGAATGCCTTCTAGAGTTCTAAAATTCAAAACTCATAGTCAAGTCCTCCTTTAAGCCTTCCCACACACCAAAATACTCTCTTTATTAGATCCTAAAGTGTTCGGATGCTCAATCTTTATCCATATCCATCCTCACCATCGCAACAAATTAGATTCTAAATCCATTAAGTGTATTTTTCTAGGATACTCTCCACATCAAAAATGGTACAGATGTTATTCTCCCATCAACATAAAATTTTATACCTCAATGGATGCCATATATTTTGAACATCAAGCCTACTACCCTAAGTCTGATATTCAATAGGAGAACATGCAAGAATATCAGAATTAGGATATAAATTCCGATATACTTCACACAAGAGACATCCCACAAAGTTATTCTTTAGTAACTACAGTCTCAGGTCCATCAGTTCCAATTCAGTCCATCCAACCAGTCCTAGTTAAATCTCCTGTACAAAGCCATCTTGCACCAAAACAAATTGAGAATTCTGAGCCTAAACTTCTTACCTATATCAGGAGGAAAAACCAGAAAAGAAGCTAGAGCATGCAATACCTCTTATATTAGACCACGATTCAGAACCCAGTCCAAAATCTGCTCAAATACACTCAAGTATGTAAATTTCAGATTGTGAGAATACTACTTCCTTTCCTGATGACTCAGACATTTCAATTGCTTTAAGAAAAGGTGTTAGATCATGCACAAGTCACCCCATCAGCAGAATTGTTTTATATGAAGGGTTGTCACCATTTTACCATGTATTTGTTTTAGCCTTTGACAATGTACAAGTTCCTAAGTTTATTGAAGAAGCTCTCAAAGATTCAGGATGGAGAAGGGCAGTCAGTGAAGAAATCAATACATTGAACAAGAATAACACTTGAGAAATGTCTGAACTTCCACTTGGCAAGAAACTAGTTGGGTGCAAGTGCATATTTACTATCAAACACAATGTTGATAGGAGTATTGAAAGATTAAAGGTCTGACTGGTTGTAAAAGGGTTTACTCAATCCTATAGGATAGATTACCAGGAAACATTTGCTCCAATGGCCAAACTCAACACTATCAGAATTCTTCTATCTTTAGCAACTAATCAAGACTGACCATTACATCAACTAGACATCAAAAATGCATTTCTTAATGGACATTTGGAAGAAGTTTACATGGAGATACCTCCAGGACTAGAAACTTCTTCTAACTACAACAAAGTGTGTAAATTGAAGAAATTACTATACGGACTTAAGCAATCACCACGAGCATGGTTTGACAAATTTACAAAGATAATAGTCCAGAATGGGTATTCTCAATGCTAAGCAGACCACACCTTGTTTATCAAATCTTCTCCAGAAAATAAAAAGGCAATACTAATTATATATGCTGATGATATCATCCTAACTAGTGACTATGGAAAAGAACTAGTGAAATTGAAGAAACTCTTAGCCAAGGAATTTGAGATTAAAGACCTTGGGTACCTCATATACTTTCTTGATATGGAAGTGGCACGATCAAGGAAAGGTATACATGTTTCTCAAAGAAAATATGTCCTATACCTATTAAAAGAAATAGAAATGCTTGGGTGAAAACCTGTAGAGACTCCAATGGATTCAACCAAGAAGATAGAAGCAGGACAGGACATAACACTAGTTGATAAGGGAAGATATCAAAGAATGGTAGGACGACTCATCTATCTCTCACACACCAGACCAGACATTGGCTTCTCTGTCAATGTTGTAATTCAATTCATGAACAATCCAACAGAAGAGCATATGGAAGCAGTTAATAGAATTCTGAGATATCTAAAAATGACCCTTGGAAGAGGCCTGCTATACAAGAAGGGTGGCAATAGAAATGTTGAAATCTACTCAGATACAGACTAGGCAGGAGATATTCTAGATAGAAGATCTACCTCTGGGTATTGCTCTTATGTTTGGGGAAATCTAGTTACTTGGAAAAGCAAGAAACAACAGGTTGTATCTAGAAGTAGTGCATAATCTAAGTTTAGAGCTTTAACCTTTGGCATCCGTGAAGGAATGTGGGTACAAAGATTATTCAAGGAATTTGAAGTGAAACTATTCAACCCTAGCAAGATGTTCTGTGATAATCAAGCTGCCATAAGTATAACTAAAAACCCAGTGCATCATGACATGACAAAGCACATTAAAATAAATGGACATTTCATCTTAGAAAAGATTGAAAAGAAAATTGTCCATATAATCTACACTCCTATTAAAGCTCAAATTGCAGACATACTTATCAAAGCACTTCCTGGAACTAATTTTAAAGAATTAAGTCATAAGCTAGGCATGTATAACATATACAACCTAGCTTGAGGGGGAGTGTGGAAATCTCCTTTAAAATTAGTTAGGAAATCTCAGAATATATGTTTTAATAAGGAGAATCTGGTACTAGCTAAACCAAATCCCATAGATTATTCCTTTCTAGTTTAATGTAGGTTTCTTTCCTATCTAGTAAGTATTTTCTATTTTGATAGACTGTAGGGTTAACACTTTTCTCCTATATATATATATATATATATATTATACACTTCAGTTATAATGAGGTATAGAAAAACTTCTCTCAAACTTCTTCTAAGAAAAAAAAAACAAGAATCAATACTAAAAGAAACCACACAAAGATATGAAAAGTAGACACAATTTAGAAACATCAAGATTGGAAAAAAAATGTGGACATATAATTAAAAGAATAATGGAAACCAAAAAAGCAACAAAAAATCATGAACACCAACAAAAAAGTCATGGCCAAACATCCAAAAGAATCTAGTCACAACAAACATATCAAAAAAACCACATGAACATAATCATAAGGCATCA
Source organism: Populus trichocarpa (assembly GCF_000002775.5). Classification (NCBI taxonomy): domain Eukaryota; kingdom Viridiplantae; phylum Streptophyta; class Magnoliopsida; order Malpighiales; family Salicaceae; genus Populus; species Populus trichocarpa. The sequence goes on along the minus strand of NC_037294.2, from coordinate 6,208,892 downwards.
ATTCTAGAAGGCCAGACCTAACCTGAACCCAAGCTGCTAATAGACATTTAACAAGCTTAGTATGCACTTTCTCAAGCACTCTTGTAAGAAGGGGAACCAATAGATCAAAAGGAAAATAAAAAAATTATTGTTACAACAAGGTAACGAATATTAGCTAAGCCAAGAAAAGGATGAAAACAATGACGAAAGAAAACAAAAAGAAGAGGGAAAAGGAAAAGGATAACAAAAAAATCAAAAAAATAAAATGAGTCAAGAGGACAAAAAGAAGTCACTTGAGGAATGAAACACAACTTTGACAAAGATGAATCAAGGGCTCAATCAAGTATGAGCCTTCTGAAAAAGAAGGACCCAGCCTATCAAAGCTTATAACATGGAAAAGTAAAAGGAAAAAAAAGTAAATTTATAAGGAAAAGTAGAAAAAATAATGGAGTTTAAAAAATTCAAAGAAAACATTAAAATCACAAATGAAAAGGAGTTGGGTCAGTTGAGAATAAAAAAACTGATTCAAAGTTTTTAATAAACAAAGCAAGCTAGACAATATAATCAATCCCTATGGTAAAAAAGGTAGAAATAAAAAACTGGTTGTTCTAAAGCATAAAAGAATGTAACATGCATATTCGACTAGCACAGAACTGAGACAATAGGCTCAGAAATGCAAGAAAGTGTTTTCGTGGTTAATCCTTAATTGTATATATAAGCCATGACAATCAACCAAAACTAAACCACAAACAAATTGATTGAGGCTGTACGAGAACAAAGGAACAATCTAAAGACCACTGAATGTAAGGACAAAAGCAAACAAAATCATTTAAAATGAAATGTCTGCTTATGATATTAGCAACTCGAACCCCCTTCCTCAACTATCCAAGAAAAAGAAACAACCGAACACAAAGTAATAATTCATACTCCATTCAACAAATAAGAGATTAAATTAACATCAAAGTAATTAATTAGACAACTAAAAACCTTAACTGATAAAAAATGCCTCTTAAGGTTTCTAAGAGTACAACACAAAGCCAAAGTTACCAACAACAAAACAAACACAAAAAAACATGACTAACTAAATGGTAGCACAACCAGCAAAAACAAAACATATAATTAGGGAAGGAGTAATCACAGGAAAGTAGGTTGAATGCAAGTAAGATGAAAAAAAATATGTGCAAAACAACAAAGAATCTACATAAACAAAATACCAACCAAGAAGCATAAATAACATCAATAGAATCTCAAAGAAATAAAAAATTGAAAAAAATCAATATTTTTAGCAAATTAGCTTATAAAATTCAGAAAAACATCAATGCTCTACATCTTTTCAAGATAATAACATCGAAATTGCACCTCAACTTAATGTCACAATATAGAAAATCATATTAAAACCTAAAAAAAAAAAAGAATTCAAAACCCAAAATGAACCACAACCAAAACCCATTAAAACAAAAACATGCAGCTTCATAACCAAAGAGGTAATTGAAAAATAAAAGAAGAGAGCAAGGATCTTAGATGAAAAACCTTCTTTTCTTTTCTATTCGACATACCTAGCTCCATCGTGGAAGAATCACCACTAGCACAACCACCCTCATCATCAGTGATGCAAGAAAAGCCCTCTCTCAGTCTCTCTGCAGATCTTTTTTCTCCATCATGGTTTCCTCCTCGTCCACACACTCTCCTACACTATATTGGAATTCTAAAAGAAAAATTCAAAATCATTAATACAAACATAAATTCAATTATAAACCCCTAATTTGAAAAGGAAGAAACATAAAATCATCACTGATTTTTGTACGCAAAAGCCCAAGTTTTCTGCCTATCTTCTCATTCCCTTCATAAAGAAAGGAAAAGAAGGGTTATTAAGAGAAGGGAAGATAGAAATCAAAAGAGGGAAAAAGCTTTTTATCTCTAGTGAAAAAAACTAGATGACAAATAAAAATAAATTTGGCAAATATTGAGCCATGACAAAAAGAAGAAGAATAAAATAGAAAAAAAAACCCAAAACACCCTCTCTAAATCACCAAGTCATCTAACATATTCAAGGGCATAATTGTCATTGAACTATTATAATCCATAGTTAAGCATACACAGTACACAATACACAACGAATTGCTTTTAGTTTATTAGTTAAAACAAATGTGTATGTACATAGTGTTGTTTGCAATGTCATTCACAATGATTACACTCTATATCCTACATTGCACACAGTTCTTTTCCCACACAATTTAGTTAATAATAATAATAATAATAATAATAATAATAATAATTAACAAGCGAGCAAGATCACTACGAAACTCGTCATACTTGTTGAACTTAGAAATATCCAGTGATTGCCTATAATAACCCTAATTTATAAAATTAGAGGTTTTCATAATTTCAAAAAAGTTGAATAAAACAACACCATGTGATTTTTGGCTTTTGATACTAGTACGAAGATATTAAATATAAAAAACAAAGATTTTGCTTTTAATTTAGTGTTTTTGTATAGGTGTGTCGTTATTTTAAGAGAAAAAGAGAGATAATGAAGTGACAAATTACATTTGAAAGAGAGAGAAAATATTTATGAAAAAATTATGCAATTTTACATTTATCATATACTAGTATAAAAATATTTTTTGTCTAATTTAATTTTTTCCGTTAGCCACAAAGGCTAACCATAACTTTTTAAACCTTAGATTGAAAACGAAAAACATACCAAATTATAGAAGATTTTTTTTATAATTATCCCTAAAAAATATTGAATTAAAACCTCAAATTAGAGGTTTTTAACTTTGCGGTTGAATATGAGATTGCGTGTGTTTTAAAAATGTGTTTGGCTTGAAAAAATATTAAATTAGTTTTTTATTATTTCTTGATGGTTTTGAGGTGTTGATATTAAAAATTAAAAAAATAAATTGAAATTATATATATATATATTTTCAAACTAAAAATATTGTTTAAAAAATACTCTACAGTATGATACCTAAATAAAGTTTAAAAAACACATGGCTCCACATATGGAGCAATAAATAAAGTTTAGTTAGTTCACATGTCAATAGTCAGACTGATAGTTGAAATATCCAAGCAAAACATGAAGGGCCAATATCCATGCACGAAAAAGCAAAACAAGAGATTGATTGATCGAAGATAATTGATTTTTCAAGAATCACATGCAGCAATATATTCGTCCTTGATTGTACAAAACCTCGACGGATTGGCTTTTAAGAAAGCTGCTCATTTCTTTTCTTCTTCAAATTTAAATTTTAAATTTAATATTAAGATTTTTTATTTTTCTAAATATATTAAATTGATATAAAAAAATTCTCTTAGATCATTTAATAAAAATACTCAATCTCAATTAATTAGTATAAAAGCTATCGAATTTATTGTGGAATAAAAAAACCCCAAGGGTACAAAATACAAATCGTCCCTTTTTTTTTACACAAGGAAGGCTACAAGCTATTTTATTGTAGTTCTTTTTCAACAAGAGATAATTTTGTGGTGGGCGTGTACTATTCTACCAAGCATATATAATCGACCTCTTTTTTCAAATTATTTTTTTTTATTTATTAAAAAAATAATCTGGATTTAATATTGTAGTCTTTTACTTGTATATAAAAAACTAAAAGACGTATCTTATTATTAATTTAAATAATTGATGTTATCATCATCCATCAAACGAAGAAGTTCATGAACCACTGAACAATTCTATATTAAAGAATATGTTTTTTATTGCAAGATAATCCTATTTATAACAATGGAACACGAAAAAAAAGAGAAAAATAATTGACTCCCTTCTATGAATGCCGTTTATGAAAGCTAAGCCCATATACAAGAAACTGGATGGCGAGGCATTAACAACTTTACCTTACTGGCCAAATGGTACATTACATTGTTTATAAATAAATAATTCAATTCTTAATCCGATTATCTTAAGATATTCTATCATGATTTCACTTGCACATTATGCTAATTGATCATCTGCTCTTTTCTGCAACTTGGACATTAGAGTTTTTCTGCTACCATAAAATTAATAAATACAAATAAAAATATTGACAGAAAATTTTTTATTGATACATCGCGGTGAACTTTACCGACGAAATAGTTCATTGCTATGTCCGTTGGTAAACACCAACGTAAAATTTCCGTCGATATATACCGATAAAATTACAGTGGAAAATGAAGGAATAAAAAAAAACAAAAAGGTACAATGATGTGTTATTTTTACAGACGAAAATACCGATGGAATAAACTCATCTATAATATTCGTCTGTGAATCCATTGGTAATATTTAAGTTGTGACCTGACGAGCAATCCCCCCTTTCTTATTCGTCCTCCCCCTATTTCTTCTTCTTCCTCCATTTTCTCTGCAAAAAATAGCTTACCCCCTCCCTCCATTTTATCACAAATCAACCTCTCATTACTACAAATCTAGCCACCCTAATACTCAGTCTGTCATCATCACTGTTTTGATTCATTTTTTTAAGATTTTCCATATCAAGTAAGCAAAACTATCCATTTTTTGTTTGAACTCAATTTTAAAATGTTAATTCTTATTGTATATTTTTATAATATATGTAATTTGTTTGTGTGTTTGCTTATTTTGTAGTTTTTTTCACATAGAAAGTTATTGTGTGAATGTATGAGTTTTACATGTTAGGGTTTATTTGAGATTTTGAAAAATTATATTTGTTTGTAATTTAATGAAATTGATTTCGATTTTGTGACTTGAGTGTTTTGTAATGAAATAAAAAAATGGCTTATTTAATGGGTATATTTTATATTTTGTTAATTTTATTGTTGAATTGAAAATTTGGTAAATGTGTATAAATTTGAATTTATGTAGATAATTGATAATGATTTAAGAGTACTATTAAAATAGATTTAATAAGTTTGAGTTAAACCAATGTTAGCTAATTTATTTAGTTTACATAATTAATGAATACATGTTGTCATCAATATTCTATATAGGTTTGATATAAATAATGGATGATTGTTTATGGATGTATCAAGATTCACCTGAAAAATTACGTAAGATGGATTATTGTAATGAAGTTGAGGGTTTTATTAATTATGCACTATCTAATCGGAGAAATATTAGTGGAGGTGGTATTAGATATCCATGTAAAAGGTGTAAAAATAAAAAAGTTTATCAATCTAGATGTTTAATGATACATCTTCTTTAAAAAGAATTCATGGAGAAATATTTGTGTTGGTTTGCACACATAGAAACATATGTTCCTCACGAAACCATGATAAACAAAGATGGTTGGGTCAACTTATATTTCTAGCAACGTGTTTGGGGTTGTAGATGACAATAGTAATCCTTATAGAAATATCATTATGGATGCGATGAGAATCAATAAAGGTTATGCAGGTGAATGTTCAATCATAGATGAAGAACCAAATGATAATGCAATTGAGGTTTTTGATCTTTTGAAAGATTCTAACGAACCATTATGGGATGGGTACACAAATCACAATAAATTATCAGTTGTTGCACAAGTGTTCACCATCAAGTCAGATCATGAGCTGAGTAAGGTTGGTTACAACAAAATTATTGAATTGACAAGTATTTTACCTGAAAGGAATAAAGGACTTCTAAGTCTAGAATACCAGAAAATTGACACGTGTCCAAACTTCTACATGTTGTACTACCTTAGAAATACAACTTTGATTGAGTGCAGATTATGTGAGCATGCTCGTTATAAACCTAGAATTGCCAGATGAAGAAATCTTGCCACACATAAAAAAACTTAGATACTTCCTAATCACTCCTAGACTACAAAGGTTATTCATGTCTTCAAATACTGCTGAGCATATGATATGACATCATTCATATGATATGGTGGATGGAGTTATAGTGCACTCATTTGATGGTGAAGCCTGGAAATATTTTAATAGGTTACATCCTCATTTTTTAATGAAATCAAGGAACATACGTTTTAAGTTATATACAAACAGATTCAATCCATTCGTGTCATTTGCTGCTTCTTAATCTTGTTGGCTGGTGATACTCATAGTCTACAACTTGCCACATAAGATATGTGTGAGGCCATAATTCATGTTTCTATCTATGGTCACAACCGATCCTAATAGTCCAAGTCAGAATATAGATATTTATCTTTGACTATTGATTGATGAGTTGAAGCAGTTGTGGTCATCCATGACTTTGACTTATAATGTCTCGAGGAAACAAAATTTTCAGATGAAGGCAACTTTGATATGGACTATTAATGATTTTTCTGTGTATGGAATAATTTTTGGTTGGAGCACGCATGAAAAATTAGCATGTCCATACTATATGGAAAATAACAAAACCTTCACGTTAACAAATATTGGTAAAACATCTTTTTTTTATTGTCATTGACAGTTCTTGTCAACAGATCACAAGTATAGAAAAAAAAAAGACTTATTTGTTGGTAGAGTTGAAAGGGATGTTGCACTGCCGGTACCGTCGGGTGAGGAATTGTTTGATGTGGTGTCACAGTTCGATGACATTATATTTGGATTTTAAAGTAGTTAGCAAAAGTTTTCTAGTTTTAGTGTGATCTACAATCGGTAAAGCGAAATATTTTCTGGAAGTTTTCTTATTGAAAAACTAACCTCCTCTGTCATGATCTTGGTGTCATACACATTGAAAATAATGTATTTGAAAATATTTTTAACACGGTTATGGACATGAAAAGGAAGGCAAAGGACAACATGAAGGCTATAATGAATATACCTTTGTTTTGTCACTGTAAAAATATGGAGTTGGTTTATGATGGTTCACGGGTTGCAAAGCCCAAAGCTAGCTTCGTCTTATATAAAAATGCATATTTATTTGTCTACCAATGGTTTAAAAGTCTGTAATTTTCTCGTAGACATGCTTCGAACATATCTAGATTAATTAATTTGGAGGAATACAAATTGTATAGAATAAAATGTTATGACTGCCACATGTTTATGCAAACACTCATTCCACTTGCTTACTGAGATTTATTGTCAAATGGGATATAGGATGCACTCATGGAAATCGGTTCCTTATTTAGAGACATATGCTCTAACAAGTTGCATACCCAACATATAGAGAGGCTTGAAATGAATATTGTCCAGAAAATCTACAAACTTCAAATGATATTCTCTTCATCATTCTTCGACTTAATAGAGCATCTACCCATATATTTACTATTTGAGTCAAAAGATGAAGGCCCTGTTTAGTATAGATAGATGTATTCATTCGAGAGGTTAGGGATGATTACACATGCATTGTAATTTAATTTATATTGTCTTTTTTGAAGAAAAAAAATCAAAACATTCATTTAATTCCATGCAAATACTTGTTAAATCTTAAAATAAAAGTAAAAAAACAAAGCACATATTGAGGCTTTGATATGCAAGACTTATATTGTTGAAGAAATCTCAATATTTATCTCGTGTTATTTCGAGTCTCATTTAAGAACAAAAATCAATCACATTTCAATGTATAATGATGACAGGGAAGTTCTTTTGAGTGGAAACTTGTCAATATTTTCTCATCTTGGATGACCTGTACCAAAAATATTGTGAGGAGAAGGTATTTGACAGAAATAGAATTCAGACATGTATATAATAATATGTTATTTAACTGCAACAAATTGAGACCTTTTATTCAGTAAGTGTAATAATTAACATGTCATTATTTCCAAACAATTTTTCTCTCGTACTATCATAAACTGGTAGATTAAATAATTCATTGTAGGCAACATTGTCAATTTTTACTATCTAAAAATTCACAGCTAACTAAATCTCATATCTTTCAATTAAAAGATGAACAATTTTTCACATAGTTAATAACACATATAATTATTCTTATCTCTTAGAGTACTTAAATTCATTACATATTTCTCATTAAATGTTTATGGTTGTAATTCATGTACCAAGTTTATCAATTGAGATAGAATGTTAGTGTTACTTTAAATTTACTATGACTAGGTCTTGAAAGAAAGGTGAAATGCTATAACGGTTATTTCATCAATGAACATGTTTTTTATACTGAAAAGTATGGTCATAGTAGAAAAACATATAATAATGAGGTTTATGTTAAGGGATCGACTTCTAATAAGTTTGAAGTTGACTATTATGAGAAGTTAGAAGAGGATATTGAATTGCAATATTATAGTGAGCAAGATAGAGTTTTTTTTTATTAAAATATTATTGGTATGATACCACCAACAAAGAAATCAAAGTAAATCCTCATCATGGTTTGGTTAAAATCAATACAAAGGCTAGACATCACAATGTTAGTGATGTTATTGTTCTCTTTAAGCAATGCCAGCAAGTTTATTACACAAACACTTCTTTCTTTAAAAATAGATTGTTCTAGGGTTGATTGGTTGTCCATAGTTAAAACCAATCTTAAAGGTCATGTTCACGTTGTTCAGGATGGTAGTGCTGAAGTAACTGCAGGAGATGATGTTTCTCAACTTGATGAGCTAGTTGATCCATATTGAGTTGCTTCATCTATCAACATAGAGGAAAATTTAAGTTTTCACGTCGCTAAGAATACTTTTGTTGATGTTAACATTGAGGAGTTAAATGATGTTTTGAGAACCAACGAACATACAAAAGTCAATGAAGATGATGATAGCTATGAAATCAATATAGAAGATTATGATGGAGATGATAATGATGAAATTGAAGAAGAAGATGATGATGATAAAATCTGAAAGAGGTCTTCTAAGTTGGAGAGACATGACAATTTGAAGAGATTTCATAATGTGATGTCCAAACATTTTGTGTGGTGGTAGCAGTCTAGTGTGAAGAATTGGAACATGGATATTCATGATTCCATTATCATACACACTGGTGGATCCATTTTATTGTTTCACATGCGAAGTGGATGGTAAGATTCTTTTTTATTACATATATTTTTAATTTTTTTTGTTTTATATAAAAATATTTAACTAACAATAATTTTCTTTTACAGACTACAATTTTTGGACGCGAATCAAAATTGATGGAGCTTTTTGTGGAGCCTCATGCGAAATGCTAACCGTCGAAAAAGGGTGCAACATCTCGTGGATAATTGAGCTCAGAAGTTCATGGTATGTTGGATTTCAACAATTTCTTTTCTTAAGTTTCAATTTTTTTGAATGAGATGACTTTTTTTTCCTGAGAAAACATATAACACCCGATTGCAGGAGAGAAACGACGACGATCCTTCGACATATCTGAAACTCGATTCGGATTTGTGGTTGGAGGTAAGATCATCTGGTAGATTCAATAGAAATTGAGTTTAAGATATCTAAAACACTACGACCAAGGAGTTACAGACAACCTAAAGTTTTTCTACTATTGGATGCTCGTAATCGATTCCGAGCACTCAATCTCAAAAATTTCAGGCGATTTTAAACCAACAAGTTGAAGCTCAGATGACCCATATTGTTGCTGAGATAACAATTGTGTGTTGAGATGGTTGAACTCCAATGATTTTACATGGAGCTAAAATCACAAATAAATGGTACATGTGCTCCCCTTTATTGGCTCCATGGTCTCAACGATGATTGGCCTCTTCCTCTTCCTCTTTCAGCCCTTCTATTCTAGATGAATTGTATTTAAATTGATAAATTTTTAAATTTATAATATATATTTGATTTTAATTTATTTTATTTTTTCTACTTTGTTTATTATATATATTTTAAAAAGAATTAAACAAGTTACTGGTGGGCTTACCAACAGAATAACTCCATCAGTATATTATAGAGAGTTGGAAAAGAATTACTTGAAATGCCGCTGATACTATTTAATCATCGACAGGTTCATTCCATCAATAATTTAGACATAAATCACCGATGAAATTACAAATGGTTTTTTTATCGGTGATATGCAATCTTCACCAATAGAAATACCGTTGGAACTATACGGGGAAGTTTTTTGTTTGGTGCACTTATTTCGTATGTAAATCCATTAGTGATTATATTATTAACATAACATGTATCACCAAGGAAAGATTTATTGATGAACAATAATCATCCATGATCCCGTCGGTAAAAGTTAGGCTGCCGAAATTAATGTCTAATTATTAACGGAATATTTCGTCGGTAAATTGTAAAATCCTGATAGCATTTTCTTTTCAAAAGATTTCAAGTTTTATCTTTTATATATAAAAAAAACAACTTGGACTCATATTGTAATCATCTAGTTATATATAAAAGGCATAACTTGTTATTCAAATAGTTGATAATGTTAATATTGTTAAAAGTAAAATAAATAAATAAAATGTTTAAAATCTTTTAGTTATTCATGTTGTCTTTTCTTTTTCAATTTTTTTTCTAGCTACCTTTTTATTTACTTATGATTGTAAATAATTTTAAAACATTCAATTGCTTTTGAAAAGTATGTGTGTGTGTGTGTGTATCTTTTGTTAATTTGTGTTTATCTATGATGGTTTTTTTAAAAGAATTCTAGCTATTTTGTTTTATTTTATTTTAAATATAAAAATAAAAAACTTAGAAAATATATAAATTTTAAATGAAAAATAAAACATCTCAAACATATAAAATCAAAACTTTCATGAAAATTAAATAAAAAATCATGTATATAAAAAATTATATTTTACCACCATCAAGTGTGTTACATCACATCATCATTACTTCATCATTTATTGAATGTTATTATACCATATTTTGATTTACAAAACTTAAATGGTCACTTCAATATTAATGGTTAGTTTTTTTATAAAGAAAATAATTAAATGATCACTTCATTTATTGAATATTATTATACTATATTTTGATTTACAAAACTTAAATGATCACTTCAATAAGTTTTTTATTATTAAAAATATGAATAAAAATTAATATATGTATATATAAGTCAGCAAAAATTTTAAACAATTTTTATTTTTTATTGAGTTTTTTAATCATTTGTTTTTCAAACTTTTAATTTAATTTTAATTATTTCTAATAAAAATCTAACACGTGTCCCTCCATTCTTTTAAAAATCAAAATTACCTTGATTTTTAACATGCCAAACCAATGATATCTAACTACTTAAATTGAAACCATTTGGATGTATTTATAAAAAATAAATCAATACATAAATGACCACTAATATCATTAAACCCCACGAGGTCTATATATATTTTGAAATTAGTTTTAAAATTGTGAAAATCATTTAATTTGAGTTAGTAAAACTAAATCATTTATCCAACTTCTTCATATTCCAAGTATATAGTTATTATTTTTTTATTGTTCTTATCTTTTTCTTAATTGAAATTGTTTTTTAATTTCATCCCTTATGATTTAGTTTTTTTTTTTGTCAAAATTGATTCTCTCTTCTTTTTTTTTTCTTCAAATCTACAGTTTTTAAATCACTTTTTCTTTAATTTGATTTTTCAAGTTTATCCCTAATTATTTTGGTTGGTTTAAAATTTTATATTGCTATTTTTTCGGATTTGCCTTTTACTTTGTAATCCTGCTTCATAATCTATGTCATATATTCTGAAAGTTGGACCGCGTTGACTTTAGTTATTTTTAATTATTTTTAAAATTTTCATCCATCATTATCGAGTTCGTTAGAAATTAGTTTTCTTTGTTTTTATTTTTCAGATTCTTTTGTGAATTTAATTTTTCTTTTTGATTTTGCCTTTTAGTTCAATATTTTTTCATATTTAAGTTTTGTCTCTCAATGTTTTGATTTTTAATTTTAATTCTTAGCTATTTTGTCAAATTTTAATTTGTTTTGAACTTCATCTTTAGATCCATAATCTTGATTTTTTTTTTAGAAATTTGACCCTCATTCTTTTTATTTTTATTTTTTATTTTCGATTCATTTGTTAATTTGATTTTTTTTTTAATTTCGCTCTTCATTTCAAAATTTTAGTTTATCCTCTCAATTTTTTTTTTCAAATGAGGTTCTTAGTTTCTTAATTGCTATTTTTTATCCTTCAATTTTTTTTATTTCATCATTCGATATTTTATTTATTGGGATTTGGTCTCCTTGTTTTTTCCCATTGTTTCTAAGCCCTAACCCAAAAGTCAATCTGGGACAATTATCGGTCACAGGTCGAGTGGGTTGGCTCGAGTTAACTTAAGTCAACAAAATCTTTTTGTTTTATTAAAAATTCAAAATTATACCAATTTTTTCTAAAGAAGGAAAATAGTAAACGAGTTTGACCCTGTTTTGATTGGATTTTTCTCGGGTTAACAGAAACATTGGTCAACCCAGGTTTTTGACCATATTACTAGGGATCCTTATAAAAAATTCAAAATTATACCATTTGTTTTTCTAAACAAGGATAATAGTAAACGAGTTTGACCCTGTTTTGACTGGATTTTTCCCGGGTTAACCGAAACATTGGTTAACCCAGGTTTTTGACAGTATTACTCTAGATCAATTCTCCCCTAATTTATTTTGAAAATCGGGCCAGTCAAAGCTAAGGATCACTTGGGACATGGGTCAACTCATTGGATCCAAGTTTTTAAATAGTTGCTTTCTAGATGTGGTGCTTCCAATTTAGTCACTAACTATGGTCATTAGTTTGAAAAGTTAACATGAGTTAATGTCATTTTCTTTCTCAGTTATATCCTTCGAAGTTGTTAGTTTTAAAAAATAAACTTTATTATTTTCTTTAGTTTTCTTTTCAATCAGGTTATCCCTATCTCATGATCTAGATGAGAGGTTTTTCCAAGTAGCCTAGGTTGTTTTTAGAAGTTGTTTTTTTTTAATCTTTTTTTTTATTTTGTCCTTCAAAATTCAAATTCTTTTTAAAATTAAACTTTGTTTATATATATATATATATATATATATATATATATGTTTTTACTTCTATTGGATTATCTTGTTTATATGTTATTATTTGCGGGTTTTGACAACGTCATTTGGTTTTGTTAGTGCTTTTTTTTTTAATACTTTTTTTCATTGATTTTTTTATTTCATCATTATTTTTTGTAGCTTGATTCTTGTTGTTTGACAATCATCATTTTTTTTTAGTTCTCTTTCTATTATGTCAAGATGTTGATTTTTTTTTTGTTCTTTAAAATTCAATGACAACGCTTTAGCATCATTTTTTATGCTGTAAAGAAATTGGCTTGGCTTGCGGCAAAGCGTGGGCCATCAATGTAGTCAATTCTAAAGCAAATCACACATCTTTTGGTATGATTTCCAAATCTATAATTTTTATTTGTTATAGAATCCACGTATATCATTTAAAGTTTTTCAAAGACTAAGATTAGATGAAGTTTCAAAATTCGATATATTCAGGAATAAGGTTTTTTGGTGATTGAGTTATGGGTTAATCAAATGCTCATTTAAATAACTCTATTCTCTAAAGTAAAGAAAAATATCTCTTGATAAGTGCCTTTGGATATCTACAAAAAGTTTTTTTTTTTTTAGGATTTGAGGACTCTTAAATGGTAAAGTTAATAATTTTATAGAGAAAATGAGTAATAAATATCCTAAAGAGCATTAAATTCTAAGAATAAGGTTGTTCTTGTGTTGAATATGATTGTGTTTTTTAATGTAAAATCTTGAATCTCTTACCTGAGTAGTTTAAGGGGCACTTATAGCTCATGAACCTTGTTTTTTTTTTTTTTTCATTGAAAGGGTTGGAGAGTTATTTTACCCTATAACATTAACGAAGGATAAATATTTCATACACATGCATTAATAAGAGAAAATATCTCTTATACATGCTAAAAAAAAATTGATTAGGCTTAAGACACTAATTGAGCCCATGAATATCAAGCCATGTTATTGGACTAAAAATAAAGGCTAGGGCCTAAAGAGGCCATACACACTTCTTAGGGTTAGGCTCGAGCACACTACCCCCAAGTCTAAAGGGTATTGAGAACTTACCTAACATATAAGCTCGAGTGCTCTGTTTGAGTCCAAAAAGTGTTAGGTGCTCATTCAATACCTGGACTTGGATGCATAGCTGAAACTCATAAGATGTTGGTTGATCGCTCGCTAGCACCTAAAGTTTAGGTTATTAGCTCGAGCCCACAAGGTGCAAGATATGAATCAAATGACTATTATAATCTTCTTGCAAAAGTGAATGAATATCTTTCAAACAAATATATATATAAAAAAATGGATAAATCTTGGTACATCACATTTTTACCAGCATCTTAGGTTTTCAAACAACATTTTAACCTCTGATTCTTAATTGGGAATAAAAAATCACCTTGACGTAACAATCTTTGATAAGACACTGCTGTTTTTAATATCTATAAATACAAGTAGTAGAGAGTGGTGTTTTGCTTGCAAAGATAACCATAATATATTAGAAATCGAATTTTGAAGAAGAAAAAATAAATTCTTTGGGAACGCAAAAGGGAGTTGAAAGCATCAAAGTTATTTTCTAAAGAGCCTTGACCATTTTGTCTCAAGTTGGCCCTTCCTTTGCTCCACTCTTTAAATCCCCCACCAGTCATCCTTTCTGCTCTTCTTTAATAATCAAAAGTCTCTACCCTCTCCAAAGATCCAGCCCCAACTTACCCCTCTTGTAAAGGAAAGATAGAGATGGTGGGTTCCTCTTCCTCTCCTCTCCTTTTCTTTTCTTTTCTTCTCTTTTGTTTGTTAATTAGTTTTTGCTTCGCAGTTCGCACTCCCTCTTCATGGTTGGTTTTCTTTATTCATATCAAAAAGAAAAAATAAAAAAATATCCTACTATTTGATTTCGATCTCTCTTCGGCTCCTGATGATCATCACGGGTTTCTTTCTTTTTCTTGTTTCTTGGTATAGGAACTGGAACACCAGCCGACCAGATGGGAGGGCTATGTGGATTGGAGAAACAGGCCTGCACTTCGTGGCCTCCATGGTGGCATGCTTGCTGCTTCCTACGTCTTGGGTCTGTTTCACTGATCTTCAATAATGCTTTTTTTTTTTAAGTCTTCTTCTATACCTGATTAAATACACCGATTACTATGTTCAAGAAACCCCATGTTATTGTACAATGATCGATAATTATATATGTAGGTGTGGAGATATTGGAGAACCTGGCGTATCTAGCAAATGCTAGCAATTTGGTGATATATTTATCTGAGTATATGCACTTATCTCCATCCAAATCGGCCAATAATGTCACGAATTTCATGGGGACGTCTTTTCTTTTGGCCCTTCTTGGAGGTTTCCTAGCTGATACTTTTTTCACGACTTATCACATCTTCCTGATAAGTGCAGCTATTGAATTCCTGGTAATTGCAGTCTGTGCTCTCTCTCTCTCTGTCTCTCTCTCTCTCTTTTGGGTGGGGATGGGGCTGTTTGAAACCTATTTACTTGTCTAATTAAGGCTGTTTGAAACCTATTTACTTGTCTAATTAACTCTCTAGACGGACCAGGCTGTCTTCTACTTTCACCTTTCGCCCTTGTTTTTACTGGAAAACAAAAGCATATATTACATCTGCGACTCATGATCACGTCCTGACTGTAATAAATCCCATCTTACAACAACTGCAAGATAGGTCATGAGTTTTTTAGAATATTTCGCTAATTAATTAATTTCTCGATTAGCTGGCTCTATAACTTGATCCTTGCATCGTTCCTAAGATTGAGGAATAAGACCACCCTAAAAAATCCATGTTGTCAAGGAAAAGGAAGGTTCTTCTTAATAGAAAAACAGTGCCCAGGAGTGGGTGGCTAACAAGTCGCCGCTACAGTTGGGTGACTTGTATTCATTTCATTAATTTTCTTAAATCATTGATCCAGTAGGGAATTGACTTTTGCATTTACGTAATTGAATTGAAACACTAAAATATCCACAAGGACTTCTCTCATATAATTTCGGATAGTGATCCTTTGAGAACACGGTAACTAGCTGGGCACATCTAACAAGGCATGTATAGCCCTTGACGAACGAGGAGCAGTTTGTCAGTTTGTAGAACTAGAACTTGAGCTCTCTCTCGTCCTAGTTCCTTAAATCGGCCGGGGTTTGATTAAATAACCATGATGACTCCTCTTCTTATGTCATAGGAAGATTATAGCAAAACAAAAAAAAACAAGAGTCTTCTCATCATCCTCTTGCACATAAATGATATATCTTGTTGTTGTAACGTGAAACGTAGTAACTTTATTACCAAGCCTATCTATACCTACGTATTTTCATTCTAGATAGCATTACAAATTAATCTATAAATCTTATCAATCTAGTTTTGATTTTTTATTTATTTCTCAGCTGTATCTTTTTTGGTCAGTTCTTATTAATAACTTGAGCCTGATTTTACATATTTTACGCATGTCTTAAGTTGCATTACAAATTTGTAAATCTTATCAACTTTATTCGAAGCATTTCCAATTTAATAGTTTAAGTATATTTTACACATTAGAATTTCATCGATGAACATCAATATTTGTGGCCTATATTACGTATTTATCCGCTAAAACAATATCAATTTATAGAATAAAATAAAAATGATAATAATGTCAAAAAATCTCGGTAAAAAAACACAATCAAGAAAGTTTTAAAATCAAATTGATATAATTTATAAGTTGTTGAACATAGAATTAATTTTCATTTAAGCTTTGTTTGTCTTTTAAAAAAATTTAATTTTTTTTTATTTTTATAAAAAATAAAAAAATATTATTTTAATATATTTCTAAATAAAAAAAATTTAAAAAATTACTATAATCATATTTCAAATCAGATCCTAAGATGCGGGACCAGAAAACACGTTAGTCATCCAACGTGTCCAATAAGAGCAGTCGTATTTCTTAGTGTAGGGACCCGCAAATAAATCTTGTGTCTTTGCTAGGACAGAAAAATAATTTCCTTATCTTATTTCTGCTTGCTCATAATTTTGTCTCTTCCAAAAGGTCACAAATTTTGTGGCCTACATGCCAAAGTGTCACATCATTCTCTACGCTACGTGCACCTCAATTTCTGAATGGTGCCTCAAAGTACGGTCCTTGTCTTTAGATATGCCAATTTGGCTCTGCCAATGGCTAACCAATATATAGGATCCATTTACGCTCTTGCCCCTCCGTTCTGTTGATGGTGCCTTGCAGCTGACCTTCTTTATAGGTAACTCCCTCTTAGTCGCATGTTGGTAGTCTTTGTGAAATTAATTTTAATTGATGTTTTGGCTAACAGCTGTAATATTAATTAAATTTAGAATGAATTGGTCACCTTGTTATTTAAATTTGATGATTGGTTAATTCTAAAAATAAATTATAATTATTAGATAAATAATAATTTTTAAAATTTTTAATTAGAACATTAAAATAATTTATCGAGTTATATAACTGGTGTTAAAGAATCACTTCAATCTAACAGCTTAAACGGTTAGGTAAGATTCTAAAATATGATTTATATTATTCTCTAACATATTTTTTCAAGTGAAAGTCAGTTGAACTTGAAACTTGAATAGATTCAGATTATCTTATATTTAATTTTTATTAAATAAATAGGGATGATGAGATTCGAACTCGTAATCCCTTGATAAAAATATATATTAAATTATCATAGTTAAAAAAATAGATGCTGCACGTGAAGATATGAAAATATTGTATTTCAGCGAATCAATCTTTTAAAATGATATTATTCTTTCCAAACTTTTATCTTAATATGTGATAAATTTTTGTTTTAAAAACTCCCGGAATCGTTGTGTATGAAGTTGACTTTTAGCATAACGTCATCATCTATAATTGATCAGCGTGAAAGTTGATGCGGCCATTAACACGTGCTAAGGGACCCTCTTTCTTTTTCTTTTTTTTCTGTCGACTTGCCCTTTAAATTCAAATACTCGCTCGCTGGTGCGTCATCACTGGCAGGTGAAGTTAGCCAGTTTCGGCATATTGGATGGCTAACTATGATCACTCCCTCGGTATCCTTAAACCTTGGTATCTTAGGGGAAAAAAAAACCGGGTTACATGAAATACCCGATCAATTCAGATAATTCATGCAAAAAAACTCCGGTCGGGTAAAAGGAAAGGAAATTCGGATATTTCGATTAATTACTCACATCTATTTAATTAATAAGTAGTATTGGAGAGGAATTAGCTCGAAGAAACACAAACATAATATCCGGACAATATCTGATGTAGGCTTTTTCTAAGTCTGGAACAGGGCTTGGTGATACTGACAGTGCAAGCTCGGTCATCTTCCCTGAAGCCACCAGCTTGTAACCCAAGCAACCCCACAATCCCATGCCAGCAAATTGATGGTGCGAAAGCAGCAATGCTGTTCACAGGCCTTTATCTGGTGGCGCTTGGCGTTGGAGGGATAAAAGGATCATTGCCGGCTCACGGGGCTGAGCAGTTTGACGAGAGCACTCCACAAGGAAGGAAGCAGAGATCGACCTTCTTCAATTACTTTGTCTTCTGTCTCTCATGTGGAGCCCTGATCGCAGTCACATTTGTTGTGTGGGTTGAAGATAACAAAGGGTGGGTGTGGGGCTTTGGAATCTCTACCATTGCAATACTCCTGTCTATCCCAATCTTTCTTGCTGGATCAGCTGCTTACAGGAATAAAATACCTTCTGGCAGTCCACTTGCAACCATTTCCAAGGTAAATTAAGCTTCTGATATATATATCCAAATTAACTATGGAAAGGAGTTCATATTGGTTCATCTATATAAGAAGCCAGAGATGCAGAAGAACTGTGTGATCCACGTGCTCCCTGGTGGACACCACTCAAACTTGCCATGGCCGTCAAACAGTTTTGAATGGTTATACAGTCTCTATACCGTATGCAGCTAATCACCTGTTAATGGATTTGATTGAACAGGTTTTGGTTGCTGCTGGAGTTAACACTTGTATGAGCAGAAGTTCAGGCAATGCCATTGCAAGCCTGACAACGAGCCCTTCCAATCCAAATCCAACCAGCAAGGATGCAATAGATAATTCCATAGCAGTTATGCCTGCTGAAACCCCAACAAAAAGCCTCGACTGGCTTAACAAAGCGGTGGTAAACAAGCCAATCCACTCCGCATTAGAATGCACTGTACAGCAAGTGGAAGAGGTCAAGATTGTGATAAAAATCTTTCCCATATTTGCTTGCACCATCATGCTCAATTGCTGTCTTGCTCAGCTCTCCACGTTTTCTGTACAACAAGCTGATACCATGGACACCAAGCTCGGTTCCTTGAAAGTTCCGCCAGCTTCCCTTCCCGTGTTTCCTGTGGTCTTCATTATGATGCTAGCACCCGTTTATGACCACCTCATCATCCCATTCGCTAGGAAATTAACCAAGTCTGAAATGGGAATCACTCATCTGCAACGAATTGGCATCGGATTGGTTCTTTCCATAATAGCAATGGCAGTGGCAGCTCTTGTTGAGATTAAGAGGAAGAGAGTTGCTGCAAATTCAGGGCTAGTTGACAAATTGCCAATCACGTTCTTCTGGATAGCCTTTCAGTATTTATTCCTAGGATCAGCTGATCTTTTCACCTTGGCAGGGTTGTTGGAATTTTTCTTCACCGAGGCACCCGCAGGAATGAGATCTTTGGCTATGTCTCTCTCTTGGGCCTCCCTGGCAATGGGGTACTACCTCAGCTCAGTGATTGTATCAATAGTTAACAATGTTACAGGTAACTCCAAGAATAGGCCATGGCTATCAGGCACGAACATCAATCACCATCATCTGGAACGATTCTACTGGCTCTTGTGTGTGTTAAGTGTTCTGAATTTCTTACATTACCTTTTCTGGGCCACCCGGTATAAGTACTCAACAAGAGTCCAGAACTAAATCGAAGTGATAAAGGAGAACAAGTAATTGCTTCTTCATACCACATCAAACGGTCTTGCTCAGCATCTCGGAATGCAAAATCTCCCGGCTGCATAAATGCAAGAGCTGCTGCCGGACTTGATTACAGTCCGGCTAATTCATACTGATAGCTGTTGCGGGTTCTTTTGTTTCCTGCCTAGGTTAAAAAGACTTCGACAGAAGAAGATGGGGGGGTGTTACTCTGGGTACCACAGCATGTACAATATTTTAAACTGATTTAGTTGTTTATGAATTGAATTACACTCTTGTAGCTACCGAATTTAAGTAACTTAACAAACAATAATCATAATTAATACGTAGTAAATTAAACAACAACAAGAAGAAAATCTTAACAAACAAAGGCAATATGTGACAGGTACGACAACGCTATGATCAAGGACGAATTCAATAAATTCTTCTCCTATCCGTTAATAATATAATAAATTCAGTCCCTTTTCTGTAAAAGTTTTCAATTTAGTTCCAGCAAATTAGATTCATAGTATTTATCGTCATGAATTTTCCTCCGGGACACTTACAGTTTGTTTTGGTTCGAAATTTTTTAATTTGATCCTCAGAAACCTGATTTTTGTTTAAAATGAAAATGACACTGCACACTACTAGAAAATTTGGCAAATATAAATGGAAACACCGATGAAATTTTTCTGTTGGTAGATTGAATTTTACTGATAGATTTTTTCATCACTATATCCGTTGGTAAACACCAAATGAATTACAGTGGGAAAGAAGGAATAAAAAATTCAGAAAAGTACGATGACGTATAACTTTTACCAACAGCTTTATTGACAGTATTAACCCGACGTTAAAGTTCATCCTTAAATATACCGACAAAAATAATATCTTGGTATATATAAACGAAATTACGGATGGTATTATAGTGGGATTCAAAAAGACAAATCATACGGTGACGTGACACTTTTTACCAACAGAATGACCGATGGAATGCCCGGCGGAATAATTCCGTCGATAAATCCATCAGTAATATTTAATTTATGACCTAGTGATCAATCCTCCTCTCTCCCTCCCCCATTTCTCCTTCTTTCTTATGCAATTTTTCCTGCAACAAACAACCACTCCATCCCCCCTCAATCTCAACACAACTCAACCTCCTACAACAAATCCGGCCACCACAACACTCGGTTTGTCAGCATCCGTGTTTTGCAAATTTTTATTGCGGATTTTCCACCTTAAATAAGCAAATCTGCCCTTTTTTATTTGTACACAATTTTTAAATGTTAATTTTTTTGCATATTTTTGTATTATATGTATTTTGTTTGGGTGTTTACTTGTTTTATAGTTTTTTCTCATACAATTTTGTTGTATGGATTTATGATTTGTGCATGTTATATATAGTTTGTTTTAGATTTTATAAAATTATATTTGTTTGTAAATTGATGAAACTTGTATCGAATTTTTGACTTCAGTGTTTTGTGATGAAATAAATAATGACTTATTTAACGGATTCATTTTATATTTTGTCAATTTTATTGTTGAGTTGTAATTTTTGGTAAATATATAGAAATTTGAATTCATGTAGATATATAATTGATAATAAATTAAGAGAATTATTAAAATTGACAGGTTGCTTGCTTGAAGATCACCATTCGTTTGAACTTGTCGTTCTGACTTGACAACGTGAGTCTATTAAAAAATGTGACAATCTTTATTAGCAAAACCTCCATACATAATTAATAGTTATTTCATTAGTGTGACAATCTTTATTTATAGATTAAAATGTTGTACTTTATTGCTTTAACACCTACTAGATTTGTGACCCGCGCTACACCACAGGCCAAAATATTTTTTTATTAGTAAAGAAAAGATGCTCGAGCAATGTAAGCATATTTTAAAAAAGTTTTTAAAAAATGAGACTTGGGGCATATACCCAACCGAGAAAAAAGAACAGGGAACCTGTAAAAATAGAACAATTAAAAAAAAAGCAACAAAATTAAGATTCTAGCCAATCAAATATGTAAGACAAAAGTAAAAAAGAAAAAAAAAAGTGACCCAGGTCAACTTGACCAAGCATGCCAAATATGCAAGCCAAGCTATAAGATTAGGATAAGCAAATAAAAAGCAAAAAAGAAAAAAAGCTAAAGGCAAATACCATACAAATCCAGTGTTAAATAATAAAATTAAAAGTAGGATCAATTAAAAAAATGACAAAAAAAACCAAACAAACCAAACTCTACGATCCGGATCATACGAAAGAGACAACTAAATAGAAGGCAAACCATAAAACATCATGCGACTCAATTCCAAAACAACATAATGCTGAAACATGAAATGCAAAAAATATTAAATTTAAAAAGAGTGACCTTAAAAAAATTCAAGCCTGTAATATTTTGAAAAACAATTAATAGGAAAGGGCAACAATGTCCTTTGAGGAGTAAACATTAGGTATAAATAAGTGGGGGACACTTTGATAATTGCATAAAGTTGATAGATATAAATAATAAGAGAAAAACAAAAAGAGAAAGAGAGGAAGAAATCAGAATTTAGAAGATAGAAAACCAAAAAAGGAAAAGAAAAAGATGCAAGGAGAGGGAAAGATAAAGGAAGGCAAAGAGATTTAGAGAAAATAGGTTTTTAAGGTAAGCATTATACTTTGATATTTATAATTGTTGTTGTTAGCTATGGTTTCAAATTTATCAAGAATTAGGGATTTGAAGTTTGTGTTTTGAGTTTAGTTGATGGATTAATTGAAATGTTATGGGTTAATTGTTATGGGTTTTTGAAGTATATGTTGAAATGTTAAAGATCTGCCATTTTAGGGAGACTAGTAGATCGGGATTCTAAAATCCAGATCAATTGGTTGATAGTTGGTCAATTTAAATCGACTGATTTTCCTAATGGTTTCGGTCGACTACTTGGTCGATTTTAATCTACCATTTGATTGAACAGTAGAGGATGATATGTTCTTTTAGGTTTGGTCAGTTTAGGATATGTTCGGGATCAATCGAGTGGATCTATTTTAGCGTGTACTTATGTTTTGGTTTGTAATATTAGAGTTGTAATATTTTATGTTCTCTGTTTTGAGTCATTTTGAGTATTTCCTTTTGTATTCATATAGTTCTGATATTCCACCTGCTAAGCATCAATATAATTTCCTTTGATACCTGCTTCTATATTCTTTCTACTTTTAAGCCAAATGAGTGAATAATATTCTATATGCAAGATGAATAGTATAGATATTTGAATTGTTAATATGAATGGATTATGCTTCTTGGTAAAATATATATTTGAGTGGATCTATTTTAGGTTCGGTCAGTTTAAGATATGTTTGGGTTCAATTGAGTGGTTATATTTTGGTTTTTAATTACGTTTTGGTCTGTATTATTAGAGTTTTAATCTCTTATGTTATCTGCTTCGAGTCATTTTGAGTATGTCTTTTTTATATTCAGATACTCTTGATATTCCACATGCTGAGTGTCAGTAGGATTTTCTTTGATATCTGCTTCAGTGTTCTTTTTACTTTTAAGCCAAATGAGTGAATAATATTCTATATGCATGAGGAATAATATAGATATTTGAATTGTTAATATGAATGGATCATATTTCTTGGTAAAATATATATTACTCAATATCTCTTATTGAAATTGATTTATTGATATGAGATATTATGGATATCTAAATTGATAATTCCTCATTTGATTGATTGTATGAGTTGAGCCTTTAAGAAATAATTTTATTTTGTTTGATTATTACCTTATGGTATATCAGTTAGAATACCCATGCTAAAATGGTAGTGTTAGTCTTTGTGCACATCGTAGTTCTAAACCTTGGTTAGTTGGGGGACTCACCAACCTGTGATGATTGATCATCCCACAGTTTGGAGCATCATGCTCACTGCATATTTATTTTTTTATAAGCCTTACCTCATGATATTTCTTGTTATGGTCTGCTTGCGAGACTCTCCTTTAAAAGCATAAAGCCAAACTTGTATGTATTTCTCATTAATGTATTACCCTATAGGTGTTTATTGAATGTTATTTACTCACTGAGTTGTTGAACTCACCCTCTCATTATTTATCTTTTTCAAGCTTATAACTTTGTTAATAGGTCAGTTTTGTTGGACTTTTAGTTATTACATTTTTTAAAAAAATTGATACTATTTTGTTATATCTAGTTAGTGCTCCACATTTAATGAATTGTATTAAGATATTGTTCATGTTATGGAATTAATTATGATATCAAATGCTGCATAAAACTCTAATTGAGTTAAAAGAAAAGGTTTATATGTATATATGTTTGGGTTCATATAGGTAAGGAACTAGAAGAGGGACCTTGTCTATGTCTCAGTCATGGATCTGGGGATCGGGTCGTGACAAACTTGGTATGAGAGCCTTAGGTTAAAGAACCATGAATAAAATTAATTTTGTAATATGTGAAGCATTAAGATCCATATCGTCTTGTCTATTGTCCTTGAAATTTTGAATTCTTATCGAGCATGTCTTCTTCAACTCTTTGACTTTTATGATAGATATGATTTCCTATAATTTAATGATAATTTTCATGCTATTGTTCTAGTATGACTTATATGCTTTCACTTTTTATAGAAAATCCTGAAGAGTAGACAAATAGCTGGTGTTAGTAGGGTAGGTGACGATCAGGACGACGTCCCTATTATGTAGTTTATGACTACAAGGCATCAAAAGAGGAGTGGTGCATCCACACATTGATATATTGAGAATATACCCCCACCAGTTGAGGAAAAGCCTTGGAAATTAAGAGAGGAAATGTGGTTGGTGAAACAGGTGCAGGAGTAGCTAACCCTAAATCTTTTATAGAATTTCAACAGCTTAGCCAGGCTATGTATGCGGACCTAGATAAAGTTTAATATGAAAAGAAATCAAAGAAAGGATAGAAATGTGCCATTGTCATCCCATATTGTTTAGGGATTCAATGTGTCATTAAATAACTATATGAAGTTGGCACCTTTTACCTTTACAAGGATGAGCAACTCAAAGGATCCTTAGAGGTTCCAAAATGATATTTGACAAAAATGTGAAGCTTTGGGGCGTACAAACCATCGGGTTATAAGTCTGACATCATTCAGTTTCGAGGGGGATGTGTTCATCTCTTAGTTCGAATCTAGAAAAAGAGTGAGGCCGGTAGAGGATCAGTGAACGTGAAAAATGTTTAGCACCATGTTCTTAGACATATTTTTTCCTTAGAGTGTTAGGGATGCTAGGCTTTATGAATTCGAGAGGACATTCTTATAACATCCTTATTATCGAAAAACTAGTATTGAAAATACCGTGTAATTTTTTTATATTTATATATATATATATATATATATATCACTTCTCTCGACTTTTTTTTATAGTAAATCTACCTCCTTATCATTCATTAAACTAAACCCCATCTATTTTTTAAAATTCTTAAAATTATCAACAGAGTTTCCTTTATTTTTATGGGTACCAAGTTATCGACATCTTTTATATACTTGCACTTAGTATCAAAATAAATCTATATATCCACAACTCAATCATAAAAAGACAACCTTAGGCAGGTCCAACACATCAACCCATTCTTTTATCCCTTTCTTCCAAATTTTTGTTTCTAAAGAAACATAATTATTACATGTAAAATGTCATCTATCACATTTCACTTTATACTCATGCTTAAAATCCTTACTAAAAATTTATTTCACAATAATTACCCATATTCTCTCAAAAAATCTAATTCTTTCAAATTCCTCTATTTAAAACTTAGACCTTCATCTATAATTAAACATCCCCAAATAAAAATAAACACTTTAGCCTGGAAATCATCTCACCATAACACTTTTACTGTAATTCATTAAATTTCAACATAACTAAATGGCCTTCCCAACCCCAACTCATCAATTTCTCAATTACGCGTTGCTAATTTAATCAATCCCTTAGTTTCTGACTACCAGACAACTAAATTACAACTTTATCCTTTTACTCTCTGATTTATCAAATGATTAGGTTAAACCATTATCCCTTAGTTTCCATAACTACGGACCACTAAGTTAAAATTTTCTTTTCCTTAATCTTCGCCACTATGGACAATTAAGATAACCCTTAGATTCTGTAATTACAAACAACTAAGTTCAAATTTTCATTCCCTTAATCTCTGACTTTGTGGATGATTAAGTTACTTCACTAGCCTTTAGCTTCCATTTCTATAGACAAGTTATATTTTTCATAATACCTTTATCCATCATCACTCATCACAAACTTCATTTCAATTATATTCTCCAACAATCATTTTTTTATCCAATTCATGGTCTTAGTACCAACATTTCATTTCCTTCTAATTCATGAACATTAATTTAACAAGAAAATCAAACAACTAAAGTAAAAAAGTTTAAGGTAGCAATACCTACCTCCAGCTCTTGATGCTCGAGCTCCTTCCGTCGATGTCCCAACTCCGGATGCTCTTCCTAACATTTATTGGAAAACATCTGTACTAGTACTAACATATATGACAAACAATATCTATATCCATTTACCTTTCTCACATAATATTTTCACAATGCCTATATCATAACATTTATTTAACATGTTCCTCATCTACATGGTTCTCATTACCTAATCCTTACATTACATTTCATCAAGTCTATTAGTCCTTTTAATTTTCACCATATATAACAATTTTCACTTTCCTTTCTAAATTTTTAACCTATCAAGTAACATAACCCTAACACATTTCACCTTTATGCCAAATAAATATTTCTTTCTTACATTTTCCTATTATAATCTTAACCTTAACCTACATTACTCATGACATACTTTTCTAAACAAAACCACGTAACCTCATTTCCTTTATCACCTATGCCATAACAACCTTCCCCTATCTTTCCTTTTTCATATCATTTTCTTCATTCTATGTAATAATCACACATTCCATTCATTAAATTTTCCTTCTCCCATGGCCGACCATTTAAGCTCAATTTTCTCCTCCATCATATTTTTTTTCTAACCATCTTTTAATCTCACAATATCAACATAAATCACAAAAGCTAATTTCAAAGTGTATCATACAAACATTAATACAAACCCTAACTTTCTAAAAAATAGGAATTTCAAATAACCATATGAAAAACATAACAAATCAAGCAATTGTTACTTTAAAACAACTTATCCAAGTGTATTAAGCTAGAATCAAGGCTCACTGCATTATCCTGGTTTCCTATCCATTATCTTTCTCATTCAAAGTCTACTTTCTCTCTTTAGAATTTCACTTTGTCTCCCATGTTTCCTTCTTTTCTCTCTTGTTTCTTGTTGATTTATAGCTAAAAACACTTTTCTTAGCACAATTTTAGGGTTCCTCCTTGCCTTTTCTCTCTTTCTCTCTCCAATGTCTCTTTTCTCTCATTTTCTCTTCATTTTTTTTCCTGTCCAGCCATGGTTTAAGGAAGAAGAGAGCTATTGGAATTTTCCAACTCATCAGGCGTACTTACAAAATTGCCATTAATGAATTTCATGCTATTTTAAAGTCTAATTATCAACATTTTTTTTATGACCTTAACAAACTCTTATCACTCTAAAATTTGAACTGTATATAAAACTATATGTGAAGAGATTCCTCATTAACTTTCAGCTCACTCCCACGGTCGGATTGGATGTTATGTTCGATAACACAAAACTGGTCGATAGGTGATTTTATGCAAAACAATTCAATTTGTTTTTGTTTAATCCTTGCATAAAACATATCAATTAGACCTCTAAACCCTAGGGGCTATTTTATCATTTTTAAAACAAGTATATAATTTTTTTTAGCTTTAAAAATCCAGTGTTTACAATTCCAAAGACCGATTTTAAAATTCGGTATGGTTATTATAAGTTCTTAGTGATGTCCTTTGGATTGATGAATGCACCAATGACTTTTATGGACTTAATCAACAGGGTGATCGAAACATTTATTGATTGATTTGTTATAATCTTTATCAATGATATTTTGATGTATTTAAGGTCTAGAGAGGAACATAAGCAACACTTAAGGATGGTACTTCAAACTCTGTGAAATCATCAGTTGTATGGCAAGTTCTCAAAAAGCGAATTCTGGCTGGAAAGTGTAGCATTTTGTGCGCATTTAGTGTCAAGGAATGGAATAGAATTCAATCCTCAAAAGATTGAAGCAGTCACCTAAATCCACTTTGGTGACAGGGATTAAAAGTTTCGTAGGTTTGACCAATTATTATCAAAGGCTTGTAGAGAGCTTTTCTCGGATTTCCACAACTAACTAAGTTAATACAAAAAAATGTTAAGTTTCAATGGTCTAAAGATTATGAAAAAAAAATTGGATTTGAAACAAAGAGCTTATGAAAAAAAAAATTGGATTTGAAACAAAGATTGACTATAACACCTATTCTAGCAATACCATCTAGTTCTGGTGGTTACACGATGTACTATGATGCCTCAAGAGTAGAGTTAGGATGTGTTCTGATGTAACATGAAATGGTTATTGCCTATGCTTCACAATGGCTAAAGAAGCATGAATAGAACTACCCTATGTATGAATTAGAAATGGTGATTGTAATCTTTACATTGAAGATTTGGAGGCACTACTTGTATGGCAAAACTTGTGATATCTTCATAGATTACAAGAGTTTGAAATACATCTTTTAGCAGAAGGATCTAAATTTGAGGCAGATGAGATGGATGGAACTACTAAAGGACTATAATTATACCATATAGTACCACCCAGACAGAGTAAATATAATTGTCGATGCTTTGAGCAGAAAATCATCTAGACGCTTAACTAATATTCAGGAGGTAGGAAGACCTCTTATTAGGAAGCTGCATGGGTTAATGGATGAAAGAGTTATTTTTGACATCAATGAAGCTGGAGCAATAGTTGTTCACTTTCAAGTTAAGTCGGACTTGATTGATAAAATAAAAACAGCTTAGAAGAGAAATGATTTGCTACTTAGGATTAAGGATGAGGTATTATAGGGAAAAGTTATAGGTTTTATGATTGGTGAGGATTATGCACTGAGATATGGAAATAGGCTTTGTGTGCCTGATATGGATAATTTGAGGAGAGAATTGGTGACAGAGGCACATCAAATAGTTTACTTCGTGCATCTAGGCTCTACCAAGATGTATAAGGATTTTAATGTGTGTTATTGGTGGAATATGATAAAGACTAATACAACAGACTTTGTTTCTAGGCATTTCACCTATCAGAGGGTAAATGATGAACATTAGAAACATCCTGGATCGTTGCAACCATTGTTGATTATAGAATGAAAATGGCAAAGGATCACAATGGACCCTGTTACAGGATTACATAAGAATTAGGAGGGTTATGATTCAATATGGGTAATTATTGTCAGGTTGATGAAATCAACTCATTTTCTGTCAGTTAAGATTACTTATAGATATGCAAAGTTAGTAGAATTGTTCATTAGTGAGATTATATGATTGCATAGGGTTCCGATCTCGATAGTTTTGGATAAAGGTTCGCAGTTCACAATATAAATTTGGGTGAAATTTCAAAAAGTTATGGTATTGAAGTGAAATTAAGTTCAACTTTTCACCTCAAATTGATAGTCAATCAAATAGACTATTCAGACCTTAGAGGATATGCTTAGAACTTGTGTTATGAATTTTAGAGTTGGTTAGACTAGACTCTTACTATTTGTGGAATTTGCTTACAACAACAATTATCATACTAGCATTGAGATGGTACCTTATAAGGCTTTGTATGGTCAAAAGTGTAGATCATTGGTCTGTTGGTTTAAGGTTTATGAGAAAGGCCAATAGGACCAGAATTGATTCAAATTACCTTAAATAAGATAGAGGTGATCAGAGAGAAGTTTAAGACCGTTTAGAGTAGGAAAAAGAGTTACGCAGATAAAAAAAACATGACTTAAAACTTTTAGTAGGTGATTGTGTGTTTTTTAAGGTATCACCGACCAAAGGAATATTCAAGTTTGGAAAGAAAGACAAGTTAAGTCCTTGATTCATTGGGCCACATGAGATTCCGGAGAAAGTTGGAGCAATTGCTTGTAGGTTAGTACTACCACCAAACTTGTCAGTTATTCATTCGGTATTCCATGTTTCGATGTTATGAAAGTATATGTCAGATCTATCTTATGAATTAGAAGTTTAGCCGATTGAATTGAGAGATGATATGACTTATGAGGTGCTACCAAAAGCTATAGTGGATCGACAAGTAAGGAAACTTAGATTGAAGGAAATAGTTTTAGTGAAAGTGAAGTGAAAAGGTCATTCACGTGATAAAGAGACGCTAGAGCTCGAGGATAAAATATGCGGTGAATATCCTTATCTTTTCAATAAATTTGATAAGTGTTCAAGTATTTTTGTCAAGTTTTGAGGACAAAGCTCTCATAAGGTAGGGATAATGTAATATTTTTAAAGGAAAAAAAAAATTAACAGGAAAGGGCAACAATGCCCTTGGAGGAGTAAATATTAGGTATAAATGAGATAGAGACACTTTGATAATTGCATAAAGTTAATAGATATAAATAGGAAGTGAAAAACAAAAAAAGAAGAAAGAAATTAGAATTTAAAATAGAGAAAATTAAAAGAGGAAAAGAAGAAGTTATAAGATGGAAAGATAAAGAAAGGAGAAGGGAGTTTGAGAAAATAGGTTTTTAAGGTAAGCATTATACTTTTATATGTATAATTGTTATTGTTAGCTATGATTTTGAATTTGTTGAGAATTAAAGATTTGAAGTTTGTGTTTTGAGTTTAGTTGATGGATTAATTTAAATATTATGGGTTAATTGTTATAGGTTTTTAAAGTATTTGTTGAAATGTTAAAGATATGGCATTTTATATGTATAATTGTTGTTGTTAGCTATGATTTTGAATTTGTTGATAATTAAGGATTTGAAGTTTGTGTTTTGAGTTTAGTTTATGGATTAATTTAAACGTTATGGGTTAATTGTTTTGGTTTTTAAAATATATGTTGAAATGTTAAATATATGTCATTTTGGGGAAACTTGTAAATTGGGATTCTAAATCTCGATCAGTCGGTCAACTGGTTTGTCTAAAATAGTCAACGGGTTGGCCTGATGGCTCTGGTTGACTGGTTTGTCAATTTTAGTCGACCGATTTTCTTGATGGTTTTAGTCAACTGCTTGGTCAATTTTGGTCGACCGATTGACCAAACAATGGAAGATGATTGATTCGTTTAGGTTTGGTTAGTTTCGGTTCAATCGAGTGGATTTGTTTTGGTTTTATAATTGCAATTTGGTCTCTAATCTTAGAGTTGTAATCTCTTATGTTTTTAATATGTTTCAAGTCGTTTTCAATATGTTTTCTTTTGTATTCAAATACTCCTCATATTTCACCTACTGAGCGTCCATAGGATTTCCTTGTGGTAACTGATCATATTACAGTTTGGAGTATCATGCTCACTGCATATTGATTTTTTGACGAGCCTTACCTCATGATATCTCTTGTTATAGCCTGCTTGTGAAACTCTTTTTTAAAAGCATGAAGCCAAGCTTGTATATATTCCTCATTATTGTATTACCTCGTAAGTGTATATTAAATGTTATTTACTCACTAAGTTGTTGAACTCACCCTCTCATTATTTATTTATTTTAGGCTTATAGCTTTGTTAGTAGGTCATTTTTATTGGACTTTCATAACCATTTTTTTTTATTGTAATCGATACTATTTTGTTATGTCTAGTTAGTGCTCTTCATTTATTGAATTGTATTAAGGATTGTATTAAGATATTTATTTATATTATAGAATTAATTATGATATCAAATGTTGGATAGAACTCTGATTGAGTTAAAATAAAAAGTTTGTATGTATGTTTTGGTTTGTATAAGTAAGGAACCTAGAGAGGGACTTTACCTATGTACCGGTCATGGATTTGGGGATCAAGTCATAAAAGAGCCAACTTAGACCAACCCCCAGTTTAAAAGATGGGGATAAGGTAGACAAACAGAAAAAAAAAAAAAAAAATTGGAGAGAATCACGAAGCTTAATATCAAAAAATCTCAACCTTGAAAAATAATTCCCAACCGATATAATGTTGGAAGATAAAATTAAAAAAATATTATTTTTATAAATTGTATTAAAAAAATTATTTTAACTATTGAAGGATAGAATCAGAAGAAAAATATCAATTTAAATAATTAGCTAAAAAAACCCAACAAATAATGACAAGTAAAAAGACTCTAGATAACTAGGGTTATTTCATACCAACAAAAACTCTACAAAAAGCAAATAAATAAAATAACATAACTTGAACTCTAATTGAATAAATACGAGAGGATGAACATTAAAAAAAAAAAAGGTTAAGCAAAGGAAAATAAAAAAACCAAGCAAGCCTGATGTGAACCTTCTATATTTGGTTCAGAACTCGTGAAATCTTGAATTTGGGTTCAATCAGGAAACTTAATTTCTAACCAATTTAATATTTAAAGATGAAACCATGAAAACAATATCAATTTAAAAAACTTTTCAAAGTAAAAAAAACTAACAATAAAAAAAACAGATATCAAATTTGACAGGAAAAAAAACCCGAAAATGATGAAACTTAAAAGAAAAACAATTTAAACTTTTTTTGTTTAAGTTATTTAATTTTTGTTCCCAAGGTTTTTAAGTTATTTATTTTTTAAAAAAAACTGAAAAGACTATTCTACCCCCAAACAATTTGAAAATAACATTGAATCATGGTAAAACAACCATCTCACCCCCAAATCCTAGCTTAATGTTTTTTTTTTTTTTAGCTAGGGGAAAATTTTTAAAAACACTATTCTATTGAATAATGTTCATTAGCACGCACCGCATTGCAGGTCGGATAAAAAATATTTTTAACTTAAAAAAATATATAGGCACTGCTAATGTTTTTTTAGTAGAAATTTTTTTAAAACCGAATGAGGATTGACTCGATATGACCTGGTCAACTTGATAGGTTCACAGACAACCCAAATGACCAGTAAAAACATATTGACTCAATATAAATATCTAAGATGATATTGTTTTTATAAATATTAGGACGACAACATATTATATCAACTTGGATTAACTTGTCAATCTACATGCTAAGTTATAGAGATTATGATAACCCTATAGAAAATAAATCAAAATAAACTAAAAAGCATAAGTTCCAATAAATCCAATATTGAAGGATGGAATTGAAAAAAAAATGAATAAAATGACCATGAAAATCACCCGAGTCAACTCAGGTTAACTTGCCAAACTCACATCCTAAGTCATGAGACCAGGAAAACCCAATAGAAAGCAAATTAGAATAAATTATGAAGCTCAATTCTTAATCACCCTGATATTGAAAGATGAAACTAAAAATAATATCAAGTAAGAAAAAGATAAAAAAAACAACTCGAGTTAGTCCGAGTTAATCCACTAAGCTCGTGACCTGAGTCACGAGATAGGGATAACCTTATAGAAAGAAAATCGAAACAAATCACAAAGTCTAATTCTCAATCAACCCAATATTAAAGGATGAAATTGAGAGAGAGAAAATCAATCAGAAAAAGAGAAAAAAAACTCAAGTCAATTGAGTTAACATGTTAAACTTGTGGTCCAGGTCATTAGACTGAGATAACCTTGTAAAAAGTAAATAAAAAATATGAAGTCCAATAATGTTAAATGATGGAATTAAAATTAAAAAAAAAACATAGTTTGTTAAATAAAAAAGAAAAAGGAAGGGAAAAAAAACATTATTACATTGAATAGTATTTTATGAGGAGAGGTACGATACAACCTCCAACCAACCCAATGTTGAAGAGTAAAATTGAAAAAAAAAATCAATTTGGAGAAGAGGAAAAAAATAAAATCAACTGAGTTAATATGCTAAACTTATTCTCCAAGTTATTCTATTGGGATAACCTCATAAAAAGTAAATTAAAAAAAATATGAAGTGTAATCACTAATAAACATAATGTTAAATGATGAAATTAAAATTAAAAAAATATATAGTTTATATTAAAAAAAAGCCAAAGAAAAAGAAGAAAAACACTATTAGAGTGAATATTATTTTGTGAGGAGGTGTACACTAAAATCTCCTACTTTTTTTAAAGAAAAAATTTTAACTTAAATATAAATATAAATTATAACAATGTTGTGTCATTTGTGGACACCTTTTTATTTCAACAGTCAACTAGTTTTTTTTGTATTTTAGGTTTTTCAATTCAATTCTCAACAGTTGAGATGTCCATAGAAGACTAACTAGTGGGACTCATCCAACCCACTTTTATCTTTGAAATCTTGGGCAATGCAAAGAAAATACATGTCCTTATAGATCTATTTTAGAAAAATTTTAGCTCTCGATCACTTTAATTTGACTATTTTTAGTGAAATAAAAAAAAATTACTATTAACTTGTTTAGGTTTGTATCAAGTTTAATTTTGTCAATTGAATCACTAAATCTTGTTCATTTCAATTAAAGATCAAATTCAAATAAGGCTTGGAAACCAAATTTTCAAATCATTTCCAGTTATATGTATGAGTATTTTTATGTGACAATGAAAAGGCCCATTGAATATGCATAGTTGCCATAAATTCTGCTTTATTTAGTTAGGTTAGGTTTAGTATTGTTGTGTAAAATGTTTTTTTTTAAGTATTTTTGTTTAAAAATATATCAAAATAATATATTTTTTAAAATGTAATATTTCATATTTGATAGTAGTACATCAAATAAAAAAAACATTAAAAAACATTATTTTATTGTAGTTTTTACTGAGATATAATTTCAAAACATATTTAAAAACAAAAACTATCATACTCTTAAATATATTTTATCGATTACAATTTCATATGAGTGCAAAGCTCTATCTATATATCTAGCCTCCAGCAAGAGGCAATTACAGCACAAGATTACATGACAACATTCCATAATATTTTCAACAATTAATGAAAAGTAAAAAATCTGACATACAAGGATTAAAGAAAAGAAAAAGAAGAAAGCTAAGGTTTAGCATACGTTAACCCAAACAGCATTACTAGGAATGCCAGCATGGACAACGAACATCATATAATATCCAGGTGGGGCCACATTAACATTAATTGGTCCAATCACATTAGCCTTATAAGCAAACATGGATAGCTGGACCACACTCACCACGTTCAGGACCACCATCCTCTGGTTCATGCCAAACGAGTGTGTAGTAAAAGACGGTGCAATAACGGTGACGGAGACCCCCAAATCCAGACGGTAGGAGGAGCACACGAAGGTAACGGAGAACAACTCTCCATACGACACCGCTCTGTCGGACAACTCCACTGTCAAAATTGAAGGTCTTAGATACGCGTACTGTGGATCCAGGTAATGCAGGTAAAAAGCTTCCAAACTCAGCTCAGTTGGGTAGGGTTTCCCTGTCATATTATACCCCTGGTGCGGATTGCTCCCTCCCACTAATATCCTGCCATCTGGCAAGAGCGCAGCTGTGGAGTGGTACAGCCTGGCAATCTTGGAGGAGCTAAGCACAACGAATCTTCGGGTCGGATCTTCATCTGGTTGGTAAAGAACCGGGTTATAAACTGGATTCATGGCGTCATTCCAACCAGCGCTTCCATTGGTTGCGCCGTTGATGATAATCAAGTCTCCGGTGGGTAACAGTAACATATCGTTCATGATCCGAGGAATGGGCATTAGCTCCATGACCCATTCGGGTTTCGGGTCCGTCACCTTTAACCTGCCACAAGTTGTTGATGCTTGCCCGTAAATGTGGAGATAATTGGACTTGATATAGGCACCTTTCTGTGCCCCACCGCAAATCATGACTTCTGCCTCAGGATGGTCAGTCACATTAGTGATTCCGGTTAACCGGAGAGGAAGCAAAACAGAAGAGCCAGTGCAAGGGTAGTTTCTTCTGTCACCAACAGGCATAACCGGATACTCCTTGATCACCTTATTACGTTTGTAGTCAAGCGAGATGGATCGGTTGTTAGCAAAAATGAAAAGGTTACCATCAGGCAAGAGGTGCAAGAAGGGATAAAGATTGATCTCTTCTTGAGGGTCTCTGGTGTGTATTAAGAAAGGCAATGTGAAATTGTCTCTTTCTTGAGGGTTCTTGGGATAAAACTCGTAAGTGAAAGCCCTTCTTCCACCAACAATAATTATGCGACCATCAGGGAGTAATTGGTTACTGGCATACCATCTCCGGTTCCAAAGAACCTGGTTTGACAGCTCCACCCAATCACAAGAATCGTCATCGCAGGGGGTGAAAGAGCGTATTACGGCCTCGCCTGCTTTGTAACCGCCGGTTTGGATGAGATTGCCGGAGGAATCGAGGGAACCAGAAGAGCACCAAGTGTCAGTTTGGACCATGAGAGGGCGGAAGGTGTTGGAAGCGATGTCATAAAGAACGGCGTGAGCAGTGCAATCTTTAGGCTTAACCGCTTCGTCTTTGTACCGGCACTTGCCGTCTGGAAGAGAGAGATTGGAGCGGCCAAAGTCTGTGCGATCAAACATGATGACCTTGTTGTTTCTAAGGACTTGCATGTGCATGGCTGAGATGCCTATGCTTTCTTGGAGAACCACCCAGTTGCCCCCTGTTATGGTGGACAAATACGATCCAGCATGGGCAATTTCTGGTGAAAAACTCATGAAGATATAGAAAACAAAGAGGAAGATGAAAAAAGGATGTTTCTTGATTGCCATTAATATTGTTGTTTTTTTAGATAGGCAGATGAGAGGGAGGTTTCTTGGTTTATATAGTTAATTTGTGTATCGATCGGAGGAAGAGGCCGGTGTAAGAAATTTTTTTCCTTTTCTTTTCTAATTAAAAGGGTTTAATTAGGGCTTCTGTTTCCATTTCTATTTTCTCCTGGAGCAAAGAACGTGTGCAAAATCAGGAGAAAGGTAATGTTGGTGTAGATGGACTAAAATAAATAAATAAATCATGCATTATTAATTTGATTTTGCATGTTTGTTCATGAAAACGTATAAATTAAGGATTATAAGTCAACTTTGAGTTTGTAGGTTATTTCATATATCTTAATCTTACTCATAACACTCGTACATCACTTAAGTTAAATAGATGTTACTAGCATGATCCGTGCTATATTTTTATTAAATCTGATTTAACAAGTCAGTATTAAAATTTCATAACCCGACTTCTTGTCTAACTTGAGTTTAAAATTAAAATTATATGAAAATTAACCTAATGTGATCCAATCGACTTAGCATGTCCAAAGATAACCTGATCGATCGATATTAGAAAAAGTTTAAGAATGAAATTGAGAAAAAAAAATGATGAAATTGACAGAAAAAATCTTTTGATCCAACTATTTTTCTAGCCTAGGTGATACGATCCCAGTTTCAATATCAAAAGATCCATTGGGTCTAGTCACGAGACTTAGAGCAAAGAAATTCAAGAAGGCAATTAATGGACTTCTTCAAGATATATGAGCTAAGGTGGACTTCAAGAGAATATTAAAGAATGAAAAACAAGGCTTGATTAATTTTATTCATATTTAAGAATGAATATTACAGAAAGATTGAAATAAGAAGATTCAAATCTGCTAGTTTTGACCTTTCACCACTATTTTAGCCATAACTAAAGCTATAAAATGAATTTTGATGTGATTCTAATTACATTGGAAGGTAGACATCCACACATTTCTAGTGATATATGGTAGACCTTCTAATTCATCATGCAACGATTTGAAAGTTTCATGTAACTTTCATATTTTTAATCATCATGTCTGGGTAAAATGAGGTAAATTTTTTTTTATGCAATCTGTCTAACAATATATCTCATTATTAATTCTTTGGTTTACCAAATTTACAGCAGAGTTTCCCCTATAACTTATAGATTTCCTCAGTTCTTTTCTTATCCTCCTGGGCAACACATATCAAATAACTCTATTACATACACGCAGTACCCTTCGGCCACCCACCAATTCAATTGTTTCTCCATTTTAGTGCAAAACTTAATGGATATTTAGGTTCCTTTTTGGGTTGGAAGTCACATTTTAGGAGATAGGGTAATGCACCGATGAAACCAATGACTACACCTAAAGTAGCTGAACCTTTTTTATTAGGAAGCAATTGCAGTTTTGGAGGAAAAAGAGAAAAATATTGCTCAACCGAAGCATAAGTGAGAGATTAGGTATTTGTTGTCAAGGGCTTGGGTAGACCTTGGCAATTTGACAGAAAGGTCATGCGTGATGGGTTCATCAATAGGTATGTTACTGATAAGGATGGGAAAATTCACACACTTGCTCCATTATCACTAAGACGAGTGTATGAGGATCAATTGAAACTTAAGAAAGTCGAGGAAGTTGAATAAGATTTTATGAAAAATAACAATGGGGATGTAAGGCCAAGTGAAAATAAGGTGAGCCATGAGTGTGAAACAATTAACGGGAAAGTTTTGGCCATTTGAAATAGGATTGAAGGTTTCAATAAAAAAAAAATAGAGAAGGTTGAGAGTGAAGAGAAGAAAGTAAGGGTGAGAAAAGAAAAGTGTGTAAAAAAATTAAGGATACACCTTATTTTTATGCAAAACAAAGTGACCTTACTCATGCTTATCATTCCAATATGCCTATAATTTTACTATTGTATAAGGAGGCATATTTTAATTTTGATAAATTGAATTCTTGAATTCCAAATGTTGCTAAAGTTATTTTGCATAAATTTGAAGATATATTTCCTAAAAAGATATTTAATGGTTAGCCACCAATTCAAGGGATTGAGCATCAAATTGATTTTATGCCAAGAGCATCAATTATAAATTGATTAGAAGTAATCCCGAGGAGACTAAGGAGATTCAAAGGCAAGTGAAAGAGCTGATGTTGAAAGAGTACATTCGAGAAAGTATGAATCTTTGTGCAATTTCAATATTACTTGTTCCTAAAAAGGAAAATACTTGGTGTATATTCGTTGATTGTAAAACCATTAACAACATTATGATAAAATATAGATATCTTATCCCTAGATTATATGATATGCTTGATGAGTTGTATAGTTATTCTATGTTTTCTAAAATTGATTTGAAAAGTGGTTATCATCAAATTAGAATGAAAGAAAATGATGGATAGAAGACAACATTCAAAACTAAATATAGATTGTATGAATGGTTAG
Organism: Populus trichocarpa; assembly: GCF_000002775.5. Taxonomy (NCBI): domain Eukaryota; kingdom Viridiplantae; phylum Streptophyta; class Magnoliopsida; order Malpighiales; family Salicaceae; genus Populus; species Populus trichocarpa. The sequence goes on along the minus strand of NC_037294.2, from coordinate 6,170,220 downwards.
TAATGCCCTTTGGTCTGACTGATGCCCCTAGTACATTTATGAAGTTAATGAATCATGTGTTGAGATCTTTCATTAGAAAATTTATTTTTGTCTATTTTGATGATATCTTGATTTATAGCAGAGGATTAGATAAGCAAATTAATCATTTAAGACAGGTTCTTAAAATACTTAGAAAAGAAAGATTATATGCTAATATAAAGAAATGTGATTTTTGCATTGAAATAATTGTTTTCTTAAGTTATGTTATTAGTGAAAAATGGATTGAGATGATTGAGCACCATGCATTTAAAGTCAATAGAAAAAGGATGGTATTTGAATCAGAAGACTTGGTTTAGGTGCATATAAGGAAAAAAAAGATCTCCTACTCAAAGAAGATCTAAGTTGATGTTGAGAAGAGATGAATCATTCCAAATTCTTGAGAAGATTAATGATAACGCCTACAAAGTGGAATTATTAAGTGAGTATAGTATTAGTGTTACATATAATGTATCTGATATTTCTTTACTTGATGTAGGTGATGATTCGAGAGAGGAATCTTTCAAGAAGAAAGGGAATGATGCGATCTTAGCTTCAACACCAAGAGATCCATTAAAGGTTCCATTGGGTCTAGTCACGAGACTTAGAGCAAAAAGGTTTAATGAGGCAATTAATATACTTCTTCAAGATACATGGGTTAAAATGGACTTCGGGATGATATCAAATAATAAAGAACAAGCCTTGATTAATTTGATTCATGCTCAAGAAGGGCTTATAAGGGAGCTTTCAAACATTACAGAAAGATTGGAATATGAAGATTCAAATCTGTCAGTTTTGGCCTTTTACCACTATTTTGGCCATAACTAAAGCTACATAATGAATTTTTATGTAATTCTAGTTACATTGGAAAGTACACATCCACACATTTCCATCTATAGAAGGTAGACCTTCTAAATCATCATGACGAGGGAGAACCATTCGTTTGAAACTAGGCTTCAATTCTGCCAACAAATTATGAAATTTGACTTTGAATTTGTTTTAATTGGTAGGCTATTATTTATTTATTTATTAGTTTATTATAGGGCCCAGGGGATTTAAGGGTTATTTGGGTTAGTTTTTATTTTATTACTTTAGTTATTTTAGGCTTACGATGTGTTAAGGTCTATTTATCAAGTTTGAATCCAGTAAGTCAAATTAGGGTTAGCTTTCTACTATATAAACCAATTGTTAATATTATTTTAAGGTTGATGGATTTTTATCAAAAGTTTTCATATATTGTGTGCTTATTTCTCTTAGAGTGGTTGAGTGATTTCCATTCTAAGTTCTTGATTGAACTTGCACACTCTTTGAAGGATTGGTCAACTTTGTTGTGATTTATACATCTCATTCTTGTTTTGTTATAGGCGTAGGGTGGGGGTGATCATGTAACACCCTACCCCATTTGTAAGATATTGTCCGCTTTGGCCCACGGGCCTCACTTATTTGTTCTTGGGAGCCACGCATGACCCCAAAATGCGTTTTACTAGTCAAGGTGAGCATGCTCATATAAGGCCCTCCCTCAAGCCTTACCTGCTGATGTGGAATATTACAATCCACCCTTCTTAAAGAGCCCGACTACCCCGTCGGCACCATCAGACATCCAGTAAGCCGGGCTCTTATACCAAATGTAACACTCCACACCACTTGCAAGATATTGTCCGCTTTAGCCCACGGGCCTCACAGATTTGTTCTTGGCAACCATGTATGACCCCAAAACGCATCTTACTAGTCAAAGTGAGCATGCTCATATAAGGCCCTCCTCTAAGTCCTTATCCGTCGATGTGGGATATTACAAATCAATTGTATATAGCTTTGGTTCTCCAAGGCAAGGCTCTTGTTGGGTTAAATTGCAAACTTTTCTTCAAACCTCAAATTAACAATCTAAAAGACAATTCCACAACAAATTGTTTTCTAGCCTAGGTTTAAAATTAAACCATATAGGAGTTGTTTTGATATAACCCAGTTAACTTGGTCAGTCTAAAAACAACTCAGCTGAATGTTAAAAAACGTTTTATGATGAAATTAAAAAAAAAAGTAAAAAGAGAAAAAAAGAAAAGAGGGGATGCTTATATAAATATTGAAGGTCAATTAGGAAACCCAATCTTTTAGATGTGCAAGGTAATATTATTGTCCATACATGCATATATCCATGGTAATCGCAACCTCATACAATTTTATTTTAATTATTAAAAAAATATTTTTTATGACTTTAACGTAACACCTCAAAAAATTATATTCTAATAAACTAGGATAAAGAATTTCAAATGTTTTGTCGCACCTCGGTGGACATCGTGGGTGGGACTCGTCTAAGATTGATGGGGAAACGTGTCGTGGAAAATTAGAGTTGCCACCTAGTAATTAGAGAAAACTGGGGATCCTAAAATATGCATTGGTTTCAAAGAATCAGGTAAAGGATTAATTATGTTTAAAGAAAAAACAACATCACCCTTACAACATTTTCTAATGAAAGGTTACCTTTACTATGTGTTTTCTCCTAAATTTATCTTTTTGATTGCTCTTAATTATCCTAATTTTTTTTAGTTTATTTTCAATTTATTTGAGAAAAATTTAGCGTTGGTCTTTAGACATGTTAGAAAATGACATCAATCCCTAAAAATAATAGACTAGTCAAAGATGTTGACGTTAAGTCCTAAAAAAGAATTTTCATTGAAATTGCTAAAAATAGACATAACCCGTATTGATTATAAAATTTAGACATTGGTCACTTTAAAAACGAGACATATAAAAAATATGATGTTTATCCCTAAAAAAAGAGATTTCATTAAGATTGTTAAAAGAATGGGCGTTGAACTCTTATGGATGATAAGAATTGGGTTTTGAACCCACAAGAGTAACTAAAATGGGTTTTGGCCTTTTTGTTCAAAAAATCATATAAATTAAGAATTTTTATCATTTTTTATTTATTATTATATAAAAAAAATATGGATTTTTTTATCTTCTTGGTATGTAAGTCTAATGGGCCAATTTATTTCAACCAAAATTTTAATGGGCTTGATAAACTTGTTGTCAAGCTCAAAAATACATGCAAAAACAATATATATTTTTACATTGCTAAGTCATGCAAATTGATTTTTTTTATTTTGTTTTTTCTATGTTAAACATCGTATTTAAAAAAAAGGATAAATTATGCAAAAGAGAGATATTTTTTATGCTTCTTTTTTTTAAATCTTGGCCATAATTCAATTAAAAATTTTGATTTTATTTTCTCTTTTTGGTTTTAAGCATTCAAAAACATGTAAGAAGATACGAAAACACACAGATATTATCTTTTATTAATTAACTCACACACAAAAATATAAATGTTTACAATAAATCGCAACAAACACATCAATAATCATCTAAAACTTGAAATGGACCTTTAAAATATTGATAATAAATTAAGGTTGCTATGATAAAACAAGGAAGTTGTTGAAACAACACTAGAGCCATAGGAATAGTGATGGTACATGGGTTTTATGTACTACTGATTCTACTAATGTGTGGAACCACGCGCTGTCATTGTTGGGAGAGAAAAAACCAATGGATCAGATAGATCTCCTTTAGCTTTTCGCTAGATAGGTTGTCCGCGCATTGTTGCGGGCTATTTCTGGAAACACGCTGCTTTTAATTGTAAGATAATTGAAAGGAAAAAAAGTGTTTTCTAAGCATGCAATCAAGAGTTTGTAGCATTAAAAGGTATATGATTTGGCTTTCAAGCAATAGATAAGTAGTATGCAAAAAACTTGCTTAAACTGTCTTGAATTTCATATAAGAATCAAATTGTAAAATGTAAAGGGGCATTAATCTAACATAGGCATTGTTTGAGCAACTCAAAACAAAAAGGTGGCATGATGAACAAAAAGAGTATGAAAACCCAACTTTTGAGTGAGAAGTAAAGTCCCAGCAACTGTTAGCAAGTAAAGATTAACAAATGCTTGTTAACTCCTTATTACTGCAAGGACCAAAATAACTTAATTAAGTGTTTGCAAAAACATTTTATGTATCCATCTATATGTCTAGAGCTAGTGTATAAAATGAGTATGGTAGATACCTCAAACACTTGTCTTATAAGGTAAATTTAGCCCTCAAGAGAAAGCAACCTAAGAGCACCTAAAGCCTTTAAACTTTCTTGGGCAAACATTGGCCAAATAGTTTTCTCCACCAAATTCTGCATATATAGCCAAAAATAAAAATCAAGATATCTCACATCGCAATATAGGTAATTTACTTGGTCATGTTTAATAAATTCCTCTATCAAAATAAATTTGTAATAGAAAAACACAAAATTTATTGAACAATAATTATAAAAAAAAACAATGCAAGGCTACACATATGAAAAATATTAGAAAAGAATCAATATTCAGAAAAAAAATTAATTTATATAAAATAAAGAAAAAACTACAAATGAATCATACCCACCTCTCTAAAAACTAAACACACTCAATATCATTAAAAATAATCACAATCTAATTAGAACATAAACCAAAAATTTATTTGAAAAAATATACACAAATATATATATATATATATATATATAAGGAACTAGGTCAGGCGCTCAAGGCCTGGTAAGTCCACGTACTTTGGACTTGACTAATCGCCAAGTCCAAGCATCTTGCATCTAGCAAACATGTCAAACCCACGTTACTCTAAACTTGGTTGGTGCCAAGTCTAAGCACCTTGTGTCTGATAAACATGTCAGACCTACGTTATTATGGACTTAGTTGATCGCCCAAGTCCACATTACTATGTTATGCTATGTCCAGGCATTTTGGGTCTGGCGAACATGCCAGATTAACGTTATGTGGACTTAGTTGTCTGCCAAATCTATGCACTTTAAACTTGGTTGACTGCCAAGTCCAGACATCTTGCGTCTGGCAAAAATATCAAACTCCCATTGCTCTAGACTTGGTTGACTACCAAGTCCAGACGCCTTGGGTTTGGCAAACATGTCAAACCCCATTTGCTGACAACGTGTCACCTGCACAACGTAGAATTCGGCCACTGTAGTGGCTGGAAAAATAAAGTTCTTTGTTTTTTAAACCTAAAAACTCATTTTCAACCTATTTTTTAATCAAAAAACTTAGAAAACACCCTAGAGACCTTGTTAAACCAATCCATTGCCACTAAAAACCCAATAAACCACCCTAAAAACTTGAAATCCATTTGAAACATAAATCTTTCCAAGCTTAATTTTTTTTTAGGAGTTTTTAAGGATTTGGCTGTCCCACATCAGAAACTAACCGGAAACTAGAAGCATAGACTTTACCATCTTTACAAAAAAATCATCCATGATTTTACACATGCATGCTTAAAAAAATAGATTTGTTGGAACTGTATGAGTTCACGCAATTTGCCTGATCGATTGGAGTCATTTTTAAAATAACTTTTTGTTCACTTTAACAATAGAATTAAGCCATGCATTCTCTAAGGGGGAAAAAAATCATGATCACAAATCACAATTAGGCTAGGATAAAAAAAAAGACATGTCTGACCCATGTTACTTGGGTCTACTTGGGTCTGGCAAACATGCCAGACCCACGTTACTCTAGACTTGGGTGACGCCAAATCCATATGCCTTGGGTCTGACAAACATATCTGACCCATGTTACTTGGGTCTACTTGAGTCTGGCAAACATGTCAGATCCACGTTATTGTAGACTTCGTAGTCCTGCCAAGTCCACGCACTTTAGACTTGATAGTCCGCTAAGTCCAGGGGTTTGGGATCTGGCAAACATGTCATACCCACGTCATATGAACTTGGTTGACTTCAAAGTCCACAAACATTAGACTTGGCTAGCTCCAAGCCCAAGCGTCTTGGGTCTGTCAAACATGACATATCCGCTTTACTTTGGACTTGGCTACCGCCAAGTCCAAGCGTTTTGGGTCTGGCCAACATGTCATACCCACGTTATTGTGGACTTGGTTGTCCTACCAAGTCCACACACTTTGGACTTAACAGTCCACCAAGTTCAGGGGTTTTGGGTCTGTCAAACATACTAGACCCACATCATGTGGACTTGGCTAGCACTAAGCCCGGGCGCCTCAGGTCTAGTAAACATGCAAATCCACATTACTTTAGACTTGACTGGCACCATGTCCAGGCACCTTGAGTCTAGCAAACATACCTTTTTTAGATAGTATACAGATGTGTGAACGTTTCAGCATAGAAAATTGCAAAAAACAGACATAGTTGATAGCTTGAAAAACAACATGTCTTTTATAAAAGAAGCATTGCAAATGTAATGCATAATAACAACAATGACATTGACCCACATGCATGTTTATAGTAGATCTACATTTCAAATACCATGCTAATCACAAAAATAAAGTCATTTCCTACAAAATAAAATTAAACTCTAAATATCTTTTAAGACTATGATGAAGTACTAAATAAAAATGTTCCTGTTGGAATGAGCAAAGATCAACGCATCTTGACACGTCCTGCATCGAAGTTTAGAAAGCCAACGATCCTACATTTTGTTTTCTTGTTGTTAGATTTTGCATAGAAAATAAAAAACTGTGAGCAAGACTGAAGAATTTTTTTTTCTTGCTACGCAAAAGTCAAAAAAATAAATAAATAAGGGACTAAATATAATAACATGTTATGTTTGAGCCATGTTTAGGGAAGTAAGTGAAACACATATCGAAGGTAATGAGAAATTAAGATGTTGAGCTGCATTGATTAAGTAATAAAACAACATGCTAAAAGAGAGTGATAGCACCTCCAAATTTGAGGAGTCAAACATGTGTGTTTTCTTCCCTAGTGAAAGTTCACATATTGGATCTTATTGATGATTGTTGTATTCAAAATAAGAAACAATCGATCAACCGTTTGAAAGATGATTAATAAATTGAAACCAAGCCCACACACTTTGGACTTAGCTATCCTGTCAGGTCAATGCACCTTGGACTTGACAGTCCACGAAGTCCGAGGGTTTTGAGTCTGGCAAACATGTCAAACCCATGTCATGTGGACTTAGCTGACTTCCAAGCCCTCGAACATTGGTAATCGAAACATCCGTAAAAAAATAAAGCAATCGAAACGTTGATAGATAAGGCAAGCAATAAAAAAAAGAAGCATACTAATGTAGTTGCTAGAAAATCCAAAATAGTTGTCTAATCTCGTAATAAAAATCATGCATTCCAATCATAAAACCGACCCCCAAGTTTTTCAAAAAATCAAACGAACCAAACAGAAACCAAGCAACACAACATAATGGAAATTCATAGGAAAACAATCTAGTCAGTACAAAGACCATTAATTAACCAAGAACTACAACAACCACTAAAGCTCAAGCACACTTTAACGCCAAACTGCAAAACAGATAAATATCAGAAATGGCACCAAACCAAGCAACGCAACAAAAAATGAAAATGCACAGGAAACCAACCTGGTCAGTACAGAGACCCTTGACTAACCAAGAACTACAACAACCATTAGAGCCCAAAAACACCCCAACGCCAAACTGCAAAACAGATAAACATCATAAATAACACTAGCAACGAGAACTCAACCAAAACATAGAGATTCCAACACCCTAAAATCCCAAACCACATAGAATGAAGCAGACTCACCTAACCAAACCCCTGGAAAATGCCCAAAGAAACAAAACAATTATTACCAACGAAACTATATAAACTTTTCCTGATTCTTCAAGAGAGAGAATGAATTATTAATTAAATATTCTATAAACAAGCACATAAAATAAATTAAATAGAAAAGCATGGCTGCCCCAATCAATCTCAAACGTAAAATTCATCTGTAATCCCTTGAATCCCGCAAAATTCAAAAGAAATAATTAAAATAAACAACTCAACGTAGTTACATAATATTTATACCCACCCAGAACAAAGTGAAATAGCAGAGAAACCATTGTCATCTCGTGCAAAATCAACCAAAATCTCATCCATCCACACCAGACTAGCACTCTCCCAAGAACAACCACGCAACCGGGTACATCGCAGGTAAGACATGTATCTAACTACCAACCCCTCCACACTAAACAAATCAAGAGAATGACAGTTCACCAAACACCCACTAACAACAAATAACCCAGCAACCCAAGTCAAGCCGTCAGCTAACCCAGCCCTGAAACGGCCCCTAAAATCACGGATGAACCCACAACAGACAACCAACAGACCAGAAACTCTTATCTCACTCACTAAACACCCAACATGTTAGCTAACCTAGCCCTGAAGCCGCCCTAAAAATCACAAATGAACCCATAGCATGTTACACACACCACGAAAAAATAGTAAAAAGCAAACCACTCATAACTTATCATGAGAACCAACTAATTCCTTCCCGGTAAACATTGTTCCAATCCATATTAAAAATACTCACAATCTACTATACATTGCTGAGCTATTTTAGTATTTTTGTAATGTTTATGCAACACAGCAAAGGTCACGGTTACTTGCAAGCAAAGATTTACACACAAGACACAATCTGTTTATTTTATCTTTTCTCCTGCTTCTCACGGGTTTGCTTTTCTTGTTCATTGTCTCTTGGTGTTTCTTCTCTTTTCTACTGGGTTGTCACTAAGATAGTTGGGTTGAGCTTGATTGGTTCAGTTCGCTGATGGTGAGAGGGGAGTTGAGTTCTTGGCTTTAACGGGTTTGTTTCTTTGGTTTGGTAAAGAGAAAATGATGGTTGGTTGCTTTCTTTATGGGCGGAAGTGGCTGAAATGGTTGTTATGGCTACTTTAAGGCGTCGATCGTGGCTGTCACTAATGGATGTTGGCCCCATTGGTCGAGCTTGGCTTCATCGTGTGGAGGAGAGGAAGGGGCAACTGTGAGGGAATTCTATCTGGTGTTAGTTTCGAGTAAAAATAGAAAGGAAGAGGATGATGGCTGTTTATGTTATAGAAAGATGGTGTTGGCCTAGCCGTCGGTGGAAGATGGGTCTTGGTTTTGAGAGAGACAGCGAGGGACGAGAGAGATGAAAAATCTATGGGTAGATTTTTTTGCGTGGGAGAGTGAAGGGACTGTGTGGTGGATCTTGGTTGTTTTTATTTTATTTTTTGTTTTCTCTAGTTTCCTCCCACTTGTTTTGTTCTTGGTTCTCTTTTTAATACGGAGCTTAAGTTTTGAAATGATTTTGGGACTTGATTTCTTTAAGGATTTGATTGAAGATTTAGGATGAATTTCTGGATTATGGATCTGAAATTAGAAGATTGGAATCAGGACTTGAATGTTGGGGATTGCAATCGAAAATCTAAAATTAATTGCTGGATTAATTTGGACTAAAATTAATCAATAATTGGACTGAAATGGAATTACTTGGACTAAATTGATTGGAATGAAAATAAACGAGACTAAAATGAAATTAAACACAAAGTCAATTGGTCCCCTTATCATTTTATCTTTTTCATTATAGTCCTTAACTTTTTGAATTTCATTCAATTTAGATATTTAATCTTGAAATTTCTTTCAATTTCAAATTAGTCCTTGGTTTCCCAAAAATTTCTAAATCAAGTTTTTTATTTTTGATTGTGCCCCTAATTGAATCAATTTATTCCTCCAGATTTAACCATTTATTGCAAATATATCCTTTTTTTTCAATCTTTATTTTTAAACTAAATTGACTCCTAATGTTAAATTATATTTTCAATTAGGATCTAAATTGACTTATAACTTGGCTATTTATTTCAAAATCATCATTGAACTTCAATTTTCTTTCACACTTAGCCAAATTAAATCAAATTAAGCCCTTTTTCTAAATTTCCTCTTCGATTAAAACCTCAGTTATGACCTAAAAATTCTCAAACTCAATTTTTGTTTATGATACTCGATTATTGGTCTAATTTTAGCCCCAACTATATTTTTTATTTTTTTTATTTTTGTATTTTTATATGATCATTTTTAACACTTGATGAAAATAAGAAAAAGACTAAATTTATTGAAAAAACATATTTTTTTGGATTTTTCTAAATTTTTCAAAATATATACAAAAATAAAAGGTCAAGAATTGGGTTACAACATGTTTAGTAATCTTGTTTTACTTGACTAGATTTGTGAGCCCTGCTATGCCGTAGGTTAGGAAGTTTTTTTTTAATCAATTAAAAAAAGACGCAAAAGGCAACACAAGAGTGTTTTAATGAAAAAAAAGCACGACTTAGGGTGTAGATCTAACTAGGAAAAAAAGGCAGGTATAATTTAAATAGACAATAAAAGAATAAATAATTATAGTTAATGAACCAATATATGTGTGTGTGTGTGTGTGTAAGAATCATGGCAACTTGCCAAAAATAGAATAGTTATATAAAAAAAGAGGCTACGAATCTATAATTTCAGCTAATCAAATATGGAAGAACAAGACTTTTTTTTTTTAAAAAAAATAATAACTTGAGTCAACCTGAGCAAGCATGCCAAATATGCAAGCTAAGTCATGAAATCAGGATAAGCCAATTAAAATAAAATAAAAAAATTCAAAGTCTAATTCCAAATAAATCCAACATTAAAGGATTAATTTGAAAAAAAAATCAATACAAAAAGGACTAAAAAAACACCTGGTAAGCTAGGCAAGATAATTAGAATCTATAATTCGGATCATGCAAACGAGAAATCCTAATAGAAAGCAAACCAAGAAATATTACTAGGCTCAATTCTAAAGCAATCTAATGTTCAAGGATGAAATGTAAAAAGTATTAAATATAAAAAAAAACCTAGAAACAAATTTAGGCCAACCCGCCAAACACGTGGTATAAATGATGGGACTAGGATAAATAAATAGAAAGGAAATCGAATAAAATCATAAAGCCCAATATAAAAAAACCACATACTTGAAGGATGAAACTAAAATGAAAGTCAATCTCCAACCAATATAATATTGAAGGATAAAATGATAAAAGCAATATCAATTTAAAACAATTTCCAAATTAAATTAAAAAATGACAAATAAAAAGACTCGAGATATCCTCGGTCATTTTAAAAATTCACAAAAAACATCCTATAAAAAGAATATAAAAAAATAATGGAGCTTAATCACTAATAATATAGATGTTGAAGGATAAAACTGAAAAAACATGAGTTAAAAAAAAAAACAAAGCAAACTCATACGAGCCTTCTAAACTTGAATTAATATCTCAAACTTGAAACCCATGAAATCCTAAACCTAGGTTGAATAAAAAATATAAATTCCTAGCCAATTTAATATTGAAGGATGAAATCAGAAAAAAAAATCAATTTAAAAAAATATCCAAAAAAAATCAGCAAAGAAAACAAATAAAAAGACCCGAGATAACTTGAGTCATTTTCAAAATTATTAAAAAATTCAACAAAAAGCAAATCAATGAAAATATCATATCCCAGTCTCTAATTGAATATATGTTGAATGGTGAAACTTAAAAAACATGAGCTTAAAAAAAGAGGGCGGGGGGGAGCAAAATTAAACAAAACTTTTAAACATTGATTAATATTTAAAACTCGTAATCTGTTAAATCCTACATTCGGTCTCAATCAAAAAGCTCAATTCCCAACCAATTTAAAGTTTAAAGATGAAAATGTAAAAAATAATGGGGATCAAATTTGATAGGAAATAAAACTTAATTAGGATGAAATTGTTGTTCTAGGACTAAAGCACTAATAACACCTAAAAAAGGGTGAATTAGGTGTTCCACTAATTATGTAAAATAATACAAATAAACACACTAAGCACATATAAGACAATAACCAACAATATAATTAAAATGCTTAAAGTAAAGGGATAAGAGAATAGAGATTGCAAACTCGGTTTTTAACGTGGTTCGGCAAGCTAACATCCAAACCTCAAGTACCAACCGTACTTGAGTATTATACTCTTTTATTAATCCAAGTGAAAGATACAATGTCTTTGATGAATCCACGCCAAGAAATTACACCACTTTAAGATGTTCCCTCTTTAAGATTTATCCCTTGGTGACAATACCTCACCAATGCCAAGAGTTTATCCAAACTCTCAAGTATTTACAATTATGATTTGTTTACAACAAGATTCAATCTCTCAAAGAGTAGATTGTACAATTAAAAACTATAATCTCTATAGCTCACTCAATAGCACTTAAAATGATTGAAATTGTGTAAGTGTAATGAGTGTGAGGTTGTATATTCTTGTGCTAGAATATAATAATTTAATTTAGCACAACTTAGAGTATGTTATGATTGATGATTTCTAGTTGATTTTTCTTTTGGAATAGCTTTTATATCATGTATGTTTAGAATCTCTTTAATTTTGCATAAGAAAAAGCTATGTGTGTGTGTGTTTCCAAAAGAAACTATTCATTTATAGTCGTTGGAATGCCTCTAATGGCTAAAGTGATCGACCAATTTAAATGACTATATCATTTGATCGACCAGTTCCTATAAAATTCCCAAGTGTTCACTTAGTATGCTTAAACAGTCGACTGTTCAACATAAAAACTAGTTTTGACAGTTTCAAACCTGATGAAACTTAAACCGATTAAATGTGTATATTAATCCTATTTATGCATGCAATGTGAAGTATGTGAGTTAATTTTTGTTTGCTTTTGAGTAAGATATATAGATTTAATAATAAGCATTAAAATGAATCCTTAAGAACTAAGTCTTCACTTGCATTGCATCTTGGACTTGTTTATCAATTTCTTCATTTAATTCCTTATGCTTGTTAATGTGATCTTCACATAGACCTGTTTAAACTTAATCTCATCCAAATATATCATTAGTCCATTTTCATTTAATTATTATCATCAAAATACATAAAATATTAATATGTGACCCAAAGGTCAACAATATCTTTATATTTTATGATGACAATTAATATATATTTATAGATATAAAAATATGTATCTCCCCTTATATTTCACAATATAGTCCCCTGTAGACTTAAACAACAATTAGCAATCTATAAATATAAGTTTCACTCCCCCTTCACCATGTAACTATGTTTTATATCTAATTACTACTTCTCTCCCCCAAAATATATATTCCAATTCTCTCCCTCTTTGTCATCAACAAAAACTAAAGAGAGGAAGTATAGCAAACATAGAGAAAAAGACATAAAACTATTGCAAAATGTTTAAAAGATAGTATTTATTACAATATGGGTTGAGAGTTTAAAGACATAAAACAGATGTAAAACATGAAAATAAGAAAACATGATGTTAGTGGTACAATCGTCTAAGGTGGTGGATATCAGGAGAGTAGACTAGCCATCATGTCTTTGATATGACGCACATCCTCTCGAATATGATGCACCTCACCTTCAATATGCTCTAATCAACCTTCCATTCTCGATCACCAAGAGATTGTACCAACATCTTCTAACGAGGAAACTGTGGGTGGTGTTGCAAACATGTCAACAAACTCATCATCACCACCAGCAGGTTGTTCTTGTTCCTCTTCATATTCTTTCTCTATATGAACTCTCATTTTTTCTCTTGCAACCCAAGCACATTCCTCATTTAATACAAATTTCATCTTGATGAGGGTTTTGTGATCCATCTCTAAATGTTTAGAATATGGTGTCCTATCCGTATTCGTTAACTCATTATCAAAATACTCAAAGATAGTTGACAAACATTGACCATAAGGCAATGACTTTTTTTTTTTTTTATCATTTTACATTATCAAATTCTTCATCATAATATATGGAAAATTAATTGGCCTTCTTCTAATCGTACAAGTGATAAGACACAAGTTCATAAAAGTCACTTCATCAAAGTGCCAATTTTTTAGGCAAAATATTATATGTTATGACCCTATGTAACAACTTAGGTCATAACAACAAATCTTGGCTTTTAATTTTTGCACCCGATGCAAAATCATGTCTCCTGGTATGTATAATCATCACCTTATCATAAACAAATCCCTTAATGGTAGGGATAATCTTCATTTCAAACACATGAGGCCTATCATTTGAAATACCTAAAATATTTTCCAAAATTTCACAATTAAACTCAATGGGCTTGTTTTAAAGGCTTGTTATGATCTTAGGTTCAAACGTTATTCTCATATTAGCAAAGAACATTCTAATTAGATAGGGATATATAACCTCTTTCATGTTATATATGTTACTCCAACCTATTTCTTCAAATAAAGTATTTATCCCAAAGGCATTTACCTTATCACCTACACCTCTTTCTATAGTAGTAAATCTATTTGAGAAAGTGGTCATATACCTTTCCACATTGTCACTTGGAGGTGGTTGGGGATCATTGGCCCTTTTACTCATTAATTCACTTATTTTAGTGAGTTTCTTTGGTGCTATTGATGTTTCAACTTGAAGAAATTGACTTGGAAAGGTTGAGTTTTAGTGAATTTTAAGATAGGGGTTTCAGTTTGGGTTAGGGTTTTTGTAGTTGGGAATTTTGTCTTTACTAGAAAAGGAGGGTAGTATATATTCTTAAACAACTAGTCGAATGGTTGCCTTAATTAGTTAAATCGATCGACTGGTTTAACCTAAACCTTAAAATTTTCTAAATTTCTCTTTTGATCCTTTTTTATATACTTAAAAAGATCCTTTTGATGTAAAACTTTTGTCTAAAACACAAAGAAATAAGGGGGTAAAAACTGTAAAATTTAGGCAATAGCAAAGGTTTATGACCTCTATTTCAATCGGTTGGCCGGTTGTCCTAGATGTATAAACCAATTGATCAATTCAATGAAAATCATATATTTCAAGTTATGATCGAAACCGATGTCTTATGAGATTAAAAAAAACATTGTCTAACTTGTAGTCTTAAAAACTAAACCCAACTGAAACCTCAAAAAATTATTGTTCATCAAGTAGCAAAACCTCTATTTCTTTGTTTCAATCGGTCGATCGATTGAAATTGTATGATGAACCGGTCAGCCGGTCCGTCACAGATTACACTGATTGAGAATGTTTCTATTAAACATTTTTTTATGCTAAAAGGGTATATATTTTATCACTTAAACATGTCCAACTTATATCCAATGATGTATATACACAAACATAAGACCTCAAATATCATTAATATGTATAAAGCCTAGATTTTTTTTATATTTTGCAAAAGTGATCCTCACCTAATGGCTTTGTAAAAATATATGCAAGTTGATGTTTTGTACTAACAAACTGAAGTACAATTTCACCTTTCAACATGTGATCTCTTAGGAAGTGATGTATCACTTCAATATGCTTTGTACATGAGTGTTGTATAAGGTTCTTAGATAAACTTATAGCACTTGTGTTATCACACATAATAGGGACACGATCAAAATTAAGTCTGAAGTCTTCTAAGGTTTATTTCATCTATAAAATCTGAGCACAATAGCTACCCACCACAATATATTTTTCTTTAGTTGTTGATAGGGCTATTGAGTTTGTTTGTTACTAGCTCAAGATACTACTGATGATCCTAGAAAGTGACATGTTCCACTAGTACTTTTTCTATCAACTTTACATCATATAAAATTCGCATCTAATTAGCTAATTAAATTTAACTCGCATCCTTTCAAATACCACAACCCTAAGTCAATTATACCATGCAAATATCAAAAAAAATGTTTAACAACACTAACATAGGATTTTTTTGGACATGCTTGAAAACATGCACATAGACAAACACTAGACATAATATCGGGTTTACTAACGGTTAAATATAAGAGTGAACCGATCATACCTTGATATTCAGTGATGTCTACATTCTTACCATTTTCATCTATATCAAGCTTTGTTAATGTTCTCATGGGTGTGTTGGCTTTCTTGACATGTTTCATCCCAGATCTTTTTAGTAGATCATTGATGTACTTGTCTTGGTTAATAAATATGTTATCCTTTGTTTATTTGATTTACAATCCAAGGGAGAAATTTAATTCTCTTATTATTCTCATTTTGAACTCATCTTACATGCATTTTGCAAATTCCTTACAAAGAGATACATTAGTAACACCGAATATACTATCATCAACATATATTTGTACAATCAACATGTCTTTACCTTTTCTCTTTATGAAAAGGGTGGTGTCAATTTTGCCAATGTTGAAACCATTTTCAATAAGAAAAGTCTTTAATTTATCATATCATGCTTTTGGTGCTTGTTTTAAACCATATAAAACCTTTTAAGTTTGAAAACATGAACGGGAAAATGAAAGTTTTCAAAACCTTGAGGTTGCTTAACATATACTTCTTCCATGATAAAACCATTTAAAAATGCGCTTTTGACATCCATTTGAAAAGGTGTAAAATTAGTATGACATGCAAAAGCTAAAAGCATTCTTATGGATTTTAGTATAGCCATAGGTGTAAAGGTTTTTTTTTTATAATTAATACCTTCTTCTTGATTATAACCTTTTATGACTAGTCCAGCTTTGTTTCTCATTGTGGTCCTATATTCATCAATTTTATTCCTAAAAACCCATTTTATTCCTATGATGGATTGATTTTTAGGTTTAAGGACTAGTTTTCAAACATCATTCCTTTTAAATTGGTTTAGCTTATCTTACATAGCTAAAATATAATTTGCATCTTTTTCAGCTTCTAAGAGGGATTTGGGCTCTATATGTGAAACAAATGCACAATGCTTATTGGTGTTCCAAAGAGATTCTCTACTCTTAGTTCCTTCAAAAGGATTACCAATAATTAACTTAGGAGGATGAAAGCTTACATTCCTTAGCTCTTTTGGTAGCACAAAAGAGTTATTTACATTTTGTTGTTGATGGCTTGACCTTGGTTGATCCTTGTTCATCTCTTCATTAGTGTCCCCCATAAGTGTTTTATCATTAAAACTTAAATGTTGAACACTTTAATTTACATCATCTAGAATCTCATCAATTTTGTCATTTTGAGTTTTCTCAAAGACGACATGCATGGATTCTTCAAGATAAAGTGTTATATTATTATCAACTTTATAAGTTTTTCTAGAGGAGGAATATCTGAGAAAAATACCAACATCGAATTTTAAATCAAACTTGTCAATGTTATCCTTGGTGTTAAGAAAAAAAATTAAAATATAAGATGTTGGGTTTCCTGTCTCTCCAAAACTCATAAATAGTCTTTTTTAATTCTGGTCACAAGATGACACGATTTAAAACATAGCAAGATGTGTTTACGGCTTCCGCCCAAAAACATTTAGGGGTATTGAATTCATTTAACATTACACTTGCTATTTCTTGAAGAGACCGATTTTTCCTTTCCAAAATATCATTTTGTTGGGGAGTTTTAGGAGTTGAAAAGTTATGGTAGTATCATTTCTCTTCACAAAACGTTTCAAACAAATCACTTATAAATTCACCACCATGATCACTCCTTATGTTTATGATTGAAAAATCCTTTTCATTTTCAACTTTCTTTAAAAACTTTACAAATTCATAAATAGTTTCATCTTTTAATTTTAAAAACAAAACTCTTATATATCTTGTAAAGTCATCCACAATTATAAACACATACCTATTACCACTTATGCTTCTAGATCTAGTTGGAGCAAATAAATCTATGTGTAGCAAATTTAAAGGTTTTAAGATAGAAATGTGGTTCTTGCTTTTAAAAGATGTTTTTATTTGTTTACCCATTTAGCAAGTGTCATAACCCATTTTTGAGTCATTACTTCAAACACTTTCAGAAGGATTGATCATTTCTTGATCTGGTAAGTCTGTTATCTCTTATTCCTTTTACTTATTTACAAAATTTATTATCAAAAGTCTCTTACAAGACTTTCTATTATAATCATTGTAAAGAGAAGGGCAATTGTCATAACCTAGTTTTGGGTTTCCCCCCCCATAATTTACCCTTTTTTTCTTTTAATATAAAAAATAAAAAATAAAGTAATAACAACAAGAAGACTAGTGATTTGGCAAAAGCAGGTTGAGGAGGATTTCAAATGTATAGAAGAATCAAATTGCAATTTTGGATAGAATTAGGAGCTTAATTGTACCTCATTGTACCTAAAACTGAAGAGACAATGAAGATTCAAAGACAAATTAAATGATTTTGGGATTGATCTCCATAAAAATCAAGTCAGGGATATAATTAGATTTTTAATATGTCAATTTGATTTAATCATAGGTCAAAGACTTTAATTATGTTTAAATATTAATTTGGGTCCAATTAAAAGATTTAATTAGGTGCAAGAACTTAATTATACTTTTAATGGGTCAAATTATTTTTATTAGGGACTTAATTGGTGAACAATTATGTTTGGGAGTCCAATTTAGACTTAATTGAGAATATTAGAATTTTAGAGGACCAAACTTAATTTTTACAAAGTCAATTGATTGAAATCAGGGGTATAATTGCAACAAAATCAAAGTTTAGGGTCAATTACAGGTTAAATTGAAGAAATTCACAGCCAATGATCTTTTTGAAAAAGACGTCGAACTCTAGGAACTCAATTTGGTTGAAGACAGGGGTGAAGTTGAAAAAAATTAAAAGTTTAATGGTCATTTAAAGGTCAATTTGCATAAATTCAAGACCAAGAATCAAAATGAGAATGGCACTGAAATTCGAGGGTGATATTGAAGTTTGACAAGGCCAAAATTGAATAAAATTAAAAGCTTGAAACCAATCAGGGGTGCAATTAAAAGAAATCAAAAGTCGAAGGACTAAGTTGAACTTGGACAAAATCGCTAAATTAAAACCCTAAAGCCAAAATGGCGTTGTTTTGAAGATAAAAGATACAAAAAAAAAAAAACAAGTGACGTGTTATCTGGTTATTGTTCATCATCTTCTTCTTTTTTTCCTGAAAAGTTGCTCGGGTGGCTACTTTCAGGGGCATTTAATGCTTCTTCTCCCCACTAAACCGGACAAACCATATACCACCATGATGGCCTAATATTGTACTAGACCCTAAAGTAGGTCTTTTCGGCCAACTGCCTTTGCAGCCGCCGCTCCAAAATGGCCAACCTGACCAACTTTTAACAACCAATTTTCACAGTCCATGATTGCACATTTGAGCCAATAATTGAGATCCTTCCTAGTTGAATCAGGGGCCAAGATTTGTCTCTAATAAAAAACAAAATGTCTATCTTCCACCCCTTATAAATAGAGGTGGATTCCAGACATTGAAGAACAAGAAATTAAGGTGGAAAGTTGGCAAAAAAATCAGCCCCCTAGTTTTTTATTGTGCCATTGTCGCCTCTCCCTTCTCTCTCCATCGTGTTTACAGCCACCACCACCTCATCCACGTCGTGACCAATAACGACCTAACACCCTTGCAACCTCTTTTCACCAGTAATAATAACAGCCACTACCACCACCAATTTCTTCTTCTTCCATTCCACCGCAGGTTTCTTCTCCTCCAGCAACTAACGCTAGCCATCAACTCCTCCCCCAATGCCACCACCAGCCTCATGTTAGCCTCCCCAACACGACCAACTAGACACTCCCTCCAGCATCAAGTAACCTTCTTCTTCCCCTCATCCCCCTTTGTAGCTGTTGCATGCAAAATTCAATCTGCATACAATGACAAATTTAATCAACATGGTCGCTTGGCTGGGTGAATGACCATGTGGGCCTTGGGATGGACCCATTTTAGCCCAGCCTTGATGGTCAAGCCGAGTCCAACCCAACATAAAAAAAAAAAGAGGTTTGTTGGGTCATCAGTCGCCCCAACTCGACCTGACCAAGTCTGACCTAGATGGCTACGCCGAGTCCAACCCACTTAATAAATAAATAATATAATAAGATTAAAAGAATAAATTTTTCTAAAGGGCATTTTAAAAATATTTGTGGTTCTCTCACATATATTTTCAACTATTTTGTAGAATATCATGTTGTAGATTTACATTTTAAGATACAAACCTGGTATTAAAAATACTTGGTTTTCTCCAAAACTTCAAAAAAAAATCCAAAAAGAAATCCAAAAATTCAAAAATAAACTTTCATATCAAAAACAAAAAAATATGTTTGGTTTTCATGCACATGGCCAAATCCTAAAGATTTTTCATGCATATTTCTAAACAAAAGGAAGATAAAATCATCTTTTTATCATGTTTTTAAAAATATACAAAAATAGATATCGTAACTTGTTTATGATTATTCATTAGGGTTTGGCCAAAATACAAAAAATCTCATTATAATTAGTTTGTCATTCGAAATGTTAGGTCTTAGCTATATTCAAGAAATAAATAAGTCTGGACCTTAAAACAGTTTAGCCCAATAAGGTAGTAACTTCCTCACAAAGGGAGATCTGTCTTGTACCTTAGACAAGACCAACAAACAAGAACATGACTTAGAATAACAATCAAACAACAATGCAGTTTACCTTTGATAGGGTGCACTGGGGGTGATGTGTCTTCTCCTTGCACATTCAGTCCCTTACTAGACTCTCGCAGGCCATTAAGTTTCCTAGTGACCATAACACTATGATGGCGACTCCATTGGGGACACCCTGTCTAGTTGAACTATGTTTTGCTTGTTTGATTATTTGGCTATTTGTTTTGATCTGTTTAATTTTAGCACATTTAACATGCATTTTTATATATTTCTCATGCATAAGTACTTTAGGTATGGATTAATATCTTCATGCATTTTAATTTTTGCAAATAAACCCAATTCTAGGTTAAGTAGGGAGTAGTGGTCTGCCTCATGACTTTCAGTCGGGGTTCAGACTCGTGAAACATCCAATTATAAGCTGAGCATTTACTCGGTAATGGTGGTCATACTATGTCCCAACCATTCCTTGTAAACCCCTATACTACCTTCACGAAAGGTGGTCACTAGGAAGATCATAGACCCTTTTTAAGACCAGATAGAAATCTTACCCTTATGTAATGGCCTAGAACCTTCCCTTAGGGTATGGACTCCCTACTAATTTATTTTGCATCAAAGTGTCCTAATCAATAATCTTGAAACTCCACGGGATTTTCTGAGCTAAGACCATAATTTTTTTTAATATAGGTAAGAATTTGAGATGATGTAATTAGCTGGGGGAATTGTAGCTTAGACCCACCTTTTTGCACTCTCCATGTACATGGATTTAACCAAGATAAAGACTTACGAAAGATCTTTTCAGATTAATCAAACTACAAATTTTTGCCCATATTCAATAGAGAAGCCATGGATTAGCCCTTCAAACATGTTAATCCATACCTAATATGCATGTACATACATTTGTATAAATATACATTCAGTTTGAATGACATACATATGGGCATCAAGTTGAAATACAGGTCCCCCAAAATAGCTTCAATCTGTAAAGTCTACGACACCCAACTCAAACTAAGAAGTATGGATGACGAAGAGCGCATCGCTAGCTTACTTGAGCAAACACTCAGAAATACCTCTAGTGAAGGTCCTTCCAATAGACCTATTACTTTTGTTCAAACTCAAGAGACAACTTCCCTGGAAGAAAGAGTGGGAGAACAAGGTCAAAATCCCTAACACAATCGAGCATTTGTGTAGTCTAGAGCATTAGCGTTATCTCCTACAGTTGTAAATGCCTTTGCCAACAAATCTTATAAGACAAAGTCATGTGATGATATTAATCAAGATAAAATGGTAGTACTAGAAGCTAGAACTTATCATCCCACCACTCCGAACAATTTTTCTAAAGTTTGTAGAAGTGATTAGATCTGGTACGACAGATCTTCATGTCATTACTCTGGAATGCCTGTTATGCCAGGATAAGAAACAGACTGAAGGAGTGGAAGCGGAAATAAAAGATGAAGTTCTATCGCAGCTTTCTATCCACACCATAAATGAGATCTTTGCAAGAGCTTTCGTAATGAGGTTGGCCGGAGGAAAGGTGAATCAGAATTAGAAGATGGAGTCTACTCTTATTGTGTTTAAAAAAGTAATTATCTTTATTTGATCATGTCTGCAAAATTATTTTGACTTTGTCATGTTTCAACCTGTTTTAGTCTTGTCGGCAATTTGGCTCATAATGACACAAGACTTTCTTTGTTAAATGAGCACTTTTTTTTAATGATATCATGCATTTTTTATATTCATGATTATCTTTGTTCTTTATTTCATACCTACATGAGCACACCTTACATTTTCAGAAATTCTAAAAGTTTCATCAATTCACAAACCCACTACACTAAGAATAATTGGCCAAACTTTGATATTCCATCAATCAATAAAAATTGAAGTTTGATCAAGAATTCTTTGGTGTGTTTCCATTTTCTTCAAAAACTATGCATGATCTCATGTTTTCTCAAAAGTTTCTGGAAAAATTAAAGTTTTAGTACAAAAACAGAAATAAAATTAGTGTTTATTCTAAAAGACAAGTTCTGGGAATTCAAGTGATCTCCTAGAAACGTGACCATACACTTAGAAAAACCTGAAGAACAACTCAAACACCATGAGATGATTTCAAAGCTAAATTTTAGCCAAATGAATAATGAGAAACTATTTTACATGTTCGCATGAAAGAAAGCAAAGCTTACCGATCCTCAATGCATGCATTTGAAATGAGAAAATACCATCTTTAATAATCCTTTCACAAGGCTAAATATATACTTTGTAGTCCCTATTGAGCCTAGTAAGTTTTTCTTAAGAAAATAACCTTGACCAAGATCACATCCCCCACTGGAGGCAAGTGCAAGAATAAAAAAAAAGTAATCCAAATATACGGAATAATCCTCAATGATTAAAGGTGCCCAAACAAAGCTGGGAGCATGAAAGAATCCAAAGAATCCAGAAGGTTTTAGAATACCATAAAAATAGTTAATATTATTATGATGCTCAAAACCAAATGAAGAAAATAAAGAGAAAGAACACAAGCCCGACACTAGAAGGCACGATGGACCATTTTGCAAGTCAATCCTATGGTTTAGAAATACATGGACCAAAAAGAGGTTAGGAAACAAACACTAATGATTTGTGGTCATGAAATCCCTTAAACATCTTTTAAGCCTACAAGTATCCTTTTTTCTTTGTAACCATAAGCCGAAGCCAACAATACGTGCCCAACCAAGCCCTTTTTGATCAAAGGCAAGCAAGCTGGATCAGTAGGCAATGCTTTCCCATGAGAAACAAGATTAATTATTCATACAAAAAAATGAATGCTTTAAAGAACGGTTCTCTGAAACCCTAAATTAAAACCATATTAACCAAACATAAAATGAAAGCTCACTTCATGCTTTGACCAAAACAGCAAAACAAAGACTTTCAAACCTGCCCATAGGAATCACTTGAATTTTTTTAGAACAAGTTTGTTTAAAATTGACATCAAAATGGTCTTTGTGTTTGGAATGACTTTGAAATTCCAATAATTTTTCATGAAAACAACCCTTGTAGATAACCAAACCCTATTCCACATAGCATCATCTCTAAAGAAAACTAAAAACTCTGAACAGTTGGAGGCATGATCATGCTGGAAGGGCAATCTAAAAAAACACATAATAGGGTTGGCTCCATGATTTCCTTTCTAAAAAACCAGAAAATAGAGGGCACAACTGTCGACTTTGAGATAAAGATTTGTAGGCAAAGAAGTATGATGATATCATTCCCTTCCTAAAGGTTAAGATCACAAGTTGTGACTTAAGTAAGTAAAATCGAAAAAGCCATTAAAGCTTACTATAGATACTTAAACTTTTAAGAAGAGGGAAATTCCATAAAGAAAGAGGACCTATATTTCTTAGGTAAGTATACATATCAATCATAATACATTATACTTTGATGTTTGGCATATTAGATGATGTGTTTTCTAGCCATATCCTTTTCTTATAAGTGTGTCTTTGGGCCCTAATCTTCCAGGTAATGTGTTTTCTAACCCTATCTCCCCCGAGTGCACCTTTAAGCCCTTATCACTCAGATAATACATTTTCTACCCCTATCCTTTTCATTTTGAGTGCGCTTTCAAGCCCTCATCTTCTAGATAATGCGTTTTCTAGCCCTATTTCCTATCTCTTGTCTTTTGAGTGAGCTTTCTAGCTCTTGTCTCTTAGATAGTGTGCTTTTTAAAAAAAAATCAAACAACATGTCGTCTGGTTGTTGTTCATCATCTTTTTCTTTTTTCCTGAAAAAGCTGCTCAGATGGCTACTTTTCAGGGGAATTTAATGTTTCTTCTCCCCACTAACTAAGCAAACCATACACCACCATAATGGTCTGACATTGTACTACACCCTAGAGTAGGTCTTATCGGCCAACTGCCACTACAACCACCGCGACGCCGCCTCAAAATGGCCAACCCGACTAGCTTTTAGCAGCCAATTTTCACAGTCCATGATTGCACCTTTGAGCTAACAGTTGGGATCATTTCCAGTTGAATCAAAGGCCAAGATTTGTCTCTAATAAAGATAAAATATCCCTCTTTCACCCCCTATTGGATTCCAGACATTGAAGAACAAGAAATTTAAGGTGCAAAGTTGGAAAAAAAAATAAGCCTGCCCAATTTTGTTTTCTGCTATTGTCGCGTCTCTCCTCTCTCTCCACTGTGTTTACATCCACCACCACCTCATCCACGTCGTGACCAAAAGCGGCCCAACACCCTTGCAACCTAATCTTCTCACCAGTAACAATAACAGTAACAGCCACCACCACCATCAATTTTTCTTTTTCCTCTCCACCGCGGGTTTCTTCTCCTTTAGCAACTAACACTAGCCGCCAACTCCTCCATCAATACCACCAGCAACCTCACGTTGGCCTCCCCAACACGACCAGCTAGCCACTCCCTCCTACATTAGGTGTCGCACGTGTGCGGCGAAAACATCCACCCTCGAAAATGTATAATGTGGCAAATGTGGGGAGACAAGGAATTCTTGTCTTTTATTAGTGAAAATTGGAATGGGAGTCGCCACCTAGTATTTTGGTCACTAGGAACCATAACTGGTCTCAGAGATCGGGTACGGAGACTGGTTGCGTAAAGGGAAGGTATTAGCACCCCAAATACGCCCTACCTGATGTGCATCATGGGAATTATAATCCATCTTGTAAGGCTAAAACTAATGTGCAAGAGGATTCAGATGGTCCAATGACAAGAGCGAGAGCGAAACAACTACAAAGGGCCTTAACGAGTCAAATTGGAATGATTGAAGCTGCGTCAGAGTTAAAAATTAGCAATCAGTTTGAAATTGGTTCAAGGATGTTTATTTGCCTACAATTGGAACTTGGAGATGAGAAAAGCCCTTAATTGTTCTTTTGATGCTGGGCTACTCGAATTTGGGTTGATATGCAAATAAGTGAAGGAATTGATGCTGTTTATGGTCAGAACAGCAAATGAATTTGAACCCGAATTTGAAGTCATCCATTGCATGTGAAAACAAGACTAATCAAGGTGGATTTCAAGTTCAGAACGTGTTCTTTCTAGATTGTCAAACCATGATTGTATTGGACTTTTGTGTAAGAAGATATGGTTGTTTTAAATTTGGTCTGTTTGTGTTAGAAAGGTCAAAAAACGTGTGCTAGTTAATTTGTCTAGGTTAGTTTGTCAAAGTCTGTTTTTTGGGCTTGACTTCTGCCATGTTGAATTATTCCTAACTTTGGAGGGATGTTCCAATTATAAATATAGTATCAGAATATGTAATAAAGAACTTTTGGCCAAGATTTGAAACTTAATTCACAGAATTAAGAGTTGTTCTTCCAAATTGATTTTGTGAAGAACCCTACCTGACTTATCACTCTTCAATCACAAAGAGTGTGGCGTCGAAATCCTAGATTGATCTTTGTG
Source organism: Populus trichocarpa (assembly GCF_000002775.5). Lineage (NCBI taxonomy): Eukaryota > Viridiplantae > Streptophyta > Magnoliopsida > Malpighiales > Salicaceae > Populus > Populus trichocarpa. The sequence goes on along the minus strand of NC_037294.2, from coordinate 6,144,672 downwards.
GCGTCCAGATCGACTTATCAAAGTATCATTCTAGTCTATCCTCCATCTTATTTACCTTGAAATCACTATAATCCAGCCTAAACACCAAAAGAAAGACAACACAACCAAACCCATCCTTCATCCATTTTCGTCAGATTCATTGTTGCCGATTTTTCGAATCATTCACGGCACATCATCTGGTATCAGAGCATCAGTTGCGATCTAAGGCAGAGCCAAAAACAGAAGAAAGGCTTACTGGAATTGAGGTTGATAAACTTAATTATAGCTGGAGATTTGTTGGTTGTGCAACGGGTTCTGAATGCACAAATTGACGTTAGTGATGAGCAACGCGAGAACATCTTTCATACTCGATGTCAGATTCGAGATAAGGTGTGTGGGATGATCATTGACAATGGAAGTTGCACTAATGTTGCTTCAACTACTTTGGTGGAGAAATTGGGTTTAACTACCCTTCCACATCCCAGGCCATACAGTTTGCGATGGCTGAATGAGAATGGGGAGATTCGGGTGACAAAGCAAGTCCGTGTACCTTTTTCCATTAAAACCTATCATGACGAGGTTTTGTGTGACGTTGCGCCGATGTCAGCTAGCCATTTGTTGCTGGGTCGTCCATGGCAGTTTGATAAGGATGTGACCTACAATGGACGAAAGAACACTTATTCTTTTATGCTGAATGGAAAGAAGGTGAACTTGTTACCATTGAGTTCTCAACAGGTTAGAGAGGATCAGATACGAAGCCAACAAAAGGAGGTGAAATCACGTAAGGGGTTGTTGTTAGCCAAAAAAGGAGACATCAAACAAGCATTAGCTTTAGCAGGGGTTGTTTTCATGATCTGGGCAAAGCAATTACTACAAGTAGAAGGATTGGACTTACCAATACAGATTAAAGAATTGCTTGAAGAATTTAAAGATGTGTTTCCAGATGAATTACCTAAAGGGTTACCACCTATTCGTGGAATTGAGCATCAAATTGATTTGGTGCCGGGAGCTTCACTTCCTAACAGACCAGCATACAGATGTAATCCAGAGGAAGCAAAAGAGATTCAAAGGCAGGTTGGTGAGCTCTTAGAGAAGGGCTATGTGCGAGAATCACTTAGTCCATGTTCCGTACCTACTTTGCTTGTACCGAAGAAAGATGGTACCATGAGGATGTGTATGGACAGCCGCGCTATCAACAAAATAACAGTTAAGTATCGATTTCCTATACCCAGACTTGATGATTTGCTTGATGAGTTGCATGGAGCTGCATTGTTTTCTAAAGTCGATTTGATGAGTGGTTATCACCAAATTAGAATGAAAGAAGGAGATGAATGGAAAACAGCATTTAAAACTAAACAGGGGTTATATGAATGGATGGTAATGCCGTTTGGGTTATCTAATGCGCCTAGTACATTTATGAGGCTTATGAATCATGTTTTGAGGAAGTATATTGGGCTGTTTGTTGTAGTATATTTTGATGATATCCTGGTGTATAGCAAGACCTTTGATGATCATATGAAGCATCTTAGAGTTGTGTTTGAAACTTTGGAAGATTCTAAGTTGTATGGGAAACTCACAAAGTGTTACTTCTGTAAAGAAAGTGTCGTGTTTCTTGGGTATATTATCTCTAGCAGGGGAGTTAAGGTTGATGAGGAGAAAATTGAGGCAATTCGGGACTGGCCAAAACCTGCTAGTATCGCTGATGTGAGGAGTTTCCATGGTTTAGCTTCTTTCTACAGGCGATTTGTGAAAGACTTCAGCTCTATTGTTGCTCCTATGACAGAATGCTTGAAAAAAGGGAACGACTTTAGATGGAGTGAAGATGCGCAGAAAGCATTTGAGCTAATTAAGGAGAAGTTGTGTACTGCTCCAGTTTTAGCACTTCCAGACTTTGCTAAAACATTCGAAATAGAGTGCGATGCTTCCGGAGTTGGAATTGGGGCTGTCTTGCTGCAAGAAAAGAGGCCGATTGCATTCTTCAGTGAAAAGTTAAATGGAGCACGTTTGAACTACTCTATTTACGACAAGGAGTTCTATGCTTTGATTCGGGCTCTAGAGGTATGGCAGCACTACTTGTTGCCTAAAGAATTTGTTATACATACTGATCATGAATCCTTGAAGTATCTTAAGGGGCAAAGCAAGCTAAATCGCAGACATGCTAAATGGGTGGAGTTTATGGAGTCATTTCCTTATGTCATAAAGTACAAGAAAGGGCAAGTTAATGTGGTTGCTGATGCTCTTTCTAGGAGGTTTGCACTGATCTCTATGTTGAATGCAAAGCTGATGGGTTTTGAACAAGTGAAGGAACAGTATGCTAATGATTCCTACTTTGCTAATGTGGTTGTTGAATGTGCAAAGGGAGCTTGTGATGGGTTCTTTATGCATGAAGGTTACTTGTTCAAAATGGGCAGAATGTGTATTCCTTCAGGATCGTTACGGGAGTTGCTTGTGCGAGAGGCTCATGGTGGTGGTCTTAGTGGTCATTTTGGGGAGAAGAAGACTTATGAGCTGCTGAAAGAACATTTCTTTTGGCCTAGCATGTTACGGGATGTGCACAAGGTGATTGAGAGATGTGCTATTTGCAAGAAAGCTAAGGGTAAAGAGAATGCATATGGACTGTATATGCCATTGCCTATTCCAGAGCAACCATGGATGGATGTTAGCATGGACTTTGTACTTGGGTTACCAAGAACACAGCGTGGAAAGGATTCAATAATGGTCGTGGTTGATCGATTCTCCAAAATGTCTCATTTCATTCCTTGCAACAAAACTGATGATGCAATACATGTTGCTGATTTGTTCTTTCAAGAGATTGTTCGTTTGCATGGAGTTCCTAAAAGCATTGTCTCTGATCGTGATACAAAGTTCTTAAGCCACTTTTGGAAGACTCTTTGGAGGAAGCTTGGAACGAAGTTACTTTTCAGTACGGCATGTCATCCACAAACTGATGGACAAACTGAGGTAGTAAACCGAACTTTATCTTCTTTGTTACGAGCTGTTATACATAAGAATTTGAAGAGTTGGGATACTTGTTTGCCTATTGTGGAGTTTGCATATAATCGTAGTGTGCATGGGGCTACAAAATTTTCATCATTTGAGGTTGTGTATGGCTTTAATCCTTGTGTTCCTATTGATCTTATTCATATTCCAATTGATGAGAGGACATCTATGGATGGAATTAGAAAGGCAGAATTGATGAAGAAACTACATGAGCAGGTTCGATTACATATTGAGGAGAAAACGATAAAGTATGTTAAACAGGCTAACAAGGGGCGGAAAATGGTTAGGTTTGAACCTGGAGATCTTGTTTGGATTCATATTAGCAAGGGCAGATTCCCAAGCAAACGTAAGTCCAAGTTGATGCCAAGAGCTGATGGTCCATTTCGGATTATAGAGAAGGTGAATGACAATGCGTATAAGGTAGATCTTCCTGGTAATTACAACGTATCAGCTACTTTTAATGTGAAAGACTTGACTCCATACTTGGATGACGATGACGATTCTGATTTGAGGACAAATCATTTTCAACCCGGGGCTGATGATGTGCATCATGGGAATTATAATCCATCTTGTAAGGCTAAAACTAATGTGCAAGAGGATTCAGATGGTCCAATGACAAGAGCGAGAGCGAAACAACTACAAAGGGCCTTAACGAGTCAAATTGGAATGATTGAAGCTGCGTCAGAGTTAAAAATTAGCAATCAGTTTGAAATTGGTTCAAGGATGTTTATTTGCCTACAATTGGAACTTGGAGATGAGAAAAGCCCTTAATTGTTCTTTTGATGCTGGGCTACTCGAATTTGGGTTGATATGCAAATAAGTGAAGGAATTGATGCTGTTTATGGTCAGAACAGCAAATGAATTTGAACCCGAATTTGAAGTCATCCATTGCATGTGAAAACAAGACTAATCAAGGTGGATTTCAAGTTCAGAACGTGTTCTTTCTAGATTGTCAAACCATGATTGTATTGGACTTTTGTGTAAGAAGATATGGTTGTTTTAAATTTGGTCTGTTTGTGTTAGAAAGGTCAAAAAACGTGTGCTAGTTAATTTGTCTAGGTTAGTTTGTCAAAGTCTGTTTTTTGGGCTTGACTTCTGCCATGTTGAATTATTCCTAACTTTGGAGGGATGTTCCAATTATAAATATAGTATCAGAATATGTAATAAAGAACTTTTGGCCAAGATTTGAAACTTAATTCACAGAATTAAGAGTTGTTCTTCCAAATTGATTTTGTGAAGAACCCTACCTGACTTATCACTCTTCAATCACAAAGAGTGTGGCGTCGAAATCCTAGATTGATCTTTGTGGCGTCCAGATCGACTTATCAAAGTATCATTCTAGTCTATCCTCCATCTTATTTACCTTGAAATCACTATAATCCAGCCTAAACACCAAAAGAAAGACAACACAACCAAACTCATCCTTCATCCATTTTCGTCAGATTCATTGTTGCCGATTTTTCGAATCATTCACGGCACATCACTACCTAAGGTAAGTTGCATTGTTTTATTGTCTGATAAAATCTAAGGTCTTGTCATGTTTTCTAGTTGTTGGTCCGTCTATAGTTTAAGAAAAGTTATTCTCGGAAAGGAGGTCCTTGTCTTATCGGGTAAAACTTAACCGTTCTAACGTCAATAAAAAAATTTAATATCCGGAATATGTCTTACGTATAAGGTCGTAACCCCAGATATTAAAAGAAAAAAACAAAATAATTTTTTTGGAATTTTTGAAATATTGGCCAGTTCTCGTGACTTTAATAAACTGGTTATTAAAGCCAAAATGCATGCTAAAACCCTGTTTTTTTTTTTTGAAGATACAATATGATTTTTTTATTTTTTATTTTTAGAGAGACTTGGCCGTATGCATGAAAAAAAAACATTTATTTTTATTTTATTATTATTATTATTATTTACGAAAAACCAGGTATTTAATATCGAATTTTTATCTTTACAGTATAAAAATACAAACCGATATTGATCAAAATGCAGTAAAATATTTGTGGAAAATCAAAGATTTTTGAAAAGAATTTTGTTTGAAGAAAATTTTTTGTTTTCAGGCTGGGCCCAACCCGGCCCATGTGGCTGGGCTGGACCTAGCCACCCGTGCATGGTCACTGGCCCAAGCCAGTGACCCAAACAAAACATGCACGCGTAAAATTTTACGCGTGCATGGAACAGTGCGAAGGTAATTATATTACCTTCGCACTGTTCATGCTCGTTTTTGCAGACAGCAAAAACGAGCCCCTGTTTCAATGTTTCAAGCGCAGAAATTAAAAAAAAAAGGAATAGGATTACCTGGAATGGAGGCGTTGTAGTTCACGGTGCTGGTGGCTCACGGTGGCGTTGGCGTCGCGGCAACCGGCTATGGTGGCAGACGATTATCCTCCTTCTTCTTTCCTCTGCTTCGATGTGCTATCTTCTTCCCCTGTTTTTTCGTTCTCCCTGTAAACAGTGTTCTTGTCTCTCTACAGCAGCTTTGTGGAGGTGCTGGTGGCGGCGGCCTGGGGAGCTGATTCTGGTCGGTCGGCAGTTCTTCTTCCTCTTCTCTGCGTGTTTCCCTTCTTTGGCATAGCGGTGCTACTGGTAGCTCACGGTGCTAGTGTGTTTCCAGCGACGGAGAGAAAGATACCAGAGAGATATTACAGTGTCTATCTTCTTCTCTGTCTATCTTCTTCTCCTCCCTGTCTCGTCTCCCCTCTATTCTGCTTCCCCTCCTTTTGTTCTCTTTTTTTTTCTTTCTGTCGTTCCTTTTTTTCTTTCTGCTTGGTCCCTCCTCTGGCTTTTATAGCAAGAGGATGCATGCGTTATGGCAGGCACATGGTAACGGTTGGCGTGCATTATGGTGGTGAGGAAATCAGCCGCGATACATGCCCTTGATTGCAGCTCCACCGCTCCCGTTTTTTACCGTAGAAATCGTTGCTTGAAGACAGTGAGCAGTGTGCAGTAATTCTTAATGCAACGGCGCCGTTTCAATTTCAAAATGGTATTTCTGATTTGGTCCTTGGATGTTTTTACTATTTTGTAATCAAGCCCCCCGAAAAGTTGTAATTAGATCCTTTGATTTTAGCGTCTTTTCCGGTTTGGTCCTTAGTTTCGGATTGTTTCAATTAAGTCCGTAATTGGCCATCAAACTTCAATAACTATGCAATTAAGCCCCTGATTTGGCCAAATCAACTCTTTAAAATTATAATTGGACCTCAAAACTTTAATTTCATACAATAAAAGCCTAAATTGACTTAAAAATCTATTTTTCTTGCAATCAAACCCTCCATAAATTCAATTAAACCTTAGATAAAATTTAATTGAGTCCATAAACATCTGATTTTAGACTTTTTTTTCTCAACTTGAATTTTCTTTGTCAACAGGGCTCTTATAATGTCAAATTTCAATACTTGTATTTCTGAACCTCCTTAACCAATTCCTAGCCATTTTATGGGAGTTCCAGCATCCTTTTCTCACTCCTATTTTTTTCTTTTCGAATATATTTTTTGATATGTATTTTTTTGTATTTTTTATGGGGAACCCAAAAATAGGTAACAACAGATGCTCCCTCTTTACAATGCTTACGAAGCAAAACATCATCAATGTCTTGCATAGTAAGCTTGTAAAGAAAAAGAAAAATAAAAAGAAAATGATCTCATTATCTTGGGTGGAAGAAAATTGGTATACTTTCATGGGTGACCTACCCACACACACTCACTGGTCTATTTTCACGGGTGACCTGCCCACACATTCACATTGGTCTATTTTCAGGGGCGACCGGCCCACACACTCACACGGTCTATTTTCATGGGCGACCTGCCCTCAAACTCACAGTGGTCTATTTTCACGGGCGACCTGCCCACACATGATCATCCTGGTCTATTTTCAGGGGCGACCGGCCCACACACTCATACTGGTCTATTTTCAGGGGCGACCTGCCCACACATGTTCATCGTGGTCTATTTTCAGGGGCGACCGGCCCACACATTGGTCTATTTTCAAGGGCGACCTACCCACACATGCTCATCGTGGTCTATTTTCAGGGGCGACCGGCCCACACCCTCACACTAGTCTATTTTCAGGGCCGACCTGCCCACACATGTTCATCGTGGTCTATTTTCAGGGACAACCAGCCCACACACTCACACTGGTCTATTTTCAGGGGCGACTGGCCCACACACTCACATGGTCTATTTTCATGGGCGACCTGCCCTCACACTCACATTGGTCTATTTTCACGGGCGACCTGCCCACACATGTTCATCCTGGCCTATTTTCATGGGCGACCAGCCCACACACTCACACGGTCTATTTTCATGGGCGATCTACCCACAAATGTTCATCATGTTGGCAAGGTTTGAACTTGCTTCTTTCTTCTTCTTCTTCTTCTTCTTCTTCTTGAAAATTTCCTAATGGTAGGGTTCTTCTCATTTTTCTTTCCGTTCCAAGGTCACAACAATGATTCTCTTTTATTATCAGCTCAATGATTCTTTTTTCTTTTTTCTTTTTTTTTTCTTTCAATCTTGCTGGATTTTTTTTTTTTAAGATTTTCCTGTAATGAATAAAAATATGTGTGGAATGCTTTGAGGTTAGATGACATGCATGCATCCTTACCTGATTTGAAATATAGGTCCCCCCCTCTTTGATGTTCCATCGTCATAGGGTGCCTTTGTTTGCTAATCAAAGCCTTATTTGCTCTTTCCATGTACTGACCCGTTCATGTGCTAGTCATTCACTCCACTGTAAATGCAGCGCCTAACCTAGGCTATCTTCGATGATTATTGGTTTCACTGTTTATCAAGCTTGACAAAGCCCCCAAGTGTGGTGTTGCTTGATTCGTTATGAAGGAGCTTAACAAATCATTTCATCTCTTGGATTCTTTCGAGAATCGTTTTTTGATTAGCTGTGTACAACCTACCAGCACTCATCAAGAGGTTTTTCTAGTGTTGTCCTCATCTTAGATTGTTAATCAGCCATTGACTTGCCTCCAATGCTCGTTCATCTGATTATCTTCCTTTTAACACCATTGTCCTCAGTTTCACTGATTCATCATTTAATCATTTCATTTTTTTTTTTTTGCCCCTAGCTGATCTCAAGTTTTTCCTTCTCATGGTCCACTGTATTGCCCCCAGCTGCTCAACTTTTCAAGAAATGTCTAGAAGTATTGATGTCACTTCTATCAAGGATTTTGCAAACTCGACCGATGCTCTTCTTGCTTGACAATCTTTCTTGTTCGGGAATCAACTCTCATATTTCAAAGATCATGCCTATTTCAAAGTCTAATTATTGATATCAAATCAGAGAGATGTCAGTATTATTTTTTTTTGAAATTCAAGCTTCTTTGATCAAAAACCCAACACGCGTCATTTAATACATGTAGTCCTTTGATTATCTTGTATTTTGAAAATAGAAATTGACCCGTTGAGAGATTAAAATGGCTTTTTTCCATGGTTCTTTGTGTTAATTTTAATCTCTGATCTTGGGTATATCTTGTGATAGTCTGTGATGAGGTGACCTTTTTGTGAATTTCAAAAGCAAGATGCTAAAGTCAGACCTCAAGCTTATCAAGAAATTTTATCAGCATGCATAATAACAAGTAGCTTAATCCATGAAGCCACGACCCTTATAGAAAAACTCTTCAAGCTTTGAGAGCGTCATTTATCGGTTCAAATTTCTTACTTGATCGAAAAGGGCTTTTAAAAGCACGTAATGTAGGCTATGGTTTATGGCTATGAAAGAAAGGAATTTATCAGGCTCAAAAGGTGTTTGAGGGTTTCAAAAACCTAGGATCAACATCAATTATTCATTATTTCTCTTTATCTTATTGTCTTTGTAAAGAAAGCGACATATAATCTTATTAACCTTAAGTATCAGAATTCTCTTAACATATGTCATAATGCAAATCCAACCTTTTCTTTTGATGAATAACCAATCTCAATCATCTGATAACATCAGGAGCTTTATCATGAATGCTAAAAGTCATGTTTGTAACCCAGATTTTTTTTATTTTTTATTTTTGGTATCGACTTTTGACATTTGTTGTGAAACTTCTTTTGTCTTTCCTAAACTTAATAGGCATTTTATCTTTGACTTGCCTTTAACTGTAGGCAATTTTCTTTTTTCTTTTTTTCATGGCTTTCACATAGCCTTTCTCACAGGTTTTTTTTTTTTTAACATGCCCCCAGTCTAGGTCTTCTTTCTTTTAGCTCTCTCTCAAATGTTGGACTTTTGTTCTAAGCCTTCCCTTTCACTTTTGTCTTCTCTTATTTGCCCCCAGTGTGGGGTGTGATCCTCGTCAGGGTTTCTTTTGAAAAGAATATTCTATCAGGCTCAAAATGAAATTGCAAATGATATATTTCCAGTACTGTGAAAGGATAAAATAAAGATGGCCTTTTCTCATTTCAAGCAAGGTTGGTGTGAACCGATAAATTTTGACCTCGTCCAGTGTAATGATTTGGACTTGTAAGAACCTTGATTCGTGAGTCCATAACTACTGAATCCATTACACGTCATTATGCATACTGCTAAAACTTAGCTACATAGTGAGTGATTCAGTTTCATGTGTGAGCTCAAAATTTGTTTGGGCACCCCATATCATTTTAACAAGTATCGAGTCATTTCTGCCATCAAAATACTTTTAATCTTTCAGGATTGATTAGCCTTAATTGCATGTTGGAGTTCGATCAAAATATTTTGTCAAAAATGAAATGCTAAACATCTCCTGACTTCAAAACAACAAAAAGACAAAGAAAAGACACGTTTCGTTTAAAGAATGAGATGTGATCCCAAAACAAAATGCAAAATGGCAAAATTCCATAACAATATAATTGACAATTCATCATCATTCTTGGACCAGCTTTTCTAGCAAAAAATTTCGATTACTTGTCATTTTGAATATGTTCGGGGGACAATATAGTAATGACATCACCTTTCACAAACTCAACTTGCCTCTTGCCCATCCACCTCCAGAGTCATCTCTCATCATTGTTCTGGAATCCATGACAGAACCTTCAATCTTTCCCCTCTTTATAGCTTGTTCAATTCTTTCAGCAATCCTCACAACTTCATAAAAATATTGCACCGAGCTTCCTATTAAATGCGCATAATAAGGGGATTAAAAGGTGTTGGCAAACAACATCATCATTTCTGTATCTATCAGTGGAGGTTGAACATATGTTGCCTTATCTCACCATCTTTGCCCGTATGCCCTCACAGACTCTTGGTTTTCCTTCTCCATAGACATTAGGATGGTTCTATCAGGAGCAATTTCAAGATTGAACTTGTACTACTTAAGAAAAGCCTCCACCAAATCTTTTCATTTCTTAACTTTAGCATTGTCCAACCTCATATACCAGCTTAGGGCAGATCCCGTCAGACTATCTTGGAAAAAATAGATCAACAGTTTATCATCATAAATCACCTCGGCCATTTTATTGCAGTAAGATCGAAGGTGAGTGTTTGGACATTCCAATCCAGTGTATTTGATGAACTCTGGTATCCTAAAGTTCTTTGGTACTATAATGTTTGGTACCAAACACACTTCAGCTGCTCGCATGGGATCAAACCAATCATTACCCTCAACTGCTCTTAATCTTTCTTCCAAAGCAGACAACCTGTCGTAGTTCATAAAATCAGTGGATCTATTTCCAGGCAGTCCATCTGCTGTTAAATCCATGGTGATGGGAGCTTGACTTGACGAGATAAGGGTGATAGGCACAAAATGTTGTTCTACAGTTGAATCTGCCCCCAAGTTTTGAGATGTCCCTAGGACGTGGATTGATTGTGTTTTCACAGGAGTTTGTGCAAAAATCCCGTTTCCATTTTTTGAGCTCAGCACTTGTTCAAGCAGATCTGTAAGTCTAGCTACTTCACCTTTGATGCTCTCAATTTCATTTTGATAATGGGCCTCCAATTGAGCTCTTTCTTCATTTTCCATCTTTCAGGTGTAGCAAATCTTGGGTGAGGGACCTATGTTTCAACCTGGTAACATGTATGATAAATGTATGAGTATGTTCCTATATGATGAGTTCGCCCTTCTAGGGTTGACACATGGTCGTACCTTTGCATGATGATACAAGAATTTTGATTCTTGCTCTACAACCAAAAATTTCCTGAGTAATGGTCATTGTGTCAACCACAAGTCTTGAGTTCAAGATGTTTTAGGAAGGGTTTACTTTGATGCAAAACAAAAGGTAACACACACAACCTAAGGACAAGTTCTATTCATTAAGTGAGACAAAGGGTAGGTTGACTATCTAGTCTCAAAAGGGTCTCATATCTGCCCAGTGACGATCTTCGTAAAGATAGTGTGGGGGCGTTGCAAGGAACAATTAAGGCACGTATGCCCACCATTACCAAGCAGGCACTCAGATATGAGTTGGGTGTTTCATGCATCTGAACCCTGACCAATAGTCATAGGGCAGATCGCTAATTCCCCACCTAACTTAGAAGCTTGTGTGTGCTTTCCAAAGAATTAAAGCATGTGATGCATGAGGCATTTCTATACAATGCATGATCATATATGTATAGAAATTAAAGTGTGGAAAAATAAATAAATAAAATAAGCTTATTAACAGAAAACACGCAAACCAAACAAAACACAATTATTAGACAAAAACAAAGCTTAGTCCACAAGGTCCCCAGTGGAGTCGTCATTCTGTCGCACGTGTGCGGCGAAAACATCCACCCTCGAAAATGTATAATGTGGCAAATGTGGGGAGACAAGGAATTCTTGTCTTTTATTAGTGAAAATTGGAATGGGAGTCGCCACCTAGTATTTTGGTCACTAGGAACCCTAACTGGTCTCAGAGATCGGGTACGAAGACTGGTTGCGTAAAGGGAAGGTATTAGCACCCTAAATACGCCCTACCTAAGGTAAGCTGCATTGTTTTATTGTTTGATAAAATCTAAGGTCTTGTCGTGTTTTCTAGTTGTTGGTCCGTCTATAGTTTAAGAAAAGTTCTCCTCGGTAAGGAGGTCCTTGTCTTATTGGGTAAAACCTAACCATTCTAACGTCAATAAAAAAATTTAATATACGGAATACGTCTTACGTATAAGGTCGTAACCCCAGATATTAAAAGAAAAAAAACAAAATAATTTTTTTGGAATTTTTGAAATATTGGCCAGTTCTCGTGATTTTAATAAACTGGTTATTAAAGCCAAAATGCATGCTAAAACCCCGTTTTTTTTTTTAAGATACAATATGATTTTTTATTTTTTTTTATTTTTAAAGAGACTTGGCCGTATGCATGAAAACAAAAAAAAACATTTATTTTTATTTTTTTATTATTATTATTTACGAAAAACCAGGTATTTAATATCGAATTTGTATCTTTACAGTATAAAAATACAAACCGATATTGATCAAAATGCAGTAAAATATTTGCGGAAAATCAAAGATTTTTGAAAAGAATTTTGTTTAAAGAAAATTTTTTGTTTTCGGGCTGAGCCCAACCTGGCCCATGTGGCTGGGCTGGACCTAGCCACCCGTGCATGGTCACTGGCCCAAGCTAGTGACCCAAACAAAACATGCACGCGTAAAATTTTACGCGTGCATGGAACAGTGCGAAGGTAATTATATTACCTTCGCACTGTTCATGCTCGTTTTTGCAGACAGCAAAAACGAGCCCTGTTTCAATGTTTCAAGCGCAGAAATTAAAACAAAAGGAATAGGATTACCAGGAATGGAGGCGTTGTAGTTCACGGTGCTGGTGGCTCACGGTGGTGTTGGCGTCGCGGCAACCGGCTGTGGTGGCAGACGTTGGTCCTCCTTCTTCTTTCCTCTGCTTCGGTGTGCTATCTTCTTCCCCTGTTTTTTCGTTCTCCCTGTAAACAGTGTTCTTGTCTCTCTGCAGCGGCTTCGTGGAGGTGACAGTTCTTCTTCCTCTTCTTTGCGTGTTTCCCTTCTTTGGCTATGGCGGTGCTGCTGGTAGCTCACGGTGCTAGTGCGTTTCCAGCGACGGAGAGAAAGATACCAGAGAGATATTACAGTGTCTATCTTCTTCTCTGTCTATCTTCTTCTCCTCCCTGTCTCGTCTCCCCTCTGTTCTGCTTCCCCCTCCTTTTGTTCTCTTTTTTTTTTCTTTCTGTCGTTCCTTTTTTTCTTTCTGCTTGGTCCCTCCTCTGGCTTTTATAGCCAGAGGATGCATGCGTTATGGCAGGCATATGGTAACGGTTGGCGTGCATTATGGTGGTGAGGAAATCAGCCGCGATACATGCCCTTGATTGCAGCTCCACCGCTCCTGTTTTTTACCGTAGAAACCGTTGCTTGAAGACAATGAGCAGTGTGCAGTAATTCTTATTGCAACGGCGCCGTTTCAATTTCAAAATGGTATTTCTGATTTGGTCCTTGGATGTTTTTACTATTTTGTAATCAAGCCCCCCGGAAAAGTTGTAATTGGATCCTTTGATTTTAGCGTCTTTTCCGGTTTGGTCCTTGGTTTCGGATTGTTTCAATTAAGTCCGTAATTGGCCATCAAACTTCAATAACTATGCAATTAAGCCCCTGATTTGGCCAAATCAACTCTTTAAAATTATAATTGGATCTCAAAACTTTAATTTCATCCAATAAAAGCCTAAATTGACTTAAAAATCTATTTTTCTTGCAATCAAACCCTCCATAAATTCAATTAAACCTTAGATAAAATTTAATTGAGTCCATAAATATCTGATTTTAGACTTTTTTTTTTCTCAACTTGAATTTTCTTTGTCAACAGGGCTCTTATAATGTCAAATTTCAATACTTGTATTTCTGAACCTCCTCAACCAATTCCTAGCCATTTTATGGGAGTTCCAGCATCCTTTTCTCACTCCTATTTTTTTCTTTTCGAATATATTTTTTGATATGTATTTTTTTGTATTTTTTGTGGGGAAACCAAAAATGGGTAACAACATTAGGTAATCGTCTTATTCCCCTCATCCTCATCTGTAGTCGTTATATGCAGAATACATTTTACATTCAACGACAAATTTAATTAACATGATCGCTAAGTTGGGTCAGCGACCATGTGGGCCTTAGGCTAGACCCAATTCAGCTCAAATGGCTGGGTCGAGTCCAGCCTAATATAAAAAAGAAGGAGAAATGTTTGTTGAGTCGTCAATCAGCTTAACCTGACTTGACCAAGTCTGGCCTAGATGGTTGAGCCAGGTACAGCCCATTTAATAAATAAATAATATAATAATATTAAAAAAAATTAAAAATTCAAATTTTCCAAAAGGCATTTTAAAAATACTTGTCGGTCCCTCGCATGTTTTTCCAACTATTTTGCATAATATTAAGTTGTAGACTTACACTGTAAGATACAAATCCGATATTAAAATACTTGGTTTTCTCTAAAACTTAAAAAAAAATCCATAAAAATCCATGAATTAAAAAATAAACTTTCACATAAAAAAAATGTGTTTGGTTTTCATGTATACGACCAAGTCTTAAAGGTTTTTCATGCATATTTTCTATAAAAAAAAGGAAGATAAAATCATCTTTTATCATGTTTAAAAAAAAAATGCAAAAATGGATATCATAACCGGTGTATGATTATCTATTAGGGTTTGGCCAAAATACAAAAAATCTCATTATAATTAGTTTATCATTCAGAATGCTAGGTCTTAGCTATATTAAAAAAAAATAAGTTTCGACCTTAGAACGATTAAGATTTAACCCAATAAGGTAAAGACTTCCTCACGAAGGGAGATCTGCCTTGTACCTTAGATAAGATCAACGGAAAGAAACACAACTTAGAATATCAATCAAACAACAATGAAACTTACCTTAGGTGGGGTGCATTGAAGGTGATGCATATTTCCCTTGCACAACAAGTCCCTTACCTGGATTCTTACAGAGCATTAGGTTTCCTAGTGACCATAACACTAGGTGGTGACTTTTGAACTTATAATTATAATTTTATGATTAAATCCAAAACCGTTTTTTACCATTTCTCAAGAGGCAGGTCCATTATTCGACATTGTACATGTCACAACAACAAGCATCACGTAACTTCTTCTTTTTTAATGCATTATGAGGGAATCCTTTAACAAACTCATTTTTTACAAGTTTAGAAAGAATGTCCATGCTTATATGATCTAATCTCTTATGCAAAAAAAACTATCATTAATGCTAGCAACAAGACAACTTTCTATCCTCATGAATTCATCAATTTTAATCTTATAAACATTTCATTTTCTATTACCAACAAGTAAAACTTTATCATTTTCAAGGATTAAGCAACATGTATGATCAAACTTGATCTTGTAGCCTTTATCATACAATTGACTAATACTTAGCAAATTATGTTTTAGATTATTCACAAGAAACAATTTTTCTATAGAGGGAGAAGACTTACTTCCAATATTGCCAACTCTAATGATCTTTCTTTTTGAGTTGTCTCCAAATATGACTTTTTCACCATTGATCTTGCTTATACTTGAAAACAATGAATCATCTCTAGTCATGTGTCTTGAGCTCCAAGAACCATTCCCCATATTCCCTTGATTCCTCATTACTGCTTTCAATTGCCATAAAACACATGTTTGCAACATGTTCTTCATCATCACATGAGCTAGAGTCTGAGTCATCACTCTATGTTGCTTTCATTGATCGTTTATGATAGTGGTTCTTCTTTCTTGTTTTGAAAAAGAGGGCATTCGACCTTAATGTGTCCTGTCTTGTTACATTTGTAGCATCTAAATACCTCTTTACTAGATTCTTTCATATTTCTATCCTTCTTAAAGTTTAAGAACTTTGTATTCCCTTGATTAGTACCTTCATGAGCTACTTCTAAAGCATGTCATATATCCCTAGAATTTTTACGATGACATTCTATTAAATTCACTTATACTCAAGGCACAATACAAAGTGTTCATAGCTTTAGCATCCATAGAAAACAACTTCTTATCATTGTCGGTATACTCAGTTCTAGGTATATGAATCATTATATCATTTTCAATCTTAGTAGGCTTGTGAGGTCCATTTTTAATAAATAGTCATAAATCATAATCAATATATTGAATATATATAACCATCCTAACTTTCCAATAGATATAACAATTTTCATCAAAGAAGGGTGGCTTAGAGGTAGATGTTCCTTCATTTTGAACATTATAGTTAACGGTTGTCATTCTACTCAAGTTTAAGAAAACCTATATATGTGGGAACTAAGCTCTGATACCAATTATTATTCTAGGATTAAGGCAACAATAACACCAAGGAGGTGAATTAGGTGTTCCATTAATTATGTCAAATAATGCAAAAAACACACTAAGTACAATAATACAATAACCAACAATATAATAAAGTGCTTAAAGTGAAGAGATAAGGGAAGAGAGATTGCATAATCAGTTTTTAACATGGTTCAACAAGCATACATCCACACCTTAAGTACCAATCGTACTTGAGTATTGTACTCTTTTTGTAACGCCCCATACTTTTATATGCATTTATAGTTATTTTTTTGTGATTTGGCACGTAAAAATATGGGTAATTAATTTTTTTTATATACAGTTCTCATATAAAATTCTACCAAAATTTCCACCAAAATTTCAGCAGAGTCTCCCCTATACCGAGAGGTCTAAAGTTATCGACATATACCATGTTTACACTTCTAATATCTCACATCTCATAACTCAATCACGATCCAATCGTCCTGGTCTCAATCCCACAATCATCATCATCATCACAACTATAATATTTATAACATACATTGAACAACAAATATCATCAGAGAGGAATAAATGAGATAAACACGCATACATGGAACATGATTATATGAATTTCAGAGTTAAATTCATTTATTCAAGTTTAAACATCAATTATACAAATTAAGTTATATAAATGTTTTAATATTTCAAAATACAAGGATATACTCTCTAGAACTAGATAATAAAAAGTTAGGATCTACTTCTGTCATGCATGCGATGGTCCTGAAACAAAATACATATTATTGAAACATGAATATCACAATAAGTATAGTAACACAAATATCCAACAATGTAAAAGGGCAAACATGTATTCATATTCTATTCACTTCTCCATATTTGTTTCTATTGGAACTCTTTCTCATTCAACTACTAAAACCATTTCATCTTCCATTTTCAACTTCCATTCAAGATTCCATAAGATCAGCAACAATTATTTTTGTCTAACTCATTGTCAATACCAATTTCACTAGTATCATCATCACCTCGTAGGCATCGATGCATAGCGATCCCCTTACTCGGAACCCTAACATACACTAAATGTATGTTAGTCAATACATGGCTAGTCCATGCAAATTTCACCCATTAATATTGTCATTCTTTGTCCGACCATAGTTATCATTACAAATTTCCATTTCAAACATGACTCGTTTCTTTTGGAAGTTAAGATATAATATCACATGTTCCCCAAAGGGAAAGGACCCAAATTTTCACCCTTTAACGCATCTAAATAGTCATTTTAGGGACTTTCCAAATCTGCCGGCAGAGTCGTATTCTGACCTCTACTCAGATTTTTTACTATATCTGGAGTTCTAGGACTCTGTTTCAAGCAAGGTTGGTCTCGTTAGAAAGCTAAGACACTGAGCTACAAGTCCTATGAAGGGAGGAGAACATAGTTTTTCCCCCATAACACTCAAAATTATTCATCAACAAATCAGACTTACTGCCCTATAGGGTGTGTCATGACCCAGTCTTGGCTGGTGACCCATAACTGGAGTTTTATAGCTCCAAATTGAGTTAGACCAGTTTCCTTATTTAGTCAACATCCAAAACTACAATTATACTATGAAGGAACCTGATCCTAATTCCCTCATCCTCCTACTCGAATTCTCTCCAAAAGTCAGGAGATGAATCTGTCCAGATTCATCAGCCTTTCCATTTACACACAACATCCACAATTCAACCTTTTCTCTTTTATCTCAACCCCTACCCATAACACATACCATATAAGAGTGTCAAAAAGATCTTTTTAAGAGCCAATTTATCCAATTTATTTCAATCTTCCCTTTTAACGTCAAAATAGAACATTCTTATCGATTTTACAAACTTTCCGAACAATATTCTTCTAAACACAATCCATGACATTTCAACATGCATTTTTTCCTTATTTTGACGCAATTAAACACACGTCATCAAGCTAAATATATCAAATTAAACGTCCTCCCCCTTTGATGCATAATTGACCGAAAGCATGGCCTTAAAGAACCAAGAGTTCCCTCATTCTTTTCATGCTAATTTCATTCAATTCACACACACATTCACATAAAGAAAACAACCTATTATAATAAATTCATTAAGGAAAACCACAATGTCCTTTTTTTTCTCTTTACTCCTCATATGGTCGGCTAACTTTCCTTGGCCCCACTCATGTGGCAGGCTTTTTATATCAATCCAAGTTATCCTTAGAAATTAGGATAACAAGCACAATAACCTTATATAATGTTTTCCCCGACGACACTCATGACACCAACCGTCATGTTTAATCTTGTTTCCACTATCAAACTTCTCATCCTTTACTATCGTAAATCAACATGCATCATAAACAAATAAAATTTTAGAATGTATTAAACTCTTCAAAATATAAAGAAGTGAAGTGGTAAACACCTACCTGTTCCTTTTAGTGGTCCCGTTCTGCTAGCTTGAGGTCCCGTAGTCGATGCCTCTCCTACTCCACACAAGACCAAGATTTAATATCATTCATTCCCCTTTTCAATGTTTTCTTATCAACTAGCAAGCATCATTATATGATTTCATGCAAGATTTTTATATTTAAATTAGATCATTATTTCACATTCACATAGTCATCCATTAACCCGAACCGTGCAGACTTTTCCAAGCTAATTTCTTAACCTAAACTTACCTCACCTTAATCAATTTATATGAGACTCTAATTTTCCATAAGTGTTTTTTCTTGGGGCTGTCCAAATCAACCCCTTAACACCCATTAGTAGAGTTGTCACAACAACCTTGCTTTAGTTTCTTGGAGACATTTTTTATCCCTAACAACTCTACACTTAAGGCTGTCACTCCAGCCCCTGTTTCTTTTTTTAATTTTGGAGAGGTATTTAGCCACCCCCTAAACATAGACTTTTAGGGTTGTCACAGCAGCCCCAAAGTCTCCTAAAAATTAAGTCTCTCTATTGCTACATTTCCTTTTAATTTTGGGGTTATTTCAACTCACACAAAACTAATTTTAACAGCAGTTTCAATCAACCATAAATAACAAACGAATAATATTACAAGCAATCCATACAGTCAAGTTATAATTCATTATTATAAGTATCACATATCCAAATATCAACTCCATCCCAACGGTGAAATTTCCAGAAATATAGGTTTAACCAAACTGACCTAAAACTTGTAGACTTATTGTGCAAGAAGCATAACTTCTGTTTGGAGTGGTTGGTTCTGATCTCCACCGTTCAGAATCTAGATAGCATTAGGATGAACAGCATATCCAAATTATAGCCCGATCCAATGATGGACGATGGAGAAAATGGTTGGCGACTAAGACTATCCAGAAGTGTATTTTCCCAGAAATTGTCCTCCTACGATATCTCTCAAACAGGGACTGATATAGAAGATCTCTCTGGTGAAAATATACAAGATATGGAGGAGAACAATATATCCAAATATCGTTCTAATCCAACGATGGAAGGTGGAGTTATAGCTGTCGGAATTTATGTCATCAATATGTCTTTTCTTTGTCTCCTAAGTTCCCTTGTTCCTTCTTTTATCTCTTGTTTCTTGTTTATTTCTAGCTAAAAAACACTTTTCCTAACATAATTTTTTGATTCCTCCTTGCCTTTTTCTCTCTATCTCTCCTAAACTCTCTTTTCTCTCTCTTTTTTTTCCTCCTATTTTTCTGTCCAGCCGTGGTTTAATGAAGAAGAGAGGTGCTGGAATTTTCCAGCTGATCAAACATATTTATGAAACTGCCATTAATGATTTTCATGCTATTTTTCAGTCTAATTGTCGACATTATTTGACAACCTTACCAAACTTTGATCGCTCTAAAATTTTAATTGTATATGAAACTATATGTGAAGGAGGCCCTCCTAAATTGTTAGGCCGCTCTGACGGTTGGATTGAGCATTATGCTTAATAGCGCTAAATTGGTCAGTAGATGATTTTGATGCAAAAAAATTTCAAATTTTCTTGTTTAACCCTTGTATAAAACATATACATTAATCCTCTAAACCCTAGGGGTCATTTTATCATTTGTACATAAACCCTTAACCTTCTGTTATATGAACATTAACCACTCTTGGTCTTACGTATTTATTTTGTCCCCATAAATTTTTCTTTCTAACAATTTAGCACTATATTCACTTTTCATTTCATTAATTTCACTATTTTTATCTTGATTTAGGTTTCTTTAATTTAATTTAACCCATTTTACTATCGGTTAAATTTATCATATTTTAATTACCTAGAAAAATTATAATTGGGGGTTTGCACTTTTATTAATCCAAGTGAAAGATATAATGCCCTTGATGAATCCACACCAAGAAATTACACCACTTGAAGATGTTCCCTCTTCAAGATTTTTCCCTTGGTGACAATACCTCATCAATGCTAAGAGTTTATCCAAACTCTCAAGTGTTTACAATTATGATTTGTTTAAAACGAGATTCACTCTCTCAAATAGTAGATTGTACAATTGAAAACTCTAATTTCTATAGCTCACTCAATAGCACGTAGGATGATTAAAGGTGTGTAAGTGTAATGAGTGTGAGATTTTATACTCTTGTGCTAAAATATAAAGATTTAATTAAACACAACTTAGAGTATATTAGGATTGATGATTTCTAGTTGATTTTTCTTTTGAAATAGCTTTTATATCATGTATGTTCATAATCTCTCTTTTATTTTGCATAAAAGAAACTAGTCATTTATAGTTATTGGAATGCCTCTGATGGCGAAAGTAGTTGATCGATTCCTACAAAATTCTTGGGTGTTCATCACAGATGAACAACGGTTGATCGATTAAGCTTAAAAACTAGTTTTGGCAGTTTCAAACCTGGTGAAACTTGAACCGATTAAATGTGTATATCGACCTTATTTATGCATGCAATGTGATGTGTGTGAGTTCATTTTAGTTTGCTACTGAGTAAGATATAAAAATTAAAAAATAAGCATTAAAATGAATCCTTGAGAACTAAGTTTTTACTTGATTTGCATCTTGGACTTGTTGATGGATTTCTTTATTCAAATCCTTATGCTTCTTGATGTGATATTTATATAGACTTGTATAAACTTAATCTCATCCAAGCATATCATTAGTTTATTTTCATTTAATTGTTATCATCAAAATACATATAATATTAATATGTGACCTAAAGATCAACAGAAATTGCAAAACAAAATCAATTTAAAACATTATCTCAAATAAAACAAATAGCAATCAAAAGAATGAGGACCAAATTTGAAAGATAAAAAAAATAAATGGAGATGAAATTGAAAAGGAATTCAAACTTTATAAATTATTCCAAATAAGATGAATAATAATAAAAAGAACATGGACAAATCTAAAGAAAAAATAAATTGAATGGTTGCTTTGAAACTTTTAAGGGGAAGATGCGAAAATTGATGAGGATAAAGAGAGAGAAAAAAAAGGAAAAAAAGAAAAGGTTATTGATGCCAAATTAAAGGCCCATTGGCCATACGCATCGTCGCATAATGGAAGAGACGTCGAGACAATTCAAACATCAGCGTGGAAGGCAGTGGTTTGGTCATCGGGTAGCCTCGCATACGTCGCTTGATAAGTGCGGGGGCCACCCATCAACGCACGTGCCAATAATTTTTTTTAAGAATGTTTATTAAAATACAAGAATGTCCCTGAGTCACCATTATATTGACAAAAAAAAAACCATGATAAAGGACAGAAAACCCCAATAAAAAAAGTCAAGTAAATTTTTTATTTAAGAGTAATTAAATCATTTTATTGTGCTAAAAAATTGAAAAGACTAAAAAGGCTATGAATGAAAGGTTTTTTTTTTTCTAGGTAAGTTAATTTCTTTTTTTTTTAGAGGTAACTAAGTGATTTTATTGTGTAAAAAGGAAAAAAGACTATTTAGCCCCTAATGCATAGTTCAAAGGTTTTATGGTTTAAGGGTAATTTCATCGTTACACTATTATAATGGATAGTGTTTTGTGTCTTAATGCACAATAATTTCCCTTCTAGCTTCAATTTTTTTAACTAGCCAATGGTTGTGCTCTCGTGGGGAATTTTTTTGTTAATGTTCTTTAACTCAGCTAAATTTGTCGGGTCCACTTGGTGACCTGCCAACCCTATCTATGGACTAGACCGGGTTTTAAAATAAACCAGGTGGGAGTTGACCAAGTATGATCTAGCTAACTTAACAGGTACACTCGTGACTCGGTCAACTTTTCCAAAACCCATTTTGACCTTTTTTTTAAATGCAACGTTGATTTTTTTTCTTTAAAGAAAATATTATAACAACGATGTTTTTGGATTAACCCGGGTCAATCCAAGTTAACTCACCCAACCAGTAACTTAGGTCATTAAATGGAATATGATGAAAATCTTTTTTTTTTACGTGTCAGAGTGAGGATGTAAAGTGTTATGAAATTATAAACTCTATGATATACATTGTAATATTTTAAAAAAATGAAGGCAAAGTGAGAAAAAAAAAAAGACTAAACTATATGGTGTAAGGTGCGATTGACCCTTTATTTAATTAAATGGTTGTAAAAATAGGCATTTCCAAGAAAAACAACTAAAAAATTTATCAAGAAAAAATAGTTTTTTAATCTAAACTTCATTACCTTAGTAATGCATATATTTATAGTTTTAATGCATGTTTTTTTATTGTAAGCATAGATTTTTAAATAAAAAAACTATAATGATGTCAAAAGCAAGTTTTTATATAACAAAAACTAAAATAATATCTCAATATTTTGCTTGTGATTGAAGAAAAACAATCCTATAAAACATTTATAGAAATTATATTTTATTTTCATTGAATATTCTTGAGTAATTTTTTTTATTTGTGCATATAAGGTACATAATAATTGAAAACAAAATTATCAACATGGCCATTAAAACCTATAATATTATTTAAGAAACATGAAAAAATTGAATAGTGATTTAAATATTGTGTTAAGCCTTTTTAGTGCATTTCAATCTAAATACAAAATAAATAAAAAATAGATAGTAGACAAGCATTTGGGACACAAAGATGGGACTGCATGCCTTCTTTCTTCTTTCTTTCTTTTTTTCTTTTAAGAGTGAGTAATATGTTGTTCACTAGTTTATTTTAAAAACAATGAAGCAGATGATGCATCGCCTGTTATGGCAGGCAACACATCACCTGTTGTGGTAGGCAACGCGTCATTTGCTTGCTCAAATTCTGGTCATTGAAGAGGTGGCTATAAAATCAGGTTGAGATTTTTTAAACCTAAAAAATTATTTTAAACTCATTTTCATCTAGAAATACTTTATAAACATCATTAGATTTTTAATAAACTAATTTCTTAACTCAAAACACCCTTAAATCACTTCAAAAACATAAAACCAAAAACAAAATTATTTCTCAATCCTAATCTACTTTTTCCAGTAAATTCAAAACTCAAAAACACCTTAATGACACTTTTCTCGTCATGAGGAACACATTGACACCAAATTTGGTTTTTTTTGTGAATGGAATGTACACAAATGATCGCTTTCTCTCTCCTTTATTATCTTTTTGTAAAACCCCGGATAATATTATTGATATTAATAAAAGTCAGGATTACAAAAAATAAGGGAAAACGATAAATTAAATTATAAAACAATGATATATTCGAGAATCTGAATTAAAATGTTTTGTTCAAGTGTTAATATATATAAATAAATAAATATAAATAAATAAATAAACACGAAAATATGAATAAAATTTTTATAGAAGTGAATTTCATGAAACTGAAAGTACCAACGAGTAACTTAGTGAAATTCGATATAACCCAGGCAAGATTTGGTATAAACAGGTATCAGGATTCATAAAATTTTACCTAAAAATCATAAAAGTTACTATTGAGGGATATAGAAGGCATTTTAAAAAAAAGTTAATGAACTAATATGTGTGCTAAAGTGTGTGTGCGGGAAGAGAACATTTGGGGACATGGATGGCATTTTTAAAAAAGTTAATTATATATATATATATAAGTGCAAGTGAGTGTGTGCTGGAAGGAGAAAAAAAAATAGAACAAAACTTGTTTTTCAAAGAGAAAGAGCCATTCGACAAGGAGAGGAAAAACCAATTCAAGCAAGGCAAATTTTTCAATTCAAAAGTGTTAAAGTTTTGGGTATTGCTTGATAAGGTGCCCTCACACTTTTAAATAAGATTCTTGAAGAATTAATGTTTTAAATTGATTGAACTTTGTAAAATGAGGAATTAGGGTTCATGATAAATTTTGGGGAAAATTATAATTGATTGTGAAATTGTGTTAAGATTATTAAAGTGAGTAGAGAAAGTAAGAAATTATGGTAAATGAAACAAAATTTTAGGTGTTCTTGAAGAAGGGATTTTTTTTTGAAAAAAATGATAATAAGAAGAATAAATTTTAAGAATTTGAATAAGATGATGAGTTTGTATAGGAAAGAGATGATATTAATGTTAAAGAGTGAATAGATCATGAAATTATTTTTTTGTGTTTTCCTTTAATTTAAATTTTGGTAAAATAAATTAAATAAATACATTTAAAGAATATATATATATATATATATATATTGTTTTGAATGATGAAATGAATTGTGTTACAATGTGGAAAATGAAAGGATAATTGGAAGGATTTTATTTATTGCGTGTGTCAATATGGAAAGTAGAATAATGATGTGATATACGTGTCAATTCAGGAGAGGCTGCCAGGCCGACACCACAGTAGGGAACTTCGGCTCGAGCTCAGTCGTCAGGTAATTACACGATGCCTGAATTTAATATTAGTCAATATGTATTTTTTTTTATCTGATTATTTGTGGTTGATATATTAGAAATTATTATGTTGATTACTTGAGAAAATAAGATATGCGATGCGATGAATTAATGGGATTAATGCCCTGGTGAATGAGCGTGATGAGGAATTAATTCCCTGGTTAATGGGATTAGAACCCTGATGATTGGGCAAATCGTTGAATTAATTACTAAATTAATGAGTTCAATGTCCTGGTGAATGGGCGTGATCAGGAATTGAATCCCTGGTTAATGGGATTAGTACCCTGGTGAATGGGTAAATTGTTGAACTAATTCCTGATTTAATGGAATTAGGGCCCTGGCAAATGGGCGAGATGAAGAATTAATTCCCTGGTTAATGGGATTTGTACCCTGATGTATGGGTGAAACGTTAAACTAATTTTTGGACTGATGACAATAGTGCTTGTTGAATGGACTGGTAGAAAAATTAATCATCTAATGGTGAATGTAATGCCGTGTTAATTGGGCGATAGGAATAATTATATTTTGTTGATGTTAAAAATAAAAAATAAAAACAAAATCATAGATTATTCTGAAATTTAATTGATATGTAATACTAGATGAGTAAGTTAATTTAATGATCTTTTGACTAAATTTACAATAAAGAAAGAAAGAAAGAAAGAAAGTACAAAGAGTTTTATGGATATCTTTTTTTCATTTGTCTAATTGAATTATTGTATTAAATCTATTTTCAGGTACATCCCCCTATCGGACTGAACAGTAGATTAGTTTCCTTATATTTTGTTGGATATCATGTTGTAATGAATGAATTTATCATTTTGTTATGTAATATAATGCGTTTACAATTTATCGAAAGCTCTTTTGTGTAGTATAATCTTAATTATGAATTTCTTCTTTAATTATGAACTTATTTCGATTATAATTTCGTTAATGGTCCTTATTTGTAAATCTTTTAATTGTGTAATGTACTTCAATTACAATTTTTAGAATAATTCTTTAGATTGCATCCATGCCAATATGGGATATTGAATTGTTTTAGACATGTGTAAATTTGATTATTGAGAAATTGTGATGTAATGAGAGGAGGATGTCCTGGATGATAGGACGAGTAAGAGATTTGTTAATTGGGGATTGTGGAAGAAGAGTCAATAACTTGGTACCTCAAAATATAGAGGAAACTCTGCCGAATTTTTATTGATTACAGGAAAAAAAAATCCCTAATTTTCATTGAATTGTTATGTCCTTGCTCTTTGTTTGAATACAAATGTTGGGGTTGTTACACTTTTAGTGATTTTCTTTCTTTTTTCTCAAACTTAGGAGTTGAGGTGAATGAAGTTTTTAACCAAAACACAAAGGTGTCAAATTAAAAATACCAAAAATAAGATTTGCAAAACTTTAAAGGAAAACAATTGTTAAAAAAGAGCTATATGAACAATGTTTGAAAAAAAAATCACCGGTTCTTGTCTCTTTGTCAATTTTGTTCCTTATATTTTCACTTTTTCACAAGTAATAAAATCGAATTTTTTTCTTATAAAATTAAGCATCAACTTTATGCCTAGATCTTTTTTGATACCATGATAATTCCATAGAAAAATATCAAAACAAATTATTAAATTCAATTCTTAATCAACATAGTATGAACGGATGAAAAAAATCGATTACCCTCTACCAAAAACTCAAAGGATGAAAAAGAAAAAGAAGAAAGAGAAAGCTAATGAAATCCATAGTGTTTCCTCTCAAAATGCACAATGCACTACACTATAAAAACATCACACCTTTTAGTTTTTTCTTTAATGTATGCGGTATTAATACTAAATAATTATCGTCAAATATTATTAGTCTGATGTCTCTTTTATTTTCATATATATTTAACAAATAAAAAAAATGATGTGTAACATGTATTTTTTTAAAATTATATTATTATTAAAATCACCATTATTCGAATCAACACCATCACTCTATTCAATGCTATTTTTGGTGATGATGATATATTTTTTAAAAAAAATATTGACATTACACCATCATTGAAATCACTTTTTTATTGTTACAGCATGATTATTGATTGAAATTTTTTAATTATCATCACTTTTTATCTTAAAAAAACAAAATTTTAAATTTCACCATAATCCTTGTTACTATTTTAAATATTGTACTAAAATTAAAATATTGTCCCAGTTCTTATGTTTTATTTTGATTCTTCATTAAAATATTCTTCTAATTCTTATGTTTTATTTTGATTCCTCTATTAGCATGTCAAACCTTTCATATATTTATTCAAACGACTCTAAGTGGAGATTTAGAGTCTGTTTGTTTTGTGTTTCAAAAGGTTTTTAAGAAAATGAATTTTTTTTATTTTTTCTTTACTTCAAATTAATTTTTTCAAATATTTTCAAATTTTTTTGATGTATTAATGTCAAAAATAAATTTTAGAAATCATTATTTCGAAGCATTTTCAAGTGAATAACACTTTAAAAAATAATCACTACCATAATATCAAAAAGACTCTTATTATATTTATACATATATGAATATATAATATTTTTCTTGCAAATTATGTTTTTGTTTTTAATTTAAAGTCAATCAACTAGACATGGCAATTAAGCTGGGATTTGAACTTAATTTAATACGTGCTTGACCCGATTTCCATAATGTTCAAGCAAGTTCACCAATTCATGAGTTGGAGTGGTTTTTTTATTTAAAAAAAAATAATCATTATTATATTTACACATATGTGTATAAATTATTATTAGTGAATTAACTTAGATTTTTGTTGTTTTTTTTATTATTATTTAATATTGAGTTATTTGATAGTTACACTTCATTGTTTTATTCAATTTACTTTTATTAACTATTGTTTTATTTTTTATTAGCATGGATAAACATTTGAATAAAAAAATTATTTTAAAAAACAAAATTATTAGAAATAATTGAGTACATGACTTGTATTATAAGATTAAATATTTTAATTTTAATTATTTTTTTAATTAAATATCACTTTATTTAATTAGATTCGTTAGCAAGCATCTGAGTTAATGATTAAAAAAATTTTATGTCTAAGAATACATTAAAAACATTTTTATATTTAAAAAAATTATTTAACCCGTTAGGAATCGTGGGTCAAGTAGATGGTTAAAAAGTCTATACTAGATTGATAGGCATCCAGTCCACAATCATATAATTGGAAATTCTGAGCCGAGGACGGTTCAGAAAAAACTCTCCCCAGCCCGATCCATTGCCACCCCAAATCTGAGTAATTAATTTTTTTCTTAATTATTCAATATTTTTCTTTTGTGAAGATTATAAGCATTCAATTCTTTTGATGAAAGGAAAGAAAAAAGGAGAAATCAAATCACTCTCATTGTCAGATCCATCCAAATCCAACACTTGAAGAGATCGGCCAGGCAAACAGTTAAGAGGTGAAGAGCAAAGCTAGCAAGAGCAGTTCGCGACACCCAAGTGGTTCTATCCATCCGCGACTGATCAGGTAATACTTAATGAATCAATCAAACAACGTTGATATCCTTGTATTTCCTCGTTTTTTTAAATGTTCAATCCAATCCCATAAAAGCAATTCGTATATTCCTTAAAATTGTTTGTGATTGCAGAGGAAAATGAATTTTCTGTTGCGCCCTACCACTCACCAAGTAATCAAAGAACAGGTTTCTGCTCCTGTTCCTGCTCTTGAATCTCCTTCTCCAGCTGTGACTTTGGAGGGTCTTATAGCTGAAGATTCATTCCCTCAATCTGAAGTTCGTGATATGGGTATTGGTGGTGAAAATGGATCTGTTGCTGCTACAAAGAATGATTCATCACTTGTCTTGGAGAACCACTCTGATGTTTCTGAAGAAGAAGGATGGATCGTCATCCCATTTGGTACAGCCACTCCCTTTTTTTATCATTGCATAGTTCTTTCTTTTGAGTGCTGTTTTACCTGCTTCTAGTTTATATATATATATATATATATCTTTGGAACCT
The DNA here is from genome assembly GCF_000002775.5 of Populus trichocarpa. Classification (NCBI taxonomy): domain Eukaryota; kingdom Viridiplantae; phylum Streptophyta; class Magnoliopsida; order Malpighiales; family Salicaceae; genus Populus; species Populus trichocarpa. The sequence goes on along the minus strand of NC_037294.2, from coordinate 6,115,831 downwards.
AATAAAATGTGCTACGTTGCAATTCTATTTCCAATATAATTTTGTTTCCTGCATTGTTCTGAAAAGCTAAAAGTGTCCCCAAGTGTCGAGATTCTTTCTTTGATAGTATTCCCACTAAAGTTTTGTCACTGATTCTAATATCGAATGGCATGTGAACAAGGAACTTTGAGATCCAAATTTTGTTCAGTAATGTGAAATTCACTTTAAAGTTCTCTGAATAAACATTATATAGTGATCTTTGTCAAGAGATATGGGTGGTTAGTAATTCTATCTGTTATTTAGGGCTTCTAAATTTCCATCAACAACCTCTGGCTGGTTTGGTTTAGTGGTTCTTATTGATTGTTTTGTTTAATATTTAAGGTTGTGTTTACTTTGTTTGTCCATCAAGTTTACTTGCTTCTCTAATTAATCTAATCTCAATGTGCGATGTCTAGCATACTTTAGGAATGAGGACTATTTTTGGCTACTAATTTAAGTTTCAATTTTTTTTAATGTTTAGAGTTTGAATTTATATCTGGCTAGTCAGGGGTTTGCTGATGATTTTAGAAGGGAATTCCTCAAACTATCATTAGACGGGTAAAATTTAAGGCCTTTTTTTCTTAGACGCACGGCTCTTTTTGCATGGGATGTTGTACAACTAATTAAGAGCTATACTTCTTGCTTTTTTTTAAGGGTACTGAAATTGGAAAATTTCAGAGGATATTCTTTTTTTCCACAGAATTTGTTTCATCAAGAAAAGTACTGTGCTGGATTGATTCTCAGATATACATGCTATGCACATTTTCTATGAATTCGTGAATTGCACTTTTTGTTTGCTTTGTCATCTGACTTGACCATGCATCCATGCCATCAAGTCTAATAAAATTCTGAAGCTTCATGCCCTAATATACTTGGGCTGTTTTTTTTTTAATCTAAGTAGGAAGGCAATGTCAGAATTATTCACCGAGTAAAGAAAAAAAAAATCCTTTATAGAAAATCAATACTGTCAGATGTTTAATAGGTTTGGCTGGTATATGGGTGGAGTGTGATTTTGGTTGCATCAGGTTGGAATAACCATCAGGAAGGTTATATCAGTTAACCCTCATCCAGCCCACCCCTTGGGACCTCTTCTTGTATGGAAACAAAGTGAATGATTTTTCTTTTTTTGTCCTTTTTTTTGTATCTGTTAACAGAATGCTTAAACAGATGTTATAGGATTTTTTTCCACAGATTTAGACTTTTCAGACATGAGTTTATTGCCACTATCTGTTTGGTGTAATAACACATGCATGTATGATAAAGGCTGAATGTATCCCTGTCTATCATCTATGAGAGGAAATGAGCATGACAAGGAGAATGGACTATCTTCCCACAGTAATGAAAAGAATGAAACAAAACATTGAAACACCACTTTCTGGTCCCTTTGAACATGGTCAATGAAACCATTGAAAGTGCCCTGAACAAGGAGGTCAAATTATTTATTATATCCTAATTCCCATAGTAGTTGCTTTGATCAAGCTTGATCCTTGGAGATTCTCAAATCACCCTCTAATTAGCTGATGCAAACATCATAAATTTCCCCAAAATTTTACGATCCTTCCCCCTCCAAAAAAATTTTAAATGCATTCATAACATTTCCTTAGCTTTGCAGTGTTGCCCAAGACTTACCACTAACAAACAGTTTGTGCCACACTTCCGAGGTCACCAGGCAGTTAGAAATTTCTCTACTATGTTATGCCCTAACAAATGTATTAGGTGACAGCACCTTATGTGGACTTCTAACCTGCATCAAAACTTTGCCTTCAAACAATTTTTTGTATTAATTTTGTTCCCCGAGTTTTAGAAATTCTCAATTAGGTCTTTCCATCCATATTTGATCATGGATTCCATCCAAAGTTTTTTTTTTTGTTTTTACAATGTCATTTTGTACGGAACTTAATGTCTTCTGTTAAGGAATTCTAACAGGAGGACTCAATTGAGAAATCTAAATTGTTTGGGAACAAAACTGTTACAAAAAAAATTTGGGGGTGTAGTTGATGCTATCCCAATTTTTGGGGAGTATATTTGAGGTTTGCCATCTTTTTTGTTTTCAAGTTTTTTCTTGATGTTTGTTTTTGATTCACTGACATGATTTCTCCATATAGTTAAATAACTTTGATATGTTTTCTTCTATCATATTTGATGCTTGATATGTTTTGGCAGGGGAACTTCCTGATGACTGGAAGAATGCACCAGATATACATTCATTACGCTCCCTGGATCGGTCATTTGTTTTTCCTGGTACTATACATTTCTTAAATCTATTGATTCTTTCAATTTTAACATGTGCTGGTTTTTATTCATTTGGGATGTTCTATGTCCATTATATACACCTCAAATCCATTTCTATTTCAGGTGAACAAGTTCATATTCTGGCATGTTTATCAGCATACAAGCAGGATACAGAAATTATTACTCCATTTAAAGTTGCTGCAGTGATGTCTAAAAATGGAATAGGGCAAAGCCCTGAGAAACAAAATGGAAATTTGAAAGATGGAGGTAGTTCGGTTTCTGCACAAGGGGAAGTGAGTTCTGATAGTCAAGTAATAGGCCTTAATGGCAATGGCGCATCAAAACAGAAGACTGATCCACAAGGGGATATTTCTGCTAGCAAATCCTTTCTCAGAATGGAGGATTACAAAAGACAAACTGAAATGTTATTGCAAAGATTTAAGAACTCCCATTTTTTTGTTAGGATTGCAGAGTCGGGTGAACCACTTTGGTCAAGAAAAAGTGCACTTGATCAAGAATACTCTGAGGTGGATAGTCAGAACAAACCACAAAGAACCAAGAAAACTGCAGATAACACGTTCCATCTTAGTGCTCTTATTGATAGAGGAAATTTTGATGCTAATGTCTCTGGTGGTGCCGCAAGGAATGGTGTTAGCTGTTGCTCTCTTTCTAATGGAGATATAGTGGTATGTATCTGAGAACCACAAGGTTCATGATTTTTTCCCATCTGATATTCTTTTGAAAAACTGAGTGCAGGCTTCAATTTTTGTGGTCTATTTCCTGTCCAGGTGCTTACAATTATGCCAACACTTTGCAAGTTGCAATTGTACATAGAGAACACACCCATTTAGCAATAGAGTAGTTGCATGTTATGTTTCAAAATTCTTCTTTGATAAGCTAGATTAGCAGTTCTGAATAATAAATGGTCTTTTGGTGGTTTCTAACTAGATGATTTATAAATAGCCTATCGAAATGTAGCTATCTTCTGCAGATTAAAATGACCAAATTGTGTTTTTTTTGTCTGAGCTGGATAGAAAATGGTCACACCTTGCATTTGGCAATGCAATTTATTTTTCCAAAAGTATTATCTAAAATATCATCGTGCTAGTCTATTTCTGACATTACATGCATAAATTTTCTGGAGTCTATATTTGTGAAAGATTTTGCATGTTTCCCAAGTAGCTTAAGTCATGGCTTTGTTAAACAGAATGTTTGTGGAGGTATTTGTGGAGAATTAACAAAATATTTTCAGTGGCTCAGTTCAATTGCTAATATGTGGCAAAAAGTGATTAAAACAGTATTTTGAGCCTTGTAATCATTATGCTTTTGTTATTGTACATGCAAATACACTTTTTTCTTGGTCTACAGTCTAATGATGTAGACATCTTTTATTTTCAGTAAAATCATGTGAAATGATGTTAGTTGATAACATGTTAGTGAGGGGATGTGATCGGTCAAATATGTTTTGTGCATCAGTTTGGCTGCTTTCTTAAACATGTGATTATGATGCTATAGTTCCTATCTATACCATATTTAACAGTTGTTAAGGTACTGATTCACATTCCATTTCTTTGTTTGGAAGGATGCAGGTGCTTTTACAGGTTAATGTTGGTGTTAATTTTTTCAGAGACCCTGTCATTGAGATTCTTCAGTTTGAGAAATATCAGGAGAGAAATCGGTTTCCTGAGAACCAAGACAACTTAAATTACAGTAATTATGACCCATGTGGAGAACTATTAAAATGGTTGCTTCCTGTGGATAACACCTTATCTTCTCCCGCTCGTTCTTTGCCTCCTCCTCAGTTAGGTTCCAATTCAGGATTCGGTGGTGCATCACAGAAGTCTTCCTCATCTGGTTCTCAGCTCTTCTCTCATTTTAGAAGTTACTCCATGTCATCACTGCCTCAAAATTCTGCTCCACCTCCACAACCTGTTAAAGCCCAAAGCTCTAAGCCGAACTTTGACCTTGAAGATTGGGATCAGTACTCATCTCAGAAGTTATGGAAAAGTCAAAAACCTGCGGATGAAGAGCTTTTATCTATCCGAGGTGTATCATTAGAGAGAGAGAGGTTTTCTGTTCGCTGTGGGTTGGAAGGCATCTACATTCCAGGAAGAAGATGGTTGAGGAAACTTGAAATAATTCAACCTGTAGAAATTCATTCTTTTGCTGCTGACTGCAATACAGATGACCTTCTTTGTGTTCAGATTAAGGTGTGCTTTAAGACTTTTACCATGCCAAATTTTTTAATGTGTTTATATATTTGGTTGCTTATTGGGATTAACCACCAAATTCCACCAATGCTAATAAATTTAAAAGCTATTTTGCAGAACGTATCTCCAGCAATTACACCGGATATTGTGGTATACATAGATACTATAACTATTGTTTTTGAGGAAGCTTCAAAGAGTGGACTTCCCTCATCATTACCAATTGCATGTATTGAAGCTGGAAATGATCACAGTTTGCCAAATCTAGCCCTCAGGTTGTTTTTTATTCTAGGTATCTTAATGTACTCTAATTTGTTGGTTGAACTGCATTTTCCATGGTTAATTCAGTTTGCTTACACTTGCTGGAGGTTGTTTGCACATCATTGATAAATGTTCTTGAGCAGTATGTTATTTGACTGGACAAATCCCAACCAGTCAGGCTAAGGCCAAGACTGGCGTACAATGTGGCTTTACTTCAGGAAAAGTACTTTATATTTACAGGAAAAATAAATTTATTTTACTCTTGCCTTTTTTTTCCAGTTTACTTGTCCATTCATTCTCACTCTTTTAGTTCAACCATCTTGGAGTGGGCAGAGGCTACTTTTATCTCTTTGTGGTTGCTTAGTGAGTGATTCGCTAGCATTTTATGGTTCAATTAATAATTGTTTTGAAATTGTTGGACTGATGCATGACAATACTTCTGACTTATGATTTTGATGTGAGCTTCTAGTCTACAAGCAGCCTGAGGATCATCATCTACAAAACGCTCACAATGCCTTTTTCTGATATATATCTAGAAGAAAAACCATAAGAGCATGCTCTTAACACTCACGTTTTACATGGAATAGAGCAAAGGCAGAAAATAGATTGTTTGCAATAGCATGCAGTATATGTGTGATATATGGAATGACCAAGTAAATTATGAATTAAGCTTCTTCATTACACTTCTTTTAATTTATAGAAATGACCTCTTTTTTACCATTAGTTTGGATCATAACCCTAAAATTGTTTGTGTAAATTTTGAATTGTGAGTGCATACACAGATCACTTATAAAAATTATTGACTGTATCTTGTATCACTATATCAGGGGAAACAATTTTGATTCACGAATTTCATTCTTTATCATGAACTTATTGAAAATTTCCCATGGCAGGAGAGGTGAGGAGCACTCATTCATTCTCAAACCAGCATCCTTTGTGAAGGATTCCAAAGTTCACAGAGAAAGACTATCCCCATCATTAAGTCTGCATCTTGTACCAAATACTGTGGAAGGCAGGAGTGCATTGAATGTTGACCAGTATGCAATTATTGTATCTTGTCGCAGCAACTACACTGGTATCCATTATTTTTGTGGTTTGCTTCATCATCTAAACTTCTATAGGTAATTGTTTTTTTACTTTCACCAACCTTTTGTTTCATGCTTTGTGTTGAATGTAGAGTCAAGACTCTTTTTTAAGCAGCCAACTAGTTGGCGACCGCGTAACTCAAGGGATCTTTTGATCTCTGTTGCATCTGAAATGTCAGGACAATCTTCTGGACCCAATGAGAGAGTCTCCCAGCTTCCAGTTCAGGTTGTTCTTGTTTTTTTTTGTTAATTTATTGAATATGTTTCTTTCTTCCTCTTCTGAAGCTGTTGTCAAATTCCCAGGTTTTAGCTTTACGGGCTTCAAATTTGACATCTGAAGATCTAACTCTGACGGTTCTGGCTCCTGCCTCATTTACTTCACCTCCATCAGTGGGGTCCTTGAGTTCTTCACCGACAACACCAATGAGCTCATTTGTTGGTTTGCCCGAGTCTACAGGTATAATAACTGGTGAGAAATATTGCTCTGCAGTGCAGGCACTGACCTCTGTGACTACCACTTCAGAAATTATCGAACAGTCTTCTCCCATATCTGATGTTATTTCGAGTACAGGCTTGGGTTGTACACATCTGTGGTTGCAGAGCAGAGTTCCATTAGGGTAATGTATCTCACTCTTAAGCTTATTTCTTTTTTGGGATCTGATTGGACAGATTTTTACAGCTTAGGTGATTATACAGATGCGTTCCTGCTCAATCTACGGCTACTATTAAGCTTGAGCTACTTCCCTTGACTGATGGGATAATTTCCCTGGACACTTTACAGATAGATGTTAAGGAGAAAGGTATCATCTACTTACACTTGTCATGGATTTCATAAAATTTTGGATTATATAAAATTGTTTTGCTTCTCTTTTTTATGTTATCAAAACCTGAACCCTTTCATTAATTATAATGAATTCTCATTTAATCAGTTTTTTTTTTTTAAAAAAAAAAAAAACAACTTTGACAAATACTGCCTTACACTCCTTTGAAAGCTGAACCATTCGTTTGTTTTAATGAATTCTCATTTACTAATGATTTTTTTTTTAAAAGAAAGTTAATCAGCATTGATGAATATAGTGCTATCCCCTTCCTCAATAGTATGCATAGTGCGGTATCTTGTGCAAGAATCTCTCTTCTGATATTTTTCTGAGAGTCAAAATTTCTCTTTATTTAAACTACAAGTGGTGGCTATATTACAACTCTTCTGTGAAATGTATATCTTCTTGGTCTCAAATGCTGAAATTTTCTTGTATGTAACTTGCAACTCTCACTATCTCTTTAAAAAACATGAAAGCTAATGCCATCTTGTAATGTTATTGATTGTGTTGAGTATTGAAGATAATTATCTATGGTTGGGTCATGGACAAAATGCATTAGCACGTGCCTATTTATCGGTGTTGATCCTTTAAGGTTGTGGTATTTGACTGGCCCTGTCTGTTATTCTCTTGCTTTCAAATATAAGAGTTGGCATCGTATTGGAATAGACATGGTTATCATCTGCTGTTTGCTTATGTTCTCAATTGGAGCTGTACTGTGATAATATTTTGGTTTTTCCGCTCCAAAAGGAAGAGATATTCTATGCACTGCTATAATCTTCATGCTTGCAGGCTCTGCTTCCATCAAGAGCTTAACTTCATGTGGGCAACTACTTTTTTCTGCGCAGGTCTAACCTATATTCCCGAGAACTCTCTAAAGATAAATGCAACTTCCAGCATTTCCACGGGGATCATCTAGAATAGATATATTTGTTAATTTCCATTGCTTACCATGGGTTATCTTCAAACATGTGAAGAGGAGATTCAGAGGGTTGTCGGACACGTACCCCAAATAATGTCTCATGTTGATTTTATTTTTTTTTAAATGTAATTACAGCCTCAAATAGTGTATCGTAAATCATGGTTTGGAGAAACAACATTTGTCAGAGTGGTGCACTGAACTTTTTCAAGGAAAGGTGGATGTGTGTGGAAGGCGTAGCCTAGGCATGTGCTGCTCCAACTATTTGAGCCAAGGGTTTTTGGCAATGTTATATGTCATATTAGTTTCAGTTTTGGAAATGCTTACCATTTGCTTGCCAAAGTATATGGAGACTTGTTTTAAATGCTGCTGCTGTGAACTGTACTTGCTGACTACTCGTGCTAATTAAACACGCTGTAAGTTGTTAGCCAATTTACAAAATGGGTTGGCGATCAGAAAAACTAATCACTCATGAAATAATTCTCACCCACCGCACAACCATCTCATTTTGTCCCGTTACAAATCTCTTATTTTATTTCTTAACTCGATCCTTCTCGCTTAAACTGCAACTTTTTCCCAGCATCTTTCTGGCTTCCCGCTTCTGTTGCTCCCTCGAATGCTGGCAATTAAAAGGAAAAGGAAAGCTAAGGGATATGCCAAAATTACTGTTTATGCACCATGTACCAGGACATAGGTTACTACTAGATAGCGCTGGCCGCATAAAAAACGATGCTTAAATATTGTAAGTGTATTTTTATATCATAGAAAGAAAACTGTTAAAAAAACAAGAAAAACAAATGTCAATCCTCGAGAATCAAAACGATAAAAGATAAAATAAAAACATAAAAAGAACAAAAAAAGATAAAAAAAAAATTCAGTACACCTGAGTGATGAAAGAAAAATCAAAATTATAGATCCAACGAAAAAATTAAAAACAAATTAAAATTTGATAAAAGAACAAAGAATAAAAATTAAAAAGCAAAACACTAAGGGCTCAAATCTCAAATATCATCAAATATTGAATTGAAAGGCAAAATTAAAAATTCTTAAGGCCACAACTTCACAAAAGAATCCAAAACAAAAATAAAAATCAAGATATTGAGGACTCAATTTGAAAAACAAAATGAAAAAAAATTAAAATAGATTATTTTAAAGCTATGCTCGACTCGACAGGTTGACTCGTGACCCAAAGAACCCGGAGCTTAGGTCAGCCTAGTTTTCAGAAGAAATTGGAACAAAGAACAAAAAAAATTGATGCATATGTTTAGTTCAACAGTAAAAAATCCTCATGAAAAAAAAACTAAATTGGACAAAGCTAAAAAAAAAAAAACTTTAGGTAACACATGTTTTTTTAAAGACAAATTGAAAATCCCATGGGAAGTGGAAAAAAAAAACTAAGAAAACATTTAAGGATGAAAAAAAAAAGAGTTAAAAAGGAAGGAAAACCCCTAGCAAATTCAGGTGAGTCTTTTAAGCCTAGGTTAATCCCTCAAAGTCACAAACCGTTAAATTCCACACCTAAGCTCAACTAAGAAACTCAATATAAAACAAATTTAATATTGAAGGGTGAGATAAATTAATTTAATTAAAAAAATATTTTTAAAATAGCAAGATCTAACAAAGAGCACCCAAAAAATCAAGGTAATACCAAGTCAATTTAATGTTGAAGGATGAAATAAATTAATTTAATCTAATTTTCAAAAATTCCTTTTAAAAGAGGTAGATCAAGAAAAGACAAAAAAAAACCCTAAGGCAATCCATGTTACTCTTAAAAAGTCCTATTGAAAACGAAAAAAAATTAAATGATAAAATAAAAAAAAAAGATATTAAAAAAAGTAATGAAAAAAACTAGGTACACTTAGGCGAACCTACTAACCCCGGATTAATATTTCAAACTCACAACTTGTTAAGCTCTAGACCTGTGCTCAATCAAGAAGGTCAACACCTGACAAATTTAATGTTGAATGATGAAATCGTAAAATAAAATCAAACTAAAAAAATTAAAAATTTAACATGGAAAAAAACCCAAGGAGAATGAAATCAAAAAACAAACTAATTCTATAAACCATTTTAAATAAAATAAATAGAAACTAAAAGAATAGGGAACAAATTAAACATATGAAAAAATCCATGGGGATGAAATTGAAAAAAATCTAATTTTATAAATTATCTCAAATAAAAAAAACACTAATCAAAAGACCAGGGATGAAATCTGAAGAAAAAAAACTAACTAAAGGGCCCAATTCAAAGATAAAAAAATTCATTGGGGATGAAATTGAAAACATGTTCTTTTTTTATAAATTATTCCAAACAAGACAAATATTAATCAAAAGACCGGGAACAAATCTAAAGATAAAACTAATTAAAGGGTTGTATTGAAAATTGTTTTATGGATAACAAGCTTTCCTAGGATGAGAGAGAAAAGGAGGGGGAAAAAGAAATGGTCGTTGACGGTGAACCAGAGGCGCAGAAGAAACACACGTCGCCTGGTCAGGTAGGCACCGCTAAAAGGATTCTATCATCGCCTTGGAAGCCACCATTTGGTCACGTATCTTGGCCGCACATGCTGTAACAAATTTTCTAGAGCCCTATGCGCCTCCATTTTAATAATTTAAATAATATTATACATCTAGTAAAAGACGCAACTACCCCTTCATCAATTCGATAATTACTCAAAAACAAAAAGGAAAATACATAAATGTCCTTGCGCACCCGTTTTCTTTTTGTCTTCTCGTGGTAAGTCCATGACTTCACTGTAAAATTAAATCTGAAATGCCAAAAATACCCTCAAATAATACGTATATGTCATTTTGCTTTTAAGGGTAAAAAAGTCATTACATTGTGCCAAAAATTTATGTAAAGACCAATCTGCTCCTAATAAATTCAGAATGCTAATTGAATCCTTGTGAAAACACAAATACACCCTAAAAAACAACATCTTTGAGTTTTGTGGAGAAGGGCTTAGACGTCATAAAAGTGTTCCAGTTGATAGTGATATGAGTCTAAGCACACAGTAAAAGACAACCTTTTAGTTTTTTGTCGAATGGATTTGCAGTGTTTTTGTTTTTAATTTGGAGATTTTTATACTTTGGTCAAATTGTTTTTTCAATTTAGTCCTATATTATGATGATTAAGAATTGAGTTTAATGATTTGTATTTAAGAATATTTCTGCTTCAGTCATGAAAACAATTTGTTTTTTCAATTTAATCCTATATTATGTTAATTGAAAATTGAGTTTAATGATTTGTTTTTTATAAGTTTATTATGGTGAAAAACAAATGCCTTGATATTAAATTGATGTTTGATTTTGCAAGATAAAATTTGATTTTATTGTGTAAAATCAATCAAGACTTGGGGCATCAAATTTTATAATTAGTCATAATGCAAGGGTTTTTTTGACAACATTGTCATTATGCGTCTTTTATGAAGATTTTAGCTTGTGGAATATTTTCATTTTCATTTTAGGTCTTTTTAGTTTGAAAATTTTTAGTCTTTTTATCAAAAAAATTTTATCACAATTCAATCCCCAAGTTTTGAGAGAAAAAAGAAAAAATCAATTAGAAAACATGGGAGGAGAGAGTAAGGTTTCAGTTGGTCATATTTTGAAAACTAAAATAGTTGATCTCGGTGTTAACAAATTTTATTTGATGAAAGGAGTTCTATTAAAATGTTTTTAGCCCTTCATTTTACTGGAAAAAGTAGATTGAGGCTTATGATTTTTCTTTGCAATATGATATTAGATTTTTTGACTGATTAAAGGTTGTTTTTAGATTATTTATGAGTTTATTCAGTTTTATAGGTGTTTATTATGTGTTTTTAGGTGAAATCAATTGAAAAATGTGTTTTTAGATTATAAAAAACCTTTACCTCAACTTTTTAGTGACCTTTCTCGTTGCTAGAATCTACATCATCATCTGCGTTGTTTTTATTTTAAATAAAAGACATAAGTCTAACCTTCTTTTTATGAGCCAGGTGTATTGGCCCACCCATGCCCACACTTTGCATGCTTTTTTCTTTGTTTTATATGTATATTTTCCTGTAATTTTAATTTAAATCCATTAAAATATATTAATTAAAAGTTTATTTGAGTTTTTTTTTTATTAAATACCATTTAATTTTTACTTTTTAATTTTAATAAGATCATAGCTTTTTTATTATATTAGTAAGTGTTCCTTTTGTACTGCTCTTCATTTTTTTTTTAATTTGGTCACTTTTCTACGCATGTTTATTTTTATTGTTGTATAATTAAATAAAAAATAATTTTGAAAACAAAAATTATTAGACCCAACCAAGTACATGACTAGAGTCACATGTTTGGCGGGTTGACATAGATTGACCAAAGTCAATAAAAAACACCATCGTCTCGGTATTTTTTTTTAAAAATGCTAAAACACCTTTGCACTGAATTTTTTAAAGTCAAATAAGGTTTATATTAGATTGATTGTGACGTGCTTGAACTCACTTATATAAAGTGTACCCTAGCTCGATTTAATTTAAAACATGGGCTAGACAATGACCCAACCCAATATGTCTTTAATTTTTAATTGAAATTTATTGAAATAAATTAAATAGAAATATATTTATGGTATTATTTTATTAAATACCAAAATATATTTGGGATTTATTTTATCGAATACCATTCATTTTTTATTTTGGTTTTGAATGAGGTTATAATATTTTTTTAATATGAGCAATCTGTTTTTTTGCACAACCCTCCATGATGTTTTCCTCAAATCTTATTCAATAATTTTCTCGTGCATATTTATTTTTATTATTATTTAATTAAATAAAAATAGATTCCAATAAATAAAGTTATTAAACAATAGAGTTCATGATCTAAGTCGTGGGCTTGACAGGTTAACTCGACTAAACCCAGGTTAGTCTAAAACCTCGTCAAATCAAAATGTTTTTAAAAAAGGCAGAGATGATGTCGCCTTTAATTTTTTCAGGTTCAACTTGGGTTTTGGAACTAGTCAACCTTGTCGTGTCTGGACCTACCTGGTTGATCGAATCATATAAGATAAAATAAAACTAGGTTTGATATGAAAACCAAACCAAACAAGGGCTGTTAGGGAGGTCTTTAGGTTGACTTAAAGGGTGGTTCAAGTTTAATAATACTACAAAAAAAATTATCCACGATAATGTGAGAATGATGTATTATTGTTATACTTTTTAATACATATGTATCAAAATTATCATAGCATTATTTTTTGTTTAATTTAAACATTAGATATCCTGAATAATATTATGATTGAAAAAGGCTAGATGAAAATGAAATGTGTTAATAAGATAAATGAGTTTTAATTAAAACAATACCTTTTTTATTTTTATTTTAAATCATCCAATTTTATTTTTTTATTTTTTGGATTTTGGTTGTTTTATGTTTTTATTAAATAAATGATATAGAACAAAAAAAATTGAAAAAAAAAACTTAGTAAGAAAATGAGGAATTGTGCTAGAATATTATTTTCTTTTTGTAGATTTTAAATTATTATTCTTGTTGATGTATATAATGTGAAAATATTGACCGGTGGTAATCTATTCGATGTACAATAACCTTTATTGTCCGTGGTGATGTAGCACTTTGTGTTTTAAAATATATATTTAGAGTCCTTTTGTTTTTATATTTTGAAAATATTTTTGAAAAATTGAACTTTTTTTTACTATAATTTAATTTTTTTAATGTTTTTAGATCGTTTTGATACGCTGATGTCAAAAATAAATTTTAAAAAATAAAAAATATATATATTATTTTGATATATTTCCAAGTAAAAAACATTTTAAAAAACAACCGTTATTACACAAGTTTTTAGATGGTACAACTCCACTCAAAGTTGTCAATTGTTGTGACCATCCGAGTTTATGATGAGCACAATTTTGTTTTTTATTACTAAAGAATTTCAACATTACATTTTAAGCCTATGGAAAAAATATTCAAAATGATATTTTTAAAATAAAAAATTCCAATCTAAATATCCAAAGATAAATTGATAAATTAACTTTAAATAATTCAATACAAATAGGAAGTCAAACATTTGAAAATAAAGGTGTGTTTGTTTCGCGTAAAAAAATTAATTACTATTTCATGAAATATTTTACTTGTAAAATATTTTTCAATGTTTAACTTGAAAAATATTTCCACATAAATAGTTTTACATGTAAATATTTTTAGGTTGAGGAGGAGAAGGAAATAGCTGTTGGGGTGGCGAGGGATGTGATGATGGTGAGATAGTCGTAATTGATGATGAGATGGTCATAATGGTGGTGATATGACTATGATGGTGGTGAGATGATGGTGATGGTAGAGTAGGTGGTCGTTATGGTTGTGGAGGAGGAGGAGGAAGTGTTCATGACATGACATGACGATGACGATGGTGGTGGTGATGATAATGAAAAAGATGGTGGTGGTGGTGGTGGTGGTGAGGTAGTCATGGTGGTGGTGGTGGTCAGCTGGATGTGGTGATTAAAATAGTTGGATGATATTATAAATAAATTATTGTTCGTAAAATATTTTACGGAACTTCATGAGTTGAAAATATTCTTCAACAAATGAATTAAATTTGAAAATTGACTGTAAATTTTACTTTGACCAATTTTTTTGTAAAATATTTTATAAGAAACAAATATTGAAAAACTTTCTAAAAACAAAAACAAAAAGAAAAATCAGATGTAGTAATATAAATAAAAATAGGTAAAAATCTTAAATTAATGCTTCGGACGAATACACTTTTGGTGTTTCTATTAAGATAATAAAGTATAAGAGAAGGTAGGCCGAGAAACTTTAGAGATTAAAAAAATATATATTTTTATATATTTCAATTGGTTTTTAACTGAGATGAATTAAGATTTAATTAAGATAGTATTTTTTTTATTTCAATTTTGAAAATACAATGAAAAATATGAGATGGTATTTGACTTTTTTTTATTTCATATTTGAAAATATAAGATGGACTAAGATTTTAGATTTAATTGAGACGATTGTTTTATTCCTTTTCTTAAATATGATGAAAAATATGAGATGGGTCATAATTTAACAAGGATGATATTTAACTCGTTTTTTATTCCATTTTCGAGGATATAATGAGAAATTCGTGTCGTTCCTATGGTAATGAAAAAACGCCGGTTCTGGTGTTATCTTATTTATTAGCTCCCCGGTTTTTTTTTTAAAATTATACGTTTATTATCGTTGCTAATTTTCTAATCATTTGATTAAGATAAAATAAATTTAATAAACCCAGTCGGGAATATAACCCGAATCTTTTTATTTATTTGAAACATGTTTATGATATCTAGATTTTATAGGAAAAAGCGTAGCGCATGCATGTATCAAGTGGAATGCTAGACTGCTAGCGGTATTTACGTAATGGGGTTTCTTTTTTTTCTTTTTTTTTTCTCTATTATTTTGATTATTAATTATTATTATTATTATTACAATTACATGCATTATACTTATTAGAAAGATTTATGTTTTTTAATTATTGGGTTAATCTTATATTTGATTTCTATACTGTTAATATGTTTTTAATATTGTCCTTCTACTCTCTGTTCAGTTAGTTTCTCTCCTTAAGAAAAAGTTTTTAATATGGTTTTTTAATTCAATTTAGTGCTAATTTTGGACAATGTGTAAAAGACGAGGACAATATTAAGAGATTCTCTTAATTAGAGGGATCGATCAAGTAACAAAAAAAGAGTGAGTGGGCATGTTAGGAAAACGTGAAGAGTACAAGTAATTAGAGGGGACAATTAAGTAAATAAAAGAGTGGAGTGGGCATATTAGGAAAATGTGAAGAGTACAAGGAGTAAAATGTATGATTGATTCTTATTACTATTATCCAAGAGCTGCAGCAGACATTTCCTGGTCTTAACTGATTAAATATGAAAAATAGAAGACAAATGCATTTTGTTGTCTGTCTAAATAGGTTCCGTTGTTCTTAAAAATAAAAACTTTCAAAAAGGGGACCTTCATTTTTGATCTACTTGATGGTGATCTCGCTTTTTTTCCTTTTCTTTTTTCAATTGGGTTTGTGGGTATTGAAGAGAAATTGCTAAATTTGAAACCATTTTTTGATTGTGGGGAGGGGGGGGGGGGATTTGGGGGCTGGTTTGATGAAAAATGGGTTTTGGTGTTTAGGGTTTTTGAAGAGGAAAGGAGAGGATGGGATTAGGTAGTGAAGAAGGTAAAGTGAAGTCTTCTTGGGATGTGTGCAAATCAAAGGAGAGGAAGAAGAAGAAGAAAGATGGTACAGAGGCAGGGTGTTGGGTCAAGTTGAGGTTTATAGGAAGCTGCATTTCTTCAAGATCCAAAGTTGATAGCTCTGTTAGTGGGACTAGTACCCATTTTGGTAATTCCTATTTCTCTCTCTTTTTTTTTGGGTTTGACCAATGTGGATTAATTGTTTTTGTTCTTTTAGCTTGTCAGTTTGGATTGGCTTAATTTTCTTCCTGGTATGGTTTTTCAAGCAAGAATGGTTTTGAAACAGAATGTTTAGTCTGTATATTGTATATGTAGCTAAGAATAGTGACCCCAGAAGGAGCTAACAGCAGCTTTTTTAACTTTTGGAACCAATGACTAGCTGCATGAATATCAAGCCTGACTTGGCTGTGAGGTCCATGGACAGGGTGAAAGTTTTTATATGAAAAGTTGGATTCCTTAGATTTTCCAAAGCTGCTTCAGGTCATGCTAGACACAAGTTGTTTTAGTTCCGGCAGTGTGTTGCGAGTATGCAGAATTACTATTTGAAGAGTCATGCACAACAGTTTTTTTGTTTATTGTAACTTCTCGAGCTTGGGGAAACTGGTATTTTTAAGTTCAAGTAGAAAATAAAGGAACGAAATTTTTACTTATTTGTACTTCAGGCATTTATTTACTCGATTGAGTTTGATGTTTTTGGTTAGATTTGGTTCTTTCATTTCTCTTTACCTTGTTGTTCTCGGTCAGAACTTTGCTCACCAAAATAAATGTTTGTTATCTTTATTTCCTTGTTAATTGTTTCATTATAACAATTATGTTCCTCGTTTCCAAAGCCAGTCTTGACTAAGTCTTAACCTTTTAATATACAAATATTTCTGATTAAAGTATATAGAACTTGCGTTTCTATTTTCTTCAAAGAAGTAAATTTCTTCTTATTTGTTTTTGAAAACATAACCTTAATTCGATTAAGCATCATCCCAAATTTGTGGTCAAAAGATGTCTATAGTTCATTGCTTTAGCAGAAAGTGGGACCAGCTGTTTCGACAGTGTATTTGAAACAAACTCTTCAAATGATTGCAGCCATGTCCTGAATTTCAGAAAAATGGCTTTGAGCTCAGAATAATAGTAAGTATGCTAGTGGTGGTTGAATGATTTATGAGTTGGCATTTGTGTAATGGAAACATTCTATTGGTCATAATGGCGGTAAAGATTGGGTTGGTGAGGGATCCAGCTGCCCTATGGATTTAATGAAAATCTTACCAGGTGACGGATGCTTTATTTCAAAAGCATTTTTGAGAGGGGCTGTGTGAGGTTGGAAGAATTACTATTATGTTCAGTTTAAATAGCCGAGTGAGGGAAACAATGATTTTCATATGTGGAGTTCAAGTCGAAAGAAACCATAATTATCTTTACATGCATATATGGTATTACTGTGTGCTTTCTTTTGTTCCATTTACATTGAATATACATCTAAATGCTACATTGTAGTTTATTTTTCATTTTTTTTTTCTCTTGTACCGTTTTAATTATGATCTGGGTTGGGTGTTCCCATATCTTTGTCAAACTTGAACACACTGGCATCCAGTTTAGCGTTCCACTGAAAAGCTCTCAGGTGTACTTGTATCTGGAAGGACTTTTGTAGTGTATAGTGCTATACTTGGCTATTCCAATGTTATGATTACCATCCCTCTAGATTTCATTTTGCAGTAGTCTGTATGCTAATAGGGTAAGTCTGTGAATCAACAGAAAGTAAATCCACGAATGATACAAGCATAGACCAACCAGCTGCTCTTGTTGTTTCAACCTCAACCACAAGTAATACAGAAAGTAACTCATCCACTTCCAAACTTGAAGAGGAGCTTAAAGTTGCTTCCCGACTAAGGAAGTTCACATTTAATGATCTCAAGTTTGCGACAAGAAATTTTAGACCTGAGAGTCTTCTTGGTGAAGGTGGCTTTGGTTGTGTTTTCAAGGGATGGATTGAAGAAAATGGAACTGCTCCAGTGAAACCTGGTACTGGCCTCACTGTTGCTGTTAAAACCCTTAATCATGATGGGCTCCAAGGTCATAAAGAGTGGCTGGTATGGGACATTTCTAATCTATTTACTTCACATATGAAATATTCACTATTATATTTTTGTCTTTTATCATTTTCAATAACTTTGTTTTCCAACCATTCAAATATCTTGCTCCTAGGTTTGCTTTTAATTGTTGAATCTGTGTGGCAGGCTGAAGTGAATTTCCTTGGCGATCTTGTTCATCCTAACCTGGTTAAACTGATTGGCTACTGCATTGAAGATGATCAAAGGCTGCTAGTGTACGAGTTCATGCCTCGAGGAAGCTTGGAGAACCACCTGTTTCGAAGTATGCAACTACATTTTGCCTTTCTAGTTGCGCCCCCCACCCCCCCCCCTCCCTTATCTTCCTTAAAAGTTTTTATGGTTTGTAGTATGAAAGAAATTTAGAATGTGCAGTGAAAAGTTGTTCCCTCTACCCTTTTTCTCCACAGCAATGGATACATGTCTATTTATCTGAGGATGAATGTATTCTAATTACTCTGTAGAGACTGTTTTTTAATGTTGGATGAAGTTCTTGGCAAAGTGATTCACATCCATGCTAGATTTAGCTAAATAACAAACACCACATGAAAATAACTTGATGGGAAGAATAACTTGATCATGGGTGGTGAAACTCAGGATGAGGTGTGAAATTTTTGAATTCTGTCACGTTTAACTCAGGCCATAAAGTTATGAAAATTCTAGCAAATCATCGCATCTGCATCAGGTTTTGCAGGCTATTTTTTGCACTTCCAAGTTAACAATCGATTTCGGAAAGTAACGCAATGAAACAACTGAATTTTAAACAATAGAGCTGTTCTATTACCCTGTCATATTTATGATGTTGACACGCAGAAACTTTGTCTTACATCGTATTAACGCTGTCAAGTTTTGCCTTGTGTTTGCACAATTTGCATATTAAACATCATACATCTTTTATGTTTCTTTCTAATGGCTATTTCATATGCAGGGTCCCTGCCTCTTCCATGGTCCATAAGAATGAAAATTGCTTTAGGTGCTGCCAAAGGTCTTGCCTTTCTTCATGAAGAAACTGAAAGGCCGGTGATTTATCGTGATTTTAAGACCTCCAATATCTTATTAGATGCGGTACACAATTAAATTCTAGCAATTTTTTCTCCTTTTCTTCTTTGTATTTTACTATGGTGCATCCTACTAATAATATTCTATGTCAGGATTATAATGCCAAGCTTTCTGATTTTGGACTTGCCAAAGATGGTCCTGAGGGAGATAAGACCCATGTATCAACCCGTGTGATGGGAACTTATGGTTATGCGGCCCCAGAGTATGTAATGACTGGTAAGCATGATTTTCTCTTCATCCCTTACATTTCTCAACTTAATTTGATTTCCTGAAAACTTAGATATGTGTGTTTAGCTTTTTTTATAGCTGTAATTGCTTGTGTTATGTGCACAGTCCAGTACGCACTGGGATAAGCTTAAAAGCTTTTCTGTATGAATTAGTAGGATTAGCTTTTGTATCTGTTATCTGCATGTACCAACGTGTTTACATATTTCAGTGCCACAGTTAAACTAAACTCCATGCGAGGGCAACAAATTTGGCTAGGGAGGATTTGGGTTAAGGGAAGGGGAAGGTGGGGTTAGAACCACAACCTTTGTTTGGTTCTCATTTCAGTAGAGGGAAGGGAAGGATTAGAAGGGTCCATACCCCTCATATAGTAAGAACTATCAAACCTCAATTTGGGGAGTTGAAAGCAATAAAATATTTAACTCAGTTTCTCTATTCTTAAATAACAAAAAACCCTTAATTTAAAATTAGAAAAGAACTCCATCCCCCTCGTTAAAAATTTCTTTTTTTTTAGTTATCTCACCTATATTAAGTCCTACATTGCCTCCCCTTCCCCTCTCTTCAATTGACACATCCGAACAGGATAAGGGGTCAATCCTACCATTCCATCTTTTCTGTACCTTTAACAATCTTTATGCCCTTTACCCTTTTCCATTCCAGCACACTGGGCATCCAATATTGATTGTAACTAAAAATTAGAATGTTCAAGGACAATTTGTTTTTCTTTGGCCCAATGGCTGGCTTACACTAATAGGTAGCCCTTCCAATAAGACTGAGCAGTAGAATTAGATTCCAAGTCTCTCGATACAATGGTCAGCGACTTTAACAACTAAACTAAGAAGCTTCTTGTGTTCAAGGACTAGAAATTGGTTGATGCTTCTGCATCCTATTGATCTTGCACCATATTGTGTATGTGAAGATTTATGGATGGTGACTTAATTCTTCATATTGGGTAATTTTTTGGTTCTAGATAATAGATAAAATTGCCAAACAATATTCGATTTGCATGTCTCTGTAGTAGGTATTCATTGTATGCAGTCCAATACTATGATGTAACTCCAGGTAGTCAGTCCTGTTCATATTAGGGAGGAAAGATACACAGCATTCTGTTGGTCAATATGATCATTTCATCAACTAGCTACCTTTCACTCCTAATGACATGAGCTTGGAGTTAGAGTCCCTTTCTTTTATCCTGTCTTTTCTTTGAATCTTTGAATACCTGCCTTTTACAATTCCCAGATGCAAGCAAACTTATCTTGTAAAACATGTACTCTTTTTCAAACCTTTTAAAGCTAAACAGGCTATAACACTTCTGTCAGGACATCTTACTTCAAGGAGTGACGTCTACAGTTTTGGTGTGGTCTTGCTTGAAATGATAACTGGCAGAAGATCAATGGATAAGAACCGACCTAATGGAGAACATAACCTTGTTGAGTGGGCGAGACCACATCTAGGGGAGAGAAGAAGATTCTACCGGTTGATAGACCCTCGGCTTGAAGGTCACTTTTCAATAAAAGGTGCCCAGAAAGCTGCACAGCTAGCTGCTCATTGCCTTAGTAGGGATCCTAAAGCCAGGCCTCTAATGAGTGAAGTGGTCAACGCATTGAAGCCTCTGCCCAACCTCAAGGACATGGCAAGCACATCATATTATTTCCAGACCATGCAAGCTGAACGGGTTGGATCCAGCCCAAATGCGAGAAATGGTGTCCGCTCACAGGCTGGATTGTTATCTAGGAACGGGCACCAACAAAGGAGTCTTTCAATACCACATGGTTCCCATGCTTCCCCTTATCACTATCAATACCCCCATAAATCGCCAAAACCCAATGGTAAACCATAGTAGCACAGGATCATTGAAGTATGTGCTTCTTTTAGCCACCTCTTTTCATTCATTTCTTTTTTCACCTTTGTTCTCAGTATAGATGTATTTTCTGTGAAAGCAATTGTTCTTGGACAACTTTGAAGGCAATGGAGGAACATGCCTCTATGTGTTGTATTTAGAATGATGACCTTCCCACAGGGGGTAATGTTAAGGACAGGTGAAGCTCATGGCAAAAAATCTGTCAGTCATGTTTCACTGCAGTCAGGAAAATGTTTAAAGATTATTAGCTCCTATGCCCGATTGGAAAAATTTTCCGTTATAGTTCCTATCTGTTGACAATTTAAATCGTGGCCACATAGTAAAAAAAATGATGAGAAATATGCAGGTAAGAGTTTATGGTTTTGTTTGTTTAGATAACCTTCAAGGCGCTTCTTCCAGTATACGAGCAGTATAATGGCCAAGACTCCAATATGAAACTGTTGCTATGGGCAGAATGGGTGATAACTAGTCTGGGGTGGGCAGGCAGCGCTGCTAGGGAGCGAAACCCCCCAACGCAGCATGCGAATGACTTTGCACAGACTCCAAGGAGTCGAGGCGTGAGGATTGAGATGAATTGGAAGGACGTGTGATTCCCATTGAAGGTATGCCAACGGAACCTAGTCTTTCCTGTTACCAGGTCATCCTACCTTAGGGCTTGACAGCCTTCTGATGTTTGATGTTTCTGCTCGTAATAATTCAATGTTATTCAGCCATTCAGACTGGAATAAATTGCCTCTTTCAATAAATAAATAAAAAAAAACCGCGAACAAGTGGTTGAAAGATCATAGCATATCAGACCTACCATCCATTTTAATAAGCATTTGCGTAAATAAGGTTTATTTATGTATGTACAACACATGTAATTATGTTAGGGTCTCAGCCTGGAAGACCGCTTCTTGACATCTAGCTAAATGTGCAGAAATGATTCTCGATCCATTCCAAAATGATGTATTTCATGCAAATGCTAATTCATCACCTTGTCAGTTGTTCTTTGGATGTGCTCTCAAAGATCTTATCGGCATTTTCAACCTCAAATCCATCTCGCCCGTGAAACTCCTTGAGCAGTTGAAGATGGTGATACAAGTTATTACGGAGTTGAAGATGGTGATACAAGTTATTACCTCGTAATTGAGCACAAAAAACTCATTTCATTTTTTACACTGGCAGACTTATGAAGATCATAAGCTTCAATATGGCAGTGATCTTAATAGCAGTGGCCAACCACATTTGAGAATCAACAGTAAAAGTCATTTCAAGCAGAACATAAGGGAGTTTTTTACCTCTTCCTTGAGTAGATTTTTATATTGAGGCAACACAAGGTGTTCGGCAACCTCAAAGAAATCATTCAATTGTTATCAACCCTCTCAGAGAAAGAGAAAGACAGAAGGGTATTTGAGAGTATGGTAGCGGTTGCTTTTCAAAGTGATTTTTATTCCAAAACACATTAAAATAATGTTTTTTTTTTTAAATTATTTTTGACATCAGCATATCAAAATGATATGAAAATATATTAATTTAAAACAAAAAAAATAAAAATTTTCAAAAATTTTCAAAAGTACTTTCCAACCGCAGTGCCAAACATTGCCGTAACAATAACTAAAACAACAAATTATACTTGATCCATGAAAATAAAAAACTATAGATGAAGTCACTCCACAATTTTTGATAAAGGTCATTATTTATGGTCCAACACGGGTGAAAAAAAAATTCAACTAGCGTTCGCTGTCGAAATTGTGTTGTCTATAGCGAACCAGCGTTCGCTGTCGAAATTGTGTTTTTTGCAGCGAATCAGTGTTCGCTGCTGAATTGTGCTGTCAGTAGCGAATGAGTTTTCACTACCGAATTGTGTTGTCAGCAATGAATTAGTGTTCGCTGCCAAATTGTGTTGTCTGCAACGAATTAATTTTCGCTGTCGAATTGTGTTGTCTGCAACGAATCAGTTGCACTATCGAATTGTGTTGTCTCAAGCGGAACAGTTTTTGCTGCCAAATTGTGGTGTCCCAGTGAATCAGTTCGCTTATGATTTTGTGTTTTAGCGAATCAGTTCGATGATGAGTTTATGTTGTAACGAACCAGTTTGTTGACGAGTTGTGTTGCAGCGAATCAGTTCACTGATGAATCTGTGTTTTGACAAATCAATTTCGTTGACGAGTCTGTGTCATCAGTTTTGCTAACGAATTTGTATTCCAGCAAATCAGTTCACTGATGAGTTTGCATTGCAGCAAATCAATTCGCTGACAAGTCTGTGTTTCATCAAATCAGTTTTGTGGACGAGTCCATGTCGCCAATTTTCGTTGACAAACGGTATGTCACCAACGAGTCAGTTTTGCTGACGAATTGCATGTCACAAGAGAATCAGTTTCGCTGTTGAATTTTGTATCACTAGTGAAGCAGTTTTGCTGCCGATTTTTTGCGGCAGACTCCCATGTCAGAAATGATGTAAATGCTTATAACGATCTCATTGTATGATTGTGTAATATGTGGAACACTTGAATGTGAGCATGTGTATTTTTGAAAAATATATGGTAACGAGTTATGTGATTATCAAATACAAATATGCTGATTGTGATCATTTTTTTTTATCAAATGTATGAAATTTTATAGATCAAAACAAAATTAAGTTAGAAACCACCAAATAAGAATATAGAAGCATGTATATATAAAAGCCAGGGGAACAAGCTATCTTAAACAAATAACAGTACATTACAAACTAAAACATAGCCTAACTAACCGCTACATAAGCAGCGCTGCAGAAAGCAGCAAATTACCCCAAAAAATACCAACAAGAACCCAATGCCTAGACATATAGGCAACCCGCAGCACCAACCATCAGCAGGGGACAAGCTGAATGACCCAAAACAAGACTACATAAAACGCATCAAGGACCACAGCACCGTGATGGCCATAGATCGAACAAAGTGCAGCCATAATGGAAACAACTCTGTAGCACAGGCCACAACTGGACGCATGCCAGCAGACAACAGCAAGGCTCCTCCTCTGAGAAGCAATCATCCGTGAGGAAAGCCAACCTGCAATACAGCAGAAAACAGCAACAACCAGCAGCAGGAAACCAGCCCGCCAAGCTGGACGCAACAAACCAACTGATTGTACAGAGCAACCAGAGGAACCAGCAGCCCACTTCAAGAGATTGAGCCGACCAAACAGCTTCAAGAAGCACAACACATCAGGCTGCATATAGCAGCATCAACAGCCACTCCAGCAGCAAGGAGAGGGAGTAGCAAACCCAGCAGCAACTACAGAAAGGGCAGCAAATGAACCTGCATATAGCAGCAAAACAGCACCTCATGAAATCAGCTATTCGATGGATTGGTGACTGGCTCCTCTTCATAACCCAGGTACTTCTCAGCACCCAGACCCTGTTGTCGGGAAATCGAGAAATCTTTTCTCTAGTCTTAGAAGTGGTAGGAAATTCGCTACCCCTTCTATTCTGTAAAGTTTATTCTGCTGGATTTTCAGAGGGCGTAATAGCCCTCTGAACCATCATGAGGTGACTCACCTCATGAAATCAGCTATTCGATGGATTGGTGACTGTCTCCTCGGTTGCCGATTGCTTGTGGATGGCCCTTTTTGGGTTTGTTTGGCAGAGTTCTCCTGCTGGGTTGGCCAGTTCTGTACGCTTTCCTTGCGGGGTTTCTCTGGTTGTGTCATGGTTGTTGCTGCAGATTCCAACTGCTTTGTTTGGTCTACTGCTATAGTGTGCTTTGTTGGTTTGCTAAAGTTGATTTGCAGCTGTTATGTGCTGTGATATTGTTTAGCTTCTGGAGGGAAGTCTGGTCAGTTGGCTTCTTGCGTCCAGCTTGTTGGTCCCTCTGTTCTTGGATACTTTTCCGGCAGGCCTGCTGGGACGTGTCTGCTGTGGATGTGTCCCTAGCTTTGCCTGACTGCTTTGCTGTGTGTCCTACGGGTTTTTGTTGTTGACTGCTGTTTGAAGTCCTGTTCTTGCTACCCGAGGCTGCTAATGCTTTGGGTGGTTTGCCTAGCTGCTTGAAGCTAGTTGTTGGAGCTGGACTTCGTTCCAGCCCTATGGTGCTGCCACTATTGTTGGTTGGGTTTGTTGGTTCAGGCTGTTGCTGAGTATTGTATGACCCGGTTTTTGCTGGTTTGTTGCTACTTCGGCTGCTTGTTGCTGCGCTCTACCCACCAGGTGGTTTCTGTAGCTTGTATTTTCATTTTGAGTTTGCTGCGTTTTGAAGGTGCAAATAGATGGTGTCCCGTTGATGGATGTGCATCCTAGTCAGCGGTGGTTACTGCTACATGCAGTATACTTCTGGGTTTGTTTCAGTGGAATACTCCTAGTATGCTAGAGTAGCTGTGTGGTTTCCTCTCTAGCTAGTGTTGCTGCTTTTTGTAGGTTGGTTTGCTATGCTCTTTGAAGCCGGAAGCTGGCACTTCTGCTGGCTTTTGCTGGTCTGTTATGTGATCATTGATGTGTTGGGTGGTGCGACTGGGATCGGATCATCGACCGAGCAAGGACACCCCACTGAAGGAATAGGTAGGTGATTTCCACCCCCCTTCTAGCGTAACGTTAGCTTCTAAAGTGAATTTATTACGAAGGATCTATTGTTGTGCTTTATGGAATGCTAAACTGTCACAAATGGTTGTATGAGTATTACAAAGGATCTACCGTTGTATTATACTGAATGTTAATTGTCACGAATGGTTGTATGAGTATTACGAAGGATCTATCGTTGTATTATGTTGAAAGTTATTTGTCACGAATGTTTATATAAGTATTGCGAAGGATCTATTATTGTACTATACATAGTGATAAATTGTTATGAATTTTTATGAGTATTATGAGGGATCTATTGTTGTATTGTATTGTATTGAACATTAACTATCATGAATGGTTGGATGAGTAATACAAAGGGTGTACTGTTGTGTTATACTGAATGCTAAACTATCATGAATGGTTGTATGAGTATTACAAAGGATCTACCGTTGTATTATACTGAATGTTAATTGTCACAAATGATTGTATGAATATTACGAAGGATCTATCATTGTATTATACTGAATGTTAATTGTATGAATATTACGAAGGATCTATCATTGTATTATACTGAATGTTAATTGTCACGAATGGTTGTATGAGTATTACGAAGGATCTACCGTTGTATTATACTGAAGGTTAATTGTCATGAATGGTTGTATGAGTATTTCAAAAGATCTACCGTTGCATTATACTGAATGTTAATTGTTATGAATGGTTGTATGAGTAATATGAAGAATCTATCGTTATATTATGTTGAAGGTTATTTGTCGCGAATGTTTATATGAGTATTAAGAAGGATCTATTATTGTGTTATACATAATGCTAAATTGTTATGAATTTTTGTATGAGTATTACAAGGGATCTATTGTTGTATCGTATTGAACATTAACTATCATGAATGGTTGGATGAGTAATACGAAGAGTTTACTGTTGTGTTATACTGAATGTTAAACTGTTATAGAATGTTTGTTTGTGTATAAGAAATGATTTATTATCGTGTTTATTGAACATTAAACTATTACGGAACATTCGTACGAGTATTACGAAAGGTCTACTATTATGTTATAGTGAATGTCAAATTGTTATGAATCGTTTGAATAAGCATTTCAAAGGATATATTATCATGTTATAGTGATTTCATAAACCGCCTCTGGGATGTTTGATTGGTTAATGATTAACTGCGGCTAATGGCATCCTAAGTGGATGACCGAGATGAATAAATAATTAGCTTCAGCTAATGGCATCCTAAGTGGATGACCGAGAATGATAAATGATTAGTTTCGACTAATGGCATCCTAAGTGGATGACCAGGATGGACAAATAATTAGCTTTGGCTAATGACAACCTTAGTGGATGACCATGATGATAAATGATTAGCTTCGGCTAATGGCATCCTAGGATGGATAAATGATTAGCTTCAGCTAAAGGCTTCATAAGTGGATGACCGGGATGGGTAAACGATTAGCTTCGGCTAATGGCATCCTAAGGGGATGACCGGGATGTTAGTTTCAAGAATTGACGCGTTCATGTGTACTATGTTTTGTATATACCATGTATATGAAATAACTATGATTGTTATGCTTTAAACAAAGAATAACGTTAGTTTGGTTAATAGTATTCGAGATGGATGACCGGGTTTGAGTATTGTAATTAGCTTCGGTAATTGACGAATTATTAAGGGTGATATTTACATAAGAAAGGAAAAATGAAAGAATTATGCTCTTTTGGTCTATGAATGAAATGTAACATTAATATTGCTTTATTATGTTTTCTTAAATTGCTTATAATGCTTGAAATTACCTTATGCTGTAATAGGGACATCATACCAACATGGTGCGTAAGGAAATCTGTTTTGCAGCTCACACATTTTGAAAAGAATATATATTCGCATGTTACGGGTGATTTAAGTTCTGTATGAACAGACATATTAATCGCTTAATTAGTCGTCCGACCCCTTATGTAAAGACTTGTAATGAAAAATTGAAATGGGACACAAATGTGTATGTGCAAACATGTAGATATGACATGTATGAATGAATATATGCATGTGATATTCTTCTTATGAGGATGTTATATTGTGAAATTACATGAGGCTAGGATATTGAAAGTACTAGTTGTGTAACTTGCTATTCGACACTTTTGTATGAACTCGTGATGATAATGAGACTAGAATAAGAATGTGAATTTATGACTATGTCAATATGATGTAATGTAAACCTATGAGTATGAAAATATAATATTGTGGGCATGTGTATTGAGAATCCGTTTTATAGGAATGTTGATTTACATTATCCTATGTGAATTGTGCCTTGTTAATGAATGAAATGCAATTATAAATCTGCAGAATGATATGGTGAAAAACATCTAGAACCTGATGATTTATATAAAAACAAATCTCCATCGATTTTGGCCTTGAAAAGGCCAGGTCTTACAATATATATGTGTGGAAATAATCTTTGATGATGCCTAGAGATAAAAATATACTAAGTAATGGTCTCGTTATGTATCAAGAGGTGCAAACAGAATTGGATCTTCGACTAGGTGAGGACATACTACGAGGGGAACATGTAGGTGATTTCCACCTTCATCTCGTTCTATTAAACTCTCAAAGTACTCTTGTATAGTATTGCTATCCGAATTCAGTTGTTTAATTTATTCATGAATTGTAAAGAATATTGAGATTAGCTTTGGCTAATGATATCCATGCTGGATAGCCAAGAATGAATGATAAGATTAGCTTTGGCTAATGGTATCCATATTGGATAACCGAGAATGAATGATGAGATTAGCGTTGACTAATAGTATCCATATTGGATAACCAGGAATAAATGATGAGATTAGCTTTGGCTAATGGCATTTATGTTGGATAGTCGAGAATAAATACTGAAGATTAGCTTTGGCTAATGGTGTCCATGTTGGATAACCAGGAATGAATGATAAGATTAGCTTTAGCTAATGGTATCCATGTTGGATAAACGAGAATGAATGATGAGATTAGCGTTCGTTAATAATATCCATATTGGATAATCAGGAATATATGATGAGATTAGCTTTGGCTAATGACATCCATGTTGGATAGTCGAGAATAAATACTGAAGATTAGTTTTGGCTAATGATGTCCATGTTGCATAGTTGAGGATGAATGATGAGATTAGCCTTGGCTAATGACATCCATGTTGGATAACCGAGAATAAGCACTAAAGATTAGCTTTGGTTAATAATATCCATGTTGGATAGCCGAGAGTAAATGATGAAGTTAACTCCGGTTAATGGGATCCATACTAAGATAATTGATAACGAGTGTTGTGAACCATCTCATTTGAAAGTATTTATTGAAATGTTGAAGTAAAGAGTATAATGTGTCATTTATAATCATAATTAATGTTTAAAGGACCATATACAAAATTGATCATAGTTAGGAATGAATATTTATGAATGAAATAATTCTATATGTACAAGGATTCTTAGACCATAATACATGTCATCGGTTGTTATTGAACATAGCTTGAATAAAATAATGCGGCATAAGGTTATACAAAGATGTGAAGTAAAATATTACGGATAAACTCAGTAGGAAGTTATTAATGAGAACCTACTTTAATATATATTAATCCAATCACGATTATATGTCCATTGTTCAATTATATTATAAGAAATTTGTATGCACTTACATCAAGTTTGATTTGTAATAGGAACTCTCATGACCATGACATTTTAGCAATCTCGTAATAATTACCTTGTAATAATCTATCTAGTAGTACAAATAGACAACTTGCATTTTGTAAAACTTTATGATGTTGATATTCAAATTTATGACATGTAAATTATGGTGTGTTTACTTCATGTTAAGAACATAATGAACATGTATCTTTCTTTTGTAGTACTATCATATATATATATATATATATATATATATATATATATATATAGAGAGAGAGAGAGAGAGAGAGAGAGAGAGAGAGAGAGAGCTTACATAGATTCTTAAAGATGCTTGGTTATTGAAATGATAGATGGTATCTTGCAATGCATAGTTCTATAAGTTTAAGAATAGAATTCAAGAATCGTTTCGTTATACCTTATATAAAGGACTATGACAAAAAAATACCCTCATTTCCTACTTATTACGAATAAGTATTATATCAAAATCAATTAAATTTTATGGGTTATTACAGTTGGTATCAAAGCTCCTGGTTTTGGTCCTGGAGAAACTGAAATGAATACTTATAAGCATTGTTTGTTTTAGTATGGTATGCACTCGACAAAGAACGCATAATGAACCACCCTCTATGCAGATGAGGAGTAAAGGCAAGGATGTTGATAACTGGCAAGAGGAAGGTCTTCTAGATGATACTGCTTTATATGTGCCCGTAATATCATCTTAGTCTAGACAAGGAGAAGCGGGAATTTAGAAAGAACAGGCCCTGAAATGAACAGAGGGGATACGAGCGACAAGGTCGGACCTGCAAGGAAGAACAAAGATACCCCTCCGATGACTTCAACATGAGTATCCACACCTTATGCAGATCCAAGGTTTATAGTGCAAATAGTCAAGGCAATAACAAAAGGTATGACCAGTACTATACCTCATACAGTCTTAACAACACCGACCCCACTAGCAACCCTAGGGATTTATGCAACCACTGATAATGTGGTGCTCCTGGTACGACTGGTTAAAAGCATGAGAG
This sequence comes from Populus trichocarpa, assembly GCF_000002775.5. NCBI lineage: Eukaryota > Viridiplantae > Streptophyta > Magnoliopsida > Malpighiales > Salicaceae > Populus > Populus trichocarpa. Next base: position 6,085,657 of record NC_037294.2, on the reverse strand, counting down.
AAATGGGCTACAAACCCTATATGGGGGAGTAGTATGTTGAAATAGCTAGAAAATGGATCATGAAAGTGGAGAAGACTATGATTCAAATTAAAATTCCCGAAGACTTACAGGTAAATTGCGCCACACAGTTACTATTTGATCGAGCCATGACATGGTGGGAAACCATCCAGTTAAGACGTGCTACAGAAGCATTGACCTGGATTGACTTCAAATTCAAATTGAAAATCAATTCTAGTCCAAGTATTATCGCAAGGTGAAGGAACAAGAATTTCTGGCATTGAAACAAGGAGAGATGTCGGTGCTGGAGCATGAAAGGCGATTTCATGACCTCTCATTAATTGCCCCACATTATGTCCTAACCAAAGAGCATATGATAAAAAAATTGAAGGATGGTTTCCGCCAGGAGTTGAGGCAAGGATTCATTGCCTTACAATTCAAAATAGTGAGGGAGTTAATTGAAGCGTCACAAGCATTGTATAACAACTCCGATTTTCTACATCCTTTTTTGCGACTCATTGAAAATTTTCAGTGTAATTTTTATATTATTATTATTATTATTATTATTATTATTATTTCTGCCATAATTTCTACTGGGTCTCCCTTTAACCAGAGTGGTACCAAGTTATCGACAATCACAACATGTCTTTTTGGCACAACACACCAGTGTCATTCAATTATCATAAGTCTCATTGACTTCCATCAACTATTAAACATCCATAATAGAGAATAATCAAGACAATTAATATCATCAAGTTTTATAAAGACGTGCGATAGAATCTTTCCAAACATCTCGAGTTTAATAATAGAGATAAGGTCAAAGAATAAAGTTTTAATAATGTAGATAAAATTTTAAATTTTTACAATGACATATAATTTTACTCTTGATTTTGTGTAATTACAAGTGTATCCATTACATTGGAAGTATGTAAGTTTCTAATGAATGGGATTTTAAATTGATTAGTTTCCTGGTTTGGAAACTAATGGCGCCAACATGTTTGATGACTGGGATTTTAAAATTGATCAGCTTCTAGTTTGGCAACTAATGGCGTCAGTGTGCTCGATGATCGGGAATGTAAATAATTAGTCATCGTTTAAAGACTTGTAATATCAGTTGTTGTATGACTGAAAATCAATTAAATTATGGCACTTAGTGATAATAGTTTAGCCTATAATTAATAAATAATGCAATTTTGTGTGTGTGTGTGTGATGATCCATTATATAAGTTGTTTATATTTTGTGTAACATCAAGTGCATCTCAACCTCATATGGAGTTGTAGATGTCTGTCACTCATATTTTATTGAGTTTTCAAAATGATATCTTGGATATATTAGGATTTTATGTAATATTTAGAAGAACACTTTTAATATCCGTTTAACGAGGCATAAGGTGCCTACCAATATATGCTAGGTACTCATATCCAGTCTAATAATATCATGACTAACTTGGTAAATAACAATGCATGCAGAGTACTCATACCCCCTTCAACATTATCATAATTAACTAATCTATACCAATGTACGCAACATATTCATGTTTATTTAAACATTATCATAACTAATTGATCCATACCAATATTATCATAGCAATACAACAACAAATTCTAAAATTTATCAATAAGTTTACACAAATTGAAAATACAAGGTGTGAGGAACCTACCTATTTCCCTAACCGACCGAGTCCTTTCAACTACTGACGACCCTGCTCCAAGCATCTCTCCCGTTTGGGAATCAATAGATACAATTAGTAACCTTTTATAATATCACAATGTGCATTCTCATACTATTGAAATTTAATTCACATAAATTCATCCCCATGTATTAATTTTATTTTCCGATTATTTTCCTTCAACTACCTCATTACACTTCCTAGACCAGTTTTCATTCGAGAGCACTGTTTACCATTTTATTCGTAAGTAAAGTTATAGACTTTGATTTTAAGCATGACTTGACTTTTTGAAAGGTAAGACATGGGTCTGCAAATCTACTGAAGGATAGAAAGCCCAGTTTTGCCCTTAACACACCTGAAATTATCTATTATAGCACTCAACACAATCTATCCAATACAAGACAATTCAACCCTTCTTCCAGTTTCAATCCATATTTGGAGTTCTATAACTCCAAATTAAGCAAGATTAGTTTTGTTTGAAAGATAACATCCATACCTACAACCTTGGTGAGCAACCAATCTTAAATTTTATCATTTTGGTGCCTTAACCTCAACTGGAAGTTGGGTGACCGAACTGTTCAGTCCCAATACATGGATTAGACAACCAATATCTCACTTTTCCTACTATCATCTTGTTTTTACATTAATATCCTAAGGTTTATATATATCATCATCACTTATTCATGTTTCTACTACTAATTTAGCCTATACAAACTTCTCTAGAATCCATATTTGTCACAAGGTTCTTTTTATAGGTTGCTTGCCCCCACCTCTCATTCCCCCTATAATTTAATCCTCACTTTTCATTAAATCCTCCACTTAACACCTACACATGTACGTCATGTCTACACAATTTATCAACCTTATCTTCCTTACCAATAATATGGTCGAACATGCCTAAGGAAAGACACCAAGGATTTTATTCGATTTAAATCATAGTTAGCTTGCTTTTCATGGTTACACACAAATCAAGCCGCCACACTTTCCATTTATTTCATTCTTGCTAACTTAATTTAAACAAAAGTTTCAGCAAGGTTAAAGTTTCTCCTAACTCAATTAGAACTAATCAAATCCAAATGGTGAAGTTAACCATCATTATGTCATGTGACACATATCTGAATATCAGAGCATGTTAATGGATAGATCTCCCTAGATCGAAACAAAACCAAATTGACCTGAAAATTGATAGTATACTGTTAACCAATGAACAATTTCTCGTCGGAGTCTCTAATTCTGATCTCAACTGTTCAAAATGAAGAGCTCATCAATATGACCAACATATCCTTAATTGATTAGGATCCAACGGTGGATGAAGGAGAAAATCATCGGCGATTGTGACTAACCTGCATGGAGTTTTTTTTCTTGAAATGTTTCGAGGGCTATATCTCTCAATGAATTGAGCCTTAAGACCCCAACGCTCAGATGTTAGAGGGTGGTGAGGAACATAACATGTAAATCCCGAGAAAATCAAGGTTGAATTAAATTAAAGAAAATAAACTAAACTAAAAAGAAGTGGGGGAAAAAAAAATACACTTAAAGAAAATAGGGCCTAAATGCAAATAAGAATAATTATAGAGCATAAATACTACTCTTCTCACAAAAAACAAATCTGCACCTATCGTGAAGAAAGAAAAAAAGGAGTTTTTGTATCCATTTTTACAGATCAAGAGAGACACCAAAATTTCAAGAACCCATCTAAGATTAAGGGTTATAGGTAGAATAAACACTGGTGGGCAAGGGATTAACAAGAAAAATTAAACAAGAAGAGAAGAGGGGTGGGCCGGCTGTCATTAGAAAGAAAAGGAGGGATCAAAACCTTGATTCGTACCGGGTAAGGTATTCTAAACATGGTCTTATGAGTCGTTTTGAAGTCGATTATGAATTGATGCCTAGATGTTAAATTATAGATTTGAGTTCTATAACTCTAGATATAGTTAAAAACATGAGGAGAGGTCAGACAGTAACAATTTAAAAAACAAGACAATAACAATCCAAATGTTTGTTGATGAGCAATTTTGACTGTCTTAGAGGCAGAACTGGGTTCTCCTTCCTTCAGATAACTTGTAGCCTCATGTCTTAGCTTTCCAACGAGACTAATCTCACTTAAATCAGAGTTCTATAACTCTAGATATAGCTAAAACTCTAAGGAGAGGTCAAACAGTAACATTTCAAAAACGAGACAGTAACAATTGGATAGTAACAATCTAAATGTTTGTTGATGAGCAATTTTGACTGTCTTAGAGGCAGAACTGGGTTCTCCTTCCTTCAGAGAACTTGTAGCTGCATGTCTTAGCTTTCCAATGAGACTAATCTCGCTTGAATCGGAGTTCTATAACTCCAGATATAGTTAAAAATCTAAGAAGAGGTCAGACAATAACAGTTCAAAAACGAGACAATAACAGTTGGATAATAACAGTCCAAATGTTTGTTGATGAGCAATTTTAACTGTCTTAGAGGCAGAACTGAGTTCTCCTTCCTTCAGAGAACTTGTAGCCTCATGTCTTAGCTTTTCAACGAGACCAATCTTGCTTGAAACAAAGTTTTATAACTCTAGATATAGTTAAAAATCTGAGGAGAGGTCAGACAGTAATAGTTCAATGTCTAGACAGTGACAGTTCGGGATTTAAACAGAAACAGTTTAAATATAAAGAAAGGAATGATAACTGTGGTTGGATAAAGAACGATAATATTAATGGGTGAAATGAGAAAAACGTAAAATATTAAGAAATGACTGAAAGAAAGATTTATTGGTTGTTGATATGGTTATTATAAAACATATCCTTGAGTGAGGAAAATTTATGAGATGAACCTGTGATTTGCAGGAGGGACCACATGTGTGGTGCAACAGCAGCAGCAGGGGAGTACGAGTAGAGTTTCTATTGCAGGTAGGTGAATCGCACCTAGACCTTCTAGTTAAATTCCATGATTTAATATATATTACCGATGTGAAATGTGAATTACTGAATGTATGTGTATTCAAGGGGAAAGGTTGTTGTGTGAATTGCCAAGTGATGAAATTATCACTAAGAAAGGAAATATGAGAAGTGTGATTTGAGGCGTAAACTAGCATACATTTAGTGTATGTTAAGATCTCAGGACTAGCATACATTTAGTGTATGTTAGGATCCTAGATAAGGGGATCAAGCATGTATTCACTAGAATACATTTAGTGTATGTTAGGATCCCGGGTAAAGGGATCACCATGTATTGGCTAGCATACATTTAGTGTATGTTAGGATCCCGGGTAAGGGGATCACCTTGCATCGACTCCTATGGGGTGATGATGATGATACCAGTGAAATTGGTATCGGTAATGTGTTAAACAAAAATAATCATGTTTGATCTTATAAAATCTAGAATGGAGGTTAATAGTGGAAGAGGGAACGATTATTAATAGTTAAATAAGGAAGAGATTCTAATGAAAACCAGAAGGGAAAAGTAAACAAAATATAAATGCATGTTACCCTGTTGAAATTGTTAGATATTCGTGTTGTTATATTTATGTGATATTCACCTTACAATAATATGTATTTTGTTTCAGGATCATTGCATGCACTCCAGGAGTAGATCCTAGCTTATGTTCCCTTCTTGTAATTTAGGTTCTAGGGAGTATACCCCTGTATTTTGTAAACATGAAAATGTTTGTATAACTTAATTTGTATAATTAAATGTATATCATAAATATTGTGGTTGATAGGTGTGAGAATATTTGTGGAATTGAATCCCAGGATGATTGGGTCGGGATTAAGTTATGAGATGCGAGTTATTAGAAGTGTAAACAGGTTACATGTCGATAACTTGGGACCTTCCGGTATAGGGGGGACTCTGTCGAAGTTATATATATACATTACTCTGTTTTTCGGTTGACATGAGATTGTTGTTTTTATCCTGGAATGGGGGATGTTACATAACATATCCTAAAACTAGCCCGATCCAATGATGAAATCCCGAGATATGGCCATTTGAGTTTCTACCCTCAAGGTATTCTCTCTCTCTCTCTCTCTCACTCTCTCTCTTATTTTCTTTCATTCGGCCATCATAGGTATTTTCTGCATAATTTTGCTACTTATATAGAAAATCTATCCATATTTACTAAAACACCTTTATGTCAAGTTCGGGCACCCTTTTCGTTTAACCAAATGCATTTTCTCGGTTCGCTTTTAAAATATCATGCGAAAAATCTCCCTCTAAAATTTATTTTCTAATAATTCAATACTATTCCATTTTATTTTAACTAACTCATCTCATTACCGATTCTAAATTATCAATATTTTTATTAACATCATAAAATTTGACCGTGGATTTATAATTTGCCACCATTTCTATTTTATTTCTCACTATTCAATGCATCATGGTGAAGTTTTCTGTTAGGGTTTTACAGAGTTTCCACCGAGTCATTTGCTTATTTAAATTATAATTTACCAAGGTTTCACACATTGGAAGTATGTATTGGGGAAAGCCATTAGGGCCAGTATGGAATTGGAAAGAGAAAGGATATTGACTTTTTTGCGAATAGGCCGCCGCTTCCGAAAAAGGGGAAGAGTGGACTGTTTAATTAGTTCAAGAAGAAAGGGGGGACATTAGTGGGTTCTCACCAACATCAAGTGGAAGAGTGATGGGGCGACAGACACACCCGAGGACTAACCCTTCTAGGGGATCTAGTGACTAGAAAAAATATTATCTACCCTCTTTGTGTACGTTGTGAACAGAGGGACAACCCAGTGATTGTTCAATCTCCTTGGGGTGATGTTTTGTATGTCGAGAAGAGGGTCATAGATGAAGAGCTTGTTAGTATCTAGGATAATGATGTCATTACTGTGGTGAAAAAGGACACTTCAAAAAAGAGTGCCCTCACAAGAACACTGGGCAAATATAGAATATGAAACAAGCAAGTTAGAGTCACAAGCAGTCCATCATAGTGAACATGTCAGTGAGATCCACACAATCATGGGCTAATTCCAGCCAAGGACGGTCAAGGATACATAATGACCAACTTAGGGGAGGGTCTTCCACATGACACATGATGACATCAGAGTAGCATCTAATGTAGTGGCATGTACACTACACATGAATAATTTAAAAATATACATGTTTTGTTTGATCCAGGTGTCACTCACTTATTTATAACTAGTAGAATTGTAGCCAATCTAGGGAAAGAAGCAAAAAGGGTAGAAAAAGAGGTTTAAAATAGGGACACCTTTAGTTGATGTGGTAGAAACCAATGGTATGTATGTGGGTGTGAAAATTGGCCTAGATGAATATGAGTTGGAAGTAGATTTGATACCCTTAGAATTAAACGATTTTGATGTAATCTTAGGCATGAATTGACTAAGTAAACACAAAGCTCAGATAGATTATTACACAAAAATTATAACCTTTCAAGGATTGGGGGTAGAAGAATGATCTTTAGGGGATAAAGGACTACTATCCTGACTAACCTAATTTCGGTTGTGATTGCCAGAAAGTTATTAAGGAAGGGATGCACAGGATACCATGTGTATGTGTTGAATTCCGACAATGATGAAATAAAAGCTAAGTGATATTTCGTGTAATGACCCTAAACAATTCAACAATTCATGACATACTATTTATTCATAACAAGTTGGAAATGAGGTACTTTTTTTTTTGTATTATCACATTCCATTGATGCTTTGCGTGATACCATTTATCATTTCAACAAGTAGACATCATTAATAGATGCAGTACGTCACACATACATATAATATACGATAGCATCACAAAAGAAGGTACATATTCATTGCATCCATAACATGAAGTGTTCATACACACCATAATCCATATTCACGACTTTGAAAGTTGTCATCATAAGTTCTTACAAAATTACCAATCAGCAGTTCATAGCCATTACATAGTTGTACAAAATGCATGTCATCTAATCATACTATTACATGATTTATTCCAAAATACATAGGACGAAGTTCTAAACGGCCATGGCTATGAGACATCCCTGTTAAAAATCAAATTCAATGTCAACATATCAACAATTCCTTATAATATAATTGAACAATGGACATGTAAACCCCGGGAAAAATAAAGGCTGCTTAAATTGCAAACTAACTGCATAGGAAATAAAAGTGAAGAAATTCAGGTATATGGTTAAATAAAAACAGGAATTCGAAAATTTTTGAATATAAATTTTCAGGCAAAATGATTCGAGACATTATAAATAAACTCGATAATGTCGAGGGTTGGATTTAATTGAAAAAAAAAATACACTTATAGGTAGAATAAACACTTAGGGGCAAGGAATTAACAAGAAAAATTTGAACAAAAGAGGGAGGGGAGTGCCGACTATTCATAGGAAAAAAGGGGAGTCGAAAATCTTCGATTGGTTGAAGATCGAAACCTTGATTCTTACCAGGTAAGATGTTCTAATCATGGTCCTATAAGTCGTTTCAAATTCGATTATGAATTGATGCCTTGATGTTGAATTAGAGATTAGGGTTCTTAGACTTGAATTGGGGAAAATGTAATAGATGTTAAATTAAGTTAATTCATATGTTGTATATGATTGGGGTTGCGAAACCATTATAATTTTCCCAGAAAATGTAGTTTGTGAATGGAAGGGGTGACGAATTTGGATAGACTCATCTCCTGACTTTCGATGAGATTTCGGGTAGGAGGATGAAGGAATTAGGAATAGGTTTCTTCATATAAATTGTAGTTTTGGATGTTGACTAACTAAGAAAATTAATCTTGCTAAATTGGTAGCTATAGAACTCCAGTTATGGGTCACCAACCGAGACTGGGTCATAACAAACCCTGTAGGGCAGTAAGACTGATTAATTGATTAGCAATTTTGACTATCTTGGGGGTAGAACTGGGTTCTCTTTCCTTCAGAGAACTTGTAGCCTCGTGTCTTAGCTTTCTAATGAGACCAATCTCACTTGAAACGGAGTTCTAGAACTCTAGATATAGTTAAAAATCTAAGGAGAGGTCGGATAGTAACAGCTGGACAATAACAATCCAATGTCTAGACAGTAACAGTTCAATGTCTAGACAGTAACGGTTGGACAATAACAGTTCAATGTCTAGATAGTAACAGTTGGATAGTAACAGTTCAAGATTTAAACAATAACAGTTCAAATATAAAGAAATGAATGATAACTATGGTTGGACAAAGAACAACAATATTAATGGGTGTAATGAGAAAAACATAAAATATAAAGAAATAATTGAAATAAAGACTTATTGTTGTTGATATGGTTATTATAAAACATATCCTTGAATGAGGAAAAATTATGAGATAAATATGTGATTCGCAGGAGGGACCATAAGCATGGTGCAACAGCAACAACAACAAGGGAGCACGAGTAGGTTTTCTAATGCAGGTAGGTGATCCACACCTATACTTTCTAGTTAAATTCCATAATTTAATATGTTATTGATGTGAAATGTGAATTACCGAATGTTGGATATTATATGAAAGGAGGAAAGTTGCGTAATGATGTCGATATTTTGGATAGTATTTTGAATGTATGTGTATTCGAGGTGAAAGGTTGTTGTGTGAATTTCTAAGTGATGAAATTACATAGACAACGAAAATATGAAAAGTGTGATATGGGGTGTGGACTAGCATATATTTAGTGTATGTTAGGTGACACGATCAAAAGATTGATGTCTTCTCCCAAGTGTAGGAGTGTAGAAGTAATAAATAATCCGGCAAGACGGAGGTTGAACCACAGGGAGGTTAACTATATAAATTACAAATAATATATATATAATAAAACAAAGAGTTTATGAGAATTTTATGGAATATTGATGTAAGGATTAAACAAGGATAAAACAATTGTCAAGGTTAGAGGATCAACTAATGGTATTTCAAATAAGTATATTATAAACTCCTTTTATTACTCAACTGGAAACCACACACAAAGGAGATTCTATTTGGATTATAAATTGTTAACATGATTACATTAGTTATCTTATTCGAATAATGCTAATACTTGTAAATGTTGTCAGGTATTCATGATGTTAATTTATGTTAACAACAAATCAAGTTCCTTTCATAACATGATTAGTACTTAAAAGTGCATTTTTATCAAGGTTTTATATCATCATTTTGCACTTAAAGCATCAATAACTCCTTAACTAAAGCATGTTTTATAATAACAAGTCTGATACTATAAGATACCTTTAATTTATGGTAAATGTTCATCTTAAATGCAGGCTTATCACATAAATCAAATGATTGATTGATGAGTTTAACTACTGAAATTGAGAAGACAAAGAGAGGGTTAAGCTTAGAAAAGAGATGCTGGTTCAGTCCAAACTGGAACACTGTTCAGTCATTGGGTCATATCTGAAGCTGTGGATCTTTGATTTCAATTTGGTTTATATGGCTAGAAGGCTAAGACATAGGCCTAAAACATTTATGAGAGTGAAAGACTTAATTCTGCTGTTTGGAAGTCCAAATCTTAGCAACACGGAGAAGTCAGAATTTGTCCTACAACCTAGACACTATTCATTGTTCAGCCCATATTTTGAGTTCTAAAAGTCCAAATGCACTGATTCTTTTTTTTGTTGGAAAGCTGAGACAATTTCCTAGAACTTTCATGAGGACAATCTGTTCAAATTCTGACGTTAGCAATGATGTTTTGTTTATACAAGAAGATAAGGATTGTCACCAAGTCAAGATGTGGCCACCCACTCAACAATTAGTCATCAAATCAATAGTTCCAAATTTTGGTCTATAAAAGGAGGCATTTGCCATGTATTTAGGCATCTTGGTTTTCAGATCAAGATCATGTTCTTGATCTCTCTTTATATTTTGCTTAAGTTTTGTTAATATTAATCTCTTGTTTATGCTTTTCATTTCATTTCCTTTACTTAGTTAACTTATATCTTATTTATGTCCTTATCTTGTTTATTTATGTTTCATTATGTTTAGCTAAGTTTATTATGTCAAGGTGAAAAGGTTACACTAATGGTGTAAGAATAAGTATAGTATAAACTCAACATGGACCTTAATGTTTGATACTAACATGTTTTATATTTGTTATCTTGTTAACTTTTAATACTTTGGTTGTTAAATGGTTAACCTAGATTTATGTTGTATAACCCTTGGTACAACAAATACTTGGCACTTTCATAGCCCAAACCGTATGGTATAACCGACACCTGTGCTATGAAAGGAACTTGATTTGTTGTTAACATAAGTTATAATCATGAATGCCTGACAACATTTACAAGTATTAACATTATTCAAATAAGATAACTAATGTAATCATGTTAACAATTTATAACCCGATTGGAACCTCCTTTGTGCGTGGTTTCCAGCTGAATAATAAGAGTTTATACTATACTTGTTTGAAATACCATTAGTGGATCCTCTAACCTTGACAATTGTTTTTATCATTGTTTAATCCTTATATCAATATCACATCTCAAAGCTCTCTTTATTACTACTACTACTACTACTACTACTACTACTACTACTATTGTTATTATTAATATTGTTGTTGTTGTTGTATTCTTGTTATTTATAATTTATATAGTTAACCTCCCTATGGTTCGACCCCGGTCTTGCCGGGTTATTTATTACTTCGACACTCCTGCACTTGGGAGAAGACATCAATCTTTTGGTCGTGTCAAGTTTTGGGCGCCGTTGTTGGGGAGGTAAATTCTTGTATAAATTATAATATTTATTTTATTTTCTCTTTTCACTTTTCTTGTATCTAACTTTGTTTCTTTTCTTTTGTTTCTTTTTCTTTTGTTTTCTTCTTCCTTTTATTCTCTTCCTACACGTGCATGAGAGTTTGGTCACGTACATTAAGTGGTAGACTTTGTAGGGTATCCTCATCATTTTCAGAAAATATAGCCAGGGAAGATAATTAGTCGCTTCATAATGAGAATAATGAGAATAATCGTGTGAGAACACTTAGAGACCACATGAATCCCACAAGAACAAGTGCACCCTCATGCATAGTTTTCCCCTTTGATGCATCTCATTTTAATTTTTAGCCAGACATTATTCAATTTTTACCTTCTTTTCATGGCTTAGATCTATAAAATCCATACTTGCATTTGAGAGAATTTGAGGAGGTCTGTAACACCTATAATGACTTAAATTGTAGCATGAACACCACTAGATTAAAGTTTTTTTCCATTTTCATGAAAAGATAAAGCTAAAACATGGCTACAAAATTTGAGACCAGGATCTATTCGTGCTTGGGATGAAATGCAACAACAATTTTTAAAGAAGTTTTTTCTGTCCCACAGAACAAACTCTTTCAAAAGAAAAATCATCACTTTCACTCAAAAACAAGGAGAAACATTTTACCAATGTTGGGATAAGTATTGAGACTTGCTTAATACTTGCCCTCATCATGGTTTTGAAACATGAAGATTGGTTTCATATTTTTATGAAGGGTTAACACCTAGAGATAGACAAATGGTTGAATTGATATGCAATGAAACTTTTGAAGATAAAGACCCTGATGAAAGCAATGCAGTACTTAGACTTGCTAGCTAAAAATGCTCAAAATTGTGACACTACAAGCACTTATGAGGCACCAAGTAAAACTCAACCTCATACATCTAGTGGAGGAACGTACAACCTTAGGAAAGATCATGACCTCCAAGCCAAGTTTGCATCTTTAGCTAAAAAAGTCGAGGTACTAGAATTGAAAACGAGTGGTCAATTAAAATATGTTCAAGACATTGTGTGTCAAATCTGTGAAACCAATGAACACTCAACCAATGACTGTCCAACTTTGCCTTCATTCAAGGAATGCCTCCATGAATAGGCCCATGCTTTAAACAGTTTCCAAAGGCCCAATCATAACCCATACTCGTAAACATACAACCCTGGTTGGAGAAATCACCTAAATTTCAGTTGGAAGAATAATGCACAAACTTCACAGCCACTATTTCAAGTACACCATAATTTCCAAAATTCTCATGGATATGCACCTCCTTATGCTCCCCCTCCTAGAAGAAATCTTGAGGAAACATTGCATGCATTCATTGAAAAGCAAGAGACAATCAACACTCCACTTGCTCAAAGCATGACAGATTTTAAAGATACTCTTGCAAAATTCACATATGCTCTTAGTTTTTAAGAGAAAGGTAAGTTTCCATCTCAACCACAACAAAATCCAAAGGGGCAATACAATGTAAATGCAAGTAGTTCCGGAAGCCAACACATGGATCAAGTCAAATCAGTCATCACTCTTCACAGTGGTAAGGTTATTGAAAAACCCTTTCTTGAACCTTGTGAAAAAGATGATGAGTGAATCTCTGAGGGTAAGGAAGGGGTTGAATCTGAACATTGCAAAGAAAAGACTGATTCCTCGCCAGCACTTCCATTTCCTCATGCCATGACCAAACAAAGAAAAGTCAATCACAACTCTAAAATCTTTGAAACTTTCAAGCAGGTAAGGATCAATATATCTTTGTTGGATGCTATTAAACATGTACCTTCTTATGCTAATTTTTTTAAAGATCAGTGCACTATGAAGAGAAAACTGAATGTGGAAAAGAAAGCCTTTTTAGCAGAACAAGTAAGTGTCATTCTTCAGAACAATAATGTTTTGAAATATAAAGACCCTGGTTGTCCTACAATTTCATGCTTTATTGGAGAACATAAAATTGAAAAAGCTTTACTTGATCTTAGAGCTAGTGTGAATTTACTTCCATATTCAGTTTTTCAAAGTCTCAATCTAGGTGAGTTAAAACCAACTTCTGTAACTCTCTTACTTGCTGATAGATCTGTAAAAGTGCCTAGAGGAATAGTTGAAGATGTGTTAGTAAAAGTCGATAAATTCATTTATCCTATGGATTTTATTGTCTCGGACACACAACCTGTTGAAGAATGTAATTCATTTCCTGTTATTTTAGGATGTTCGTTTCTTGGAACTTCTAATGCATTGATTAATTGTAGGAATGGACTGATAAAGCTATCTTTTGGAAACATGACATTGGAGATGAATATTTTCAACATTTGCAAGCAACCTGGAGATGATAATGATTTATAGGAAGTGGACTTTACTGAAAAATTAGTTCATGATCAATTTCAAACCACTTCCAGTGAAACTAAGATTGATGAATCTGACGATTTGCAAATGGTTTATTTTCCGGAAGAATCAAAGGTAAATAATTGGAGACCAAAAATTGAGGAATTGCCACCACAATCAATTGAATCCATACCTTCAAGTGTTCAACCACCAAAACCTGATTTGAAGCCGTTACCATTCAATCTCAAATACTCATTTTTGGGAGAAAATAAAACTTTTCCGGTAATAATCTCTTCCATACTTTATACACATCAAGAAGGTAAGTTATTACAAACTCTGAAAATGGACAAAAATGCATTAGGATGGACCATAGCTGACATAAAAGGAATTAGTTCTTTGATTTGCACACACAAGATTTATTTGGAGGAAAATGCTAAACCCTCTAGAGAAATGCAACGAAGGCTTAATCCTTAATATGAAAGAAGTAGTGAAAAATTAAGTCATTAAGCTTCTAGATAATAGAATCATTTATCCTATTTCTGACAACAAATGGGTAAGTCCTACCTAAGTTATACCCAAGAAGTCTAGAGTCACTGTGATAACAAATAAGAAAAATGAGTTAATTCCAACTAGGACTATTACTGGTTGGCGCATGTGCATTGACTATAGGAAACTTAATTTAATGACTAGAAAAAATCATTTCCCTTTACCTTTCATGGATCAAATCCTAGAAAGAATTGCAGGTCATGAATTTTATTGTTTCCTAGATGGCTATTCAGGCTACAACCAAATTAAAATTGCATTGGAAGATCAAGAGAAGACTACTTTCACATGTCCATTTGGTACTTTTGCATATCTAAGGATGCCTTTTGGATTATGTAATGCACCAGCCACGTTTCAAATATGCATGCTCAATATATTTAGTGATATGGTTGAACGTTTTCTTGAAATTTTTATGGATGATTTTTCTGTTTTTAGCGATTCATTTGATGATTGTTTGACTAACTTAGAAAAGGTTTTGAGCAGGCATGAAGAGAAGAATCTTGTACTGAATTGGGAAAAATGTCACTTTATGGTAACAAACGACATTGTCCTTGGTCACATTGTTTCATCGAAAGGAATTGAGGTTGACATATCTAAAATCGAGTTAATTGCTAACTTGCCAACACCAAAATCTATTAAAGATGTTAGTTCATTCTTAGGACATGCTGGTTTTTATAGAAGGTTCATCAAAGATTTTAGTGTAATATCTAAGCCATTGAGTAACCTTCTAACAAAGGATAATATTTTTGAATGGACTGAACATTGTGAAGAAGCCTTTGTTAAACTTAAAAACTTGCTTACTTCTGCTCCTGTCATTCAACTTCCTGATTGGTCATTACCTTTTGAAATAATGTGTGACGCTAGTGATTATGATGTGGGTGCTGTTTTGGGACAAAGAAAAGATAAGAAACCTTATGTAATTTACTATGCAAGTAAAACTTTAAATAGTGCTCAAATGAATTACACCACCACTGAAAAATTCAGCTCTTATCTTGTTGGCTCACCTGTTGTTGTTTTTAGTGATCATGCAGCATTGAAATATCTTCTTTCTAAGAAAGATTCTAAGGCTAGATTGGTGCGGTGAATTTTGTTACTTCAAGAATTTGATATCACAATCAAAGACAAGAAAGGCATCGAAAATGTTGTCGCATATCATTTGTCAAGATTGACAATAGATTCCAGATCTGATATCACACCAATCGATGACTATTTTCCTAATGAATCTTTATTTTCTATCTCTACAATGCCTTGGTTTGCTAATATTGTTAATTTTCTTGTTTCATGACAATTGCCAGCTCATTGGAGTACCCAAGACAAAAGAAAGTTCTTGAAAGAAGTGAAGAACTTTTATTGGGATGACCCTTATTTATTCAAATATTGTCCTGATCAAATATTTTGAAGATGCATTCTTGACAATGAGGTAAGTAGTGTCATTAAATTTTATCATTCTGAGGCATGTGGGGGTCATTTCTCATCAAGAAATACCACTGCAAAAATCTTACAAAGTGGATTTTCCTGGCCCACCATGTTCAAGGACTCACATGCATTCTGCAAGACTTGTGAAAATTGTCAAAAGTTGGGATCTATTTCAAAACATCATATGATGCTTTTAAATCCTATTCTTGTCATTGAGATCATTGACTGTTGGGGTATAGATTTCATGGGTTCATTTCCTCCATCATTTGGTTTCTTGTACATATTAGTCGGAGTAGATTATTTTTCAAAATGGATAGAGACAATTCCAAGTCGAAACAATGACCACAAAACAGTGATAAAGTTTTTGAAAGAAAATATTTTGAGTCGATTTGGAATCCCTCGAGCCATGATAAGTGATGGTGGAACACATTTCTGCAACAAGACATTTGAGTCTTTAATGAAGAAATATGGAATTACACACAAAGTTGCCACCCCTTATCACCCTCAGACAAGTGGACAAGTAGAGCTTGCTAATAGGGAGATCAAACAGATCTTGGAGAAAACAATGAACCCTAATAGAAAAGACTGGTCTTTAAGACTTAATGATGCACTTTAGGTTTATCGAACTGCTATTAAAACATCATTAGGTATGTCACCTTATAGACTAGTCTATGGAAAACCTTGTCACTTGTCTGTGGAACTTGAACATAAAGCTTATTAGGCTATTAAAGCTTTCAATTCTAACCTTAATGATGCTAGTTAGCTGTGAAAATTACAAATAAATGAGCCTGAGGAAATAAGAAATGATGCATATGAAAATTCAAGAATTCATAAAGCAAGAATCAAAGAGTTTCATGACAAGAAAATACTGAGAAAAACATTCAATGTTGGTCAAAAAGTCTTGCTTTATAATTCTCGACTCCATTTATTTCCTAGAAAACTAAGATCAAGATGGAGCGGTCCTTTTATTATGAAACATGTGTATCCATATGGGGCATGTCATATCGAGAATCCAAAGAATGACAGTATTTTCAAGGTAAATGGACATCGTTTGAAAGTTTACTTTGACAAATTTTCAGTTAAAAAAGACTATTGAATTGAGTGATCCTGTATATAAAGTTTGATTCTTTTTCTCACATTGTTTTGTGTTTCTTTTTGGTGTGAATTTTGTTTTGCTATTCTCTCTCACCCGGTCAAATGACGGATAACGGTACTCCGTGACTTAAGTCGGTTCTTTCAGTTTCCCATAATAATTGATATCTGTATATATTTGTGCAATTCTTTGCTCTTTCTCCCTTCTTTAAATCTCTTCTCCAATTCTCATTTGAAAATGGACACCACTTTTGAAAAATTGAAAAAGTATTTTCCCACTTTGCCTCCAAATACATTTGCAAAAATTTATCGTACTTGGTGTGCAAGATTGAGGTTGTTAATGAATCATGGAATTCCTGAAGATATTCGCTGGCTAATTGAAGCAAAGGCCCGATTATCAGGCGAGTCCTCTAATTCTTTCATTTCATACATGCCTGGGACAAGTAAAAGCACTTTTGCAAAGAAACGTCGTGCAAAACAACTGAAAGTCTGTCACCGATGTGCCAGATGGACTTGTAATGCACAATGTTATTCTTTAGGAATGGTACCTATAAACCGTGAAGATAAAATACAATTCATTAAGGATGGCCTGAGTAAGGGGTCTTTAGATAATCTTCTATTGACTCTTGAGACGCATCCTAGTGGAGATGTGCATAGTGCAATTCATGATTTATGGCCACAATTCCATAAAGAACATGCTCGACATAGTCTTGAGAATCTGATTAAAAAAGACCCTGTTTGCCAGTTTTTAAGAAAACTGGATGGGAAGTCTATCCCCGACCTATAGAGGGCGTTTAAGCCGTTCTTGGACGTAAAACCAAGGGAAGATGTGAGCCACAATCACAACTACCTGTACATATACATTCTTTTTCAAAATAAATAAATAAAGAGAGAGAGAGAGAGTGAGACTCCAACTGGCCTATATATAGGTGGTATGATTGCATGTTCAATTTCTCATCTATAAAATCTTCTCTTCCTTCCCTTCATTTCTACTCAACCCATACATTTAACAGATATAGAAGTGTGTAGAAATGGTAGTTCCTCAAGTCATCACATAAGAAATATTTGTGTTTTCGGTGGATCCAGTCCTGGGAAAGAAAAAGAGTTTTTAGAATCAACAAATCATCTTGGTCAGGTAGTAGCTGAGAGAAAGATTCATTTAGTGTATGGGGAGGCAGCCTTTGGTTAATGGGGTGTGTGTCAATAGCTGTATGTTTAGAAGGCAGCCAAGTTTTGGGGGTCGTCCCCAAAGTTTTAGCAAAAAGGGACATCATTGGCAAAACAATTGGAGAGGAACTATAGGTCCCCATAATATCTGATCGACTGAATGCATTGTTTAACCATGCTGATGCCTTCATTGTTTTATCAGGTGGTCTGGGCACATTGGAAGAGATCTTTCATATTTCCTCTTGGGCCCAACTGCACATTCACCATAAACCCATAAGTCTGTTAAATGTTAATGGTTTTTATGATAATTTGTTGTCTTTCCTTGATCAAGCTGTGGAATAGCAATTTCTAACATCTTCGGCACGACAAATCCTAATCTCTGCTGCTACTGCTAAACAATTGATTGACCAACTACAATCTTTCATCCCTATAATTGATCCCTCTATGAGTCGCATAAATTCAACTAAGAAAAGCCGTAAAAAGCTTAGATTGGATTTGAGCCTTCGTTTGTGAATCCTTGTATCTTTTGGTTTTATTAATAGCATATTATTTTGTTTTGTTATATTTGTTTAAGTGTGTTTCAAGTTTGTTAGTGTTCACTATTTCAGGTGATGTCTTCTATACTCTATCTTTCTACCTTATGACATTGAGGACAATGTCTCGTTCTGGTTAGGGGGAGAGGGTAGTAGTTGACATTAAAAAAAAAAACTAACTTACTAACTGTTTTTGCTATTATTAAAACCATTTGACAAAACTGTTATTAGGATGGCAAAGCAAGGAGGAATTTTATTGACTCTTGAGACGCATCTTAGTAAATATTCTTATCAAGGTCTATCAGAATACTTCTTGAAATATTCAGGTTTACAAACTCTCGCATTGTTATCATTTGATTCTGCTCATATACTCATTTAACAAGTATTATTAAATCTTCATTTTCACACACACACTCTAACATATGATTGTGGGTTGCACATTGGATTATTACATTATTTATATTCTTTTGTTAAAGGTAACAACTAAGGGAAATAGATAGTATATAATTTGCAAAAAAAAAAAAAAAAACAAAGTGATAATATTGATGATAATAAAAGCGTAGATAAATTTGGTTTCGTAGCCTCCCTAACCTAAGCAATTACGCCAGAATGGGTGTTTTAACACCTAATACCCTAAAGTCAATTGACTTGGGAGCTATTGGCCTAAAGCTTGTTACATGGGTTAAGGAGAAAAGCTTAAGGGAACCAAACATTGCACTATCTACGTATCAGTATCTGAAACCCGAGTTACTAAGCTCGTAGGGGTGTCTCAACACCTAATGCGCTAAGACCAACTGGTCTGGGAGTCATTAGCCGAAGGCTCATTACATGGGTTAAAGATGCATTGTGTTTTAAGTTATATGTATATATATTAAAAAAGAAAAAAGAAAAAAAAAGATAATAATCCCAACCCAAGGAAGTTAACCTTAAACATTAGAACAAAATATTGTTTTCTTCCAATAAAAGCCCCATCATCTATGTTTTCATACATTGAGCACATAAAAAAAAAGGTTTATTAATATTTTGTTTAAGAGGTATTGAGCAGATATATAAATTTAATGAGAGTTTGTTTATCTGGATAAATTAATGGAAGTTGAATGATGAATGCCTTGCTTTATGGAACTTACAAATTGTTTTTCTATTTTAACGCTTTGATTACTGGGGATTAGTAATAAGCTAGTTGGGGGGGTGTGATTAGTACTTAAAAGTGCATTTTTATCAAGGTTTTATATCATCATTTTGCACTTAAAACATCAATAACTCCTTAACTAAAGCATGTTTTATAATAACAAGTCTGATACTATAAGATACCTTTAATTTATGGTAAATGTTCATCTTAAATGTAGGCCTATCACATAAATCAAAGATTTGATTGATGAGTTTAACTATTGAAATGTAGGCCCATTACATTATAATTTATGGTATAACCGACACCTGTGCTATGAAAGGAACTTGATTTGTTGTTAACATAAGTTATAATCATGAATGCCTGACAACATTTACAAGTATTAACATTATTCAAATAAGATAACTAATGTAATCATGTTAACAATTTATAACCCGATTGGAACCTCCTTTGTGCGTGGTTTCCAGTTGAATAATAAGAGTTTATATTATACTTGTTTGAAATACCATTAGTGGATCCTCTAACCTTGACAATTGTTTTTATCATTGTTTAATCCTTATATCAATATCATATCTCAAAGCTCTTTTTATTATTATTATTATTATTATTATTATTATTGTTATTATTAATATTGTTGTTGTTGTTGTTATTGTATTGTTGTTATTTATAATTTATATAGTTATCCTCCCTAAGGTTCCCCCGGTCTTGCCAGGTTATTTATTACTTCGACACTCCTGCACTTGGGAGAAGACATCAATCTTTTGGTCGTGTCATAACACAAGATCAAGTATTTGTTGTACCAAGGGTTGTACAACACAAATCTAGATTAACCATTTAACAAGCAAAGTATTAAGAGTGAATAAGATAACAAATACAAAACATGTTAGTATCAAACATTAAAGTCCATGTTGAGTTTACACTATACTTATTCTTACACCATTAGTGTAACCTTTTCACCTTGACATAATAAACTTATCTGAACATTATGAATAAGAGAAACATAGATAAATAAGATAAGAACATAATTATATAAGTATAGTAAAGGAAATGAAAGGCATAAACAAGATATTAATGAAACTATAACATGAAATAAAACTAGAACATTAAAACTACAAAGAAAGAAAACAAGTAAGGAAATGATCTTGATCTGAAAACCAAGATGCCTAAATGCATGGAAAATGTCTCCTTTTATAGGCCAAAATTTGGAACTATTGATTTGATGACTAATTGTTGAGTGGGTGACGACATCTTGACTTGGTGACAATCCTTATCTTCTTGTGTGAACAAAACGTTATTGGTAACATTTTTTTTGAACAGATAGTCCACATGAAAGTTCTGGGAAATTGTCTCAACTTTCTAACAAAACAAGAATCGGCACATTTGGACTTCTAGAACTTGAGATATGGGCTGAACAGTGAACAGTGTCTGGGCTGTAGGACAGATTCCGACTTCTCCGTTGTTGCTACCATTTGAATTCGAACATGGCACTTTTAAATCTTGGACTCTCATGAAAGTTTTAGGCCTATGTCTTAGCTTTCCATACATATAAACCAGACCTAAATCCAAGTTCTACAGCTCCAGTTATGATCCAATAACCGAATGATGTTCCAGTTTGGACTGAACCAACATCTCTTTTCTAAGCTTATCCCTCTCTTTGTCTTCTCAATTTCAGTAGTTAAATTCATCAATCATTCCTTTGATTTATGTGACAGACCTACATTTAAAATGAACATTTACCATAAATTAAAGGTATCTTATATTATTAGACATGTTATTATAAAACATGTTCTAGTTAAGGAGTTATTGATACTAACATGTTCTAGTTAAGGAGTTATTGATACTTCAAGTGCAAAATGATGATATAAAACCTTGATAAAAATGCACTTTTAAGTACTAATCATTAGGATCCCGGGGAAGGGGATCGTCATGTTTTGACTAGCATACATTTAGTGTATGTTAGGATCCCGGGGAAGGGGATCGTCATGTTTTGACTAGCATACATTTAGTGTATGTTAGGATCCCGGGTAAGGGGATCACCATGTATTGGCTATCATATATTTAGTGTATGTTAGCATCCCAGGGAAGGGGATCACCTTGCGTCGACTCCTACGGGGTGATAATGATACCAGTGAAATTGATATTGGTAATGTGTTAAGCGGAAATAATCATGGTTGATCTTATGAAATCTTAAATGGAGGTTGATAATGGAAGAAGAAATGGTTTTTAGTAGTTGAATGAGAAAGAGTTTCCAATGAAAACCAGAAGGGAGAAGTGAATAAAATATAAATGCATGTTTGCCTTTTTAAATTGTTGGATATTTATGTTGTTATTTTTATTGTGATATTCATTTTTCAATAATATATATTTTATTTCAGGACCCTCGCATGCACGATAGGAGTAAATCCTAACTTATGTTCACTCTTTGTAATTCTAGGTTCTAGGAAGTATACCCTTGTATTTTGTAACATTACAACTTTTATATAACTTAATTTGTATAATCAATGTTTAAACTTGAATATATATTCTTAACTAAGAATTTCATATGAATGTGTTCATGTATACATGTTTATCTCATTTATTCCTCTATAATGATATTTGTTGTTCAATGTATGTTATAAATATTATGGTTGTGATGACAATGATGTTTGTGGGATTGAGAACCAGGATGTTTGGGTCGTGATTGAGTTATGAGATGTGAAATATTAGAAGTGTAAATAGGTTAAATGTCGACAACTTGGGACCTTTCGGTATAGGGGAGACTCTGTCAAAATTTCGGTAGACTTTAATATGAACGCCATGAATATATATAGAATTTTTTTTAATTACTCTTTGTATCAGTTGACATGAGATTGTTGCTTAATCTCGGATATGGGGATGTTACATGACGTATACTTGTAATTGTATTAGCAATTTAAATAGGTAGATTCTCATTATTAAGTTCCTACTAATTTGGTATTTAAAATTTCACTTCATATCATCATGTGACCTTACGTCGTATTATTTCTTTAGTCTATAGTCAACACCAATCAATAACGTGCATTACAATCTAGAAACCCTAGTACGTTGGGCATCCTTCCATGAATGATTATACTCTCCTAACTATTAACAATTAGTCTACAGTTCTTATACATTAATCGCAAGTGTAATTGACACGTTAATATTCTCATTTTAGAGTATCCATAATTACTCTTAAAAGCAGATATCATTATCATTATAAATCAATACTAGTCTCATTCAATCATTCTGGTTATCCAACATGGATACCAATAGCCAAAGCTAACTTCACGATTCCTTTCCGGTTATCCAATAAGAATACTATTAGCCAAAGTTACTCATATAATTGATTCCTGGTTGTCCGATAATCTCATAATTCATTGTGTTTCACGAGTAATTTAACCGATTGAAGTCGGGTAGCAACATTATGTATAAATACTTTGAGAATTTAATAATAATTAGTAAAAGGTGGAATTCACCTACCTGCCCCTCTCGTAGTATGTCCTCGCCCGGTCAATGATCTGATCCTGGTCGCGCCTCCTGATACATAAAATGACCATGACTCAATACATTTTTATTTAGGTAATGTCAAAGACCATTTTCAGACATATATCAGTACACATACACATTCATACAAAAATTATATCTTTATGACACTGAAATCGTTAACAAAACCGAGTCATTTTGACAATGAAAATCATTAGCAAGAACTAAGTTATTTTGATATTGAAAATCATCAACGAAAACTAAGTCATCCTAAAATAGAAAATCATCAATGAAAAACTAAGTCATTCTGACACTGAAAATCATCAACGAAAAACTAAGTCATTCTGACGTTTCTTTTCCCTAAGTTCACGCTTATGGTCAATACCAAATTTTCCTCCTAAAAACCATACTTCAACCTAGTTTTGGATATAGACCACAACCAAATTCACTTCCAAAGTGTATGAAGTAAGGGACATGTAATGTTTTTATTCCATGACAATATCAGACATTCATCAACATTGTTGAAGAGAACCTATTAATCACCACATCGTCATGAAGGTCTTTTTTTGCTATTTTCTTCTAAGATGGTCAAAGCCTATGTCACTTCCCTAACAAGCATACTTTGAGTTCTTCATGTGATATCATCAATTCTCATTCATTATAGCATGACATAAGGTGTTCTAGGTATTCCAACTTACGAAGTACTTGTTAGAGAATAATATAAATCATATATTGGGGCCTCACTTAACAACTTAAGCTTTTGAGTTGAATTGGTTCTTTGACATGGTATCAGAGCCTTGATGACCAAGCAATCACGAGTTCGAATCTCATCATCCCCATTTATTTGATAAAAAATAAGCACAAGGTAATGTGAGTTTGTGCAAGTTTCAAGCCCAAAAGGCTTTCACTTGAGGGGGTGTGTTAGAGAATAATATATATCATATCTTGGGGCCTCACCTAACAGCTTAAACTTTTGAGTTGAATTGGTTCTTTGACAGTACTATCAAGCATGTTCAAGAATCATATTCCTTTCTATAATATCATCAAGTTCATCTCAATTTTGTCAAGTCATATATAATTAAGTTCAAACATGCACATTATCAAGGGTTATCATAACCAAGCTTCCATAGGGCCAAAACATGGGGCATTGACATCAAGTGTTCATTTCATCATTCTCAATTATACCATTTCAAATCATAAAACACAAGCTAATAACTAATTTTACATTACACATGAGTTCAATTTATACCATTTATTTTGTTTATCTAACGATGTTCATCATACAAATGTTTCCTTCATTGTTCTTCCTTTTGGTCGAACATGGTATCCCCTTCTCTTCTAGTTTACTCATGTAAATCATCATTTTCACAATAAACATGTCTATGTTATCATGCATCAATTCACACATCAATCTTCTAAGTCCATAATCAAGCAAGTTCTTCAATTTATGATGTAAAACAGGGTATTGGCATATGTATAAATTCTATTTTAGCTCAAGTATTTTCCTAAGAGCTTAACAAGATCACAATTGACACATTTCATCATCCCATTCCATCCTTATTCCATTCTTTCAATAGGTCGACCTTTAGCTAGGGTTTGTTCTTCCACATGCATCAATTTCTTTTGTTATAGATTATGAAATTACATCTTTTTTTATCCCTATTTTCCAATCTTTCCATTTAATCTTTTTGAAATTGAAAGTGCAAGAACCCTTGGTCATTC
The DNA here is from genome assembly GCF_000002775.5 of Populus trichocarpa. Classification (NCBI taxonomy): domain Eukaryota; kingdom Viridiplantae; phylum Streptophyta; class Magnoliopsida; order Malpighiales; family Salicaceae; genus Populus; species Populus trichocarpa. The sequence continues at coordinate 6,060,933 of NC_037294.2, read as the reverse complement.
CATTTAAGGTTTCCTTCTCATCTTGCTTTAAAATCTCAAAATAACAAGTAGGAGAGTGAGGTTACTCTTACCACATGATATTTAAACAAGATTTGGGGAAGGTTTTGGTGGCTTTCCTCCCCTCCCTCTTGGTTTTTCTCTCTTTCCTCTACTGTTCCAGTCAGTCCTCTATCTCTTTCCTCTGCTGTTCCAGTCGACCCTCTATCCCTTTCCTCTTTTCATGTTTTCAGTTCTCTTTCTAGTCTTCAACTCTCTTCTCACTCAAGTATTCAAGGGGGGTGACATGCAAGGGTGGTTTGGATGAGAGTTTCTTTGCAAGAGAGGGGCTACTGCAGCTAAGGTTGTTGTTGGTTTTGAGGGAGAGGAAAAGTAATATTTTTTCCTCTCTATGCATTTATACCCCTTCTTAATGTGGCGGGTTGTGTTTGGATGCTAGATGTTCTTATCTTAGCACCCCTTTTTGGTTATCATTGGACTGGTTCTTTCATGTTTTCCATTTAGTATTGGCCGGTCTACCCCTCTCTCTCTCTCTCTCTCTCTCTCTCTCTCTTATCAAGGTTTTACATTCTCCCCTCCTAAAATGAATTTCATCCTTGAAATTAAAAATCAGTATTTCATACCTGTTTTTCAAACAATTCGGGATACTTCATCCTCATTTCAGATTCCCTCTCCCAAGTTTCTTCTTTGATTTGCAAGCTCTACCATAAGATCCTAACGATGGGGATCCTAATATTCTGCAATTCTTTCTCTCCCTAATCTAGAATGTAACACCCATGTAAAACCCGATAAAAATTTAGTCTTTGATCGATCCATACTAGGAAGAATTAAGGGGTATAGACCAATCAACTTTGAAGAAAATCTAGATGAGGAGGGCAGGCCTATCTTAGGGGAAAATTAGAATAGTAACCAGCCCCAAAATAACCTAAAAGAGGGATAAGAACAACCTTAACTAGCACTCAAACACCCTCACCTCATTTAAAAGGGGTATAAATGCAAGTGAGAGAAAGAAGGTGACCTTTCCTCTCCCCAAGACCCAATTGCAGCTCTGTTGGAACAACCCCTCTTTCCTAAAGAAAGAGTTGAAATCGACTAGTTGCATGCCTATCATCTTAGGTGCTGAGTGAAAAGAGAGCTAGAGAGCAAGAAAAGTGGCCGAAAACATAGAGGGAAAAAGAGCCTAAACCTTTCCTAGAACCGGCAGCAACCATTGCTCAAGGAGAAAACCGGACCCAACCAGCCTACATGCTACCTTCCTTGAGTGTGGAGTAAGAAGTGAGTTAGGAGAAGGAGAGAAAACTAAAACATAAAAGAAAGAGGAGACTAGAGGGCCAGCTGGACAACAAGAAAGGGAAGGAAGAAACAGAATAGAAGAAGAAGAACAAACCACCTAACCTTACCCTAGGACTGCCTAAAATCTTGAGGTAAGAGAAGAACATCACCTCTTTGTTTATTCTTTGAAACTTCTAGATAGAAAAAGGGAAGAAAACCTCAAGAGAATGGTTAGGGTTCTTACACTTATGACTTAAAAGGATTAGAGGGAAAGATTAAGGTGAATAGGGGGCTGAATGATGAACATAACTCCAAACCATTTAACAAGGGAGATGAACAATTTTGAATGCACAAACCTAGAAAGAGGGGTGACCATAGTGAGAGTTGGACAAAATATGAATTTAAGTGAAAAAAATGCATGAATGATGATCTTGTTAAACTTCTAGGGACACACTTGAACCAAACACAAAATCATACTTGTGTTAATGATGTAATTTCTGCATATTTGATTGATGAAGTTATATGGAAATGTGTTGAAATGATGTTAAGTGCAAATTTGTGTTGTTAGTAAACCTTGAAAAGCATGCTACAGCAGAAACATGAATTACACTATATAATGCTTTGGCCTTGTTGATATGATGAATAGACATGTATGGTTGTGAATAAAGAGAATAGATATGTGTTTAAGAATGGTGATTGTGAGTATGGTTGTGAATAAAGAGAATAGATATGTGTTTGAGAATGGTGATTGTGAGTATGCTTGTGATAAAATATGATGAATTGCATGTATAAATTAGGGAGTAGTCAGCAACAATGTTGCGGCCAAGAGGGGAGGAAATAAACCATGAAGAAACTATGCATGATGAACACACTTAGAATGACATGAGATAAATTGGAAATATAACCCTTATGTGTTGTATAATTGTATTACTTGTGTAGGTGCATTAGTATGATATAATTGAGACTATAGAAATGTATGATTGTAACAATGCTAGATGTCGATTTTGAAAATGATGAATTGGGAGAAACCTTGGCAAATGTACATTTGGATTTGGAGATGTTGCTTTTGTGTTACTTGATAATATATGATGAATGGAGAGTGATTGGTAGCATTCAATGTCCAGTTGGGTTGGGACATGTGTAGGGGGAAAAGGCGTAGCGTAAACCTTATGTGTAGTCTAGAGGGAACGCAAAACCAGAAATGACTCACCTTGTCGCTGACAATTTCTAAATCAGCAATGACGTAGTTTGCATTGATGATTTCTAGGTCGGCAACAACTCAGTTTTCATCAATGATTTCTGTTTCAGCAGTAGCCTATGTGCGCTAACAATTTCAGCATCAAGCATAAAACTGGGTTATATTGATGATTTCTAGGTCGGCAACAACTCAGTTTTCATCAACGATTCCTAAGTTAACAACAAACTAAGTACATTGATGATTTCTTGTGACAACCATAAGACTGGATTGCATTAATGATTTCTGATTCGATAACGACTCAATTTTCGTTGACGAATTCTATGTCATAAGTGAATCAGTTTTTCGTTGCCGAATACTATATCACCAACGAACCAATTTTCGCTGATGGATTCTGTGTCACTAGCAAACCAATCTTCGTTAATGATTTTCTATGGTAGACTTCCATACCAGAATCGATTTAATGTTTGTAACGAATGCATTGTATGATTGTATATTGTGTGGAATACTGGAATATGAACATGTGTATATTTGAAATACGTATGACGATGAATCATGTGATTGTCGAATGTAAATGTGCTAATTTATAATCATTTGATGTATCAGGTGATGCGACCGGAATGCTTGTATGAATATTAAGAAGGATATACTATTGTGATACAGTGAGTGTTAAACTGTTATGGAATGCTTGTACGAGTTCTACGAAGGATCTAATGTTGTGATATAGTGAATGTTAAACTATTATGGAATGCTTGTATGAGTTTTACAAAGAATCTATTATTGTAATATAGTGAATGTTAAACTGTTATGGAATGCGGTACGAGCATTACGAAGGATCTAGTATTGTGTTATAATGAACATTAAACTATTATGGAATGTTTGAATGAGTATTACAATTAGTTTCGATTAATGGCATCCGAGGGGGATGACCAAGTTATGTTTGATGATTAGCTTTAGCTAATGGCATCCGAGATGGATGGTCGAGTTACGTTTGATGATTAGCTTCGGCTAATGGCATCCTAGAGGGATGACCGGGTTGCATTGATGATTAGCTACGGCTAATGGCATCCTAGAGGGATGGCCAAGTTGCGTTTGATGATTGCGGTTAATGGCATCTGAGATGGATGACCGGGTTGCATTTGATGATTAGCTTCGGCTAATGACATCCTAGAGGGATGGCCGGGTTGCGTTGATGATTAGCTTTGACTAATGGCATCCTAGAAATACGACCGAGATGGACATTTCGATTATCTTCATCTAAAGGCATCCTGGAGTGATGACCGAGTTGAGTTCAAGGATTAGTTTCGATTAATGGCATCTGAGATGGATGGTCGGGTTTGAATATTGTAATCAGCCTTGGTAGTAGATGAAATCATAAGGGTGGTATTATGTAAGTAAGGAGAAATGAGAGAATTATACTTTTTTAGGCCATGAATGAAAAGTAACATTAATTCTCCTTTAGTTATCTATTGCTAAGTTTTAAATTATTTATAATACTTGAAATTATCTTGTGTTGTAATAGGGACGTCACACCAACAAGGTGTGTGAAGAAATCCGTTCTATGGCTCACACATTTTGAAAAGAACTATATATTCGCATGTTTTAGGTGTTGTGTATTATGTATGGAATGATTGTACTAGTTATGTAGTTGCCACTTGGCATTTATGAAATGACTTGTATCAATAATTGTAATGGAACACAAATGTGAATGTATGAACGAGTAAACATGATGTTATGAATGTATGTATGTGGTATTCTTTTTTATAAGGATGTTGTATTGTGAAATCACATGAGTATTGCACTATACTAAGAGATGAATTCTGATATGATGAACCTTGAATACCGTTGTGAGAGTCATTAGTAATGTGATGGCGCATATATATATATATATGTCCACCAATATTAGCTATGAAAAACTGGGCATGGGTTTCACTTCGAAAGTTAAGTCTTCCTTGACCTCTACTGGAATCTGGGGTAGTGCTCGTGTAGGGTCTACGTCCACCTTTCGTAACAAGGAGATGTGTAATACATTATAAACTTTGGCCACCTATGGGGGCAAGTCTACTTCGTAAGCTACAAGTCCAATGTGTCTCAGGATTTCAAAGGGCCCAATGAATCTGGGAGTTAGCTTTCCTTTCAATCTGAATCTTAACATATTCTTTCACGAGGCTACCTTTAGAAATACTTTGTCTCCTATGTTAAACTCAAGGGGTCTCCTTGTAACGACCTAAGTTTTTCATGTAACTTTCATATTTCTAATCATCGTGTCTGAGTATAATGGGGTAAATGTTTTTTTTACGCAATCTGTCTAACAATACATCCCATTATTGATTCTTTGGTTTACCAAATTTATAGTAGAGTTTCCCCTATAACTTATACATTTTCTCAGTTCTTTTCTTATCCTCTTGGGCAACACAATATCAAATAACTCTATTACATACACGCAGTAGCCTTCGACCACCCACCAATTCAATTGTTTCTCCATTTGATTCTTTCACATTGCTTCTCAGTTCTCATAATTCGTCTTATATTCTTTTCGTTTTCCATTTACCATTTATTTAGACATATGTGTGATGGATGCGCGCGCGAGCGCACACACACATAAGAAAAGAGATGCAATAACCAAATGTTAGAAATACAATCATACCATTTAGTACATTTCAAGGTGAAGTTATTAACACAATTTTAAATAGTGAAATGACACAATCAGTGCTGATCTACTTCGTGTCATAGACCTGCAAAAGAGTTATTAGTCATAAAGAAGACTTATGCTCATGATTTTTTTCATGAGGGAAAGGAATCATTATGTCTATTAACACTTTTAACAATCTTGATCAAAACATTCAACTCAAGTTTAATAATACCTCACCTTATATGACAATACTCGTGCTCATCATTACAACTAAAATAACATTACAAATTACATCTAGCCATAAAATATATGTACGTGGTTTTTCATAAAGAAGGAGAACTTTTCATAAAGAAGGAGAACAATATATTTATCCAGAATTCTTTTAGCATCGATTACATCATATACATATTGAATTACACACTAGCTGGTATGACTTCTAACTTCATATTTGTGACTTTCAACATTGCCTTTACGATGAATTACGTAATACATTCAAATCTAAGGTTGCCAACTATACATCACCACGTAGCCACTCATTTTCTTAATTTTTGATTCCCCAATCAATAATTAATATTTTTTTTAATCAAATGTAAGAATATATTATAGATCAAAAGTAACTATACTGTAAACACAACAAAAACAGAGAAAATATATAGAAATACGAATAACAAAGGGAGAAGCTCCCTAAAAAACAAATAGGAAAACAACTACAAAACACTACATTAGCCACCTAATAAATAAAATAACAAAGCCAAGGAACGACCAAAACAAAATAAAACACTACCATCCAAAATAGCAACAGCCCTGGAGCTCATCCATGCAAAGACGTATAATTCAGCTCGTCAATGCAGAGACAGAAACAACCAGCCAACAGAAGCAGCCCATCGACTCATCCAATGGCTTATCAGCCATAAATAGTAGCGACACGCCAGCTCATCCATGCACATACGTAGAATCCTTGCAGAAACCATGCACGTCCAAGCCAAAATAGAAACCAAAGCGGGGCAATTCAGCTAGCAACACTGTAGGTTAGGGGATTCTTTTCATGGAAATACAAGATTGTGTAAAACAAGATCTGGAATTTCATGTAGATTATCTCAACTGATTTAGAAGTGTTAGTGAAGATTCGTCTGTTTCTTTCTTCCCAAATCAGATACACTAGAATAGCAAGAGAGACTCTTCTCATTCTCGGCTACAACCCTTTTTTGTTGTTGCAAAGAACCCGAATAACTCTATTTAAGGTAGGCATGCTACTATGAAACTCGAGCCAGTATCTAGCTTTACCCCAAAGAGAAGACGACCATGCACAACTAAAGAAGAGATGCGCATGAGATTCACTAGAATTATGACAGAGAGGATATAGAGGATCAGTGGAGATAAACTGGAGTCTGTCCCTTGTTCTCAGCTTGCCTAACAGCCAAAGGGAGAAGTTGTGTCTTGGAAGAAACCATTGCTCCCAAACCACACTAGCCCACTGAACATGATCGACTTTGTATGTAAAGAAATGATATGCATTGGCTGTAAAAGACCCCGGTCTAGAGTGCCAGCTTGAGAGCATTTGTTGCACTGCAGAAATCCCTCCACATTACTCGATCATTTTGTTGTGAAGAGAGAAGATTGATTTCCAAAAAAGAGAAGTTGTCTTCTTAACATCAAAGAACCATATAGAGATATGAGGAATGTAGTAATGATCTACCCATCGAATCCAAAGGGAGTCAGACTTCAAATGAATGTTCCAGAGCTGCTTGGCAAAGAAACTATCATTTCTGGCTTTTATGTCAAGGACCACCAGACCCCCTTTATTTTTTGGTAAACTGTTGCGATGTCGTGGTCGTACAAATTAATTACCCTAGCTTAAAACACACAAGATAGTATAGAGCAAGCAAGGGGTCGATCCCACGAGGAAGTTTCAAGTCAGATTTTTTTGTTATACGTTATATAATTGGGGGGATTTGGTTTGTGATTATCTAAACTATGGCAGCAATTAAACTAGCAAACAAAATCAATTAAAATCAAAGCTTATCAAGAAAACAAATCTTGGTCGCAAGCACACATCCACCTACGAAAATTAGAATCGATCCTTGAAACGAAAATTACAGTTTATGTTATGAAATTTTATCTTTTCTTAACATTGATTAATTAACGGATCCGCCGTATAACTAATCCTAACCAACAAACAATCAAAGTGTCCGCACTAATGTTCAATTTAATGGTAGCTTTAAGAACTAGATAATTTCATCAAGATTAACATACAAGCTGTCCACAGCTTGTGTCACTTTGTTCAAATGTTCTTCCTAAATTCAATAATGTAGTTCCGCCACAATTATCAAGCTTAATTGCTTCACAAGTTCATATATCACAACTCCGGTTTTGATATTAAACTTAGCAATAGATTGTTCACAACAATAACTTAGAGTCCGCTCTAGCAATCAATAACAACAATCATAGGAAATATGCATAGGAAAACAATCATACTCATCCATAACATAAACTGAAAATAAAAGGAAGAATAAATCTCACGGTTCTTGAAATCCGAAGGTTTTTGCGTCCTTGCAACCAAGAAAAGAGCTTAGCCTTGCATAACTATTGAACAACTACTTCTAAAGATTGAAGAGAGCATGATTTTTTGGGTTTGTAGAAGAGAGAATTTGTGTTTATTCTCTGCTGGCTGCTGCCTCCTTCTGCTCTCCCTCTTTTCTGCTGGCTGCCAGCCCCTTCTCTCTTTCTTTTTATATGCTAAGAAACCCTAGTCTCTATTTTACAAAATAGTCTTCCCTTAAGTTGACAGTTTACATTTAAGTACTTCAATAACTATTTTCCCTAAAAAGGAGAATTAGCCTTGCATGAAATCTTCAAGCTCTGACTTAGAGGAGCTAAATTGCTGATATAAAAACTTGGATGTCGGTTTAGATGCTTCGGAATGTAATTTGGACTCATTTCTTCACGAAACCTGTTTGCTGGCAAAATTTAGTTGTCATCTTTGGAAACTCTTATCTCCCTCATATGACATCGTTTGCATCAATTGGACTTCTGTAGCTCCAGATATTAAATTTTGAATGGCCAAAGGTCAACACTAGCAGAATGCGAGATTTGACTTTGCAGGGTGTGATTTCCATGATCTTTCTCTTTTTATTTTTCTTGCATTACATTTCTAGAAAGGTATGGATGTTAGCTTTTTAGTGCCACTGGAATCACTTCATTTCAACCTCTAGAAGGTCAAATCTGCCAATTATCTCCAATTTACTTCTTTTTGCATCTTTCATCCAAAAGTGCCTTCAAAACATAAAACAAAGAATATCAAGGCATTTTATATATAAAAAATAGGCAAAACACTAGTTAAATGTGGGTGAAACTATCAAATAATATGGTTGCATCATAAACACACCTGCTTCCAAGCAACAAGAGCAGAGTTACTTTTCAGCACATCTCTAGTCCATAGGAAATTTCGACACAGACTAGTAATCTTGCTAATCACCATGTCTGGGATTGGAAAAATACTGATCCAAAACTGCATCATACCCTGCAGGACAAATTTAATCAACTCAAGCCGACCAACATAGGAGAGATGCTTCCCTATCCAACTTTTCATTTCCGTAGTTATTGATTTTCTTGGGTACAATCCTTGAAGTAACCACACGTATTAATTTTATGTTTACTCATCACCATCACCGCTTAACATAATTTATTTGTAACATTGCCATGTTTTTTATTTTCTAGGTATCACAACCATTTGTTACATTATCACCCCATTAGCATTTACTTTGACTTAGTAGTACATCAAACAGTATTATGTCCTAAGTTGCCAATCAACCCCCCTGCCATATATATTTTTAAGCATCAGTTAATGGTCTTACACAATGGTTTCCATTAAACAAAAAAGAATAGTTTCAATGATTTCCATTAATTGGAAACAACAACACAATGGTCTCCATTCAAAACAAAGACAACCACATGAATTCTTTTTTTATTAGGGACAACTAGGAAGTAACTTTTTTTGCCCATGATTTAATTTAAAGGGCTTGTCAACTTAAATAGAAGCATAGGGAAAGGAGAACCTACATTATCATCTTATAATTAATGTAAACACAAAAAGGGGGTAAAGCTAGAAACAACTCCACCGTCGTTTCCGATTTCTGAATCAACAACGACATAATTTTCATTGACAATTTCTGGGTCAACGATGGCTGGGTACACTGACGAATCCATGTGTTTTGTAAGACCCGACAAATCTTGTCTTTGGCCGAACCATACTAGGAAGAATTAAAGGGTGAAAAACCGACCAACTTTGGAAATAAAAGAAAAAGTAAATCCTAACAAAAACTTGAACAAAAGGCCGACTAACACTAAACAAAATTAAGGGGACCAAATCGGCTTACTCTAGAGAAGCCTTGGGAAGAGGGAAAAACCAGTTTTGGGATAACTTAATGAGGAACAAGGATAAGGTAGAACAACCCCCAAACACCCCCAACACACTTATAGGGGCTATAAATACAAAGAGAGAGAAAGGGTGACCCTTCCTCTTCCTAAAAGTAGTTGCAGTAGCTGCATGTGCACAACTGCTTGCTTTTACTCCTTTTCCCTCTTCCCAAAGAGAGTTGAACAAAACTCCAGTTGCATGTGCCTTCCTTAGGCATGAGAGAGAAAGGAGGCATGTAGTGTCATTAAATTTTGTCATTCTGAGGCATGTGGGGGTCATTTCTCATCAAGAAAGACCACTGCAAAAATCTTACAAAGTGGATTTTACTGGCCCACCATGTTCAAGGACTCACATGCATTCTGCAAGACTTGTGAAGATTGTCAAAAGTTGGGATCTATTTTAAAACGTCACATGATGCCTTTAAATCTTATTCTTGTCATTGAGATCTTTGACTGTTGGGGTATAGATTTCATGGGTCCATTTCCTCCATCATTTGGTTTCTTGTACATATTAGTCGCAGTAGATTATGTTTCAAAATGGATAGAGGCAATTCCAAGTCGAAACAATGACCACAAAACAGTGATAAAGTTCTTGAAAGAAAATATTTTGAGTCGATTTGGAATCCCTCGAGCCATGATAAGTGATGGTGGAACACATTTCTGCAACAAGCCATTTGAGTCTTTAATGAAGAAATATAGAATCACACACAAAGTTGCCACCCCTTATCACCCTTAAACAAGTGGACAAGTAGAGCTTGCTAATAAGGAGATCAAACAAAACTTGGAAAAAACAGTGAACCCTAATAGGAAAGACTGGTCTTTAAGACTTAATGATGCACTTTGGGCTTATCGAACTGCTTATAAAACATCATTAGGTATGTCACCTTATAGACTAGTCTATGGAAAACCTTGTCACTTGCCTGTGGAACTTGAACATAAAGCTTATTGAGCTATTAAAGCTTTCAATTCAAACCTTGATGATGCTAGTCACTGTGTAAGTTACAAATAAATGAGCTTGAGCAAATAAGAAATGATGCATCTGAGAATTCAAAAATTCATAAAGCAAGAATCAAAGAATTTCATGACAAGAGAATCTTGAGAAAAACATTTGATGTTGGTCAAAAAGTTTTGCTTTATAATTCTCGACTCCATTTATTTCCTGGAAAGCTAAGATCAAGATGGAGCGATCCTTTTATTGTGAAACATGTGTATCCATATGGGGCCTGTGATATCGAGAATCCAAAGAATGACAATGTTTTCAAGGTAAATAGACATCGTTTGAAAGTTTACTTTGACAATTTTTCAGTTGAAAATGACTCTATTGAATTGAGTGATCCTGTATATAAAGAATGATTCTTTTTCTCACATTGTTTTGTGTTTTGTTTTGGTGTGAATTTTGTTTTGCTAGTCTCTCACCCCGGTCAAATGGCGGATAACGGTACTCCGTGACTTCAGTCAGTTCTTTCAGTTTCCCATAATAACTGATATCTGTATATATTTGTGCAATTCTTTGCTCTTTCTCTCTTCTTTGAATCTCTTCTCCAATTCTCATTTGAAAATGGACACCACTCTTGAAAAATTGAAAAAGTACTTTCCCGCTCTGCCTCAGAATGCGATTACAAAAATTTACCGTGCTAGGTGTGCAAGATTGAGGTTGTTAATGAATCATGAAATTCCTGAAGATATTCGTTGGCTGATTGAAGTAAAGGTCTGATTATCAGGTGAGTCCTCCAATTCTTTCATCTCATACATGCCTGAGACAAGTAAAAGCACTTTTGCAAAGAAACGTCGTGCAAAACGACTGAAAGTCTGTCACAGATGTGCCAGATGGACTTATAATGCAACATGTCGTTCTTTAGGAATGGTATCTGTAAACCGTGAAGATAAAATACAATTCATTAAGGATGGCCTGAGTAAGGGGTCTTTAAATAATCTTCTATTAACCCTTGAGATACATCCTAGTGGAGATGTGCATCGTGCAATTCATGATTTATGGCCACAATTCCATAAAGAACATGATCAACTTAGTCTTGGGAATCTGACTATAAGAAACCCTGTTTGCCAGTTTTTAAGAAAACTGGATGGGAAGCCTATTCCCGACCCATAGAGGATGTTTAAGCCGTTCTTGGACGTAAAACCAAGAGAAAATATGAGCCACAATCACAACTACTTGTACATACACATGCTTTTTCAAAATAAATAAATAAATAAAGAGAGAGAGAGAGAGAGAGAGTGAAAATCCAGTTGGCCTACATATAGGTGGTATGATTGCATCTTCAATTTCTCATCTATAAAATCTTCTCTTCTTTCCCTTCATTTCTACTCAACCCATACATTTAACAAATATAGAAGTGTGTAGAAATGGCAGGTTCCTCAAGTCATCACATCAGAAATATTTGTGTTTTCAGCGGATCCAGTCCTGGGAAAGAAAAAGAGTTTTTAGAATCAGCAAATCATCTTAGTCAGGTATTAGCTGAAAGAAAGATTCATTTAGTGTATGGAGGAGGCAGCCTTGGGTTAATGGGAGGTGTGTCAATAACTGCATTTTTAGGAGGAAGTCAAGTTTTGGGGGTCGTCCCCAAAGCTTTAGCAGAAGGGGACATCATTGGAAAAATAATTGGCGAGGAACTATAGGTCTCTACAATGTTTGATCGAATGAATGCAATGTTTAACCATGCTGACGCCTTCATTGCCTTACCAGGTGGTCTGGGCACATTGGAAGAGATCTTTCATATTTCCTCTTGGGCCCAACTTCACATTCACCATAAACCTATAGGTTTGCTCAATGTTAATGGTTTTTATGATAATTTGTTGTCTTTTCTTGATCAAGCTGTGGAACAGGAATTTCTAACATCTTCGACACGACAAATCATAATCTCTGCTGCTACTGCTGAACAATTGATTGACCAACTACAATCTTTCATCCCTGTAATTGATCCCTCCATGAGTCGCATAAATTGGTCAACTAAGGAAAGCTGTAAAAAGTTTAGATTGGATTTGAGCCTTTGTTTGTGAACCCTTATGTCTTTTGGTTTTATTAATAGCATATTATGTTGTATTGTTATTTCTTATATTTGTTTAAGTGTGTTTCAGGTTTGTCAGTGTTTGTTGTTTCAGGTGATGTCTTCTATACTCTATGTTTCTACCTTATAAAATTGAGGACATTTTCCAATGGTTATTTGCAATATTCATAACAAGGCCTATTAGAATACTTCTTGAAATATTCAGGTTTACAAACTCTCGCATTGTTATCACTTGATTTTGCTCATATACTCATTTAACAAATATTCTTAAACCTTCATTTTCACACACACACTTTAACATATGATTGTGGGTTGCACATTGGATTATTACATTATTTATGTTCTTTGTTAAAGGTAACAACTAAGGGAAAGGGTTAGTATATAATTTTCAAAAAAAATAAAAATATTGATAATATTGATGATAATAAAAACGTAGATAAGTTTGGTTTCGTAGCCTCCCTAACCTAAGCAATTAAGCCCGAAGGGGTGTTTTAACACCTAATACCCTAAAGTCAACTGACTTGGGAGCTATTGGCCCAAAGCTTGTTACATGGGTTAAGGAGAAAAGCTTAAGGGAATCAAATACTGCACTATCTATGTATCAGTATCGACAACCCGAGTTACTAAGCTCGTAGGGGTGTCTCAACACCTAATGCCCTAAGACCAACTAGTCTGGGAGTCATTAGCCAAAAGCTCATTACATGGGTTAAAGATGCATTGTGTTTTAAGTATATGTATATATATTGAAAAAAAATAAAGAAAAGAAAAAGATAATAATCCCAACCCAAGGACGTTAACCTTAAACATTAGAATAAAATATTGTTTTCTTCCAATAAAAGCCCCATCATCTATGTTTTCATACATTGAGCACATAAAAAGGAAGGTTTATTAATATCTTGTTTAAGAGGTATTGAGCAGATATATAAACTTAATGAGAGTTTGTTTATCTGGATAGATTAATGGAAGTTGAATGATGAATGCCTTGCTTTGTGGAATTTGCAAATTTGTTTTCTATTTTAACGCTTTGATTACTAGGGACTAGTAATAAGCTGGTTGGGGTGTGTGATTAGTACTTAAAAGTGCATTTTCTCAAGGTTTTATATCATCATTTTGCACTTGAAGTATCAATAACTCCTTAACTAAAGCATGTTTTATAATAACATATCTAATAATATAAGATACCTTTAATTTATGGTAAATGTTCATCTAAAATGCAGGCCTATCACATATCTGGAGCTGTAGATCTCGGATTTAGGTCTACTTTATATGGATGGAAAGGTAAGACATAGGCCTACAACTTTTATGAGGAGTCCAAGATTTAATAAGGCCATTTTCAAGTCCACATTGTAGCAACAACGAAGAAGTCTGAATCTATTCTGCAGCCCAGACACTGTTCAGTGTTTAGCCCATATCTGGAGTTCTAGAAGTCCAAATGATCTTAACGTTTTACCCTGGAAAGTTGAGACAATTTCCTAGAACTTTCATGATTTAAGTCTATTCAAATTATGACGTTATCAATGATGTTTTTGGCAGACAAGAAGATAAGAATTGTCACCAAGTCAAGATGTGGCCACCCACCCATCAATTAGTCAACAAATCAATAGTTACAAATTTTGGCCTATAAAAGGAGGCATTTGCCATGTATTTAGGCATCTTGGTGTTTAGATCAAGATCATGCTCTTGCTCTCTCTCTTTTGTAATACTTAAGTTTTGTTTATATTAATCTCTTGTTTATGCCTTTCATTTCATTTTCTTTACTTAGTTAACTTCTTTCTCATTTGTGTTCTTATCTTGTTTATTTATGTTTCTTTCTTTTATTATATTTAGCTAAGTTAATTATGTCAAGGTGAAAAGGGTACACTAATAGTGTAAGAATAAGTATAATATAAACTTAACATGGACATTAATGTTGGATACTAACATGCTTTATATTTGTTATCTTGTTCACTTTTAATACTTTGCTTGTTAAATGGTTAATCTAGATTTATGTTGTATAACACTTGGTACAACAAATACTTGGCACTTTCATAGCCCATACTGTATGGTATAACCGACACCTGAGCTATGAAAGGAACTTGATTTGTTGTTAACATAAGTTATAATCATGAATGTCTGACAACATTTACAAGTATTAGCATTATTCGAATAAAATAACTAATGTAATCATGTTAACAATTTATAATCTGATTGGAACCTCCTTTGTGTGTGGTTTCCAATTGAATAATAAGAGTTTATACTATACTTGTTTGAAATACCATTAGTGGATCCTCTAACCTTGACATTTGTTGTTATCATTGTTTCATCCTACGTTAATCTTCCATCTCAAAGTTCTCATCAACTTCTTCTTCTTCTTCATCTTTATTATTATTACTATTGTTGTTGTATTATTGTTGTTTATAATTTATACAATTAACCTCCCTGTGGTTCGACCCCGATCTTGCCGGGTTATTTATTACTTCGACACTCCTGCACTTGGGAGAAGACATCAATCTTTTGGTCGTGTCATACTACATACCTTATTGTTGATTAGGCATCTAGTATGGAAGATGTTCTCCCTTTGTTGCTCCACATCATCCTCCTTAGTCTGAACATTGAGCGACCTTCTAATCACCAAAACTTTATCACCAATAGCATTAAATCACTAGAATTCTCAAGTGGTGGCATGTCATCAAAAACAGATTCCTCACTAGTGGACATAATCTCTCCATCATCCCTTAGAATCATAACTCGATGATTTGCACACTCTGATGCATAGTGTCCCAATCCCTGACACTTGAAACACTTTATATCATGATTATGCTTCGGTTGGACTTCTCCCTTGAGTTTTTTTATCATTGGCCGAAACCTGTTTCTTCACGGAGGTAGGTTCGACAACTTTAGAAGTCACTAAGGGCTTCAATGGCGCACTACCCTCTCTCTTATAATTCAACTTCCAACCTAAAGAAGACCCCGAATAAGCTTCAGGTTGTGTACTACCTTTCCTTTTCAATTGTCTTTCAACCTTAATGGCCAAATGCACTAACTCTTCCAATTCAATATAAGATTGCAACTTAACAACATTAGTTATGTCTCTATTCAAGCCATTCAAAAACCTAGACATAGTAACTTCCTCATCTTCATTAACATTATCTCTAATCATAGCCACCTCTAATTCTTTCTGATACTCCTTCACGCTCTTACTACCATGTGTAATCATATGTAAACGATTAAACAACCCCCTATAATAGTGTTTAGGAACCCACCTCTTCTTCATTATTGTCTTCAACTCCTCCTACGTGCTAACTGGTCTTTCTCTATTCCTTCTTCTTTCTACCACCAATATCTCCCACCAAACCATGACATAATTAGTAAACTCCACTATAACTAACTTAACCTTTTTTTCTTCAGAGTACCTATGGATGTCAAAAATCATCTCCACCTTTTTTTTCCCAATCTAAGTAAGCTTCCGGATCAGTTTTTCCCTTGAAGGCTGAGATTTTTAACTTAATACTACCCAAATTTTGGTCTACATAACCCAAATCATCAAAATCCCCTCTATACTCAAAATCCCTATGTGGCCGAATATGTCCCCTCCTTGGCCGATTCTCATACCTCTCTCCCTTATGTCTACAAAACCCACTACCATAGTTAAGATCATCCTCGGCTTCATCTATAGAGTTTTCAGCAACACTCTCCTCCTTCCTAACTTCTCTACCCTTTTTACTACATCTCCTATCAGAATTAGTCTCTAATTTTTCAATCATAGTCATCAGCTTACCAAACATAAATTCCAACTGTTGTTGTATTCTCGAAAGCCCTTCTTCTGGGATTTCACCCTTCTTCTGTGTCATACTGTTAGAAGACATTATTTCTTTTTTTAAAAAAAAAAAACCTGCATGAAAATCATTAGCAATACAAATAACACCTCACACACTCGTGTTTCACACAAATTTATAGGCTTTTCACTCTAATATGCTCCCTACGCCTTTTTCCACTCAAATTGATTTTCTTTAGTTCTTAAAATCACTTAGCAACAATTCAGAAAAAAACAACCAACTACGTAGTGAATTTATAAATTTGATATAGACTCAAGAAGCAAGAAATTTACGAAACTAACAAAACAAAACTACGATGACAAATTAACGAGTAGCAACACAATTTTGTGCGAGTAATATGATGATTCAAAAATGCGAAATAAACTAAATGGAAGCCATAATACTAAAGAGATTTACTATCCTAACTGAAAATTAAATCAAATAATGATACAACCTAGAAAAAAAAGAGCAACACAAATTCCCAATGAGCAATTTTCTTTCCCTAGCTCTTGGCCAACTCCAGAATGTTGATTTTCTTCTCTCTTTTTGTGCGGCACCAATCAAAATTTTCAAGATCAAGCCCCCTTTTTTTGCATACCAATTTGGCAATCAAGAAAAAAAATTCAACACAGTTTTTTTATGTATATATTGCAACAAGATCAAGAATTCAACAAGAACACTACCTTATGATTTTGTGTTAAACAATTTAAGAGGATGAAAGAACCCTAAATTTTATTTTTTTTAATATATGTGGCCGAAACTAATCAAGAAAAAATCAAGAAACAAAAGACACAAATTGAAGGATATAACCTGTGATTAGATCAGCTCTGATACCAACTTATGCGAACCCTAGCAAAATTGAATGGAATTCGCGAACCCAAGATCTATCTAATCCAAGTTTGCTGAAAAATAAGATGAGCTTATCACAATGAAAGACCTGCTCTAAGACAACAAGACTATAAACCAACCCAATCATAAAGCCTACACCTGGAGACGAGCAAAAGGAGTATAAATTCACAACAAAGATTGGTCAATTCTTTAAAGAGTAGAAAGTTCAATCAAGAACCAAGATTGACAACCAAAGGTCAACAAAAAAAATCAGAATATTATTAGCCAAAACAAAACTAATCTAAAAATTATTCTCAAGAGTATTTATACCCCAAGCCAAAAACCTTAGTTTCCCTAATGGGTCATATATAAACCCAATTTAAATAATAATCAACTCAAGCTAAAACTAACCCAAACTAATCAAAATAAATAAAAAAAACAAGTTTGAAATCCAAACAAGTGTTTCCTCATAAAATAAAGAAAGTTTAATAGCCCAACTAATTTAATAAGACAAGCTCGGTTATTTCCGCATTCTGTCTGGCAGTAGCAAAGCCCAACTTCAAATGGATGGTTCTCTCTTGTCTTAAGAATTAGAACGCATGCCATATACCTTTGGAAAGGTATGGAAGTCTAGTTTGCAGCCCAACTTGAATCACCTCAAAAGTCGACCTATAGCTTTAGTTATGATAAAAACAAAAGGTCAAGCTAACCGAATCTAGTCTTCTTCTCCCAATCCTTGTGTAATGGTCTTAGTTCCACCAACAAGCCCCTCTTGAACATGAATCAGATTAATCACGGCTTGCTCCTCATTATTTAATATCCTCTTAAAGTCCACCTTACCCCACGTATCTTGAAGAAGTCCATTGAAAGCCTCTTTGAACCTCTTAGCTCTAAGCCTTGTAACTGGGCCAGCTAGAACCTCCAATGGATTCTTTGGTGCTGGAATCGCATCACCAACTAGCTTGCATGCCAACTTCCTTGAGTGTTGAGTGAGAAGTGGGTTAGAAAAAGAAGAGAAAACCAAAAAAACATGGAAGAAGAAGGAGCCTAGAAGGCCGGCTGGAACATACAGAAATAAGAAGGAAGAAACCGAAAGTAAAGAGGAAGAAGAAACTACTAAAACCTTTCCTAAGACTACTTAAAATCATAAGGTAAGAAAAACATCACCTTCTTATTTGTTTCTTTGAGACTTCGGGACAAAAAAGAGAAGGAAACGTCAAGTGAATGGCTCAATGTTCTTACACCAATGACTAAAGAGGACTAGATAGAAAGATTAATGAGAATGGGGCTGAATGGGGGACATAACTCCAGAACCATTAGAAAAAGAAATAAATGATTTTGAATACACAAACCTAGAGGGAGGGTCGACCAGATTGAAAGGGGCTGGACAAAATGCAAATTGATGTGAAGAAATGCTTGAATTGTGACCATTATTAGAGTCTCAGAACATGCTTGAACCAAAATAGAATTCATGTGTATGTTAATGTCTTGATGTTTACATATATGATTGAAGAAATTATGTGAAAATGAGATGAAATGATTGTATGTGCAGAATTGTGATGTTGTTAAGCCCTTAGAGGCATGCTGGAGCTAAAACGAAAATCATACCATGATAATGCCTTGATTTTTGTTTATGTGATGGATGAACTTGTATAATTATGAATCAAGTGATTGAATTTATGAGTATGACTTGTTGTTGGGAACATAATTATATTAGAAGTGATAAATACATGTGAAAACTTGAAAGGAATGGGCTACCATGTTTCACCAAGAAGGTGAAACATTGAGGGAACATTGTATGATGAACACCCTTAGACAAACAAGACATAGGTTGGAAATGGAACTCTTCTATGATGTGAATTGAATATTAAATTGTGTTGATGATTGGGCATGATGAAATTGAAAACATAGAATGCAAGATTATGGCAACATTAGGTTTCGACCTTGAAATGATGGTGTTGTTTGATAGCCTTGTGATAAATTTGAAAGTGATTGGTTACGGTATATGTTCAAATTTGTTTAGGGTGTGTTATAAAGGGGGAAAGCCTAGCATAAACCTTACGCTTATCCGAGGAAAAGAATAAAACCAAAAATGACTCAATCGTTGCTGATAATTTTTGAAGTGGCAGTTACATAGATTTCGTTGATGATTTTGGGTCAGCAGCAACTCAGTTTTCATCAATGATTTTTGAGTTAACAATAGATCATATGTGCTGACGATTCCATGTGTTAGTCGTAGAACTTGATTGCGTTGATGATTTCTAAGTCGGCAACAACTTAGTTTTTATCAACAATATTTGAGGCAACAGTAAATTATTCGTTGATGAATTCTGAGTACCATGCGTCAGCCGTGAACCTGTTTCGCTGCTGATTTTGTGTCACCAATGACCTAGTTGCTGACAAATTCCGAGTTCCATACATCAACCATGAATCTGTTTCGCTAATGATTTCGGTGTCACTAGCGACCCAGTTGTCGCTAACGAATTCTAAGCTCCATGTGTCAGTCGTGAACCAGTTTCCCTGATGATTTTTGTGTCACCAACGACCCAATTATCGCTGATGATTTCTGAGTTCCATGCTTCAGCCGTGAACTTGTTTCCCTGATGATTTCTGTGTCATTAGTGACCTGTTGTTGTTATCCATGCACCAGTTGTGAACCTGTTTCACTAACGATTTCTGTGTCACCAATAACCAAGTTATCGCTGATGAATTCTAAGTTCCATGCGTCAGTCATGAACTTGTTTCGCTGATGATTTCTAAGTCACCAGCGACTCTGTTGTTGCTTACAAATTTTAAGGTCCATGTGTCAGCGGTGAACC
The DNA here is from genome assembly GCF_000002775.5 of Populus trichocarpa. Classification (NCBI taxonomy): domain Eukaryota; kingdom Viridiplantae; phylum Streptophyta; class Magnoliopsida; order Malpighiales; family Salicaceae; genus Populus; species Populus trichocarpa. The sequence continues at coordinate 6,040,957 of NC_037294.2, read as the reverse complement.
AGTTTCGTTGACAATTTTTATGTCACTAGCGACCCAGTTGTTGCTAATGAATTCTGAGCTCCATGCGTTAGTCGTAAACCAGTTTCACTAACGATTTCAGTGTCAGTAGCAACCCAGTTGTTGCTGATGAATTTTAAGTTCCACGCATTAGCCATGAACTAGTTTCGGTGAGGATTTTTGTGTCACCAGTGACCCAGTTGTCGTTGATGAATTCGGAGTTCCATGCGTCAGTCGGGAACCAGTTTTTTTGACAATTGTTGTGTCACCAGGGACAAAGTTGTCACTGACAAATTCTGTGTCACCAGCAACCCATTTGTTGCTGATGAATTCTAAGCTCCATGCATGAGTCGTGAACCAGTTTCACTAACGATTTTTATGTCACTAGCGACCCAGTTGTGTTGCGATGTCGTGGTCGTACAAATTAATTACCCTAGCTTAAAACACTTAATAGTATAGAGTAAGCAAGGGGTCGATCCCACGTGGAAGGTTTAGTTCAGATTTTTATGCTATACGTTATGCAATTGGGGAGGTTTGATTTGCAATGATCTAAACTATGGTAGAAATTAAACTAACGAACAAAATCAATTGAAACTAAAATATATCAAGAAAACAAACCTTGGTCGCAAGAACACATCCACCTACAGAAATCAAAACCGATCCTTGAAATAAAACTCCAGTTTATATTCTGAATTTTTATCTTTTCTTAACGTTAGTTAATTAACGGATCCACCATATAACTAACCCTAACCAACAAACAATCACAGTGTCCGCACTAATGATTTAATCCAATGGCAGTCTTAAGATCTAGATAAATTCATTAATCTTAACAACCAAGTTGTCTGCTTATGTTGCTTTGATCGAATGTTCTCCCTAAGTTTAATAACGTAGTTCCGCCACAATTATCAATCTTAGTTGCTTCATAAGTTTATATACCACAACTTCGGTTTTGATAAACTTAGCAATAGATTGTTCACAATAATAACTTAGAGTCCGCTCTAGCAATTAAGATAAACAATCATAGGAAATATGCATAGGAAAACAAACATACTCATTCATAATACAAACTGAAAATAAATGGAAGAATAAATCTCACAGTTCTTGAAATCTGAAGATTTTTGCGTCCTTGCAACCAAGAAAACGAGCTTAGCCTTGCATATCTATTGAACAACTACTCCTAAAGATGGAAGAATACATGATTTCTGATTTGTAGAGGGGAGAATTTGTGTTTCTTCTCTTATGGTTGCCACCCCTCTTTCTTTTGTTCTACTACACTCTCTCCCCCTCTCTCTTGGCTCTATTAATAGCATAAACTTAGCTGCCTATTTATACATAAATTGTAAGTAAGAAAAATCAAAGTTCAAGTGTGAACATCAATAGATGGTGGTAGTGTGAAGGTGGCTGATGGCTGGTAGCTGGCAGCTGGCAGCTGGTAGCTGGTTTGTGGTTGGTGGCTTGAGGTTTGTGGCTGCCTTCCTTGACCTTCTGGATTAATTTACTAGAGGAGCTAAATTGCTGAAATAAAAACTTGGATGTCGGTTTGGATGCTTTGGGATGTAATTTGGATTCGTTTCTTTACGAAACCTGTTTGCTGGCAGAATTCGGCTATCATCTTTGAAAATTCATATCTCCCTCATATGACATCGTGTTTGGCTAAAATTTGGAGCGTTTATAGACCTTTGGGTCAGGAATCTAAAACAATTGAGTTTACATCAATTGGACTTCTGCAGCTCTAGATATTGAATTTTGAATGACCAAAGGTCAATAGTGATAGAATGTGAGATTTGACTTTGAAGGATGTGATTTCTATGCTCTTTATCCTTTTATTTTTCTTGACTTAGATATCCAGAAATTTATGGATGTTATCTTTCTAATGCCACTGGAATCACTTTGTTTTGACTTTTAGAGCTTACGCTCTGCACAAAACATCTACTAAGGGTTAAATCTGCCAATTACCTCCAATTTACTCCTTTTTGCATTTTTCATCCAAAAGTGCCTTCAAAACATCAAACAAAGAATATCAAGGCATTTTATATAAATAACATAGGCAAAACACTAGTTAAATGTGAGTGAAACTATCGAATAATATGGTTACATCAAGTTGTCGCTGATGAATTCTGAGTTCAATGTGTCAGCCGTGAACTTGTTTACTTGATGATTTCTGTGTCACTAACGACCCTGTTGTTGTTGATGAGTTTTGAGGTCAATACGTCAGCCGTGAACCAGTTTTGTTGATAATTTCTATGTCACAAGCGACTCAATTATCGTTGATGAATTCTGAGCTCCATGTGTCAGTCGTGAACCAGTTTCGCTGACAATTTCTATGTCATGAGCAACCCAATTGTCGCTGACAAATTCTGAGCTCCATTTGTCAGCTGTGAACCAGTTTCACTGATAATTTCTATATCACCAGCGCAGTTGTCGGTGACGAGTTCTAAGTTTCATGCGTCAGCCGTGAACTTGTTTCCCTGATGATTTCTGTGCCACCAGCGACCCTATTGTTGCTGACGAATTTTGAGGTCCATGCGTTAGTCGTGAACCAGTTTCGTGAACAATTTCTATGTCACTAGTGCCCTAGTTGTCGCTGACAAATTCTGAGTTCCATGCATCAGCTGTGAACCTGTTTTGCTGATAATTTTTGTGTCACAAGGGACCCAGTTGTCACGTACGAATTCTGTGTCACGAGCGACCCAGTTGTCGCTGAAGAATTTTGAGCTCCATGCATTAGGTGTGAACCATTTTTTATGATGATTTCTATGTTCCTAACAACCTAGTTGTCGCTGACGAATTCTGAACTCCATGCATCAGCTGTGAACCAGTTTCGCTGATGATTTTGTTTTAGTTCAAGTATGTCCTTAAGAGTTCAACAAGGTTATAATTTCCGCATTTCTTCATCTCATTCCACATTCCATTCAAGTTCATCAATCATTCATGGGAAGTCAAGACAAATTTTGCCTTAGTTCACCAATTTGGTCAGCCCTTTTCATAGGTTTACACACTCACAATCACTCATATTCACTCGGATTTCTTTTGTAAGGGTCTACATATGAGTTCTTATATTCATCGTTCCACTTAGATCTTGTAACATCCTCATATCCGTGATAAAACAACAATCTCATGTTCACTGATAAACAGAGTAATTAATTAATTAATTAATTAATTATATATATGTGTGTGTGTGTGTGTGTTTGTGTTTGTGTGTGTGTGTGTACATAGTGTTCATATTAAAATTTACCAAACTTTTCACTAAAATTTCAGCAGAGTCTTCCCTATATCGGGAGGTCCCAAGTTATCGACATACAACTTATTTACACTTCTAATATCTCGCATCTCCTAACTCAACTCAACCCAATTATCCTGGGTCTCAATCCCACAAAACATCATTATTCATATCAACCATAATATTTATGATATACATTGAACAACAATTATAATTATGGATGGATAAATGATATAAACATGCATACATGGAACATGATTATATGAACTACAAAATTAAATTCATCTAATCAAGTTTAAACATTAATTATACAAATATTTCCATGTTTACAAAATATAAGGTCATCCTCCCTAGACTACATAACAAAAGGTGAATAAAAGCTAAAATCTACTCCTGCCTCGCATGCGATGGACTTGAAACAAAATACATATTATTGAAACATGAATATCATAATAAGTACAATAATATCAATATCCAATAATTTGAAAAGGTAGATATGTATTCTTGTTTTGTTCATTTCTCCCTTTCTGTTTCCATTAGAACTCCTTTTCATTCATCTACTAAAAACTATTTCCTCTCTCATTAGAAACCTCCATTCAAGATTCCATTAAAACCAACCGCAACTATTTCACCCAACGCATTACTAATACCATTTTCATTGGTATCATCATCATACCGTTGGCATCAGCAAATGGAGATCCCTTACCCGGGACCCTAACATACACCTAATGTATGCTAGTAAAAATCATGGTTATTGATGCAACCATATTATTTGATAGTTTCACCCACATCTACCTAATGTTTTGTCCATGTTTTATATATAAAATGTCTTGATATTCTTTGTTTTATGTTTTGAAGGTACTTTTGGATGAAAGATGCAAAAAGGAGTAAATTGGAGATAATTGGTAGATTTGACGTTCAGTCGATATTTTGTGCAGAGCGTGAGTTCTAGAGATCGAAATGAAGTGATTCCAGTGGCACAAAAAAGCTAACATCCATACCTTTCTGGAAGTGTAATGCAAGAAAAATAAAAAGAGAAAGATTATGGAAATCACATCCTGCAAAGTCAAATCTCGCATTCTGCCAGTGTTGACCTTTGGCCATTCAAAATTTAATATCTGGAGCTACAGAAATCCAATTGATGCAAACGCAATTTTCTTGGATGCCTAATTCAAAGACATATCCGCGCTCCAAATTTCCGCCAAAAACGATGTCATATGAGGGAGATATGATTTTTCAAAGAGGACAACTGAATTCTGCCAGCAAACAGGTTTCGTGAAGAAATAAGTCCAAATTACATTCCGAAGCATCTAAACCAACATCCAAGTTTTTATATCAGCAATTTAGCTCCTCTAAGTCAGAGCTTGAAGATTTCATGCAAGGCTATTTCTCCTTTTTAGGGAAAATAGTTATTGAAGTACTTAAATGTAAACTGCAACTTAAGGGAGGACTATTTTGTAAAATAGAGATTAGGGTTTCTTAGCATATAAAAAGAAAGAGAGAAGGGGCTAGCAGCCAGCAGAAAAGAGGGAGAGCAGAAGGAGGCAGCAGCCAGCAGAGAATAAAACACAAATTCTCTCCTCTACAAACCCAAAAATCATGCTCTTTTCATTCTTTAGAAGTAGTAGTTCAATAGTTATGCAAGGCTAAGCTCTTTTCTTGGTTGCAAGGACACAACAAACCTTCGGATTTCAAGAACCGTGAGATTTATTCTTCCTTTTATTTTCAGTTTATGTTATGAATGAGTATGATTGTTTTCCTATGCATATTTCATATGATTGTTGTTGATGATTGCTAGAGCGGACTCTAAGTTATTGTTGTGAACAATCTATTGCTAAGTTTAATATCAAAACCGGAGTTGTGATATATGAACTTGTGAAGCAACTAAGCTTGATAATTGTGGCGGAACTACGTTATTGAACTTAGGGAGAACATTTGAACAAAGTGACATAAGCTGCGGACAGCTTGTATGTTAATCTTGATGAAATTATCTAGTTCTTAAAGCTACCATTAAATTGAATCATTAGTGCAGGACACTTTGATTGTTTGTTGGTTAGGATTAGTTATACGGCGGATCCGTTAATTAATCAACGTTAAGAAAATATAAAATTTCAGAACATAAACTGCAATTTTCGTTTCAAGGATCAGGTTCTAATTTCCGTTGGTGGATGTGTGCTTGCGACCAAGGTTTGTTTTCTTGATAAGTTTCGGTTTTAATTGATTTTGTTTGCTAGTTTAATTGCTGCCATAGTTTAGATAATCACAAACCAAATCCCCCCAATTACATAACGTACAACATAAAAATCTGACTTGAAACTTCCTCGTGGGATCGACCCCTTGCTTGCTCTATACTATCTTGTGTGTTGTGTTTGAAGCTAGGGTAATTAATTTGTGCGACTACGACATCGCAACAGTGATCCCCTCATCTAGGATCCTAACATACACTAAATGTATGTGTAAACACCCAAAAGAAAAAATATATATATATATATATAGATAGAATTGATGACGCAGTTTTCGCTGTCGATTTCCGAGATCGGCAGCGAAACAGTTTTCGCTGCCAATTTCTGGATCGGTAGCGACGCAGTTTTTGCTGCCGATTTCTGCATCGGCAGCGACGCAGTTTTTGTTTTTTTAAAAAAATTAACTTAAGGAGCTGGGAGGGAGGGGTAAAACCGGTTTTAGATAGACCAAAACAAGGATAATAACACATCTAAACCAACCCCCAAACAACCCACCTCATTTGATGGGGAGTATAAATACAAGGAGGAGAGAGATGATGATCCATCCTCTTCCCAAACAGCAGCTGCATGTCGTTCTTCCCTTCCTCTTTCACAATAGAAACCTAAACCAAACCAGTAGAGAGTGCTTTGTGAACGTGTGAGGGAAAGATGAGACCTTGAGAGAAGATTGGACAGCTGCCTAGAGGGAAAGGAAAAGGAGGGCTGGAAAACGTGAGAGGAAGAAGAAGGAGGAGAACCAGCAGGAGAAGAGAAAGAATAGTGTCAAACCTTCCTCAAACTTAGTTAGATTCGAAAGGTATGGGTCATGAAACTCCCTTCCTCTTCTCCTTAAGACCAAAAAAGAAAATGAAGAAGAAAACCCTAAGAAAACTAACCTAAGACCTAAGCTAGCTGTGAAGGAAACTGAAATTAACTAGGAGGACAAGGAAACAGAAATAAAATGAAGCCAATTTCAGAACATCTAACAAAGAAAAATGAATAAAATGGAAATAACAAATCATGGTAGAGGGCTGGCTTTAACTATGGGGTTGGCCAGCATGCATGTGTGTGTTCTGCTGGGATTTGTTGAAGGATTATGTGCTGAAATTGATGGTTTCAATGTATGTGTTCTGCTGGAATTTATTGAAAGATTATATGTTGTAATTGATGGTTTTCAATGTGTGTGTTCTGCTAGAACTTAGTGACAGTGTATATGTTGGGGTTGTTACAGCATGTGTGGTGTGTGTTCATGTCGAATTATGTGTTGTGCAGCAAAACTGTGATTCGCTGCCGAAACTATGTCGGCTGCAGCAAATTAGCATTCACTACCGAAACTGAGTTGTCTGCAGCTAATTTGTGATTCGCTGCTAAAACTAAGTCTTCTACAGCGAATTAGCATTCGCTGCTGAATTGTGTGTTGTGCAGCGAAACTGCGATTCGCTGCCGAAACTGTGTCGGCTGCAGCGAATTAGCATTCGCCGCCGAAACTGAGTTGTCTGCACCGAATTTGTGATTCGCTGCCGAATTGTGTGTTGTGCAGCGAAACTGCGATTCGCTGCCGAAACTGTGTCGGCTACAGCGAATTAGCATTCGCCGCCGAAACTGAGTTGTCTGCAACGAATTTGTGATTCGCTGCCGAAACTGAGTCTTCTGCAGCGAATTAGCATTCACTGCCGAATTGTGTGTTGTGCAGCGAAATTGTGATTCGCTGCCGAAACTGTGTCGGCTGTAGTGAATTAGCATTCGCCGCTAAAACTGAGTCTTTTGTAGCGAAATTGTGTGTTCTACAGCGAATTGTGATTCGCTGCCGAAACTATGTTGTCTGCAGCGAATTAACAATTCGCTACCGAGTGGCGTTCTGCAGCGAACTTGCAATTCGCTGCCAAAGTGGAGTTGTCTGCAGCAAATCGCTGCCGAAGTTGAGTTGGTTGCAACAAAATTGTGATTTGCTGCCGAAACTGAGTTGTCTGCTACGAGTTAGCATTTGCTGCCAAAATTGTGGCGCCAGCAGCGAAACAGTTGTTGCTGCCGAATTGGCTGCCTGCAGCGAAACAGTTCTCGCTGTCGAATTGGCTGCCTGCAGTGAAACAGTTCTCGCTGCCGAATTGGGCAGCCTGCAACGAACCATTTCTCGCTGCCAAATTGGCTGCCTGCAGCGAACCAGTTCTTGCTGCCGAATTCTACAATAAGCCTCCTAGGCAGAAATGACTTAAATGCTAGTAACAATTTCATGGTATGATGGTGTAAAATGTGGAACACTTGAATGCGAACATATGAACTCTTGAAATAAGTGTGGTGACGAATGTGATTCAAAAATACAAATGTACTGATTTGTGACCATTGATGTTTTAGGTGGTGCGGTCGGGATTGGACCATCGTTAGGACAAGAACAACCCACAGGTGGAGCAGGTAGGTGACTTGCACCTTCCTTTTTCATACGTTGAATAATGAAATACTTTATCATGAATATTACCATATTGCGTTAGAACAGATATTAGATTGTCGAACGCTTAAATGTTGGCAAATGGTTAATTAGCTTTGGCTAATGGCATCCGAAGGGATGGCCGGGACGAACGACTGATTAGCTTCGGCTAATGGCATCCGAATGGATGGCCGGGACAAACGATTGATTAGCTTTAGCTAATGGCATCCGAAGTGGATGACCGGGGTGAGTGAACGGATAACCTCAGCAAATGATGCCTTAAGAGGATAGTCGGGTTTAAGATTATGGTTGATTGCAAAAATTGGTGAATCTATATGTATTACAAGCTGGTTATACCAAGTACATGAAGAAATTATAAATGTTAATGCTTCATTTAACTGCCAGACCGTTTAGTTACCATTATTTTTTTTTTGATCAAATGTAAGTATTGTATAGATCAAAAAGAGCCGGAGACCAGCAATACAAGGAAAGGGGAACAAAATCCCTTGACCAAATCAAAAGCAAGACAAGCTTGCTGAACAGAAGGCAAAGGGAACAGACTCCCTTGTACAAACCAAAAGCAAGACAGGCTATCTGAAAACTAAGGGAACAGACTCCCTGGATCAACCTAGAAGCAAAGGGAACAGGCTCCCTTGAACATGCATCAAAGCCAGAAAGCAAAACAAACTAGCATACAATGAAACCATTAGTCAGGAGACCCAAAAACCAGCAGCAAAACGCCTTCCAACCCAGCATACGACACGTTACAACAGCAGCTGAGACGAGGAGCAGCAGCAGATGGCATTGTCATTATGTCACCTATATAGGACAACATCCAATGAGACCAACCCTCCATCAACCAAAGCTAGCGAAAGGACAAGCAACAGAAACGAGCCAGAGAAGAACACAACAGCTCTAGCAAACCATTAGAGAAAGACTTTCGCTGAGCGGAACAGAAGAGAGAGAGCTTATAATCATGCCTGAAGAGATGGCCCGGCTACTAGCAAGGAAGAAGAAGAAGACCCGAGAGTCGTGATCAATAGAAAAGTATAGGCTGCTAGTCCTTTCTGTTTTCAGGTTTGAAAGAAGAAGAGGGCTAGAGAATACCTTCTTTGAGGAATAAGCCCGGTGGCGTCTAAGCTCTCGGAGAATACCAAGGGAGATCACACTCTTACTCTTGTTCAAACGAGAATGGCCATAACTAAGCCCAAACAAAGGCGGGAAGCGAAGGAACTTTACGGGGTTAAGGCTAAAGAAGCGAGTGACTCGAAGGCAGAAAGAAAGATAAAGCATAGAACGATTGGCCCAAGAATTGCTATAGTTGACTCTTTGACACCGAATCGTCTGCTGTCAAAAGCTATCACGGCAAGAGCTATTGGGGATCCATTATATTACTATTTTCTATGTCACTTCGAAGCAGTAAGCGCATCTATCTCTTTTCGGCCGGCTAGGGAGGAATCCTAAAAACCGGCAGCATCAAAACAGTAATCCTTGTAACCAAGACTAGCCCCAAGAGGGCCAACATCACAAGCAATCTGCAGAGGACCTGCAGGCCTGGACAAACAAGACAACAATCCTGGCTGGAAGTCATCTCCAGCAGCCACACAAACCAGCAGTAAAAGCAACAGAGACAGGGAACACCAGGCTATCCACAAAAGCAAACCAACAGCTCTAGGAGAGCAGCAAGCAAGAGGACCAAACAATTGGGGAGAGAGCCTCACCCAACCGGATCACTGACCAGCAAACGACAGCTCTAGTACAACAACATGCAAGGGGACTAAGTGGGGAGAGAGCCTCACCCAAATGAATCCCTTTACCAAGCAATCAGACAGCAAGCCCCAATCCTGCGAAAACTATGCATCCAGGAACTGGGGGAGATCAAATCTCTGGGGAGAGAGCCTCACCCTCATTGATCCCCTCAACACGCAGACAGCAGCAGGCTGCCTAGAGTCCCAAAAACCGGCAACAGTCCCAGGCATCAATAACTAATAGAAAACGGCTAGAGTAGGGTGGCAACACTTGAATAGCTGGCCTGCAAAACACTGCTTCCAACCAACAACTTTAGTTACCATTATTATTATTATTAAGTAATTGCATTCTCTTAAATGTTTTGTACTGCAACAGGGATGTCACACCAACGACGAGATGTCTAGGAAACCCAATACACGGGAACCTGCTTTTGCAAGGAATCATGTAGATGCATTCTAAATCACAATGTATTTTGTATGAATCAATGTACTGAATGTATAACTTTTATTAGATTCTTTTGTTTAAATTCGTAATGGCTATTAGTAGGATAGGAATGCAAACTCATGTCTATGTATGTATATTTTTAATATGAACTTCTAATCATGCAACCATAATATTATGTGTTTATGTAAGATTCACTTTTAAATGAAATGTTGATTGTATGGATTGTATTTTGATGATGTGAGGGATCAGGTTCGCTAATTACCGGTACCATGCGTGTTAGGTATATGAAAAAAAAATTACTGTTGTTTTAGGCTTGAAAAGTCGGGTTGTTACAGTTGGTATCAGAGCACCTGGTCTGGATCCTGAGGATCACTGATAATTGTGTTGTTGTGGTGAATTTCAGGATGGTACGCACCCGACAAGGGACAAGAACTGAGCCGCCCTCCTTAGAAAGGAGGGGCGGGAACCAAGGTGCCCAAGGTTGGCAAGACGAAGATCCCTTGGATGATACGACATCTCATGCTCCGATAATACCACCCAAAACCTTGCAGGGGGGAGCTGCGGTAGCGGGGGAAGGCCGGAGGCCTAACCAGACAGAGGGAGTACCCCCAGTTGCAACAGAGCAGCAAGAAAGATCAGAAGCACAACCATCAACTATTCCAACTGGTGTGCCCCCATAATATGTAGACGCGGGACTCCTTGTACAAATAGTTAAAGCAGTGATGGAGGGCATGACTGGTTCGGCGACACAAACAACTCCCACCACGCAGATTCCACAGGCAGCCCCTATGACTAGCATGACCACGGATAACGTGGTGCCACTGGTGCGACTAGTCAAGAGTATGAGGGAAATGAGTTGTGAACCGTATATGGGGGAAAAAGATGCAGAGATAGCTGGAAAATGGATTAGGAAGGTAGAAAAGACCAAGATTCAAATAAGCATACCCGAGGGTTTGAGGGTAAATTGTGCAACCCAGTTACTGTCTGATAGGGCCATGACATGGTGGGAAACAGTTCAGCTGAGACGTGCAACCGAGACACTAACTTGGAGTGATTTCAAGACAGAGTTTGAGAATCAGTTTTATTCCAGGTACCATCGCAAGGTGAAAGAACAAGAGTTCTTGGCATTAAGACAGGGTGATATGTCGGTATTGGAATACAAAAGGAGGTTCCATGATCTCTCATTGTTCGCCCCACACTATATGCTGACAGAGGAACATATGATTGAGAAGTTGAGAGATGGTTTGCGACAGGATTTGAGACAAGGATTGATCGCCTTACGGTTTAAATCTGTGAGAGAGTTGATTGAGGCTGCCCAAGCTCTGGAGGCTTGTATTGGAGAAAGCCAAGGGGGACATGATGTAACCATATTATTCGATAGTTTCACCCACATCTACCTAATGTTTTGTCCATGTTTTATAAATAAAATACCTTGATATTCTTTGTTTTATGTTTTGAAGGCACTTTTGGATGAAAGATGCAAAAAGGAGTAAATTGGAGGTAATTGGCAAATTTGACCCTCGGTCGATGTTTTGTGCAGAGCGTGAGCTCTAAAAGTTGAAACGAAGTGATTCCAGTGGAATTAGAAAGCTAACATCCATACCTTTCTGGAAATCTAAGCCAAGAAAAATAAAAATACAAAGAGCATGGAAATCACATCCTTCAAAGTTAAATCTCGCATTCTGCCAATGTTGACCTTTGTCCATTCCAAATTGAATATCTGGATCTGTAGACATCCAATTGATGCAAACTCAATTGTTTTGGATTCCTGACTCAAAGGCCTACAAACATTTCCTGTGAGGTCTTTTAGGTCAAAGAAAGAAGACAAATAAAAAGAGATTTTAGAGGTTTTCAAGAAAGTGGAACTCAACATTCCTTTGCTTGATGCTATCCAGCAAATTCCGAAGTATGCCAAATTCTTGAAGGAGTTGTGTACTACCAAGAGAGCTTTCAAACTGAAAGGTCACGAAATGGTAAGTATGGGTGAAGTTGTATCTGTTGTTGTTCTAAAGAATATGCCTTTGAAGCAAAAAGACCCAGGTGCGTTTACTATCCCATGTGTTATTGGTAATGCTAGTTTCAAAAGGGCCTTGTGCAATTTAGGTGCATCCATTAGTGTTATGCCCAAACATGTTTATGATTCTCTTAGTCTTGAGCCTTTGAATACAACTAGCATTGTAATACAACTTGCGGATCGTAGTTTTGTTTATCCACTTTGTGTGATTGAAGATGTCCTAGTCAAGATTGATAGTTTGGTCATTCCATGCGACTTTTATATTGTTGATATGGACCATGATTCTTGTGATTCATCAAACAACACTCCTATATTGTTTGGGAGACCGTTCTTGAAAACTGCCAATACGAAGATTGATTGTGGTAAGGATACTTTGTCTATGGAAGTAGGAGATGAAAAGATTGAATTTAATTTTCATGATGCAATGAAATATCCTTATAGCAATGCTTATTCTATCATATACTATGACCAAGTTGATAAGTGTGTGCAACAAGTTTATGATTTTGATAGTAAGGATGGATTAAGCGTGGCTTTGAGCAATGACTATGATTTTACCAAGATAGAAGAGGAGGAGAGGCATATATGTGTTCCCCAAAACGTGAACCAATCAACATTGGCTTTGCAAGCTTTGCAAACTATCCTCCATGATGCAGGAGTCATTCCCCTCATCACGGATAGTGAATGGGTGGCGTCTATCCTTTTGGTACCTAAAAAGACTGGAACCATGTTAGAAGAGATTCGAAATGATGCTTATAAGAATGCAAGGATTTACAAAGAAAAGACTAAGAGTCTTCATGACCGAATGCTTACAAGAAAAGAGTTTCATGTTGGAGACAAAGTCCTTTATCATTCGCATTTGAAACTTTTTTCTGGAAAGTTACGCTCTCGTTGGATTGGACCATTTGTTGTTTCTAATATTTTTCCTTATGATGCAGTTGAAATTACAAGTTTAGAAACCAACAAAATACTCAAGGTCAATGGGCATCGCTTGAAACCTTTCTATGAAAGTTGGACAGTAGAACTCACCGCTTCTGTGGAGTTAGCTGAACCAATCTATGAAGAATGAACATGCAACATGTCAAGCCAATGACATAAAACAAAAGCGCTTACTGGGAGGCAACCCATCCCAAAAAAAAAATCAGATTTGCTTTTTTTTTTCCTTATCTTTTATTTTTCGCATTTTACTTTATTTTTGTCATTCTCCTATATTCCTTTTCTTTTATTTCAACATTGAGGACAATGTTGTGTTTTAAGTGTGGGGGTATTGGGAGAATTTTGGTTTTCTTTGTTGTCCTTAAAAAGAAAAAAAAATCTAAGTTTGATCTTTAGAACTCCCATTGGTTTTTGAGAATATGAGTATTATGTACGAGAATTAGTTGAGATAGATGAAAATATAAATCAAATGAATGAGTGTGCATGCCAATTTTAACATTTAATTGTTTTAAGGATTGACTTTGAGAATATGTCATGTTGACTTTATAGTGTTATACCAATGCAAGCTTTTGAGCCTTCAACATTATATTCTTTGATTGTGCATTCTTTCAATAATATGTATCTCTAGAACTTGCTTCATATCTTGTTGAGATTACATTCACATTACATGTGTACATGAAGATGATAAAGGCATTAGGAATTTTAACCACTCGAGCCAAAAAGCCAACCTAAAGCATATTATCCTTAGTGAGCCCGTTTTGAGCTTATTTATCTTTTCTTTGCTTTATCCATGTATAAGCCTTAACTTTTTATATGTTTTCCTTTTCCCCTGGCCAAGGATTAGTAGAGCATATACTTATGATATCTCATGGAATTATGGTTGGAAATTATGTGAAAAGAAAGAAGAAGTGATACTTGATGAAAAGATGGGCAAAGTTGCCAAAGGTAAAAAAAAAGAAAAAAAAAAGAAGTGTTCCTTTATGATCTTAAGATTTTATGTTGAAAAAGCTTGAAATCAAGAGAAGTTACGCATTGGTGATTAAAGATGGAAAATTTATGTGCTTTGATGGAATATCTTGTTTGAATGCTATACTTTCTTTGGTTTGAACATTTTCTTTTACTCTCTTTCACCTCACCTTAACCTTAGCCCCATTACAACCAGAAAATAAGACCTTTTTATTCATGCATTGCTTGTAATATGTTAGTAATGGAGATGAGATTGAAGAGCAAGCTTATGGTAGAACATATTCATTGATTGCATTTGAGAGATTTAAACACATAAGCCCTAAACACGTGAGTGTTGGAGTGTATATCAATGAGAGGACCTATTACTTTGGCATGGCATAGATTTCATTTAAATCCTAACGATTAATTGAGTTTTGAAGTTTGCATGTAAATGAATTCATGAAAATTTATACTCTGTATCCTTCTTGATTGTATTCTTGTTTATAATGCATATATTCTTGGAAATTGATGGAAGATTAAGAGATTGATCATAGTTATTTTCAATTTGATTTTATCTATCCTTTCTCGAGGACGAGCAAGAGCTAAGTGTGGGGGTATCTGATGTAACCATATTATTCGATAGTTTTACCCACATCTACCTAATGTTTTGTCCATGTTTTATATATAAAATGCCTTGATATTCTTTGTTTTATGTTTTGAAGGCACTTTTGGATGAAAGATGCAAAAAGGAGTAAATTGGAGGTAATTGACATATTTGACTCTCAGTCGATGTTTTGTGCAGAGCGTGAGCTATAAAAATCGAAACGAAGTGATTCCAGTGGTATTAGAAAGCTAACATCCATAACTTTCTGGAAATCTAAGTCAAGAAAAATATAAATACAAAGAGCATGGAAATCACATCCTTCAAAGTCAAATCTCGCATTCTGCCAGTGTTGACCTTTGTCCATTCCAAATTGAATATCTGGATCTGTAGACATCCAATTGATACAAGCTCAATTTTTTTGGATTCCTGACTCAAAGGCCTACAAACGCTCCAAATTTCAGAAAACAATGATGTCATATGAGGGAGATATGAGTTTTCAAAGATAATAACTGAATTCTGCCAACAAACAGGTTTCGTGAAGAAACGAATCCAAATTACATCCCGAAGCATCCAAACCGACATCCAAGTTTTAATTTCAGCAATTTAGCTCCTCTTGTAAATCAATTTAGAAGGTCAAGGAAGGTAGCCACCAACCTCAAGCCACCAACCTCAAATCACCAACCACAAACCAGCTGCCAGCCACTAGCCGCCAGTCGCCTTCACACTACCACCATCTATTGATGTTCACACTTGAACTTTGATTTTTCTTACTTACAATTTATGTATAAATAGGCAGCTAAGTTTATGCTATCAAGGAAGCCAAGAGGGAAGGAAAGAGAGCCAAGAGGGAAGGAAAGAGAGCCAAGAGGGAAGGAAAGAGAGCCAAGAGAGAGGGAGAGAGAGTGCAGTAGAATCAAAGAAAGAAGGGTGGCAGCTATAAGAGAAGAAACACAAACTCTCCCCTCTACAAATCAGAAATCATGTATTCTTTCATCTTTAGGAGTAGTTGTTCAATAGATATGCAAGGCTAAGCTCGTTTTCTTGGTTGCAAGGACGCAAAAACCTTCAGATTTCAAGAACTGTGAGATTTATTCTTCGATTTATTTTCAGTTTATATTATGAATGAGTATGTTTGTTTTCCTATGCATATTTCCTATGATTGTTTATCTTAATTGCTAGAGCGGACTCTAAGTTATTATTGTGAACAATCTATTGCTAAGTTTGATATCAAAACCAGAGTTGTGGTATATAAACTTGTGAAGCAACTAAGCTTGATAATTGTAGCGGAACTACGTTATTAAACTTAGGGAGAACATTCGATCAAAGCAACACAAGCTGACAACTTGGTTGTTAAGATTAATGAATTTATCTAGATCTTAAGGCTGCCATTGGATTAAATCATTAGTGCGGACACTGTGATTATTTGTTGGTTAGGGTTAGTT
Organism: Populus trichocarpa; assembly: GCF_000002775.5. NCBI lineage: Eukaryota > Viridiplantae > Streptophyta > Magnoliopsida > Malpighiales > Salicaceae > Populus > Populus trichocarpa. Next base: position 6,024,965 of record NC_037294.2, on the reverse strand, counting down.
ATACGGCGGATCCGTTAATTAACTAACATTAAAAAAAGATAAAAAATTCAAAATATAAACTGAAGTTTCGTTTCAAGGATCGGTTCTGATTTCTGTAGGTGGATGTGTGCTTGCAACCAAGGTTTGTTTTCTTCATATATTTCAGTTTCAATTGATTTTGTTTGCTAGTTTAATTTCTTTCATAGTTTAGATCATCACAAATCAAAACCCCCCAATTGCATAACGTATAGCATAAAAATCTGAACTAAACCTTCCTCGTGGGATCGACCCCTTGCTTGCTCTATACTATCTTGTGTGTTTTAAGCTAGGGTAATTAATTTGTGCGACCGCGACATCGCAACAGGACATCAGGGTATAGGCAAAAAGAGAGATGGGGACTATTTCAGCGGCAAACCACCACTCCCGAAGAAAGGAAAAAGTGGAGTGTTTGAGCAGTACAGGAAAAAGGGGAGTTTGATGTTACCGCCCCACCAACAGTCAAGTGGGAGAGTGATGGTTGGACAATCGAACTCGAGGGAAAACTTTTCAACTGGGACCAGTGACCGCAAGGGTGTTGACTATCCTTTTTGTATAAAATGTGGACAAAAACACCCTGGGGACTGCTCAGTTTCCCCCGGGCGATGCTTTGTGTGCAGAGGAGAAGGTCATAGGTGGAGGAACTGCCAGTATTTGAGTCAAGGGTGTCATTACTGTGGTGGAAGAGGTCATTTCAAGAGGGCCTGCCCTAAAAGGAACACTGGACAGGTACAAAGCTATAGGCAGCCCGGTCAGAGCCACCAACAGTCAGTCACCGTGAATAGGCCAGTGAGATCTTCTCAATCAGGAGCAAACTCCAGTCGAGGGAGACCAAGGGCACAAAATGATCGGACCCCGGGGAGGGTCTTCCACCTAACACAGGAGGAGGTCAGGGCTGCATCGGATGTGGTGGCAGGTACACTACTATTGAATGATTTTAATGTGCATGTGTTATTTGATCCGGGTGCCACCCACTCATTCATTGCTAAGAGAATTGTCACTAAACTAAGAAAGGGAGTAGAAAAAGTAGAGAAGGGATTCTTAATTGGAACTCCAATGGGAAACATGGTTGAAAAAAATATTTTGTATGTGGATGTGGGGGTTAGTCTATCTGGGTATGAAACAGAAGTAGACTTGATTCCCTTAGAGCTGCATGATTTTGACATAATCATAGGCATGAATTGGTTGAGTAAATATAAGGCTCTAATAGATTGTTATGCTAAAACTGTTACTTTCCAAACCCCTAAGGGCGAGAGAATGATTTTTGAAAGAGAGAGAATTCTCAAACCAATTGCCTTAATATCGGTGGTAACAGCCCAAAAACTTTTAAAAAAGGGATGTATGGGATACCTCGCATACATCTTAAACTCTAATGATGAAGGTCCACGACTAAAGGATATTCCTGTGGTGAAGGAATTCCCAGATGTGTTTCCCGAAGAACTACCAGGACTACCCCCGGAGCTAGAGGTAGAGGTGTCCATAAACACTTTTCCTGGAGTCCCACCCATAGCCCAACAACCATATCGGATGGCTCCGACAGAACTGAACGAGTTAAAGACTCAACTACAAGAATTGTTAGACAAACGGTTCATACGGCCCAGTAATTCTCCTTGGGGAGCACCGGTCCTATTTGTAAGAAAGAAAGATGGAACCCATAGACTTTGTATTGACTATCGACAGTTGAACAAAATAACAATGAAAAACAAGTATCTGTTACCTCGAATAGATGATTTGTTTGATCAATTAAAGGGAGCGAGGGCATTTTCGAAGATAGATCGGAGATCAGGGTACTATCAGATGAAGATTAAAGAAGCGGATGTAGCAAAGACCGCATTTAGAACTCGTTACGGACACTATGAATTTTTGGTGCTACCATTCGGGTTGACGAACGCCCCAGCCCTCTTCATGGACTTGATGAATCGGGTTTTCCAACCATACCTTGATAAGTTTGTGGTGGTATTCATTGATGATATACTGGTGTACTCGAATTCTTTCGAGGAGCACGAAGAACGCTTGAGGCAAACCTTACAAACCTTGAGAGATCAACAATTATATGCAAAACTGAGTAAATGTGAATTTTGGCTGAAGAGAGTGACATTTCTGGGACATGTCATTTTAGCCGAAGGTGTTTTTGTAAACCCCTAAAAAGTCAAAGCAGTCTTGAAATGGGAAAGACCGACTTCGGTCACCGAAATACTTAGCTTCCTGGGACTTGCAGGATACTATCGGAGGTTTATCGAAGGTTTTTCCCTGATTGCAACCCCTTTGACCCAGCTAACTAGGAAGAATAAGAAATGGGTGTGGTCGGAAGAATGTGAGAAAAGCTTCCAAGAACTTAAGAGGAGGCTCACCACTGCTCCAGTGTTAACCCTTCCCTCAGGGACCGAGGGTTTTGTGGTATATAGTGATCCTTTGGGGAAGGGATTGGGGTGTGTTCTGATGCAACATGGGAAGGTGATCGCCTATGCATCAAGACAGTTAAAGACTTATGAGGTGAACTACCCGGTGCACGACCTGGAGTTGGCTGCTGTAGTATTTGCCTTGAGGATATGGAGACACTATTTGTATGGGTCTCGAACCCAAATTTTTACTGATCATAAGAGCCTGAAGTATCTGATGTCGCAAAAGGAGTTGAACATGCGACAAAGAAGGTGGATAGAGCTCATTAAGGATTATGACTGCACCATAGAATACCACCCGGGGAAAGCAAACGTGGTGGCAGATACCCTCAGTCGTAAAAATAAAGCCACCCTGGGAAGGTTAACAGTGGGAAAGGAGCGGCAATTGGCAGAATTGAAAGAGATGGGTGCAGATTTGGACATTAATGCCAGAGGTGGGTTAGTAGCCCAACTATTGGTGCGACCAACGTATCAGGAACAAATACTACATGCCCAATTCCATGACAATAAGGGGTCCAAGATTAGGAAGAATGTGGAGGCCGAGTAGAAATGAAATTCCGAGTGGCGGATGATGGATCCTTGATGATGGGACAACGGTTGTACGTGCCTAATGACGAAACAGTCAAACGAATGGTTCTACAAGAAACACATGAGTCCAAGTTCTCTGTACATCCTGGCAGCACTAAGATGTATCGAGACCTGAAACACCTCTATTGGTGGCCTAATATGAAAAGGGAAATAGCTGAGTATGTGTCTAAGTGTGGGATATGTCAACAAGTCAAGGTTGAACACCAAAGGCCTGCGGGACCATTACAACCATTACAAATTCCAGAATGGAAGTAGGAGATGATCAACATGGATTTCGTGTCAGGATTTCCCAAAGGAAGGAAAGGAAATGACGCGATATGGGTCATCGTAGATCGGTTGATGAAATCCGCACTATTCTTGCCTATAAAGATGACCGACTCGGTGGACAAGCTTGCCAAGATCTACATAAATGAGGTGGTACGGCTTCATGGGATTCCGGTGTCCATTGTATCGGATCGAGATCCCAGGTTCACCTCTCGACTTTGGCCGAGCATACAACATGCCTTGGGAACAAGATTGGACATGAGCACTGCGTTTCACCCTCAAACGGATGGCCAATCAGAAAGAGTCATCCAAGTCTTGGAAGACCTATTACGGGCCTGTGTGCTAGAATTTGGAGGAAACTGGGAGGAACACATGGCATTGGTGGAGTTCACGTATAACAATAGTCACCAAGCCAGATTAGGGATGGCCCCATATGAAGCCTTGTATGGTAGGAGGTGCAGAACTCCTTTATGTTAGGAGGAAATTGGGGACCGGAAGTTATATGGCGCGGAGTTGGTCCAAGTCACCAGGGAGAAAGTGAGAACTATCAGGATCGCATCAAAGCCACGCAGGATAGACAGAAGAAGTATGCTGATGTGAGGAGAAGACCTCTAGAGTTCAGTACGGGGGACCAGGTGTTCCTGAAGGTAGCCCCATGGAAGAACATGTTACGGTTTGGATTGAAAGGGAAGTTAACTCCCCGCTTCATCGAACCCTTCAAAATCTTACAGCGAGTAGGACCAGTAGCCTACAAAGTGTACTTGCCCCCACAGTTAGCCAAGGTCCATGATGTGTTCCATGTCTCCTTGTTAAGGAAGGCTGACGTGGACCCCGCACGAGTTCTACCCCAGGTTCCAGTAGAAGTCAAGGAAGACTTAACACTAGAAATGAGGCCCATAAAGATACTAGATTAGGAAGTGAAGGAGCTACGGAGCAAAAAGATCCCCATAGTCAGAATCTTATGGCGAAATGCTCAAATAGAATAGGAAACTTGGGAGAGGGAGGCCGAGATAAGGAAAAAGTACCCCAATTTATTTGAACTACTAGGTATGGAGTATGAAACCTCTTAAATTTCGAGGACGAAATTCATATTAAGGGGGGAGAATGTAAACACCCACAAGAAAAAAATATATATATATATAGAATTGATGACTCAGTTTTCGCTGTCGATTTCTGCATCTGCAGCGACGTAGTTTTCGCTGCCGATTTCTGCATCGGCAGCGACGCAGTTTTTGTTAAAAAAAAATTAACTTAAGGAGCTGGGAGGGAGGGGTAAAACCGGTTTTAGATAGACCAAAACAAGGATGATAACACATCTAAACCAACCCCCAAACAACCCACCTCATTTGATGGGGAGTATAAATACAAGGAGGAGAGAGAGGATGATCCATCCTCTTCCCAAACAGCAGCTGCATGTCATTCTTCCCTTCCTCTTTCACAATAGAAACCTAAACCAAACCAGTAGAGAGTGCTTTGTGAACGTGTGAGGGAAAGATGAGACCTTGAGAGAAGATTGGATAGCTGCCTAGAGGGAAAGGAAAAGGAGGGCTGGAAAACGTGAGAGGAAGAAGAAGGAGGAGAACCAGCAGGAGAAGAGAAAGAATAGTGTCAAACCTTCCTCAAACTTAGTTAGATTCGAAAGGTATGGGTCATGAAACTCCCTTCCTCTTCTCCTTAAGACCAAAAACGAAAATGAAGAAGAAAACCCTAAGAAAACTGACCTAAGACCTAAGCTAGCTGTGAAGGAAATTGAAATTAACTAGGAGGACAAGGAAACAGAAATGAAATGAAGCTAATTTCAGAACATCTAACAAAGAAAAATGAATAAAATGGAAATAACAAATCATGGTAGAGGGCTGGCTTTAACTATGGGGTTGGCCAGCATGCATGTGTGTGTTCTGCTAGGATTTGTTGAAGGATTATGTGTTGAAATTGATGGTTTCAATGTATGTGTTCTGCTGGAATTTATTGAAAGATTATATGCTGTAATTGATGGTTTTCAATGTGTGTGTTCTGCTGGGATTTTGTTGAAGGATTATGTGCTGAAATTTATGGTTTCAATGTGTGTGTTCTGCTGGAACTTAGTGACAGTGTATATGCTGGGGTTGTTACAGCATGTGTGATGTGTGTTCATGTCGAATTGTGTGTTGTGCAGCGAAACTGTGATTCGCTGCCGAAACTGTGTCGGTTGCAGCGAATTAGCATTCGCTGTCGAAACTGAGTTGTCTGCAGTGAATTTGTGATTTGTTGCCGAAACTGAGTCTTCTGCACCGAATTAGCATTCGCTGCTGAATTGTGTGTTGTGCAGCGAAACTGCGATTCGCTGCCGAAACTGTGTCAGCTGCAGCGAATTAGCATTCGCCGCCGAAACTGAGTTGTCTGCAGCGAATTTGTGATTTGCTGTCGAAACTGAGTCTTCTGCAGCGAATTAGCATTCGCTGCTGAATTGTGTGTTGTGCAGTGAAACTGCGATTCGCTGTCGAAACTGTGTCGGCTGCAGCGAATTAGCATTCGCCGCCGAAACTGAGTTGTCTGCAGCGAATTTGTGATTCGCTGTCGAAACTGAGTCTTCTGCAGCGAATTAGCATTTGCTGCCGAATTGTGTGTTGTGCAGTGAAACTGCGATTCGCTGTCGAAACTGTGTCGGCTGCAGCGAATTAGCATTCGCTGCCGAAACTGAGTTGTCTGCAGCGAATTTGTGATTCTCTGTCGAAACTGTGTCGGCTGCAGCAAATTAGCATTCGCTGCTGAATTGTGTGTTATGCAGCAAAACTGCGATTTGCTGCCAAAACTGTGTCGGCTGCAACGAATTAGCATTCGCTGCCGAAACTGAGTTGTCTGCAGCGAATTTGTGATTCGCTGCCGAAACTGAGTCTTCTACAGTGAATTAGCATTCGCTGCCGAATTGTGTGCTGTGCAGCGAAACTGTGATTCGCTGCCGAAACTATGTCGGTTGCAGCGAAATAGCATTCGCCGCCATACCAGTTCTCGCTGCCGATTTCTACAATAAGCCTCCTAGGCAGAAATGACTTAAATGCTAGTAACATTTCATGGTATGATGGTGTAAAATGTGGAACACTTGAATGTGAACATATGAACTCTTGAAATAAGTGTGGTGACGAATGTGATTCAAAAATACAAATGTACTGATTTGTGACCATTGATGTCTTAGGTGGTGCGGTCGGGATTGGACCATCGTCAAGACAAGAACAACCCACAGGTGGAGCAGGAAGGTGACTTGCACCTTCCTTTTTCATACGTTGAATAATGAAATACTTTATCATGAATATTACCATATTGCGTTAGAACAGATATTAGATTGTCGAACGCTTAAATGTTGACAAATGGTTAATTAGCTTTGGCTAATGGCATCCGAAGGGATGGCCGGGACGAACGACTTATTAGCTTTGGCTAATGGCATCCGAATGGATGGCCGGGACGAACGACTAAATCCGAATGGATGGCCGGGACAAACGATTGATTAGCTTTGGCTAATGGCATCCGAAGTGGATGACCGGGGTGAATGAATGGATAACCTCAGCAAATGATGCCTTAAGAGGATAGCCGAGTTTAAGATTATGGTTGATTGCAAAAATTGGTGTATCTATATGTATTACAAGCTGTTTATACCAAGTACATGAAGAAATTATAAATGTTAATGCTTCATTTAACTGTCAGACCGTTTAGTTACCATTATTATTATTATTAAGTAATTGCATTCTCTTAAATGTTTTGTACTGCAGCAGGGACGTCACACCAACAAGATGTCTAGGAAACCCAATACACGGGAACCTACTTTTGCAAGGAATCATATAGATGCATTCTAAATCATAATGTATTTTGTATGAATCAACGTACTGAATGTATAACTTTTATTAGATTCTTTTGTTTAAATTCGTAATGGCTATTAGTAGGATAGGAATGCAAACTCATGTCTATGTATGTATATTTTTAATATGAACTTCTAATCATGCAACCATAATATTATGTGTTTATGTAAGATTCACTTTTAAATGAAATATTGATTGTATGGATTGTATTTTGATGATGTGAGGGATCAGGTTCGCTAATTTCCGGCACCATGTGTGTTAGGTATATGGAAAAAAAAAATATTGTTGTTTTGGGCTTGAAAAGCCGGGTTGTTACAGTATGCTAGTAAAAAAAATCATGGTGATCTTGTTACCCGAGATCCAAAATCACGATGATCCCCTTACCCAAGATCCTAACATACACTAAATGTATGCTAGTCAAATCACGTCTTACACTTCTCATATTTTCTTTATCAATGGTACTCCCATCACTTGGCGAATTCACACCAACTTCCATCCTTTCACATAACATCCAACGTTTGCAAGTTCATATCTCGCATTATTAACATATTAAATTCTCAAATTTAAGTAGAAAGCTTAGGAGAGGATCACCTACCTGCAGTAGAAGCTCTACTCGTGCTCCCATGCTGCTGTTGTTGTACCATGTCGGTGGTCTCTCCTACAATCACAAGCTTATCTCAAAAAAATTTCTCATTCAAGGATACATTTTATATTAACCATATCAATAGCCTATAGTTCTTTCTTTCAATCATTCCTTTCTTTATATTTTGTGTTTTTTTTTTCTCATTACACCTATTAATAATGTCATTCTTTGTCCAACCATGGTTATCATTCTTTTTTTATATTTGAATTGTTACTGTATTGAACTGTTATTGTTTCGAACCGTTACTGTCTTGAACTGTTACTGTTTCGAACCATTACTGTCTTGAACTGATACTGTATTAAACTGTTTTTGTTTTTGTTTTTGAACCGTTACTGTCTTTAGAGGTCGCATTCCGCCTCTCCTTAGATTTTTAACTATATCCAGAGTTCTAGAACTTCATTTCAAGTGAGGTTGGTCTCGTTGGAAAGCTAAGACACGAGGCTACAATATTAAGGGAAGGAGAAGCCAGTTCTACAGCTCTAAATTGAGCAAGACCAATTCCTTTAATTAGTTAACATTCAAAACTACAATTTATATGAAGGAACCTGATCCTAATTCCCTCATCCTCCTACCCGAAATCTTACCGAAAGTCAGGAGACGAACCTGTCCAGATTTGTCACCCCTTCCATTCATACATAACATTCACAAACTATATTTTTTGGTAAATTATCATGGTTTCACGCCCTCAATTACATACCACACATGAATTAACTTAATTTTAACAACTAATACTTTTTCCCCAATGCAAGTCTAAGAACCCTAATCTATAATCAACATTAAGGCATCAATTCATAATCGAATTTGAAATGAATTATAAGATCATGTTTAGAACACCTTACCCGGTAAGAATTAAGGTTTCGATCTTCAACCAGTTAAAGATTTTCAACTCCCTCCTTCCTTTTTTCTAATGACAGCCGACCCTCCTTCTTCTCGTCTTGTTCAAATTTTCTCTTCTTGGATGGGTTCTTGAAATTTTAGTGTTTCTCTCTTGATTTTGCAAGAATGGATACAAAAACTCCCTCTTTTCTTTCCTTTTATTGCTGCAGATTTTTTTAGTGAGGACAAAAGTATTTATACTCTATAATTTTTCTTATTTGTACTTAGGCCCCATTTCCTTTAAATGAATTATTTTTGCCCCCACATCTTTTTCTTTTTATAATCAAGCTATAACGCTTTTCATTTCTTATAACTCCACCCCATAACTTTTAGTTTAGCTTATTTTCCTCAATTTAATCAAATCCTCAATATTTTCGGGTTAATTTATAATGTCTCGAAATATTTCGCCTAGAAATTTATATCCCAATAATTTCTAAATTCCTAATTTTTTTTATTTAACCCTATGCATGAATTTCTTCACTTTATTTCAATTTAGTTAGTTTGCAATTTACGCAACCTTATTTTCCCAGGGTTTATAGATCTTCCATTTAATTATTTCTAAAACTAGAAGTGCATGAACATTAAGCCTTCTACTTTGGGGGTTTCATCCCCTCCTTGTTTTGAAATCATGAGGTAACAACCAGCCAAGGAAAAATACTTATCTTACCTCACATTTTTGACAACTTTAGAGTAGGTTTTGGTGGTATGGTTTTGTCCTCAATCTTGGTTTTCTTATCTTCTTCCTCTACACACAGTAGGTCTGTTACACTCCTTCTCCTCTTATGTTTTTGGTTTTCTCTCCTTCTCCTAACTTACTTCTCACTCCACGCTCAAGAAAAGTGGCATGTAGGCTGGTTAGGTTCGGTTTTCTGCTTGGAGGAGGGGTGTATGTGTTGTAGTAATGGTTGCGCCAATTCTGGAAGAAGGTCTAGGCTCATGATTCCACCATGTTTTCGGTCACTTTTCCTTCTCTCTAACTCTCTTCTCACTCAGAGCACCCTAGGAGGTTTGCATGCAGCTAGTCAATTTCAGTTTTCTCTTTGGGAGAGAGGGCTGCTTCCAGCAGAGTTGCAGCTGGATCTTAGGGAGAGGAAGGGTCACCTTCTCTCTCTCCCTTGCATTAATACCCCCTCTTAATGAGGTAGGGTGTTTGGGTGCTGGTTTAATTTTGCTCTTGTTCCTCCTTTGGTTACTCCAAAACCAATTCCCCCCCTCTTTCAACTCCTTAAGGTAGGCTGGTTTGCTCCCCTAAACTTTTATTTAGCATGAGTCGGCCTTTTACTTAAATTTCTATCGAGTTTTTCAGCCAAAGACTAGATTTTTGTCAAGTTTTACACCACAGCTGACATATAGATTCGTTAGTCCACACAACCACTGTTGATTCAGAAACCAGCAACTAAAACTGTGTCTCTGCCAATTTTGTCACTGCCGATTTAGAAATCGACAATGAAAACTGTCGCTCTCGATTCAGAAATCGACAGCGACGGTGGATTCATTTCTAGCTATAATTTTTTTTTTGGGTGTTTTCATTTCCCATTCCTTATATAAATTTTATCCTCGAAATTAAAAGGACTCATATTGATAGTGCCTCTAGATTCTCAGAGCAAATACCATAGTAACCGACTCTAGGTCGTGTATTGGGTAATTCTCTACATGAGTCTTTAACTGTCTTGATGCATAAGTGATCACTTCCTCATGTTACATCAATCACACCCAAGTCCTTTCTTCGAGGCATCATTACTAACTACGAAACCCTTAGTATTTGGAACGTACTAGTTTTAGTATAGCAATCTATCTGGCCTCGTACTTACTCAGCTAATCATGCCTAGGATTATATCGAAATCATGTAATTCTAAGGGCATCAGGTTTACTTCTATTTCATACCTTGTTTCCTGTCGGAGTTCCAATTATGAACCCTTTTTCTATTATTTTCACCCCCTTTGTAACATCCCTGTATTCAGAATAAAGCAACGATCTTATATTAACTGATAAACAGAGTGATTAAATTATTATTTTTTCTATATCTATTCATGGTGTTTGTATTAAAGTCTACCAAAATTTCGACGGAGTCTCCTGTATACCGGGAGGTCCCAATTTATCGACATACGACTTGTTTACACTTCTAATATACCACATCTCCTAACTCAATTCAACCCAATCATCCTGGGTCTCAATCCCACAAACATCATCATTCATATCAACCACAATGTTTATGATATGCACTGTACAACAATTGTCATTATGGATGGATAAAGATATAAGCATGCATACGTGGAACATGGTTATAAAACTACAAATTAAATTCATCTATTAAAGTTTAAACATCAATTATACAAATTCAGTTATATAAAGTTGCAATATTACCAAATACAAGGGTATACTCCCTGGAATCTAAATTACAAAAAAGTTAACCTAAACTAGAATCTACTCCTATCGTGCATGCGATGGTCCTGAAAACAAAATACATATTATTGGAATATGAATATCACAATAATATAGCAATACAAATATCCAGCAATTTAAAAAGGCAAACATGCATTCATATTTTATTCACTTCTCCATTTTGGTTTTCATTAGAAACTCTTTCTACTTCAACTACTAAAAATCATTTCCTCTTCCATTATCAACCTCCATTCAAGATTTCATAAGACCATCCATGATTATTTCCGCTTAACATGTTACCGATACCAATTTCATTGTTATCATCATCACCCTGTAGGAGTTGATGCAAGGTGATCCCCTTACCCGGGATCCTAACATACACTAAATGTATACTAGTCAATATATATTGATCCCCTTACCCAGGATCCTAACATACACTAAATGTATACTAGCCAATACATGATTGATCCCCTTACTCGGGATCCTAACATACACTAAATGTATACTAGTCAATACATATTGATCCCCTTACCCAGGATCCTAACATACACTAAATGTATACTAGCCAATACATGATTGATCCCCTTACTCGAGATCCTAACATACACTAAATGTATACTAGCCAATACATGATTGATCCCCTTACTCGGGATCCTAACATACACTAAATGTATGTTAGTTCATGCCCCAAATTACACTTCTCATATTTCCTTTGTCAACGATAATTTCATCACTTGGCAATTCACACAACAACTTTTCACCTTGAATACACATATATTCAGAATACTATCCAAAAATATCGACATCATTACGCAAACTTTCCTCCTTTCTCATAATATTCAACGTTCGGTAATTCACATATCACATCAATAACATATTAAATCATAGAATTTAACTAGAAAGTATAGGTACGAATCACCTACTTGCAGTAGAAGCTCTACTCGTGCTCCCCTGCTGCTGCCGCTACACAACACATGTGGTCCCTCCTGGTAATCACATGCATAATCTCATAAGTGATCCTTATTCAAGGATACATTTTATAGTAACCATATTAATAACCAATACAGGTATTTCTTTCAATTATTCCTTTCTTTATATTTTATCTTCTCTCATTTCATCTATTTATATCATCATTCTTTGTCCAACCATGGTTATCATTCTTTTCTTTATATTTAAATTGTTACTGTTTAAATCTCGAATTGTTACTGTCTGACCTCTCTTCAGATTGTTAACTATATCTAGAGTTCTAGAACTTCGTTGCAAGCAAGATTAGTTTCGTTGGAAAGTTAAGACACGAGGCTACAAGTTCTCTAAAGGAAGGAGAACCCAATTTTGCCTCCAAGACAGTCATAATTGCTCATCAACAAACATTTGGACTGTTATTGTCCAACTGTTACTGTCTGGATATTGAATTGTTAATGTCTGACCTCTCCTCATATTTTTAACTATATCTAGAGTTATAGAACTTCGTTTCAAGCGATATTAGTCTCGTTGGAAAGACGTCAAAATTGCTCATCAACAAACATTTGGATTGTTATTGTCCAATTGTTACTGTTTAGATATTGAACTATTACTGTCTAACCTCTCCTCAGATTTTTAACTATATCTAGAGTTATAGAACTCTATTTCAAGCGCGATTGGTCTCGTTGGAAATCTAAGACACGAGGCTACAAGTTCTCTAAAGAAAGGAGAACCCAGTTCTGCCTTGAAGACAATCAAAATTGCTCATCAACATACATTTGGACTGTTACTGTCCAACTGTTACTGTCTAGATATTGAGCTGTTACTGTCTGACCTCTCCTCAGATTGTTAACTATATCTAGAGTTATAGAACTTTGTTCCAAGCGAGATTTCATCTCGTTTGAAATCTAAGACACGAGGCTTCAAGTTCTCTAAAGAAAGGAGAACCCAGTTCTGCCTTAAAGACAATCAAAATTGCTCATCAACAAACATTTGGATTGTTACTGTCTAGACATTGAACTGTTACTGTCCAGACATTGAACTGTTACTGTCTTGAACCGTTACTATCTAGGCATTGAACTGTTATTGTCCAACCGTTACTGTCTAGATAATGAATTGTTATTGTCCGACCTCTCCTCAGATTTTTAACCATATCTAGAGTTATAGAACTCTGTTTCAAGCAAAGTTGGTCGCGTTGAAAAGATAAGACATGGGGCTACAAGTCCCTTGAAAGAAGGAGAACTCAGTTCTGCTCCTAAGATAGTCATAATTGCTCGTCAACCAATCAGACTTACTGCCCTACAGGGTCTGTCATGACCCAGTTTCGGTTGATAACCCATAACTGGAGTTCTACAGCTCCAAATTGAGCAACACGAATTTCCTTAGTTAGCTAACATCCAAAACTACAATTTCTATTAAGAAACCTGATTTTAATTCCCTCATCTTCCTATCCAAAATCTTACCGAAAGTCAGGAGACGAGTCTGTCCAGATTCGTCACCCCCCTTCCCTTCACACATAACTTTCACAAACTACATTTTCTGGGTAAATTATCATGGTTTCACGTCCCCAATCACATACCACACATGAATTAACTTAATTTTAACAACAAATACTTTTCCTCCAATTCAAGTCTAAGAACCCCAATCTATAATTCACATCAAGACATCAATTCATTATCGAATTTGAAATGACTTATAAGATCAGGTTTAGAACACCTTACCCGGTACGAATTAAGGTTTTGATCTTCAACTAGTTGAAGATTTTCAGCTCTCTCCTTTCTTATCTAATGACAGTCAGCCCTCCATCTTCTCTTCTTGTTCAATTTTCTTGTTAATCCCTTGCCCACAAATGTTTATTCCATCTATAAACCCTTAATCTTGGATGTGTTCTTGAAATTTTGGTGTTTCTCTCTTGATTTTGCAAGAATGGATACAAAAATTCCCTCTTTTCTTTCCTTATGATTGCTGCAGATTTTTGGTGAGAATAGAAGTATTTATGCTTTATAATTTTTCTTATTTGCATTTAGGCCCCCACATCTTTTTTTCTTCTTGTAATTAAGTTATACCTCTTTTCATTTCTTATAATTTCACCCCACAACTTTTAGTTTAGTTTATTTTCTTTAATTTAATCCAACCCTCAACATTTTTTAGTTGATTTATAATGTCTCGAAATATTTCATCCAGAAACTTATATCCATAAATTTCTGAATTCCTATTTTTATTTAACCATATGCATGAATTTCTTCACTTTTATTTCTCATGTAGTTAGTTTGCAATTTAAGCAACCTTTATTTTTTCCAGGGGTTTACACCCTTCCCTATTTTTGGTGATAAATCTCCTAGTAATAAATAAGTGGGTAGCATCCAATTCAAACAACACAAGCACATTAAAATTATTCATCAGTCATGTACTTGCTACCGCATCAGATGCAACCTTAACTTCTTTATGTGTCAGGAGGAAGACTCTTCCTAGAGTCCGGTCATTTTGTGCCCCTAGCCTCCATTGACTGGAGTTTGCTCCTGATTGGGAAGGCCTTACCAACCTATTAACTGTGATGGACTGTGGGTAACTTTAAGTTGGTTGCCGCATACTCTGTGCTTGCCCAATGTTTCTGTTAGGGCATTCCTTCTTATAATGGCCTCTTTCACCGCAGTAACGACATCCTTGCCCCAAATACTAACAGCTTCTCCATCTATGACCCTCTCCTCTGTATATAAATCATCGCCCTAGTGAAATAGAGTAATCTCCCAAATGCCTTTGTTCGCACTTCACACAGTGAAGGTAATGCACATTCCCCTAACAAGCATATTTTTGTGTTCTTCATGTGGCAACATCAAATTCTCATTCATTATCACGTGGCATAAGGTGTTCTACACATTCCAATTATGAAGCACTACTAAATATGTTCAAGGATCATATTCGTTTCCATAACCTCATTAAGTTCACCATAATGTTGCCAAGTAGTACACAATCAAGTTCAACATGTACATTCTCAAGGATTCTTCCATCTAAATTTCTATAAGCCAAAACATGGGTATTAACATTAAGTGTTGATTTCATCAATTTTTACTACATCCTCCAAGTGTTAGAACCTTTAATCAACAATAAATTCCAAGTAAAGATTAAAGCTTGATTAGTCCTAGCTGGTTTAGTCCATCCAACCCGAATATTGTTTGGTGTTTTAATTGTAACTAAAGTTTCAAAACTCTTTTTTTAGCATGGTTTGTCTCTATGGTAATGCTAACTTTCATGAAGGACACAACACCCAGTTCTGCAATCTACATATTTAAACTCACTCATTACAGTAGCATAAGAAATATGTCCAGTACTATATCAGTCTAGACCCTTACTCAGTGTGTTTCTCATATATGAAGTTATACAACTCCAAAGAAGTCAATCCTAGATCCATTAGAAAGATAACATCCATAGCTACAATGTTTATAAAGACACCAACTCCAAATTACATCGTTTTAAGGCTTAAAATTAATAATTACAATAGCACCTAAAATCTGTCTAGTACTATATCAGTCTGGACCTTTACTAAGTGTTGTTCTCATATCTAGAGTAATAAAACTTCAAAGAAGTCATGACTAGTTCCATGTGAAAGCGAACATCCATATGGACCTATAACTTTTATAAAGATACCAACTCCAAATTACATCGTTTTAAGGCTCACAATTAACAATTACAGTAACACCTAAATATGTCCATTACTATGTCAGTCTGGACCTTTACTCAACGTTTTTCTCATATCTAGAGTTATACAACTCCAAATAAGTTAAGACTAATTACATTTAAAAGATAACATTCATATCTATAAATTTTATACGGATACCAACTCCAAATTACATTGAATTCAGGCTGTAATTTCAACTAGAAGTTGGCTAGTAAGACTGTTAGAATTTTAATTACATGAGACATAAATTTGACAAGCACACTAAGTGTTTTCATGCATCACAACATCCATTATCATTACTCCATGTTCAAAGAAACTCTCATTTCCTACACATTTTAAAGAACCCTAGAATCAAAACATTTGGGGTTTTTCAATTATCCTATACTAATTATGAAATCAAGGAGGAAAACTAAGGATGAACGCTTTTATGAATAATTTCAAGTTCAAATTGAAATTTCCATGTAACTTTCATATTTTTATTCCTCATGTCTGAGTATAAAGGGGTAAAAAAAAATATGTGCAACCTGTCTAACAATACATCCCATTATTGATTCTTTGGTTTACCAAATTTACAGCAGAGTTTCCCCTATAACTTATACATTTTCTTAGTTCTTTTCTTATCCTCCTTAGTAACACAATATCAAATAACTCTATTACATACACGCAGTAACCTTCGGCCACCCACCAGTTCAATTGTTTCTCCATTTGATTCTTTCACATCACTTCTCACAATTCATCTTATATTATTTTCATTTTCCATTTACTTAAAACATATGTGTGATGAATACACACACACACACACACACACACATGAGAGATGTTTGTCCAATACTATTTTAGTCTAAACACGTTGGTGTTTCTCATATCGAGAGTTATACAGCTCTATATAAGTCGAGAATAAATTTATTTGAAAGATAACATCCATACCTACAACTTTTATAAGACACCAGCTCCAAATTACATTATTTTAAGACTCATAATTAACAATTACCATAACACCTAAAATCTATCTAGTACTATGTTGGTTTGGTCCTTTACTCAGTTTGTTTCTCATATCTGGAGTTATACAACTCCAAATAAATCAAGACTAATTCCATTTAAAAGATAACATTCATACCTATCATTTTTATAAAGACACCAACTCTAAATTATATTTTTTTCAAGTTGTAATTTCGACTAGAAGTTGGCTAGTAAGACTATCAGAATTTTAATTACATAAGACATAAATTCGACAAGCACACTAAGTGTTTTCATGCATTACAACATCCATTATCATTACTCCATTTTCAAAGAAACTCTCATTTCCTATACATTTTCAAGAACCCTAGAATCACAACATTAGGGTTTTTCAATTATCCTTTACTAACTATGACACCAATGAGGAAAACTAAGGAAAAACACTTTTATCAATAATTTCGAGTTTAAATTGAAGAGTTCTTACCATTTTTTTCTTTAATTGATCTTCCTCTTCATCACCCATACGTGTCCCTTAAGTTTCTCTCCTCCAACCAAGCTTTTTAATTTCATCCTAAATGTGTTTCTCTCCTCGCAAACCTATTTGCAAGCTTCAATCTCATAATTTGTAAAGATTTCTCAGATGATTTTTGAAGAGAGGCAAGAGAGAAGCCTCTTCATCACCCATACTTGTCCCTCAAGTTTCTCTCCTCCAACCAAGCTTCTTAATTTCATCCTAAATATATTTCTCTCCTTACAAACCTATTTGCAAGCTTCAATCTCACAATTTGTAAAGATTTCTCAAATGAATTTTGAAGAGAGGCAAGAGAGAAGCCTTTTCCTCTCTTTTTACCTGCTGTTCCACATGAATAGTAGCAGCAAGCATAGTTACATTAGGTTTTATGGGTCAATTACTATTATAGCCCAACTTATCCCCCCTTTAAATTTCAGTTTGTTACACTGACCCGATACTGTATCTATATTTTCATGACCTTTCCAAACTCCGATCGACCTCTAATTTTAACCCAAGGTAAAAATGTATGTCTTAAGACCCCATGTAAAATTTCAACTCGATCCAACAATTTGATTGGGAGATACATTCAATATTTTAAAATTGGATAGTTGAAAATCTCACGCTGAAAATCCAAATTTTACATACCATATAATTTACTTAAATCATCTTGGGTCATAGACTAACTCTATGGAGATTCCTATTCATAATTATCATAAAAAATGTCTTTGAGTTTCTTACCACTTTTAGTTCCAATAGTGCGATTGTGCACGAGAATTATACTAAAATTCGATGTTTCTCACGCAAAGGGTCATGCATTGATTTATTTGACATTTCCTTCAATTTTACAAATAAGATCACCCAATTTACAAAATTTTCTCCTTTAAATTATTATTTTTACCTAGTTAAGGAGTTTTCATGATTTATCGTTAACTAATATTTCGCATACTATTTTATTACTTTAGCTTCTTCAAATTTTAAATTA
Organism: Populus trichocarpa; assembly: GCF_000002775.5. Classification (NCBI taxonomy): domain Eukaryota; kingdom Viridiplantae; phylum Streptophyta; class Magnoliopsida; order Malpighiales; family Salicaceae; genus Populus; species Populus trichocarpa. Next base: position 6,006,882 of record NC_037294.2, on the reverse strand, counting down.
ATCTCCTGAAAATGTTCATCCCAATTTATAAGATTTTCTCCCTGATTTATCATTTTTCAATTAGAAGTTACCCTTTTTAACCTAGATTTATTTATTTTTTACTAGGGTTTACACCCAGCATGGCTCAAGATAATCCTAAACTCAGTAAGATTTAGCAAGAAAGAGTCATACGAGACTCCAACAAAAAGAACCTAGCAAGGCTCTAGTAATTAAAAACCCATCAAGGTTTTGACAAAAAAAAAAAGTCTAGCAAGACTATCAAAAAGAATCCAGCAAGGTTATGAGCCTAGCAAGGTTCCCAACAGTTAAAGACTAAGCAAGTTTTCAGCAAAAGAAGAGTCCCGCAAGATTCTAGCAAAGAAAACCTAGCAAGGTTTTGAGCCTAGCAAGTCTCCCAATGGATTACAAGAAGTCTAGCATGGAAAAATCAGGAAAGGAAATCTTCATTCAACCTTGTCATTAGGAAATCTCCATTGAAATCTGCCACCAGGAAGGACAAGTGTTAGCCCTACAATTAGAAAACACCAAGAAATCAAACCTTACCATTAGTATGCCTTTCAGCACTATTGTTTTCCTTTTAAATGCACTTTTGAGCTCTTATCTCCTAGATTGTGCGCCTTTGAATCCTATCTCTTTTCTCTTAAGTGCACGTTTGAGCCTTCATCTCCCAGATAGTGTGCCTTTAAGCCCTATTTTTTTTTAGTGAGCCTTTGAGCCCTCATCTCCCAGATAGTGTGCTTTCTAGCCCTCTCTCTCTCTTTCCTTCCGAGTGTGCTTTCTAGCCCTCTCTCTCTCTTTCCTTTCGAGTGTGTTTTCTAGCCCTTGCATACCGAATAATGTGCTTTTTAGCCCTATCCATTTTCTTTTGAGTGTGTTTTTCAGCCTTCAACCATTAGATAATGCACTTTTTAGCCCTGTCTTTTTTCTTCTAAGTGCGATTTCAAACCCTCACTGCTAAAACTTTTATTAAAGATTTATCAATCTCCAAGGAATCTATGAATATCTCAAAATTTTAGAATGACTGACTATTTCTTAATTTGATAAATCCATATCCTTTCATAACCTAGATTTTGACCCCTTGATGTTTCTTAATATTTTCAAAATACAAAAAACATAAAAAAAAATTATCTTCATGATATATTTGCGTCATTTTCGATGTCTTCTCAAAAGAATTCAAATTTCTTTTCAACGCATTCAGCTTTTAACGTACTATTTTTTAAATTGTTGATTTTTTCCATCAAGTTGACGTTGTCTTTTTCAAAAAATCAAAATACAAAACAATAAGAAAAATAAAAAATAAAAAATATTTGGATAAAGGGATCAAAATACAAAGGAAGAAAATGAGGGACCAAAGTGTTTTTTCAACCAAGCAATGGCGAGGAAAAAGACAAATCATTTTACATATAAATAGGTGGTTATCTCACACAAGAAAAGAAGGGGGACCAAAAAATAAAAGAAAGAAAAAACAAATAAGTTGTTCCCATAATCTCTCCTTACGCACACAAGAAACCCTAATCTTATCTTTACAATCTAGCTACCACTCACAAAAAAAGGGAATACACTTAGCCATAAACAGTAGCCCCTCCTCTCACAGGGTCAGCCAACACCAAAACCATGACTTTAGACCAACACACACATAATAAATAAACAAACACTAAAAGTCTTCTCTCTGTTGTTCTTTCTCCCCATGGCCAACCGAACCATTGATGACAACCACACATCAGCAGTTGTCGCCACTATTGGCCATCGCTAGTTTTTTCATCCTCACCACTAACAACACCAAGCACCCCCTATAACCACAACAGCTTTGAGACCCACGCGCCACTATTATTCCTGCAATTCTAGAGGCTTCCTAGCACCATTCTAAATTCTAGCAACTTTCCCAGATTATTTCGTGAATTTCAGGATGTCCATTTTACAGATGTTTTATGTGTGTTTTATTTTTAAATTTTGAGTTTGTGATGTGTGCTTGACCGCTTTTTATGTTCGGCTTGTTTTAACTCGCAAGTGCACGAGTGTGCGATGTAGCAATTAACTCAGTAAGATCGAGGTCATATCCACAGAGAGCTAGATCTGGAAATTAAGCTAGGTAACAAAAGAAACTCAAGAGAAATTAAATTAACAATAACTTGGTTGAAAATGATTGATGGATTTGTTTTCAAAGATGAAAAGGTGTAAATAGATTTTAAATGACAAGAAAAAGTAAGTCTTGGTCCAAATCAATTCTAATGGTGATGTATTGGTGATTCCTTCAACATATATAAGATAACTCAACCTAATATCAACGATGGTGATATTAGATCGGAAGATATTACAATGAAGTTTAAAAAGATGAAGATTGATTATTGCTTAAGAATGAACAAGTACTTTCATATTAAGTAAGACATTGAATCAAGCAATCTCTATACCAAAACTAAGGTTTGTGCATAAAAATTCAAGATTATAACATTACCTAAATGATTTCTAAAATTTCTTTGCAATAATTAAAACATTCATGAAGAAAATAAGAAGATAAACATTAAGATTCATTCATATATTAAAGAACTCACCTCAATCACCATCATCCTTGATTTGGATCCAAGAAGGAGATTAGCCAACCATGATTATATATAAGAACACTTCAATAAACATGAAATAACTTGAATCACACTGAAATAATAAGTTTTACAAGCTAAAGAACCGAAATCTATAAAGAAGAATACAACACAATTTCAGTAAATATTCGGACACAAATATGACTCTAACTTTGGACAGCAATTCGACCCTCTTAGAAGCCTCTTTTGACGATGGCTATTAGAGACATATTTATAGGCCATTCTGTTAACTTTCCATATCATTAAAGAACAGCTCATTTGGACATCTGAGTCAAACGTTATGGGCAAAACACCGAAAGGTGTTCTGGAAAATCAAATCAAGCCAGCTTGGAGAACACTTTGGTGCACGTTTTTCTTCCTCCTTTGTGAGCTGTCTCTTTCTTCTTTTTGACCCAAAATAATGTGACAATGTCCCCTCCAGCTTTCCATCCATGTGCTTGCCCTCTTGGATCAATGAATTATCCAAAATAAATCAAATGTTATTTGTTGTGTGGACATGTAAGATCATGGATTGTGTTTGGGCTGATTTGGAGGCTGATTTGGGGCTGATTTGGGGCTGAATTTAAGCATCAAATAAGGATACAAATGTACCTATTATTTGGGCTAAGATTGACATTGAAACCTTGAGTGTTTGATGGTTGAAGTTTGCACACAACATAAGGCATGTTTGGGCTTGAAATAGATCATATGATATTCTTTTCTAGAATTGGACTAGAATTGATTTTTGGGGCAAATTTGGAGCACTTATTTGAACCAAGATTTGCTTCAATCTTCAACTAAATTTCTCTTCAATTCTTTGTTCCGAATTCCGACATTGAATTTTCTGAAATAATTCATTTAAGCTCCAAAAACCTATCAAAACATTAAAAGAAACTTCATTACTAAAAAGCACATCAATTATTATAAAAAAACCCAAATAAAAACAATAAATACATATGTAAAATAAGAGACTTAATGATACTTTTGATGCACAATCACACCCCCCAACTTAGATTTTGCTAGTCCTCAAGCAAAACAAAACATAAAACCTTTGAAATAAAAAGAATAATAACAACATAATTAGGCTCGACTCATCACACTTAAAGGACCTATCATGCAAACATTGGTATCTTTAATTTAGTGTACACAATAGCAAATAAAGAAAAATAAGCATACTCACATTCTCTAAATCAAACATCCATACAAAATTCCAAATTCAATCGTATTTATCATGCAACCAACATAATTGATTCACGCGAAAACTCAACTTGTAATCTTCCCTTCTCACTACTACAAACAAGGTAGCAAACTAGAGAAATATTTGTATTTTTTTTTTCTTTCTTTTTTTTTTTTTTGAAGATATTATTTATTCTTTTTCTTTAAGTGGTCACTTCCCTTTTGACGCGAATACAAACATTTGTGATGAATGCACCCGGTTACTCACAAAGTCACAAACTTAAAGTGCTTTGCATACTCATATTTCAAGCTGCCGTTTGACGTAAAGATAAACATTTGTGATGAATACCCCTAGTTACTGAGCAACTCAAAACATTGGAGTAGATAGAACTTTGTACACATTTGTGTAATAATGATTACTCTATTCACTTAAACCTTGTTTAGGACTAGATCAAAAGGGATAATCACAAGTAAAGCATCACATTCATCTTTCATGCATAATCACACAACTCACACAACTTTTACAAGGAAAGATGTACTTCAATAATCTTAAAAAAAAGTATGCTATATCTTGCTTTATAAGATATTATCCATCCCAAATTAAAGCATGCAATGTTCAACACAATAAGGAATCCAAAAATGTAATGTTGATCCTAAACAAGACTCGTTCACGTACGAATGCAAAAAAAAAATTTTTCTAACAAGCATGGTCATCTCACGCATTCAACATAATCAAATATCTAAAATTAAGTTTTACATTATCATCAATGAAAAAAAGAAAGAGAAGAAAGGTATAAAGATTAGAAAACTGTTACTCCCCTTTTGTTCTCAAGGATGAATGTCTGATTGAATTGGACATGAGCTGACTTCTTGCTTGATTTTTTTTTTACCTGCATATCACAACTAAAAGAAAACATTGATGTTTTTTTTTTTTTGAAAATAAAGAACCTCACACCCCCCAACTTAAGGTAATGCATTGTCCCTAATGCATGAACAAGAAAATATAAGAGATGGAAGAACGAAAAATAAATAAAAATGAAATAAAAATAAAAATAAAAATAAAAACTCATTACTTCTGATACTACAATGGTATTGGATCTTCAAGATCCAATGTCTCAACTTCAGCCACAACGTTTTCAAGATAAGGTTTCAATCGATGACCATTTACTTTGACAACATTTCCATTCTTAGGATTTTCTACCTCAAATGCACCATGCTCAGAGATGGATTTAATCACAAATGGACCAATCCATTTTGTCCTCAACTTCCCAGGAAAGAGATGTAATCGTGAATTATACAAGAGAACCTTTTGACCAACATGAAAGGATTTTCTAAAAATATGTTTATCATGCAAAGTTTTCATCTTATGTTTTGAAATTTTTGCATTTTCAAATGCATCATTTCTCAGCTCCTCTAATTCATCCAATTGAAGCTTTCTATTTTTGCCAACCTCGTTTTCATTATCATTGAATTGCCGGATGGCCCAATATGCACGGTGCTCAATCTCAACAGGGAGATGACAAGGCTTTCCATAAACTAGCCTATAAGGAGACATTCCTAGAGAGGTCTTGTAAGCAGTGCGATATGCCCACAAAGCATCAACTAGTCTTAGGGACCAATCTTTACGGTTTGGATTGACTGTTTTCTCTAAAATGTTCTTGATCTCCCTATTTGCCAACTCAGCTTGGCCACTAGTCTGTGGGTGATAGGGGGTACTAACCTTGTGAATTACACCATATTTTTTCATCAAAATTCCAACGGGCTTGTTACAAAAATGTTTTCCCCCATCACTAATCATAGCCCGGGGCATGCCAAAACGAGAGAAAATATTTTCTTTCAAGAATTTGACCACAACTCGATGGTCATTGGTTCGAGATGCAATGGCCTCCACCCATTTAGACACATAATCAACAGCTACAAGGATGAATTGGTAACCAAATGAACTTGGAAAAGGTCCCATGAAATCAATCCCCCAACAATCAAATATTTCCAAAACAAAAATGGGGTTTAGGGGCATCATGTTACGCCTAGTGAGGTTACCTAGTCGTTGGCATCGGTCACATGCAACACAGAAGGCATGGACATCTTTGAACATGGTGGGCCAATAAAAACCACACTGCAAGATCTTGGCAGTGGTTTTCTTGGAAGAGAAATGCCCACCACAGGCTAATGCATGACAAAAATTAATTACACTTGGAATTTCATGATCAGGGATGCACCGCCTAACAATTTGGTCAGGGCAGTATTTAAATAGGTAGGGGTCATCCCAAAAAAAGGTACGCACGTTGCGCAAGAATTTTTGTTTGTCAAGTTTAGACCAATGAGAAGGAATCTGACTTGTGGCTAGGTAATTTGCTATGTCAGCATACCATGGAGAGCCAATGTAGGAAACGGTACCTGCACAAAATAAATTTTCATCAGCAAAGAATTCATTTATTGGAGATTCATCAATTATGGTCTCATAGTTTGAAAGACGAGACAAATGATCAGCCACTACATTCTCTACTCCCTTTTTATCTCGAATTTCAAGGTTAAACTCTTGGAGTAGGAGGATCCATCGAATCAAACGTGGCTTGGCATCTTGTTTTGTGAGCAAGTATTTCAATGCTGCATAATCAGTGAAAACAATAACAAGAGATCCAACCAAATAAGACCTAAACTTGTCTAATGCAAAGACCACAGCTAAGAGTTCTTTTTCAGTTGTAGTGTAATTCAATTGAGCATCATTCAAAGTCTTGCTAGCATAATAAATGACATGAGGTTTCTTATCTTTTCTTTGCCCTAAAACAGCCCCTACCGCAAAATCACTAGCATCACACATCAGTTCAAATGGTAAAGACCAATCAGGAGGTTGCATGATTGGTGCAGTGGTCAACAACCCTTTAAGCTTTTCAAAAGCTTCTTGACATTTTGATGTCCAATCAAATTGAACATCTTGTGACAACAAGTTACACAATGGTTTGGCAATAGTACTAAAAGAATGAATGAATCTTCGGTAAAAACCAGCGTGTCCTAAAAAGGATCTCACATCTTTCACAGTCCGAGGGGTAGGTAATTTTTGAATGACTTCAACCTTTGACTTATCTACCTCTATCCCTTTTGAAGAGACAATGTGACCTAAAACAATGCCATGTGTCACCATAAAATGACACTTCTCCCAATTGAGTACAAGATTACTCTCCTCACACCTTTCAAGAACTTTTTCCAAATGCATTAGACACAACTCATAAGAATCCCCATAAACTGAAAAATCATCCATGAAAACTTCCAAAAAAATTTCCACCATGTCACTAAAGATACTCATCATACATCTTTGAAAAGTGGCTGGTGCATTACACAAGCCAAAAGGCATTCTTCTATAAGCATAGGTACCAAAAGGACAAGTGAAAGTGGTTTTTTCTTGGTCTTCTAAGGAAATCTCAATTTGGTTGTAACCTGAGTATCCATCAAGAAAACAATAGAAAGCTCTTCCAGCTACTCTTTCAAGCACTTGGTCTAAAAATGGAAGTGGAAAATGGTCCTTCCTAGTCACCATGTTCAACTTACGATAATCAATGCACATACGCCATCCAGTTTGGATTCTAGTTGGTACTAGCTCATTATTTTCATTCTTCACTACCGTGACTCCAGATTTTTTAGGGACAACTTGGGTTGGACTAACCCATTTCGAGTTTGCAATGGGGTAAATGATATTTGCATCAAGTAGCTTAAGCACTTCACCTCTTACTACTTCCTTCATGTTTGGGTTCAATCGTCTTTGCATTTGCCTCACAGTTTTAGCCTCTTCTTCAAGATAGATTCTATGTGTACATAAAAGAGGGCTAATTCCTTTCAAGTCAGTAATAGTCCACCCAATTGCTTTCTTGTGTTTTCTCACCACTCTCAAAAGTTCTTGTTCCTGCTCTATGCTAAGTTTTGATGAAATCACAATAGGATATGATTCATCTTCCCCTAGAAAAGCATACTTAAGATCACTTGGTAAAGGCTTCCTTTCTGGTTTATAAGGTTGGACAAGAGATGCCTCAGCTTTCACTTGGGGTGAAATCAAAGGCTCAAACGATGGGGTCCATTGACCTATTGACATAATAGGCATTGGATCTAGATAAGTCTCGAGTTCTCTTACTTCCTCATCAACACATTCCAAAGAACAAAATCTTTCATCATGAATTAAAGTTCTCTCCAATGGATCCTTGATCCACTCTCTCTCAAAGTGTTCTTGACAAACTGTTTGGATCAAATCCACCTCTCTAATGTCCTCATGTTCACCAATTTGTTTGGAGACATTGAATATGTTCATCTCCACAGTCATATTCCCAAAAGACAATTTCATCACCCCATTCCTACAGTTGATTAAAGCATTGGATGTAGCTAGGAAAGGTCTACCTAAGATGACTGGGATGGGAGCATTAGAACCTTGAATTGGTGCGGTGTCTAGCACTACAAAATCAACAGGAAAGTAGAATTTATCTACTTGGACCAACACATCCTCAACAATACCCCTGGGAATCTTGATTGACCTATCAGCTAATTGAAGGGTGATTTGAGTAGGCTTGATTTCTCCTAAACCTAACTGTTCGTAAACAATGTAGGGTATCAAATTCACACTTGCTCCTAAATCCAACAAAGCTTGGTCTATCTTATGATTTCCAATAATGCATGAAATGGTAGGACAACCAGGATCTTTGTATTTGGGAGGGGTCTTAAACTGGATGATGGCACTAGCATGTTCAGTTAGAAAGGCTCTTTCTTTCACATTCAATCTCCTTTTGACTGTGCATAAGTCCTTAAGGAACTTTGCATAAGATGGGACTTGTTTAATTGCATCAAGGAGTGGAATGTTGACTTTCACTTGTTTGAACAATTCATAGATTTCTGAGTTCATAAGATCATGTTTAGGTTTCCCTAACCTTTGTGGAAATGGTGCTCTAGGAACAAATTCTAAATCACTCACTTTGACTCCAATTTTTCTTGAATCATCTCCTTTCTCACTCATCTCTTTCTCATTTATCTCACCTTCTTTGTCACTCAAGCTCTCATTTGTCACTTGTGTTTTGATTTCCTCTTCACTTTCCTTAGATTTCTCCTCCACAATACCTCTAGGAATCTCAAAACCTATAGCTTTGTCAACAATCTTTCCACTTCTAAGGGTAGTGATGGCTTGGACTTGTTCATGGTTTGAAGGTTCACTAGATGAGGATTCACTCATGTGTACTTGACCTCTAGGATTTGGCATTGGTTGAGCTGGAATCTTTCCCTTCTCTTGAATGCTTAGTGATTGAGTCAACTTGGTTAGTTGACTTCGAATGTCATCTAAGGTCCTATTGGTCTGGTCTTGAAATTTGTAAGCTTGGTTGTTGATTCCTCCTTGTGTTTGCATGAATTGTTGAAGAGTATCCTCTAGGGATCTCTTATGAGGTGGTTGGTATGTGTTATGTGTGGGAGCATGAAATGGTTGGGGTGGAGGTTGAAATGTTTGAGGTACTGAAGAGCCCTCATTTCTCCATCCAAAATTTGGGTGGTTCCTCCATCCAGGATTGTAGGTCTCAGAGTAGGGATTGCCTACTTGGTTTGAAAATGGCTTTCTAACATTACTTGAATCAGAAGTTTGGCCATATAGCACTTCCTTGAAGGCTGGAATGGTAGGACACTCAGTTGTCCTATGCCCTTTGCTCTCACAAACAACACAACTTTCCTCTTGTTGTTCACTCATGACATGCACTTTTTTAATCTCAAGAGACTCTACTTTCCTAGCCAATGAGGCTAATCTAGCATTGAGGTCATCAGTCTCTTTCAATTGGAACTTCCCACTTGAATGAGAAATGGTGTTTCTAGACTCAACATGAAGTGGGAGAGAAGTCTCCCATTGCTTTGTGTTTTCAGCCAATTGATCAAAGAAATCAAAGGCTTCACTTGGTTCTTTGTCATAAAACTCACCATTACACATGGTTGACACTAGCTTTTTAAAATCTGCGATAAGAGAGTCGTAGAAGAAACTCACTAACCTCCACATCTCAAAACCATGGTGGGGGCATGCATTTAACAAGTCTTTGAACCTTTCCCAAGCTTGGTGAAATGACTCATTTGGACTACAAGAAAAATTCATCATTTGACGTTGTAAGGCTGCTGTCCTATGAGTGGGGAAGTATTTTTTCAAAAATTCAGCTTGCATTTCTCTCCATGTACCTATAGACCTAGGACGCAAGGAGTTTAGCCAAAGCTTGGCTTTATCCTTTAGAGAGAATGGGAACAATTTAAGCCGAATGGTTTCCTCAGTGCATGTTCTATCAATAAAAGTATTACATACCTCTTCAAAGTCCTTAATATGTATGTATGGATTTTCAGAATCCATACCGTGAAATGTGGGAAGAAGTTGAATCATGCCCGGTTTCAAATTGAAAGCTTGTTGGTTAAGAGGCAAGATAATACACGAAGGTGTACTTTGTCTAGCCGGGTGAAGATACTCCCTAAGAGTTCGAAAATTAGGTTGCTCATTGAATTGTGGAGGTCCATTACCTTGAACACTCCCTTCACCCTCTACATCTTCAACATTAGCCATGATATAAAAAATATATATATATAACAATTATATGAATACGAAAAAAAAAGAAAAAAGAAAAAGAAGATTGCAAATAAAAGTAAATGAAACGTAAAAGATAAATTAATAACACAAAAATAAAAATACAACAAATTAAGAAATTCACTCTCCAACTAATAAGCAATATTAACAACAATAAACATTAAAGGATAATTATAACAAGCATGAATAAAGAGGCGGTAATACCGGCCAAGCACTTCAAACAATAAATATAAGAAAAATAATAACAACAAAACAACAAAATAAAATAAAATAAACAAAAGGCGGTAATACCGGCCAAGCACTTCAAACAATAAATATAGGAAAAATAATAACAACAAAATAAAATAAAATAAACAAGAGGCGGTAAAACCAGCCAAGCACTTCAGACAATAAATATAGAAAAAATAATAACAACAAAATAAAAATAAAATAAACAAGAGGCGGTAAAACCAGCCTTATAATATAAACAATAAATATTAGAAACTAACTAGAATAGACAATAAAAGAAAAATGGTTGAACCAACCAAAATCCAATAATTAATAGTCCAGTCCACAGTCCAATATCCGAAAAGTTGAGGTCAAATTTTTTTTTTTTTAGGCGGTAAAACCAGCCATTTGATTTTTTATTTATATGTATTTTTTTTTTGTTTTTCAATAATCAAATATAAATTTGTTACCTTTGCTTGCTAGCTCCCTGGCAACGGCGCCAAAATTGCTTGACCGCTTTTTATGTTCGGCTTGTTTTAACTCGCAAGTGCACGAGTGTGCGATGTAGCAATTAACTCAGTAAGATCGAGGTCATATCCACAGAGAGCTAGATCTGGAAATTAAGCTAGGTAACAAAAGAAACTCAAGAGAAATTAAATTAACAATAACTTGGTTGAAAATGATTGATGGATTTGTTTTCAAAGATGAAAAGGTGTAAATAGATTTTAAATGACAAGAAAAAGTAAGTCTTGGTCCAAATCAATTCTAATGGTGATGTATTGGTGATTCCTTCAAAATATATAAGATAACTCAACCTAATATCAACGATGGTGATATTAGATCGGAAGATATTACAATGAAGTTTAAAAAGATGAAGATTGATTATTGCTTAAGAATGAACAAGTACTTTCATATTAAGTAAGACATTGAATCAAGCAATCTCTATACCAAAACTAAGGTTTGTGCATAAAAATTCAAGATTATAACATTACCTAAATGATTTCTAAAATTTCTTTGCAATAATTAAAACATTCATGAAGAAAATAAGAAGATAAACATTAAGATTCATTCATATATTAAAGAACTCACCTCAATCACCATCATCCTTGATTTGGATCCAAGAAGGAGATTAGTCAACCATGATTATATATAAGAACACTTCAATAAACATGAAATAACTTGAATCACACTGAAATAATAAGTTTTACAAGCTAAAGAACCGAAATCTATAAAGAAGAATACAACACAATTTCAGTAAATATTCGGACACAAATATGACTCTAACTTTGGACAGCAATTCGACCCTCTTAGAAGCCTCTTTTGACGATGGCTATTAGAGACATATTTATAGGCCATTCTGTTAACTTTCCATATCATTAAAGAACAGCTCATTTGGACATCTGCGTCAAACGTTATGGGCAAAACACCGAAAGGTGTTCTGGAAAATCAAATCAAGCCAGCTTGGAGAACACTTTGGTGCACGTTTTTCTTCCTCCTTTGTGAGCTGTCTCTTTCTTCTTTTTGACCCAAAATAATGTGACAATGTCCCCTCCAGCTTTCCATCCATGTGCTTGCCCTCTTGGATCAATGAATTATCCAAAATAAATCAAATGTTATTTGTTGTGTGGACATGTAAGATCATGGATTGTGTTTGGGCTGATTTGGAGGCTGATTTGGGGCTGATTTGGGGCTGAATTTAAGCATCAAATAAGGATACAAATGTACCTATTATTTGGGCTAAGATTGACATTGAAACCTTGAGTGTTTGATGGTTGAAGTTTGCACACAACATAAGGCATGTTTGGGCTTGAAATAGATCATATGATATTCTTTTCTAGAATTGGACTAGAATTGATTTTTGGGGCAAATTTGGAGCACTTATTTGAACCAAGATTTGCTTCAATCTTCAACTAAATTTCTCTTCAATTCTTTGTTCCGAATTCCGACATTGAATTTTCTGAAATAATTCATTTAAGCTCCAAAAACCTATCAAAACATTAAAAGAAACTTCATTACTAAAAAGCACATCAATTATTATAAAAAAACCCAAATAAAAACAATAAATACATATGTAAAATAAGAGACTTAATGATACTTTTGATGCACAATCAATGTGTTTAAACATGTAATTGTAGGGTGTGTGAGTAAAATATAGTAAACAAATGTGATATTTTTTATTACTTTTTTTCTATTTTGTGTTTATAACTGATAAAAAAAAGATAAAAAAAATTAACCCAAATGTTTTAATTGCATACGACCAATTTCTAAAAATTTCTCATGATTACTTTCTAAAAAAAATACATTTTTATCGTGTTTTAAAAATACAAAATAGATATCATAACCAATTTATTATTATCCTTTAAAGTTTAGCTAAAATTTCAAAAATATCATAAAACTAAATTTTTTTAATTAATATTCAAGGTATAAATTTTAAAATGTAATGTATACTTATGGTATTAAATTAAATAAATTAATAAACATTAGGAATTAGTTGTATCTAGAAAAATAATTGTGATGCTAATTTGGGCCTTAAAGTGTTTAAGCTTTAACCTGATAAGATAAGGATCTCCTTACCGAGGATGACTTTTTTTATACCTCAAATAGACCAACGACTAGAAAACACAACAATATCTTAGTTTATATCAGACAGGCAAACAATGCAACTTATCTTACATAAGGTGTACTAGAGGTGATGCGTCCTCCCTATACATAATTAGTCCCCTTATCCAGACTATGAGACTAGTTAGCGTTTCTAGTGACTAAAATAATAGGTAGCGACTCCCTTTTCCTTTTTTACTGATCAAGGACAAGAATTTCTTGTCCTTTGCACTCACTTCTATCCCGATAACACTGATCCGGAAGGATGATCACCGCGACGCTGTACACATGCAACATAACTTACCAAATTGGTCCAAGAACCCTACCCAAAGTACTAACCATAAAAACCTTATCAAACCAACTAAATCCATAAAAAAAATTAGGAGTTTGAAAAGAGAAGGCTGAAGGGTTTATGTTTTTGGTGTGACGAAAAATTTGTCCCTAATCACAAATGTAAGAATAAAAAGTTGTATTCCTTAAGTATTGTGGAAGAGGATGAGGAAGATGTAGACGAAGAGAATCGGGAAGAAGGGGTTATGGCAGGTGAGGTTAGTCCTCACATTTCTCTAGATGTCCTGGAAGGAATTGTGGGATTCCATACCATGAAAGTTATTGGAAAGGTGGAAAAGGAGTCCTTGTATATTCTAGTGGATTCAGGAAGTACTCACAAGTTCCTTAATATTGTTGTAGCTCTTAAGCTGAAGTGCAAACTGACAACTATTAAGCTATTTACAGTGCAAGCTACTAATGAAGAGAAGATGATCTGCAAGTCAGTATGCAAGGGCCTCAAGTGGAAAATGCAAGGAGTGTGTTTTGAGGCAGATGCCTTTATTATTGAGTTAAGAGATTGTGACACGGTGTTATGCAACTATAAACATCTTTGGATGTCTTTTGATTGACAAGGGTATAGGATATTACTCAAGGGGGAAAATCCAGTCAAGTTTCAAGCCATCAAGATAGAACACCTGAGTTCTTTGGTAGGAAATCACAAACAAAAAGCAAAACACCATTTATGTAGTGTGAGGATTCTATAGTAGGATGATTAATTATAAACTATATGACATCCAAGATTCTCTTTAATAAACACAGTGATGCCACCTTGCATTCAATATTAAAGGCTTATCGGGATTTTTTCTAGTAACCTGAAGGACTTCCCACCTACTAGGGTTCATAATCATGTTATTCCTTTTAAATAAGGCAGGTAAGTAGTGAATCTCAGACCTTATAGGTACTCAAGACTATAGAAGGATGTGTTAGAGGAGATGGTGATGGAAATGTTAAAAACTAGAATTATAAGACCAAGCAACAATCCTTTTGCTTCTCCAATGGCACTTATTAAGAAGAAGGATTCAACTTAAAGGCTATGTGTAGTTTATAGAGTTTTAAACAAGCTTACTATCAAGGACAAGTATCTTATTCTTATGGTGGAAGAATTGTTAGAAGAATTAATGGGAGCAACTATGTTTTTTAAGACTGATCTCATGTCTAGTTACCATCAAATCAGAATGGCACCTGGAGAAGAACTCAAGACAGCTTCCAGGACACAGTGGCCACTATGAGTTTTTGGTTATGCCTTTTAGGCTGACTAATGTTCCACCTACTTTTAAAAGTTTGATGAATGAGGTTTTCAAAGTGTCTCAGGAAATTTATCTTAGTGTTGTTTTGTAACATTCCTATTATCGGGATCAAACATATCAATCATATAAAGAAAAATTGTGGAGAAATATTTTTTTTTTGCTGAACTCATCTAAGAATTACCGAAATTTCTAGAAATTTTATTAGAGTCTCCCCTATACCGGGAGGTCCCAAGTTATCGACAATTATCCTCCACACATTTTATACTCATTTCTCAACCATGTCACAATCATTTTGAGTCTCAACAGCAAATTAATCATGGGTACTAGCATAATATTTCACATATTCATTTTTTTTTTTACATTAGGCATACGTTAATTCAAAAATAAACAAAAATGAACAAACATTAAGATTACAAGTACAATATAGCACAATTTACATTCCGACATTTAATATGAAAAGGGTACTATTACATTTCAAGTCATATAATTCCTTAAAGGCAAAATACATTAGTATTCATTTAATTCGTAGATCATACAAAAGAAAACTAAAGGACCTAAGACATTACTTCTGTCATGAATGTGATGGACCTGCAATTACATAATGTTCAGAATAATTATATTAAAAACAAAAAATATAGCTGAGAAGAGAAAATCACATGATACATGCACGCATACACATATATACACACTCAATGATACGCAATCGTAGTTCCTTGTTCTCATCTAATCTTCCTTTATTACGTCTAGATTCATCATTCCTGAAATCGTTCAACATTCCTATTTGTAAATATTATCAATTATTTTTCATTCGGAAACACCAATCGTTCTACTTTTTCCTAAATTTAGGGAGGCCATTGTCGACACTAATGATTCCCATCAGTGTCAGTAGTTGCCCTTACCGAGACTGACTAATCAAATCTTTGGTAATGTCGACATCAACATAGTCGGTTAATGCCATTAACTATTTCAAAACCAAAATAGTTAATCAGTTTTTCATAATACTTTGGAAATAATTTCAGGAATGCCGATGTCAAGAGTTCTTGACATCATTAGCTTTCACCTCAGGAAAGCTAATCAAGTTTCATGAGTTTGTCGATACCGACGTTATCCATCGATATCATTAACTATTTTTAACCCGAATAGTTAATCAAGTTCAATATTCCTCAATTTTCTGTAATGGTCATGCCGATGTTAGTAAACCTTACTAACATCATTAGCCTCCCTTATTTGGGATCGGCTAATCAAATCCAAGAAGCGATTATTCATGAAATTTCCTTGCTATCATTCATCATCGCCAACTTTGATTCATAATTCAAATCTGATTTACATTCCCCATTCATTTCGTTCTTATCTTTTCTCCTTTCAGATTCATTCATAAGCACAAGGTTCATAAATTAGATAGATTACTAAGATTCCCCTTATTTAAGGATGGTATAGATATAAAATACCTACCTACTGTAAAAGCTCGGCTCGGGCTCCCTTGTTGTTGTTGTAACCCTCTTGCAGTTCCTCCTGAATCCACAAGTACACCACATTATTCCTTACTCAAATCACATTTCACAAAATAACAACAATAATGGTGACAACATTCATTCCTCTTTTACAATTGTTTTTTCTTTACATTTACATCCTCATTGCATCCTTTAGAATTACGATTCATTATCAAATCATAATGAATATCACAAATTCAATTTCAAATATAGTTTATTTCTTTCCGGAAGTCAAGACATGATGCTACACATTTTACAAGGGAAGGAAACCAAATTCCACCCTTAACATGGCTAAGTTTCTCTGTTTTATTAATTTAGCCGAATTTCCAGCAGGGGTGGCAACTCAACCTCTCCTCATATATTTATCTATATCTAGAGTTATAAAACTCCAAAGTAAGCAGGGTTAGACTCGTTGGAAAGCTAACATCTCAAGCTACAACTTCTATGAGAAACCCTCCTTGAATTTTATCATCTTTAGGCCCAAATTCTCTTGGGAATCAAGGAGACGAATCTACCCATTTTTTCATCAATAGATTAAATACATCTCCAACCTTCCTAAATATGACCTCCCAAGGCCGTTTACACTAATTTTTGCCCTTCTTCCTCTCTTTTGTTTTATAAGGTGGTCTAGCACAACT
Source organism: Populus trichocarpa (assembly GCF_000002775.5). Lineage (NCBI taxonomy): Eukaryota > Viridiplantae > Streptophyta > Magnoliopsida > Malpighiales > Salicaceae > Populus > Populus trichocarpa. Next base: position 5,990,046 of record NC_037294.2, on the reverse strand, counting down.
TTAAGAAACAAGCACATTGTTTTTTGCATTTACAATTTCCTACATTTCGCAACAATCCCCAAAACACGCCATAAACCATACATGTAGCCCATAAACTCCTTTCCACCTTTCATGACCTACAAAACCGATTTACGCAATTCTCATATCATTAAGTTATCTTGTTTTCTTTGTTATTTATCTTTCTGCTACACCTAATTCACTCATAATTTTCATATGAAATCTCAAAAATCCCCCTCCCCCTACTAATTCCTATCTTGGTCAAACTTGACTCCAAAGGAATTAAGGGTTCCTTCTCCTTCTTAGGTGATAATTCTCCTTTCTAGTTATCATTCACATTACAACAACACATCATAAACAATTTAATAAGGAAAATCATAAGTTATACCTCTCTTATTTACCCTCTTAGTGGCCGGCCACCTTGGGCCCTTTATCCATTCATTTTTTTCTTTATTGTCCTTACATAATTTCACATCCAAACTAACCTACAACACTTTAATTGATCTAATTCTAGGCAATTTTGCATTTCCCCTAAATTATGATCAAGAACCATAATTCTCAATTCAAGAAAATTGCACAATTTCAACCAAATTAAAGCTTAATTCGTAAAATTGAATTTACGACTCCTTACTTGAGGGTAATCAAAACTTTACTTCTCAATTGATTGAAAAAATTTAGCTCCTTTCTCCTTGCATGTAGTTGGCCACCCACTCATTTTCTCCTCACACTTCCCACACTTGTTTCTTGTAATTTCTCACGTTAAAGGATGTTTTTCTCCTTCCAACTTGTCTAAGACTTGTAAAGTTTGCTAAGTTTTGGTGTTTCTCTCTCAAATTTTGATAGAAAATCTGAAAATCTTTTTTTATGTTTGCTGTCGGTTTTCAAAGGAGAAGAAATAAGGTATTTATAGCCTCATTTCTTCTTAATTACACTTTGGCCTCGTTTCTATTCTTTTTCACAATTTGAGCCACACGCCTTATGTCTTTCATAATATTTTTTCTTAATTGCATTATTATAATTATAATTACAATTATTTTTTAATTTTTTTGTATAAGTTTGTTCTCGTGGTTTTATATTTTTAATGATATTTTGTTATACAACCAAACTCTTATTTATCATTATAAACACTTAAGAATTGTTTTTGAATTATTAAGGAAGCATCAACTAGTTATCAAGGCAAGTAAATGTAACTTCTGTAGTGAGCAAGTTAAATATCTAGGCCATATTATTTCTAAGCAGGGAGTTGCTATTGATCCTCACAAAGTACAAGTTATTGTTGGTTGGCCATTGCTTAAAAACTTGAAGCAATTGAGAGGGCTCCTAAGACTAACAAGATATGGGGCCATCTGCAAGCCTCTAACATGGTTATTGAAGAAGGATCCAATTGCATGGAATGATAAAGTTACTAGGGCATTTAACCAACTGAAGGAATTAATGACTAATGCACCAATGTTGGCTCTACTTGACTTGAACAAATTGTTTATGGTGGAAACAGATGCTTCATTATTGGGAGTAAGAGCAGTACTTATGCAAGAGGGACACCCTATTGCTTTTATCAGTAAGTTCTTAAGGCCAAAACAACAAACAATGTTTGTCTATAAAAGAAAGATGATGGATATCATGCATGCTGTCACTAAATGGAAGCACTATTTATAGGAAAGACACTTCAAAATTTGCACATATCATGTAAGTCTTAAGTATCTTTTGCATCAGAAAGTGGCTACTCTAGCTCGGCATCTATGGCTTGTCGAGCTTTTGGGATATGATTATGAGATAAAGTACAAAAAAGGAAAGGAAAATGTGGTAGCAGATTCCCTCTCTAGAATTTCTAGCAATGACCTCTATGCCCTAGTTGTGTCTATAGTTTCCACTAGCATTATGGAAGAAATCAAAAAGTCATGGGAGAAGGAATCTTTTATACAAGCCACCATTCAAGGTTTACAGGTATCATCAAACTCACACCCTTACTATATTTTGGGGTAGTGGTAGGCAATGATTCTGATTTGCAAAATAAGCTTATATCCATGTATCATATAGTTCAATTATAGGGGGATATTTTGGGGTAACGATTACTACTAAAAGAGTGTGAGGGTTGTTTTATATAAAGGGACAACAGAAGCACATTAGACAATTTATGCTTGAATGTTAAATCTATTAGAGGAAAAGGTATGAAAATATAGCCACCCTTGAACTATTACAGCCCCTACTTATTCCCTATTGTTTCGATATCGCAGTCACATAAATTAATTACCCTAGATTAAATAAATAAGATAGTATAGAGCAAGCAAAGGGTCGATCCCACAAGGAAGGTTTAGTTCAGATTTTTATGCTATACGATGTGCAATTGGAGGAGGAATTGTGAAGTTATCTATGGCTATAGTAAACGGAAAGAAACAATCAATGCTAAATCAAAGAAAACCAAAATTTATCAAGAAAACAAACCTTGGTCACAAGTAAACATCCACCTACATAAATCAGAACTGATCATGGAAACAAAATGTCAATTTATACTCTGAATATTTATCTTTTCTTATGTTGATTAGTTAACAGATCCGTTGTATAACTAATCCTAACCATCAAACAATCACAGTATCCGCACTAGTAATTTAATTCAATAGCAGCATTAAGAACTAGATGAGTTGATTAATCTAGACAACATAATTGTCTGCAGTCCATGTTTGATTTGATCGATCAAATTTTCTCCCTAAGATTACTAATCTGGATCCGCCACAATTATTAATCTCAGTTGCTTCACAAGTTTATATACCACAACTCCAGTTTTGATAGCAAACTTAGCAATAGATTGTTCACAATAACAACTTAGAGTCCACAATAACAACTTAGAGTCCACTCTAACAATTAAAATAAATAATCATAGGAAATAAGCATATGAGAATAAACATATCCATTCATCATATAAACTGAAAAGAAAAGGTAAAATAAATCTCACAGTTCTTGAAATCTAAAGGTTTTCGTGTCCTTGCAGCTAAGAAAAAGAATTTAACTATAACAACTCGGCTTTTTCAAGGCCAAAATCATTGGATTTTTTTTTATTCAATTTCTGTATGTTTTTCACCACATTATTCTTCAGATTTATCATTGCAGTATGTTCATTAACAAGGCACAATCTATATAGGATAATGTAAATCAACATTCTCATAGAATGGATTCTCAATACACGTGACCATAATATTATTTTTTCCATAATCCTAGGTTTACATTACATCATATCAATATACTCATAAATTCACATTCTTGTTCCAATCTCGTTATCATCACGAGTTCATACAATAGTGTCAAACAACAAGTTACACAACTAGTACTTTTGTTATCCTGGTCGCATGTGACTTTTACAACATGACATCCTCATTAGATGAATATCTCATATGAATATTCATATACATCATATCAACTTGTTCGTACATGCACATTCATGTTCCATTTCAATTTTTCATTACTAGTTTTTACAAAAGGGGTCGGACGACTAATTGAGTGATTAACATGTTCGTTCATGCAGAACTCATATCACCCATAATATGCGAATATATAATTCTTTTCGAAATGTGTGAGCCGCGAAATGAATTTCCTTACACACCATGTTGGTATGATGTCCCTGTTACAACACAAGGTAATTTCAAGCATTATAGGCAATTTAAGAAAACATAATAAAACAATATTAACGTTACATTTCATTCATGGACGAAAAGAGCATAATTCTTTCATTTCTCCTTACTTATGTAAATACCACTATTAATAATTCATCAATTACCGAGGCAAATTACAATACTCAAACCCGATCATTCATCTCGAATACCATTAGCCGAACTAATGTTATTCTTTGTTTAAAGCATAACCATTATATTTTTTTCATATACTTAGTATATACGAAACGTAGTATATATGAACACATCAGTTCTTAAAACTAACTCATAACACTCAAATCTGACTATCCTCTTAGGATGCCATTAGCTGAAGCCAATCGTTTATTCATCCTGGTCATCTACTTAGGATGCTATTGGCCGAAGCTAGTCATTTACTCATCATGGTCATCTAATTAGGGTGCCATAAGCCGTAGCTAATCATTTGTTCATCTCGGTCATCCACTTAGGATGCTATTAGGATGCCATTAGCCGGAGCTAATCAATCATCTATCTCGGACATCCATTCAAATGCCATTAGCCAAAATTAATCAATCATTTGTCTCGGTCATCCATTCGAGTGCCATTAGCCGAAGCTAATGGTTCATCTCAGTCATCCGCTTTGGATGCCATTAGCCGGAGTTAATCAATCATTTATCCCGGTCATCCATTCGGATGCCATTAGCCGAAGCTAATCAATCATTTATCCCAGTCATCCATTTGGATGCCATTAACCGAAGCTAATCATTGGTTCATCTAACAATTCATAACAATTTGACATTCACTGCAACATAATAGCAGACCCTTCGTGGTACTCGTACCACCATTTCATAATAGTTTACCATTCAGTAACACGATGATAGATCCTTTGTAATACAGAAACAAACATTCCATAACAGTTTAGCATTCAGTATAACACAACAATACCCTTCATATTACTTATCCAACCATTCATGATAGTTAATGTTCAATACAACACAACAATAGATCCCTCACAATACTCACACCACCATTCGTGGTAATTAACCATCAGTATAATACAACTGTAGATCTTTTGTAATACTCATACAACTATCCATGACAATTTCATTCAATATAATACAACGGGAGGTCCTTCGTAATACTCATACAACCATTTGTCACAATATATTCAATAAGAATACAATAGTAGATCCTTTGTAATACATTCATCACCATTACATTCAATATAATAAAACGATATATTCTTCATAATACTCATACAATCATTCATCACCATTACATTCAATAAAAATACAACAGTAGATCCTTCGTAATACTCATACTACCATTCATCAGCAGCCCAAATTCATAATAGCCCAAACAACGTCTCATATTCGGTTTAGTATTCATCACAACACAATAATATATATCCACCTCAAATGGGTCATTTTAGAACTCTAACATTTTCATCATTGTTTCAACATTCATCAAGAACTCGTTCGACATTTCATAGTTGTTTCAACAATCATCAAGAATTTAATCCAACCCTCATTCAACAAGGATTTCATAAAATATCATCATATGTAAATTATTTCAAAACATAAACATCATAACAAGAAAAAGGTAAAAACCACCTACCTGCTCCACTTGCGGGTTGTCCTTATCCTAGCGATGGTCCGATCCCGGCCACACCACCTAAGACATCTATGGCCACAAATCAGTAAATTTGCATCCTTAAATCACGTTCATCACCATACTTATTTCAAGAGTTCATATGTTCACATTCAAGTGTTCCATATTTTACACCATCATACAATGAAATTGTTACAAGCATTTAAGTCATTTCTGCCCGGGGAACTATTGTAGAAAATCGGCAGTGATACTGATTCGGTGCAGGTTGCACACTTCGGCAACGAAAACTGGTTCGCTGCAGGCCGCACACTTTCGGCAGCGAATGCTAATTCACTGCGGACAACATAATTCGGCAGGGAACACCTGATTCGCCGCGGACAACACAATTCAGCAGCAAACACCTGATTCGTCGCGGACAACACAATTCGGCAGCAAACACCTGATTCGCTGCGCACAACATAATTCGACAGCGAACCCCTGATTTGTTGCGAACAACACGACTTCAGTAGCGAACCCCTGATTCGCTGCGGACCACACCAATTCGGCAGTGACCATCTGATTCGCTGCGGACCACACAACACAATTCGGTAGCGAACACCTGATTCACTGCGGACAACACCAATTAGGTAGCGAACACCTTATTCACTACGGACCACACAAATTCAGCAGCGAACACCTTATTCGCTGTTGACAACACAATTCGGCAGCGAACCCCTGATTCACAGCGGACAACACAAATTAGGCAGCGAACACCTGATTCGCTGCGGACCACACAAATTCAGCAGCGAAAACATGATTCACTGCGGACAACACCAATTCGGTAGCGAACACCTGATTCGCTGCAAACATCACAATTCAATAGCGAACACCTGATTCGCTGCGGACAACATAATTCGATAGCGAAAACCTTATTCGCTGCAGACAACACAATTCGGAAGCGAACCCTAATTCGTTGTGGACAACACAAATTCGGCAGCGAACAACCTGATTCGCTGTGGACCACACAAATTCGGCAGCGAAAACCTGATTCACTGTGGACAACACAATTCGGCAGCGAACACCTGATTCGCTGTGGACAACACAAATTCAGTAGCGAAAACCTGATTCATTGCGGACCACACAAATTCAACAGCGAAAACCTGATTCGCTACGGACAACATAAATTCGGCAGCGAACACCTGATTCGCTGCGGACAACATAATTCGACAGCGAACACCTCATTCGCTGCGGACAACATAAATTCGACAGCGAACACATGATTCGCTGCGGACAACACAATTTGGCAACGAACACCTGATTCGCTGCTGACAACACAATTCAGCAGTGAACCCTTGATTCGCTGTGGAAAACACGAATTCTGTAATGAACCCCTGATTTGCTGCATACCACACCAATTCAGCAACGAACACCTGATTCGTTGCGGACAACACAAATTTGGCAGCGAACACCTGATTCGCTGCGGACACCTGATTGGCTACGGACACCTGATTCGCTACAGACAACACAATTCGGCAGCGAACCCCTGATTCGTTGTGGACCATAGAAATTCAACAGCGAACACCTGATTCACTGCGGACAACACAATTCAGCAGCGAACCCCTGATTCGCTCCGGACAACATCAATTCGGCAGCGAACCCCTGATTCGTTGCAGACCACACTAATTCGGCAGCGAACCCCTGATGCACTGTAGACAACACAAATTCGACAGAGAACACCTGATTCGCTGCGGACAACACAATTCGGCAGCGAAAACCTGATTCGCTGCGGACAACACAATTCAACAGCGAACACCTGATTCGCTGCGAACAACACAAGTTCATTTGACAAGTTTTTTTTTAATTCATTCATTCCATGTTTTCATTTACATTATGGTAATACATCAACACCACCACTAGCAATTTCATAATTCACAAGTGTTCATTTTTTGGTCACGGACTTAATTCCCTTAAGGTGTTCGTCACGGCGAATTCTCTCATTGTTCCCTCAATCTTTATGGCTGGACATTGTTGCCCGATACACTTAGCTACACATGCCAATCATCATATTTCTCACAAGTATAATCACAATCACAATTCACAATTCATTCTCTTGATTCACAATTACACATGTTTGTTCATTAAACAAATAAAACCGAAGCATTATATGGTGTGGTTCTTGTTTCAGCTGCAACATGTTTTCAAGGTTCATTAATAACACAATTTGCACTTTACATCATTCCACCATCTTTCCATATAATTTCATCAATCAAATATGCAGAATTTACATCATCAACACAAGTATGATTCTGTTTTTTATTCAAAAATGTTCCTAGAAGTCTCACGAGATGATCATCCATGCATTTTGTCACTTTAACTCATATTCTATCCCGCCCTCACCATGGCCAACCCTCCCCTAGGTTCATGCATTCAAAATCGTTCATGTTTCCTGAGTAAGGGTCTGTGCATGTGTTCATTTATCTTTTGTTCTACATAGGTCTGTCCATTTAGTTAAGATTCCTTGAGTTAAGGTGCAAGAACACCACCCCTTCTATTTTTTAGTTTTCTTCCCTTTCCCTTTTGTCTGAAACTGGGGGTAAAAGCAAGCCAAGAGAAAGATATTGGTCTTACCTCATGTTTTTTAGACAGTTTTTGAGCAGGTCTTGGTGCTATGGTTCTTCCCTCAAGTCTCGGTTTTCTTCTCTTCTTCCTCTACTAGTTGTTTCCAGCCGACCCTAGGCTCCCTCTTTTTCCATGATTTCGGCTATTCAACCTTCCCTCTCCCTCTCCCTTCTCTCTCGCACCTAAGGAGGGCACATGCAGCTGGGGTTTGGTCAAGTTTTTCTTTGGAAAGGAGAAGAGAAGGGCATGTTATTGGGCACATGCAGCAGAGTTGTTGAGTTGTCTTTGGGGAGGAGGAAAGAACAAGAACATGCAGCTCACTTTGGGAAGAGGGAAGGAGACAAGAGCATTGACACGACCAAAGAGTTGATGTCTTCTCCCAAGTGTAGGAGTGTCGAAGTAATAAATAACCCGGTAAGATCAGGGTCGAACCACAGGGAGGTTAACTATATAAACTATAAATAAAGAAATAGATAATAATAGAAAAGGAGTTAAAGAAAGCTTTGAGATGTGATATTGATATAAGGATTAAACAAGGATAAAATAATTGTCAAGGTTAAAGGATCCACTAATGGTATTTCAAACAAGTATAGTATAAACTCTTTTTATTACTCAACTAGAAACCACACACAAAGGAGGTTCCAATAGAATTATAAATTGTTAACATGATTACATTAGTTATCTTATTCGAATAATGCTAATACTTGTAAATGTTGTCAAGTATTCATGATTATAACTTATATTAACAACAAATCAAGTTCCTTTCATAGCACAGGTGTAGGTTATACCATACGGTTGGGCTATAAAAGTGCCAAATATTTGTTGTGTCAAGGGTTATTCAACATAAATCTAGATTAATCATTTAACAAGCAAAGTATTAAAAGTGAACAAGATAACAAATACAAAACATGTTAGTATTAAACATTAAAGTCCATGTTGAGTTTATACTATATTTATTCTTACACCATTAGTGTAACTTTTTCACATTGACATCATAAACTTAGCTAAACATAATGAAAGAGAGAAACATAAATAAACAAGATAAGAACATAAATAAGATATAAGTAAACTAAGTAAAGGAAAGGAAATGAAAAGCATAAACAAGAGATTAATATAAACAAAACTTAAGTATTACAAAAATATAAAGAGAGAGAGCAAGAGCATGATCTTGATCTGAAAACCAAGGTGCCTAAATGCATAGCAAATGCCTCCTTTTATAGGCCAAAATTTAGAACTATTAATTTGATGACTAATTGTTGAGTGGGTGGCCACATCTTGACTTGGTGACAATCCTTATCTTCTTGTATGAACAAAACGTCATTGCTAACGTCAGAATTTGAACAGATAGTCTTCATGAAAGTTCTAGGAAATTATCTCCGCTTTCCAATAAAAATCAAATCGATGCATTTGGACTTCTAGAACTTGAGATATGGTTTGAACACTGAATAGTGTCTGGGTTGCAGGACAAATTCTGACTTCTCCATTGTTGCTACAATTTGAACTTGAAAACGGCCTTTTTGAATCTTGGACTCCTTATGAAAGTTTTAGGCCTATGTCTTAGCTTAACATCCATATAGACCACACCTAAATCCAAGTTCTACAGCTCCAGGTATGATCCAATAACCGAATAGTGTTCCAGTTTGGACTGAACCAGCATCTCTTTTCTAAGCTTGCCCCTCTCTTTGTCTTCTCAATTTTAGTAGTTAAACTCATCAATCAATCCTTTAATTTATGTGCTGGCCTGCATTTAAGATGAACATTTACCATAAATTAAAGGTATCTTATAGTATCAGACTTGTTATTATAAAACATGCTTTAGTTAAGGAGTTATTGATGCTTTAAGTGCAAAATGATGATATAAAACCTTGATAAAAATGCACTTTTAAGTACTAATCACACCCCCCCCAACTAGCTTATTACTAGTCCCTAGTAATCAAAGCGTTAAAATAGAAAAACAATTTGCAAGTTCCACAAAGCAAGGCATTCATCATTCAACTTCCATTAATCTATCCAAATAAACAAACTCTCTTTAAATTTATATATCTGCTTCATACTTCTTAAACAAGATATTGATAAACCTTCTTTTTTCATGTGCTCAATGTATGAAAACATAGATGATGGGGCTTTTATTAGAAGAAAACAATAATCTATTCTAATGTTTTTCTAAGGTTAACTTCCTTGGGTCGGGATTATTATCTCTTTTTTTTAATATATATACATATAACTTAAAACACAATGCATCTTTAACCCATGTAACGAGCTTTCGACTAATGACTTCCAGACCAGTTGATCTTAGGGCATTAGGGGTTGAGACACCCCTACGAACTTAGTAACTCGGGTTGCAGATACTGATACGTAGATAGTGCAATGTTTGATTCCTTTAAGCTTTTCTCCTTGAACCATATAACAAGCTTTAGGTCAATAACTCCCAAGTCAACTTTAGGATATTAGGTGTTAAAACACCCCTTCGGGCTTAATTGCTTAGGTTAGGGAGGCTACGAAACCAAACTTATCTACGTTTTTATTATCATCATCAATATTATCAATTTGTTTTTTTTTTTTTTGCAAATTATATACTATCCATTTCCCTTAGTTGTTACCTTTAACAAAAAAAAAATATAAATAATGTAATAATCCAATATGCAACCCACAATCATATGTTACAGTGTGTGTGTGAAAATGAAGGTTTAAGAATAGTTAAATGAGTATATGACCAGAATCAAGTGATAACAATGCAAGAGTTTGTAAACCTGAATATTTCAAGAAGTATTTTGATAGACCTTGATAAGAATATTTACTAAGATGCGTCTCAAGAGTCAATAAAATTCCTCCTTACTCTGCCATCCTAATAACAGATTTGTCAAATGGTTTTAATAATAGCAAAAACAGTTAGTAAGTTAGTTTTTTTTATGTCAACTACTACCCTCTCCCCCCAACCAAAACGAGGCATTATCCTCAATGTCCTAAGGTAGAAAGATAGAGTATAGAAGACATCACCTGAAACAGCGAACACTGACAAACCTGAAACGCACTTAAACAAATATAACAAAAAAAAAAATGTTATTAATAAAACCAAAGGACACAAGGTTTCACAAACAAAGGCTTAAATCCAATCTAAGCTTTTTACGGTTTTTCTTAGTTGACCAATTTATGCGACTCATGGAGGGATTAAGTACAGGGATGAAAGATTGTAGTTGGTCAATCAATTGTTCAGCAGTAGCAGTAGAGATTATGATTTGTTGTGCCGAAGATGTTAGAAATTCCTGTTCCACAGCTTGATCAAGAAAAGACAACAAATTATCATAAAAACCATTAACATTTAACAAACCTATAGGTTTATGGTGAATGTACAGTTGGGCCCAAGAGGAAATATGAAAGATCTCTTCCAATGTGCCCAGACCACCTGGTAAAGCAATGAAGGCATCAGCATGGTTAAACATCGCATTCATTCGATCAGACATTGTGGAGACTTGTAGTTCATCTCTAATTGTTTTTCCAATGGTGTCCTCTTTTGTTAAAGCTTTGGGTATGACCCCCAAAACTTGACTGCCTCCTAAAAATACAGCTATTGACACACCCCCTATTAACCCAAAGCTGCCTCCCCCATACACTAAATGAATCTTTCTCGCAACGAGTACCTGAGCAAGATGATTTGTTGATTCTAAAAACTCCTTTTCTTTCCCAGGACTGGATCCACCAAAAACATAAATATTTCTTATGTGATGATTTGAGGAACCTGCCATTTCTACACACTTTTATATCTGTTGAATGTATGGGTTGAGTAGAAATGAAGGGAAGGAAGAGAAGATTTTATAGATAAAAAAATTAAAAATGCAATCATACCACCTATATGTAAGCCAGCTGGAGTCTCACTCTCTCTCTCTCTCTCTCTCTCTCTCTCTCTTTATTATTATTATTATTATTATTATTGAAAAAGCATGTGTATGTACAGGTAGTTGTGATTGTGGCTCACATCTTCCATTGGTTTTACATCCGAGAACGGCTTAAATGCCTTCTATAGGTCGGGGATAGGCTTCCCACAGTTTTCTTAAAAACTAGCAAACATGGTCTTTTTTAGTCAGATTCCCAAGACCATGTTGAGCATGTTCTTTATGAAATTGTGGCCATAAATGATGAATTGCACGATGCACATCTCCACTAGGATGCGTCTCAAGAGTTAATAGAAGATTATCTAAAGACTCCTTACTTAGGCCATCCTTAATGAATTGTATTTTATCTTCATGGTTTATAGATATCATTCCTAAAGAACGACATTATGCATTACAAGTCCATCTGGCACATCGGTGACAGACTTTCAGTCATTTTGCACGATGTTTTTTTGCAAAAGTTTTTTTACCTATTCTAGGCATGTATGAAATGAAAGAATTTGAGGACTCACCTGATAATCGGACCTTTGCTTCAATTAGGCAGCGAATATCTTTAGGAATTCCATGATTCATTAACAACCTCAATCTTTCACACCTAGCACGGTAAATTTTTGCAATCGCATTTGGAGGCAAAGCGGGAAAATACTTTTTTAATTTTTCAAAAGTGGTGTCCATTTTAAAATGAGAATTGGAGAAGAGATGCAAAGAAAGGAGAAAGAGCAAAGAATTGCACAAATATATACATATCAGTTATTATGGGAAACTGAAAGAACCGACTTAAGAGTCACGGAGTACCGTTATCCACCATTTGACCGAGGTTGGAGAAAGACTAGCAAAACAAGAGTCACACCAAAAAGAAACACAAAAATAACGTGAGAAAAACAAAATAATCAACCTTTATATACAAGATCATTCAAACCAATGGATTCATTTTCACTAGGAAAATTATCAAAGTAAGCTTTCAAATGATGTCCATTTACCTTAAAAACATTGTCATTCTTTGGATTCTCAATATCAAAGGCCCCATAAGGATGCACATGTTTCACAATAAATGGACCGCTCCATCTTGATCTTAGCTTTTCAGGAAATAAGTGAAGTCGAGAATTATAAAGCAAAACTTTTTTACCAATATCAACTTTTTGATCATTTTCACAAGTTTTGCAGAATGCATGTGTGTCCTTGAACATGGTGGTCCAATAAAATCCACATTGTAAGATTTTTGTAGTCGTCTTCTTTGATGAGAAATGATCCCTACATGCCCCAGAATGACAAAATTTAATGACATTACTTACTTATTGTCAGGACTGCATCTTTGAAATATTTGATCAGGACAATATTTGAATAAGTAAGGGTCATCCCAATAAAAGTTCTTCACTTCGTTCAAAAACTTTCTTTTGTCTTGGGTAATCCAATGAGCTGGCAAATCTCCTAAAGAAAGAAATTGATATGATTAGCAAACCAAGGCATTGGACTAAAAGAACGTAAGGATTCATCAGGAAAGTAATCATCGATTGGTGGGATGTCAAATGTCAAATCTATTGTCAATTTTGACAAATGATTTGCAACAACATTGTCGGTGCCTTTCTTGTCCTGGATTTCTTCCTGAGAATAAATCATTTGCAAATTGCATATTCATCAAACTCTATTTTACTCACGGTGGATTCAAATTGATCATAAACTAATTCTTCAATAACATCTACTTCCTGTGAATCATTATCATCTTCAGGTTGCTTGAAAATGTTAAAAATATTCATCTCCAATGTCATGTTTTCAAATGATAGCTTCATTAGTCCATTCCTACAATTAATCAATGCATTAGAAGTTGCAAGAAACGGACGTCCTAAAATAACAGGAAAAGAATTACATGCTTCAACAGGTTGTGTATCAAAGACAATAAAATCCACAAGATAAATGAATTTATCAACTTGTACTGACACATCTTCAACTATTCCTCTAGGCACTTTTATAGATCTATCAGCAAGTAAAAGAGTTACAGAAGTTGGTTTTAACTCACCTAGATTGAGACTTTGAAAAACTGAATATGGAAGTAAATTCACTCTAGCTCCAAGATCAAGTAAAGCTTTTTTAATTTTATGTTCTCCAATAAAGCATGAAATTGTAGGACAACCAGGGTCTTTATATTTCAAAAAATTATTGTTTTGAAGAATAGCACTTACTTGTTCGACTAAAAAGGCTTTCTTTTTCACATTCAGTTTTCTCTTCACGGTGCACAAGTCTTTCAAAAATTTAGCATAAGAAGGTACATGTTTAATAGCATCCAGCAAAGGTATATTGATCCTTACCTGTTTGAAAGTTTCAAAGATTTCAGAGTTGTGATTGACTTTGCTTTGTTTGGTCATGGTATGAGGAAATGGAAGTGCTGGCAGGGAATCAGTCTTTTCTTTGCAATGTTCAGATTCAACCCCTTCCTTACCCTCAGAGATTGACTCATCATCTTTCTCATAAGGTTCAAGAGTGGGTTTTTCAATAACCTTACCACTGCAAAGAGTGATGACTGATTTGACTTGATCCATGTGTTGGCTTCCGGAACTACTTGCATTTGCATTGTATTGCCCCTTGGGATTTTGTTGTGGTTGAGATGGAAACTTACATTTCTCTTAAAAACTGAGAGCAGATGTGAATTTTGCAAGAGCATCTTTTAGATCTGCCATGGTTTGAGCATTTTGAGTGTTGATTGTCTCCTGCTTTTCAATGAATGCATGCAATGTTTCCTCAAGATTTCTTCTAGGAGGTGGAGCATAAGGAGGTGCATATCCATGAGAATTTTGGAAATTATGGTGTGCTTCAAACGGTGGCTGTGAAGTTTGTGCATTATGTTATCACTCTTCCAACTGAAAATTGGGTGATTTCTCCAACCAGGGTTATACGTTTGTGAGTATGGGTTATGATTGGGCCTTTGGAAACTGTTTAAAGCATGGGCTTGTTCATGGAGGCATTCCCTAAAAGAAGGCAAAGTTGGACAGTCATTAGTTGAGTATTCATTGGTTTCACAGATTTGACACACAATGTCTTAAACAGATTTTAATTTACCACTCTTTTTCAATTCTAGTACCTCGACTTTTCTAGCTAAAGATGTAAATTTGGCTTGTAGGTCATGATCTTCCCTAAGATTGTATATTCCTTCAATAGATGTATGAGGTTGAGTTTTACTTGGTGCCTCATAAGTGTCTGTAGTGTCCCAATTTTGAGCATTTTCAGCTAGCAACTCTAGGTACTCCATTGTTTCATTAGGGTCTTTATCTTCAAAAGTTCTATTGCACATCAATTCCACCATTTGTCTATCTTTGGGTGTTAACCCTTCATAAAAATGTGAAACCAATCTCCATGTTTCAAAACCATGATGAGGGCAAGTATTAAGCAAGTCTCGATACTTATCCCAACATTGGTAAAATGTTTCTCCTGGTTTTTTAGTGAAAGTGATGATTTGTGTTTTGAAAGAGTTTGTTCTGTGAGAAGGGGAAAACTTCTTTAAAAACTGTTGTTGCATTTCAAATACAAAACACGAATGGTTAACCATTTAACAAGCAAAGTATTAAAAGTGAACAAGATAACAAATACAAAACATGTGAGTATCAAACATTAAAGTCCATGTTGAGTTTATACTATACTTATTCTTACACCATTAATGTAACCTTTTCACCTTGACATAATAACTTAGCTAAACATAATGAAAGAGAGAAACATAAATAAACAAGATAAGGACATAAATAAGATATAAGATAACTAAGTAAAGGAAAGGAAATGAAAAGCATAAACAAGAGATTAATATAAACAAAACTTAAGCATTACAAAAATATAAAGAGAGAGAGCAAGAACATGATCTTGATCTAAAAATCAAGATGCCTAAATGCATGGCAAATGCCTCCTTTTATAGGCCAAAATTTAAAACTATTGATTTGATGACTAATTGTTAAGTGGGTGGCCACATCTTGACTTGGTGACAATCTTTATCTTCTTGTCTAAACAAAACGTCATTGCTAACGTCAGAATTTGAACATACAGTCTTCATGAAAGTTCTAGGAAATTATCTCCGCTTTCCAACAAAAACGAATCGGTATATTTGGACTTCTAGAACTCGAGATATAGGTTGAACACTGAACAGTGTCTAGGCTGCATGACAGATTCTGACTTCTCCGTTGTTGCTACAATTTGAACTTGAAAACGGCCTTTCTGAATCTTGGACTCTTCATGAAAGTTTTAGGCCTATCTCTTAGCTTTCCATCCATATAGACCACACCTAAATCCAAGTTCTGCAGCTCCAGGTATGATCCAATAACCGAATAGTGTTCCAGTTTGGACTGAACCAACATCTCTTTTCTAAGCTTGCTCCTCTTTTTGTCTTCTCAATTTCAGTAGTTAAACTCATCAATCAATCCTTTAATTTATGTGGTAGGCCTGCATTTAAGATGAACATTTACCATAAATTAAAGGTATCTTATAGTATCAGACTTGTTATTATAAAACATGTTTTAGTTCAGGAGTTATTGATACTTCAAGTGCAAAATGATGATATAAAACCTTGATAAAAATACACTTTTAAGTACTAATCAAGCATGCAGCTCGTTTGGGGAAGAGTGCCCCTCTCTCTCTCCTTGCTGCATCTATACCCCTCTTAAAACCAAAAAGGGGATGTTTGGACGTTGGACCAAGGTTGTCCTAATCCCCTTTTGGGTTATCCTTGAGCTGATTTCCATTCCCATTCTCCCCTAGGATAGGTCGATCCAACACTATTTTTTTTTGTTAGGTTTTATGGCGTCGTTGCCGATTCAGAAATCAGCAGCCTCAAACTGTGTCGCTGTCGATTTAGAAATCGGCAGCCAAACTGCCTCACTACCGATTCAGAAATCGGCAGTTAGAAATTGTGTTGCTGCCGATTCAGAAATCGACAGCAAAACTGCATCGCTGCCGATTCAGAAACTGCGTCGCTGCCGATTCAGAAATCGGCACCGATGGTGGAGTCATTTCGATTTCACTTTTTTTTTGGGTTTTCCATTAACCTTGCATGTCTGTTGAACAACTAATCAAAAAGAAAGAAGAATGCATGAATTCAGGTTCTTGGAGGAAAGGGGCGTTTTTTCTCTCTTGGCTAGCTGCTCCCTCTTCCTTTCTCTCTTTCTTTTTATATCCTATGAAACCCTAATCCCTTTTCTACAAAATAGTCCTTTCCTAAGTAGACAATTTACATTTAAATAACTATTTTCCTAAAAAAGGAGAAATAGCCTTGCATAAAATCTTCAAGCTTTGAATTTTGACTTAGATGAGCTAAATTGCCAAAATAAAGACTTGGATGTCGGTTTGGAGGCTTTGGGATGTAATTTGAACTTGTTTCTTCACGAAACCTGTTTGCTGGTAGAATTCATATGTCATCTTAGAAAAATCATATATCTCTCATATGATATCTTTTTCTGCTGAAATTGGGAGGCTGATAGGTCTTTGAGTCAAGAATCCAACAAAATTGAGTTTGCATCAAATGGACTTCTGTAGCTCAAGATATTCAAGTGTGAATGGTCGAAGGTCAACATTGGCAGAATGAGAGATTTGACTTTGAAGGCTGCGATTTCCATGCTCTTTCTTTTTTTTATTTTCCTTGCCATATATTTATAGAAAGGTATGGATGTTGGCTCTCTAATGCCACTGAAATCACTTCATTTCGACCTCTAGAGCTCAAGCTCTGCACAAAACATCGATTGAAGGTCAAATCTGTCAATTATCTTCAATTTACTTCTTTTTAAATCTTACATCCAAAAGTGCCTTCAAAACATAAAATAAAGAATATCAAGACATTTTATATATATAACATAGCTAAAATACTAGGTAAATATGGGTAAAACTATCAAATAATGTGGTTGCATCACCTATGCTCCCTTCATTGATATCATTATGGACTTTATGGAAGGACTACCCAAATATGAAGAAAAGGAGGTCATAATGGTAATGGTAGATTGGTTCAACAAATATACATGTTGTATGGCCTTAAGTCACCCCGATGCTACACCTGGTGTTGCTAAGGTGTTTATGAACAATGTGTACAAACTACATAGGATGCCAGCATTGATGGTTGGTGACAGGGATCCAATGTGTTTGAGAAAATTATGGAAGGAGATGTTTAGCATTCAAGGGGTCAACCTACTCTATTCATTTGCATATCATCCACAAACTGATGGCCAGACAGAGATAATCAACAGATTTATTGAAAAATATCTTAGGTGTATGACAGGAGATTGTTCAAGTCGGTGGGTAAGATGGCTATCTTTAGTGGAATGGTGGTACAATACTAATTTTCATTCCACTATCAAATTAACACTTAATGAGGTGCTATATAGTTTCCCTCCTCTTATAAATATTCCTTATTTTTCTAAGGATTCCACAGTGGAATTAGTTGATGAAGCAGCACTAACCAGAAGGTAGGACATGATTAAAAGGGTCAGGGTTCATTTACAAAATGCACAAAACATGATGATTCAATTAGCCAACAGAAAGAGAATTGAGAGATACTTTTCAATAGGTGACTGTTTATTTGAAGCTGCAGCTTTACAGGCATCAATCAATAATTTGCAGATCATCACAAAAACTAGCAGGTAAGTTTTTTGGGCCATACTAGGTTATAGACAAGATTGGAAACGTCGCATATAAGCTGGAATTGCCGCCTTCAGTTGAAATCCACCTTGTTTTCCATGTGTCACAACTTAAGAAGCATATGGGAAACCAAATTGTTCAAGATACTCTACTAGTTTTGCGTCGAGCACCTGACTTGTAACCACAAGTAATATTAGACAGATAAATTTCAAGGAAGAAAAACAAAGTTGCTACTCAGTTTCTAGTTCATTGGAAGGGATTACTGTCAGCTGATGCCACCTGGGAGTTCGCAAATGAACTGGCATTAAATTTTCCACGGTTAAACTTTGAGGATAAGGAATCTTTTACTAGGGGAGAATTCTCAAGAGTAACTAGAGAATGAGAAGAAGAATATGTTGGTAACTTAAATTTAAATAATATGACCGTTGCGAGTCAAACCTATGTCGCGCATTGTGCATTGTTTCACTAAACATGCAGCTCACCGTTTCATTCAACCCTTGTTCACTGTGTGGTAGTTGGTGCTGCACACCGTTTAGCTTTACTTTTTTCTAGAAACAAGAATGAAAAAGACAAAGTTAGTTATTTCGTCTTTTCTTGGGACAATATGAGTTGTCGTATAGGTGGTTGTAACAGAATGAAATAAAGCATGGAAAATGAAAAACCAAAACGAGTAAATGGGAGAGTTGGATTCGGGTGAATCTCTCTAGCAACCGTTTAGTATTTTTATGTATAAACTTTCGATATTGATTATGTTCTTGAATTGATTGCTGTGTTAGTGTGAAATCTTCAATTTAAATCTAGAATCCCACTGGATTCATTGTTAACCGGTGAAATCTCCATTTCACTTGCAATAGAGGGGGAGGGCTGCGGGTAGTGAAGATCAAGAGAGAAGGGGGGGGCGATGAAGGGGGAGGGTGCGTGATGCGAGCAGCAGTAAGGGTGCATTTTAGGGTTTGAGTTTTGAAGAAAACTTTATATTTATACCCTGTTAAGTTTTCTTTAATTTTTGGTTGAACCTGAACAGGTCTATTTTGATTCCGATTTTTTTTTTTTTGGATTTCTAATTGATTTTTTCAGGGTTTTTTTTTTCTTCTCATTTTAATCAGTTTTTGACTCACCCTTAACCGTACACGCATCAAGGCAAACCCAGTGACAGGTATTACCAATAAATTAAGCAATTGATGACAGCCAAGTTTTAACGCAAGCAAATAATAGCATAAGCCACTACAAATTACGAGCGTTAGATGACAGCCAAGTTTTAAAGCAAGCTAGTAAATAGCATAAACCACCTATGTTTCTTTTCACTCCGGCTAATGGTGCACAGCTACTCCCAACTCCTAAATAGCATAAACCACCTATGTTTCTTCACTCCGGCTAATGGTGCACAGCTACTCCCAACTCCGATGAAAAATACAAGCAATTTTCCTCAACAATTATTTATCAAGGGACCAACATAAAGAATAAGTTCCTGCATGACACCGGACCACTAAAAAATGTGAATTCGGGCTACAATGGATCTTTAGAGATCCAACCCCACAGTTTTTGGGGATAAATAAACAGGAAAAGATGCTCGGTGAAACTAGATCAAAAAAATAATTAATCTGGTTAAGCAAATACACAAACGCACTAATTTCAAAATTAAAAAGAACAAATTGGTGATGTTACTGACACCATCTAGAATTATTTTCCAAGAAACCATAACCACCAAATACGTGAAACCCAAGTATATCAAACAAACAGATGAAACGTCCACTTGAAAAGGAGATTTCGTGGATCCTTCCGTACTTTATTGTTCTCTGCTACTAACAAAAGAACCGAGTTCCAGTCACACCCAACAGAAGTTGCTTGTTCTAGGGCTTGAGAGACAAGGCCAATCCAACCTTAGCACTCTTTTCAATTGCCTTCGTATCAACCTCCCCTGAGATTGTGAATAGAGACTTAGGGCGCCACTCATTCTGGATAAGAGCACTCACTTTCCCATAGTTGTTCAACCGAGCCTTCACTGTAGTCAGCGGGTCAAGTGCATGCTGCGTGCCAATGGTCAATATGTTTTCATTGCTTGAAAAGCTATGGGTCAGCTCCGCACCAACAGCTGTACTAGTCAATGGACTCACTGTGTGGTAGTAGGAAGCACTAAGGGTGTCTCCCTTATCATTACTGTGGGCATCAACAAAAATCACTTGCATCAGAAAAGGGGTCTTCATCAAATCAAAAATATGCACAAACAGCAGAAATCACTCCACTTCAATATTTAACCAAGACTCTAATCCTATATTCGAGTAAAATACATTGTCCTGGATGATAAAAGAGAGTAAAACTTCAATAAAAAAACTCAAGAAAAATTTGTTCACTGAGCATCTATAGCAATACTGCCATAGAAAAAAAATTCTTCACCAGCAAATGCCTTCAAAATTAGTCTTTCTCTGCATTGAATCACTACTCAAGCTTTTTAATGGGGTGGTGCCAGCAAAAGAATTCCCAAGCTGGTCTTTATATTTGTAGTGCTCAATGCTCAGTGAACATAATCATTCAAAGCAACAAGAAGTATCCGGTTTTAGAGTAATTATCTTAAGAAATAACTACTTTCTCTGTATTGAACTACTACTCACACTGTTAGGGAAGCAATTAGGTCAGAATTCGTATAACTCAACCCTGCGTTGCATTTAGTGAAGTTCCCAGTGGCAGTATCAAATGAGAGATCAGTCCCCAGAGCAACAACATTGCTCCCAACCACACCTGAGAAGTTAACAATGGGATTGGCAGTCAACCCAAGGCTAGTACTAATTCCAGCATACTCATGCTGGTACTGGAGTTCCACCTGTTACCACAAACAATTAAATCGGATCATAGTAGCAAAAGACCTCATTAACACTGGCATAGCATTAAATACAGTAAGAAGTTCAAAATGGACAAGGCAAGCATGACCCCAAGGTTTAACTTCAACAACAAAAATTCAGACCAGCAATCAACAACCGTAACAGCAAGATATGATGGTCCCATCAATGAAACAGCCAAGCAAATCAGAATGTAGAAACAATTATAAAAGACAAGATGAAGATCATCGACAAGGAAAAGAGCCATTTTACCTTGCCAGATCTCTGATCAGGAACTTTGAAGCTAAAGATTGTCTTGAGCCCAGGAGCAGGTTCGTCAATAGTAATAGTTGTGAGAAGCTACAGATGAACACACCACTATCAACTGGGCAATCAAAGCATCATATTACTAGAAATAAAATTATCCAACGAATGTTCACTGCATCAAAAAATGTTAGTCTGTTAACTTATACAAATGCCATAAGAAAATTTCACATTTTGAAAAGACCATGGGCAAGCTAATTTACAACCTGATATGGGCGTTGGTAACAGTACAGGCATGGGGTGTTGTTCTAAAGAACAATCTAAGAAATAAGACAGCAATGCAAGTAATATAAAACTAATAATTTGCTATCATAGTATCTCACATCTACAGTCAACAGAAAGTAAATACTGTATTTAAACAGAAAAGAAGATATTGAATCATGGTGGCATACTAGAGAATTAATAAGCATATTTAACAGGTATATGGAATTTCCATACGGCAATTCTCCAAACCTGGGATAAGAGACTACATATAATTCAATTTGTCAACATTATGAAATGAAGTGTAGATTTATGATGAATATAAGAGTTCCATCATATCACATTATCTAGGGATTCAAACAATTTTGGCCAGCACTCAAGAAATGAGTGGACTTTGCAGTTCACCAATGACCAACCCAGAGTGCAAAAAAACAAACAGGCACCTCAGAGAGTTACTTGAAGTCTACAAACAGGCACCTCAGATACATAATCCATAAGCACAGATGATTATCATATGTGTCCAAGAAAGAGAGCAGGCAAGCTTTCATGTCTTACATTGGAGTTTGTGTCCACTTTTACATCAGTTGTGATGTTCTTGTTCTTTAGCTGACTGCTGATATCCGCTAAAAACAGCTCCCCTTTCTTGATCCCAGTTGAAGTAATGGCCTGGAATTCGAAATAAATATAATGTCAGAAAATAACATCACAACAGTTTGTTTTCACAAAAAAAATAATAAATAAATAATAATAACAACGTATGCTGAACCAAAATTTACTTGATAGAAAACATTGAAACTAAACATCCAAACAAATGGATTGCACATCCACACATCCAAAACAGATGACCATTCTCGGGTGCAATTATAATTGAGAAAGTGTTCCCATTTTTCCTTTTCTCCCTCCTAGCTTCAGGCAACACATGTACGCTTTTTTCCTTAATTTTACCCAAATGAAACCCATAACAAACGTCTAGGATTGCTAATAAATTCACTAATACGATCAATCGATGATCGAAGCCGTAAATCCTTTTTTACCGTTTGTGAATCGTACAAACAGCACAATTAAATCATCAATGCAGATAAAAATTATCAAGTAAAGAAATCCACATGTTACTTAATCCTAGGAAGTTAATTGTCCAACTCTTAATACTGCAGATTGATCGATTCATTTTATTATTTACTTTTTGAAATAAAACAACTTACTGTTTTTTTAGCCCTAAGATTCCAAAATCAGTACCAAGATTCGAAATAAGACAGAAATATGTTTTAATCCATGGCCAAAAAAATATAATTAAAAATAAGAATAAAAGGAATGGAAAAAGAAAATTACAACTCCAGCGGAAGTGTAAGTAGTGACAGTGAACTTGTGGTCGCTCTGGTAATCCTTGTAGAGAAGATCTGGAAATTTCGAGAAATTAAGGGGAAAACACAAAAATGGAAACAAATTAAAGAGTGCGAAAATAATCATTCGGCGTGTTACCTCTGGCTTTCTTGCCAATATCGAAGTAGAGACCTGGGCCTTTTCCCATGATTTTTTTTCGAATAAACGGTAATCAAGGAAACCACAAAAAGGAGAGAGCTTTTGCTTGCTGCAGTCGTGTATTCTAGAAAGAAAAGGAACCAACAATAAAATATTGAGTGAACCCTACCTCCGCTTTTGTGACCGGTTGATATGGACCGTTGGATCTCGAGAGAAGGAGTGCTACGGTGTTTTCTGGACTAAGTATCAGCATCAAGTATTAAGTATAAAGCTGAAACGTGCAGGATTTTCTATATATTTATATATTTATTAGTACCGTGGATTATAATAATAATTTTTATTTTATTTTTTTTATTTTTTTTGTTATTAATTATTTTAAATTTAGTATATGATGTGTTCATGGAAATTTAGAGTTAATAACTTATTGTTATAATATCAAAAAAATATCCTAGCATCGGATTGGTATCAGAAAAATATTTCAGAATCATGGTATTGTTTCTTTAAAAAAAATTAGTTAAATAAAAAACTATTTTGAAAAAAACTAGGTTTTTAAACTTTGTGGAGTCAATAATCCAGTTTGCGAGTTTGGTAAAGTAACTCAGTTGCCTCAGTTTGTGGGTTTAGTAAGGTACTTTTTTTTCTAATTAAACTCAAGTATATGATCGTCTATTTTTCTTTTTATCATATAGTTAAAAAAATAGATTCAGGAAAAAAAACATGTTATTAAATTTTAGAAAGCTCATGTGCTTGTTAACGGGTATAACAAGTTTAACTTTTAAAAAAAAAATTCATTTTTTTTATTTCTTCATTTGTTATTGAGTTGATTGAGAGTTGAGTTTTATAATTTGTTTTGTTTTTCTTTTTATAAGATTATCATAGTCTTAAAAAACGTTTTAGTATTGATTTGATGCTTGATTTTGTAATTATCTATGAGATTATTATAGTGTTGACTCGGGTTACCCGATTCACGGGTTTAGCAAGTTTACTCATCAAACCTGATATGGTCTTTTAATTTTTCTAATTATTTTTTTATTTCACTCATCTTCAATATTGAATTGGTTGGGAAATGAAATTCATGATTTATTTCTTTCTATTTTCTATAAGATTATCATGATCTCAAATAAATATTTTTTTTAGCGTTGATGCTCGATTTTACAAGCATCTAATGTTATCATAAAATTAAATAAAAATAATTTATAAAATAATAAAGTTATTAAACATATTGAAGTCCATGACCTAGGTCGCAGGGTGATCAAAGTCGATCCAATCCGGCATCGTCTCAATATTAAAAAAAAATGTTGTCTTAAATTTTTTTTTAAAGTTATGTTATGTTTTTACCGGTCATCCAAGTTGTCCTTTGACCTATTAAATTGAATGATTCACTTTGGATCACCTCTCACGTTGTCTAATTAGAAACTCAAGTCAGGCAAGGAGCCGCGTTGACATGTTTCAAGATTGAACCACTTGATTGAATTTAATAATACTACAAAAAAAATCTTCATACTCTTAATATTTTTTTAAGCATAGAAAAAGAATAGCTTGACCCGCAATGGAGTGCAGGCGAATGTACTAGTATTCGGTTATTTGTGGTTATATTTTTATCTTATTTTTTATTTTGAGTTTGACAATATATAAGAACTTTACAAAATCTTACAACTAACTTCATTTAAGAAAACTTATCTACCATATTTTACAAAATAATATTAATTATAGTATTATATAGTAATATTTTTTTAGAAAAATAACAAGATATTCTTAACATAATTAAAAAAAAAATAGCAAGGTTATAAGATTTTTGGAAAAATAATGTTTCAATTTTTTAAAAAAATAGTGTTAAAAAAGGTAAATTGAAATTTCTTGTTTAAAGACAATATTTCTCCATCTAGATTTTTTTTAAAAAAATTGAGTTTGAAAACATACTTTAAAAGTTTTTTTACAGTTTTTCTTTACAAGTTTTTCATTATATTTACTAAAAAATAGAATGGGGTGTGAATAGTTCATTTAATGTAGTTAGATATATTTCAATGTGAATTATAATAGTAAAATTACAATGGTATATCCTAATCAAATATCATTTGGCCACCTTATAGGTGTAATAAGATTTTTTTCATGAACATTAAAAATACTAGAATACAATTGAAGACAAACTAAAAAGAAAATGGGATGGAAACAATTCATTTATTGTAGCACCAAATGCATTTCACTACATATACCAATAGTAAAATTATGAATTTGTCCCTTATTCAAATAACATTTGGCCTATCTTATAGGGGCAATAAGGTCCTTCTCTTTTGTATAAACAATAAAAATACAAAAACAATCCTTAGAGACAAATAAAATATGCATTGGTTTTTTTACTTTTTTGAATGCATAGTAAAATTATTTAAATGTCCTTGAAGTAAAAGTAAAAAAAAAAAAAAAGCCTTGGGTAAAGGGTTTTTTTTGTCTTTTCATGTTGATTTTTTTGTTATTTAATATTTATTGAGGGCATTATGGTCTTTCAATTAAATTAAATAATATTAAAATTGGAAAAGTTATTAGCACGTGGAAGGCACCTGCGCATTTCAGGCGGCGCATTTCAGGCGGCGCCTCCAGGTGATCAAAACTGCTCTTTTGTCATGATGTTAGAAGCGCTGCTACATCTTTTCCTCCTGGTATGGTGCGCGTTGGTGGAGGTTGTGTGGTTTGTCCCTTGTAGATCTTTCCTTTTCTTTTCTCTCTTTCCCCCTTTAAATTGCATGTTGGTCCTTTTTGTCTTAGATTTTTTAGCTTTGATCCTTTTTCTTTTGATTTTTATTTTTTATCCTTAATCCTATTGTAAAATAGCAAAATATTTCTTTTCAATTTGAATTTGTCATAAATTAATTTTTTTTTCAATTATGTCATCATTCTTTTAATTTTTTATTTTTTTTGGTCCATTTATAAAAGTTTTATTGATTTTTAATTTTACCTTTCAATCCAAGTTTATGGTGTATCTTTTTTATTTGGTCTTCATTATTTTGATTATTTTTTTTCAATTTAACTCTCCAATAAAAAAAAATTTAATTTCCCTTTGATTTATTTCTTATTTTGGTTTTCACCCTCTTTCTTTTAATTATCATTTTTTGTTTTAGATCTTTTTATCTAATTATTTTTTTCTTGTTGATATTATTCTTCAACATTTGATTTGTTGCGGATTGTGCTTCACGGTTTTTCCATATATAATGTTTATGGTCTAATGACACAAGTCAAGGGTTTGAAAAGTTATTGTGGGTCGACATATTTTTTTCTTTTCCAATTTCATTATTTGACATTAGTTTTTTTAGAAAAAAAAAATTGTGTTTGTGGTTTTCTTCAATTTTTTTCTGTTGGGTTATCCCCATATCAATACCTAGACCGTGGATTTTGCTGATTAACACAGGTTGACTCGTCTTATTACCCAAATTACATGTTTATCGCATTACCTCGGGTTGACTCGGGCCATTTGTTTTTCTCTTTTTTTTTACCTAATTTTGTACTTTTAGATATTTGTTTTCCAAAGTATCGTGATGTTTTTTAATAAAAATTATCCATTTACTAATGTTGCATATTCTTTTATTTTCTAATTAAAATAAAATCAGCTTATTAAACCCGGTTGGTGTTATAACTCAAGTTGTTGATTTCTCTTATTTTTTTGAAATGCGCTCATGACACCTATACATCATTTTTTATGTAACGAGAAAATGCACGGTATAGCACGAAACCATATCTAGTATTTGCTTATTCATGGCTTTGTTTTTATTTTTATTTTTGTATTTTGAGTTTAACGATATATAAGAACTTCACAAAAATCTTAGGACTAACTTCATTTAAGAAAACTTGTTTACCATATTTTACAAAAATCTTAAGGCTAACCCGACCAACCCTAGTCATGCACTTGGTCAATTGTTTTAAAAATTAATTTTTTATTTAAATACGACACTAAAAAAAGTGACATCCACAAGAAAGCCACCACATAAAATG
This sequence comes from Populus trichocarpa, assembly GCF_000002775.5. Classification (NCBI taxonomy): domain Eukaryota; kingdom Viridiplantae; phylum Streptophyta; class Magnoliopsida; order Malpighiales; family Salicaceae; genus Populus; species Populus trichocarpa. Next base: position 5,962,938 of record NC_037294.2, on the reverse strand, counting down.
TAACACCTTGCATTTTCTCATATATTTTTACTTAATCTCTATAACTAAGTACGTAGAAATCCGGGTAATTGTTTTTCCATTCATATATATATATATATATATATATATATATATATATATATAATGTATTATATCTCTTATTAAAGATTACATCCATGTTAACTATTTATAAGTTTTTTTTCCTGAAATTACAAATATCCTTTATGTATAATATTAGGTAGCTTGGTGACCCTGCGAAATGGATGTCATCAAAGGAATTCACCTATAACATACATAAAATAAAATAAAAAATCATATTAAACATTTGCATCATCTCAGTTACTAATGTTTAACAATTATATGATCAAAATCAATTTCATAAATTTTTCTTTAATTAAGAATGTTGACCTCATATCAATTTTCAACATCTTATATTTTTCATTATTCCCTGGAAAATTTTCTTCCCATCATTTTATTCATCACATTATCACTCTTTCATCATGATAATTGTTTCATTTGTAATCTAGTTTAACTTGTCATTATACGATTTATTCCTTACAACTTTAAATTTGACTAGTCTCCTTTAAACACTTTCATACAATGTCTCTTTTCATATCGAGGTTATTTCTTAACTATTTTTACTTCATGAATATATTCAATTTATATTAATATTATTATTTCACAACTTATGAAATTTACCCAATAATTTATTTTCTCAACGCATATAAATCATATGATCTTTTCCTCTCTTAACCACCCTTAACCATCTTAATACATATTATAACTCATTATGTAAGCGTGTCTAATTCACATCGTTATTTAATTCACAACATATTTAATTCATGTCTCCTTTTTTATTTCCCAAGTTTTTATTTCATCTATGATACATCGTACTTCAATCCATATAACACATTTGTTATATTGAGAAATTTTCTCTATTCATTATTCATTTCACTTATTTCAAGTCCATTTGTATTATTTATAATTTATTACATAACCTTCCATTACTTTTATACTTGCAAGACGTGCTCAAATTATCTTTTTTTTTTCCGTTAAACTTTGTTAGTAGGGCTAATTGAATACTCAATCATTAACCTGTCAACACAACCAGACTTACGTACATCTTGCTCCATTACATGTTATTGTTAATACCAAATACATGATCTACAACTCAGCACAATGTTGCGAGGTATTTGAAAACTTATTTAATACCAAATACAATCAGCTTTATACACAATAATTATTTGTTATTATATCTTCTATAAATTTACCACATCAATTTCTAAACAGTTAATTTATTATTTTACCCTTAACCTTACAAATCAGTATAATTAGCATAATTTAAAGACATATCAATGTCCTCTCTTACCCAAATCGAACATTTGTTTCATTACTAAATTAACGAGTTTCTCTAATTGTTCATTTACAAGGGTACTAGTCCCATTAATCAGTGTAACTAGTTTCTCCGATTGTCCATTAACTAGAACACTAGTCTTAGTAACCAGGATAACTAGTTTCTCTAATTGCCTATTAACTAGGGCAGTAGTCCTATGAACCAAAATAACTAGTTTCTCCAATAATCCATTAATTAGGGAAGTAATCTTGTCAATCATAATAACTAAGTTCTTCAATATCCCATTAACTAGAGCACTAATCCCATTAAACATGGTAGCTAGTCCCACCACCCATTACCGGACACTAACCTCATTACCAGGTAACTAGTTCCACACGTATTAATATGAAAATAAGAACACACCATATTTAATGTATTTGCCATTACTTTGCATAATAAATTTGTTAAATAAGGTATCAAGGTGTCAAACACATTTTCCACGATAATATATGTTTACATGTAACCTATCTCACATGTCACAACAATATATGTCACATTTTCCACAACAATATAGTTCCCGTCACTTATATTTTTCGACATTATTTTTTTTCGTTGTTGTGGTCAAATGTAAATTACACGTGATTATTGCTGTTGTGATCAATAATAGTTCATACATAGGGATTCCACTGTTACGGTCAAAAGCCAATTATAAATATTTTACCGTCGTTGCATTCAATCACACTTCATAACATGCTATGTATTTTCGCCTATGCAATTTACTACAAAACACATACCACTTTCTGCCTCAAAGGCATAAGCCTTCAATTAATAATTACAACTAGTATATTGGATCGCACTCCGCAGAGGGTCTATATCTTTTTTTTTATGTAAAAAAATATTAAGATTATAGAGAATGTTTTAAACCCACCCAAGCAAATTAGGTATGGCGGCCATGCTAGACCTAGGAGCCAAACATGATTGTCAAACTCAAGGCTTTTGGGTCTGACATTGTTGCCAGACCCAAAGATCTTGGGTCTGGCATGGTACTCAGACCCAAGTAAACAACAAACAAACAGAGGATAATTGTGCACATTAGTTGTTAAGAGAGAGAAAAGAAAGAAAAAACACAAACAATCGATCACTGACGGCAATCCAACCATGATGTGTCTACATGCGCCGCACCATGTGGAAGAGGGCACGTCTGTGCATCTATCTAGATGGTGAATGACTAGATTTGGCCACTGGAAGGCGTCTCACACGCCTTCTTAATGGCGCGGGTGCTGCCCATGCGCTGGGGCATGTGAAACACGCGCCAACAACTTTTTAAATAAAAAATAGAAAAGACAACGTGAAAAATACTAAAATTCCCCCATGGTTCTCTTAATTATACACCATATCCAAGTAAATTTCATTGTCGCAATTCACAGTAATCTATGTCTAGAATTATAATAAAAACCTCATGCCATTTAGCTTTCTTTATAATAATAATATACAACACAATTATTTACCATTGTAAAATCTAAAAATCATAAAAGCATGTTTAAATAAATAAAAAAGGCAAGGGAAGCTCAATCCCTTACCTTTACTCTTGTTATTCAAGCTCCTAAGAAGTTGGGTTTCTTTCCAAATGTTTCTCTTACAACTCTAGACCAAAGAACCATTACTACTTACACCATAAATTTAATTAAATCGCTAGCATATTTATACATCGTAATAACGTTTCCATGTAAATAAACACACACTAAAATTTTCTAATTTCCTTAATATATGCCCTACACAACATCACAACCTTATAAAATTTCATACTCATGTTTCCTTAACAATGAAACACATCATTTCAGTAATATCACATCATCTTCTATACCTTCCCATTAATAGAATAACTTAATACAATTCCTTAATTCTTTCTAGTTTCTCTAAACTAACAATTTGGTCAATTCGAAAACATCTTTCTCATTTTTCCGTACATCTCAAAATCATTAAAACAAGCATTCAATTCCAAGTCACTAAGATTAATTGCTCCTGGTTCCTTCCATTGACTTTACAACATCATTGCATATGCCTAAAGTTTTGGTATTAAGATTTTTTTTTAACCAATCTCATTTAAACATCATATTCATGCTTGTAGTTTCAGTTATGAAATTACACATTTACTTTGCATCTTATAAAATGACTTATTTCCTACTGTTATTTTATTTTTATTTAGCCAAAACCAAAAGCACCCAAGTTGTTAAGCATTCTTTCCAACTCTTACAACATTTTCCACGTGTTCGAATTAATACAAAGTCTCATAACTTTCTCCATTCGTAGTTCACAATATACTTTGCTCAATTGCACATTCACATTAAAGTTTTCAATCATCCATGTATTTATATACGTAACACAAAATTGGAAAATTTCTCCCCCAAACATCTCATTTGGCCGAAACCTAATACTCCCATATCATCAAATATTCTTTTTAATTTTATTTATTTATTTCTCATTAAATTTCACATGTTTTCAAAATGAAAACCTATGTTATAACTTCTTCTTCTTTTCATTTCTTATCACCTATCACCTATCTTTAATTTCACAACTTGATTTAAAATACCTCAAACGGATTCTCTACATTTAGAGTCACTTATTCATGGTTTGAAATGTTAATTCCATTCATGAGCACACAATTATACAACCAAGAATTTTCTCCGTATTTTTCTTCACTTCACCGAGACCTAATTCCTTGTCCACTTGATATTCTTTTTTTTTTTTAATTCGATTTGAATTTAGAATACTTCCAAGCTCTCTCTCTCTCTCTCTCTCTCTCTCTCTCTCTCACACACACACACACCTAAGAAACCCTTAAATTTTTCCCCATTTGGCCAACACTTGTGGCCTTCCTTTTTCCTAAACTTTCTTCATTAATTTTTTATAATTTTTAAAATTCCATAAAGTATTTCACCTCTATTTCACTAGTTTATTACTTTCTTGCATTTCCCTAAAAAATTGAATTAAGAAACCTAGTAAAATTTTAAAAGTATTAGTAAAACTTAATTGAAATCAAAGTAAGTTTGGTGGATTAAGTACACCTTCCTTGTCATTTTGATGTCAAATTTTAAACTCAAAACCAGATCTCTACCTTGAATCTCTATTTTCCTTCCATTTCTTCACTCTCTCTCTAGTGTTACACCTTCTCTCTCTCCACTATTTATTCTAAGTTTGATGTTTATATTATGGTTTCACTCTTCCAACTAAAGTATTTAAGTTTTCATGGTTTTGTCTCGATAAAAGGGACGAGAGAAGGCTTGAAATGACAACCTATGTTATAACTTCTTCTTCTTCCTTTTTCCATTTCTTATCACCTATCACCTATCACCTATCTTTAATTTCACAATTTGATTTAAAATACCTCAAATGGATTCTCTGCATTTAGAGTCACTTATTCATGGATTGAAATGTTAATTCCATTCATGAGCACACAATTATACAACCAAGAATTTTCTCCGTATTTTTCTTCACTTGACTGAGACCCAATTCCTTGTCCACTTGATATTCTTTTTTTTTTTAATTCTATTTGAATTTAGAATAATTCCAAGCTCACACAACAATACACACACACATACACACACACACACACACACATAATTCACACCTAAGAAACCCTTAAATTTTTCCTCATTTGGCCGACACTTGTGGCCTTCCTTTTTCCTAAACTTTCTTCATCAATTTTTTATAATTTTTAAAATTCCATAAAGTATTTCACCTCTATTTCACTAGTTTATCATTCTCTTGCATTTCCATAAAAAAAAATGAATCAAGAAACCTAGTAAAATTTAAAAAGTATTAGTAAAACTTAATTGAAATCAAAGTAAGTTTGGTGGATTAAGCATGCATTCCTTGTCATTTTGATGTCAAATTTCAAACTCATAACCGGATCTCCACCTCAAATCTCTATTTTCCTTCCATTTCTTCACTCTCTCTCTAGTGTTACACCCTCTCTCTCTCCACTATTTATTCTAAGTTTGATGTTTATATCATGGTTTCACTCTTCCAACTAAAGTATTTAAGTTTTCATGGTTTTGCCTGGATAAAAGGGACGAGAGAAGGCTTGAAATGGTGAAAGAACACTTGTTCTTCTTTGCTGCTACTTTCGGGTGGCTTTAAAATGAGGAACAAAATGTTCTTCTTTAGATTCAACCTCCCATTTAAATAGGAGTTGACATGTTTCTCTTTTTTCTTTTTTTACAATGTGCACCTAATTATACTTCTTAATATTGTTCAAGGCCGATAATTCCATATGATTTTTAATACTGATTGACTAAAAAATTTTATTCTAGATAAAGCAACATGTCAAGAAGTTACTCGTAAAATTTCAGTCTGATTTAATGGTTGTATTGAGTTAAGTTTAATAACATAAAACTAGACATCAAGTAATTTTTATGCCAAAAATCTGAATTTTTCAATGTTTTATTTTCTTAAATCATTAATATTTTTAACTAATTCATTGGGCACTTCTATCCCTATTTATAATACAAATTTTCCCCAAATTTCATTCCCTTCCAAGTTAAAAACTGAAAGATTGCACACATGTTTATATCGACGATCAAAGTCATTGGCGCGTAAAATCATATACTAATTTGTTTTTTTTAAAAGAAATTCCAAAATATTTTTCTAAATATTTTTACCCTGAATTTATAAAAGTTCTCCATATTTATCAATTTTTTTTCCTACAGATCTACATTGTACCTTTTATGTTCACTTAGTTATATTTCTCAGATTTAGACGTATTTTTAATATCGATTTTAAATAGACTAGATCAAATTTCATTAAATTATATCTCAGAACATCGCTTTCTCTTTTTATCTCTTCCATTTGGTTTTTATTTGCTTTTTTTTTTTTTTTACTTTTCCACCATTTTCATATTTTTATTTTTAAGTTAACACATGTAAATTTGATTTCAAATTCCCAACATCCAAAGTTACCTTTTTAATTCCAATACTTGATATACTCACTTAACATAATATTTTTCATTATTAATTTTATGGATTTTATCCATGGTTTACAAAAAATTTCAGGAAAAAAATCTTAAAGGTTATACAAAAAAATGTTTGCTAATATTATAAAAAAAATACTATAATCTTATTTAAAAAAAAGTAAAAATTGAACGGTTTTTAATAAAATAATATCTCAATCATATTTCTGATTAATTTATTTTAATAAACCATAATGTAAATTGAAGGGGAAAAAAAAGCCTAGACCTAGATGATTCAATGCGTATAGTCCATTAAAAAAAAGGATAGGTGCATAGGCTTATAAGTTTAGGGTCGTGTGCTTGTCTTTTTTTTTACTTAGTCAAAGGGAAGGATAATATGTTGTTCTCCCTCTTTTTTTTAAAAAAAAAACAACAACGCGACGTTTGCCTTTCTAGATTTCGATCACTAAACATGTGTTCAGAAATCAAGTTGGGATTTTTTAGATCGAAAAAACCATTTTCAACATGTTTCCATCTAAAAAATCAAACAAACACCCTTGAAACTTCAATAAACTATTTTTTCAACTCAAACACTCATTAATTGGTCTTAAAACACAAAGTTCAAAAAAAAAAAAAAATCTTTTCCAACAAACTAATTATAAAAAAACACATCAACATAACTCATCTAGTCAAATGAAATTCATTAACATCAATAATATTTTTTTTTATTGTTAGAATATGGCCGGCCTACCATTTTCTTCTTTCTCTTTAATTTTTCAATAACTTTTTCTTTTCTTTCTAAAATTTAGAAACTAAAATGTGAAAAAAAAGTTTTATATCAAAATAAAAAATCTCAAAACTAAAGAAACCTAAAACAAAGTAAACATAAAATATGGAGATTAAAGATAATCTTTTCATGCGAATTTCAGTAGGCCACCATGTTTTCTCCTTTTCTTAGTTTGGTATTTATTTTTTTAATTGTCTTGACACCACAAATTAAAAATATATCTCATTAAATTAACCTACAATTAAAAGCTTTAATAGTTTCAAAACCTTCATATTTCAAGGAAACACAAAATATAAATTGTCAACTGAAAAAAAACATAGAAAAAAAAGGATGAAATAAAAAAACTCGGTGATTAAAATGAAAAAAAAAAAAAAACACTATTGTAATCCCTATTGAATTTTAAGAGCACGAAGGACATTACACTTTTGCTATGTAAAATCATCATGATGATGATGATATCATATGGCGATGAGATATACTGAGGATACGATTGAAGAGAGAAGCAAAAAGAATTCCCATAATGTTCGACAGGTAAGAGCACATCAAATATGGTACACAACAAGTTTTATTCTCTTTTCTTTAGCTCTTGTCTCCGTATGAATAAGAAAAAAAACAGTGATACAAATAATCAGTCCACTCTGAAACATTTTTCTCAACGACAGCATTACAAATCAAGTTAGAACCAAGTGAAATCAAAGGGAGCAGGTAAAATTTGCATAAAAGAAAAGAAGCTGCCCTCAGCTGGTTTGTATCCGTGTAAAATCGAATTGCATTCAGGCGTGCTAATGGTAGCCATCCACTTAGTTTACAACAAGAAGAGAGAAGCCGTCAGCAAAAACAGCAAGTAGATTAGACCGATATTCTTGTCTGTCAAATTGGCTGCATTGTAATCCGAACTGTCTGCCTTAGAAGTCACAAAGCTTCCCTCAGGTGTGCTTGTGGTCAGAACAACAACAATCCAGTTACCATCAGAACCTATCCCAGCTCCCGTAAACTTAGCATCATCAAGGCTACCCGAGTATTGAGTCTGCGTGAAGTTAGTTAGCACAAGACTCGGATCCAGGTTGGGAACACAAGCGGGCATCAAAGCTCCATCCCTTGTGTTGGATACATTCAGATGGCATTTGGCTAGAAGGCTTGGGTAATTGGGGAACTGCGTTTCAGTGCCTGGTACTGTGTTGGAGCCCGTGGCATATGTACAGGGTTGATCCTTAAACTGGTCAGCTAATTCCCCAGCAAGGCACTCTGCATTATCATTTTTTGTGAGGGCAGTCAAATTCAAGGATGTCCTATAGTTGTTAATGCTTTGAAGAAGGCCATCCTCCTGATCTGCACATAAATGGTGGAATGAGAAGCTCCGCGTCAACATTTCAGCCGGGGGAGAGAATTTTATCATGGAATAAATGTCAACTTTTTGTTGTTTCTTGGAAAAGAAAGCCGCGGAACACTAAGTACCTCAGAAAATTCCCAAATTCTTGTGCATTCTAAACAAGCAGCAAAAGTAGCTTTTAATAGTATGGGCTTGAACCCAAGGGAACTTAGAGGACACTAACTTTGAAAACCATTTTCTTGATCTTAAGTATCAGCTGCTTGCGTAAAAAAGATTTTGACAGCAAAACAGATAAATGGAAAGAACAATTCTAACACGGAAATAAAATTAACAATGAGAGAAACCAATAGCAAAACAAATATTACTGAGGCAATCTTATCAAAATAAGAGGACATGCATTTGAATTTGTGGAGCAGAAATAGCACAGGAATAGAATCTTACAAGTAAATAGCTGGCTCTAAAACCTTCATAAGTAAAAGCCACATACAAAAACAAAAGTGCTTCATTTTGATGGAAACATACAACTTTTGGGAGAGGATTTTTATTGGCTAAACCCAAAAGATGCGCCTCCTATGATAAGAAACAATTTGTTCTGGAATTCTGAGACTTCTTACTCCAGCTTTCTTGGGACTGCCTAATTATAATTTTCTAGGAGATGGTTAAGAAATCATGAAGATTGTAAGCGAAAGCTTGAAAAACAAAAGATTCAGGGATCAAGGAAAACATAAGCTGGTTACTGATCAAGGAAAATCATGAAAACAATCTTGCAAAGGCAAATTCACCAACGGCCCGTCTGGAAACATTAGATTTGGGGTAGAAATGAAATGAAATGAAATCAATTCAATACCATTTACCAATTACAGGGTTTCGGAAAGTCCTGAGCAATATAAATGAATTCTACATCCCATTAAAACCATATATTTCCATAAGACTTTAAATCTCACCAAGTGGGGTGCGATTTGGGTAGAAATGAAATCAATTCAATTCAATTTATGTGAGAATTGAAATCAAAATCAGAAGAATTAAAGAAAGTAATTTACCAGCAAGTCTTCCTTTTATTCTTTTTAGGAAAGGTCTCCAATCAAGATCCATAAACCACGCTATATTACAGTGGATTAATTGGCCATAAATAATCTTAACTAAATTCAAAAATAATAAAATGTGGGTTGTTTTAGATCAAGTCAGATAAGCAATCTTGTTAAGGTAAATTCAGTAACTAAACTAGAGACCAAGCTAAGAGTTCTAATAAGATGACAGACACCATTGGCAGCAAAATCAATGAAAGAGCATATGGTAAATAAGTCCTGGATAGAGCAATTGACCCAACATGTGCTAGTAACAAATGCTGCAACCCAATTACCAAGTATCCAGATTAATTAATATAACCACCAAGACTAATTAACAGCTAATCAGATCTCGCAAAAATTTGGCAAGATCAAGTAAAAAAAAAACAAATTAGCTAAAGGGCATTTAAGAAAATAAAAGAAAAAGGATAACCTACCGTCACAAAGGACAGGGTGAGAGATGATGCAAAGAAGGAAGGAAACAAAGAATGGGAAGAGGAGAGAAAATCTTGAAGATGCCATTGCTTAATCTGTTGCTGCTGCTAAAGCTACTGTTGCTGTTGTTGTTGAATAATAATATTAATAAGAGAAGGAAGGAAGGAGCGTAGTGGAAGATAGATAGATGGATTGTTGCTTTCTTGTTTGTTATGTAAGGTAATTACTGGTGTAATACTGTTAGTATAGTGCGTCGGCTTGCTATCTTTCTTTTTTACATTATGACATCGTTTGAGTTTGAGCTGCTAAAACATTTTTTAAAAAAAACATTGACCAAGAATAAGATAGATAACTAAAGGAAAAATGATTTCACATGATGGTTTCAAAAAGTTTAATTTTATTTTTACACTTTAAAAATTATATATATTTGGTCTCTTAATATTTTTAATTCAATTTTAATATAAAATTTATTTTTTATTATTTTTAGTTTTTAATTTGAAAGTGGAGGAGAAGTCATCGGATTTTGATGGTAGAAAGAAAAAGATGTTGTTCGCATTGATCTGAACCATCAAATGATTGATTTTTTTTATGTTAAATGGTTCCATTTAATGAAGAAAGTTCATATTAGATGCTATTTTTTTTACTTTGAAAATGCCTCAAAAATATATCTGACTTTAGAAAGATTTTTTATTTTAGGTTAATTTTGGGCTTTCAGATGGTTTTTTGGGTTTTTCTTTAGATCAAAATAGATTTATCAAGATTTTTAGGATGTTTTGGGTAAATAATGAATTGAAAAATGAGTTTTTGGATTAAAAAACCTTTAACCTTAATTTTTTGGCCACTGTAATAATCGAGATCTGAGTGAAATCAGACGACGCATTGTCTGATTTATTTATTTATTTGAAAAATTAGGATGGATAACATGTTGTCTCTCCCAACTGAAATAAAAAAAAATAAAGGCCCAAGCACGCGACCTCTAATAAAATGGGTCAAGTAGGCTAGTCTGACTTCCTTATTTTTTTTAATTTTTAAAATTAATGTTTTTTTTATATTTTTAATTATTATTACTTTATTTATATTTAGATTAATACACATTCTCTCTTTTATTTTATTTATATAGCCTCTTTTAAATAACAATTATTTTTTAGTTATTTTGTGTATATTTAATTTTTGAAGAGATTTGTTTTATTTATCTATTTTTTTAATTTTTTGTATAGATGAATTTTATTTTTTAAAATAAAAAAAATTATTTTTATATAATATTTCTATTATGTACAACCTTGCATAATGTTTTTTTTAATTTAATTTAATATGTGTCTATTTTTATTATCATTTAATTGAATAAAAAATGTATTTTTATAAAAATATTTAGCAAACACAACCACTTAAATGTCCCGTCCAACGAGATTAAATATCTTGATTTAGACTTGTCTTTCAATTTTTTTTAATTTTGTTTTTAGTTATCGTTTATGATTTTTATTTATTTATTAACATATAATTCTTAATTTATTTGATTACAAATATATATATATATATATTTTTTATTTTTACTTAGATTTTTTTAACTACAAAAATATATCGAAAAAATCAATATATATAATTTTTTAATAAAAAAAATCTAACTTACAGCGGCGAAATAATAGTCAAATAACTATTTCACAAGCATTGCCCGACCCCACTTCCATGGCTGTATACGATGCCGTTTTAAAAGTCAATGATGAGGTCTAAGTCACACGATTTTCAGACATTCTACCCACCTATCCACCGTAACCATGTCCTAGCGTGCGCGTCTCTCTTCTCTTTCTTAAAACGACATCGCTTTCTACTCTATATCAGTGCAGTTTGACGTCCAAACTCAAAAGCCGACGCTGTTTTTTTTTTTTTTTCCCTGTTACTTTTCAATTAGTAAAATTGTTAAATAATACGTGAAGCTCGTTTCATTTCTCTCTCTCTCTCTCTGTTTTTTTTTGTAAAGAATTCATGACTTTATTAAAGTTCTCAACATCACGTGATATCCAATAAATTATATATATAAAAAATGATGCTAGCAAGTTTCATGTGATTTAAAGTTCGAATTTTAGGAATTTTGATGATTTTTTAATGAATAAAGAGAAATCACTTGAATTTCATGCCATTACTTAACAATTTTATTAATTGAAAATAAAGAAATAATTTGATTGAGAATTTATTCATACATCAGTGATCTAATTAAGACATAAAATTAGCTGGGTATCTAATTAAGATTGCCCTTAAAGATTAGAGACTCTTACTAGGCTCATCCAAAATTATCAAGGCATGCATCTGTGTATTTTCAATAAATTTTTACTTGTAAAATGTTTATCACTTGCCATTATGAATCAATCAATTGTTGTAGGACACCTAGTCATACAATTTGCTTAACTCTACAAAGTCAATTTAGTGATTTGCTGACTTAGAGCTTTGTTTGGGCTAAGTTAATAAAAAAACTTAATTTTTTTCTATTAAAATAATATTATTTTAATTTTTTTTTTAAATAGAATGTTGGGTTAACTCAAGTCAACACATTGACTTGCAATCTAGGTCTTGAAATAACAACCTATCAGTAAGGTTTCATAGTTATGATTCTAACATATGTTATTTTGAATTTTTTTTTTTAAAAAAAGTAGAATGTTGGGTTGACTTAGGTCTATACTCTGATTCACAATATGAGTCTTAAGCTATCAACTTGATACAAATCAGTCTGTCATGATAAAAGATCCACTAGAGGTGTCAATTGGGTCAATCATAAGGTTAAAGGCCAAAAAGCTAAATGAGGCATTGAATATGCTTGTTCAGAGTATTTAAGCAAAGGCTAACTTCAAGGAGGCTTCAACACATATGAGACAATCTAAAATCAACCTAATACATATGCAAGAAGGGCTCAACTCAACCCCAACTTAGGCTTAGAGCTGACTATATAATTGGGCAAACTTGTTTGAACAACTTTTCATGGCCTACAAAGAAAGATAGGTGGCAACAATTAATCCTAACATTACAAGAATATTTTTGGAGAATATTTTGAGAGTTTCCATCTTCTACAAAAAAAACTAAGGGGCAACATCTATTACAAAGATTTTCATGCTTATTTAGAAGAATTAAAGTTGGCAGCAACAATCCTTATTATTCAAAGACATTATTTAAGTCGGTTTTGAATTGATTTTTTCTAATGCATAGTCTTACGCTAACAAGCATAATCTTTTATCCAATTGTTGGATCGAGCTGAAAGTTTACCATAAGATTACAGAAGCCTAGTTTAATGTATTGTTAAACTTTCATAGCGATTGGACATCTAGAAGGCCTTGTGATAAGGTCCATAAACTACTTTATGAGAATTATATTAATTTCCTAGTTGATTCAAAACTCTTTTTTTATTTTATTTGGAACTCTTTAACTATTTTTTCAGTATTATTTAGGATTTTTTTACTTATTATAAATTTAGTTATTTAGCTTGTGTTTAGGTTTATTTTACTGATTTTGATTTCTGAATAATATGTATGTGTGTGTGTGAGAGAGAAAAAACTCATACTTTTTGGTTCTTAAAAGAATTAAAATTGACTTATAAAAAACTACTATTTTCATTGTGTCTTTCTTATATTTCTCATTCACGATTCATTAATTGTTGGGCGGGGGTTCAAATTCCAATAGTATTGGTGTCTCGGTTCAAGGTAATTGTTGTGTCACGCTTTTTATCTGAAATATGATTTCTAGCTTTTCAAGATTATGTTTAAACTTGCTTGTGGGTTTCTGAGTCTTATATCCATGGGGTTGTATCGGTTGTTATCAGAGCTTGATTCTAAAAATCAAGTTATATCTTTCTGAGCTTTTCAACTTGTCCACATTTAGATTTCAATGTTTTTCATTCTCCTACTCCTTCTTTAGTTGCGTCATTAAAAAAAATTTCATTGATTTCATTTCTGTCAATGAAAATCAATAACCACAAATACAAAAAAAAAGGATGAAGAAAAGTCATTGCAAATTTCAGTTATGGTCGCTAGTTACTTTTACAAGGAGGATTGAATCGAAACTTGATAAAAACACATATAAACTGGTATTCTTGGGGTTTTAGGTACCATAACTTTAGATATTAAGTTTCAGGTCATTTGGACACATTTTCATTTTGGTTTCAATTCTGATTGCGTAAATTACAACCTTTTGAGAAAGATGATGAGTTAATCTCTAAGGGTAAGGAAATGGTTGAACCTAAACATTGCAAAGAAAAGACTGATTCTCCACTAGTACTTCCATTTCCTCATGCAGAAATCGTCAGCGAATCCTGAGTCACTATAGAACGAGAAATTATCATTGAAAATTGAGCGACGGATGACGCATGAAATCGACAGTGAAAAACTAATTCACGGTGGACGCATGAAATCAGTAGAGAAAACAGAGTCCTCGTTGATGCATGGAATCACCAGTGAAAACCTCGTTACTACTGACCAGAAATCGTCAGCGAAAACAGAGTCACTGTAGACCTTGAAATCGTCACTGAAAACTGAGTGACAGGTGACGTATGGTGTCGACAGCGTGAATGAATTCATGACCGACGCATCCAATTGATAACAAAAATAGAGTCATGGCTCACGCATGGAATTGTCAAAAATGCTATGTCACTCTTAATCCATAAATCGTCAGCGAAAATAGAGTCTCTGTAGACCTAGAAATCATCACTGACAACTGAGTGACAGCTGACATACGGAATCGATAGCTTAAATGAATTCCCGACCGACGCATGACATCGATTCCTAAAACATAGTCAGGGTTCACGTATGGAATCGTCAAAAACATTATGTCACTGCTAATGCAAAAACCATCGGCGAAAATAGAGTCACTGTAGAACAAGAAATCATCATTGAAAATTGAGTGACAGATGACGCATGGAATCGACAACAAAAACGAATTCACAGTGGACACATGAAATCAATAGAGAAAACAGAGTCATGGTAGACGCATACAATCGCTAGTGAAAACAGCGTCACTACTGACCAGAAATCGTCAGCGAAAATAGAGTCCTTGTAGACCTTGAAATCATCAATGAATACTGAGTGACAGTTGTCGTATGGAACCGACATCGTCAATGAATTCACGACCAACGCATCAAATCGATAGCAAAAATAGATTCATGGCTGACGCATGGAATTGTAAAAAACGCTGTGTCACTGCTGATCCATAAATCGTCAGCGAAAATAGATTCCTTGTAGACCTTGAAATCATCAATGAATACTGAGTGACAGCTGCCGTATGCCGAATGGAATCGATATCGTCAATGAATTCACGACCGGCGCATCAAATCGATAGCAAAAATAGAGTCATGGCTGACACAAGGAATTGTCAAAAACGCTATATCACTGGTGATCCATAAATTGTCAGCGAAATCTGAGTCCCTGCAGACCTTGAAATCATCACTAAAATCTGAGTCATAGCTGATGTATGGAATGGACAGTGTCAAATAATTCACTGCCTACGCATGAAATCGATAGCAAAAATAGAGTCATGTTTGACGCATGGAATCGTGAACATTTGTTGGGTGATGGATGACACATGGAATCGACAGTGAAAACAAATTCACAGTTGATGCATGAAATCAACAAAGCAAACAGAGTCATTGTTGACGCATGGAATCATTAGTGAAAACTGCGTCACTGCTGACCAGAAATTGTTAGCGAAAACTGAGTGACTCTAGACCTAGAAATCGTCACTGAGAACTGAGTGACGGGTGAGGTATGGAATCTACAACGTCAATGAATTCATGATCGATGCATCAAATCGATAGCAAAAATAGAGTCATCGCTGACGCATGGAATTGTCAAAAACGCTTTGTCACTGCTGATCCATAAATCATCAGCGAAAACAGAGTCCCTGTAGACCTTTAAATCGTCAATGAATATTGAGTGACAGCTACCGTATGGAAGCGACAGCGTCAATGAATTCCCGACCGACGCATGACATCGATTCCTAAAATATAGTTATTGCTGACGCATGGAATCGTTAAAAACACTATGTCACTACTGATGCAGAAGTCGTCAGCGAAAACAGAGTCACTGTAGACCTTGAAATCATCGGCGAAAACTTAGTCATTGTAGAACGAGAAATCATCATTGAAAATTGAGTGACGCATGACGCATGGAATCGATAACAAAAACTAATTCATGGTGGACACATGAAATCAGTTGAGAAAATAGAGTTATCGTTGACGCATGGAATAACTGGTGAAAACCGCGTCACTGCTGACCAGAAATCGTCAGCGAAAACTGAGTGACTCTAGACCTAGAAATCTTCATTGAAAATTGAGTGACAGCTAACGTACGGAATCGACAACGTAAATGAATTCCCGACCGACGCTTGACATCAATTCCTAAAATATAGTCATGGGTGATGCATGAAATCGTCACAAACACTATGTCACTACTGATGCAGAAATCATTGGTGAAAACTGAGTCACTGTAGATTGAGAAATTATCATTGAAAATTGAGTGACGGATGACGCATGGAATCGATAGCGAAAACTAATTCATGGTGGACACATGAAATTAGTAGAGAAAACAAAGTCATCGTTGACGCATGGAATCGCCGGTGAAAATCGTGTCAATACTGACTAGAAATTGTCAGCGAAAACTGAGTGACTCTAGACCTAGAAATCGTCACTTAAAACTGAGTTACAGCTGACGTATGGAATCGACAGCGTGAATGAATTCATGACCGACGCATCTAATCGATAGCAAAAATAGAGTCATGGCTGATGCATGGAATTATCTAAAACGCTATGTCATTGCTGATCCATAAATCGTCAGTGAAAACTAAGTCGCTGTAGACTCACTGAAATCTGAGTCATAGCTAACGTATGGAATTGACAGCGTTAAATAATTCACTGCACACACATGAAATCGATAGCAAAAATAGAGTCATGGCCGACGCATGGACTCGATAGCAAAATTAGAGTCATGTCTGATGCATGGAATCGTGAATTGTTGTTGGGTGACAGATGATGCCTAGAATAGACAGCGAAAACAAATTCACAGCTGACACATGAAATCAATAGAGAAAACAGAGTCATTGTTGACGCATGGAATCGTTAGTGAAAAGTGCGTCCCTCCTAACCAGAAATCGTCAGCGAAAACTGCGTGACTCTAGACCTAGAAATCCTCACTGAAAACTGAGTGACAACTGGCGTATGGAATCGACAACGTAAATGAATTCTCGACCGATGCCTCACATCGATTCCCAAAATATAGTCATGGGTGACGCATGGAATCGTAAAAAGCACTATGTCACTGGTAATGCATAAATCGTCGGCAAAAACTGAGTCACTGTAGACCTTGAAATCATCATTCAAATCTGAGTCATAGCTGACATATGGAAGCGACAACGTCAATGAATTCCTAACCGACACATCAAATCAATAGCAAAAATAGAGTCATGGCTGGCACATGGAATCGTCAAAAACATTATGTCACTGCTGATGCAGAAATCGTCGGTGAAAACTGAGTCACTATATAAGAAGAAATCATCATTGAAAATTGAGTGACGGATGACGCATGGAATTGACAGCGAAATAATTCACGGTGGACACATGAAATCAAGAGAGAAAACATAGTCATCGTTGACGCATGGAATCGCCGGTGAAAACCGCGTTAGTACTGACCAGAAATCGTCAGTGAAAACTGAGTGACTCTAGACCTAGAAATCGTCACTGAAAACTAAGTGACAACTGATGTATGGAATCGATAGCGTCAATGAATTCATGACCGACACATCTAATCGTTGCAAAAATAGAGTCAATGCATGAAATTGTCAAAACGCTATGTCGCTACTGATCCATAAATCGTCAGCGAAAACTAAGTCGCTGTAGACCTTGAAATCATCACTGAAATCTTAGTCATAGTTGACGTATGGAATCGTTGCAAAAATAGAGTCATGGCCGACACAGAGATTCGATTGCAAAATTAGAGTCATGTATGACGAATGGAATCGTGAACTGTTGTTGGGTGACGGATGACGCATGGAATAGACAGCGAAAACAAATTCATAGTTGTCACATGAAATCAACAGAGAAAACAAAGTCATTGTTGACGCATGGAATCATTAGTGAAAACTGCGTCACTGCTGACCAGAAATCGTCAGCGAAAACTGAGTGACTCTAGACCTAGAAATCATCACTGAAAACTGAGTGACAGCTGACGTATGGAATCGAAGGCGTAAATGAATTCCCGACCGACGCCTGACATCGATTCCCAAAATATAGTCATGGGTGACGCATAGAATCGTCAAAACACTATGTCACTGCTGATGCAGAAATCGTCGGCGAAAACTGAGTCACTGTAGAACAAGAAATCATCATTGAAAATTGAGTGACGGATGATGCATGGAATTGACAGCGAAAACTATTTCATGGTGGATGTGATTAGTACTTAAAAGTGCATTTTTATCACGGTTTTATATCATCATTTTGCACTTGAAGTATCAATAACCCCGTAACTAAAACATGTCTTATAATAACAAGTCTGATACCAAAAGATACCTTTAATTTATGGTAAATGTTCATCTTAAATGCAGGCTTATCATATAAATGAAAGGATTGATTGATGAGTTTAAGTACTGAAATTGAAAGGACAAAGAGAGGGCCAAACTTAGAAAAGAGATGCTGGTTCAGTCCAAACTGGAACACTGTTCGGTCATTGGGTCATATCTGGAGTTGTAGATCTTGGATTTAAGTATGCTTTTATATGGATGGAAAGCTAAGACATAGGCCTAAAACTTTCATGGGGAGTCCAAGATTTAAAAAGGCCGTTTTCAAGTCCAAATTGTAGCAACAACGGAGAAGTCCGAATCTGTTCTGCAGCCCAGACATTGTTTAGTGTTTAGCTCATATCTCGAGTTCTAGAAGTCCAAATGACTTCAATTTTTTTCCTAGTAAGTTGAGACAATTTCCTAGAACTTTTATGATTCAAGTCTGTTCGAATTTTAATGTTAGCAATAACGTTTAGTTTAGACAAGAAGATAAGGATTGTCACCAAGTCAAGAGTTGGCCACCCACTCAACAATCAGTCATCAAATCAATAGTTCCAAATTTTGGCCTATAAAAGGAGGCATTTTCCATGTATTTAGGAACTTGGTTGTTCATATCAAAATCTTGCTCTTGCTCTTGCTCTTGCTCTCTCTCTCTCTCTCTCTCTATTTTTGTAATGCTTAAGTTTTGCTTTCATTCATATCATGTTTATGCTTTTCATTTTCTTTTCTTTACTTAGTTAACTTGTATCTTATTTATGTTCTTATCTTGTTTATTTATGTTTCTCTTCTTCATTATGTTTAGCTAAGTTTATTATGTCAAGGTGAAAAGGTTACACTAATGGTGTAAGAATAAGTATAATACAAACTCAATATGGACTTCAATGCTTATATCCTAAACAACTTGCTATTAACATGTCTTATCATTTTTACCTTATTAATTCTTAATACCTTGCTTGTTAAATGGTTAATCTAGATTTGTGTTATATAACACTTGGTACAACAAATGCTTGGCACTTTCATAGCCCAACCGTATGGTATAACTTACACATGTGCTATGAAAGGAACTTGATTTGTTGTTAACATAAGTTAGCATTATGAATTCCTGACAATATTTAAAAGTTTGGTGTTACTTAAATAAGATAATTAATATGATCATGTTAACAATTTATAATGAGCTATTAATGACAAATCATCCTATTGGAACCTCCTTTGTGTGTGGTTTCCAGTTGAGTAATAAAAAAAGTTTATACTATACTTGTTTGAAATACCATAAGTGGATCCTCTAACCTTGACATTTGTTTTTATCAGTGTTTAATCCTCACATTAATCTTACATCTCAAAGTCCTCTTTAACTTATTCTTATTGTTGTTGTTGTTGTTGTTATTTATAATTTATATAGTTAACCTCCCTGTGGTTCGACCTCGGTCTTGCCGGGGGTTATTTATTACTTCGACACTCCTACACTTGGGAGAAGACATCAATCTTTTGGTCATGTCAAGTTTTTGGCGCTGTTGCCGGGGAGGAAAATTCTTGTACAAATTATAATATTTATTTTATTTTCTCTTTTCACTTTTCGTGTATCTAACTTTGTTTCTTTTTCTTTTGCTTTCTTCTTCATTTTATTCTCTTCCTACACGTGCATGAGAGTTTGGTCACGTACATTAAGTGGTAGACTTTGTAGGGTATGCTCATCATTTTCAGAAAATATGGCCGAAGAAGATAACCAGTCTCTTCATAATGAGAATAATGAGAATAACCGTGTTAGAACACTTAGAGACCACATTAATCTCACAAGAACAAGTGCACCCTCATGTATAGTTTTTCCTCCTGATGCATCTCTTTTTAATTTTAAGCCAGACATTATTCAACTTTTACCTTCTTTCATGGCTTAGATCTAGAAAATCCATACTTGCATTTGAGAGAATTTGAAGAAGTTTGTAACACCTATAATGACTTAAATTGTAGCATGAATACCATTAGATTAAAGCTTTTTCCTTTTTCATTAAAAGATAAAGCTAAATCATGGCTACAAAATCTTAGGTCAGGATCTATTCGTGCTTGGGATGAAATGCAACAACAATTTTTAAAGAAGTTTTTTCCATCTCATAGAACAAACTCTTTCAAAAGACAAATCACCACTTTCATTCAAAAACCAGGTGAAACATTTTACAAATGTTGGGATAGGTATCGAGACTTGATTAATACTTGCCCTCGTCATGGTTTTGGAACATGGAGATTGATTTCACAATTTTATAAAGGGTTAACACCTAAACATAGACAAATGGTGGAATTGATGTGCAATGGAACTCTTGAAAATAAAGTCCCTGATGAAGCAATGGAGTACTAGATTTGCTAGCTGAAAATGCCCAAAATTAGGACACTACGCGCACTTATGAGGCACCGGGTAAAACTTAATCTCATATATCTAGTAGAGGTATGTACAACCTTAGGGAAGATCATGACCTCCAAGCCAAATTTGCATCTTTAGCTAGAAAAGTCGAGGCACTTGAATGTAAAAAGAGTGGTCAACTAAAATCTGTTCAAGATATTGTGTGTCAAATCTGTGAAACAAATGAACATGCAACCAATGACTGTCCAACTTTGTCTTCTTTCAAGGAATGCCTACATGAACAAGCCCATGCTTTAAACAGTTTTCAAAGGCCCAATCATAACCCATACTCGCAAACATACAACCCTGGTTGGAGAAATCACCCAAATTTCTGTTGGAAGAGTGGTAACAATAATGCACAAACTTCACAGCCACCGTTTTAAGCACACCACACTTTCCAAAATTCTCATGGATATGCACCTCCTTATGCTCCACCTCTTAAAAGAAATCTTGAAGAAACATTGCATGCATTCATTGAAAAGCAGGAGACAATCAACACTCAAAATGCTCAAACCATGGCAGATCTTAAAGATACTCTTGCAAAGTTCACATCTGCTCTTAGTTTTCAAGAGAAAGGTAAGTTTCCATCTCAACCACAGCAAAATCCCAGGGGGTAATACAATGCAAATGCAAGTAGTTCTAGAAGCCAACACATGGATCAAGTCAAATCAGTCACTACTCTTCGTAGTGGTAAGGTTATTGAAAAACCCACTCTTGAACCTTGTGAGAAAGATGATGAGTCAATCTCTGAGGGTAAGGAAGGGGTTGAATCTGAACATTGCAAAGAAAAGACTGATTCCTCGCTAGCACTTCCATTTCCTCATGCCATGACCAAACAAAGGAAAGTTAATCACAACTCTAAAATCTTTGAAGCTTTCAAACAGGTAAGGATCAATATACCTTTGCTGGATGCTATTAAACAGGTACCTTCACATGCTAAATTTTTGAAAGATCTGTGCATTGTGAAGAGAAAACTGAATGTGAAAAAGATAGCATTTTTAGCCGAACAAGTAAGTGCTATTCTTCAGAACAATAATGCTTTGAAATATAAAGACCCTGGTTGTCCTATAATTTCTTGCTTTATTGGAGAACATAAAATTGAAAGAGCTTTACTTGATCTTGGAGCTAGTGTGAATTTACTTCCATATTCGGTTTTTCAAAGTCTCAATCTAGGTGAGTTAAAACCAACTTCTATAACTCTTTTACTTGCTGATAGATCTGTAAAAGTTCCTAGAGGAATAGTTGAGGATGTGTTAGTACAAGTTGATAAATTCATTTACCCTGTAGATTTTGTTGTCTTGGATACACAACCTGTTGAAGCATGTAATTCAATTCCTGTCATTTTAGGACGTCGATTTCTTGCAACTTCTAATGCATTGATTAATTGTAGGAATGGACTGATGAAACTATCATTTGGAAACATGACATTGGAGATGAATAATTTCAACATTTGCAAGCAACCTGGAGATGATAATGATTTACAGGAAGTGGACTTTATTGAAAAATTAGTTCATGATCAATTTCAAAGCACTTCCAGTGAAACTGAGATTGATGAATCTGGCGATGTGCAAATGTTTTATTTTCAAGAAGAATCAAAGGCAAATAGTTGGAGACTAAAAATTGAAGAATTGCCACCACGATTAATTGAGTCCATACCTTCAAGTGTTCAACCACCAAAACCTGATTTGAAGCCGTTACCATTCAATCTCAAATACTCATTTTTGGGAGAAAATGAAACTTTTTCGGTAATAATCTCTTCAAAACTTAATGCACATCAAGAAGGTAAGTTATTATAAACTCTGAAAATGCACAAAAATGCATTAGGATGGACCATAGCTGACATAAAAGGAATTAGTCCTTTGATTTGCACACACAGGATTTATTTGGAGGAAGATGCTAAACCCTCTAGAGAAATGCAACGAAGGCTTAATCCTAATATGAAAGAAGTAGTGAAAAATGAAGTCATTAAACTTCTAGTTGATGGAATTATTTATCCTTTTTCTAACAGCAAATGAGAAGTCCTACCCAAGTTGTACCCAAGAAGTCTGGAGTCACTGTGATAACAAATGAGAAAAATGAGTTAATTCCAACTAGGACTATTACTGGTTGGCGCATGTGCATTGACTATAGGAAACTTAATTCAATGACTAGAAAAGATCATTTTCCTTTACCATTCATGGATCAAATCCTAGAAAGAGTTGCAGGTCATGAATTTTATTATTTCCTAGATGGCTATTCAGGTTACAACCAAATTGAAATTGCATTGGAAGATCAAGAGACGACTACTTTTACATGTCCATTTGGTACTTTTGCATATCAAAGAATGCCTTTTGGATTATGTAATGCACTAGCCATGTTTCAAAGATGCATGCTTAACATATTCAGTGATATGGTTGAACGTTTTCTTGAGATTTTTATGGATGATTTTTCTGTTTTTGGTGATTCATTTGATGATTGTTTAACTAACTTGGAAAAGGTTTTGAACAGGTGTGAAGAGAAGACTCTTGTACTGAATTGGGAAAAATATCATTTTATGGAAACAAACGACATTGTACTTGGTCACATTGTTTCATCAAAAGAAATTGAGGTTGACAAATCTAAAATCGAGTTAACTGCTAACTTGCCAACACCAAAATCTATTAAAGATGTTAGATCATTCTTAGGACATGCTGGTTTGTACAGAAGGTTCATCAAAGATTTTAGTGTAATATCTAAACCATTGTGTAACCTTCTAACAAAGGAAAATGTTTTTGAATGGACTGAACAATGTGAAAAAGCCTTTATTAAACTTAAAAGCTTGCTTACTTCTGCTCCTGCCATTCAACCTCCTGATTGGTCATTACCTTTTGTTATAATGTGTGACGTTAGTGATTATGCCGTGAGTAATGTATTGGGACAAAGAAAAGATAAGAAACCTTATGTAATTTACTATGCAAGTAAAACTTTAAATTGTGCTCAAATGAATTACACCACCACTGAAAAAGAATTACTTGCAGTAGTATTTGCATGTGAAAAATTCAGGTCTTATCTTGTTGGCTCACCTATTGTTGTTTTTAGTGATCATGCAACATTGAAATATCTCCTTTCTAAGAAAGATTCTAAGGCTAGATTGGTACGGTGGATTTTGTTACTTCAAGAATTTGATATCACAATCAAAGACAAGAAAGACACCGAAAATGTTGTCGCAGATCATTTGTCAAGATTGACAACAGATTCAAGATCTGACATCACACCAATCGATGACTACTTTCCTAATGAATCTTTATTTTCTGTCTCTACAATGCCTTGGTTTGCTAATATTGTTAATTTTCTTATTTCAGGATAATTGCCAGCTCATTGGAGTACCCAAGACAAAAGAAAGTTCTTGAACGAAGTGAAGAATTTTTATTGGGATGACCCTTATTTATTCAAATATTGTCCTGATTAAATATTTCGAAGATGCATTCCTAACAATGAGGTAAGTAGTGTTATTAAATTTTGTTATTCTAAGGCATGTGGGGGTCATTTCTCATCAAGAAAGAGTACTGCAAAAATCTTACAAAGTGGATTTTACTGGCCCAGCATGTTCAAGGACTCACATGCATTCTGCAAGACTTGTGAAAATTGTCAAAAGTTGGGATCTATTTCAAAACATCACATGATGCCTTTAAATCCTATTCTTGTCATTGAAATCTTTGACTGTTGGGGTATAGATTTCATGGGTCCATTTCCTCCATCATTTGGTTTCTTGTACATATTAGTCGCAGTAGATTATGTTTCAAAATGGATAGAGGCAATTCCAAGTCGAAACAATGACCACAAAACAATGATAAAGTTTTTAAAAGAAAATATTTTGAGTCGATTTGGAATCCCTCGAGCCATGATAAGTGATGGTGGAACACATTTCTGCAACAAGCCATTTGAGTCTTTAATGAAGAAATATGGAATCACACACAAAGTTGCCACCCCTTATCACCCTCAAACAAGTGGACAAGTAGAGCTTGCTAATAGGGAGATCAAACAAATCTTGGAAAAAACAGTGAACCCTAATAGGAAAGACTGGTCTTTAAGACTTAATGATGCACTTTGGGCTTATCGAACTGCTTATAAAACATCATTAGGTATGTCACCTTATAGACTAGTCTATGGAAAACCTTGTCACTTGCCTGTGGAACTTGAACATAAAGCTTATTGAGCTATTAAAGCTTTCAATTCAAACCTTGATGATGCTAGTCAGTTGCGTAAGTTACAAATAAATGAGCTTGAGGAAATAAGAAATGATGCATATGAGAATTCAAAAATTCATAAAGCAAGAATCAAAGAATTTCATGACAAGGGAATCTTGAGAAAAACATTTGATGTTGGTCAAAAAGTTTTGCTTTATAATTCTCGACTCCATTTATTTCCTGGAAAGCTAAGATCAAGATGGAGCGGTCCTTTTTTGTGAAACATGTGTATCCATATGGGGCCTGTGATATCAAGAATCCAAAGAATGGTAATGTTTTCAAGGTAAATGGACATCGTTTGAAAGTTTACTTTGACAATTTTTCAGTTGAAAATGACTCTATTCAATTGAGTGATCCTGTATATAAAGAATGATTCTTTTTCTCACATTGTTTTGTGTTTCGTTTTGGTGTGAATTTTGTTTTGCTAGTCTCTCTCACCCTGGTCAAATGGTGGATAACGGTACTCCGTGACTTCAGTTGGTTCTTTCAGTTTCCCATAATAACTGATATGTGTATATATTTGTGCAATTCTTTGCTCTTTCTCTCTTCTTTGAATCTTTTCTCCAATTCTCATTTGAAAATGGACACCACTCTTGAAAAATTGAAAAAGTACTTTCCTGCTCTGCCTCAGAATGCGATTACAAAAATTTACCGTGCTAGGTGTGCAAGATTGAGGTTGTTAATGAATCATGGAATTCCTGAAGATATTCGTTGGTTGATCGAAGCAAAGGTCTGATTATCAGGTGAGTCCTCCAATTCTTTCATCTCATACATGCCTGGGACAGGTAAAAGCACTTTTGCAAAGAAACGTCATGCAAAACGACTGAAAATCTGTCACAGATGTGCCAGATGGACTTGTAATGCAACATGTCATTCTTTAGGAATGATATCTGTAAACCGTGAAGATAAAATACAATTCATTAAGGATGGCCTGAGTAAGGGGTCTTTAAATAATCTTCTATTAACCCTTGAGACGCATTCTAGTGGAGATGTGCATCGTGCAATTCATGATTTATGGCCACAATTCCATAAAGAACATGATCGATTTAGTCTTGGGAATCTGACTATAAAAGACCCTGTTTGCCAGTTTTTAAGAAAACTAGATGGGAAGCCTATCCCCGACCCATAGAGGGCGTTTAAGTCATTTTTGGACGTAAAACCAAGGGAAGATGTTAGCCACAATCACAACTACCTGTACATACACATGCTTTTTCAAAATAAATAAATAAATAAAGAGAGAGAAAGAGAGAGAGAGAGAGAGAGAGAGAGAGACTCCAGCTGACCTATATATAGGTGGTATGATTGCATCTTCAATTTCTCATATATAAAATCTTTTCTTCCTTCCCTTCATTTCTACTCAACCTATACATTTAACAAATATAGAAGTGTGTAGAAATGACAGGTTCCTCAAGTCATCACATCAGAAATATTTGTGTTTTCGGCGGATCCAGTCCTGGGAAAGAAAAAGAGTTTTTAGAATCAGCAAATCATCTTGGTCAGGTATTAGTTGAAAGAAAGATTCATTTAGTGCATGGAGGAGGCAACCTTGGGTTAATGGGGAGGGGGGTGTGTCAATAACTGCATTTTTAGGAA
The DNA here is from genome assembly GCF_000002775.5 of Populus trichocarpa. Lineage (NCBI taxonomy): Eukaryota > Viridiplantae > Streptophyta > Magnoliopsida > Malpighiales > Salicaceae > Populus > Populus trichocarpa. The sequence goes on along the minus strand of NC_037294.2, from coordinate 5,936,352 downwards.
GAAGTCAAGTTTTGGGGGTCGTCCCCAAAGCTTTAGCAAAAGGGGACATCATTGGAAAAACAATTGGAGAGGAACTACAGGTCTCCACAATGTTTGATCGAATGAATGCAATGTTTAACCATGCTGACGCCTTCATTGCCTTACCAGGTGGTCTGGGCACATTGGAAGAGATCTTTCATATTTCCTCTTGGGCCCAACTTCACATTCACCATAAACCTATAGGTTTGCTTAATGTTAATGGTTTTTATGATAATTTGTTGTCTTTTCTTGATCAAGCTGTGGATTAGGAATTTCTAACATCTTCGGCATGACAAATCATAATCTCTGCGGCTACTGCTGAACAATTGATTGACTAACTACAATCTTTCATCCCTGTAATTGATCCCTCAATGAGTCGCATAAATTGGTCAACTAAGGAAAGCCGTAAAAAGCTTAGATTGGATTTGAGCCTTCATTTGTGAAACCTTATGTCTTTTGGTTTTATTAATAGCATATTATTTTGTGTTGTTATTTCTTATATTTGTTTAAGTGTGTTTCAGGTTTGTCAGTGTTCGCTGTTTTAGGTGATGTCTTCTATACTCTATCTTTCTACCTTATGACATTGAGGACAATGTCTCGTTCTGGTTGGGGGGAGAGGGTAGTAGTTGACATTAAAAAAAAATAACTTACTAACTGTTTTTGCTATTATTAAAACCATTTGACAAAACTGTTATTAGGATGACAGAGTAAGGAGGAATTTTATTGACTCTTGAGATGCATCTTAGTAAATAGTCTTATCAAGGTCTATCATAATACTTCTTGAAATAGTCAGGTTTACAAGCTCTCGCATTGTTATCACTTGATTCTGCTCATATACTCATTTAACAAATATTCTTAAACTTTCATTTTCACACACACACTTTAACATATGATTGTGGGTTGCACATTGGATTATTACATTAATTATGTTCTTTTGTTAAAGGTAACAACTAAGGGAAAGGGTTAGTATATAATTTTTTTTTAAAAAATTGATAATATTGATGATAATAAAAACGTAGATAAGTTTGGTTTCGTAGCCTCCCTAACCTAAGCAATTAAGCCCAAATGGGTGTTTTAACACCTAATACCCTAAAGTCAACTGACTTGGGAGCTATTGGCCCAAAGCTTGTTACATGGGTTAAGGAGAAAAGCTTAAGGGAATCAAACATTGCACTATCTACGTATCAGTCAGTATCTGCAACCCGAGTTACTAAGCTTGTAGGGGTGTCTCAACACCTAATGCCCTAAAACCAACTGGTCTGGGAGTAATTAGCCGAAAGCTCGTTACATGGGTTAAAGATGCGTTGTGTTTTAAGTATATGTATATAGATAATAATCCCAACCCAAGGACGTTAACCTTAAACATTAGAAAAAAATATTGTTTTCTTCCAATAAAAGCCCCAACATCTATGTTTTCATACATTGAGCACATAAAAAGGAAGGTTTATTAATATCTTGTTTAAGAGGTATTGAGCAGATATATAAACTTAATGAGAGTTTGTTTATCTGGATAGATTAATGGAAGTTGAATGATGAATGCCTTGCTTTGTGGAATTTGCAAATTGTTTTTCTATTTTAACACTTTGATTACTAGGGACTAGTAATAAGCTGGTTGGGGGGTGTGATTAGTACTTAAAAGTGCATTTTTATCAAGGTTTTATATTATCATTTTGCACTTGAAGTATCAGTAACTCCTTAACTAAAACATGTTTTATAATAACATATATAATAATATAAGATACCTTTAATTTATGGTAAATGTTCATCTTAAATGCAGGCCTATCACATAAATGAAAGAATTAATTGATGAGTTGAAGTACTGAAATTGAAAGGACAAAGAGATGACCAAACTTAGAAAAGAGATGTTGGTGCAGTCCAAACTGGAACATTGTTTGGTAATCGGGTCATATCTCGAGTTGTAGATCTCGGATTTAGGTCTACTTTATATGGATGGAAAGGTAAGACATAGGCCTACAATTTCATGGGAGTCCAAGATTTAACAAGGCCGTTTTCAAGTCCAAATTGTAGCAACAACAAAGAAGTCCGAATCTGTCCTGCAGCCCAGACACTGTTTAGTGTTAAACCCATATCTCGAGTTCTAGAAGTCCAAATGATCTCAAATGTTTACCCTGGAAAGCTGAGACAATTTCCTAGAACTTTCATGATTTAAGTCTGTTTAAATTATGATGTTATCAATGATGTTTTTGGCAGACAAGAAGATAATAATTGTCACCAAGTCAAGATGTGGCCACCCACTCATCAATTAGTCAACAAATCAATAGTTCCGAATTTTGGCCTATAAAAGGAGGCATTTGCCATGTATTTAGGCATCTTGGTGTTTAGATTAAGATCATGCTCTTGCTCTCTCTCTTTTGTAATACTTAAGTTTTGTTTATATTAATCTCTTGTTTATGCCTTTCATTTCCTTTTCTTTACTTAGTTAACTTCTTTCTCATTTATGTTCTTATCTTGTTTATTTATGTTTCTTTCTTTCATTATGTTTAGCCAAGTTAATTATGTCAAGGTGAAAAGGGAACACTAATGGTGTAAGAATAAGTATAATATAAACTTAACATGGACCTTAATGTTGGATACTAACATGCTTTATATTTGTTATCTTGTTCACTTTTAATACTTTGCTTGTTAAATGCTTAATCTAGATTTATGTTGTATAACACTTGGTACAACAAATACTTGGCACTTTCATAGCCCATACTGTATGGTATAATCGACACCTGAGCTATGAAAGGAACTTGATTTGTTGTTAACATAAGTTATAATCATGAATACCTGACAACATTTACAAGTATTAGCATTATTCGAATAAGATAACTAATGTAATCATGTTAACAATTTATAATCTGATTGGAACCTCCTTTGTGTGTGGTTTCCAATTGAATAATAAGAGTTTATACTATACTTGTTTGAAATACCATTAGTGGATCCTCTAACCTTGACATTTGTTGTTATCATTGTTTCATCCTTACGTTAATCTTCCATCTCAAAGTTCTCATCAACTTCTTCTTCTTCATCATCTTTATTATTATTATTATTGTTGTTGTTGTTGTTGTTGTTATTGTTACTATTGTTGTTGTATTATTGTTGTTTATAATTTATACAATTAACCTCCCTGTGGTTCGACCCTGGTCTTGCCGGGTTATTTATTACTTCGACACTCCTGCACTTGAGAGAAGACATCAATCTTTTGGTCGTGTCATACTACATACCTTATTGTTGATTAGGCATCTAGTATGGAAGATGTTCTCCCTTTGTTGCTCCACATCATCCTCCTTAGTCTGAACACTGAGCGACCTTCTAATCACCAAAACTTTATAACCAATAGCATACTCTAAATCACTAGAATTCTCAAGTGATGGCATGTCATCAAAAACAGATTCCTCACTAGTGGACACAATCTTTCCATCATCCCTTAGAATCATAACTCGACGATTTGCACACTCTGATGCATAGTGTCCCAATCCCTGACACTTGAAACACTTTATATCACGATTATGCTTCGGTTGGACTTGTCCCTTGAGTTTTTTATCATTGGACGAAACCTGCTTCTTCATAGAGGTAGGTTCGACGACTTTAGAAGTGACTAAGGGCTTCGATGGCGCACTACCCTCTCTCTTATAATTCAACTTCCAACCTGAAGAAGACCCCGAATAAGCTTCAGGTTGTGTACTACCTTTCCTTTTCAATTGTCTTTCAACCTTAATGGCCAAATGCACTAACTCTTCCAATTCAACATAAGATTGTAACTTAACAACATTACTTATATCTCTATTCAAGCCATTCAAAAACCTAGACATAGTAACTTCCTCATCTTCATTAACATTATCTCTAATCATAGCCACCTCTAATTCTTTCTGATACTCCTTCACGCTCTTACTACCCTGTGTAATCATATGTAAACGATTAAACAACCCCCTATAATAGTGTTTATGGACCTACCTCTTCTTCATTATTGTCTTCAACTCCTCCGACGTGCTAACTGGTCTTTCTCTATTCCTTCTTCTTTCTACCACCAATCTCTCCCACCAAACCATGACATAATTAGTAAACTCCACTACAACTAACTTAACCTTTTTTTCTTCAGAGTACCTATGGATGTTAAAAATCATCTCCACCTTTTTTTTCCAGTCTAAGTAAGCTTCCGGATCAGTTTTTCCCTTAAAGGCTAAGATTTTTAACTTAATACTACCCAAATTTTGGTCTACATCACCCAAATCATCAAAATCCCCTCTATACTCAAAATCCCTATGTGGCCGAATATGTCCCCTCCTTGGCCGATTAAGATCACCTCTCTCCCCTATGTCCACGGAACCCACTACCACGGTTAAGATCATCCTCGACTTCATTTGTAGAGTTTTCAGCAACACTCTCCTCCTTCCTAGCTTCTCTACCCTTTTTACTACGTCCCTTATCAGACTTAGTCTCTAATTTTTCAATCATAGTCATCAGCTTACCAAACATAAATTCCAACTGTTGTTGTATTCTCAAAAGCTCTTCTTTTGGGATTAAGCCCTTCTTCTGTGGCATACTGTTAGAAGACATTATTTCTTTTTTAAAAAAACCTGCATGAAAATCATTAGCAATACAAATAACACCTCACACGCTTGTGTTTCATATAAATTTATAGGCTTTTCACTCTAATATGCTCCCTACGCCTTTTTCCACTCAAATTGCTTTTCTTTAGTTCTTAAAATCACTTAGCAACAATTCAGAAAAAAACAATCAACTACATAGTTAATTTATAAATTTGATATAGACTCAAGAAGTAAGAAATTTATGAAACTAACAAAACAAAACTACGAGGACAAATTAACGAGTAGCAACACAAATTTGTGCGAGTAATATGATGATTCAAAGATGCAAAATAAACTAAATGGAAGCAATAATACTAAAGAGATTTACTATCCTAACTGAAAATTAAATCAAATAATGATACAGCCTGGAAAAAAAAAGAGCAACACAAATTCCCAATGAGCAATTTTCTTTCCCTAGCTCTTGGCCAACTCCAGAATGTTGATTTTCTTCTCTCTTTTTGTGCGGCACCAATCAAAATTTTCAAGATCAAGCCCCCTTTTTTTGTATACCAATTCAGGAATCAAGAAAAAAAATATTCAAGAACACAGTTTTTTTATGTATATATTGCGACAAGATCAAGAATTCAACAAGAACACTACCTTATGATTTTGTGTTCAACAATTTAAGAGGATGAAAAAACCCTAAACTTTATTTTTTTAATATATGTGGCCGAAACTAATCAAGAAAAAAATCAAGAAACAAAAGTGATTAGTACTTAAAAGTATATTTTTATCAAGGTTCTATATCATCATTTTGCACTTGAAGTATCAATAACTCCTTAACTAAAACATGTTTTATAATAACAAGTCTGATACCATAAGATACCTTTAATTTATGGTAAATGTTCATATTAAATGCAGGCTTATCACATAAATGAAAGGATTGATTGATGAGTTTAAGTACGGAAATTGAAAGGACAAAGAGAGGGCCAAACTTATAAAAGAGATGCTGATTCAGTCCAAACTGGAACAGAAAAAACAGAATCATTGTTGACGTATGGAATCGTAAGTGAAAACTGCATCACTGCTGACCAGAAATTGTCAGCGAAAACTGAGTGACTGTAGACCTAGAAATTGACTCTGAAAACTGAGTGACAATTGACGTACAGAATCGACGACGTTAATGAATTCCCGACTGATGCCTCACATCGATTCCAAAAATATAGTCATGGGTGTCGCATGGAATCGTCAAAAACACTATGTCATTGCTGATGCAGAAATCGTCGGCGTAAACTGAGTCAATGTAGAACGAGAAATCATCATTGAAAATTGAGTGACGGATGACGCATGGAATCGACACCGAAAAATAATTCACGGTGGACGCATGAAATCAGTTGAGAAAACAGAGTCATCGTTAACGCATGGAATCGCTGGTGAAAACTGAGTCAGTACTGACCAGAAATCATCAGCAAAAACTGAGTGTCACTAGACCTAGAAATCATCACTGAAAACTAAGTGACATCTGACGTATGGAATCGACAGCGTCAATGAATTCATGACCGACGCATCTAATCGGTAGCAAAAATAGAGTCATGGATGACGCATGGAATAGACAGCGAAAATAAATTCACAGTTGACACATGAAATCAACAGAGAAAACATAGTCATGTTTGACGCATGTAATCGCCGGTGAAAACTGCGTCACTACTGACCATAAATCATGAGCGAAAATTGAGTGCCTCTAAACCTAGAAATCATCACTGAAACCTGAGTGACTGCTGACGTATGGAATCGATAGCGTTAATGAATTCAAGACCGACACATCTAATCGGTAGCAAAAATAGAGTAATGATTGACGCATGGAATTGTCAAAAATGATATGTCACTGCTGATCCATAAATCATCAGCGAAACCTGAGTCATTGTAGACCTAGAAATCGTCACTGAAAACTGAGTGACGACTCACGTACGGAATCAACGACGTAAATGAATTCCTGACCGACGCCTGACATCGATTTCCAAAATATAGTCATGGGTAACGCATGGAATCGTCAAAAACAATACGTCACTGCTGATGCAGAAATCGTCTGCGAAAATTGAGTCATTGTAGAACAAGAAATCATCATTGAAAATTGAGTGACGGATGACGCATGGAATCGATAGTGAAAACTAATTAACGGTGCACGCATGAAATCAGTAGAGAAAACAGAGTCATCGTTGACGCATGGAATCGCGTGTGAAAACCACGTCACTACTAACCAGAAATCGTCAGTGAAAACTGAGTGACTCTAGACCTAGAAATCGTCACTGAAAACTGAGTGACAGCTGATGTATCAAATCAACAACATCAATGAATTCATGACCGACGCATCTAATCGGTAGCAAAAATAGAGTCATGGCTGACGCATGGAATTGTAAAAAACGCTATGTCACTGCTGATCCATAAATCGTCTGCGAAAACTGAGTCGCTGTAGACCATGAAATCATCACTGAAATCTGAGTCATAACTAACGTATGGAATCGACAGCGTCAAATAATTCACTTTCAACGCATGAAATCGATAGCAAAAATGGAGTCATGGCAACACATGGATTCGATAGCAAAATTAGAGTCATGTCTAACGCATGGAATCGTGAACTGTTGTTGGATGAGGGATGACTCATGGAATAGACAGCGAAAACAAATTCACAGTTGACGCATTAAATCAACAGAGAAAACAGAGTCATTGTTGGCACATGGAATCGTTAGTGAAAACTGCGTCACTACGGACAAGAAATCGTCAACAAAAACTGAGTGACTCTAGACCTAGATATCGTCACTGAAAACTAGTGACAGCTGATGTACGAAATAGGCAACATAAATGAATTTCTGACCGACACCTGACATCAATTCCTAAAATATAGTTATGGGTGACGCATGGAATCATCAGAAACACTATGTCACTTCTGATGCATAAATCTTCGGTGAAAACTGAGTCATTGTAGAACAAGATATCATAATTTAAACTTGAGTGACAGATGACACATAGAATCGACAACGAAAACTAATTCATGGTGGATGCATGAAATCAATAGAGAAAACAGAGTCATCGTTGATGCATGGGATCGCCGGTGAAAACCGCGTCAGTACTGACTAGAAATCGTCACTGAAAACTGAGTGAAAGCTGACATATGAAATTAACAGCGTCAATGAATTCCCGACCGATGCATGACATCGATTCCCAAAATATTGTCATGGGTGATGCACGGAATCATCAAAAACACGATGTCACTACTGATGCAGAAATCGTCGGCGAAAACTGAGTCACTGTAGAAAAAGAAATCATCATTGAAAATTGAGTCCTAGATGACGCATGGAATCGACAGCGAAAACTAATTCACGGTAGACGCATGAAATCAATAGAGAAAACAGAGTAATCATTGACACATGGAATCGCCGGTGAAAACCGCGTCAGTACTGACCAGAAATCGTCAGTGAAAACTGAGTGACTCTAGACCTTGAAATCGTCAATGAATACTAAGTGACAACTGACGTATGGAATCGACAACATCAATGAATTCCGGACCAACGCATCAAATCGATTGCAAAAATAGAGTCATGGCCGACGCATGGAATTGTCAAAAACGCTACGTCACTGGTGATCCATAAATCCTCAACGAAAACTGAGTCGTTGTAGACCATGACATCGTCAATGAATACTGAGTGACAACTGTCGTTTGGAAGCGACAACGTCAATGAATTCCTGACCGACGCATGAAATCGATGGCAAAAATAGAGTGATGTATGACGCATGGAATCGTGAACTGTTGTTGAGTGAGGGATGATGCATGGAATAGACATCGAAAACAAATTCACAGTTGACGCATGAAATTAACAGAGAAAACAGAGTCATTGTTGGCTCATGGAATCGTTAGTGAAAACTGTGTCAAAGCTGACCAGAAATCATCAGCGAAAACTGAGTGACTCTAGACCTAGAAATCATCACTGAAAACTGAGTGACATTTGACATACAGAATCCACAGCGTCAATGAATTCCCGACCGACACACGACATCAATTCCCAAAATATAGTCATGGGTGACGTATGGAATCATCAAAAACACTATGTCATTGCTGATGCAGAAATCGTCGGTGAAAACTGAGTCATTGTAGAACTTGAAATTGTCACTGAATACTGAGTGAAAGCTACCGTATGGAAGCGACAACGTCAATTGACACGACCAAAAGATTAATGTCTTCTTCCAAGTGCAGGAGTGTCGAAGTAATAAATAACCCGGCAAAACTGGGATCGAACCACAGGGAGGTTAACTATATAAATTATAGATAACAACAACAACAACAATAATAATAAGTTAAAGAGAGCTTTGAGATGTGATATTGATGTAAGGATTAAACAAGGATAAAATAATTGTCAAGGTTAGAGGATCCACTAATGGTATTTCAAATAAGTATAGTATAAACTATTTTTATTACTCAACTGGAAACCACACCCAAATGAGGTTCCAATCGGATTATAAATTGTTAACATAATTACATTAGTTATCTTATTCGAATAATGCTAATACTTGTAAATGAAAACAAATTCACAGTTGACGCATGAAATCAATAGAAAAAACAGAGTCATTGTTGACGCATCGAATCATTACTGAAAACTGCGTCACTGCTGACCAGAAATCGTCAGCGAAAACTGAGTAACTCTAGGCCTAGAAATCGTCACTGAAAACTGAGTGACAACTGAAGTACGGAATCAACAGCGTCAATGAATTCCCTACCGACGCACGACATCGCTTCCCAAAATATAGTCATTGTTGACACATGGAATCGTCAAAAACACTATGTCATTCCGAATGTAGAAATTGTCGGTGAAAATTGAGTCACTATAGAACGAGAAATCATCATTGAAAATTGAGTGACGGATGATGCATGGAATCAACAGCGAAAACTAATTCATGATGGACGCATGAAATCAGTAGAGAAAACAGAGTCATCCATGACGCATGCAATCGCCGGTGAAAACCCCGTCAGTACTCACCAGAAATCGTCAGCGACAACCGACTCTAGACCTAGAAATCTTCACTAAAAACTGAGTGACAGCTGACGTATGGAATCGACAGCGTGAATGAATTCCCGACCGACGAATCAAATCGATTGCAAAAATAGAGTCATGACTAACGCAAGGAATTGTCAAAAACGGTATGTCACTGGTGATCCATAAATCATCAGTAAAAACTGAGTTGCTGTAGACCTTGAAATCATCACTGAAATCTGAGTCATAGCTGACATATGGAATCGACAGCGTCAAATAATTCACTGCCCACGCATGAAATCGATAGCAAAATTAAAGTCATGGCCGGCACATGGATTTGACAACAAAATTAGAGTCATTGCTGACACCTGGAATTGTCAAAAACGCTTTGTCACCGCTGATCCATAAATCATCAGTGAAAATAGAGTCCTTGTAGACCTTGAAATCGTCAATGAATACTAAGTGATAGCTAGCGTATGGAATCGCCAGCGTCAATGAATTCACGACTGACGCATCAAATCGATTGCAAAAATATAATCATGATGGATGCATGGAATTGGCAAAAACACTATGTCACGGCTGATCCATAAATCGTCAGCAAAAACTGAGTCGCAGTAGACCTTGAAATTGTCACTAAATGCTGAGTGACAGGTGACGTATGGAATCGATAGCGTCAATGAATTCACGACCGACGCATCAAATTGATAGCAAAAATAGAGTCATGGCTGACGCATGAAATTGTCAAAAACGATATGTCACTGTTGATCCATAAATCGTCAGCCAAAAAAGAGTCGTTGTAGACGTTGAAATCGTCAATGAATAGTGAGTGACAACTGGCGTATGGAATCAACAGCGTCAATGAATTCACGACCGACGCATCAAATCGATTGCAAAAATAGAATTATGGCGGACACATGGAATTGGCAAAAACGCTATGTCACGGCTGATCCATAAATCGTTAGTGAAAACAGACTCCCTATAGACCTTGAAATCGTCAATGAATATTGAGTGACAACTGCGTATGGAATCGATAGAGTACTTGAATTCACAACCGACGCACAAATTCAATAGCAAAAATAGAGTCATGGTTGACACATGGAATTGTCGAAAATGCTATGTCACGACTGATACATAAATTGTCAGCAAAAACAGAGTCACTGTAGACCTTGAAATCGTCTGACGACAGCTGACGTGTGGAATCGACACTGAAAATGAATTCACGATCGACACATCAAATCTATAGCAAAAATAGAGTCATGACCGACACATGGAATTGGTAAAAATAGAATAATGGCGGGCGCATAGAATTGGCAAAAACGCTATGTCACGGCTTATCCATAAATCGTTAGGGGAAACAGAGTCAGTATAGATGTTGAAATCATCATTGAATACTAAGTGACAACTGGCGTATGGAATCGACAACGAAAATGAATTCACGATCGACGCATCAAAGCTATAGCAAAAATAGAGTCATGGCTGACGCATAGAATTGTCAAAAGCGCTATGTCACTACTAATCCATAAATAGTCAGCGAAAACTGAGTCCTGTACACATTGAAATCATCACTGAAAACTGAGTTACAGCTGACGTATGGAATCGATAGCGTTAATGAATTCATGACTGACTCATTAAATCGATAGCAAAAATAGAGTCATGGCTGACGCATCGAATGGTAAAAAATGCTATGTGACGGATGATCCATAAATCATCAGCGAAAACTGAATCACTGCAAACCTTGAAATCATCACTGAAAACTGAGTACCAGCTGATGTATGGAATTGATAGCAAAAATAGAGTCATTGTTGACGCATGAAATTGTCAAAGACGCCATGTCACGACTGATCCAAAAATCGTCAGCGAAAACAGAGTCGCTGTGACCCTTTAAATCGTCACTAAATACTGAGTGATAGGTGACGTATGGAATCGAGAGCGTTAATGAATTCACAAAGGACATATGAATTCAATAGCAAAAATAGAGTCATGGCTAACGCATGGAATTGTCAAAAACGCTATGTCATTGTTAATTTATAAATCGTCAGCGAAAACAGAGTCAGTATAGACGTTGAAATCGTCAATTAATATTGAGTGACAACTGGTGTATGGAATCGATAGCGAAAATGAATTCACGATCAACGCATCAAATCTATAGCAAAAATAGAGTCATGGCTGACACATGGAATTGTCAAAAACGCTATGTCACTACTAATACATAAATAGTCAGTGAAAACTAAGTCTTGTAGGCCTTCAAATCATCACTAAAAAATGAGTGACAGCTGATGTATGGAATCGACAACATAAATGAATTCATGACTGACACATCAAATCAATAGCAAAAATAGAGTCATGGCTGACGCATGGAATTGTCAAAAACGCTATGTCATCGCTGATCCATAAATCGTTAGCAAAAACATAGTCCCTGTAGACCTTGAAATCATTAATGAATATTGAGTGACAGCTAATGTATGGAATCGACAACGTCAATGAATTCAAGATCGACACATTGATAGCAAAACTAGAGTAATTGCTGACGCATGATATTGTCAAAAACGTTATGTCGCTGTTGATCTATAAATCGTCAGCGAAAAATGAGTAGCTGTAGACCAAGAAATCATCACTGAAAACTGAGTGATAGCTAATGTATGGAATCCACAGCGTCATTGAATTCATGATCGATGGATCAAATCGATAGCAAAAATAGTGTCATGGCTGAAGCATGGAATTGTCAAAAATGATATGTCACTACTTATCCATAAATCGTTAGGAAAAACTGAGTCACTGCAGACCTTGAAATAGTCACTGAAAACTGAGTGACAACTGATGTATGGAAGCGACAACGTCAATGAATTCACGATTGACGCAACAAATCGATAGCAAAAATAGTGTCATGGATGACGCATGGAATTGTCAAAAGCGTGATGTCACGGCTGATCCATAAATCATGAGCAAAAACTTAGTCGGTGTAGACCTTGAAATCGTCACTAAATACTGAGTGACAAGTGACGTATGGAATCAATAACGTCAATGAATTCACGACTGACACATCAAAACAATAGCAAAAATAGAGTCATGGCTGACGCATGAAATTGTAAAAAATGATGTCACTTGTGATCCATAAATAGTCAGCCAAAACAGAGTCGCTGTAGATGTTGAAATCGTCAATGAATACTGAGTGACAGCTAGCATATGGAATCGACAGCGTGAATGAATTCACGACCGACACATCAAATCGATTGCTAAAATAGAATCATGGCTTACGCATAAAATAGGCAAAAACGCTATGTCACGGCTCATCCATAAATCGTCAGCGAAAACAGACTCACTGTAGACCTTTAAATCGTCAATGAATATTGAGTGACAACTGTGTATGGAATCGATAGAGTAAATGAATTCACGACTGATGCACGAATTCAATAGCAAAAATAGAGTCATGGTTGACACATGGAATTGTTGAAAATGTTATGTCACGGCTGATCCATAAATCGTCAGTGAAAACATAGTCACTATAGAACTTGAGATCGTCACTGAAAACTGAGTGACAGCTGACGTGTGGAATCGACAACAAAAATGAATTCATGATCGATGCATCAAATCTATACCAAAAATAGAGTCATGGTTGACGCATGGAATTGTCAAAAACGCTATGTCATTGCTGATCCATAAATCGTCAGCGAAAACTGAGTCGCTGTAGGACAAGAAATCATCATTCAAAACTGAGTGACAGTTGACGTGTGGAATCCATAGTGTAAATGAATTCACGACCGACGCATCAAACCGATAGCAAAAATAGAGTCATGGCTGACGCATGGAATTGTCACAAACACTGTGTCACTGCTGATCCATAAATCATCACCGAAAATAGAGTCCTTGTACTCCTTGTAATCGTCACTGAAAACTGAGTGACAACTGACGTGTGGAATCCACAACGTCAATGAATTCACGACCGACGCATCAAATCGATACCAGAAATAGAGTCATGGCTGACGCATGGATTTGTCAAAAACGCTATGTCACTACTGATCCACAAAATCATAAGTGAAAACAGAGTCCTATAGACCTTGAAGTCATCACTGAAAACTGAGGGACAACTTACGTACGGAATCGACTGCGTAAATGAATTCATGACAGGGACATCAAATCGATAGTAAAATAGAGTCATGGGTGTCGATTCCATACGTCAGCTGAAATAGAGTCATGGCTGACAAACGCTATGTCACTGCTGATCCATAAATCGTCACTAAAAACATTGTCCCTGTAGACCTAAAATCGTCAATGAATACTGAGTGACAGGTGACGTATGGAATGGACAACGTCAATGAATTCACGATCAACGCATCAAATCGATAGCAAAACTAGAGGAATGCTTGACGCATGGAAATGAAAAAAACGCTATGTCACGGCTGATCCATAAATCGTCAGGGAAAACATAGTCACTGTAGAACTTGAGATCGTCACTGAAAACTGAGTGACAGCTACCGTATGGAATCGACAATGTCAATGAATTCACGACCGACCCATTAAATCGATTGCGAAAATAGAGTAATGGTTGACGTATCGAATTGTCAAAAACGCTATGTCACTGCTGATCCATAATTTGTCAGCGAAAACTGAGTCGCTGTAGGACAAGAAATCATCATTCAAAACTGAGTGACAACTGACGTGTGGAATCCATAGTGTAAATGAATTCACGACCGACGCATCAAACCGATAGCAAAAATAGAGTCATGGCTGACGCATGGAATTGTCACAAACACTGTGTCACTGCTGATCCATAAATCATCACCGAAAATAGAGTCCCTGTACTCCTTGTAATCGTCACTGAAAACTGAGTGACAGCTGACGTGTGGAATCCACTGCGTCAATGAATTCACGATCGACGCATCAAATCGATACCAGAAATAAAGTCATGGGTGACGCATGGAATTGTCAAAAATGCTATGTCACTACTAATCCACAAAATCATCAGTGAAAACAGAGTCCTATAGACCTTGAAATCATCACTTAAAACTGAGGGACAACTGACGTACGGAATCGACTGCGTAAATGAATTTATGAAAGGGACATCAAATCGATAGTAAAAATAGAGTCATGGCTGTCGATTCCATACGAAAATATAGTCATGGCTGACGTATGGAATTGTTAAAAACGCTATGTCACGGCTTATCTATAAATCGTCAGTGAAAAACAGAGTCACTGTAGAACTTGAAATCATCACTAAGAACTGAGTGACAGCTGACGTTTGAAATCCACAGCGTCAATGAATTCACGACCGACGCATCAAATTGATAGCAAAAATAGAGTCATGGCTGACGCATGGAATTGTGTAAAACGATATATCACTATTGATCCATAAATCGTCAGCGAAAACTGAGTTATGTAGACCTTGAAATTGTCACTGAAAATTGAGTGACAGCTAACATATGGAATCGACAGCGTCAATGAATTCACGACGGACGCATCAAATCAATTGCAAAAATAGAGTCATAGCTTATGCATGGAATTGTCCAAAACGATATGTCACGGCTTATCCATAAATCGTCAGTGAAAACGGAGTCCCTGTAGACCTTGAAATCGTCACTGAAAACTGAGTGACAGCTGACGTGTGAAATCCACAGCGTCAATGAATTCACGACCGACGCATCAAATCAATAGCAAAAATAGAGTAATGGTTGACGCCTGGAATTGTGAAAGACGGTATGTCACTACTGATCCCTAAATCATCAGCGAAAACTGAGTCGCTGTAGACAAAGAAATCATCTCTGAAAATGGAGTGACAACTAACGTTTGGAATCCATAGCGTCAATGAATTCACGACTGACGCATCAAATCGTTAGCAAAATTAGAGTAATGGATGACGCATCGAATTATAAAAAACGGTATGTCACTATTGATCCATAAATCGTTAGCGATAACTGAGTCGCTGTAGACCAAGAAATCATCATTGAAAACTGAGTGACACCTGATGTATGGAAATGATTACGTAAATGAATTCACGACAGACACATCAAATCGATAACAAAAATAGAGTCATCGCTGATGCATGGAATTGTCAAAGACACTATGTCACTACTGATCCATAAATCGTTAGCGAAACGAGTCGTTTTAGACGTTGAAATCGTCACTGAAAACTGAGTGACAGCTGACGTGTGAAATCCACAGCGTCAATGAATTCACGACCGACACATCAAATCAATAGCAAAAATAGAGTCATGGTTGACGCCTGGAATTGTGAAAGACGGTATGTCACTACTGATCCCTAAATCATCAGCGAAAACTGAGTCGCTGTAGACAAAGAAATCATCTCTGAAAATGGAGTGACAACTAACGTTTGGAATCCATAGCGTCAATGAATTCACGACTGACGCATCAAATCGTTAGCAAAATTAGAGTAATGGATGACGCATCGAATTATCAAAAACGGTATGTCACTATTGATCCATAAATCGTTAGCGATAACTGAGTCGCTGTAGACCAAGAAATCATCATTGAAAACTGAGTGACACCTGATGTATGGAAATGATTACGTAAATGAATTCACGACAGACACATCAAATCGATAACAAAAATAGAGTCATCGCTGATGCATGGAATTGTCAAAGACACTATGTCACTACTGATCCATAAATCGTCAGCGAAACGAGTCGTTTTAGACGTTGAAATCGTCACTGAAAACTGAGTGACAGGTGACGTATGGAATCGACAACATCAATGAATTCAGGACGGACACATCAAATCGATAGCAACAATAGAGTCATGGTTGACGCATGGACTTGTCAAAAACGCTATGTCAGTGCTGATCCATAAATCGTCATCGAAAATAGAGTCCATGTAGACCTTGAAATCATCACTGAAAACTGAGTGACAGCCGACGTATGGAATCGACAAAATCAATGAATTCACGACCGACGCATCAAATTGCTAGCAAAAATAGAGTCATGGTTGACGCATGGAATAGTAAAAAATGTTATTTCATGGCTGATCCATAAATCTTCAGTGAAAACAGAGTCCCTGTAGACCTTGAAATCATCACTGAAAACTTAGTGACAACCGATGTATGGAATCGACATCGTCAATGAATTCACGACCGACGCATCAAATTGATAGCAAAAATAGAGTCATGGCTCATGCATGTAATTGTCAAAAACGCTATGTCACTACTGATCCATAAATCATCAGCAAAAACTGATTCCTTGTAGAACTTGAAATGATCACTGAAAACTGACTGCCAGCAGACGTAAGGAATTGATAGCAAAAATAGAGTCATGGCGGACGCATAGAATTGTCAAAAATGCTATGTCACGGCTGATCCATAAATCGTCAGCAAAAACTTAGTCGCTGCAGACCTTGAAATCATCAATGAATACTGAGTGACAGCTGACGTATGGAATCGACAGTGTCAATGAATTCACGACCGACACATCAGATCGATAGCAAAAATAGAGTCATGGTTGACGCATGGAATTGTCAAAAACATTATGTCACGGCTGATCCATTAATCGTCAGTGAAAACCGACACATCAAATCGATTGCAAAAATTAAGTCATGGCTGACGCATGAAATTGTCAAAAACAATATGTCACTGGTGATCCATGAATCGTCATAAAAAACAAAGTCGCTGTAGATGTTGAAATCGTCAATGAATACTGAGTGACAGCTGGCGTATGGAATCGACAGCGTAAATGAATTCACAACCGATGCATCTAATCGAATGCAAAAATAGAATCATGGAATTGGCAAACACGGCTGATCCATAAATCGTCAGCTAAAACAGACTCACTATACACCTTGAAATCGTCAATGAATATTGAGTGACAACTGCGTATGGAATCAATAGAGTAAATGAATTCACGACTGATGCACGAATTCAATAGCAAAAATAGAGTCATGGTTGACGCAAGGAATTGTCGAAAACGCTATTTCACGGCTGATCCATAAATCGTCAGCGAAAACCGAGTCACTATAGACCTTGAGATCGTCACTGAAAACTGAGTGACAGCTGACGTGTGGAATCGACAGCAAAAATAAATTCACGATCGACGCATCAAATCTATACCAAAAATAGAGTCATGGCTGACGCATTGAATTGTCAAAAACACTATGTCACTACTGATCCATAAATAGTCAGCAAAAACTGAGTCCTATAGACCTTGAAATCATCACTGAAAACTAAGGGACAACTAACGTGTGGAATCCACAGCGTCACTGAATTCACGATCGACGCATCAAATCGATAGCAAAATTAGAGTAATGGCTGACGCATCGAATTGTCAAAAATGCTATGTCACTGCTGATCCATAAATTGTCAGCGAAAACTGAGTCATTGTAGGACAAGAAATCATCATTGAAACTGAGTGACAACTCACGTGTGGAATCCACAGCGTAAATGAATTCACGACCGACGCATCAAACCAATAGCAAAAATTGAGTCATGGCTGACGCATGGAATTGTCATAAACATTGTCATTGCTGATCCATAAATCATCACCGAAAACATAGTCCCTATACACCTGTAATCGTCACTGAAAACTAAGTGATAGCTGATGTGTGGAATCCACAGCGTCAATGAATTCACGGTCGACGCATCAAATCGATAACAGAAATGGAGTCATGGCTTACGCATGGAAATGTCAAATACGCTATGTCACTACTGATCCACAAAATCGTCAGTGAAAACAGAGTCGTCTAGACTTTGAAATCATCACTGAAAACTGAGTGAAAGCTGACATATGGAATCGACTGCGTAAATGAATTCATGACAGAGACATCAAATCGATAGCAAAAATAGAGTCATGGTTGTCAATTCCATACGTTAGCTAAAATAGAGTCATGGCTGACAAACGTTATGTCACTGCTGATCCATAAATTGTCAGCGAAAATAGTCCCTTGATTAGTACTTAAAAGTGCATTTTTATCAAGGTTTTATGTCATCATTTTGCACTTGAAGTATCAATAACTCCTTAACTAGAGCATGTTTTATAATAACAAGTCTGATAATATAAGATAGCTTTAATTTATGGTAAATGATCATTTTAAATCCAGGCATATCTCACAATTCAAAGGATTGATTCATGTGATTAACTATTGAAAGTGAAAGGACAAAGAAAAGGCTAAACTTAGAAAGGAGATACCGATTCAATTCAAATTGGAACACTGTTCAGTTATTGGGTCATATCTGGAGCTGTAGATCTTGGATTTCAGTTTGATTTATATGGATACAAAGCTAAGAAATAGGCCTACAATTTTCATGATACTGGAAGACCCAAATCTGCCATTTTCAAATTCAAAGTTTGGCCATAAAAGAGAAGTCAGAATTTGTTCTGCAATCCAGCCCAAACACTATTCAGAATGTTACCCATATCTGGAGTTCTAGAAGGCACAATGACGTGAAATTTTGTGGGTGGAAGGAAAAGACAATTTCCAACAACTTTCATGAAGAAACCCTACTCAAATTCTAATGGTAACAATGACATTGCATCCAGACAAGAGCTTGAGGGCTATCCACCACGTCAACCAGCATCACTACTCAGTATTTTAGCCATATCTCGAGCTCTAGTGATCCAAATGCTCTGAAAGTGTTTGGGTGGAAAGATAAGATGATTGTAAACAACTATCATGAAGAACACTTTGTCATATTCTGATTGCATCAATGTCATTTCATCCAGCCAAAATGCTTGAGTGCTGCTGTCCACCAAGTCCACTAAATCAATAGTTGGCCACTACATCAATAATCAATTACCAAATGAATAGTTTTGAATTTTAGCCTATAAAAGGAGGCATTTGCCATTCATTTAGGGATCTTGGTTCTTCAGATCAAGATCATGTTCTTGCTCTCTCTCTTTATATTTTTGTAATGCTTAAGTTTTGCTTTCATTAATCTCTTGTTCATGCTTTTCATTTCCTTTACTATACTTAGTTAACTTATATCAGGTTTATGTTCTTATATTGTTTATTTATGTTTTTCTTCTTCACAATGTCTAGCTAAGTTAATTATGTCAAGGTGAAAAGGTTTCACTAATGGTGTTAGAATATGTATAATATAAACTCAACATGGACTTTAATGTTTATATCCAAGAAAGTTTGCTATTAACATGTCTTATCATTTTTATCTTATTAACTCTTAATACCTTGCTTGTTAAATTGTTAATCTAGATTTGTGTTGTATAACACTTGGTACATCAAATACTTGATCCTTCATAGTCTTCGGCCGACATCGTTGTTATGAGAGGAACTTGATTTGTTGTCAACATAAGTTAGCATCATGAATATAAGTATGGTGTTACGTAAATAAGATGATTAATATGATCATGTTGATAATTTATAAAGAGTTTATACTTTACTTATCTCTAATACTATTAGTGGATCCTCTAACCTTGACATTTGTTTTTATCATTGTTTAATCTTTACATTTATCTTACATCTCAAAGTCCTCTTTAACTCACCATCACCATCATCATCATCATCATCATCATCATCGTTGTTGATGTTGTTGTTGTTCTTATTATTATTATTATTATTATTATTATTTATAATTTATATAGCTCACCTCCCTGTGGTTCGACTCCGGTCTTGCCGGGTTATTTATTACTTTGACACTCCTGCACTGGGATAAGACATCAACTCTTTGATCGTGTCATCCCTGTAGACCTAAAATCATCAATGAATACTCAGTGACAGCTGACGTGTGGAATCCACAGCGTCAATGAATTCACGACCGACGCATCAAATCGATAGCAAAATTAGATTAATGGCTGACGCATCGAATTGTCAAAAACGGTATGTCACTGTTGATCCATAAATCGTCAGCGAAAACTGAGTCCCTGTAGACCAAGAAATCATCATTCAAAACTGAGTGACAGCTGACGTGTGGAATCCACATCGTCAATGAATTCACGACTGATGCATTAAATCGATAGCAAAACTAGAGTAATAGTTGACGCATGGAATTGTCAAAAACGCTATGTCACTCCTAATCCAAAAATCGTTAGCGAAAACTGAGTCGCTGTAGACCAAGAAATCATCATTGAAAACTGAGTGACAACTGCCATATGGAATCGACAGCGTAACTGAATTCACGACCGACGCATGAATTCAATAGCAAAAATAGAGTCATGGTTGACGCATGGAATTGTCAAAAATGCTATGTCACTACTCATCCATAAATCGTCAGTGAAAACTGAGTCCTATAGACCTTGAAATCGTCACTGAAAATTGAGTGACAGGTGACGTATGGAATCGACAGCGTCAATGAATTTAGGACGGACACATCAAATCGATAGCAAAACTAGAGTCATGGCTGATGCATGGACTTATCAAAAACACTATGTCTATATAGATCCATAAATCATCATCAAAAACAGAGTCCATGTAGACCTTGAAATCGTCACTGAAAACTGAGTGACAGTCGGCATATGGAATTGACAGCGTCAATGAATTCACAACCAAGGCATCAAATCGATAGAAAAAATAAAGTTATGGCTGACGCATGGAATAGTAAAAAACATTATGTCATGGCTGATCCATAAATCTTCAGTGAAAACAGAGTCACTGCAGACCTTGAAATCATCACTAAAAACTAAGTGACAGCCGACGTATGGACTCGACAGCGTTAGTGAATTCACGACCGACGCATCAAATGGATAGCAAAAATAGAGTCATGGCTGACACATGGAATTGTAAAAAATGTTAAGTCAGTGCTCATCCAAAAATCGTCAGCGAAAACAGAGTCCCTGTAGACCTTGAAATCGTCACTGAAAACTTAGTGACAACCGATGTATGGAATCGACAGCATCAATGAATTAACGACTAACACATCAAATCGATAGCAAAAATAGAGTCATGGCTTACAAATGTAATTGTCAAAAACGCTATGTCACTACTGATCCATAAACGTCAGAGAAAACTGAGTCACTGTAGACCTTGAAATCATCACTGAAAACTAAGTGCCAGCAGACGTATGGAATCGATAGCAAAAATATATTCATGGCGGATGCATGGAATTGTCAAAATGCTATGTCACGGCTAATCCATAAATCGATACCGAAAACATAGTTGTTGTAGACATTGAAATCTTCACATAATACTGAGTGATAGCTGACGTATGGAATTGACAGCATCAATGAATTCACGACGGACGCTTCAAATCAAAAGCAAAAATAGAGACATGGCTGACGCATGGAATTGTCAAAACGCTATGTCACTGCTGATCCATAAATCATCAACAAAAACTTAATCTTTGTAGACCTTGAAATCTTCAATGAATACTAAGTGACAGTTGACGTATGGAATCACCAGTGTCAATGAATTCACAACCGACGCATCAGATCGATTGCAAAAATAGAGTCATGGTTGACGTATGGAATTGTCAATAACGTTATGTCATGGTTGATTGATTAGTACTTAAAAGTGCATTTTTATCAAGGTTTTATATCATAATTTTGCACTTGAAGTATCAATAACTCCTTAACTAAAGCATGTTTTATAATAACATATCTAATAATATAAGATACCTTTAATTTATGGTAAATATTTATCTTAAATGCAAGCCTATCACATAAATGAAAGAATTGATTGATGAGTTGAAGTACTGAAATTGAAAGGACAAAGAGATGACCAAACTTAGAAAAGAGATGTTGGTGCAGTCCAAACTAGAACATTGTTTAATAATCGGGTCATATCTGGAGCTGTAGATCTCGGATTTAGGACTACTTTATATGTATGGAAAGGTAAGACATAGGCCTACAACTTTCATGAGGAACCCAAGATTTAACAAGGCCGTTTTCAAGTCCAAATTGTAGCAACAACAAAGAAGTCCGAATCTGTTCTGCAGCCCAGACACTGTTCCGTGTTCAGCCCATATCTCGAGTTCTAGAAGTCCAAATGATCTCAAATTGTTACCCTGGAAAGCTGAGACAATTTCCTAGAACTTTCATGATTTCAGTCTGTTCAAATTATGACGTTATCAATGATGTTTTTGGCAGACAAGAAGATAAGAATTGTCACCAAGTCAAGATGTGGCCACCCATTCATCAATTAGTCAACAAATCAATAGTTCCGAATTTTGGCCTATAAAAGGAGGCATTTGCCATGTATTTAGGCATCTTGGTGTGCAGATCAAGATCATGCTCTTGCTCTCTCTTTATCTTTTGTAATACTTAAGTTTTGTTTACATTAATCTCTTGTTTATGCCTTTCATTTCCTTTTCTTTACTTAGTTAACTTCTTTCTCATTTATGTTCTTATCTTGTTTATTTATGTTTCTTTCTTTCATTATGTGTAGCTAAGTTAATTATGTCAAGGTGAAAAGGGTACACTAATGGTGTAAAAATAAGTATAATATAAACTTAACATGGACCTTAATGTTGGATACTAACATGCTTTATATTTGTTATCTTGTTCACTTTTAATACTTTGCTTGTTAAATGCTTAATCTAGATTTATGTTGTATAACACTTGGTATAACAAATACTTGGCACTTTCATAGCCCATACTGTATGGTATAACCGACACCTGAGCTATGAAAGGAACTTGATTTGTTGTTAACATAAGTTATAATCATGAATGCCTGACAACATTTACAAGTATTAGCATTATTCAAATAAGATAACTAATGTAATCATGTTAACAATTTATAATCTGATTGGAACCTCCTTTGTGTGTGGTTTCCAATTGAATAATAAGAGTTTATACTATACTTGTTTGAAATACCATTAGTGGATCCTCTAACCTTGACATTTGTTGTTATCATTGTTTAATCCTTACGTTAATCTTTCATCTCAAAGTTCTCATCAACTTCTTCTTCATCATCTTTATTATTATCATTATTAATAGTATTATTGGTATTATTATTATTACTACTACTACTACTATTACTATTACTATTACTATTACTATTATTATTATTATTATTACTACTACTACTACTAGTATTATTATTATTATTATTATTATTATTGTTGTTGTTGTTGTCATTGTTATTGTTGTTACTATTGTTGTTGTATTATTGTTGTTTATAATTTATACAATTAACCTCCCTGTGGTTTGACCCCGGTCTTGCCGGGTTATTTATTACTTCGATACTCCTACACTTGGGAAAAGACATCAATCTTTTGGTTATGTCATTGATCCATTAAACGTCAGAGAAAACTGAGTCACTGTAGACCTTGAAATCATCACTGAAAACTGAGTGCCATCTGACGTATGGAATTGATAGCCAAAATAGAGTCATAGCGGATGCATGGAAATGTCAAAATGCTATGTCACGCCTAAATCATAAATCGATACTGAAAACAGAGTCGTTGTAGACATTGAAATCTTCACATAATACTGAGTGACAGCTGACGTATGGAATCGACAGCATCAATGAATTCACAACGGACACTTCAAATTGAAAGCAAAAATAGAGACATGGCTGACGCATGGAATTGTCAAAAATGCTATGTCACGGCTGATCCATAAATGGTCAATGAAAACAGAGTCACTGTAGACGTTGAAATCGTCAATGAATACTGAGTGACAAGTGATGTATGGAATTGATAGCGGAAATAGAGTCATGTCTGACACATGGAATCGTGAACTGTTGTTGGGTGACGAATGACGCATGGAATAGACTGTGGAAACAAATTCACAGTTGACACATGAAATCAACAGAGAAAACAGTCATTGTTGGCGCATGGAATCGTTAGTGAAAACTGCGTCATTGCTAACCAGAAATCGTCAGCGAAAACTGAGTGACTCTAAACCCAGAAATTGTCACTGAAAACTGAGTGACAGCTGACAAACAGAATCGACAGCGTCAATGAATTCCCAACCGACGCATGACATCGATTCCCAAAATATAGTCATGGGTGACGAATGGAATCGTCAAAAGCACTATGTCACTGCTGATGCAGAAATCGACGGCGAAAACTGAGTCACTGTAGAACGAGAAATCATCATTGAAAATTGAGTGCGAAAACAGAGTCACTGTAGACCTTAAACTCAGCAATGAATACTTGAGTGACAGTTGACATATGGAATCGATAATGTAAATGAATTCACGACCAACAAATAAATTCAATAGCAAAAATAGAGTCATGGCTGACGCATGGAATTATCAAAAATGATATGTCATGACTTATCTACAAATCATCAGCGAAAAACAGAGTCACCGTAGACCTTGAAATCATCACTGAGAACTGAGTGACAGTTGATGTGTGAAATCCACAACGTCAATCAATTCACGACCGACGCAACAAATCAATAGCAAAAATAGAGTCATGGCTGACGCATGGAATTGTCAAAAACGCAATGTCACAACTGATCCATAAATCGTGAGCAAAAACTTAGTTGGTGTAGACTTTGAAATCATTATTGAATACTGAGTGACAGTTGGCGTATGGAATCAACAGCGTCAATGAATTCACGACCGACGCCTCAAATCGAATGCAAAAATAGAATCATGGCTGACGCATGGAATTGGCAAACACGCTATGTCACAACTGATCCATAAATCATCAGCGAAAACAGACTCACTGTAGACCTTGAAATCATCAATGAATATTGAGTGACAGCTGCGTACGAAATTAATAGAGTAAATGAATTCACGACCGATGTACGATTCAATAGCAAAAATAGAGTCATGGTTGACGCATAGAATTGTTGAAAACGTTATGTCACGGCTGATCCATAAATTGTCAGCGAAAACAGAGTCACTGTAGACCTTGAGATCTTCACTGAATATTAATTGCCAACTGACGTGTGCAATCGACAGCGAAAATGAATTCATAATCGACGCATCAAATCTATAGCAAAAATAGAGTCATGGTTGATGCATGGAATTGTCAAAAACACTATGTCACTCCTGATCCATAAATAGTCAGCAAAAACTGAGTCCTGTAGACCTTGAAATCGTCACTGAAAACCGAGTGAAGGCTGACGAGTGGAATCCATAGCATCACTGAATTCACGATCGACGCTTTAAATCGATAGTAAAATCAGAGTAATTGCTGACACATTGAATTGTCAAAAACGTTATGTCATTACTGATTCATAAATCGTCAACGAAAACTGAGTCGCTGTAGGACAAGAAATCATCATTCAAAACTAAGTGACAGTAGACGTGTGGAATCGACAGTGTAAATGAATTCACGACTGACACATCAAACCAATAGTAAAAATAGAGTCATAGCTTATCCATAAATCATCAGTGAAAACAGAGTCACTACAAACCTTGAAATCGTCAATGAATACTGAGTGACAACTGCCGTATGGAATCGACAGCGTCAATGAATTCACGACCGATGCATCAAATTGATAGCAAAAATAGAGTCATGGCTGACCATGGAGTTGTCAGAAACTTTGTGTCACTGCTGATCCATAAATCATCACCGAAAACAAAGTCACTGTACACCTTGTAATCATCATTGAAAACTGAGTGACAGTTGACATGTGGAATCCACAGTGTCAATGAATTCACGACTGACGTATCAAATCGATAACAAAAATAGAGTCATGGCTGACGCATGGAATTGTCAAAAACGCTATGTCACTACTTATCCACAAAATCTTCAGCGAAAACATAGTCCATTAGACCTTGAAATCATCACTGAAAACTGAGTGACAGTTGACATTTGGAATCGACTGCGTAAATGAATTCATGACAGAGACATCGAATCGATAGCAAAAATAGAGTCATGGCTGTCGATTCCATACGTCAGCTAAAATAGAGTCATGGTTGACAAACGCTATGTCACTGCTGATCCATAAATTGTCAGCGAAAACAGAGTCCTTGTAGACCTAAAATCATCAATGAATATTGAGTGACAACTGACGTATGGAATCGACAACGTCAATGAATTCACGATTGACGCATCCAATCAATAGCAAAACTAGAGCATTGGTTGACGCATGGAAATGTTAAAAACGCTATATCAATGCTGATCCATAAATCGTCAGCGAAAACAGAGTCGCTGTAGACGTTGAAATCGTCAATGAATACTGAGTGACAGCTGCCGTATGGAATCGACATCGTCAATGAATTCACGACCGATGCATCAAATCGATTGCAACAATTGAGTCATGGCTAACGCATGAAATTGTCAAAACCACTATGTCACGACTGATCCATAAATGGTAAGCGAAAACAGAGTCGTTGTGGACCTTTAAATCATCACTGAATACTGAGTGATAAGTGACATATGTAATCGACAACGTCAATGAATTCACGACCGACACATCAAATCGATAGCAAAATTAGAGTCAAGGCTACGCATGGAATTGTCAAGAATGCTATGTCACGGCTGATCTATAAATCCTCAGCGAAAATAGAGTCACTGTAGACCTTAAACTTGGCAATGAATACTGAGTGACAGTTGACATATGGAATCGACAGTGTAAATGAATTGATGACCGACGAATGAATGCAATAGCAAAAATAGAGTCATGGCTGACGCATGGAATTGTCAAAAACGCTATGTCATGGCTTATCTATACATTGTCAGCGAAAAACAGAGTCGCTATAGACCTTGAAATCGTCACTAAGAACTGAGTGACAGCTGACGTGTGAAATCCACAGAGTCAATGAATTCACGACCGACGCAACAAATTGATAGTAAAAATAGTGTCATGGCTGACATATGGAATTGTAAAAAAACACGATGTCACGACTGATCCATAAATCGTGAGCAAAAACTTAGTTGGTGTAGACCTTGAAATTGTCATTGCATACTGAGTGACAGGTGACGTCTGGATACGACAGAGTCAATGAATTCACGACCGACGGATCAAATCGATTGCAAAACTAGAATCATGGCTGACACATGGAATTGGCAAAAATGCTATGTCACGGCTGATCCATAAATCGTCAGCGAAAACAGACTCACTATAGACCTTGAAATCATCAATGAATATTGAGTGACAGCTGCGTATGGAATCGATAGAGTAAATGAATTCACGACCGACGCACGAATTCAATAGCAAAAATAGATTCATGGTGATGCATGGAATTGTTGAAAACGCTATGTCATGGCTGATCCATAAATCATCAGTGAAAACAGAGTCATTGTAGACCTTGAGATCTTCATTGAAAACTGAGTAACAGCTGACGTGTAGAATCGACAGCGAAAATGAATTCACGATCGACGCATCAAATCCATAGCAAAAATAGAGTCATGGCTGACGCATGGAATTGTCAAAAACGCTATGTCACTACTGATCCATAAATAGTCAACGAAAACAGAGTCTTGTAGACCTTGAAATCGTCACTGAAAACTGAGGGACAGCTGACGTGTGGAATCCACAGTGTCACTGAATTCACGACCGACGCTTCAAATCGATAGCAAAATTAGAGTAATTACTGACGTTTTAAATTGTTAAAACGCTATGTCACTGCTGATCCGCAAAAACTAAGTCGCTGTCGGACAAGAAATCATCATTCAAAACTGAGTGATAGCTGACGTGTGGAATCCACAGCGTAAATGAATTCATGATCGACGCATCAATCCGATAGCAAAAATAGAGTCATAGCTGACGCATGGAATTGTCTGAAATGCTATATCACTGCTTATCCATAAATTGTCAGCGAAAACAGAGTCACTGCAGACCTTGAAATCGTCAATGAATACTGAGTGACATCTGCCGTATGGAATCGATAGCGTCATTGAATTCACGACCGACACATCAAATCGATAGCAAAAATAGAGTCATGGTTGATGCATGGAATTGTCAGAAACGATGTGTCACTGCTGATCCATAAATCATAACCTAAAGTAGAGTCACTGTCCACCTTATAATCGTCACTAAAACTGAGTGACAGCTGACGTGTGGAATCCACAACATCAATGAACTCACGAATGATGCATCAAATCGAAAACAAAAATAGAGTCATGGCTGACGAATGGAATTGTCAAAAATGCTATGTCACTACTGATCCACAAAATCATCATTGAAAACAGAGTCCTATAGACCTTGAAATCATCACTGAAAACTGAGTACGGAATCGACTGCGTAAATGAATTCATGACATAGACATCGAATCGATAGGAAAAATAAAGTCATGACTGTCGATTCCATACGTCTGTTAAAATAGAGTCAAGGCTGACAAACACGATGTCACTACTGATCCATAAAGCGTCAGCGAAAACATAGTGCTTATTGACCTAAAATCTTTAATGAATACTGAGTGACAGCTGACGTATGGAATCGACAACGTCAATGAATGCACGATCGATGCATCAAATCGATAGCAAAACTAGAGTAATGGCTAACGCATGGAATTGTCAAAAACGCTATGTCACTATTGATCCATAAATCGTCAGCGAAAAGAGAGACTTGTAGACCTTGAAATCATCAATTAATATTGAGGACAGCTGACGTGTGGAATCCACAGTGTCATTGAATTCACGACCGACGCATCAAATCGATAGCAAAATTAGAGTTTGGTGGACGCATGGAATTGTAAAAAACGTTATGTCACTAGTGATCCATAAATCGTAAGCGAAAACTTAGTCCTGTAGACCTTGAAATTGTCACTGAAAACTAAGTGATAGCTGATGTATGGAATTGACAGTGTAAATGAATTCACGACTGACGCATGAATTCAATAGCAAAAATAGAGTCATGGCTAACGAATGGAATTGTCAAAAACGCTATGTCAGTGTTGATCCATAAATCTTCAGCGAAAACAGAGTTACTGTAGACCTTTAAATCGTCAATGAATACTAAGTGATTGCTGACATATGGAATCGACAGCATAAATGAATTCACGACCGACACATGAATTCCATAGCAAAAATAGAGTCATGGCTGACGAATGGAATTGTAAAAAACGCTATGTCAGTGTTGATCCATAAATCTTCAGCGAAAACATTGTTATTGTAGACCTTTAAATTGTCAATAAATACTAAGTGACTACTGACATATGGAATCGACAACGTAAATGAATTCACGACCGACACTTGAATTTCATAGCAAAAATATAGTCATGGCTGACGAATGGAATTGTCAAAAACGCTATGTCAGTGTTGATCCACAAATCATCAGCGAAAACAGAGTTACTGTAGACCTTGAAATCGTTAATGAATACTGAGTGACAGTTGTCATATGGAATCAACAGTGTCAATGAATTCATGACCGACACATGAATTCGATAGCAAAAATAGAGTCATGGTGGACGCATGGAATTGTCAAAAACGCTATGTCAGTATTGATACATAAATTGTCAGCAAAAATTGAGTCCTGCAAACCTTGAAATCGTCACTGAAAACTAAGTGACAGCTAACGTGTGGAATCGACAACGTAAATGAATTCATGACCGACACATCAAATCGATAATGAAAATAGAGTCATGGCTGACGCATGGAATTGTCAAAAACGCTATGTCATGGCTAATCCATAAATCTTCTGCGAAAACATAGTCACTACAAACCTTTAAATCGTCAATGAACATTGAGTGACAGGAAACGTATGGAATTGACAACATCAATGAATTCACGACCGACGCATCAAATCGATAGCGAAAACAGAGTCATGGCCGGCGCATGGCATTGTCAAAAACGCTATGTCATGGCAGATCTATAAATCATCAGTGAAAACGTAGTCACTTTAGACCTTGAAACCGTCAATGAATTAAGGACAACGTCAATGTTTCTCCTGGTTTTTAAGTAAAAGTGATGATTTTGTAAGCCAAGTGCACCCTCATGCATAGTTTTTCCTCCTGATGCATCTCATTTTATTTTTAAGTCAGACATTATTCAACTTTTACCTACTTTTCATGGCTTAGATTTAGAAAATCCATACTTGTATTTAAGGGAATTTAAGGAGGTCTGTAACACCTATAATGACTCAAATTGTAGCATGAACACCATTAGATTAAGCTTTTCCTTTTTCATTAAAGGATAAAGCTAAAACATGGCTACAAAATTTGAGACCAGGATCTATTCGTGCTTGGGATGAAATGCAACAACAATTTTTAAAGAAGAAGTTTTTTCCGTCTCACAGAACAAACTCTTTCAAAAGTGAACAAGATAACAAATATAAAACATGTTAGTATTAAACATTAAGGTCCATGTTGAGTTTATATTATACTTATTCTTACACCATTAGTGTAACCTTTTCACCTTGACATGATAAACTTAGCTAAACATAATGAAAAAGAGAAACATAAATAAACAAGGAAAGGAAATGAAAAGCATAAGCAAGAGATTAACATAAGCAAAACTTAAGCATTACAAAATATAAAGAGAGAGCAAGAGCATGATCTTGATTTGAAAACCAAGATGCCTAAATACATGGCAAATGCCTCCTTTTATAGACCAAAATTCAGAACTATTGATTTGTTGACTAATTGTTGAGTGGGTGACCACATCTTGACTTAGTAACAATCCTTATCTTCTTGTCTGCCAAAAACGTCATTGATAACGTCATAATTTGAACAGACTTAAATCATGAAAGTTCTAGGAAATCGTCTCAGCTTTTTAGGTAGAAAATGTTGAGGTCATTTGGACTTCTAGAACTCGAGATATAGGCTAAACACTGAATAGTGTCTGGGTTGCAGGACAGATTCAGACTTCTCTGTTGTTACTATAATATGGACTTGAAAACGACCTTTTTAAATCTTGGACTCCCGTGAAAGTTTTAGGCCTGTCTTAGCTTTCTATCTATATAAGGCAGACCTAAATCCAAGATCTACAGCTCTAGATGTGACCGAATGACCGAACAGTGTTCCAGTTTGGACTGAACCAACATCTCTTTTCTAAGTTTGGCCATCTCTTTGTCCTTTCAATTTCCATACTTAAACTCATCAATCAATCCTTTTATTTTTGTGATAGACCTGCATTTAAGATGAACATTTACCATAAATTAAAGGTATCTTATGGTATCAGACTTGTTATTATAAAACATGTTTTAGTTAAGGAGTTATTGATACTTTAAGTGCAAAATGATTATATAAAACCTTGATAAAAATGCACTTTTAAGTACTAATCAGTGTTCATGGTTCAGTTCGGCTCGGTTTAGACTCAAAAAACAAACCGAACCAAATTACAGTATTTTTGTAAAAAATTAACTGAACCGGACCGGAAACCAGTTTAAACCGAACCGGTCCGGTTCGGTTAAATCCGGTTTTTTAGGAAAAAACCGGGAAACATAATCCCATCATATATGGGTTTTTTTTTTTGTTTTTTTTTAAATTGGCTTAGCCTTACATTAAATTAAGCTTTAAAATTTAAAGCAAACTGATGTTCAGCTTTTAAAAATTTACAATGTTAAGCTAATTCACATGCCTGACTTTTAATATGAATAGACTAACTTTTAATATGAATTAAAATCTAGACATGAATTTGGACATCAATTAAAATCCCATAGAGATGTAAATTGACTGACTTTTAATATACTTCCCAAAGTGCTAAATCAATGCAAGATGCAAGATGCATGATCAAATTTAAACACCTCAAATTAAAAGTCTGTTCGCACTAGAAAAGTTAACATTAACAAGCGGATACATTAGCAACCAGCAATACATTATCATAAACATCCAGCATAGTTTGAACTTTGACGAAAAAAACCCAGCAACACCAGCATCCAAAAATTCCAGCAACGACAACATCCAAAAATTCTAACAAGGATAGTGCTATAAAAAAACACTAGCAAATTAGCAACTTATTAGAGTTCAACTATTGAAAGAATTAAGTGTGCAAAATTTTAAGGGGAATTAACAAGGTAAAGTAAATTAATTACCCAAAAAAATTATATTCCAAGATTGCACCAAGCCACCAATACTACTTACAAACAATCAGTTGAGATTTTTAAACTTTCACCAAATTCTACAAAAACATAAATTAAAATGTTAGATTAAACATATGTAAATAAACAATATTATAAAATAACTATATTTAAATTTGTAAGAGAAATTACCTGACTCAATCATCTTAGAATTTTCAATATAATCCATGAAGGTTCTAATGTTGATTGGAATTGGTG
The DNA here is from genome assembly GCF_000002775.5 of Populus trichocarpa. Classification (NCBI taxonomy): domain Eukaryota; kingdom Viridiplantae; phylum Streptophyta; class Magnoliopsida; order Malpighiales; family Salicaceae; genus Populus; species Populus trichocarpa. The sequence continues at coordinate 5,903,829 of NC_037294.2, read as the reverse complement.
CTAAACTCAACCAATTCTGACAACAAACAAGTGCTTGCACTGTCGATGGAGATAAAGAGCTTTAAAATAGATCTAATATACAACCGCCAATACTGAATGCTGCTTCAGAAACAACTGTAGATACCGGGATGGCTAACACGTGTTGTGCCACCTTAGGAAGAATCTTGTAGTTTGTAGCATTACACCTCCACCAACCCAAAATATCTAATTTAAAATCATTCGGATCCTCACAATCATCACCCAAATACCTCTCAACCTCATTTTTTTTGGACACCGCCTTCTTCCTCTAAATGTTTTTTGAATTGAGAAGCTAAGTCATCCAACATATCAACATTTACCACCATTAAATCAACATTAACATTTTCATTTATACTAGTTCCAACACTATGAACAACCTCAACATTCTCATCAACATTCATGCAATGCTCAAACAACCTTAGCAAAGTATCTTTAACCTTAATTATAAAATTTTTAGCCTCTTCAACTTCATACAATCTTCCAAAACAAAATCTCATATACTTCAATGTGAAACATGGATCTAACACAACAGCCACATACAACAAAAAGTTTTGTGCATCTTGATCCCCTCAATATTTTTTATACTTTGCCATCATATTCTTCGCCATTTTACTTACATAAACATCTTCACTTCTACAAAGTTGAGATATGCTTGTGTGCATGGAAATCAATTCATGGAAGAAAGAATTAGATGTCACATACAACGAGCCAGAAAATCTCAGTGTAACCGTGTAAAACAATTTCAAGAACTTGACAAAAGATCTAACCTTTTCCCAATCTTCTAAAGCAGGAGGACCTAAGTTTTTTTTGTTTCCCTTTTGAATCAACCTCAAAGTAACTCAAATACCTAGGATCGGTTTCTTCTAACCTCATAAAAACCACATCAAATTTAACAGTCGCATCTAGCATCATATATGTAGAGTTCCATCTAGGTGCAACATCCAAGCAAACAGATTTTTTACTCCCAATTTTCAACCTCTCCGCACATTGGTTAAAAACAAGTTGTCTAGAAGGAGAAGATCTAACAAACCTTACTGCATTCCTAATTTTAACCACTGAATCATCAATATCTTTCAACCCCGCACATACAATAAGATTAACAATATGTGCACAACATCTAACATGCATGAAGTCATTTGACAATATATTAGTTGCCCACCCAATTGTTATTCTTTTCAGATATTTTATTGTCAAATTATTTGAACTTACATTGTCTATAGTAACTGTTAAAATCTTATCAATTCCCCATTCCAATAAACAACTCTCAATCGCTTGGCCAATGGTTTCACCTTTATGATTAGAAACTTGACAAAAGTTTAGAATTCTTTTATTCAAGTTCCAACCTTCATCAATCCAATGAGCAGTCAAACACATATAATTAATATTTTGGATTGATGTCCAAGTATCAGTTGTTAAACATAAATGTTAATCCTTAAGAGCTTTCTTTAATTTCTCCTTCTCAACTAAATAAATCTTCAAACAATCTCTCCAAATCGTCAAACGAGAAGGAATATCAAATCTAGACTGCATTACTTTACAAAATGATTTAAATCCTTGGTTTTCTATAAAGTTAAAAGGTAGCTCATCAAGTATAATCATTTTTCCAAGGGCTTTCCTACACTCTTCATAATTATAACCCACTGCCTTAACAATCACCAAATTTTCCTCTCCATTATCACCCCCCTCAATTTTAGGCTTAGGTTTTAAAACTAGAGTTTTTTGTTTTCGATCAATGACAAAAGGAAATTTTTTGCATACATCTAGATGACTCTATATGTTACTAGTCCCATTAAGTATAGTATGACATGCATAGTCTTTTCCACAATACTTACATGCAGCCCTAGGAGTTTTAGAATTACCATCTAGTTTTTTAAAGTGATCCCAAATTTGGGATGTTTTTCTTTTATTACATCTAGAAGGTGGATTACCTTCTTTAGTGTTGCTGTTTGTACTGGAGGTAGTAACTGGAACTGGAATAGGCAAAGAATTTGGTTCCGAACTTGAAGGATTTGACTCATTTGATGTAGGATCTTCACCATTATCCATCTAAAATTAAGAAAACAACAACATGAATCAACATCTGACTACAATTGAGAATCAAGCAGAAGTTGAGCATTATGTTAGGTTTATATAATTGCAAAAAGGCATCTATCACCTCTTTATTCTAAAAAACCTGCATACTGTAATGGACCTCGGTTCCATTAACTTATTCAGATTTTCATTGAATTATTTCACTCCCTCATATGGATTCTCACACAATCTCTCTCTTATATAATTATTAGCACTTAGCAGGACTAAGCATTTACACTAGTCGGTATTTCTACATTTGATACCAACACCTAATTACCGAATTCTAATAGTGGAGGGAGCTGTGGAGTTCTTTTTTCTTTGTTCCTCTTCTTATTATTATTTCTACATTTGATACCAACGTCTATTACAATTAACATTTAACAGATCATACATGAACAAAATGAACTTATTGCCAGAATAAAACAGAATGAACTTACTGCCAGCAGCCCAGAATTAATACGACAGAAAACAGATTGATAGCTAAACAAAGCAATCAAGATAAAACAGATTGATAGCTGATAATACAGATAAAAAAACCAATAATATAGATCAAAGCAATCAAGATAAACCGATACATATTAAAGTTAACAATGCTAAACAAAGCAATCAAGAACTCAATATCAACACAAATCAACAGAAAGGAGAGGGGGGCGAACCTGAAGAAAGATGTAAAAACCCTAGCTACAAGAGGATAGAAAAAGAAGAAGCAGAGGTCAGAGATCTCTAATGGAACAAATGTTACAAGTACAACTTACAAGCACACGAAGGCTAGAATTAACACATGGATAAACAGTAAACTGTAACTCTTTGACTCTTTCTGCTGCAAGTGAAGAGAGACGCCAAGGGGTTTTGTTCGGGTTTTTTTTCCGGCTACAAGTATACTAGATGGATGCGGAGATGTGGGTTATTTATTTATTGATCGGCTTGAGAAGAGACAGATGCAGGGGGGAAGAGGTAGAGAGGATGAAAGTTGAAGGGGAAAGGAAGAAGGCGATGAGACTCTTTGGTCTAGTGTGGGCGGCGGCTTCAAAAGTAAATTGTAATGTCATTTAGGTTTAGGTTTACTGTACTATTTATACTAGGTCGTTTTTAACTTTATTTTATGGGTGGCCGGTTCGGTTCACCGGTTTTCGTGGTAAAACCGAAACCGAACCGAACCGGAAAGATTTCTGGTTTTAGTAATCGGTTTAATCAGTTTTTCATCTCGGTTCGGTTTTCTCGATTAATTTTCCATCGGTTTTCTCAGTTTTTTCGGTTACTCGGTTTTTTTGAACACCCCTAGTCACGGCTGATCCATAAATCGTCAGCGAAAACAGAGTCATCGTAGACCTTGAAATCGTTTATAAAAATTGAGTGACAGCTGACGTGTGGAATCGAGAGCGTAAATGAATTCATGACCGACACATCAAACCGATAGCAAAAATAGAGTCATGGTTGACGCATGGAATTGTCAAAAACGCTATGTCACTAATGATCCATAAATCGTTAGCGAAAACTGATTCACTATAGAACTTGAAATCATCACTGAAAACTGAGTGCCAACTGACGTATGGAATCGATAGCAAAATAGAGTCATGGCCCACACATGGAATTGTCAAAAACATTATGTCACGGCTGATCCATATATCGTCAGCGAAAACAGAGTCATCATAGACCTTGAAATCGTCACTGAAAACTAAGTGACAACTGGCGTGTGGAATCCACAGCGTCAATGAATTCACGACCAAGGCATTAAATCAACAGCAAAAATAGAGTCATGGCGTACGCATAAAATTGTCAAAAACGCTATGTCACTACTGATCCATAAATCATCAACGAAAGCTGAGACTTTGAAGACCAAGAAATCATCCCTAAAAACTGAGTGACAACTGACAAGTGGAATCCACAGCGTCACTGAATTCATGACCGACGCATCAAATCAATAGCAAAAATAGAGTCATGGCTGACGCATGGAAGTGTCAAAAACGGTATGTCATGGCTGATCCATAAATCTTCAGCAAAAACAGAGTCATTGTAGACCTTAAAATCATTAATGAATACTGAGTGACAGGTGACGTATGGAATCGACAGCGTCAATGAATTAACGACCGACGCATCAAATCGATAGCGAAAATAGAGTCATGGCCGACGCATGGAATTGTCAAAAACATTATGTCATAGTAGATCTATAAATCGTTAGCGAAAACAGAATCACTGTAGACTTTGAAACTGTCATTGATATTGAGTGACAGCCGCCGTATGGAATCGAAAGTGTCAATGAATTCAAGACAGACACATCAAATCGATAGCAAAAATAGAGTCATGGCTGACGCATGGAATGGTAAAAAACGCTATGTGACTAATGATCCATAAATCATCAGTGAAAACTGAGTCACTGCAGACCTTGAAATCATCACTGAAAACTGAGTACCAGCTGACGTATGGAATCGATAGCAAAAATAGAGTCATGGCTGACACATGGAATTGTCAAAGACACTATGTCACTACTGATCCATAAATCTTTAGCGAAAACTGACTCGCTTTAGACGTTGAAATCATCAATGAATATTGAGTGACAGCTACCGTATGGAATCGACAGCGTTACTGAATTCACGATCGATGCAACAAATCGATTGCAAAAATAGGGTCATGGTTGACACATAGAATTGTCAAAAACACCATGTTACGGCTGATCCATAAATCATCAGCGAAAACAGAGTCGATGTGGACCTTTAAATCGTCACTAAATATTGATCACAGGTAACGTATGGAATCAAGAGCATCAATGAATTCACGACTGACACATGAATTCAATAGCAAAAAAAGAGTCATGGTTAACGCATGGAATTGTCAAAAAAGGCCATGTTACGGCTGATCCATAAATCATCAGCGAAAACAGAGTCGATGTGGACCTTTAAATCGTCACTAAATACTGAGTCACAGGTAACGTATGGAATAAAGAGCATCAATGAATTCATCAAGGCTGACGCATGGAATTGTCAAAAACGCTATGTCTCTACTGATTCATAAATAGTCAGCGAAAACTGAGTCTTGTAGACCTTGAAATCGTCACTGAGAAATGAGTGACAGCTGACGTATGGAATCGACAGTGTAAATGAATTCATGACCGACACATCAAATCAATAGCAAAAATAGAGTCATGACTGACGCACGAAATTGTCAAAAACGCTATGTCACTGCTGATCCATAAATCGTTAGCGAAAACATCGTCCCTGTAGACCTTGAAATCGTCAATGAACATTGAGTGACAGCTAACATATGGAATCGACAACATCAATGATTTCACGATCGACGCATTCAATCGATAGCAAAACTAGAGAAATGGTTGACGCATGGAAATGTAAAAAACGCTATATCACAGCTGATCCATAAATCGTCAGTGAAAACAGAGTCGATGTAGACGTTGAAATCATCAATGAATACTGAGTGACAGCTTCCATATGGGATCGACAGCGTCAATGAATTTACGACCGACGCATCAAATCGATTGCAAAAATAGAGTCATGGCTGACGTCTAAAATTGTCAGAACCACTATGTCACGTCTGATCCATAAATGGTAAACAAAAACAGAGTCGCTGTGGACCTTTAAATCGTCACTGAATACTATGTGACAAGTGACATATGTAATCGACAACGTCAATCAATTATAGTCAAGACTGACGCATGGAATTGTCAAGAACGTTATGTCGTGGCTGATCTATAAATCCTCAACGAAAATAGAGTCATTATAGACCTCAAATTCATCAATGAATACTGAGTGACAGTTGACATATGGAATCGACAGTGTAAATGAATTTACGACCGACGCAACAAATTGATAAAAAAAAATAGAGTCAAGGCTGACGCATGGAATTGTCAAGAACGCTATCTCACGGCTTATTTATAAATCGTCAGCGAAAAACAGAGTCACTGTTGACCTTGAAATCGTCACTGAGAACTGAGCGACAGCTGACGTATGAAATCCACAATGTCAATGAATTCACGACCGACGCAACAAATCAATAGCAAAAATAGTGTCATGGCTGACGATGGAATTGTAAAAAACACGATGTCACGACTGATCCATAAATCGTGAGCAAAAACTTAGTCGGTGTAGACCTTGCAATCGTAATTGAATACTGAGTGACAGGTGACGTACAGAATCGACAGCGTCAATGAATTCACGACTGACACATCAAATCGATTGCAAAAATAGAGTCATGACTGACGCATGAAATTGTCAAAAACGATATGTCACTGGTGATCCATAAATCATCAGTAAAAATAGAGTCGTTGTAGACGTTGAAATCGTCAATAAATACTAAGTGACAACTAGCGTATGGAATCGATAGCGTCCCTAAATTCACGACCGACGCATCAAATCGATTGCAAAAATAGAATCATGGCTGACTCATGGAATTGGCAAAAACGCTACGTCACGGCTGATCCATAAATCATCAGCGAAAACAAACTCATTGTAGACCTTGAAACCTTCAATAAATATTGAGTGACAGCTGCGTTTGGAATGTATAAAGTAAATAAATTCACGACCAATGCACGAATTCAATACCAAAAATAGAGTCCGGGTTGACGCATGGAATTGTCGAAAACACAATGTCACGGCTGATCCATAAATTGTCAGGGAAAACAGAGTCACTGTAGACCTTGAGATCTTCACTGAAAACTGAGTGACAGCTGACGTGTGGAATCGACAGTGAAAATGAATTCACGATCGATGCATCAAATCTATAGCATAAATAGAGTCATAGTTGACACATGGAATTGTTAGAAATGCTATGTCACTACTTATCCATAAATCATCAGCGAAAACTGAGTCCTATAGACCTTGAAATCGTCAATGAATACTGATTGACAGCTGACGTGTGGAATCCACAGCGTCAATGAATTCACGACCGACGCATCAAATCGATAGCAAAAATAGTCATGGGTGACGCATGGAATTGTCTAAAACGTTGTGTCACTACTGATCCATAAATCGTCACCGAAAACAGAATCACTGTACACCTTGTAATCGTTATTGAAAACTGAGTGACAGCTGACGTGTGGAATCCACAGCGTCAATGAATTCACGACCGACGCATCAAATCGATAACAAATAGAGTCATGGCTCACGCAAGGAATTGTCAAAAACGTTATGTCCTTACTAATCCACAAAATCGTCAGTGCAAACATAGTCCATTAGACCTTGAAATCATCACTGAAAACAGAGTGACAGCTGAGGTATGGAATCGACTGCGTAAATGAATTCATGACAGAGACATTGAATCGATAACAAATGGTGTCGATTCCATATGTCAGCTAAAATAGAGTCATGGCTGACAAACGTTATGTCACTGCTGATCCATAAATCGTCAGCGAAAACATAGTCCCTGTAGACTTAAAATCGTCAATGAATACTGAGTGACAGCTCACGTGTGGAATCAACAACACGTCAATGAATTCACAAACAACGTATCCAATCGATAGCAAAACTAGAGTAATGGTTGACCATGGAAATGTAAAAAACGCTATATCACTGCTGATCCATGATTAGTACTTAAAAGTGCATTTTTATCAAGGTTTTAGATCATCATTTTGCACTTGAAGTATCAATAACTCCTTAACTAAAGCATGCTTTATAATAACATATCTAATAATATAAGATACCTTTAATTTACAGGCTTATCACAAAAATGAAAGAATTGATTGATGAGTTGAAGTACTGAAATTGAAAGGACAAAGAGATGGCCAAACTTAGAAAAGAGATGTTGGTGCAGTCCAAACTGGAACAGTATTCGATAATCGGGTCATATCTGGAGCTGTAGATCTCGAATTTAGGTCTACTTTATATGGATGGAAAGGTAAGACATAGGCCTACAACTTTTATGAGGAGTCTAAGATTTAACAAGGCCGTTTTCAAGTCCAAATTATAGCAACAACGAAGAAGTCTGAATCTGTCCTGCAGCCCAGACACTGTTCAGTGTTGAGCCCATATCTCGAGTTGTAGAAGTCCAAATGATCTCAAATGTTTACCCTGGAAAGCCGAGACAATTTTCTAGAACTTTCAAGTCTGTTCAAATTATAATGTTATCAATGACGTTTTTGGCAGACAAGAAGATAAGAATTGTCACCAAGTCAAGATGTGGCCACTCACTCATCAATTAGTCAACAAATCAATAGTTCTAAATTTTGGCCTATAAAAGGAGGCATTTGCCATGTATTTAGTCATCTTGGTGTTCAGATCAAGATCATGCTCTTGCTCTCTCTTTTGTAATACTTAAGTTTTGTTTATATTAATCTCTTGTTTATACCTTTCATTTCCTTTTCTTTACTTAGTTAACTTCTTTCTCATTTATGTTCTTATCTTGTTTATTTATGTTTTTTCTTTCATTATGTTTAGCCAAGTTAATTATGTCAAGGTGAAAAGGGTACACTAATGGTGTAAGAATAAGTATAATATAAACTTAACATGGACCTTAATGTTGGATACTAACATGCTTTATATTTGTTATCTTGTTCACTTTTTATACTTTGCTTGTTAAATGGTTAATCTAGATTTATGTTGTATAACACTTGGTACAACAAATACTTGGCACTTTCATAGCCCATACTGTATGGTATAACCGACACCTGAGCTATGAAAGAAACTTGATTTGTTGTTAACATAAGTTATAATCATGAATGCCTGACAACATTTACAAGTATTAGCATTATTCGAATAAGATAACTAATGTAATCATGTTAACAATTTATAATCTGATTGGAACCTCCTTTGTGTGTGGTTTCCAATTGAATAAAAAGAGTTTATACTATACTTGTTTGAAATACCATTAGTGGATCCTCTAACCTTGACATTTGTTGTTATCATTGTTTAATCCTTACGTTAATCTTCCATCTCAAAGTTCTCATCGACTTCTTCTTTTTCATCATCTTTATTATTATCATTATTAATAGTATTATTGGTATTATTATTATTACTACTACTATTACTATTACTATTAATATTGTTATTACTACTACTACTACTACTAGTATTATTATTATTATTATTATTATTATTGTTATTGTTATTGTTATTATTGTTACTATTGTTGTTGTATTATTGTTGTTTATAATTTATACAATTAACCTCCCTGTGGTTCGACCCCGGTCTTGCCAGGTTATTTATTACTTCGACACTCCTGCACTTGGGAGAAGACATCAATCTTTTGGTCGTGTCAAGTTTTTGGCGCCGTTGCTGGGGAGGTAAATTCTTATAGAAATTATAGTGTTTATTTTATTTTCTCTTTTCACTTTTCATTGTATTTAACTTCATTTCTTTTGTTTTGTTTCTTTTTCTTTTGCTTTCTTCTTCCTTTTATTCTCTTCCTACACGTGCATGAGAGTGTGATCACGTACATTAAGTGGTAGACTTTGTAGGGTATCCTCATCATTTTCAGAAAATATAGCCGAAGAAGATAACCAATCGCTTCATAATGAGAATAATGAGAATATTCGGGTTAGAAGACTTAGAGACCACATGAATCCCACAAGAACAAGTGCACCCTCATGCATAGTTTTTCCTCCTGATGCATCTCATTTTAATTTTAAGCCAGACATTATTCAACTTTTACCTTCTTTTCATGGCTTAGATTTAGAAAATTCATACTTGCATTTAAGGGAATTTGAGGAGGTCTGTAACACCTATAATGACTCAAATTGTAGCATGAACACCATTAGGTTAAAGCTTTTTCCTTTTTCATTAAAAGATAAAGCTAAAACATGGCTACAAAATTTGAGACCAGGATCTATTCGTGCTTGGGATGAAATGCAACAACAATTTTTAAAGAAGTTTTTTCCATCTCACATAACAAACTCTTTCAAAAGACAAATAATCATTTTCACTCAAAAACCAGGAGAAACATTTTACCAATGTTGGGATAGGTATCGAGACTTGCTTAATACTTGCCCTCATCATGGTTTTGAAACATGGAGATTGGTGTCACATTTTTATGAAGGGTTAACTCCTAGAGATAGGCAAATGGTTGAATTGATGTGCAATGGAACTTTTGAGGATAAAGACCCTAATGAAGCAATGGAATACCTAGACTTGCTAGCTGAAAATGCGCAAAATTGGGACATTACAGGAACTTATGAGGCACCAAGTAAAACCCAACCTCATACATCTAGTGGAGGTATGTACAACCTTAGGGAAGATCATGACCTCCAAGCCAAGTTTGCATCCTTAGCTAGAAAAGTCGAGGCACTAGAATTAAAAAAGAGTGGTCAACTAAAATCTGTTCAAGACATTGTGTGTCAAATCTGTGAAACCAATGAACATTCAACCAATGACTGTCCAACTTTGCCTTCTTTTAAGGAATGTCTCCATGAACAAGCCCATGCTTTAAACAGTTTCCAAAGGCCCAATCATAACCCATACTCGCAAACATACAACCCTGGTTGGAGAAATCACCCGAATTTCAATTGGAAGAGTGATAACAATAATGCACAAACTTCACAGCCACCGTTTTAAGCACACCATAATTTCCAAAATTCTTATGGATATGCACCTTCTTATGCTCCACCTCCTAGAAGAAATCTTGAGGAAACATTGCATGCATTCATAAAAAAGCAGGAGACAATCAACGCTCAACTTGCTCAAAGCATGACAGATTTTAAAGATACTCTTGCAAAATTTACATCTACTCTCAGTTTTCAAGAGAAAGGTAAGTTTCCATCTCAACCACAGCAAAATCCAAAGGGGCAATACAATGTGAATGCAAGTAGTTCTGGAAGCCAACACATGGATCAAGCCAAATCAGTCATCACTCTTCGCAGTGGTTAGGTTATTGAAAAACCCATTCTTGAACCTTGTGAGAAAGATGATGAGTCAATCTATGAAGGTAAGGAAGGGGTTGAATCTAAACATTGTAAAGAAAAAACTGATTCCTCGCCAGCACTTCCATCTCCTCATGCCATGACCAAACAAAGGAAAGTTAATCACAACTCTGAAATCTTTGAAACTTTCAAACAGGTAAGGATCAATATACCTTTGTTGGATGCTATTAAACAAGTTCCTTCTTATGCTAAATTTTTGAAAGATCTGTGCACTGTGAAGAGAAAATTGAATGTGAAAAAGAAAGCCTTTTTAGCCGAACAAGTAAGTGCTATTCTTCAGAACAATAATGCTTTGAAATATAAAGACCCTGGTTGTCCTACAATTTCATGCTTTATTGGAGAACATAAAATTGAAAGAGCTTTACTTGATCTTGGAGCTAGTGTGAATTTACTTCCATATTCAGTTTTTCAAAGTCTCAATCTAGGTGAGTTAAAACCAACTTCTGTAACTCTTTTACTTGCCGATAGATCTGTAAAAGTGCCTAGAGGAATAATTGAAGATGTGTTAGTACAAGTTGATAAATTCATTTACCATGTGGATTTTATTGTCTTGGATACACAACCTGTTGAAGCATGTAATTCATTTCCTGTTATTTTAGGACGTCCATTTCTTGCAACTTCTAATGCATTGATTAATTGTAGGAATGGACTGATGAAGCTATCTTTTGGAAACATGACATTGGAGATGAATATTTTCAACATTTGCAAGCAACCTGGAGATGATAATGATTTACAGGAAGTGGACTTTACTGAAAAATTAGTTCATGATCAATTTCAAACCACTTCTAGTGAAATTGAGATTGATGAATCTGATGATTTGCAAATGGTTTATTTTCAGGAAGAATCAAAGGCAAATAGTTGGAGACCGAAAATTAAGGAATTACCACCACGATCAATTGAGTCCATACCTTCAAGTGTTCAACCACCAAAACCGGATTTGAAGTTGTTACCATTCAATCTCAAATACTCATTTTTGGGAGAAAATGAAACTTTTCCGGTAATAATCTCTTCCAAACTTAATGCACATCAAGAAGGTAAGTTATTACAAACTCTGAAAATGCACAAAAATGCATTAGGATGGACCATAGCTGACATAAAAGGAATTAGTCCTTTGATTTGCACACACAGGATTTATTTGGAGGAAGATGCTAAACCCTCTAGAGAAATGCAACGAAGGCTTAATCCTAATATGAAAGAAGTAGTGAAAAATGAAGTCATTAAACTTCTAGTTGATGGAATTATTTATCCTTTTTCTAACAGCAAATGGGTAAGTCTTACCCAAGTTGTACCCAAGAAGTCTGGAGTCACTGTGATAACAAATGAGAAAAATGAGTTAATTCCAACTAGGACTATTACTGGTTGGCGCATGTGTATTGACTATAGGAAACTAAATTCAATGACTAGAAAAGATCATTTTCCTTTGCCTTTCATGGATCAAATCCTAGAAAGAGTTGCAGGTCATGAATTTTATTGTTTCCTAGATGGCTATTCAGGTTATAACCAAATTGAAATTGCATTGGAAGATCAAGAGAAGACTACTTTCACATGTCCATTTGGTACTTTTGCATATCGAAGGATGCCTTTTGGATTATGTAATGCACCAGCCACGTTTCAAAGATGCATGCTCAGTATATTTAGTGATATGGTTGAACGTTTTCTTGAAATTTTTATGGATGATTTTTCTGTTTTTGGTGATTCATTTGATGATTGTTTGACTAACTTAGAAAAGGTTTTGAGCAGGTGTGAAGAGAAGAATCTTGTACTGAATTGGGAAAAATGTCACTTTATGGTAACAAACGACATTGTACTTGGTCACATTGTTTCATCAAAAGGAATTGAGGTTGACAAATCTAAAATCGAGTTAATTGCTAACTTGCCAACACCAAAATCTGTTAAAGATGTTAGATCATTCTTAGGACATGCTGGTTTTTATAGAAGGTTCATCAAAGATTTTAGTGTAATATCTAAGCCCTTGAGTAACCTTCTAACAAAGGATAATATTTTTGAATGGACTGAACATTGTGAAGAAGCCTTTGTTAAACTTAAAAACTTGCTTACTTCTGCTCCTGTCATTCAACCTCCTGATTGGTCATTACCTTTTGAAATAATGTGTGACACTAGTGATTATGTCGTGGGTGCTGTCTTGGGACAAAGAAAAGATAAGAAACCTTATGTGATTTACTATGCAAGTAAAACTTTAAATAGTGCTCAAATGAATTACACCACCACTGAAAAAGAATTACTTGCAGTAGTATTTGCATGTGAAAAATTCAGGTCTTATCTTGTTGGCTCACCCGTTGTTGTTTTTAGTGATCATGCAGCATTGAAATATCTTCTTTCTAAGAAAGATTCTAAGGCTAGATTGGTGCGGTGGATTTTGTTACTTCAAGAATTTGATATCACAATCAAAGACAAGAAAGGGACCGAAAATGTTGTCGCAGATCATTTGTCAAGATTGACAACAGATTCGAGATCTGACATCACACCAATCAATGACTACTTTCCTGACGAATCTTTATTTTCTGTCTCTACAATGCCTTGGTATGCTAATATTGTTAATTTTCTTGTTTCAGGACAATTGCCGGCTCATTAGAGTACCCAAGACAAAAGAAAGTTCTTGAACGAAATAAAGAACTTTTATTGGGATGACCCTTATTTATTCAAATATTGTCCTGATCAAATATTTCGAAGATGCATTCCTGACAATGAGGTAAGTAGTGTCATTAAATTTTGTCATTCTGAGGCATGTGGGGGTCATTTCTCATCAAGAAAGACCACTGCAAAAATCTTACAAAGTGGATTTTACTGGCCCACCATGTTCAAGGACTCACATGCATTCTACAAGACTTGTGAAAATTGTCAAAAGTTGGGATCTATTTCAAAACGTCACATGATGCCCTTAAATCCTATTCTTGTCATTGAGATCTTTGACTGTTGGGGTATAATTTCATGGGTCCATTTCCTCCATCATTTGGTTTCTTGTACATATTATTCGCAGTAGATTATGTTTCAAAATGGATAGAGGCAATTCCAAGTTGAAACAATGACCACAAAACAGTAATAAAGTTCTTGAAAGAAAATATTTTGAGTCGATTTGGAATCCCTCGAGCCATGATAAGTGATGGTGGAACACATTTCTGCAACAAGCCATTTGAGTCTTTAATGAAGAAATATGGAATCACACACAAAGTTGCCACCCCTTATCACCCTCATACAAGTGGACAAGTAGAGCTTGCTAATAGGGAGATCAAACAAATCTTGGAGAAAACAGTGAACCCTAATAGGAAAGACTGGTCTTTAAGACTTAATGATGCACTTTGGGCTTATCGAACTGCTTATAAAACATCATTAGGTATGTCACCTTATAGACTAGTCTATGGAAAACCTTGTCACTTGCCTGTGGAACTTGAACATAAAGCTTATTAGGCTATTAAAGCTTTCAATTCAAACCTTGATGATGCTAGCTAGCTGCGTAAGTTACAAATAAATGAGCTTGAGGAAATAAGAAATGATGCATATGAGAATTCAAAAATTCATAAAGCAAGAATCAAAGAGTTTCATGACAAGAGAATCTTGAGAAAAACATTTGATGTTGGTCAAAAAGTCTTGCTTTATAATTCTCGACTCCATTTATTTCCTGAAAAACTGAGATCAAGATGGAGCGGTCCTTTTATTGTAAAACATGTGTATCCATATGGGGCCTGTGATATCGAGAATCCAAAGAATGACAATGTTTTCAAGGTAAATAGACATCGTTTGAAAGTTTACTTTGACAATTTTTTAGTTGAAAATGACTCTATTGAATTAAGTGATCCTGTATATAAAGCTTGATTCTTTTTCTCACATTGTTTTGTGTTTCATTTTGGTGTGAATTTTTTTTGCTAGTCTCTCTCACCCCGGTCAAATGGCGGATAACGGTACTCCGTGACTTCAGTCGGTTCTTTTAGTTTCCCATAATAACTGATATCTGTATATATTGTGCAATTCTTGGCTCTTTCTCCCTTCTTTAAATCTCTTCTCCAATTCTCATTTGAAAATGGACACCACTCTTGAAAAATTGAAAAAGTACTTTCTCGCTCTGCCTCAGAATGCGATTACAAAAATTTACCGTGCTAGGTGTGCAAGATTGAGGTTGTTAATGAATCATGGAATTCCTGAAGATATTCGCTGGCTGATTGAAGCAAAGGTCCAATTATCAGGTGAGTCCTCCAATTCTTTCATCTCATACATGCCTGGAACAGGTAAAAGCACTTTTGCAAAGAAACATCGTGCAAAACGACTGAAAGTCTGTCACAGATGTGCCAGATGGACTTGTAATGCGCAATGTCGTTCTTTAGGAATGGTATTTATAAATCGTGAAGATAAAATACAATTAATTAAGGATGGCCTGAGTAAGGGGTCTGTAGATAATCTTCTATTGACCCTTGAGACGCATCCTAGTGGAGATGTGCATCGTGCAATTCATGATTTATGGCCACAATTCCATAAAGAACATGATCGACTTAGTCTTGGGAATCTGACTATAAAAGACCCTGTTTGCCAGTTTTTAAGAAAACTGGATGGGAAGCCTATCCCCGACCCATAGAGGGCATTTAAGCCGTTCTTGGATGTAAAACCAAGGGAAGATGTGAGCCACAATCACAACTACCTGTACATACACATGCTTTTTCAAAATAAATAAATAAATAGAGAGAGAGAGAGAGAGTGAGACTCCAGCTGGCCTACATATAGGTGGTATGATTGCATTTTCAATTTCTCATCTATAAAATCTTCTCTTCCTTCCCTTCATTTCTACTCAACCCATACATTCAACAAATATAGAAGTGTGTAGAAATGGCAGGTTCCTCAAGTCATCATATCAAAAATATTTGTGTTTTCGGTGGATCAAGTCCTAGGAAAGAAAAAGAGTTTTTAGAATCAGCAAATCATCTTGGTCAGGTACTAGCTGAAAGAAAGATTCATTTAGTGTATGGAGGAGGCAGCCTTGGGTTAATGGGGGGGGTGTGTCAATAGCTGCATTTTTAGGAGGTAGTCAAGTTTTGGGGGTTGTCCCCAAAGCTTTAGCGAAAGGGGACATCATTGGAAAAACAATTGGAGAGGAACTACAGGTCTCCACAATGTCTGATCGATTAAATGCAATGTTTAACCATGCTGACGCCTTCATTGCCTTACCAGGTGGTTTGGGCACATTGGAAGAGATCTTTCATATTTCCCCTTACGCCCAACTGCACATTCACCATAAACCTATAGGTCTGCTAAATGTTAATGGTTTTTATGATAATTTATTGTCTTTTCTTGATCAAGCTGTGGAACAGGAATTTCTAACATCTTTGGCACGACAAATCATAATCTCTGCTACTACTGCTGAACAATTGATTGACCAACTACAATCTTTCATCCCTGTAATTGATCCCTCCATGAGTCGCATAAATTGGTCAACTAAGGAAAGCCGTAAAAAGCTTAGATTGGATTTGAGCCTTCGTTTGTGAAACCTTATGTCTTTTGGTTTTATTAATAGCATATTATTTTGTGTTGTTATTTCTTATATTTGTTTAAGTGTGTTTCAGGTGATGTCTTCTATACTCTATCTCTCTACCTTATCACATTGAGGACAATGTCTCATTCTGGTTGGGGGGAGAGGGTAGTAGTTGATAAAAAAAAATAAACACTAACTTACTAACTGTTTTTGCTATTATTAAAACCATTTGACAAAACTGTTATTAGGATGGCAAAGTAAGGAGGAATTTTATTGACTCTTGAGACGCATCTTAGTAAATAGTCTTATCAAGGTCTATCATAATACTTCTTGAAATATTCAGGTTTACAAACTCTCGCATTGTTATCACTTGATTATGCTCATATACTCATTTAACAAATATTTTTAAACCTTCATTTTCACACACCACTTTAACATATGATTGTGGGTTGCACATTGGATTATTACATTATTTATGTTCTTTTGTTAAAGGTAACAACTAAGAAAAAGGGATAGTATATGCCTTTCAAAAAAACAAAATTGATAATATTGATGATAATAAAAACGTAGATAAGTTTGGTTTCGTAGCCTCCTTAACCTAAGCAATTAAGCCCGAAGGGGTGTTTTAACACCTAATACCCTAAAGTCAACTGACTTGGGAGCTATTGGCCCAAAGCTTGTTACATGGGTTAAGGAGAAAAGCTTAAGGGAATCAAACATTGCACCATCTACGTATCAGTATCTGCAACCCGAGTTACTAAGCTCGTAGGGGTGTCTCAACACCTAATGCCCTAAGACCAACTGGTTTGGGAGTCATTAGCTGAAAGCTCGTTACATGGGTTAAAGATGCATTGTGTTTTAAGTATATGTATATATACTGAAAAAAAAGACAAAGAAAAAAAAGAAAAAAAGAAAAAGAAGAAGAAGATAATAATCCCAACCCAAGGAAGTTAACCTTAAACATTAGAACATAATATTGTTTTCTTCCAATAAAAGCCCCATCATCTATGTTTTCATACATTGAGCACATAAAAAGGAAGGTTTATTAATATTTTGTTTAGGAGGTATTGAGCAGATATATAAATTTAATGAGAGTTTGTTTATCTGGATAGATTAATGGAAGTTGAATGATGAATGCCTTGCTTTGTGGAATTTGCAAATTGTTTTTCTATTTTAATGCTTCGATTACTAGGGACTAGTAATAAGCTGGTTGGGGGGTGTGATTAGTACTTAAAAGTGCATTTTTATCAAGGTTTTATATCATCATTTTGCACTTGAAGTATCAATAACTCCTTAACTAAAGCATGCTTTATAATAACATATCTAATAATATAAGATACCTTTAATTTATGGTAAATGTTCATCTTAAATGCAGGCTTATCACATAAATGAAAGAATTGATTGATGAGTTGAAGTACTGAAATTGAAAGGACAAAGAGATGGTCAAACTTAGAAAAGAGATGTTGGTGCAGTCCAAACTGGAACAGTGCTCGGTAATCGGGTCATATTTGGAGTTGTAGATCTCGGATTTAGGTCTACTTTATATGGATGGAAAGGTAAGACATAGGCCTACAACTTTCATGAGGAGTCTAAGATTTAACAAGGCCGTTTTCAAGTCCAAATTGTAGCAAAAACAAAGAAGTCCGAATCTGTCCTGCAGCCCAGACACTGTTCAGTGTTGAGCCCATATCTCGAGTTGTAGAAGTCCAAATGATCTCAAATTTTTACCCTGGAAAGCTGAGACAATTTCCTAGAACTTTCAAGTCTGTTCAAATTATGACGTTATCAATGATGTTTTTGGCAGACAAAAAGATAAGAATTGTCACCAAGTCAAGATGTGGCCACTCACTCATCAATTAGTCAACAAATCAATAGTTCTGAATTTTGGCCTATAAAAGGAGGCATTTGCCATGTATTTAGTCATCTTGGTGTTCAGATCAAGATCATGCTCTTGCTCTCTCTTTTGTAATACTTAAGTTTTGTTTATATTAATCTCTTGTTTATACCTTTCATTTCCTTTTCTTTACTTAGTTAACTTCTTTCTCATTTATGTTCTTATCTTGTTTATTTATGTTTTTTCTTTCATTATGTTTAGCCAAGTTAATTATGTCAAGGTGAAAAGGGTACACTAATGGTGTAAGAATAAGTATAATATAAACTTAACATGGACCTTAATGCTGGATACTAACATGCTTTATATTTGTTATCTTGTTCACTTTTTATACTTTGCTTGTTAAATGGTTAATCTAGATTTATGTTGTATAACACTTGGTACAACAAATACTTGGCACTTTCATAGCCCATACTGTATGGTATAACCGACACCTGAGCTATGAAAGAAACTTGATTTGTTGTTAACATAAGTTATAATCATGAATGCCTGACAACATTTACAAGTATTAACATTATTCGAATAAGATAACTAATGTAATCATGTTAACAATTTATAATCTGATTGGAACCTCCTTTGTGTGTGGTTTTCAATTGAATAAAAAGAGTTTATACTATACTTGTTTGAAATACCATTGGTGGATCCTCTAACCTTGACATTTGTTGTTATCATTGTTTAATCCTTACGTTAATCTTCCATCTCAAAGTTCTCATCGACTTCTTCTTCTTCATCATCTTTATTATTATCATTATTAATAGTATTATTGGTATTATTATTATTACTACTACTATTACTATTACTATTACTATTACTATTACTATTACTATTGTTATTATTATCACTACTACTACTACTAGTATTATTATTATTATTATTGTTATTGTTATTATTGTTACTATTGTTGTTGTATTATTGTTGTTTATAATTCATACAATTAACCTCCCTGTGGTTCGACCCTGGTCTTGCCGGGTTATTTATTACTTCGACACTCCTGCACTTGGGAGAAGACATCAATCTTTTGGTCGTGTCAATCCATAAATCATCAGCGAAAACAGAGTCGCTGTAGATGTTGAAATCGTCAAGGAATACTGAGTGACAGGTGCCGTATGGAATCGACAGCGTCAATGAATCCACAACCGACGCATCAAATCGATTGCAAAAATTAAGTCATGGCTGGCGCATGAAATTGTCAAAACCACTATTCACGGCTGATCCATAAATGGTAAGCGAAAACAGAGTCCCTGTGGACCTTTAAATCATCACTGAATACTGTGTGACAGGTGACATATGTAACCGACAACGTCAATGAATTCACGACTGACGCATCAAACCCTGAGACCTTAAACTCGTCAATGAATACTGAGTGACAGGTGACGTAAGGAATCGACAGCGTCAATGAATTCACGACCGACCTTAAACTCGTCAATGAATACTGAGTGACAGGTGACGTATGGAATCGACAGCGTTAATGAATACACGACCGACACATCAAATCGATAGCAAAAATAGAGTCATGGCTGACGCATGGAATTGTCAGAAACGTTGTGTCACTACTGATCCATAAATCATCACCGAAAAAAGAGTCACTGTGCGCCTTGTAATCATTATTGAAAACTGAGTGACAGCTGACGTGTGGAATCCACAGCGTCAATGAATTCACGACCGATGCATCAAATCCATAACAAAAATAGAGTCATGGCTAACGCATGGAATTGTCAAAAACGCTATGTCCTTACTGATCCACAAAATTGTCAGCGAAAACATAGTCCATTAGACCTTGAAATCATCACTGAAAACTGAGTGACAGCTGACGTATGAAATCGACTGCGTAAATGAATTCATGACAGAGACATCGAATCGATAGCAAAAATAGAGTCATGGCTGTCGATTCCATACGTCAGCTAAAATAGAGTCATGGCTGACAAACACTATGTCACTACTGATCCACAAATCGTCAGCGAAAACATAGTCCCTGTAGACCTAAAATCGTCAATGAATACTGAGTGACAGTTGACGTGTGGAATCGATAACGTCAATGAATTCATGAACGACGCATCCAATCGATAGCAAAACTAGAGGAATGGTTGACGCATGGAAATGTAAAAATGCTATATCACTACTGATCCATAAATCGTCAGGGAAAACAAAGTCGTTGTAGACATTGAAATCGTCAATGAATACTAAGTGACAGTTTCCGTATGGAATCGACAACGTCAATGAATCCACGACCGACGCATCAAATCGATTGCAAAAATTGAGTCATGGCTGACACATGAAATTGTCAAAACCACTATGTCACGGCTGATGCATAGATGGTAAGCGAAAACATAGTCGCTAAGGACCTTTAAATCATCACTGAATACTGTGTGACAAGTGACATATGTAATCGACAACATCAATGAATTCACGACCGACGCATCAAATCGATAGCAAAATTAGAGTCAAGGTTGACTCATGGAATTGTCAGGAACGCTATGTCACGGCTGATCTATAAATCCTCAGCGAAAACAGAGTCACTATAGACCTTAAACTCGTCAATGAATACTGAGTGACAGTTGACGTATGGAATCGACAGTGTAAATGAATTCACGACCGACGAATGAATTCAATAGCAAAAATAGAGTCATGGTTGACGCATGGAGTTGTCAAAAACGCTATGAAATCATCAGCCTTGTCAAAACGGCTTATCCATAAATTGTTAGCGAAAAACAGAGTCACTGTAGACGTTGAAATCATCAATGAATACTGAGTGACAACTGCCGTATGGAATCGATAGCGTCTGTGAATCCACTACAGACACATCAAATCGATTGAAAAAATTGAGTCATAGCTGACGCATGAAATTGTCAGAAACACTATGTTACTACTTATCCATAAATCATCAGCGAAAGCAGAGTCACTACAGACCTTGAAATCATCAATGAATACTGAGTGACAACTGCCGTATGGAATCAGCAGCGTCAATGAATTCACGACCAACGCATCAAATCGATAGCAAAACTAGAGTCATGGCTGACGCATGGAATTGTCAAAAACGCTGTGTCACTGCTGATCCATAAATCATCACTGAAAACAAAGTCACTGTACACCTTGTAATCGTCACTTTAAACTGAATGACAACTAATGTGTGGAATCCACAGCGTCAATGAATTCACGACTGACGCATCAAATCGATAACAAAAATAGAGTCGTGGCTGACGCATGGAATTGGCAAAAATGCTATGTCACGGTTGATCCATAAATCGTCAGCGAAAACAGACTCTCTATAGACCTTGAAATCGTCAATGAATATTGAGTGAAAGCTGCGTATGGAATCGATAGAGTAAATAAACTCACGACCGACACACAAATTCAATAGGAAAAATAGATGCATGGTTGATGCTTGACCGCTTTTTATGATCGGCTTGTTTTAACTCGCAAGTGCACGAGTGTGCGATGTAGCAATTAACTCGGTAAGATCGAGGTCATATCCATTGAGAGCTAGATCTAGAAATTAAGCTAGGTAACAAAAAAAACTCAAGAGAAATTAAATTAACAATAACTTGGTTGAAAATAATTGATGGATTTGTTTTCAAAGATGAAAAAGTGTAAATAGATTTTAAATGACAAGAAAAAGTAAGTCTTGGTCCACATCAATTTTAATGGTGATGTATTAGTGATTCCTTGATAACTCAACCTAATATCAACGATGGTGATATTAGATCAGAAGATATTACAATGAAGTTTAAAAAGATGAAGATTGATTATTGCTTAAGAATAAACAAGTGCTTTCATATTAAGTAAGACATTGAATCAAGCAATCTCTATACCAAAACTAAGGTTTGTGCATAAAAATTCAAGATTATAACATTACCTAAATGATTTCTAAAATTTCTTTGCAATAATAAAACATTCATGAAGAAAATGAGAAGATAAACATTAAGATTCATTCATATCTTAAAAAACTCACCTCAACCACCATCCATCCTTGATTTGGATCCAAGAAAGAGATTAGCCAACCATGATTATATATAAGAACACTTCAATAAATATGAAATAACTTGAATCAAACTGAAATAATAAGTTTTACAAACTAAAGAACTGAAATCTACAAAGAAAAACACAACTCAATTTCGGTAACAATTCTAACACAAATATGACGCTAACTTTGGACAACAATTCGACCCTCTTAGAAGCCTCCCTTGGAAAAGGCTATTAGATACATATTTATAGGAAATTCTGTTAGCCTTCCAGATCATTAAAGAACAACTCATTTGGTTCTCTGATTCAAAAGTTATGGCTACAACACCGAAAGGTGTTCTGGAAAGTCAACTTAGGCAGTTTGGAGAACACTTTGGTGCACAATTTTCTTCCTCCCTTTTGAGCTGACTCTTTCTTCCTTTTGACCCAAAATAATGTAACAATTTCCCCTCCAGCTTTCCATACATGTGCTTGTCTTCTTGGATTAATAGATTGCCCAAAATAAATCAAATGTTATTGTTAGTGTGGACTTGTAAGATCATGGATTGTGCTTGGGCTGATTTGGAGGCTGATTTGGGGCTGAATTTAAGCATCAAATAAGAATACAAATGTACCTATTATTTGGGTTAAGATTGACATTGAAACCTTGAGTGTTTGATGGTTGAAGTTTACACACAACATAAGGAAAGTTTGGGCTTGAAATGGATCATATGATAATCTTTTCTAGGATTGGAATAGAATTGATTTTTGGGGCAAATTTGGAGCACTTATTTTAACCAAGATTTGCTTCAATCTTCAACTAAATTTCTCTTCAATTCTTTGTTCTGAATTTCGATGTTAAATTCTCTGAAATAATTCATTTAAGCTCCAAAAACCTATCGAAACATTAAAAGAAACTTCATTACTAAAAAGCACATCAATTATTATAAAAAACCCAAATAAAAACAATAAATACATATGTAAAATAAGAGACTTAATGATACTTTTGATGCACAATCAGTTCATGCATAGAATTGTCGAAAATGCTATGTCACGGCTGATCCATAAATCGTCAGCGAAAACAGAGTCACTCTAGACCTTGAGATCTTCACTGAAAACTGAGTGACAACTAACGTGTGGAATCGACAGCGAAAATGAATTCACGAGCGACGCATCAAATCTATAGCAAAAATAGAGTCATGACTGATGCATGGAATTGTCAAAAACGCTATGTCACTACTGATCCAAAAATAGTAAGCGAAAACTGAGTCCTGTAGACCTTGAAATCCTCACTGAAAACAAAGTGACAACTGACGTGTGGAATCCACAGCGTCACTGAATTCACGACCGACGCTTCAAATCGATAGCAAAATTAGAGTAATGGCTGACGCATCGAATTGTCCAAAACGCTATGTCACTGCTGATCCATAAATCGTCAGCGAAAACTGAGTCGCTGTAGGACAAGAAATCATCATTCAAAACTGAGTGACAACTGACGTATGGAATCCATAACATAAATGAATTCACGACTAACGCATCAAACCGATAGCAAAAATAGAGTCATAGCTGACGCATGGAATTGTCAGAAACACTATGTCACTACTTATCCATAAATCATCAGCGAAAACAGAGTCACTACAGACCTTGAAATCATCAATGAATACTGAGTGACAACTGCCGTATGGAATCAGCAGCGTCAATGAATTCACGACCGACGCATCAAATCGATAGCAAAAATAGAGTCATGGCTGACGCATGGAATTGTCAAAAACGTTGTGTCACTGCTGATCCATAAATCGTCACCGAAAACAAAGTCACTATACTCCTTGTAATCGTCACTGAAAACTGAGTGATAGCTGACGTATGCAATCCACAGCGTCAATGAATTCACGACCGACGCATCAAATCGATAGCAAAAATAGAGTCATGGCTGACGCATGGAATTGTGAAAAACGGTATGTTACTGCTGATCCATAAATCGTCAGCAAAAACTAAGTCATTGTAGACCAAGAAATCATCCCTGAAAATGGAGTGACTGCTAACATGTGGAATCCACAGCGTCCTCGAATTCACGACCGACGCATCAAATCCATAACAAAATTAGAGTAATGGCTGACGCATGGAATTGTCAAAAACGCTGTGTCACGGCTTATTTATAGATCGTCAGTGAAAAACAGAGTCACTGTAGACCTTGAAATCGTCATCAAGAACTGAGTGACAACTGACGTGTCAAATCCACAGCGTCAATGAATTCACGACCGACGCAACAAATCGATAGCAAAAATAGTGTCATGGCTGACTGATGTAACCATATTATTCGATAGTTTCACCCACATCTACCTAATGTTTTGTCCATGTTTTATATATAAAATGCCTTGATATTCTTTGTTTTATGTTTTGAAGGCACTTTTGGATGAAAGATGCAAAAGGGAGTAAATTGGAGGTAATTGGCAGATTTGACGTTCAGTCAATGTTTTGTGCAGAGCGTGAGTTCTAGAGATCGAAATGAAGTGATTCTAGTGGCACTAAAAAGCTAACATCCATACCTTTCTGGAAATGTAATGCAAGAAAAATAAAAAGAGAAAGATCATGGAAATCACATCCTACAAAGTCAAATCTCGTATTCTGCCAGTGTTGACCTTTGGCCATTCAAAATTTAATATTTGGAGCTACAGAAGTCCAATTAATGCAAACTCAATTTTCATGGATTCCTGACTTAAAGACCTATCAACGCTCCCAATGTCAGCAAAAAATGATGTCATATGAGGGAGATATGATTTTTCAAAGATGACAACTGAATTCTGCCAGCAAACAGGTTTCGTGAAGAAACAAGTCCAAATTACATTCCGAAGCATCTAAACCGACATCCAAGTTTTTATATCAGCAATTTAGCTCCTCTAAGTCAGAGCTTGAAGATTTCATGTAAGGCTATTTCTCCTTTTAGGAAAAATAGTTATTGAAGTACTTAAATGTAAACTGCCAACTCAAGGAAGGACTATTTTGTAAAATAGAGACTAGGGTTTCTTAGCATATAAAAAGAAAGAGAGAAGGAGGCAGCAGCCAGCAGAAAAGAGGGAGAGCAGAAGGAGGCAGCAGCCAGCAGAGAATAAACACAAATTCTCTCCTCTACAAACCCAAAAAATCATGCTCTTTTCATTCTTTAGAAGTAGTTGTTCAATAGTTATGCAAGGCTAAGCTCTTTTCTTGGTTGCAAGGACACAACAAACCTTCGGATTTCAAGAACCGTGAGATTTATTCTTCCTTTTATTTTCAGTTTATGTTATGAATGAGTATGATTGTTTTCCTATGCATATTTCCTATGATTGTTGTTGATGATTGCTAGAGCGGACTCTAAGTTATTGTTGTGAACAATTTATTGCTAAGTTTAATATCAAAACCGGAGTTGTGATATATGAACTTGTGAAGCAACTAAGCTTGATAATTGTGGCGGAACTACGTTATTGAACTTAGGGAGAACATTTGAACAAAGTGACACAAGCTGCGGACAGCTTGTATGTTAATCTTGATGAAATTATCTAGTTCTTAAAGCTACCATTAAATTGAATCATTAGTGCGGACACTTTGATTGTTTGTTGGTCAGGATTAGTTATACGGCGGATCCGTTAATTAATCAACGTTAAGAAAAGATAAAATTTCAGAACATAAACTGCAATTTTCGTTTCAAGGATCGGTTCTAATTTCCGTTGGTGGATGTGTGCTTGCGACCAAGGTTTGTTTTCTTGATAAGTTTCGGTTTTAATTGATTTTGTTTGCTAGTTTAATTGCTGCCATAGTT
Organism: Populus trichocarpa; assembly: GCF_000002775.5. Lineage (NCBI taxonomy): Eukaryota > Viridiplantae > Streptophyta > Magnoliopsida > Malpighiales > Salicaceae > Populus > Populus trichocarpa. The sequence continues at coordinate 5,877,782 of NC_037294.2, read as the reverse complement.
TAGATAATCACAAACCAAATCCCCCCAATTACATAACGTACAACATAAAAATCTGACTTGAAACTTCCTCGTGGGATCGACCCCTTGCTTGCTCTATACTATCTTGTGTGTTTTAAGCTAGGGTAATTAATTTGTGCGACCGCGACATCGCAACACTGACACATGGAATTGTCAAAAATGCGATGTCACGACTGATCCACAAATCGTGAGCAAAAACTTAGTCGGTGTAGACCTTGAAATCGTCATTGAATACTGAGTGACAAGTAACCTATGGAATCTACAACGTCAATTAATTCACGACTGACACATCAAATTGATTGCAAAAATAGAGTCATGGCTGACGCATGAAATTGTCAAAAATGATGTCACTGGTGATCCATAAATCATCAGCGAAAACAGAGTCGCTATAGACGTTGAAATCGTCAATGAACACTGAGTGATAGCTGGTGTACGGAATCGACAGCATCACTGAATTCACGACTGATGCATCAAATCGATTGCAAAAATAGAATCATGGCTGACGCATGGAATTGGCAAAAACTCTATGTCTCGGCTGATCCATAAATCGTCAACGAAAACAGAGTCGCTATGGACCTTGAAATCGTCAATAAATATTGAGTGACAGCTGCGTATGGAATCGATAGAGTAAATAAACTCACGACCGACACACAAATTCAATAGGAAAAATAGATGCATGGTTGATGCTTGACCGCTTTTTATGATCGGCTTGTTTTAACTCGCAAGTGCACGAGTGTGCGATGTAGCAATTAACTCGGTAAGATCGAGGTCATATCCATTGAGAGCTAGATCTAGAAATTAAGCTAGGTAACAAAAAAAACTCAAGAGAAATTAAATTAACAATAACTTGGTTGAAAATAATTGATGGATTTGTTTTCAAAGATGAAAAAGTGTAAATAGATTTTAAATGACAAGAAAAAGTAAGTCTTGGTCCACATCAATTTTAATGGTGATGTATTAGTGATTCCTTGATAACTCAACCTAATATCAACGATGGTGATATTAGATCGGAAGATATTACAATGAAGTTTAAAAAGATGAAGATTGATTATTGCTTAAGAATAAACAAGTGCTTTCATATTAAGTAAGACATTGAATCAAGCAATCTCTATACCAAAACTAAGGTTTGTGCATAAAAATTCAAGATTATAACATTACCTAAATGATTTCTAAAATTTCTTTGCAATAATAAAACATTCATGAAGAAAATGAGAAGATAAACATTAAGATTCATTCATATCTTAAAAAACTCACCTCAACCACCATCCATCCTTGATTTGGATCCAAGAAAGAGATTAGCCAACCATGATTATATATAAGAACACTTCAATAAATATGAAATAACTTGAATCAAACTGAAATAATAAGTTTTACAAACTAAAGAACTGAAATCTACAAAGAAAAACACAACTCAATTTCGGTAACAATTCTAACACAAATATGACGCTAACTTTGGACAACAATTCGACCCTCTTAGAAGCCTCCCTTGGAAAAGGCTATTAGATACATATTTATAGGAAATTCTGTTAGCCTTCCAGATCATTAAAGAACAACTCATTTGGTTCTCTGATTCAAAAGTTATGGCTACAACACCGAAAGGTGTTCTGGAAAGTCAACTTAGGCAGTTTGGAGAACACTTTGGTGCACGATTTTCTTCCTCCCTTTTGAGCTGACTCTTTCTTCCTTTTGACCCAAAATAATGTAACAATTTCCCCTCCAGCTTTCCATACATGTGCTTGTCTTCTTGGATTAATAGATTGCCCAAAATAAATCAAATGTTATTGTTAGTGTGGACTTGTAAGATCATGGATTGTGCTTGGGCTGATTTGGAGGCTGATTTGGGGCTGAATTTAAGCATCAAATAAGAATACAAATGTACCTATTATTTGGGTTAAGATTGACATTGAAACCTTGAGTGTTTGATGGTTGAAGTTTACACACAACATAAGGAAAGTTTGGGCTTGAAATGGATCATATGATAATCTTTTCTAGGATTGGAATAGAATTGATTTTTGGGGCAAATTTGGAGCACTTATTTTAACCAAGATTTGCTTCAATCTTCAACTAAATTTCTCTTCAATTCTTTGTTCTGAATTTCGATGTTAAATTCTCTGAAATAATTCATTTAAGCTCCAAAAACCTATCGAAACATTAAAAGAAACTTCATTACTAAAAAGCACATCAATTATTATAAAAAACCCAAATAAAAACAATAAATACATATGTAAAATAAGAGACTTAATGATACTTTTGATGCACAATCAGTTCATGCATAGAATTGTCGAAAATGCTATGTCACGGCTGATCCATAAATCGTCAGCGAAAACAGAGTCACTCTAGACCTTGAGATCTTCACTGAAAACTGAGTGACAACTAACGTGTGGAATCGACAGCGAAAATGAATTCACGAGCGACGCATCAAATCTATAGCAAAAATAGAGTCATGACTGATGCATGGAATTGTCAAAAACGCTATGTCACTACTGATCCAAAAATAGTAAGCGAAAACTGAGTCCTGTAGACCTTGAAATCCTCACTGAAAACAAAGTGACAACTGACGTGTGGAATCCACAGCGTCACTGAATTCACGACCGACGCTTCAAATCGATAGCAAAATTAGAGTAATGGCTGACGCATCGAATTGTCCAAAACGCTATGTCACTGCTGATCCATAAATCGTCAGCGAAAACTGAGTCGCTGTAGGACAAGAAATCATCATTCAAAACTGAGTGACAGCTGACGTATGGAATCCATAACATAAATGAATTCACGACTAACGCATCAAACCGATAGCAAAAATAGAGTCATAGCTGACGCATGGAATTGTCAGAAACACTATGTCACTACTTATCCATAAATCATCAGCGAAAACAGAGTCACTACAGACCTTGAAATCATCAATGAATACTGAGTGACAACTGCCGTATGGAATCAGCAGCGTCAATGAATTCACGACCGACGCATCAAATCGATAGCAAAAATAGAGTCATGGTTGACGCATGGAATTGTCAAAAACGTTGTGTCACTGCTGATCCATAAATCGTCACCGAAAACAAAGTCACTATACTCCTTGTAATCGTCACTGAAAACTGAGTGATAGCTGACGTATGCAATCCACAGCGTCAATGAATTCACGACCGACGCATCAAATCGATAGCAAAAATAGAGTCATGGCTGACGCATGGAATTGTGAAAAACGGTATGTTACTGCTGATCCATAAATCGTCAGCAAAAACTAAGTCATTGTAGACCAAGAAATCATCCCTGAAAATGGAGTGACTGCTAACATGTGGAATCCACAGCGTCCTCGAATTCACGACCGACGCATCAAATCCATAACAAAATTAGAGTAATGGCTGACGCATGGAATTGTCAAAAACGCTGTGTCACGGCTTATTTATAGATCGTCAGTGAAAAACAGAGTCACTGTAGACCTTGAAATCGTCATCAAGAACTGAGTGACAACTGACGTGTCAAATCCACAGCGTCAATGAATTCACGACCGACGCAACAAATCGATAGCAAAAATAGTGTCATGGCTGACTGATGTAACCATATTATTCGATAGTTTCACCCACATCTACCTAATGTTTTGTCCATGTTTTATATATAAAATGTCTTGATATTCTTTGTTTTATGTTTTGAAGGTACTTTTTGATGAAAGATGCAAAAGGAGTAAATTGGAGGTAATTGGCAGATTTGATGTTTAGTCGATGTTTTGTGCAGAGCGTGAGTTCTAGAGATCGAAATGAAGTGATTCCAGTGGCACTAAAAAGCTAACATCCATACCTTTCTGTAAATGTAATGCAAGAAAAATAAAAAGAGAAAGATCATGGAAATCACATCCTGCAAAGTCAAATCTCGCATTCTGCCAGTGTTGACCTTTGGCCATTGAAAATTTAATATCTGGAGCTACAGAAGTCCAATTGATGCAAACTCAATTTTCTTGGATTCCTAATTCATAGACCTATCCACGCTCCACATTTCAGCCAAAAACGATGTCATATGAGGGAGATATGATTTTCCAAAGATGACAACTGAATTCTGCCAGCAAACAGGTTTCGTGAAGAAACGAGTCCAAATTACATTCCGAAGCATCTTAACCGACATCCAAGTTTTTATATCAGCAATTTAGCTCCTCTAAGTCAGAGCTTGAAGATTTCATGCAAGGCTATTTCTTCTTTTTAGGGAAAATAGTTATTGAAGTACTTGAATGTAAACTGCCAACTTAAGGAAGGACTATTTTGTAAAATAGAGACTAGGGTTTCTTAGCATATAAAAAGAAAGAGAGAAGAGGCAACAGCCAGCAGAAAAGAGGGAGAGCAGAAGGAGGCAGCAGCCAGCAGAGACTAAACACAAATTCTCTCCTCTACAAACCCAAAAAAATCATGCTCTTTTCATTCTTTAGAAGTAGTTGTTCAATAGTTATGCAAGGCTAAGCTCTTTTCTTGGTTGCAAGGACACAACAAACCTTCGGATTTCAAGAACCGTGAGATTTATTCTTCCTTTTATTTTCAGTTTATGTTATGAATGAGTATGATTGTTTTCCTATGCATATTTCCTATGATTGTTGTTGATGATTGCTAGAGCGGACTCTAAGTTATTGTTGTGAACAATTTATTGCTAAGTTTAATATCAAAACCGGAGTTGTGATATATGAACTTGTGAAGCAACTAAGCTTGATAATTGTGGCGGAACTACGTTATTGAACTTAGGGAGAACATTTGAACAAAGTGACACAAGCTGCGGACAGCTTGTATGTTAATCTTGATGAAATTATCTAGTTCTTAAAGCTACCATTAAATTGAATCATTAGTGCGGACACTTTGATTGTTTGTTGGTCAGGATTAGTTATACGGCGGATCCGTTAATTAATCAACGTTAAGAAAAGATAAAATTTCAGAACATAAACTGCAATTTTCGTTTCAAGGATCGGTTCTAATTTCCGTTGGTGGATGTGTGCTTGCGACCAAGGTTTGTTTTCTTGATAAGTTTCGGTTTTAATTGATTTTGTTTGCTAGTTTAATTGCTGCCATAGTTTAGATAATCACAAACCAAATCCCCCCAATTACATAACGTACAACATAAAAATCTGACTTGAAACTTCCTCGTGGGATCGACCCCTTGCTTGCTCTATACTATCTTGTGTGTTTTAAGCTAGGGTAATTAATTTGTGCGACCGCGACATCGCAACACTGACACATGGAATTGTCAAAAATGCGATGTCACGACTGATCCACAAATCGTGAGCAAAAACTTAGTCGGTGTAGACCTTGAAATCGTCATTGAATACTGAGTGACAAGTAACCTATGGAATCTACAACGTCAATTAATTCACGACTGACACATCAAATTGATTGCAAAAATAGAGTCATGGCTGACGCATGAAATTGTCAAAAATGATGTCACTGGTGATCCATAAATCATCAGCGAAAACAGAGTCGCTATAGACGTTGAAATCGTCAATGAACACTGAGTGATAGCTGGTGTACGGAATCGACAGCATCACTGAATTCACGACTGATGCATCAAATCGATTGCAAAAATAGAATCATGGCTGACGCATGGAATTGGCAAAAACTCTATGTCTCGGCTGATCCATAAATCGTCAACGAAAACAGAGTCGCTATGGACCTTGAAATCGTCAATAAATATTGAGTGACAGCTGCGTATGGAATCGATAGAGTAAATAAACTCACGACCGACACACAAATTCAATAGGAAAAATAGATGCATGGTTGATGCTTGACCGCTTTTTATGATCGGCTTGTTTTAACTCGCAAGTGCACGAGTGTGCGATGTAGCAATTAACTCGGTAAGATCGAGGTCATATCCATTGAGAGCTAGATCTAGAAATTAAGCTAGGTAACAAAAAAAACTCAAGAGAAATTAAATTAACAATAACTTGGTTGAAAATAATTGATGGATTTGTTTTCAAAGATGAAAAAGTGTAAATAGATTTTAAATGACAAGAAAAAGTAAGTCTTGGTCCACATCAATTTTAATGGTGATGTATTAGTGATTCCTTGATAACTCAACCTAATATCAACGATGGTGATATTAGATCGGAAGATATTACAATGAAGTTTAAAAAGATGAAGATTGATTATTGCTTAAGAATAAACAAGTGCTTTCATATTAAGTAAGACATTGAATCAAGCAATCTCTATACCAAAACTAAGGTTTGTGCATAAAAATTCAAGATTATAACATTACCTAAATGATTTCTAAAATTTCTTTGCAATAATAAAACATTCATGAAGAAAATGAGAAGATAAACATTAAGATTCATTCATATCTTAAAAAACTCACCTCAACCACCATCCATCCTTGATTTGGATCCAAGAAAGAGATTAGCCAACCATGATTATATATAAGAACACTTCAATAAATATGAAATAACTTGAATCAAACTGAAATAATAAGTTTTACAAACTAAAGAACTGAAATCTACAAAGAAAAACACAACTCAATTTCGGTAACAATTCTAACACAAATATGACGCTAACTTTGGACAACAATTCGACCCTCTTAGAAGCCTCCCTTGGAAAAGGCTATTAGATACATATTTATAGGAAATTCTGTTAGCCTTCCAGATCATTAAAGAACAACTCATTTGGTTCTCTGATTCAAAAGTTATGGCTACAACACCGAAAGGTGTTCTGGAAAGTCAACTTAGGCAGTTTGGAGAACACTTTGGTGCACGATTTTCTTCCTCCCTTTTGAGCTGACTCTTTCTTCCTTTTGACCCAAAATAATGTAACAATTTCCCCTCCAGCTTTCCATACATGTGCTTGTCTTCTTGGATTAATAGATTGCCCAAAATAAATCAAATGTTATTGTTAGTGTGGACTTGTAAGATCATGGATTGTGCTTGGGCTGATTTGGAGGCTGATTTGGGGCTGAATTTAAGCATCAAATAAGAATACAAATGTACCTATTATTTGGGTTAAGATTGACATTGAAACCTTGAGTGTTTGATGGTTGAAGTTTACACACAACATAAGGAAAGTTTGGGCTTGAAATGGATCATATGATAATCTTTTCTAGGATTGGAATAGAATTGATTTTTGGGGCAAATTTGGAGCACTTATTTTAACCAAGATTTGCTTCAATCTTCAACTAAATTTCTCTTCAATTCTTTGTTCTGAATTTCGATGTTAAATTCTCTGAAATAATTCATTTAAGCTCCAAAAACCTATCGAAACATTAAAAGAAACTTCATTACTAAAAAGCACATCAATTATTATAAAAAACCCAAATAAAAACAATAAATACATATGTAAAATAAGAGACTTAATGATACTTTTGATGCACAATCAGTTCATGCATAGAATTGTCGAAAATGCTATGTCACGGCTGATCCATAAATCGTCAGCGAAAACAGAGTCACTCTAGACCTTGAGATCTTCACTGAAAACTGAGTGACAACTAACGTGTGGAATCGACAGCGAAAATGAATTCACGAGCGACGCATCAAATCTATAGCAAAAATAGAGTCATGACTGATGCATGGAATTGTCAAAAACGCTATGTCACTACTGATCCAAAAATAGTAAGCGAAAACTGAGTCCTGTAGACCTTGAAATCCTCACTGAAAACAAAGTGACAACTGACGTGTGGAATCCACAGCGTCACTGAATTCACGACCGACGCTTCAAATCGATAGCAAAATTAGAGTAATGGCTGACGCATCGAATTGTCCAAAACGCTATGTCACTGCTGATCCATAAATCGTCAGCGAAAACTGAGTCGCTGTAGGACAAGAAATCATCATTCAAAACTGAGTGACAGCTGACGTATGGAATCCATAACATAAATGAATTCACGACTAACGCATCAAACCGATAGCAAAAATAGAGTCATAGCTGACGCATGGAATTGTCAGAAACACTATGTCACTACTTATCCATAAATCATCAGCGAAAACAGAGTCACTACAGACCTTGAAATCATCAATGAATACTGAGTGACAACTGCCGTATGGAATCAGCAGCGTCAATGAATTCACGACCGACGCATCAAATCGATAGCAAAAATAGAGTCATGGCTGACGCATGGAATTGTCAAAAACGTTGTGTCACTGCTGATCCATAAATCGTCACCGAAAACAAAGTCACTATACTCCTTGTAATCGTCACTGAAAACTGAGTGATAGCTGACGTATGCAATCCACAGCGTCAATGAATTCACGACCGACGCATCAAATCGATAGCAAAAATAGAGTCATGGCTGACGCATGGAATTGTGAAAAACGGTATGTTACTGCTGATCCATAAATCGTCAGCAAAAACTAAGTCATTGTAGACCAAGAAATCATCCCTGAAAATGGAGTGACTGCTAACATGTGGAATCCACAGCGTCCTCGAATTCACGACCGACGCATCAAATCCATAACAAAATTAGAGTAATGGCTGACGCATGGAATTGTCAAAAACGCTGTGTCACGGCTTATTTATAGATCGTCAGTGAAAAACAGAGTCACTGTAGACCTTGAAATCGTCTTCAAGAACTGAGTGACAACTGACGTGTCAAATCCACAGCGTCAATGAATTCACGACCGACGCAACAAATCGATAGCAAAAATAGTGTCATGGCTGACTGATGTAACCATATTATTCGATAGTTTCACCCACATCTACCTAATGTTTTGTCCATGTTTTATATATAAAATGCCTTGATATTCTTTGTTTTATGTTTTGAAGGCACTTTTGGATGAAAGATGCAAAAGGGAGTAAATTGGAGGTAATTGGCAGATTTGACGTTCAGTCAATGTTTTGTGCAGAGCGTGAGTTCTAGAGATCGAAATGAAGTGATTCTAGTGGCACTAAAAAGCTAACATCCATACCTTTCTGGAAATGTAATGCAAGAAAAATAAAAAGAGAAAGATCATGGAAATCACATCCTACAAAGTCAAATCTCGTATTCTGCCAGTGTTGACCTTTGGCCATTCAAAATTTAATATTTGGAGCTACAGAAGTCCAATTAATGCAAACTCAATTTTCATGGATTCCTGACTTAAAGACCTATCAACGCTCCCAATGTCAGCAAAAAATGATGTCATATGAGGGAGATATGATTTTTCAAAGATGACAACTGAATTCTGCCAGCAAACAGGTTTCGTGAAGAAACAAGTCCAAATTACATTCCGAAGCATCTAAACCGACATCCAAGTTTTTATATCAGCAATTTAGCTCCTCTAAGTCAGAGCTTGAAGATTTCATGTAAGGCTATTTCTCCTTTTAGGAAAAATAGTTATTGAAGTACTTAAATGTAAACTGCCAACTCAAGGAAGGACTATTTTGTAAAATAGAGACTAGGGTTTCTTAGCATATAAAAAGAAAGAGAGAAGGAGGCAGCAGCCAGCAGAAAAGAGGGAGAGCAGAAGGAGGCAGCAGCCAGCAGAGAATAAACACAAATTCTCTCCTCTACAAACCCAAAAAATCATGCTCTTTTCATTCTTTAGAAGTAGTTGTTCAATAGTTATGCAAGGCTAAGCTCTTTTCTTGGTTGCAAGGACACAACAAACCTTCGGATTTCAAGAACCGTGAGATTTATTCTTCCTTTTATTTTCAGTTTATGTTATGAATGAGTATGATTGTTTTCCTATGCATATTTCCTATGATTGTTGTTGATGATTGCTAGAGCGGACTCTAAGTTATTGTTGTGAACAATTTATTGCTAAGTTTAATATCAAAACCGGAGTTGTGATATATGAACTTGTGAAGCAACTAAGCTTGATAATTGTGGCGGAACTACGTTATTGAACTTAGGGAGAACATTTGAACAAAGTGACACAAGCTGCGGACAGCTTGTATGTTAATCTTGATGAAATTATCTAGTTCTTAAAGCTACCATTAAATTGAATCATTAGTGCGGACACTTTGATTGTTTGTTGGTCAGGATTAGTTATACGGCGGATCCGTTAATTAATCAACGTTAAGAAAAGATAAAATTTCAGAACATAAACTGCAATTTTCGTTTCAAGGATCGGTTCTAATTTCCGTTGGTGGATGTGTGCTTGCGACCAAGGTTTGTTTTCTTGATAAGTTTCGGTTTTAATTGATTTTGTTTGCTAGTTTAATTGCTGCCATAGTTTAGATAATCACAAACCAAATCCCCCCAATTACATAACGTACAACATAAAAATCTGACTTGAAACTTCCTCGTGGGATCGACCCCTTGCTTGCTCTATACTATCTTGTGTGTTTTAAGCTAGGGTAATTAATTTGTGCGACCGCGACATCGCAACACTGACACATGGAATTGTCAAAAATGCGATGTCACGACTGATCCACAAATCGTGAGCAAAAACTTAGTCGGTGTAGACCTTGAAATCGTCATTGAATACTGAGTGACAAGTAACCTATGGAATCTACAACGTCAATTAATTCACGACTGACACATCAAATTGATTGCAAAAATAGAGTCATGGCTGACGCATGAAATTGTCAAAAATGATGTCACTGGTGATCCATAAATCATCAGCGAAAACAGAGTCGCTATAGACGTTGAAATCGTCAATGAACACTGAGTGATAGCTGGTGTACGGAATCGACAGCATCACTGAATTCACGACTGATGCATCAAATCGATTGCAAAAATAGAATCATGGCTGACGCATGGAATTGGCAAAAACTCTATGTCTCGGCTGATCCATAAATCGTCAACGAAAACAGAGTCGCTATGGACCTTGAAATCGTCAATAAATATTGAGTGACAGCTGCGTATGGAATCGATAGAGTAAATAAACTCACGACCGACACACAAATTCAATAGGAAAAATAGATGCATGGTTGATGCTTGACCGCTTTTTATGATCGGCTTGTTTTAACTCGCAAGTGCACGAGTGTGCGATGTAGCAATTAACTCGGTAAGATCGAGGTCATATCCATTGAGAGCTAGATCTAGAAATTAAGCTAGGTAACAAAAAAAACTCAAGAGAAATTAAATTAACAATAACTTGGTTGAAAATAATTGATGGATTTGTTTTCAAAGATGAAAAAGTGTAAATAGATTTTAAATGACAAGAAAAAGTAAGTCTTGGTCCACATCAATTTTAATGGTGATGTATTAGTGATTCCTTGATAACTCAACCTAATATCAACGATGGTGATATTAGATCGGAAGATATTACAATGAAGTTTAAAAAGATGAAGATTGATTATTGCTTAAGAATAAACAAGTGCTTTCATATTAAGTAAGACATTGAATCAAGCAATCTCTATACCAAAACTAAGGTTTGTGCATAAAAATTCAAGATTATAACATTACCTAAATGATTTCTAAAATTTCTTTGCAATAATAAAACATTCATGAAGAAAATGAGAAGATAAACATTAAGATTCATTCATATCTTAAAAAACTCACCTCAACCACCATCCATCCTTGATTTGGATCCAAGAAAGAGATTAGCCAACCATGATTATATATAAGAACACTTCAATAAATATGAAATAACTTGAATCAAACTGAAATAATAAGTTTTACAAACTAAAGAACTGAAATCTACAAAGAAAAACACAACTCAATTTCGGTAACAATTCTAACACAAATATGACGCTAACTTTGGACAACAATTCGACCCTCTTAGAAGCCTCCCTTGGAAAAGGCTATTAGATACATATTTATAGGAAATTCTGTTAGCCTTCCAGATCATTAAAGAACAACTCATTTGGTTCTCTGATTCAAAAGTTATGGCTACAACACCGAAAGGTGTTCTGGAAAGTCAACTTAGGCAGTTTGGAGAACACTTTGGTGCACGATTTTCTTCCTCCCTTTTGAGCTGACTCTTTCTTCCTTTTGACCCAAAATAATGTAACAATTTCCCCTCCAGCTTTCCATACATGTGCTTGTCTTCTTGGATTAATAGATTGCCCAAAATAAATCAAATGTTATTGTTAGTGTGGACTTGTAAGATCATGGATTGTGCTTGGGCTGATTTGGAGGCTGATTTGGGGCTGAATTTAAGCATCAAATAAGAATACAAATGTACCTATTATTTGGGTTAAGATTGACATTGAAACCTTGAGTGTTTGATGGTTGAAGTTTACACACAACATAAGGAAAGTTTGGGCTTGAAATGGATCATATGATAATCTTTTCTAGGATTGGAATATAATTGATTTTTGGGGCAAATTTGGAGCACTTATTTTAACCAAGATTTGCTTCAATCTTCAACTAAATTTCTCTTCAATTCTTTGTTCTGAATTTCGATGTTAAATTCTCTGAAATAATTCATTTAAGCTCCAAAAACCTATCGAAACATTAAAAGAAACTTCATTACTAAAAAGCACATCAATTATTATAAAAAACCCAAATAAAAACAATAAATACATATGTAAAATAAGAGACTTAATGATACTTTTGATGCACAATCAGTTCATGCATAGAATTGTCGAAAATGCTATGTCACGGCTGATCCATAAATCGTCAGCGAAAACAGAGTCACTCTAGACCTTGAGATCTTCACTGAAAACTGAGTGACAACTAACGTGTGGAATCGACAGCGAAAATGAATTCACGAGCGACGCATCAAATCTATAGCAAAAATAGAGTCATGACTGATGCATGGAATTGTCAAAAACGCTATGTCACTACTGATCCAAAAATAGTAAGCGAAAACTGAGTCCTGTAGACCTTGAAATCCTCACTGAAAACAAAGTGACAACTGACGTGTGGAATCCACAGCGTCACTGAATTCACGACCGACGCTTCAAATCGATAGCAAAATTAGAGTAATGGCTGACGCATCGAATTGTCCAAAACGCTATGTCACTGCTGATCCATAAATCGTCAGCGAAAACTGAGTCGCTGTAGGACAAGAAATCATCATTCAAAACTGAGTGACAGCTGACGTATGGAATCCATAACATAAATGAATTCACGACTAACGCATCAAACCGATAGCAAAAATAGAGTCATAGCTGACGCATGGAATTGTCAGAAACACTATGTCACTACTTATCCATAAATCATCAGCGAAAACAGAGTCACTACAGACCTTGAAATCATCAATGAATACTGAGTGACAACTGCCGTATGGAATCAGCAGCGTCAATGAATTCACGACCGACGCATCAAATCGATAGCAAAAATAGAGTCATGGCTGACGCATGGAATTGTCAAAAACGTTGTGTCACTGCTGATCCATAAATCGTCACCGAAAACAAAGTCACTATACTCCTTGTAATCGTCACTGAAAACTGAGTGATAGCTGACGTATGCAATCCACAGCGTCAATGAATTCACGACCGACGCATCAAATCGATAGCAAAAATAGAGTCATGGCTGACGCATGGAATTGTGAAAAACGGTATGTTACTGCTGATCCATAAATCGTCAGCAAAAACTAAGTCATTGTAGACCAAGAAATCATCCCTGAAAATGGAGTGACTGCTAACATGTGGAATCCACAGCGTCCTCGAATTCACGACCGACGCATCAAATCCATAACAAAATTAGAGTAATGGCTGACGCATGGAATTGTCAAAAACGCTGTGTCACGGCTTATTTATAGATCGTCAGTGAAAAACAGAGTCACTGTAGACCTTGAAATCGTCATCAAGAACTGAGTGACAACTGACGTGTCAAATCCACAGCGTCAATGAATTCACGACCGACGCAACAAATCGATAGCAAAAATAGTGTCATGGCTGACTGATGTAACCATATTATTCGATAGTTTCACCCACATCTACCTAATGTTTTGTCCATGTTTTATATATAAAATGTCTTGATATTCTTTGTTTTATGTTTTGAAGGTACTTTTTGATGAAAGATGCAAAAGGAGTAAATTGGAGGTAATTGGCAGATTTGATGTTTAGTCGATGTTTTGTGCAGAGCGTGAGTTCTAGAGATCGAAATGAAGTGATTCCAGTGGCACTAAAAAGCTAACATCCATACCTTTCTGTAAATGTAATGCAAGAAAAATAAAAAGAGAAAGATCATGGAAATCACATCCTGCAAAGTCAAATCTCGCATTCTGCCAGTGTTGACCTTTGGCCATTGAAAATTTAATATCTGGAGCTACAGAAGTCCAATTGATGCAAACTCAATTTTCTTGGATTCCTAATTCATAGACCTATCCACGCTCCACATTTCAGCCAAAAACGATGTCATATGAGGGAGATATGATTTTCCAAAGATGACAACTGAATTCTGCCAGCAAACAGGTTTCGTGAAGAAACGAGTCCAAATTACATTCCGAAGCATCTTAACCGACATCCAAGTTTTTATATCAGCAATTTAGCTCCTCTAAGTCAGAGCTTGAAGATTTCATGCAAGGCTATTTCTTCTTTTTAGGGAAAATAGTTATTGAAGTACTTGAATGTAAACTGCCAACTTAAGGAAGGACTATTTTGTAAAATAGAGACTAGGGTTTCTTAGCATATAAAAAGAAAGAGAGAAGAGGCAACAGCCAGCAGAAAAGAGGGAGAGCAGAAGGAGGCAGCAGCCAGCAGAGACTAAACACAAATTCTCTCCTCTACAAACCCAAAAAAATCATGCTCTTTTCATTCTTTAGAAGTAGTTGTTCAATAGTTATGCAAGGCTAAGCTCTTTTCTTGGTTGCAAGGACACAACAAACCTTCGGATTTCAAGAACCGTGAGATTTATTCTTCCTTTTATTTTCAGTTTATGTTATGAATGAGTATGATTGTTTTCCTATGCATATTTCCTATGATTGTTGTTGATGATTGCTAGAGCGGACTCTAAGTTATTGTTGTGAACAATCTATTGCTAAGTTTAATATCAAAACCGGAGTTGTGATATATGAACTTGTGAAGCAACTAAGCTTGATAATTGTAGCGGAACTACGTTATTGAACTTAGGGAGAACATTTGAACAAAGTGACACAAGCTGCGGACAGCTTGTAAGTTAATCTTGATGAAATTATCTAGTTCTTAAAGCTACCATTAAATTGAATCATTAGTGCGGACACTTTGATTGTTTGTTGGTTAGGATTAGTTATACAGCGGATCCGTTAATTAATCAACGTTAAGAAAAGATAAAATTTCAGAACATAAACTGCAATTTTCCTTTCAAGGATCGGTTCTAATTTCTGTTGGTGGATGTGTGCTTGCGACCCAGATTTGTTTTCTTGATAAGTTTTGGTTTTAATTGATTTTGTTTGCTAGTTTAATTGCTGTCATAGTTTAGAAAATCACAAACCAAACCCCCCCAATTACATAACGTACAACATAAAAATCTGACTTGAAACTTCCTCATGGGATCGACCCCTTGCTTGCTCTATACTATCTTGAGTGTTGTGTTTGAAGCTAGGGTAATTAATTTGTGCGACCGCGACATCGCAACATCGCTCATGATCCATAAATCGTCAGTGAAAACTGAGTCATGTAGACCTTTATATCGTCACTGAAAACTGAGTGACAGCTGACGTGTGGAATCCATATCAAAAATAGAGTCATGGCCGACGCATGGAATTGTCAAAAACGCTATGTCACTACTGATGCATAAATCGTTAGTGAAAACTGATTCATTGTAGAACTTGAAATCATCACTAAAAACTGAGTGCCAGCTGACATATGGAATCGATAGAAAAAATAGAGTCATGGCTGACGCATGGAATTGTCAAAAACGCTATGTCGCTCCTGATCCATAAATCATCAGCGAAAACTGATTAATTGTAGAACTTGAAATCATCACTAAAAACAGAGTGCCAGCTGACGTATGGAATCAATAGCAAAAATAGAGTAATGCCCGACGCATGGAATTGTCAAAAACGCTATGTCACTACTGATGCATAAATCGTTAGTGAAAACTGATTCATTGTAGAACTTGAAATCATCACTAAAAACTGAGTGCCAGCTGACGTATGGAATCGATAGCAAAAATAGAGTCATGGCCGACGCATGGAATTGTCAAAAACGCTATGTCGCTCCTGATCCATAAATCATCAGCGAAAACTGATTCATTGTAGAACTTGAAATCATCACTAAAAACTGAGTGCCAGCTGACGTATGGAATCGATAGCAAAAATAGAGTAATGCCCGACGCATGGAATTGTCAAAAACGCTATGTCACTACTGATGCATAAATCGTCAGTGAAAACTGATTCATTGTAGAACTTGAAATCATCACTAAAAACTGAGTGCCAGCTGACGTATGGAATTGATAGCAAAAATAGAGTCATGGCCGACGCATGGAATTGTCAAAAACGCTATGTCGCTCCTGATCCATAAATCATCAGCGAAAACTGATTCATTGTAGAACTTGAAATCATCACTAAAAACTGAGTGCCAGCTGACGTATGGAATCGATAGCAAAAATAGAGTCATGGCCGACGCATGGAATTGTCAAAAACGCTATGTCGCTCATGATCCATAAATAGTAAGCAAAAACTAAGTCATGTAGACCTTTAAATCGTCACTGAAAACTAAGTGACAGCTGACGTGTGGAATCCGTAGCGTCAATGAATTCAAGACAGACGGATGAAATCGATAGCAAAAATAGAGTCATGACTGATGCATGGAATTGTAAAAAATGTTATGTCACTGCTGATCCATAAATAGTTAGCAAAACCTGAGTCGCTGTAGACCAAGAAATCATCCCCGAAAACTGAGTGACAGTTGACGTGTGAAATCCACAGCGTCAATGAATTCACGACCGACGCATCAAATCGATAGCAAAAAAAAAGTCATGGTTGACGTAGTGGAATTGTCAAAAATATTATGTCACTGCTGATCCATAAATCGTCAGTCAAAACTGATTCATTGTAGACCTTGTAATCGTCACAAAAAACTGAGTGACAACTGACGTATGGAATCGACAGCGTAAATGAATTCATGACCGACAAATCAAGTAGATAGCAAAAATAGAGTCATGGCTGACGCATGGAATTGTCACAAACTCTATCTCACTGCTGATCCATAAATCGTCAGCGAAAACTGAGTCATTGTAGACCAAGATATCATCCCTGAAACCTGAGTGACTGCTGACGTATGGATTCCATACCGTTAATGAATTCACGATTGACGCATCAAATCGATACCAAAACTAGAGTAATGGTTGACGCATGTAATTGTCAAAAACGCTATGTCATTCCTCATCCATAAATCGTCAGCGAAAACTGAGTCGGTGTAGACCAAGAAATCATCCCTGAAAACTAAGTGACAACTGATGTATGGAATCGACAATGTAAATGAATTCACGACCGACGCCTCAAATCAGTAGCAAAAACAGAGTCATGGCTCACACATGAAATTGTCAAAAATGCTATGTTACTGCTGATCCATAAATCGTCAGCGAAAACTGAGTCGCTGTAGACCAAGAAATCATCATTGAAACTGAGTGACAGCTGACATATGGAATTGATAGCGGCAATGAATTCACGTTCGATGCCTTAAATCAATAGCAAAAGTAGAGTCATGGCTGACGCATGGAATTGTCAAAGACTCTACGTCACTTCTGATCCAAAAATCTTCAGTGAAAACTGAGTCGCTTTAGACGTTGAAATCGTCAATGAATACTGAGTGACAACTGCCGTATGGAATCGACAACATCAATGAATTCACGAAAGATGCATGAAATCGATAGCATAAATAGAATCATGGACGACACATGGAATTGTCAAAAACGGTACGTCATGGCTGATCCATAAATCTTCAGCGGAAACAGAGTCACTGCAGCCATTGAAATCGTCCATGAATACTGAGTGACAGATGACGTATAGAATCGATAGTGTCAATGAATTCAGGACGGACATATCAAATCGATAGCAAAAATAGAGTCATGGTGATGCATGGAATATTCAAAAACGCTATGTCGCTCCTCATCCATAAATCGTCAGTGAAAACTGAGTCGCAGTAGACCAAGAAATCATAGCTGAAAACTAAGTGACAGATGACATGTGGAATCCATAGCGTCAATTAATTCACGACCGACGCATCAAATTGATAGCACAACTAGAGTAATGGCTAACGCATGGAATTGTGAAAAATGCTATGCACTGCTGATCCATAAATCGTCAGCGCAAACTGAGTCGCTGTAGACCAAGAAATCATCTCAGAAAACTGAGTGACAGCTGACGTGTGGAATTCACAGCGTCATTGAATTCACGACCGACGCATCAAATCGATAACAAAACTAGAGCAATGGTTGATGTATGGAATTGTCAAAAACGTTATGTCACTGCTGATCCATAAATCGTCAGTGCAAACCGAGTCCTCTAGACCTTGAAATCGTCACTGAAAACTGAGAGATAGCTAGCATATGGAATCGACAGTGTAAATGAATTCATGACCGACACATCAAATGGATAGCAAAAATAGAGTAATGGTGACGCATGGAATTGTCAAAAACGCTATGTCACTGCTAAACCATAAATCGTCAGCGAAAACTGAGTCGATGTACACCAAGAAATCAACCCTGAAAACTGAATCATAGCTGATGTGTGGAATCCACAGCTTCAATGAATTCACGACCGACGTATCAAATCGATAGCAAAACTAGAGAAGTGGCTGACGCATGGAATTGTCAAAAACGCTATGTCACTGCTAATCCATAAATCGTAAGCGCAAACTGAGTCTCGTACACCTTAAAATCATCACTGAAAACTGAGGGACAGCTGGCATATTGAATCGACAGCGTAAATGAATTCATGACCGACATATCAAATAGATGGCAAAAATAGAGTCATAGCTGACGCATGGAATTGTCAAAAACGCTATGTCACTGCTGATCCCTAAATCGTCATTGAAAACAGAGTCCTATAGACCTTGAAATTGTTAGTGAAAATTGAGTGACAGATGACATATGGAATCGATAGCGTAAATGAATTCATGACCGACACATCAAATACATAGCAAAAATAGAGTCATGGTGACGTATGGAATTGTCAAAAACGCTATCTCACTCCTCATCCATAAATCGTCAGCGAAAACTGAGTCGCTGTAGACAAAGAAATCATCCTCGAAAACTAAGTGACAACGGACGTGTGGAATCCATAACGTCAATGAATTCATGAACGACACGTCAAATCGATATTAAAACTAGACTAATGGCTGACGCATGGAATTGTCAAAAACACTATGTCACTGCTGATCCATAAATCGTCAGCGCAAACTAAGTCGCTGTAGAACAAGAAATCATCCTTGAAAACTAAGTGACAGCTGACGTGTGGAATCCACAACGTCAAGGAATTCACGACCGACGCATGAAATCGATAGAAAAAATAGAGTCATGGCTGACGCATGGAATTGACAAAAAAGCTATGTCATTACTGATCCATAAATCGTAAGCGAAAATTGAGTCCTGTAGACCTTGAAATTGTCATTGACATATGGAATCGACAATGTAAATGAATTCATGCTCGACACATCAAATAGATAGCAAAAATAGAGTCATGGCTGCCGCATGGAATTGTCAAAAACGTTATGTCACTGTTGATCCATAAATCGTTAGCGAAACCTGAGCCGCTGTAAACCAAGAAATTATCCCTAAAAACTGAGTGACAGCTAACATGTGGAATCGACAACGTCAATGAATTCACGACAGACGCCTCAAATCAATAGCAAAAATAGAGTCATGGCTGACGTATGGAATTGTCAAAGACGATATGCCACTACTGATCCATAAATCGTTAGCAAAAAGTGAGTTGTTTTAGACGTTGAAATCCTCAATGAATAATGAGTGACAACTGCCATATGGAATCGACAACGTCAATGAATTCACGACCAATGATTCAAATCGATAGCAAAAATAGAGTCATGGTGATGCATGGAATTGTCAAAAACGCTATGTCGCTACTGATCCATAAATCGTCAGGGAAAACAAAGTCGCTGCAGACTAAGAAATCATTCCTGGAAATTGAGTGACAGCTAACGTGTGGAATCCACGGCATCATTAAATTCATGACCGACACATGAAATCGATATCAAAACTAGAGTAATGGCTGAGTCGCTCCTCATCCATAAATCATCAGCGAAAACTGAGTCGCTGTAGACCAAGAAATCATCCCTGAAAACTAAGTGACAGATGACGTGTGGAATCCACAACGTCAATGAATTCACGACCGACGCATCAAATCGATAGCAAAAATAAAGTCATGGCTGGTGCATGGAATTGTAAAAAAAAAAGCTATGTCATTACTGATCCATAAATCGTTAGCGAAAACTAAGTCCTGTAGACCTTGAAATCGTCACTGAAAACTGAGTGACAGCTGACGTATGGAATAGACAGCGTAATTGAATTCATGACCGAGACATCAAATAGATAGCAAAAATAGAGTCATGGCTTACGCATGGAATTGTCAAAAACGTTATTTCACTTCTGATCCATAAATCGTCAGCGAAATCTGAGTCGCTGTAGACCAAGAAATCATCCCTGAAAATTGAGTGATTCTTGAGGTGTGGAATCCACGGCGTCAATGAATTCACGAACGATGCATTAAATCGATATCAAAACTAGAGTAATGGCTGACACATGGAATTGTCAAAAAGCTGTCACTGCTGATCCATAAATCGTCAGGGAAAACTGAGTCGCTGTAGACCAAGAAATCATCCCTAAAAACTCAGTGACAGCTGATGTGTGGAATCGACAACGTCAATGAATTCATGACTTACGCATCAAATTGATAGCAAAACTAACGTAATGGCTGACGAATCGAATTGTCAAAAACGCTACGTCACTGCTGATACATAAATCGTCAACAAAAACTAAGTCGCTGTAGACCAAGAAATCATCATTGAAAACTGATTGACAACTAACGTTTGGAATCTACAGCATTAATGAATTCACGACCGACGCATCAAATCGATAGCAGAAATAGAGTCATGGCTGACACTTGGAATTGTCAAAGACGCTATGTCACTACTGATCCATAAATCGTCAGCGAAAACTGAGTCACTATAGAAGTTGAAATCATCAATGAATACTGAGTGACAGCTGCCATATGGAATCGATAGCATAAATGAATTCACGACCGACGCATCAAATCGATAGCAAAAATAGAGTCATAGCTGACGCACAGAATTGTGAAAAACGGTATGTCATGGCTGTTCCATAAATCTTCAGCGAAAACAGAGTCACTCTAGAACTTGAAATCGTATGGAATCGATAGCGTTAATGAATTCACGACCGATGCAACAAATCGATAGCAAAAATAGAGTCATGGCTAACTCATGGAATTGTCAAGAATGGTATGTCATGGCTGAGCCGTAAATCCTCAATGAAAATAGTCACTCTAGACCTTGAAATCCTTAATGAATACTAAGTGACACCTGATGTATGGAATTGACAGCGTAACTGAATTCACGACTGACGCATGAATTCGATGCAAAAATAGAGTCATGGCTTATGCATGCAATTGTCAAAAACGCTATGTCACTACTGATCCATAAATCGTTAGCGAAAACAGAGTCACTGTAAACGTTGAAATTGTCAATGAATACTGAGTGACAGCTATTGTATGGAATCTATAGCGTCAATGAATTCACGGTCGACGCATCAAATCGATAGCAAAAATAGATTCATGGCTGACACATGGAATTGTCAAAAACGACATGTCATGGCTTATCCCTAAATCTTCAGCGAAAATAGAGTCATTGTAGACCTTGAAATCGTCAATGAATACTGAGTCATGGCTATCGCGTGGAATTGTGAAAAACACTATGTCATGGTGTATCTATAAATTGTTAGCGAAAACAGAGTCGCTATAGACCTTGAAATCATCAATGAATATTGATTGACAGCTGACGTATGGAATCGATAGAGTAAATGAATTCAGAACCGACATAAGAAATCAATAGCAAAAATAGAGTCGTTGTAGACCTTGAAATCATCACTGAATTCTGAGTGACAGATGATGTATGGAATCCACATGGTCAATGAATTCACGGCCGACGCATTAAATCAATAGCAAAAATAGAGTCACGGTTGACGCAAGGAATTGTCAAAAACGCTATGTCACTACTTATCCATGAATCGTCAGCGAAAACTGAGTCCCTGTAGGCCTTGAAATTGTCTCTGAAAATGAGTGACAGCTTACGTATGGAATCGACAGCGTCACAGAATTCACAACCAAAGGGCCAAATCGATAGCAAAAATAGAGTCAAGGCTAACGCATGGAATTGTTTAAAACGATATGTCAAGGTTGTTCCCTAAATCTTCAGTGAAAACAAAGCAAGTGTAGACCTTGAAATCATCAATGAATACTGATTGACGGCCGACGTATGGAATCGACAGCGTAACTTAATTTACAATCGACGCATGATTTCGATAGCAAAAATAGAGTCGTGGCTGATGCATGGAATTGTCTAAACTGCTATGTCACTACTAATCCATAAATCGTTAGTGAAAACAGAGTCCTTGTAGACCTTGAAATGGTCATTGAAAAATAAGTGACAACCGACGTATGGCATCGACAGCGTCAATGAATTCACGACTAACGCAACAAATTGATAGCAAAAATAGAGCCAAGGCTGACGCATGGAATTGTCTAAAACGATATGTCATGGTTGTTCCCTAAATTTTCAGCGAAAACAAAGTCACGGTAGACCTTGACATCGTCAATAAATACTGAGTGACAACTGACGTATGGAATCGACAGCATAACTGAATTCACGACCGACGCATGAATTCAATAGCAAAAATAGAGTCATGTCTAATGCATGGAATTGTCTAAAGCACTTTGTCACTACTAATTCATAAATCGTCATCGAAAACAGAGTCCCTGTAGACCAAGAAATCATCACTTAAAATTGAGTGACAACCGACGTATGAAATCAACAGCGTAAATGAATTTAGGATCGACACATCAAATCGATAGCGAAAATATAGTCATGGCTGACGCAAGGAATTGTTAAAAACGATATGTCAGTGCTGATCCATAAATCATCTACGGAAACAGAATCGCTGTAGACATTGAAATCATCACTTAAAACTGAGTGCCAGCTGACGTATGGAATCGACAACGTCAATGAATTCACAACCGACGCATCAAATCGATATCAAGAATAGCGTCATGGCTGACACATGGAATTGTCAAAAACGCCATGTCCCTACTTATCCATAAATCGTCAGCGAAAACAGAGTCACTATAGACCTTGAAATCGTCAATGAATACAGAGTGACAGCCGACGTATGGAATCGACATCGTCAATGAATTCACGACCGACACATCAAATCGATAGCAAAAATAGAGTCAGGGCTGACACATGGAATTGTCAAAAATGATATGTCATGGCTTATCCCTAAATCTTCAGCGAAAACAGAGTCACTGTAGACCTTGAAATCATCAATGAATACTGAGTGACAGCTGACGTGTGGAATCTACAACGTCACTGAATTCACGACCGATGCATGAATTCGATAGCAAAAATAGAGTCATGGTTGAAGCATGAAATTGTTAAAAGCACTATATCACTACTGATCCATAAATCACCACCGAAAACAGCGTCCGTGTAGACTTTGGAATCGTCAATGAATACTAAGTGACATCTAACGAATGTAATCGACAGCGTCAATGAATTCACGACCGACGCATCAAATCCATAGCAAAAATAGAGTCATGGTTGACGCATGGAATTGTCAAAAACGCTAAGTAAGTGAAGATCCATAAATCATCGGTGAAAACAGAGTCCCTGTAGACAGTCAAATCATTATTTAATACTGAGTGACACCTCCCGTATGGAATCGAAAGCTTCATTGAATTCACGTTGGCAAATAAAATCCCTAACAAAAATAGAATCATAGCTGACGCATGGAATTCTCAAAAACATTATGTCAAGGCTGATCCATAAATGTTCGGCAAAAACAGAGTCCCTGCAGACCTTGGAATCATCAATGAATACTGAGTGACAGCCGACGTATGGAATGGACAGCGTCAATGAATTCACGACCGACGCATCAAATCGATAGCAAAAATAGAGCCAGGGCTGACATATGGAATTGTCAAAAATGATATGTCATGGCTTATCCCTAAATCTTTAGCGAAAACAGAGTCACTGTAGACCTTGAAATCATCAATGAATACTGAGTGACAGCTGACGTATGGAATCGACAATGTAACTGAATTCACGACCGACGCATGAATTCGATTGCAAAAATATTGTCATGGCTGAAGCATGGAATTGTTAAAAGAACTATATCACTACTGATCCATAAATCATCATAAAAACAACGCCCGTGTAGACTTTGGAATTGGCAATGTATACTGAGTGACAACTGATGTATGGAATCGACAGCGTCAATGAATCACGACCGACGCATCAAATCGGGAGCAAAAATAAAGTCATGGCTGACGCATGGAATTGTCAAAAACGCTAAGTCAGTGCATATCCATAAATCGTCAGCGAAAACTGAGTCGCTGTAGACAGTCAAATAGTCATTGAATACTGAGTGACAGCTGCTGTATGGAATCGACACCGTCATTGAATTCACAACCGACGCATAAAATCCATAGCAAAAATAGAATCATGGCTGACGCATGGAATTGTCAAAAACGTTAGGTCAAGGCTGATCCATAAATCTTCAGCGAAAACAGAGTCACTGTAGACCTTGAAATCATCAATTAATATCGAGTGACATTTGACGTATGGAATCGACAGTGTCAATGAATTCAAGACCGACACATCAAATCGATAGCAAAAATAAAGTCATGGCTGACGCATGGAATTGTCAAAAACGCTAAGTCAGTGCAGATCGATAAATCATTAGTGAAAACTGAGTCGCTCTAGACAGTCATATCGTCATTTAATACTGAATGACAGCTGCCGAATGGAATCGACAGCATCATTGAATTCACGACCGACGCATAAAATCCATAGCAAAAATAAAATCATGGTTGACGCATGGAATTGTCAAAAACGCAATGTCACGGTGGATCTATAAATCATGAGCGAAAACAGAGTCACTATAGACCTTGAAATCGTCAAAGAATACTGAGCGACAGCTGGCGTATGGAATCAACAGTGTCATTGAATTCATGACCGACGCATAAAATCCAAAGCAAAAATAGAGTCAGGGCTGACACATGGAATTGTAAAAAATGATATGTCATGGCTTATCCCTAAATCTTCAGCGAAAACAAAGTCACTGTAGACCTTGAAATCATCAATGAATACTGAGTGACAATTGATGTATGCAATCGACAACGTAACTGAATTCACGACCGACGCATGAATTTGATAGCAAAAATAGAGTCATGGTTGAAGCATGGAATTCTTAAAAGCACTATGTCACTATTGATCCATAAATCATCACCGAAAAAAGAGTCCGAGTTGACTTTGGAAACGTCAATGAATACTGAGTGACAGCTGACGTATGGAATCGACACCGTCAATGAATTCATGACCGACGCATCAAATCGAGAGCAAAAATAGAGTCATGGCTGACGCATGGAATTGTCAAAAACGCTAAGTGCACATCCATAAATCATAAGTGAAAACTGAGTCGCTCTAGACAGTCAAATCGTCATTTAATACTGAGTGACAGGTGTTGTATGGAATTGATAGCGTCATTGAATTCACAACCGACGCATAAAATCCATAGCAAAAATAGAATCATGGCTGACGCATGGAATTGTAAAAACGCTATGTCATGGTGGATCTATAAATCGTGAGCGAAAACAAAGTCACTATAGACCTTGAAATCGTCAAAGAATACCGAGTGACAGCTGGCGTACGGAATCCACAACGTCAAAGACTTCACGACCGACTCATCAAATTTATAGCAAAAATAGAGTCATGGCTGACGCATGGAATTGTCAAAAATGCTATGTCAGTACAAATCCATAAATCATCAATGAAAACTGAGTCGCTGTAGACAGTCAAATCGTCATTTAATAATGAGTGACAACTGCTGTATGGAATTGACACTCTCATTGAATTCACAACCGACGCATTAAATCCATAACAAAAATAGAATCATGGCTAACGCATGGAATTGTCAAAAACGCTAAGTCAGTGCAGATCCATAAATCGTTGGCGAAAACTGAGTCGCTGTAGATAATTAAATCGTCATTTAATACTGAGTGAAACATGCTGTATGAAATCGACAGCGTCATTGAATTCACGTCGGACACATAAAATCCGTAGCAAAAATAGAATCATAGCTGACGCATGGAATTGTAAAAAATGTTATGTCAAGGCTGATCCATAAATGTTCAGCGAAAACAGAGTCACTATAGACGTTGAAATCGTCAAGGAATTCTGAGTGACAGCTGCCGTATGGAATCTATAGCGTCAAAGACTTCACGACCGACTCATCAAATTTATAGCAGAAATAGAGTCATGGCTGACGCATGGAATTGTCAAAAATGCTATGTCAGTACAAATCCATAAATCATCAATGAAAACTGAGTCGCTGTAGACAGTCAAATCATCATTTAATAATGAGTGACAGCTGCTGTATGGAATTGACACTCTCATTGAATTCACGACCGACACATAAAATCCATAGCAAAAATAGAATCATGGTTGACGCATGGAATTGTCAAAAACGCTAAGTCAGTGCAGATCCATAAATCGTTGGCGAAAATTGAGTCGCTGTAGACAATTAAATCATCATTTAATACTGAGTGACACATGCTGTATGGAATCGACAGCGTCAATGAATTCACGTCGGACACATAAAATCTGTAGCAAAAATAGAATCATAGCTGACGCATGGAATTGTAAAAAATGTTATGTCAAGGCTGATCCATAAATGTTCAGCGAAAACAGAGTCACTGTAGACGTGGAAATCGTCAAGGAATTCTGAGTGACAGCTGCCGTATGGAATCTATAGCGTCAAAGACTTCACGACCGACTCATCAAATTTATAGCAGAAATAGAGTCATGGCTGACGCATGGAATTGTCAAAAATGCTATGTCAGTACAAATCCATAAATCATCAATGAAAACTGAGTCGCTGTAGACAGTCAAATCGTCATTTAATAATGAGTGACAGCTGCTGTATGGAATTTACACTGTCATTGAATTCACGACCGACGCATAAAATCCATAGCAAAAATAGAATCATGGCTGACGCATGGAATTGTCAAAAACGCTAAGTCAGTGCAGATCCATAAATCGTTGGCGAAACCTGAGTCGCTGTAGACAATTAAATCATCATTTAATACTGAGTGACACATGTTGTATGGAATCGACAGCGTCATTGAATTCACGTCGGACACATAAAATCCGTAGCAAAAATAGAATCATGGCTGACGCATGGAATTGTCAAAAACGTTATGTCAAGGCTCATCCATAAATCTTCAGCGAAAACAAAGTCACTGTAGACCTTGAAATCATCAATTAATACTGAGTGACATTTGACGTATGGAATCGACAGCGTCAAAGAATTCACAACCGACGCATCAAATCGATAGCAAAAATAGAGTCATGGCTGACACATGGAATTGTAAAAAACGCTAAGTTAGTGCAGATCCATAAATCGTCGGCGAAAACTGAGTCACTGTAGACAATTAAATCGTCATTTAATACTGAGTGAAACATGCTGTATGGAATCGACAGCGTCATTGAATTCACGTCGGACACATAAAATCCGTAGCAAAAATAGAATCATAGCTGACGCATGGAATTGTCAAAAATGTTATGTCAAGGCTGATCCATAAATGTTCAGCGAAAACAGAGTCACTATAGACGTTGAAATCGTCAAGGAATTCTGAGTGACAGCTGCCGTATGGAATCTATAGCGTCAATGAATTCACGGCTGATGCATCAAATCGAGAGCAGAAATAGAGTCATGGCTGACGGATGGAATTTTCAAAAACGCTAAGTCAGTGTAGATCCATAAATGGTCAGCGAAAACTGAGTCGCTCTAGACAGTCAAATCATCATTTAATACTGAGTGACATCTACCGTATGGAATCGACAGCGTCATTGAATTTACGACCGACGCATAAAATTCATTGCAAAAATAGAATCATGGCTGACGCATGGAATTGTTAAAAACGCTATGTCACGGTGGATCTATAAATCGTGAGCAAAAACAGAGTCACTATAGACCTTGAAATCGTCAAAGAATACTGAGTGACAGCTGGCGTATGGAATCAACAGCGTCAATGACTTCACGACGGACTCATCAAATTTATAGCAAAAATAGAGTCATGGCTGACGCATGGAATTATAAAAAACGCTATGTCAGTACAAATCCATAAATCGTCAGTGAAAACTGAGTCGCTGTAGACAGTCAAATCGTCATTGAATACTAAGTGACAGCTGTTGTATGGAATCGACACCGTCATTGAATTCACAACCGACGCATAAAATCCATAGCAAAAATAGAATCATGGCTGACGCATGGAATTGTCAAAAACGTTATGTCAAGATTGATCCATAAATGTTCAGCTAAAACAATGTCCTTGTAGACCTTGGAATCATCAGTGAATACTGAGTGACAACTAACGTATGTAATCGACAGCATCATTGCATTCATGACCGACGCATCAAATCCATAGCAAAAATAGAGTGATGGCTGACGCATGGAATTGTCAAAAACGCAAAGTTAGTGCAGATCCATAAATTATCACCGAAAACTATGTCGCTATAGACAATCAAATCGTCTTTTAATACTGAGTGATACCTGCTATATGGAGTCGACAGCGTCATTGAATTCATGACCGACGCATAAAAACCATAGCAAAAATAGAATCATGGCTGACGCATGCAATTGTAAAAAACGCTATGTCACGGTGGATCTATAAATCTTTAGCGAAAACAGAGTCACTGTAGACCTTGAAATCATCAATGAATACTGAGTGACAGCTGGCTTATGGAATCGACAACGTCAATGACTTCACGACCGACATATCAAATTGATAGCAAAAATAGAGTCATGGCTGACGCATGGAATTGTCAAAAACGCTATGTCACGGCGGATCTATAAATTGTCAACAAAAGTAGAGTCACTTTAGACCTTGAAATCGTCAATGAATACTAAGTGACGGTCGACGTATGGAATCGACAGCGTCAACCAATTTACTACCGACGCATCAAATCGATAGAAAAAATAAAGTCATGGCTGACGCATGGAATTGTAAAAAGCGCTATGTCACTATTGATCCATAAATCGCCAGCGAAAACAAAGTCGGTGTAGATTTTGGAATCGTCAATGAATACTGAGTGACAGCTAACATATGGAATCGACAACGTCAATGAATTCATGACCGACGCCTCAAATCGATAGGAAAAATGGAGTCATGGCTGACGCATGAGTTGTCAAAAATGCTATGTCAGTGCAGATCCATAAATCTTCAGTGAAAACTGAGTCGCTTTAGACAGTCATATCATCATTTAATACTGAATGACAGCTGCCGTATGGAATCAAGAGCATCATTGAATTCACGACCGACGCATAAAATCCATAGCAAAAATAGAATCATGGCTGACGCATGCAATTGTAAAAAACGCTATGTCACGGTGGATCTATAAATCTTTAGCGAAAATAGAGTCACTATAGACCTTGGAATCGTCAATGAATACTGAGTGACAGCTAACGTATGGAATCAACACCGTTAATGAATTCATGACCGACGCCTCAAATCGATAGGAAAAATGGAGTCATGGCTCACACATGAATTGTAAAAAACGCTATGTCAGTGTAGATCCATAAACCGTCAGCGAAAACTGAGTCGCTCTAGACAATCATATCATCATTTAACACTGATTGAAAGCTGCCGTATGGAATCGACAGAAACACTATGTCACGGTGGATCTATAAATCTTTAGCGAAAACAGAGTCACTGTAGACCTTGAAATGGTCAATGAATACTAAGTGACAGCTGGCGTATGGAATCGACAGTGTCAATGACTTCACGACCGATGTATCAAATTGATAGCAAAAATGGAGTCATCGCTGACGCATGGAATTATCAAAAACGCTATGTCAGTGCAGATCCATAATCCGTCAGCGAGAACTGAGTCGCTATAGACAGTCATATTGTCCTTTAATACTGAGTGACAGCTGCCGTATGGAATCGACAGCATCATTGCATTCACGACCGAGGCATAAAATCCATATCAAAAATAGATTCATGGTTGACGCATGGAATTGTAAAAAACGCTATGTCACGGTCGATCTATAAATCTTTAGCGAAAACAGAGTCACTATAGACCTTGAAATCGTCAATGAATACTAAGTGACAGCTGGCGTATGGAATCGACAGCGTCAATGACTTCAAGAACGACGCATCAAATTGATAGTAAAAACAAAATAAT
Source organism: Populus trichocarpa (assembly GCF_000002775.5). Classification (NCBI taxonomy): domain Eukaryota; kingdom Viridiplantae; phylum Streptophyta; class Magnoliopsida; order Malpighiales; family Salicaceae; genus Populus; species Populus trichocarpa. Next base: position 5,847,585 of record NC_037294.2, on the reverse strand, counting down.
GGCTGACGCATGGAATTGTAAAAAGCATTATGTCACTACTGATTCATAAATCATCAGGGAAAACAAAGTCCATGTAGACCTTGGAATCGTCAATGAATACTTAGTGACAGCTATCGTATGGAATCGAACACGTCAATGAATTCATGACCGACGCCTCAAATCGATAGGAAAAATGGAGTCATGGCTGATGCATGAATTGTCAAAAACGCTATGTCAGTGCAGATCCATAAATCTTCAGTGAAAATTGAGTCGCTCTAGAGAGTCATATCGTCATTTAATACTGAGTGACAGCTGCCGTATGGAATCAAGAGCATCATTGAATTCACGACCAACGCATAAAATCCATAGCAAAAATAGAATCATGGCTGACGCATGGAATTGTAAAAAATGCTATGTCACGGTGGATCTATAAATCTTTAGCGAAAACAGTCACTGTAGACCTTGAAATGGTAAATGAATACTAAGTGACAGCTGGAGTATGGAATCGACAGCGTCAATGACTTCACGACCGACGTATCAAATTGATAGCAAAAATGGAGTCATCGCTGATGCATGGAATTGTCAAAAATGCTATGTCAGTGCAGATCCATAATCCGTCAGCGAGAACTGAGTCGCTCTAGACAGTCATATTGTCATTTAATACTGAGTGATAGCTGCCGTATGTATTCGACAGCATCATTGCATTCACGGTAGAGGTATAAAATCCATATCAAAAATAGATTCATGGCTGACACATGGAATTGTAAAAAACGCTATGTCACGGTGGATCTATAAATCTTTAGCGAAAACAGAGTCACTGTAGACCTTGAAATCATCAATGAATACTGAGTGACAGCTAGCGTATCGAATTGACAGCGTCAATGACTTCACGAACGACGCATCAAATTGATAGCAAAAATAAAGTCATGGCTGACGCATGGAATTGTCAAAAACGCTATGTCAGTGCAAATCCATAAATCGTTAGCGAAAACTGAGTTGCTCTAGATAGTCATATCATCATTTAATATTGAGTGACAGCTGCCGTATGGAATCAAGAGCATCATTGAATTCATGACCGACGCATAAAATCCATAGCAAAAATAGAATCATGGCTGACGCATGGAATTGTAAAAAATGCTATGTCACTACTGATCCATAAATTGTCAGTGAAAACAAAGACCGTGTAGACCTTGGAATCGTCAATGAATACTGAGTGACAGCTAACGTATGGAATCGACAGCGTCAATGACTTCACGACCGACGTATCAAATTGATAGCAAAAATAGAGTCATGGCTGACGCATGGAATTGTCAAAAATGCTATGTCAGTGCAGATCCATAATCCGTCAGCGAAAACTGAGTCGCTCTAGACAGTCATATAGTCATTTAATACTCAGTGACAACTGCCGTATGGAATCGACAGCATCATTGGATTCACGACCGACGCATAAAATCTATAGCAAAAATAGAATCATGGCTGACGCATGGAATTGTAAAGAACGTTATGTCACGGTGGATCTATAAATCTTTAGCGAAAACAGAGTCATTGAAGACCTTAAAATCGTCAATGAATACTGAGTGACAGCTGGCGTATGGAATCGACAGCGTCAATGACTTCACGAACCACGCATCAAATTGATAGCAAAAATAGAGTCATGGCTGACGCATGGAATTGTCAAAAACGCTATGTCAATGCAAATCCATAAATTGTTAGCGAAAACTGAGTCACTATAGACAGTCAAATCATCATTTAATACTGAGTGACAGCTGCCGTATGGAATCGACAGCGTCATTGAATTCACGATCGACGCATAAAATCCATAGCAAAAATAGATTCATGGCTGATGCATGGAATTGTCAAAAATGTTATGTCAAGGCTGATCCATAAATCTTCAGCGAAAACAGAGTCCCTGTAGACCTTGGAATCTTCATTTAATAATGAGTGACAGTTGCCGTATGGAATCGACAACATCATTGAATTCACGACCGACGAATAAAATCCATAGCAAAAATAGAGTCATGGCTGACGCATGGAATTGTAAAAAACACTATGTCACGGTGGATCTACAAATTGTGAGTGAAAACAGAGTCACTATAGACCTTGGAATCGTCAATGAATACTTAGTGACAACTGGCGTATGGAATCGACAGTGTCACTGACTTCATGATCGACACATCAAATTGATAGCAAAAATAGAGTCATGGCTGACGCATGGAATTATAAAAAACGCTATGTCAGTACAAATCCATAAATCGTTAGTAAAAATTGAGTCGTTGTAGACAGTCAAATCCCCATTGAATACTGAGTGACAGCTGCCGTATGGAATCGATAGCTTCTTTGTATTCACAACCGACACATAAAATCCATAGCAAAAATAGAATCATGGCTGACGCATGGAATTGTCAAAAACATTTTGTCATGGCGGATCTATAAACCGTCAGCAAAAACAAAGTCACTTTAGACCTTGAAATCGTCAATAAATACTGAGTGACAGTCGCCGTATGGAATCTATAGCGTTAACGAATTTACTACCGATGCAATAAATTGATAGCAAAAATAAAGTCGTGGCTGACGCATGGAATTCTCAAAAGCGCTATGTCACTACTGCCATAAATCGTCAGCGAAAACAATGTCCGTGTAGACCTAGGAATTGTCGATGAATATTAGGTGACAATTGACGTATGGAATCGACAGCATCATTGAATTCACTACCGACGCATAAAATCCATAGCAAAAATAGAATCATGGCTGACGCATGGAATTATAAAAAATGATATGTCACGGTGGATCTATAAATCGCCAGCGAAAACTGAGTCGCTATAGACAGTCAAATCGTCATTTTATATTGAGTGACAGCTGCCGTATGGAATCGACAACGTCATTAAATTCACGACCGACGCATAAAATCCATAGCAAAAATAGAATCATGGCTGACGCATAGAATTGTCAGAAACGTTATGTTAAAGCTGATCCATAACTCTTTAGCGAAAACAGAGTCCCTGTAGACCTTGGAATCGTCAATGAATACTGAGTGACAGCTTACGTATGGAAATGACAACGTCAATGAATTCACAATCGACGCATAAAATCGATAGCAAAAATAGAGTAATGGCTGACGTAAGGAATTGTCGAAAACGCTATGTCTCTTCTTATACATTAATCGTCAGCGAAAACTGCGTCTCTATAGACCTTGAAATCGTCAATGAATACAAAGTCACAGCCGATGTATGGAATCGATAGCGTCATTGAATTCAAGACCGACACATCAAATCGGTAGCAAAAATAAAGCCAGGGCTAACGCATGGAGTTGTCAAAAATGATATATCAAGGCTTATCCCTAAATCATCAGCGAAAATAGACTCACTGTAGACCTTGAAATCATCATTCAATAGTGAGTGACAGCTGACGTATGGAATCGACAGCGTAACTGAATTGACTACCGACGCATGAATTCGATAGCAAAAATAAAGTCATGGTTGACGTATGGAATTGTCAAAACCGTTATGTCACTACTGATCCATAAATCATCAACGAAAATTGCGTCTCTATAGACCTTGAAATCATCACTTAAAACTGAGTGACAGCTAACGTATGGAATCGACAACGTAAATGAATTCATGACCGACACATCAAATCGATAGCAAAAATAGAGTCATGGCTGACGTATGGAATTGTCAAAACCGTTATGTCACTACTGATCCATAAATCATCAGCCAAAACAGATTCCCTATTGAACTTGAAATCGTCAATGCATACTGAGTGACAACTGCCGTATCGAATCGACAACGTCAATGAATTCACGACCCACGCATCAAATTGATAGCAAAAATAGAGTCATATCTGACGCATGGAATTGTCAAAAACGCTACGTCATTGTTGATCCATAAATCATCAGCGAAAACAAACTCCTTGTAAAACTTGAAATCGTCAATGAATACTGAGTGACAGCTAACGTATAGAATCAACAGCGTCAATGAATTCACGACCGACTCATTGAATCGATAGCAAAAATAGAGTCATGGCTAAAGCATGGAATTGTCAAAATGTTATGTCATTGCAGATCCACAAATCGTCAGTGAAAACTGAGTCGCTTTAGACAGTTAAATTGTCATTTAATACTGAGTGACAACTGCCGTATGGAGTCGACATCATCAATGAATTCACGACCGATGCTTAAAATCCATGGGAAAAATAGAGTCATGGTTGACGCATGGAATTGTCAAAAATGTTATGTCAAGGCTGATCAATAAATCGTCAGCGAAAACAAAGTCCCTGTAGACCTTGGAATCGCAATGAATACTTAGTGACAGCTGATTTATGGAATCGACAGCATCACTAAATTCACTACCGACGCATCAAATCGATAGCAAAAATAGAGTCATGGCCGACCCATGGAATTGTCAAAAACACTATGTCACTGCTGATCTATAAATCATCAGCGAAAACAGAGTCACTATAGACCTATTAATCGTCAATGAATAGTGACTGATAGCCGAGGTATTTAATCGACAGTGTAAACACCCAAAAGAATATATATATATATATATATATATATATATATATATATATATATATATATATATATATATATATAGAATTGATGACTCCACCATCGCTGTCGATTTCTGAATCGACCGCGACGCAGTTTTCACTGTCGATTTTTGAATCGGAAGCGACGCAGTTTTTGTTTTTTTAAAAAAATAAATTAACTTAAGGAGCTGGGAGGGAGGGTAAAACCGGTTTTGGATTGACCGAAACAAGGATAAGAACACATCTAAACCAACCCCAAACAACCCACCTCATTTAATGGGGAGTATAAATACAAGGAAGAGAGAGAAGATGACCCTTCCTCTTCCCAAAGTTGTCTCTAGCAGCTGCATGTCGCTCTTCCCTTCTTCTTTCCCAACAGAAACCTAAACCAAACCAGTAGAGAGTGCCTTGTGAACGTGTGAGGGAGAGATGAGACCTTGAGAGAAGATTGGACAGCTGCCTAGAGGGAAAGGAAAAGGGGGCTAGAAAACGTGAGAGGAAGAAGGAGGAGGAGAACCAGCAGGAGAAGAGAAAGAATACTGTCAAACCTTCCTCAAACTTAGTTAGATTCGAAAGGTATGGGTCATGAAACTCCCTTCCTCTTCTCCTTAAGACCCAAAACCAGAAATGAAGAAGAAGACCCTAAGAAAATTGATCAAAGACCTAGGCTAGCTGTGAAGGAAACTGGAATTAACTAAGAGGATAAGGAAACAGAAACGAAATGAGGCCAATTCCCAGAACATCTAACAAAGAAAAATGAATAAAATGGAAATAACAAATTAAGGTAGAAGGCTGGCCTTAACTATGGGGTTGGCCAGCATGCATGCATGTGTTCTGCTAGAATTTATTAAAAGATTATGTGTTGAAATTGATGGTTTCAATGTGTGTGTCTTGCTGGAAATTGTTGAAATAGTATATGCTGAAATTGATGGTTTCAATGTGTGTGTGTTCTGCTGTAACTTAGTGACAATTGATATGATGGGATTGTTACAACATGTGAGGTGTGTGTTCATGCCAAAATGTGAGTTGTCTGCAGCGAATTAACATTCACTGCCGGATTGTGTGTTCTACAGCGAAATTGTGATTCGCTGCCGAAATTGTGTCGGCTGCAGCGGATTGACATCCGCTGCCAAAACTGAGTTGGTTGCAGCGAAATAGCATTCGCTGTTGAATCGTGTGTTCTGCAGCGAAATTGAAACTGTGTCGTCTGCAGCGAATTGACATTCGCTGTCAAATGGCGTGTTCTGCAACGAATTTGTGATTCGCTGCCGAAATTGAATTGTTTGTAGCGAATTAGCATTCACTGTCAAAACTGAGTTGCCTGCAGCGAATTTGTGATTCGCTGCCGAATCGTGTGTTCTGCAGCGAAATTGTGATTCGCTGCCGAAACTATGTCGTCGCAGCGAATTGGCATTCGCTGTCGAATGGCGTGTTTTGCAGCGAATTTGTGATTTGCTGCCGAAACTGAGTTGTCTACAACGAATTAACATTCGCTGCCGGATTGTGTGTTCTGCAGCGAAATTGTGATTCGTTGCCGAAAATGTGTCAGCTGCAGCGAATTAACATTCGCTGTCGAAACTGAGTTGTCTGCAGCGAATTAGCATTCTGATGCAACCATATTATTCAATAGTTTCACCCACATTTAACTAATTTTTTACCTATATTTTATATATAAAATGCCTTGATATTCTTTGTTTTATGTTTTGAAGGCACTTTTGGATGAAAGATGCAAAAAGGAGTAAATTGGAGGTAATTGGCAGATTTGACCTTCAGTCGATGTTTTGTGCAGAGCGTGAGATCTAGAGGTCGAAATGAAGTGATTCCAGTGGCATTAGAAAGCTAACATCCATACCTTTCTGGAAATCTAAGGCAAGAAAATAAAATAAGGAAGAGCATGGAAATCGCAGCCTTCAAAGTCAAATCTCGCAATCTGCCAGTGTTGACCTTCGTCCATTCCAACTTGAATATCTGGAGCTACAGAAGTCCAATTGATGCAAACTCAATTGTTTTGGATTTCTGACTCAAAGGGATATAAACTCTGCAAATGTCAGCCAAAAACGATGTCATATGAGGGAGATATGATTTTTCAAAGATGACAATTGAATTCTGCCAGCAAATAGGTTTCGTGAAGAAACGAGTCCAAATTATGTTCCAAAGCATCTAAACCGATATCCAAGTTTTTATTTCAGCAATTTAGCTCCTCTAAGTCAAAGCTTGAAGATTTCATGCAAGGCTATTTCTCCTTTTTTAGGAAAATAGTTATTGAAGTACTTAAATGTAAACAGTCTACTTAAGTGAGGACTATTTTGTAAAATAGAGACAAGGGTTTCCTAGGATTTAAAAAGAATGAGAGAAGAGAAGGGGGGGCAGCCAGCCAAGAGGAGAAAAACATCCCCCTCCTCTAAGAAACTCAAAATTATGCATTCTTCCTTCTTTTTGATTAGTTGTTCAACAAACATGCAAGGCTAAACACTTTTTCTTGGTTGCAAGGACACGGAAACCTTCGGATTTCAAGAACTGTGAGATTTATTTTACCTTTTCTTTTCAGTTTAGATGATGAATATGTTTGTTCTCCTATGCTTATTTTTCCTATGATTGTTTATTTTAATTGCTAGAGCGGACTCTAAGTTATTATTATAGACAATCTATTGCTAAGTTTGATATCAAAACCGGAGTTATGGTATATGAACTTGTGAAGCAACTGAGTTTAATAATTGTGGCGGATCTATGTTATTAATCTTAGGGAGAACATTCAATCAAATCAAACATAGACTGCAGACAATTATGTTTTCTTGATTAATCAACTTATCTAGTTCTTAAGGCTGCCATTGAATTAAATTACTAGTGCGGACATTGTGGTTGTTTGATGGTTAGGGTTAGTTATACGGCGGATCCGTTAACTAACCAATGTTAAGAAGAGATAAATATTCAGAATATAAATTGATGTTTTGTTTCCATGATCAGTTCTGATTTCTGTAGGTGGATGTTTACTTGCGACCAAGGTTTGTTCTCTTGATAATTTTTTGATTTTATTAAATTTTGTTCGATAGTTTTCTGTTTTCTTTTGCTTTAGCCTAGATAACGTCCAAACCCCCCCAAATTGCATATCATCTAGCATAAAAATCTGACTTGAATCTTCCTCGTGGGATTGACCCCTTGCTTGCTCTATACTATCTTGTGTGTTGTGTTTGAAGCTAGGGTAATTAATTTGTGCGACCACGACATCACAACACATTCGCTGCCGGATTGCGTGTTCTGCGGTGAAATTGTGATTCACTACCGAAACTGTGTCGACTGCAGCGAAATAGCATTCGCTGCAGAATCGTGTGTTCCACAGCAAAATTGTGATTCGCTGTCGAAGCTGTGTCTTCTCCAGCGAATTGGCATCCCCTGCCAAATGACGTGTTCTGCATCGAATTTGTGATTCACTGCCAAAATTGAGGCGCCTGCAGAAAACCAGTTTTCGCTGCCGAATTGGCAGCCTGCAGCGAACCTACAATAGGCCTCCTAGGCTGAAATGACCTAAATGTTAAGAACAATTTCATGGTATGATGATGTAAAATGTGGAACACTTGAATGTGAATATATGAACTCTTGAAATAAGTGTGGTGATGAATGTGATTCAAAGATACACATGTACTGATTTGTGACCATTGATGTCTTAGGTGGTGCGGTCGGGATTGGACCATCGTCAAGACAAGAACAACCCGCAGGTGAAGCAGGTAGGTGACTTTCACCTTCCTTTTACATACATTGAATAATGAAATACTTTATCATGAATGTTACCATATTGTGTTAGAACAGATATTAGATTGTCAAACGCTTAAATGTTGACAAATGGTTGATTAGCTTCTGCTAATGGCATCCGAATGGATGACCAGGACAAATGAATGATTAGCTTCGGCTAATGGCATCCGAATGGATGACCGAGACAAATAAATGATTAGCTTCGGCTAATGGCATCCGAATGGATGACCGGTACAAATGAATGATTAATTTTGGCTAATGACATCCGAATGGATGACAAGGACAAATGAACGATTAGTTCATCTAATGGCATCAGAATAGACAAACGATTGATTAGCCTTGGCTAATGGCATCCGAATGGATGACCGGGACAACGATTGATTAACTTTGGTGGATGGCATCCGAAGTGGATGACATGGGTGAGTGAATGGTTAACCTTAACAAATGATGTCTTAAGTGATGCGATCCAACCATCAAAGGATCCATTGGAGGTTCCAGTTGGTCCAGTTACTAGGCTTAGGGCTAAGAAGTTCAAAGAAGCTTTCAATGGACTTCTTCAAGATACATGGGCTAAGGTGGACTTCAAGAGGATTTGTAATAATAAAGAGCAAGCCTTGATTAATCTGATTCATGTTCAAGAGGGGCTTGTTGGTGGAACCAAGACCATTACACAAGGATTGGGAGAAGAAGACTAGATTCGGATAGTTTGACCTTTAGTTACTCTTTTAGTCATAACTGGAGTTACAGATCGAATTTTGATGTGATTCAAGTTGAATTGGAAACTAAACTTCCATACCTTTCCAATGGTATATTGCACGCCTTCTAATTAATTAAGATGAGAGAGAACCATCCATTTTAAGTTGGGCTTTGCTGCTGCCAGACAGAATGCGGAAACAACGAACTTGTCTTATTTAATTAGTTGGGCTATCAAACGTTAATTATTTTGAGAGGAGACAAATTTGTTTGGGTTTTAGACTTGTTTATTTTGTTTATTTTAATTAGTTTGGGCTAGTTTTAGCTTGGGTTGATTATTATTTAAATTGGGTTTATGTGAGACCCATTAGGGAAACTAGGGTTTTGGCTTGGAGTATAAATACTCTTTAGGAATAATTTTAGGGCAGACTTTTGATAATATTTTCAGCATTGTAGTAGACTTTTGGTTGCTCATTCTTGGTTCTTGATTGAACTTTCAACTCTTCAAAGAATTGACCATTCTTTGTTGTGAATTTATACTTCTTTTGCTCGTCTCCAAGTGTAGGCGTTGTGATCGAGTTGGTTTATAGTCTTGTTGCCTTGGAGCAAGTCTTCCATTGTGATAAGCTCATTCAAATCTCAACAAACTTGGGTTAGATTGATCTTGGGGTCGCAAATACCATTAAATTCCGCTAGGGTTCACATCAGTTGGTATCAAAGCTGATCTAATCACAGCTTATATCCTTTAATTTGAGTCTTTATTGTTTCTTGTTTGATTCTTGATAGATTTGGCCACCTATATATATAAAAAATAGGGATCTTACTTTTTATTGTTTTGTTGAACACTTAATCATAAGTTAGTGTTCTTTTTTTTATGCTTCCTTAATCAAAATCGGCATACACACCTAAGTTCTTGATTTTGTTTTGTTCTTGCCGAAATATATATATATATAAAGGAGGCTTGATCTTGAAATCTTGATTGTTGCCGCACAAAAAAAAAAAAAAAAAAAATCACTTTTTTTTTGTTTTGGCCGAATCTTTTAGTAGTCTTGTTTGTGTTTCTTGAAAATTTGGGTAGTTTAGTTGATTTTCTTGAGTTTCTGGAATTTTTTTTTAATTAAATCCTTAGTTCTTGATAATTCGTAATTGTTTAGCTCTTTTCTAATTTTTTTTCATGTCTTCAAATTGTCATATTATTCGTACAAATTTGCATTGCTATTCGTGAATTTGTCATCGAGTTTCATTTTGTTAGTTTCGTAATTTCTTGCTTCTAGAGTCTATATCAAATTTATAAATTCACTGCATAGTTGGTTGTTTTTTTTTTCTGAATTGTTGTTAAGTGATTTCAAGAACTAAAGAAAGGCAATTTGAGTGGAAAAAGGCATAGGGAGCATATTCAAGTGAAAAGCCTATAAATTTGTGTGAAACACGAGTGTGTGAGGTGTTATTTTTATTGCTAACGATTTTCATGCAGGTTTTAAAAAAATAATGTCTTCTAATAGTGTGCCACAGAAAAACGGTGAAATCCAAGAAGATGGGCTTTCAAGAATACAACAACAGATGGAATTTATGTTTGGTGAGCTGATGACTAGGATTGAAAAATTAGAGACTAAGTCTGATGGAGGGCGTAGTAAAAGGGGTAGAGAAGCTAGGAAGGAGGAGAGTGTTGCTAGAAACTTTGCAGATGAAGTCGAGGATGATCTTAACCGTGGTGGTGGGTTCCGTACACACAGGGAAGAGAGGTATGAGAATCGGTCAAGGAGGGGACATATTCGACCACATAGGGATTTTGAGCATAGAGGGGATTTTGATGATTTGGAAGATATAGACCGAAATTTGGGTAGTATTAAGTTAAAAATCCCAGCCTTTAAGGGAAAAACTTATTCGGAAGCTTATTTAGATTGGGAAAAAAAGGTGGAGATGATTTTTGACATCCATAGGTACTCTAAAGAAAAGAAGGTTGAGTTAGCTGTAATGGAGTTTACTGACTATGCCATGGTTTGGTGGGAGAGATTGGTGGTAAAAAGAAGAAGGAATAGAGAAAGACCAGTTAGCACATGAGAGGAGTTGAAGACAATAATGAAGAAGAGGTATGTTCCTAAACATTATTATCGGGAGTTGTTTAATAGTTTACAAATGATTACACAGGGTAATAAGAGTGTGGAGGAGTATCAGAAAGAATTAGAGGTGGCTATGATTAGAGCTAATGTTAATGAAGATGAGGAAGTTACGATGTCTAGGTTTTTGAATGGCTTGAATAGAGACATAACTAATGTTATGGAGTTGCAATCATATGTTGATTTGGAGGAGTTAGTACACTTAGCCATTAAGGTTGAAGGACAGTTGAAAAGGAAGGGTAATACACGATCTGGAGCTTATACGGGGTCTTCTTCGGGTTGGAAAATGAATTATAGGAGAGAGGGTAGTGCATCATCGAAGCCTTTGGTGACTTCTAAAGTTGCCGAACCTAACTCCATGAAGAAGCAGGTTTCGACCAATGATCAAAAACTTAAGGGAGAAGTTCAACCGAAGCGTAATCGTGATATAAAGTGTTTCAAGTGTCAAGGATTGGGACACTATGCATCAGAATGTGCAAATCATCGAGTTATGATTCTAAGGGATGATGGAGAGATTGTGTCCACTAGTGAGGAGTCTGATTGTGATGACATGCCCCCACTTGAGGATGCTAGTGATTTAGAGTATGCTGTTGGTGATAAAGTTTTGGTGATTAGAAGGTCACTTAGTGTTCAGACTAAGGAGGATGATATGGAGCAACAAAGGGAGAACATCTTCCATACTAGATGCCTAATCAACGATAAGGTATGTAGTATGATCATTGATAGTGGTAGTTGTACTAATGTTGCTAGTGTTACTTTGGTTAGAAAGTTGGGATTGAATACCATAAAGCATGAGAGACCTTATCAACTTCAATGGTTGAATGAATGTGGTGTTGTTAGGGTGAATAGACAGGTGATGATTTCTTTTTCAGTAGGCAAATATAAGGATGAAATGTTATGTGATGTTGTGCCTATGCATGCTACTCATCTGTTACTAGGTAGGCCTTGGCAATTTGATAGAAAAGCCAAGCACGATGGGTTTAAGAACAGGTATTCATTAGAAAAGGATGGAAGGATTTATACACTTGCCCCACTCTCACCAAAGTAAGTGTATGAAGATCAAATTCAATTGAAGAAGGGTTATGAGGAAGAGCAACATGTTTTGGCCAAAGTGGAGGAACAAAAAGATTTGGCTAAAATGGAAAAACAAGCTGAACAACATGGTGAGGATGTGAGGAAGAGAGAAAAGAAAGTGAGCCATGAGTTGAAAACAAAAGGGAACAAAGTTTTGGCCCTTAGGACATTAGGGGAGGATCATGGCCAAAAACAAAAAGATGAAAAGAAGGCCGAGAGTGGAGAGAAGAAAGAAAGGGTGAGAAAAGAAGAGTGTGTAGAAAAAGTAGGGAAACACCTTAATTTTTTTGCAAAATCTAATGATCTTAAACATGCCCATCTTTCTGACTTGCCTATGATTTTACTTGTGTATAAGGAGGCATTCTTTAACTCAGATGATTTAGATTCTTGTGTTCCTAGTGTTGTTAAAGTTCTTTTGCAGGAATTTGAGGATGTCTTTCCGGATGACATTCATAGTGGTTTGCCGCCAATTAGAGGTATTGAGCATCAAATTGACTTTGTTCCAGGAGCATCTATACCAAATAGGCCGGCTTATAGGAGCAATCATGAAGAGACTAAGGAGCTTCAAAGGCAAGTGGGGGAGTTGATGTCGAAAGGATACATTCGAGAGAGCATGAGTCCTTGTGCAGTTCCCGTGCTTCTTGTTCCAAAAAAGGATAAAACTTGGCAAATGTGTGTGGATTGTCGAGCTATCAATAACATCATTGTAAAGTATCGACATCCCATTCCTAGATTAGATGATATGTTGGATGAATTACATGGTTCTAAATTGTTTTCGAAAATTGATTTGAAAAGTGGTTATCATCAAATTAGGATGAAAGAAAGGGATGAATGGAAAACTGCTTTTAAAACTAAATATGGTTTGTATGAGTGGTTGGTTATGCCTTTTGGACTTACTAATGCACCTAGTACTTTTATGAGATTAATGAATCATGTGTTGCGTGCTTTTATTGGTAAGTTTGTAGTCGTTTACTTTGATGATATCTTGATTTATAGTAAGGAGATTGATGAGCATATAAGTCATTTGAGACAAGTTCTTGATATGCTTAGAAAAGAGTCCTTATATGCTAATTTGAAAAAGTATGACTTTTGTATGGATAAGAGTTTTTCTTGGATATGTGGTTAGTGCAAAAGGTATAGAAATGGATGAGGCTAAGGTTAAGGCTATTCAAGAATGGCCTACACCAAAATCCATAATAGACGTTATGAGTTTTCATGGTTTGGCTAGTTTTTATAGGAGATTTGTTAAAGACTTTAGTACGATAGCCTCTCCATTGACTGAAATTGTTAAGAAAGCCGTGGGTTTCAAGTGGGGAGAAGAACAAGAAAATGCTTTTAGCTTGTTAAAATCAAAGTTGATTTCGACACCTTTACTATCTTTACCTGATTTTAATAAAGCTTTTGAGATTGAATGTGATGCTTCAGGAATAGGTATTGGAGCCATTTTAATGCAAGAAAAACGGCCCATCGCTTATTTTAGTGAGAAACTCAATGGTGCAACTCTTAACTATCCCACTTATGATAAAGAGTTGTATGCAGTCGTTGAAACATTTGAAGGGTCAAGGTAAGTTAAGTAGGAGACATGCTAAGTGGGTTGAATTTATTGAAACTTTTTCATATGTGATTAAATACAAGCAAGATCAGGAAAATATGGTCACCGATGCCTTGTCGCGAAGGTATGTTCTTCTTAATACTCTTAATACTAAATTGCTAGGATTTGAGTATATTAAGGAATTGTATCTTGATGATCATGATTTCGGTGCTATATATGACACATGCAAGGTTTTGGCCATGGATAAATATTTTAGGCATGATGGATTTTTGTTTAAGGAAAATAAGTTATGTGTGCCTAATTGTTCTTTACGTGAATTACTTGTGAGGGAAGCATATGGGGGAGGTTTAATGGGGCATTTTGGAATTACTAAAACTTTGGAGGTTCTGCATGAGCACTTTTATTGGCCTAATATGAAAAGAGATGTGCAAAGAATGTGTGATAGGTGCATAACATGTAGACAAGCTAAGTCTAGGATAATGCCTCATGGACTATACACACTTTGCCTGTTCCTAAGGAACCTTGGGTTGATATTTCTATGGATTTCATTTTGGGTCTACCTAGGTCTAGGAAAGGGAGAGATTCTATATTTGTTGTTGTGGATAGATTTTCTAAGATGGCACATTTCATTGCTTGCCATAAAACTGATGATGCAATAAATATAGCTGACCTATTCTTTAGAGAGGTCATTCGGCTACATGGTCTTCCTAGAAGCATTGTATCCGATCGAGACGTTAAGTTTTTGAGTTACTTTTGGAAGGATTTGTGGGGTAAGTTAGGAACTAAACTTTTATATTCTACTACTTATCATCCACAAACAGATAGCCAAACTGAAGTTGTTAACTGGACTTTGATTCAATTGTTAAGGGCTATCATTCAAAAGAATCTTAAAAATTGGGAAGATTATTTGCCATTCATTGAATTTGCATATAATCGTAGTGTGCATTCTACTACTGATTATTCCCCATTTGAGATTGTTTATGGTTTTAACCCTTTGACACCATTAGATTTGATTCCTTTGCCTGTTGATGAAAGGGTTAGTCTTGATGGTAATCAAAAAGCACAAGTGGTGAAAGATCTCCATGCAAAAATTCAGCAACAAATAGAATAAAAGAATGAACAATATGCAAACAAAGCCAATAGGAGACGAAAATTAGTGAGATTTAAACCAGGTGATTGGGTTTGGGTGCATATGAGGAAGGAAAGGTTTCCTGAACAAAGAAGATCAAAGTTGATACCTCAAGGAGATGGTCCTTATCAGATCATAGAAAGGATTAATGATAATGCCTACAAAGTGGATCTACCAGGTGAGTATGGTGTTAGTGCTACATTCAATGTTTCTGATCTTTCTTTGTTTGATGTAGGTGATGATTCGAGGTTGAATCCTTTTGAGGAGCAAGGGGATGATGCGATCCAAACATCAAAGGATCCATTGGAGGTTTTAGTTGGTCCAGTTACTAGGCTTAGGGCTAAGAAGTTCAAAAAAGCTTTCAATGGACTTCTTTAAGATACATGGGCTAAGGTGGACTTCAAAAGGATTTGTAATAATAAAGAGCAAGCCTTGATTAATCTGATTCATGTTCAAGAGGGGCTTGTTGGTGGAACCAAGACCATTACACAAGGATTGGGAGAAGAAGACTAGATTCGGATAGTTTGACCTTTCGTTACTCTTTTAGTCATAACTGGAGTTACAGATCGAATTTTGATGTTATTCTAGTTGGGCTGGAAACTAGACTTCCATACCTTTCCAACAGTATATGGCATGCCTTCTAATTCATTAAGACGAGAGAGAACTATCCGTTTTAAGTTGGGCCTTACTGCTGCCAGACAGAATGCGAAAACAACGAACTTGTCTTATTTAATTAGTTGGGCTATCATACTTTAATTATTTTGAGAGGAGACAATTTGTTTGGGTTTTAGACTTGTTTATTTTGTTTATTTTAATTAGTTTGGGCTAGTTTTAGCTTAGGTTGATTATTATTTAAATTGGGTTTATGTGAGACCCATTAAGGAAACTAGGATTTTGGCTTGGAGTATAAATACTCTTTAGGAATAATTTGAGGGCAGACTTTTGATAATATTTTCAGCATTGTAGCCGACTTTTGGTTGCTCAATCTTGGTTCTTGATTGAACTTTCAAGTCTTCAAAGAATTGACCATTATTTGTTGTGAATTTATACTTTTTTTGTTCGTCTCCAGGTTTAGGCGTTGTGATCGAGTTGGTTTATAGTCTTGTTGCCTTGGAGCAAGTCTTCCATTGTGATAAGCTCATTCAAATCTCAACAAACTTAGGTTAGATTGATCTTGGGGTCGTGAATACCATTAAATTCCGCTAGGGTTCGCATCATTAAGAGGATAGCCGGGTTTAAGATTAGGGTTTATTGCAAGAATTGGTGCATCTATATGTACTACAAGTTGTTTATACCAAGTACATGAAGAAACTATAAATGTCATGTTTCAAACATGGCATAATGTTAATGCTTCATTTAACTGCCAGACTGTTTAATTATCATTATTATTATCATTAAGTAATTGCATTCTCTTAAATGTTTTGTACTGCAGCAGGGACGTCACACCAACGAGATGTCTAGGAAACCCAATACACGGGAACCTACTTTTGCAAGAAATCATGTAGTTGCATTCTAAATCACAATGTATTTTGTATGAATCAATGTACTGAACGTATAACTTTTATTAGATCCTTTTGTTTAAATTTATAATGGCTATTAGTAGGATAGGAATGCAAACTCATGTCTATGTATGTATATTTTTAATATGAACTTCTAATCATGCAAACATAATATTATGTGTTTATGTAAGATCCACTTTTAAATGAAATGTTGATTGTATGGATTGTATTTTGATGATGTGAGGGATCAAGTTTGCCGATTACCGGCACCATGTGTGTCAAGTATATAAAAAACAATTATTGTTGTTTTGGGCTTGAAAAGCCGGGTTGTTACAGACAGCGTCAATAAATTCACGACTGACACATCAAATCAATAGCAAAAATAGACTCATGGCTGACGCAAGGAATTGTCAAAAACGTTATGTGACAGCTGATCCATAAATCGTCAGCGAAAACAGTCACTGTAGACCTTGAAATCGCCAATGAATATTGAGTGACAGCTGACGTGTGGAATCGACAGCGTCAATGAATTCACGACCGACGCATCAAATCGATAGCAAAAATAGAGTCATGGTTGACGCAAGGAATTGTCAAAAACGTTATGTCACTCTTATCCATAAATCGTCAGCAAAAATTGCATCTCTGTAGACCTTGAAATCGTCAATGAATACTGAGTGACAGCCGACGTATGGAATCGACAGCGTCAATGAATTCAGGACCAACACATCAAATTAATAGCAAAAATAGAGCCAAGGCTGACGCATGGAATTGTCAAAAATGATATGTCATGGGTTATCCCTAAATTTTCAACGAAAACAGAGTCATTGTAGACCTTGAAATTGTCAATGAATACTGAGTGACAGTTGACGTATGGAATCGACAGCGTAACTAAATTCACGACTGATGCATGAATTCGATAGCAAAAATAGAGTCAAGGATGAAGCATGGAATTGTCAAAAGCGCTATGTCACTACTAATCCATAAATCGTCAATGAAAATTGAGTCTCTGTAGACCTTGAAATTGTCACTAAAAACTAAGTGACAGCTGACATATGGAATCGACAGCGTAAATGAATTCATGACCGACACATCAAATCGATAGCAAAAATAGAGTCATGGCTGACGTATGGAATTGTCAAAAGCACTATGTCACGACTGATTCATCAATCATCAGCGAAAACAGATTCCTTGTAGACCTTGGAATCGTCACTGAAAACTGAGTGACAGCTGACGTATGAAATCGACAGCGTCAATGAATTCACGACCGACTCATCAAATCGATAGCAAAAATAGAGTCATGGCTGACGCATGGAATTGTCAAAAATGCTATGTCAGTGCATATCCATAAATCGTCAGCGAAAACTTAGTCGCTTTAGAGAGTTAAATCGTCATTTAATACTGAGTGACAGTTGTCGTATGGACTTGACAGCGCTAATGAATTCACGATCGACGCAAAAAATCCATAGCAAAAATAGATTCATGGATGACCCATGGAATTGTCAAAAACATTATGTCAAGGCTGATCAATAAATCGTCACCGCAAACAGAGTCCCTGTAGACCTTGGAATCGTTAATGAATACTGAGTGACAGCTGACTTATGGAATCAACAGCGTCACTGAATTCACTACCGACGCATCAAATCGATAGCAAAAATAGAGTCATGGCCGACGCATGGAATTGTCAAAAATGCTATGTCACTGCTGATCTATAAATAGAGTCACTGAAAACTGAGTGACAGCTGATGTATGGAATCGACAGCGTCAATGAATTCACGACCAACTCATTGAATCGATAGCAAAAATTGAGTCAAGGCTGACGCATGGAATTGTCAAAAATGCTATGTCAGTGCAGATCCATAAATCGTCAGAGAAACCTGAGTCGCTGTAGCCAGTCAAATCATCATTTAATACTGAGTGACAGCTGCCATATGCAATCGACAGCGTCATTGAATTCATGACCGACACATCAAATCCATAGCAAAAATAGAATCATGGCTGACGCATGGAATTGTCAAAAACGTTATCTCAAGGCTGATCCATAAATCATCAACGAAAACAGAGTCACTATAGACCTTGTAATCATCAATGAATAGTGAGTGACAGCCGACGTATTTAATCGATAGTGTCAATGAATTCACGACTGATACATCAAATCGATAGCAAAAATAGACTCATGGCTAACGCATGAAATTGTCAAAAATGATTTGTGATGGCTGATCCGTAAATCGTCAGCGAAAACAGAGTCACTGTAGACCTTGAAATCGTCAATGAATACTAAGAGACAGCTGATGTATGGAATCGATAGCGTCAATGAATTTACGACCGACGCATCAAATTGATAGCAAAAATAGAGTCATGGTTGACGCTTTGAATTGTAAAAAACGTTATGTTAATGCTGATCCATAAATCGTCAGCAAAAACAGAGTGGTTGTAGACCTTGAAATCATCACTAAATACTGAGTGACAGATGACGTATGGAATCCACATCATCAATGAATTCACGACGACGCATCAAATCGATAACAAAAATAGAGTCATGGCTGACGCAAGGAATTGTCAAAAACGCTATGTCGCTACTTATCCATAAATCGTCAGTGAGAACTAAGTCTCTGTAGACATTCAAATCGTCACTGAAAATGAATGACAGCTAACGTATGGAATCGATAGCAAAAATAGGGTCATGGCTAATACATGCAATTGTCAAAAACGCTATATCACGGCGGATCTATAAATCGTCAACGAAAACTAAGTGACCATAGACTTTGAAATCATAAATGAATATTGAGTGACAGCCAACATATGGAATCGACAGTGTAAAGGAATTCAAGACCGACGCATCAAATCGATAGCAAAACTAGAGCCAAGGCTGACGCATGGAATTGTCAAAAACAATATGTCATTGCTTATGCCTAAATCTTCAATGAAAACAGAGCCACTGTAGTCAAAATCATCAATGAATACTGAGTGAAAGCTAACGTATGGAATCGATAGCGTCACTGAATTCACGACCGACGCATCAAATTGATAGCAAAAATAGAGTAATGGCTGACGCATGGAATTGTCAAAAGCGTTATATCACGGCTGATCCATAAATCGCTGTGAAAATAGAGTAACTGTAGACCTTGAAATCGTCAATGAATACTGAGTGACAGCCGACATATGGAATCGACAGCGTAAATGAATTCAGGACCGACACATCAAATCAATAGCAAAAATAAAGCCAAGGTTGATGCATGGAATTGTCAAAAACAATATGTCATGGTTTATCCCTTAATCTTCAACGAAAACAGAGTCACTGTAGTCAAAATCATCAATGAATATTGAGTGACAGCTGACGTATGAAATCAACAGCGTCAATGAATTCACGACCGACGCATCAAATCGATAGCAAAAACAAAGCCAAGGCTGGCGCATGAAATTGTCAAAAGCGCTATGTCACGGCTGATCCACAAATCGACAGTGAAAACAGAATCACTGTTGACCTTGAAATCATCAATGAATACTTAATGACAGTCGATGTATGTAATCGATCATGGCCGACACATGGAATTGTAAAAAACATTATGTCCTTGCTGATACATAAATCGACACCGAAAACAGAGTCAGTGTAGACCTTGTAATCGTCAATGAATGGTGAGTTACAGCCGACGTATGTAATCAACAGCGTCAATGAATTCACGACCAACACATCAAAACGATAGCAAAAATAGACTCATGGCTGACGCATGGAATTGTCAACAACGCTATGTGATGGCTAATCCATAAATTGTAAGCGAAAACAGAGTCATTGTAGACCTTGAAATCATCACTAAATACTGAGTGACAGATGAGGTATGGAATCCACAACTTCATTGAATTCAGGACCGACACATCAAATCGATAGCAAAAATAGAGCCATGGTAGACGCATGGAATTGTCAAAAACGCTATGTCGCTCCTAATACATAAATTGTCAATAAAAATTGAGTCGCTGTAGACCAAGAAATCATCACTTAAAACTGAGTGACAGCTGACGTACGCAATCCACAAGGTCAATGAATTCACGACCAATGCATCAAATCGATAGCTAAAATAGAGTCATGGCTAACGCAAGGAATTGTCAAAAATGCTATGTCACTATCGATAGAAAAAATAGAGTCATGACTGACTCATGGAATTGTCAAAAACAATATGTCATGGCTTATCCCTTAATCTTCAATGAAAATAGAGTCACTGTAATCAAAATCATCAATGAATACTGAGTGACAGCTGATGTATGAAATCGACACCATCAATGAATTCACGACTGACGCATCAAATCGATAGCAAAAAATAAAGTCATGGCTGACGCATGGAATTGTCAAAAACTCTATGTCTGTGCTGAACCATAAATCATCAGCAAAAACAGAGTCGCTGTAGACCTTGAAATCATCAATGAATACTGAGTGACCGACGTTTGTAATCGACATCATCAATGAATTCATGACCGACGAATCAAATCGATAGCAAAAATAGACTCATGTGATGCATGGAATTGTCAAAAACGTTATTTGATGGCTGATCCATAAATCGTCAGTGAAAATAAGGTCACCGTAGACCTTGAAATCGTCAATGAATACTGAGTGACACCTGACGTATGGAATTGACAGCGTCAGTGAATTCACTATCGACGCATCAAATCAATAGCAAAAATAGAGTCATGGTCAATGCATGGAATGGTAAAAAAAACTATGTCACTAACGATCTATAAATCATCAGCGAAAACAGAGTCCTTGTAGACCTTGTAATCGTCAATGAATGGTGAGTGACAACCGACGTATGGAATCGATAACAAAAGCAGAGTCATGGCTGACGCATGGAATTGTCAAAAACACTATGTCACGACGGATCTACAACTCTTCAGCGAAAACAAAGTCACTGTAGACCATGAAATCGTCAACGAAAACTAAGTGACACCCGACGTATGAAATCGACAGCGTTAACGAATTCAGGACCGACGCATCAAATCGATAGCAAAAATAAAACCAAGGCTGACGCATGGAATTGTCACTATAGTCAAAATCATCAATGAATACTAAGTGATAGCTGACGTATGGAATTGACAGCATCAATGAATTCATGACCGACGCATCAAATCGATAGCAAAAAAAAGAGTCATGGCTGACGCATGGAATTGTCAAAAACTCTATGTCTGTACTGAACCATAAATCATCAGCAAAAACAGAGTCATTGTAGACCTTGATATCATCAATGAATACTGAGTGACAGCCGCCGTATGTAATTGGTCATGGCCGACGCATGGAATTGTCAAAAACGCTATGTCCTTGCTGATCCATAAATCGATAGTGAAAATAGAGTCACTGTAGACCTCGTAATCGTTAATGAACGGTGAGTGACAGCCGACGTATGTAATCAACAGCGTCAATGAATTCACGACCGATGCATCGAATCGATAGCAAAAATAGACTCATGGCTGACGCATGGAATTGTCAAAAACGCTGTGTGATGGATGATCCATAAATAGTCAGCGAAAACAGTCACTGTACACCTTGAAATCATCAATGAATACTGAGTGACAGCTGACGTATGTAATCGACAGCGTCAATGAATTCACGACAGACGCATCCAATCGACAGCAAAAATAGACTCATGGCTGATGCATGGAATTGTCAAAAACGCTATTTGACGGCTGATCCATAAATCGTCAGCGAAAAGAGGGTCACTATAGGCCTTGAAACCGTCACTGAATACTGAGTGACACCTGACATATGGAATTGACAGCGTTAGTGAATTCGCTACCAACGCATGAAATCGATAACAAAAATAGAGGAAATCATCAGCGAAAACAGAGTCCCTGTAGACCTTATAATCGTCAATGAATAGTAAGTTACAACCGACGTATGTAATCGACTGCGTCAATAAATTCACAACCAACACATCAAATCGATAGCACAAATAGACTCATGGCTGACGCATGGAATTGTCAACAACGATATGTGACGGCTAATCCATAAATCGTCAGCGAAAACAGAGTCACTATAAACCTTGAAATCGTCAATGAATACTGAGTGACAGCTGACATATAGAATTGACAGCGTCACTGAATTCACTACGGACGCATCAAATCAATAGCAAAAATAGAGTCATGGCCGACGCAAGGAATTGTCAAAAACGCAATGTCACTACTAATCTATAAATCATCAGCGAAACCAGAGTCACTATAGACCTTGTAATCGTCAATGAATAGAGACTGACAACCGACGTATAGAATCGATAACAAAAGTAGAGTCATGGCTGACGCATGGAATTGTCAAAAACACTATGTCACTACGGATCTACAAATCTTCAGCGAAAACAGAGTCACTGTAGACCATGAAATCATCAACGAATACTGAGTGACAGCCGACGTATGGAATCGACAGCGTTAACGAATTCAGGACCGACGCATGAAATCGATAGCAAAAATAAAGCCAAGGTTGATGCATGGAATTGTCAAAAACAATATGTCATGGCTTATCCCTTAATCTTCAACGAAAACAGAGTCACTGTTGTCAAAATCATCAATGAATATTGAGTGAAAACTGACGTATGGAATTGACAGCGGCAATGAATTTGCGACCGACGCATCAAATCGATAGCAAAAAATAGAGTCATGGCTGACGCACGGAATTGTCAAAAACTCTATGTCTGTGCTGAACCATAAATCATCAGAAAAAACAGAGTCGCTGTAGACCTTGAAATCGTCACTGAATACTGAGTGACAGATGACGTATGGAATCGATAGAGTAAATGAATTCACGACCGACGCATCGAATTGATTGCAAAAATAGACTCATGGCTAACGCATGGAATTGTCAAAAACGCTATGTGACGGAATATCCATAAATCGTTAGAGAAAACAGTCACTGTAGACCTGGAAATCATCAATGAATACTGAGTGACAGCCGACATATGTAATCGACAGCGTCAATGACTTCACGACAGAGGCATCAAATCGACAGCAAAAATAGACTCATGGCTGAAGCATGGAATTGTCAAAAACGCTATTTGACGACTGATCCATAAATCGTCAGCGAAAAGAGGGTCACTATAGGCCTTGAAACCGTCACTGAATACTGAGTGACACCTGACATATGGAATTGACAGCGTTAGTGAATTCGCTACCGACGCATGAAATCGATAGCAAAAATAGAGGAAATCATCAGCGAAAACAGAGTCCCTGTAGACCTTATAATCGTCAATGAATAGTAAGTTACAACCGACGTATGTAATCGACTGCGTCAATAAATTCACAACCAACACATCATATCGATAGCAAAAATAGACTCATGGCTGACGCATGGAATTGTCAACAACGATATGTGACGGCTGATCCATAAATCGTCAGCGAAAATAGAGTCACTATAAACCTTGAAATCGTCAATGAATACTGAGTCACAGCTGACATATGGAATTGACAGCGTCACTGAATTCACTACGGACGCATCAAATCAATAGCAAAAATAGAGTCATGGCCGACGCAAGGAATTGTCAAAAACGCAATGTCACTACTAATCTATAAATCATCAGCGAAAACGGAGTCACTGTAGACCTTGTAATCGTCAATGAATGGTGAGTGACAACCGACGTTTGGAATCGATAACAAAAGTAGAGTCATGGCTGACGCATGGAATTGTCAAAAACACTATGTCACGACTGATCTACAAATCTTAAGCGAAAACAGAGTCACTGTAGACCATGAAATCGTCAACGAATAGTGAGTGACAACCGACGTATGGAATCGATAAAGTAAATCAATTCAGGACCGATACATCAAATCGATAGCAAAAATAGAGCCATGGATGACGCACGGAATTGTCAAAAACGTTATGTCACGACGGATCTATAAATCGTCAGCGAAAAGAGAATCCCTGTAGACCATGAAATCATCAATGAATACTGAGTGACAGCCGACGTATGGAATCGATAGCATAAATGAATTCAGGACCGACACATCAAATCGATAGCAAAAATAAAGTCAAGGCTGACGCATGGAATTGTCAAAAACACTATGTCACGACGGATCTACAAATCTTCAGCGAAAACAGAGTCACTGTAGACCATGAAATCGTCAACGAATAGTGAGTGACAACCGACGTATGGAATCGATAGTGTAAATGAATTCAGGATCGATACATCAAATCGATAGCAAAAATAGAGCCATGGATGACGCATGGAATTGTCAAAAGCGTTATGTCACGACGGATCTATAAATCGTCAGCGAAAAGAGAATCCCTGTAGACCATGAAATCATCAATGAATACTGAGTGACAGCCGACGTATGGAATCGACAGCGTTAAAGAATTCAGGACCGACGCATCAAATCGATAGCAAAAATAAAGCCAAGGTTGACGCATGGAATTGTCACTATAGTCAAAATCATTAATGAATACTAAGTGACAGCTGACGTATGGAATTGACAGCGTCAATGAATTCATGACCGACGCATCAAATCGATAGCAAAAAATAGAGTCATGGCTGACGCACGGAATTGTCAAAAACTCTATGTCTGTGCTGAACCATAAATCATCAGAAAAAACAGAGTCGCTGTAGACCTCGAAATCACCACTGAATACTGAGTGACAGATGACGTATGGAATCGATAGAGTTAATGAATTCACGACCGACGCATCGAATCGATTGCAAAAATAGACTCATGGCTAACGCATGGAATTGTCTAAAACGCTATGTGACAGATTATCCATAAATCGTCAACGAAAACAGTCACTGTAGAAGTTGAAATCATGAATGAATACTGAGTGACAGCCGACATATGTAATCGATA
Source organism: Populus trichocarpa (assembly GCF_000002775.5). Lineage (NCBI taxonomy): Eukaryota > Viridiplantae > Streptophyta > Magnoliopsida > Malpighiales > Salicaceae > Populus > Populus trichocarpa. The sequence continues at coordinate 5,822,463 of NC_037294.2, read as the reverse complement.
GCGTCAATGAATTCACGACAGAGGCATCAAATCGACAGCAAAAATAGACTCATGGCTGAAGCATGGAATTGTCAAAAACGATATTTGACGGCTGATCCAGAAATCGTCAGCGAAAAGAGGGTCACTGTAGGCCTTGAAATCATCACTGAATACCGAGTGACACATGACATATGGAATTGACAGCGTTAGTGAATTCGCTACCGACGCATGAAATCGATAGCAAAAATAGAGTAAATCATCAGCGAAAACAGAGTCCCTGTAGACCTTATAATCGTCAATGAATAGTAAGTTACAATCGACGTATGTAATCGACTGCGTCAATAAATTCACAACCGACACATCAAATCGATAGCAAAAATAGACTCATGGCTGACGCATGGAATTGTCAACAACGATATGTGACGGCTGATCCATAAATCGTCAGCGAAAACAGAGTCACTATAAACCTTGAAATCGTCAATGAATACTGAGTGACAGCTGACATATGGAATTGACAGCATCACTGAATTCACTACCGACGCATCAAATCAATAGCAAAAATAGAGTCATGGCCGACGCAAGGAATTGTCAAAAACGCAATGTCACTGCTCATCTATAAATCATCAGCGAAAACAGAGTCACTGTAGACCTTGTAATCGTCAATGAATGGTGAGTGACAACCGACGTATGGAATCGATAACAAAAGTAGAGTCATGGCTGACGCATGGAATTGTCAAAAACACTATGTCACGACAGATCAACAAATCTTAAGCAAAAACAGAGTCACTGTAGACCATGAAATCGTCAACGAATAGTGAGTGACAACTGACGTATGGAATCGATAGAGTAAATGAATTCAGGACCGATACATCAAATCGATAGCAAAATAGAGCCATGGATGACGCACGGAATTGTCAAAAGCGTTATGTCACAACGGATCTATAAATCGTCAGTGAAAAGAGAATCCCTGTAGACCATGAAATCATCAATGAATACTGAGTGACAGCCGATGTATGGAATCGATAGCATAAATGAATTCAGGACCGACACATCAAATTGATAGCAAAAATAAAGCCAAGGCTGACGCATGGAATTGTCAAAAATACTATGTCACGACGGATCTACAAATCTTCAGCGAAAACAGAGTCACTGTAGACCATGAAATCATCAACAAATAGTGAGTGACAACCGACATATGGAATCGATAGAGTAAATGAATTCAGGACCGATACATCAAATCGATAGCAAAAATAGAGCCATGGATGACGCAAGGAATTGTCAAAAGTGTTATGTCACGACGGATCTATAAATCGTCAGCGAAAAGAGAATCCCTGTAGACCATGAAATCATCAATGAATACTGAGTGACAGCCGACGTATGGAATCGACAGCGTTAACGAATTCAGGACCGACGCATCAAATCGATAGCAAAAATAAAGCCAAGGCTGACGCATGGAATTGTCACTATAGTCGAAATCATTAATGAATACTAAGTGACAGCTGACGTATGGAATTGACAGCGTCAATGAATTCACGACCAACACATCAAATCGATAGCAAAAAATAGAGTCATGGCTGACGCATGGAATTGTCAAAAACTCTATGTCTGTGCTGAACCATAAATCATCAGAAAAAACAGAGTCGCTGTAGACCTTGAAATCATCACTGAATACTGAGTGACACATGACATATGGAATTGACAGCGTTAGTGAATTCGCTACCGACGCATGAAATCGATAGCAAAAATAGAGTAAATCATCAGCGAAAACAGAGTCCCTGTAGACCTTATAATCGTCAATGAATAGTAAGTTACAACCGACGTATGTAATCGACTGCGTCAATAAATTCACAACCGACACATCAAATCGATAGCAAAAATAGACTCATGGCTGACGCATGGAATTGTCAACAACGATATGTGACGGCTGATCCATAAATCGTCAGCGAAAACAGAGTCACTATAAACCTTGAAATCGTCAATGAATACTGAGTCACAGCTGACATATGGAATTGACAGCATCACTGAATTCACTACCGACGCATCAAATCAATAGCAAAAATAGAGTCATGGCCGACGCAAGGAATTGTCAAAAACGCAATGTCACTGCTAATCTATAAATCATCAGCGAAAACAGAGTCACTGTAGACCTTGTAATCGTCAATGAATGGTGAGTGACAACCGACGTATGGAATCGATAACAAAAGTAGAGTCATGGCTGACGCATGGAATTGTCAAAAACACTATGTCACGACGGATTTATAAATCTTAAGCGAAAACAGAGTCACTGTAGACCATGAAATCGTCAACGAATAGTGAGTGACAACCGACGTATGGAATCGATAGAGTAAATGAATTCAGGACTGATACATCAAATCGATAGCAAAAATAGAGCCATGGATGACGCATGGAATTGTCAAAAGCGTTATGTCACGACGGATCTATAAATCGTCAGCGAAAATAGAATCCCTGTAGACCATGAAATCATCAATGAATACTGAGTGACAGCCGACGTATGGAATCGATAGCATAAATGAATTCAGGACCGACACATCAAATCGATAGCAAAAATAAAGCCAAGGCTGATGCATGGAATTGCAAAAACAATATGTCATGGCTTATCCCTTAATCTTCAACGAAAACACAGTCACTGTTGTCAAAATCATCAATGAATATTGAGTGACAGCTGACATATGGATTCGACTGCGTCAATGAATTCACGACCGACGAATCAAATCGATAACAAAAAATAGAGTCATGGCTGACGCATGGAATTGTCAAAAACTCTATGTCAGTGTTGATCCATAAATCTTCAGCAAAAACATAGTAGCTGTAGACCTTGGAATCATCACATAATACTAAGTGACAGATGACTTATGGAATTGGTAGAGTAAATGAATTCAGGAATGACACATCAAATCGATAACAAAAATAGAGCCATGGCTGACGCATGGAATTGTCAAATGCGTTATGTGATGGCTGATTCACAAATCGACGGCAAAAAGAGAGTCACAGTAGACCTTGATATCATCAATGAATACTGAGTGACAGCTGACATATGGAATTGACAGCGTCAATGAATTCACGATAGACGCATCAAATCGACAGCAAAAATAGACTCATGGCTGATGTATGGAATTGTCAAAAACGCTATTTGACGGCTGATCCATAAATCGTCAGCGAAAAGAGGGTCACTATAGACCTTGAAATCATCAATGAATGGTGAGTGACAACCGACATATGGAATCGATAACAAAAGTAGAGTCATGGCTGACGCATGTAAATGTCAAAAACACTATGTCACGACGGATCTACAAATCTTCAGCGAAAACAGAGTCACTGTAGACCATGAAATCGTCAACGAATACTGAGAGACAGCGTTAACGAATTCAGGACCGACGCATCAAATCGATAGCAAAAATAAAGCCAAGGTTGACGCATGGAATTGTCAAGAACGTTATGTCCTTGCTGATCCATAAATCGACAGCGAAAACAAAGTCACTGTAGACCTCGTAATCAATCGTCAATGAACGGTGAGTAACAGCCGACGCATGTAATCGACAGCGTAAATGATTTCACGATCGACACATCGAATCGATAGCAAAAATAGACTCATGGCTGACAAATGGAATTGTCAAAAACGCTATGTGACAGATGATCCATAAATCGTCAGCGAAAACAGTCACTGTAGACCTTGAAATCATCAATAAATAATGAGTGACAACCGACGTATGTAATCGACAGCGTCAATGAATTCATGACAGAGGCATCAAATTGACAGCAAAAATAAACTCATGGTTGGTGCATGGAATTGTCAAAAAGCTATTTGACGGCTGATCCATAAATCGTCAGCGAAAAGAGGGCCATTGTAGACCTTGAAATCGTCAATGAATACTGAGTGATAACTGACATATGGAATTGACAGCATCACTGAATTCGCTACCGACGCATCAAATCAATAGCAAAAATAGAGTCATGACCGACGCAAGGAATTGTCAAAAACGCAATGTCACTGCTAATCTATAAATCATCAGCGAAAACAGAGTCACTGTAGACCTTGTAATCGTCAATGAATGGTGAGTGACAACCGACGTATGGAATCGATAACAAAAGTAGAGTCATGGCTGACGCATGTAATTGTCAAAAACACTATGTCACGACGGATCTACAAATCTTCAGCGAAAATAGAGTCATTGTAGACCATGAAATCATCAACGAATACTGAGTGACAGCGTTAACGAATTCAGGACCGACGCATCAAATCGATAGCAAAAATAAAGCCAAGGCTGACGCATGGAATTGTCACTGTAGTCAAAATCATCATAGAATACTAAGTGACAGCCGACGTAAGGAATCGACAGCTTCAATGAATTCACGACCGACGCATCAAATCGATAGCAAAAAATAGAGTCATGGCTGACGCACGGAATTGTCAAAAACTCTATGTCTATGCTGAACCATATATCATAAGCAAAAATAGAGTCTCTGTAGACCTTGATATCATCACTGAATACTGAGTGACAGATGACGTATGAAATCGATAGAGTAAATGAATTCAGGATTGAGACATCAAATGGATAGCAAAAATAGAGCCATGGCTGACGCATGGAATTGTCAAAAGCGTTATGTCACGACGGATCTATAAATCGTCAGCGAAAAGAGAATCCCTGTAGACCATGAAATCATCAATGAATACTGAGTGACAGCCGACGTATGGAATCGATAGCATAAATTAATTCAGGACCGACACATCAAATCGATAGCAAAAATAAAGCCAAGGCTGATGCATGGAATTTTCAAAAACAATATATCATGGCTTATCCCTTAATCTTCAACGAAAACACAGTCACTGTTGTCAAAATCATCAATGAATATTGAGTGACACCTGACGTATGGATTCGACTGCGTCAATGAATTCACGACCAACGCATCAAATCAATAGCAAAAAATAGAGTCATGGCTGATGCACAGAATTGTCAAAAACTCTATGTCAGTGTTGATCCATAAATCGTCAGTAAAAATAGAGTCGCTGTAGACCTTGAAATCATCACATAATACTAAGTGACAGATGACTTATGGAATCGATAAAGTAAATGAATTCAGGAATGACACATCAAATCGATGGCAAAAATAGAGCCATGGCTGACGCATGGAATTGTCAAAAACTCTATGTCTGTACTGAACCATAAATCATCAGCAAAAACAGAGTCATTGTAGACCTTGATATCATCAATGAATACTGAGTGACAGCCGCCGTATGTAATAGGTCATAGCCGACACATGGAATTGTCAAAAACGCTATGTCCTTGCTGATCCATAAATCGACAGCGAAAACAGAGTCACTGTAGACCTCGTAATCGTCAATGAACGGTGAGTAACAGCCGACGCATGTAATTGACAGCTTCAATGAATTCACAATCGACACATCGAATCGATAGCAAAAATAGACTCATGGCTGACGCATGGAATTGTCAAAAACGTTATGTGACGGATGATCCATAAATCGTCAGCGAAAATAGTCACTGTAGACCTTGAAATCATCAATGAATACTGAGTGACAGCCGACGTATGTAATCGACAGCGTCAATGAATTCACGACAGACGCATCAAATCGACAGCAAAAATAGACTCATGGCTGATGTATGGAATTGTCAAAAACGCTATTTGACGGCTGATCCATAAATCGTCAGCGAAAAGAGGGTCACTATAGACCTTGAAATCGTCAATGAATACTGAGTGACAGCTGACATATGGAATTGACAGCGTCACTGAATTCACTACCGACGCATCAAATCAATAGCAAAAATAGAGTCATGACCGACGCAAGGAATTGTCAAAAAAGCAATGTCACTGCTAATCTATAAATCATCAGCGAAAACAGAGTCACTGTAAACCTTGTAATCGTCAATGAATGGTGAGTGACAACCGACATATGGAATCGATAACAAAAGTAGAGTCATGGCTGACGCATGTAATTGTCAAAAACACTATGTCACGACGGATCTACAAATCTTCAGCGAAAACAGAGTCACTGTAGACCATGAAATCGTCAACGAATACTGAGTGACAACGTTAACGAATTCAGGACCGACGCATCAAATCGATAGCAAAAATAAAGCCAAGGTTGACGCATGGAATTGTCACTATAGTCAAAATCATCAATGAATACTGAGTGACAGCTGACATATGGAATCGACAGCATCAATGAATTCACGACCGACGCATCAAATCGATAGCAAAAAATAGAGTCATGGCTGACGCATGGAATAGTCAAAAACTCTATGTCTGTGCTGAACCATAAATCATAAGCAAAAACAGAGTCTCTGTAGACCTTGAAATCATCACTGAATACTGAGTGACAGATGACTTATGGAATCGATAGAGTAAATGAATTGAGGACCGACACATCCAATCCATAGCAAAAATAGAGCCATGGCTGACGCATGGAATTGTCAAAAGCGTTATGTCACGACGGATCTATAAATCGTCAGCGAAAACAGAATCCCTGTAGACCATGAAATCGTCAATGAATACTGAGTGATAGCCGACGTATGGAATCGACAGCATAAACGAATTCAGGACCGACGCATCAAATCGATAGCAAAAATAAAGCCAAGGTTGATGCATCGAATTGTCAAAAACGCTATGTCACTGCTGATCCATAAATCACCGGCAAAAGCAGAGTAAATGTAGACCTTGAAATCGTCAATGAATTTACAACCAACGCATCAAATCGATAGCAAAAATAGAGTCAAATCTGACTGATGGAATTGTCAAAAACACTATGTCACGGCTGATCCATAAATCGCCGGCGAAAACAGAGTAACTGTAGACCATGAAATCGTCAATGAATACTGAGTGACAGACGACATATGGAATCGACAACGTCAATGAATTCACGAACGACCCATCAAATCGATAGAAAAAATAGAGTCATGGCTGACGCTTTGAATTGTCAAAAACGCTACGTCACGGCTGATCCATAAATCGCCGGCGAAAACAGAGTAACTATAGACCTTGAAATCATCAATGAGTACTGAGAGAAAGTTGACGTATGGAATCGACAGCGTCACTGAATTCACGACGGACGCATCAAATACAGATCAAAAATAGAGTTAAAGCTGAAGCATGGAATTGTCAAAAACACTATGTCGCGGCTGATCCACAAATCGATGGCGAAAACAGAGCCACTGTAGACCTTGAAATCATCGATGAATACTGAGTGACAGCCGATGTATGTAATTGACAGCATCAATGAATTCACAACCGACGCATCAAATCAATAGCAAAAATAAGGTCATGGCTGACGTAGGGAATTGTCATAAACGTTATGTCACGGCTGATTCATAAATCGCCGGCAAAAACAGAGTAACTGTAGACCTTGAAATCGCCAATGAATACTGAGTGACCACTTTCGTATGGAATCGACAGCGTTAAAGAATTAATGACCGACGCGTCAAATCAATAGCAACAATAACGTCCTGGCTGACGCATGGAATTGTCAAAAATGTCATGTCGTTGCTGATTTAGAAATCGCCGGCGAAAACAGAGTAATTGTAGACCATGATATCGTCAATGAATACAAAGTGATAGGTGTCGTAAGGAATCGACAACGTCAATGAATTCACGACCAACGCATCAAATCGATAGCACAAATAGAGTCAAGGCTGACGCATGGAATTGTCAAAAACGCTATGTCACTGCTGATCTAGAAATCGCCGGTGAAAACAGAGTAACTTTAGACCTTGAAATCGTCAATGAATACTGAGTGATAGCCGACGTATGTAATCGACAACGTCCATGAATTCACAACCGACGCATCAAATCGATAGCAAAAATAGAGTCAAGGGTGACGCAGGGAATTGTAAAAAATGGTATGTCACAGCAGATCCATAAATCGTCAGCGAAAACAAAGTCCCTGTTGAACTTGAAATCATCACTGAAAACTGAGTGACAGCTAACGTATGGAATCGACAGCATCATTCAATTAACGAACGATGCATCAAATTGATAGCAAAAATAGAGTCATGGCTAACATATGGAATTGTCAAAAATGCTATGTCACGGCTGATCCGTAAATTGCCGGTGAAAACAGAGTAACTGTACACCTTGAAATCGTCAATGAATACTAAGTGATAGCCGACGTATGTAATCGACAGCGTCAATGAATTCACGACCGACACATCAAATCGATTGCAAAAATAGAGTCAGGGCAGACTCATGGAATTGTCAAAAACGCTATGTCACGGCTGATCCATAAATCGCCGGCGAAAAAAAGAGTAAATGTAGACCTTGAAATCGTCAATGAATACTAAGAGAAAGCCGACGTATGGAATCAACAACGTCAATGAATTCAAGACCGAGGCATCAAATCGATTGCAAAAAACAGAGTCAAGGCTGACGCATGGAATTGTCAAAAACGCTATGTCACTGTTGATCCATAAATCGCTAGCGAAAACAGAGGAACTGTAGACTTTGAAATCGTCAATAATACTGAGAGAAAGCCGACGTATGGAATCGACAGCGTCTATGAAATCATGACCGATGCATGAAATCGATAGTAGAAATAGAGTCAAGGCTGACATATGGAATTGTCAAAAACGATATGTCACTATTGATCCATAAATCAATTACAAAAACAGAGTAAGTGTAGACCTTCAAGTCATCAATGAATACTGAGTGATAGCCGATGTATGGAATCGACAGCGTCAATGAATTCACGAACAACGCATCAAATCGATAGAAAAAATTGAGTCATGGCTAACGCTTGGAATTGTCAAAAACGCAATGTCACGGCTAATCCATAAATCACCGGTGAAAACAGAGTAACTGTAGACCTTGAAATCATCAATGAATAATGAGTGACCACTGCCGTATCGAATCGATAGCGTCACTGAATTCACTACGGACGCATCAAATTGAGAGCAAAAATAGAGTCAAAGCTGACACATGGAATTGTCAAAAACGCTATGTCACGGCTGATCTATAAATTGATAGCGAAAACAAAGCCATTGTAGACCTTGAAATCGTCGATGAATACTGAGCGACAGCCGATGTATGTAATAGACAACATCAATGAATTCACGACCGACACATCAAATTGATAGCAAAAATAGAGTCATGGCGGACGCATGGAATTGTCATAAACGCTATGTCACGATTGATCCATAAATCGCCGGCGAAAACAGAGTAACTGCAGACCTCGAAATCGTCAGTGAATACTAAGTGACCACCGCCGTATGGAATCGACAGTGTCAATGAATTGACGGCCGACACGTCAAATCAAGAGCAAAAATAGCGTCATGGCTGACGCATGGAATTGTCAAAAATGCTATGTCACTGGTGATCTAGAAATCGCCGGTGAAAATAGAGTAACTTTAGACCTTGAAAACGTCAATGAATACTGAGTGATAGTTGTCGTAAGGAATTAATAGCATCAATGAATTCACGACCGACGCATCAAATCGATAGCAAAAATAGAGTCAAGGCTGACACATGGAATTGTCAAAAACGCTATGTCACGGCTAATCCACAAATCGATAGCGAAAACAAAGTCACTGTAGACCTTGAAATTGTCAATGAATACTGAGAGAAAGCCGACGTATGTAATCGACAGCGTTAATGAATTCACGACCAGCGCATCAAATCAATAGCAAAAATAGAGTCAAGGCTGACGCATGGAATTGTCAAAAACGCTATGTCACTGTTGATCCATAAATCAATGGCGAAAACAGAGTAATTGTAGACCTTGAAATCGTCAATGAATACTGAGTGATAGCCGATGTATGGAATTGACACCGTCAATGAATTCACGAACAATGAAACAAATCGATAGAAAAAATTGAGTCATGGCTTACGCTTGGAATTGTCAAAAACGCTATGTCATGGGTGATCCATAAATCGCCGGTGAAAACAGAGTAACAGTAGACCTTGAAATCTTCAATGAATACTGAGTGACCATTGCCGTATGGAATCGACAGCGTCACTGAATTCACGACGGACGCATCAAATAGAGAGCAAAAATAGAGTCAAAGTTGATGCATGGAATTGTCCAAAACGCTATGTCATGGTGATCCACAAATCGATGGCGAAAACAGAGTCACTATAGACCTTGAAATCGTTCATGAATACTGAGTGACAGCTGATGTATGTAATCGATAACGTCATTGAATTCACGACTGACGCATCAAATCGATTGCAAAAATAGAGTCAGGGCAGACTCATGGAATTATCAAAAACACTATGTCACGGCTGATCCATAAATCACCGGCGAAAATAGAGTAACAGTAGACCTTGAAATCGTCAATGAATACTGAGTGACCACTGCCGTATCAAATCGACGACGTCACTGAATTCACAACGGACACATCAAATAGAGAGCAAAAATAGAGTCAAAGCTGATGTATGGAATTGTCAAAAACGCTATGTCGCGGCTAATCCACAAATCGATGGCGAAAACAGAGTCACTGTAGACCTTAAAATCGTCCATGAATACTGAGTGATAGCCGACGTAAGTAATCGACAGCGTCACTGAATTCACGACTGACGCATCAAATCGATAGCAAAAATAGAGCCATGGATGACGCATGGAATTGTCAAAAACGCTATGTCACGGCTGATCCATAAATCTTCAGCGAAAACAGAGTCACTGTAGAACTCGAAATCATCCATGAATACTGAGTGACAGTCGACGTATGGAATCGACAACATCAATGAATTCACGAAGGACGCATCAAATCGATAGCAAAAATAGAGCCATGGCAGACTCATGGAATTGTCAAAAACGCTATGTCGTAGCTGATCCATTAATCGCCGGTGAAAACAGAGTAACTGTGGACCTTGAAATCGTCAATAAATATTGAGTGACAACCGACGTATGAAATCGACAGCATCACTGAATTCACGAATGACACATGAAATCGATAGCAAAAATAGAGTCATGGTTGATGCATGGAATTGTTAAAAATGTTATGTCACGGCAGATCCATCAATCGTCAGCGAAAACATCGTCCTCGGAGACCTTGAAAACGTCAATGAATACTAAGGGACAACCCACGTATGCAATCAACAGGGTCAAAGAATTCACGAACGACGCAACAAATCGATAACAAAAATAGAGTCATGGCTGATGCATGGAATTGTCAAAAACGCTATGTCACTGCTGATCCATAAATCGTCAGCGAAAATTAAGTCACTGTAGACCTTGAAATCATCAACGAACACTGAGGGACACCAGATGTATGGAATCGACATAGTCAATGAATTCATGAATGAAACATCAAATCGATTGCAAAAATAGAGTCATGGCAGACTCATGGAATTATAAAAAAATTCTATGTGACTACTGATCCATAAATCGTCAGCGAAAACAGAGTCCATATTGAACTTGAAATCATCAATGAATACTGAGTGACAACATTAATGAATTCATGAATAACGCATCGAATCGATAGCAAAAATGAAGTCATGGTAGACTCATTGAATTGTCAAAAACGCTATGTCACGGCTGATCCATAAATCGCTGGTGAAAACAGAGTCACTGTAGACCTTGAAATCGTCAATGAACACTAAGGGACACCTGATGTATGGAATCGATAAAGTTACTGAATTCACGAACGACGCATCAAATCGATAGCAAAAATAGAGTTATGGTTGACACATGGAATTGTCAAAAATGCTATGTCACGGCTGATCCATAAATTGTCTGCGAAAACAGAGTCACTGTAGACCTTGAAATCGTTAATGAATACAGAGTGACAGCCGACGTATGGAATCGACAGCGTCAATGAATTCACGAATGACGCATTAAATCGATAGCAAAAATAGAGTTATGGCTGACACATGGAATTTTCAAAAATGCTATGTCACAGCTGATCCATAAATTGTCTGCGAAAACAGAGTCACTGTAGACCTTGAAATTGTCAATGAATACAGAGTGACAGCCGACGTATGGAATCGACAGCGTCAATGAATTCACGAATGACGCATCAAATCGATAAAAAAAATAGAGTCATGGCAGACTCATGGAATTGTAAAAAAATGCTATGTGACTACTGATCCATAAATCGTCAGCGAAAACAGAGTCCATATTGAACTTGAAATCGTTAATGAATACTGAATGACAATGGACGTATAGAATAGACAGCGTCAATGAATTGACGAACGACGCATCGAATCGGTAGCAAAAATGAAGTCATAGCATACTCATTGAACTGTCAAAAACGCTATGTCACGGGTGATCCATAAATCGCCGGCGAAAACAGAGTCACTGTAGACCTTGAAATCGTCAATGAATACTGAGTGACAGCCGACGTATGGAATCGATAATGTCAATGAATTCACGACCGACACATCAAATCGATAGCAAAAATAGAGTAATGGTTGACGAATGTAATTGTCAAAAACGCTATGTCACTGCTGATCCATAAATCGTCAGCGAAAACGGAGTCACTGTAGACCTCGAAATCATCAATGAATAATGCCTAACAACCGATGTATGTAATTGACAGCGTCAATGAATTTACGATCGACGCATCAAATCGATAGAAAAAATAGAGTCATGCCAGACTCATGGAATCGTAAAAAAATGCTATGTGCCTACTGATCCATAAATCGTCAGCGGAAACAGAGTCCATATTGAACTTGAAATCGTCAATGAATACTGAGTGACAACCGACACATGGAATCGACAACATCAATGAATTCACGAACGACACATCAAATCGATAGCAAAAATGGAGTCATGGCAGACTCATGGAATTATAAAAAACGTATGTCACGGCTGATCCATAAATCGCCAGCTAAAACAGAATCACTGTAGACCCTGAAATCATCAATGAATATTGAATGACAGTCGACGTATGGAATAGATAGCGTCAATGAATTCACGAACGACGCAGAGAAAACAGAGTCCTTGTTGAACATGAAATCGTTAATGAATACTAAGTGACAACGAACGTATGGAATCGACAACGTCAATGAATTCACGACCAACGCATCAAATCGATAGCAAAAATAGAGTCATGGTTGATGCATGGAATTGTCAAAAACACTATCTCACGGCTGATCCGTAAATCGCTGTCGAAAAAAGAGTAACTATAGACCTTGAAATCGTCAATAAATACTAAGTGACAGCCGACGTATGTAATCAACAACGTCAATGAATTGACGACCAACGTATCAAATCGATAGCAAAACTAGAGTCGGGCTGACACATGGAATTGTCAAAAACACTATGTCACTGCAAATCCAAAAATCATCAGCAAAAGCAGAGTTCCTATCGAACTTGAAATTGTCAATGAATACAAAGTCACAGAGGACGTATGGAATCGATAAGGAAATTAATTGACGATCGACGCATCAAATCGATATCAAAACTAGAGTCATGGCTGACGCACAAAATTGTCAAAAACACTATGTCACTGCAGATCGATAAATCGTCAACGAAAACAGAGTCCCTATTGAACTTGAAATCGTCAATGATTACTGAGTGACAGATGACGTATGGAATCGACAGCGTCACTAAAATCATGAATGACACATCAAATCTATAGCAAAAATAGACTCGTGGTTGACGCATGGATTTGTCAAAAACGCTATGTCACTGCAGATCCATCAATCGCTGGCAAAAAAAGAGTAACTGTAGACCTTGAAATTGTTAATGCATACTGAGTGACAGCCGACGTATGTAATCGATAGCGTCAATGAATACACGACCGATGCATCAAATTGATAGCTAAAATAGAGCCATGCATGACGCATGGAATTGTCAGAAACGCTATGTCACTACTAATCCATAAATCATCAGCGAAAACTGAGTCTCTCTAGACATTGAAATCGTCACTGAAAACTGATTGACGGAGGACGTATGGAATGGACATCGTAAATGAATTGACGACTGACGCATCAAATTGATAGCAAAACTAGAGTTATGGCTGGCGCATGGAATTGTCAAAAACGCTATGTCATGGCTGATCCGTAAATCGTTGGCGAAAAAAGAGTAACTATAGACCTTGAAATTGTCAATGAATACTGAGTGACAACCGACGTATGTAATCGACACAGTCAATGAATTCATGACCGACGCATTAAATCGATAGCAAAAATAGAGCCATGGCTGATGCATGGAATTGTCAAAAACGCTATGTCACGGCTGATCCACAAATCAGCAGCGAAAACAGTTACTGTAGACCTTGAAATCTTCAATCAATACTGAGTGACAGCGGATGTTTGGAATCGACAGCGTCAATGAATTCACGACCGACGCATCAAATTGATAGAAAAATAAAGTCATATCTGACGCATGGAATTGTAAAAAATGCTATGTCATTGCTGATCAATAAATCGTCAGTGAAAACAGAGTCCCTGTAAAACTTGAAATCGTCAATGAATACTCAGTGATATATAGAATCGACTGTGTCACTGAATTCATGAACGACGCATCAAATCGATAGTAAAAATAGAGTCATGGGTGACGCATGGAATTGTCAAAAATGCTATGTCACGGTTGAACCGTAAATCGCTAGCGAAAAAAGGGTAACTATAGACCTTGAAATCGTCCATGAATACTGAGTGACAACCAACGTATGGAATCGACAGCGTCAATGAATTCACAACCGACGCATCAAATCGATAGCAAAAATAGAGGCATGGCTAACGCAAGGAATTGTAAAAAATGTTATGTTAGTGCTGATCCATAAATCGTCAGCGAAAACAAAGTCACTGAGACCTTGAAATCGTCAATGAATACTGAGTGACAGGTGACGTATGGAATCGACAGCGTCAATGAATTCACTATCGACGCATCAAATCGACAACAAAACTAGAGTCATGGCTGACGCATGGAATTGTAAAAAATGCTATGTCACTACAGATCCATAAGTCGTTAGCGAAAACAGAGTCCCTGTTGAACTTGAAATCATCAATGAATACTGAGTGACAGCTGCCGTATGGAATTGACAGCGTTAATGAATTCACGACCGACGCACCAAATCGATAGCAAAAATAGAGTCATGGTAGACTTATGGAATTGTAAAAAGCGCTATGTCACGGCTGATCCACAAATCGACGGTGAAAATAGAGTCACTGTAGACCTTGAAATTGTCAATAAATACTGAGTGACAGTCGACGTATGTAATCTACAGCGTCAATGAATGCATGACCGACGCATCAAATCGATAGCAAAAATAAAGCCATGGCTAACGCATGGAATTGTCAAAAATGCTATGTCACTACTGATCCATAAATCATCAGCGAAAACTAAGTCTCTGTAGACATTGAAATCGTCACTGAAAACTGAGTAACAGTGGACGTATAGAATCGACAGCGTCAATGAATTCACAACCGATGCATCAAATCGATAGCAAAAATAGAGTCATGGCTGATGCAAGGAATTGTCAAAAATGTTATGTTAGTGCTGATCCATAAATCATCAGCGAAAACAAAGTCATTGTAGACCTTGAAATCGTCAATGAATACTGAGTGACAGCTGACATATGGAATCAACAGCGTCAATAAATTCACTACCGACGCATCAAATTGATAGGAAAAATAGAGTTATGGATGACACATGGATTTGTCAAAAACGCCATGTCACTGCTGATTCATAAATCGTCAGCGAAAATTTGCCTTCAAGCCAAATTTGCATATTTAGCTTGAAAAGTTGAGCCACTAGAATTAAAAAAAAAAGTGGTCAATTAAAATCTGTTTAAGAAATTGTGTGTCAAATTTGTGAAACTAATGAACACTCAACCAATGATTATCCAACTTTGCCTTATTTTAATGACCCAAATTTCAGTTGGAAGAGTGGTTACAATAATGCGCAAACTTCACAACCACCATTTCAAGCACATCATAATTTTCGAAGTTCTCATGGGTATGCATCTCCTTATGTTCCCCCTCCTGGAAGAAATCTTGAGGACATTTTATATGCATTCATTAAAAAGCAAGAGACAATCAACACTCAACTTGCTTAAAGCATTACAGATTTTAAAGATACTCTTGCAAAATTCACATCTGCTCTCAGTTTTTAGGAGAAAGGTAAGTTCTCATCTCACCACAGCAAAATCCTAAAGGACAATTCAATTCAAGTGCAAGCAGCTCCGGAAGCCAACATATGTATCAAGTCTAATCAGTCATTACTCTCCATAGTGGTAAGGTTATTGAAAAACCAATTCTTGAACCTTGTGAGAAAGATGATGAGTCAATCTCTGAGGGTAAGGAAGGGGTTAAACCTAAACATTGCAAAGAAAAGACTGATTCCCCTCCAGTACTTGCATTTCCTCATGCTATGACCAAACAAAGGGAAGTCCATCATGATTCTGAAATCTTTGAAACTTTCAAATAGGAAGGAATCGAGGATGAAAAAGGCACCGAAAATGTTGTCGCGAATCATTTGTCAAAATTGACAATAGATTCGACATCTGACATCACACCAATTGACGATTACTTTCCTGGTCAATCTTCACTTTCTATTGCTTTGATACCTTGGTCTGCTAATATTGACAATTTTCTTGCTTCAGGATTTTTGCCAGCTCACTTGGATACCCAAGATAAAAGAAAGTTTTTGAGTGATGTGAAGAACTTTTATTGGGATGACCCTTACCTATTTAAATATTGTCCTAATCAAATATTTCAAAAAAGCATTCCCGACAATGAGGTAAGTAGTATCATTAATTTTGTCATTCTAAGGCACATGGAGATCATTTCTCATCAAAAAAGACAATTGCAAAAATCTTACAATGTGGATTTTATTGGCCCACCATGTTCAAAGACTCACATGCAATTTGCAAAACCAGTGAAAATTGTCAAAAGGTGGGATTTATTTCAAAGCATAGAAAGTCTTTAGTTAATCTTCTATTGGCTCTTAAGTCTCATCATAGTGGAGATATGCATCGTGCAATTTATGATTTATAGCCCCATTTTAATAAAGAACACGATCGACATAGTCTTAGGAATCTGACTAAAAAAGACCATGTTTGCCAGTTTTTTAAGAAAACTGGATGGGAAGCCTATCCCCGACCCATAGAGGATGTTTAAGCCGTTCTTGGACGTAAAACCAAGGGAAGATGTGAGCCACAATCACAACTACTTGTACATACACATATAGAGTAATGGCTAACACATGGAATTGTCAAAAACGCTATGTCACTGCTGATCCATAAATCGTCAGCGAAAACAAAGTCACTATTAAACTTGAAATCGTCAATGAATACTGAGTGACAGCTGCTGTACAGAATCGACAGCGTCAATGAATTCACGACCCATGCATCAAATCGATAGCAAAAATAGAGTCATATCTAAAGCATGGAATTGTCAAAAATGCTATGTCATTGCTGATCCATAAATCGTCAGCGAAAATAAAGTCCCTGTTGAACTTGAAATTGTCAATGAATACTAAGTGACAGATAACGTATGGAATCGACAGCGTCAATGAATTCACTACCGAGACATCAAATCAATAGCAAAAATAGAGTCATGGCTTACGCATGGAATTGTAAAAAATGTTATGTCATTGTTGATCCATAAATCATCAGCGAAAACAAAGTCCCTGGAGACCAAATGAATACTGAGAGACAACGGACGTATGGAATCGACAGCGTCTATGAATTCACTACCGACGCATCAAATTGATAGCAAAAATAGAGTTATGTCTAACACATGGAATTGTCAAAGACGCTATATGTCCCTACTGATCCATAAATCATCAGTGAAAACTGCGTCCCTATTGAACTTGAAATCGTCAATGAATACTGAGTGACAACTACTGTATCGAATCGACAACGTTAATGAATTCACGACCCATGCATCAAATCGATAGCAAAAATAGAGTCATATCTGACACATGGAATTGTCAAAAACGCTATGTCATTGTTGATCCATAAATCATCAGTGAAAACAAACTCCTTGTAAAATTTGAAATCGTCAATGAATACTGAATGACAGCTGACGTATGGAATTGACAGCGTCAATGAATTCACAACCGACGCATCAAATCGATAGCATAAATAGAGTCATAGTTGATGCAAGGAATTGTCAAAAATGCAATGTCAGTGCTGATCCATAAATCGTCAGCGAAAACAACATCCCTATAGACCTTGAAATCGTCAATGAATACTGAGTGACAGCTGACGTATGGAATCGACAGGGTCTCTGAATTCACTACCGACGTATCAAATCGATACCAAAAATAGAGTTATGGCTGACACATGGAACCAAGAAGGAGATTAGCCAACCATGATTATATATAATAACACTTTAATAAACATGAAATAACTTGAATCAAACTGAAATAATGAGTTTTACAAGCTAAAGAACCGAAATCTATAAAGAAGAACACAACACAATTTCAGTAAAAATTCGGACACAAATCTGACTCTAACTTTGAACAGCAATTTGACCCTCTTAGAAGCCTCTTTTGGAGATGGATATATATACATATTTATAGGCTATTCTGTTAGCTTTCCAGATCATTAAAGAACAGCTCATTTAGACATCTGAGTCAAAAGTTATGGGCAAAACACCGAAAGGTGTTCTGGAAAATCAAATCAGGCTAGCTTGGAGAACACTTTGGTGCACGTTTTTCTTCCTCCTTTATGAGCTGTCTCTTTCTTCTTTTGACCCAAAATAATATCACAATATCCCCTCCAGCTTTCCATCCATGTGCTTGCCCTCTTGGATCAATGAATTACCCAAAATAAATCAAATGTTATTTGTTGTGTGGACATGTAAGATCATGGATTGTGCTTGGGCTGATTTGGAGGCTGATTTGGGGCTGAATTTAAGCATCAAATAAGGATACAAATGTACCTATTATTTGGGCTAAGATTGACATTGAAACCTTGAGTGTTTGATGGTTGAAGTTTGCACACAACATAAGGCAAGTTTGGGCTTGAAATAGATCATATGATATTCTTTTCTAGAATTGGAATAGAATTGATTTTTGGGGTAAATTTGGAGCACTTATTTGAACCAAGATTTGCTTCAATCTTCAACTAAATTTCTCTTCAATTCTTTGTTCCGAATTCCAACATTAAATTTTCTGAAATAATTCATTTAAGCTCCAAAAACCTATCGAAACATTAAAAGAAACTTCATTACTAAAAAGCACATCAATTATTATAAAAAAACCCAAATAAAAACAATAAATACATATGTAAAATAAGAGATTTAATGATACTTTTGATGCACAATCATACCCCCCAACTTAGATTTTGGTAGTCCTCAAGCAAAACAAAATATAAAACCTTTGAAATAAAAAGAATAATAATAACATAATTAGGCTCAACTCATCACACTTAAAAGACTTATCATGCAAACATTGGTATCTTTAACTTAGTGTACACAATAACGAATAAAGAAAAATAAGCATACTCACATTCTTTAAATCAAACATCCATACAAAATTCCAAATTCAATCGTATTTATCATGCAACCAACATAATTGATTCACGCGAAAACTCAACTTGTAATCTTCCCTTCTCACTACTACAAACAAGGTAGCAAACTAGAGAAATATCTATATTTTTTTTTCTTTTTTTTTGAAGATATTATTTATTCTTTTTCTTTAAGTGGTCACTTCCCTTTTGACGCGAATACAAACATTTGTGATGAATGCACCCGGTTACTCACAAAGTCACAAACTTAAAGTGCTTTGCATACTAATATTTCAAGCTGCCGTTTGATGTAAAAATAAACATTTGTGATGAATACCCCTAGTTACTGAGCATCTCAAAACATTGGAGTAGATAGAACTTTGTACACATTTGTGTAATAATGATTTCTCTATTTACTTAAACCTTGTTTAGGACTAGATCAAAAGGGATAATCACAAGTAAAGCATCACACTCATCTTTCATGCATAATCACACAACTCACACAACTTTTACAAGGAAAGATGTACTTCAATAATCTTAAAAAATATATGATACATCTTGCTTTATAAGATATTATCTATCCTAAATTAAAGCTTGCAATGTTCAACACAATAATGAATCCAAAAATGTAATGTTGATCCTAAACAAGTCTCATTCACATACGAATGCAAGTTTATTTTTATTTTTTTCAAACAAGCATGGTCATCTCAAGCATTCAACATAATCAAATATCTAAAATTAAGTTTTACATTATCCTCAATGTAAAAAAGAAAGAGAAGAAAAGTATAAAGATTAGAAAATTGTTACTCCCCTTTGTTTTCAAGGATGAATGTCTGATTGAATTGGACATGAGCTGACTTCTTGCTTGATTTTTTTTTCTGCATATCACAACTAAAAGAAAACATTGATTTTTTTTTGAAAAATAAAGAACCTCACACCCCCCAACTTAAAATAATGCATTGTCCCTAATGCATGAACAAGAAAATATAAGAGATGGAAGAAAGAAAAAAATGAAAAAAAAATAAAAATAAAAATAAAAACTCATTACTTCTGATACTATAATGGTATTGGATCTTCAAGATCCAATGTCTCAACTTCAGCCATAAAGTTTTCAAGATGAGGTTTCAATTGATGACCATTTACTTTGAAAACATTTCCATTCTTAGGGTTTTCTACCTCAAATGCACCATGCTCAGAGATGGATTTAATTACAAACGGACTAATCTATTTTGTCCTCAACTTTCCAGGGAAGAGATGTAATCGTGAATTATACAAGAGAACCTTTTGACCAACATAAAAGGATTTTCTAAAAATATGTTTATCATGCAAAGCTTTCATCTTATGTTTTGAAATTTTTGCATTTTCAAATGCATCATTTCTCAGCTCCTCTAATTCATCCAATTGAAGCTTTCTATTTTTGCCAACCTCGTTTTCATTGTCATTGAATTGCTGGATGGCCCAATATGCACGGTGCTCAATCTCAACAGGGAGATGACAAGGCTTTCCATAAACTAGCCTATAAGAAGACATTCCTAAAGAGGTCTTGTAAGCAGTGTGATATGCCCACAAAGCATCAACTAGTCGTAGGGACCAATCTTTACGGTTTGGAATGACTGTTTTCTCTAAAATGTTCTTGATCTCCCTATTTGCCAACTCAGCTTGGCCACTAGTTTGTGGGTGATAGGGGGTACTGACCTTGTGAATTACACCATATTTTCTCATCCAAATCCCAACGGGCTTGTTACAAAAATGTTTTCCCCCATCTCTAATCATAGCCCGAGGCATGCCAAAACGAGAGAAAATGTTTTCTTTCAAGAATTTGACCACAACTCGATGGTCATTAGTTTGAGATGCAATGGCCTCCACCCATTTAGACACATAATCAACAGCTACGAGGATGAATTGGTAACCAAATGAACTTGGAAAAGGTCCCATGAAATCAATCCCCCAACAATCAAATATTTCCAAAACAAGAATGGGGTTTAGGGGCATCATGTTACGCCTAGTGAGGTTACCTAGTCGTTGGCATCGGTCACATGCAACACAGAAGGCATGGACATCTTTGAACATGGTGGGCCAATAAAAACCACTCTACAAGATCTTGGCAGTGGTTTTCTTGGAAGAGAAATGCCCACCACAGGCTAATGCATGACAAAAATTAATGACACTTGGAATTTCATAATCAGGGATGCACCGCCTAACAATTTGGTCAGGGCAGTATTTAAATAGGTAGGGGTCATCCCAAAAAAAAGTACGCACGTTGCGCAAGAATTTTTGTTTGTCAAGTTTAGACCAATGAGAAGGAATCTGACTTATGGCTAGGTAATTTGCTATGTCAGCATACCATGGAGAGCCAATGTAGGAAACAGTACCTGCACAAAATAAATTTTCATCAGCAAAGAATTCATTTATTGGAGATTCATCAATTATGGTCTCATAGCTTGAAAGACGGGACAAATGATCAGCCACTACATTCTCTACTCCCTTTTTATCTCGAATTTCAAGGTTAAACTCTTGGAGTAGGAGGATCCATCGAATCAAACGTGGCTTGGCATCTTGTTTTGTGAGCAAGTATTTCAATGCTGCATGATCAGTGAAAACAATAACAAGAGATCCAACCAAATAAGACCTAAACTTGTCTAATGCAAAGACCACAACTAAGAGTTCTTTTTTAGTTGTAATGTAATTCAATTGAGCATCATTCAAAGTCTTGCTAGCATAATAAATGACATGAGGCTTCTTATCTTTTCTTTGCCCTAAAACAGCCCCTACCGCAAAATCACTAGCATCACACATCAATTCAAATGGTAAAGACCAATCAGGAGCTTGCATGATTGGTTAAGTGGTCAACAACCCTTTAAGCTTTTCAAAAGCTTCTTGACATTTTCATGTCCAATCAAATTGGACATCTTGTGACAACAAGTTACACAATGGTTTGGCAATGGTACTAAAAGAATAAATGAATCTTCGGTAAAAACCACCGTGTCCTAAAAAGGATCTCACATCTTTCACAGTCCTAGGGGTAGGTAATTTTTGAATGACTTCAACTTTTGACTTATCTACCTCTATCCTTTTTGAAGAGACAATGTGACCTAAGACAATGCCATATGTCACCATAAAATGACACTTCTCCCAATTGAGTACAAGATTGCTCTCTTCACACCTTTCAAGAACTTTTTCTAAATGCATTAGACACAACTCATAAGAATCCCCATAAACTGAAAAATCATCCATGAAAACTTCCAAAAACTTTTCCACCATGTCACTAAAGATACTCATCATACACCTTTGAAAAGTGGTTGGTGCATTACACAAGCCAAAAGGCATTCTTCTATAAGCATAGGTACCAAAAGGACAAGTGAAAGTGGTTTTTTCTTGGTCTTCTAAAGAAATCTCAATTTGGTTGTAACCTGAGTATCCATCAAGAAAACAATAGAAAGCTCTTCCGGCTACTCTTTCAAGCACTTGGTTTAAAAATGGAAGTGGAAAATGGTCCTTCCTAGTCACCATGTTCAGCTTACAATAATCAATGCACATACGCCATCCAGTTTGGATTCTAGTTGGTACTAGCTCATTATTTTCATTCTTCACTACCGTAACTCCAGATTTTTTAGGGACAACTTGGGTTGGACTAACCCATTTTGAGTTTGCAATGGGGGTAAATGATACCTGCATCAAGTAGCTTAAGCACTTCACCTCTTACTACTTCCTTCATGTTTGGGTTCAATCGTCTTTGCATTTGCCTCATAGATTTAGCCTCTTCTTCAAGATAGATTCTATGTGTGCATAAAAGAGGGCTAATTCCTTTCAAGTCAGTAATAGTCCACCCAATTGCTTTTTTGTGTTTTCTCACCACCCTCAAAAGTTCTTGTTCCTGCTCTATGCTAAGTTTTGATGAAATCACAATAGGATATGATTCATCTTCCCCTAGAAATGCATACTTAAGATCACTCGGTAAAGGCTTCCTTTCTGGTTTATAAGGTTGGATAAGAGATGCCTCAACTTTCACTTGGGGTGAAATCAAAGGCTCAAACGATGGGGTCCATTGACCTATTGACATAATAGGCATTGGATCTAGATAAGTCTCGAGTTCTCTTACTTCCTCATCAACACATTCCAAAGAATAAAATGTTTCATCATGAATTAAAGTTCTCTCCAATGGATCCTTTATCCATTCTCTCTCAAAGTGTTCTTGAAAAACTGTTTGGATCAAATCCACCTCTCTAATGTCCTCATGTTCACCAATTTGTTTGGAGACATTAAATATGTTCATCTCCACAGTCATATTCCCAAAAGACAATTTCATCACCTCATTCCTACAGTTAATTAAAGCATTGGATGTAGCTAGGAAAGGTCTACCTAAGATGACTGGAATGAGAGCATTAGAACCTTGAATAGGTGCGGTGTCTAACACTACAAAATCAACAGGAAAGTAGAATTTATCTACTTGGACCAACACATCCTCAACAATACCCCTGGGAATCTTGATTGACCTATCAACTAATTGAAGGGTTATTTGAGTAGGCTTGATTTCTCCTAAACCTAACTGTTCGTAAACAGTGTAGGGTATCAAATTCACACTTGCTCCTAAATCCAACAAAGCTTGATCTATCTTATGACTTCCAATAATGCATGAAATGGTAGGACAACCAGGATCTTTGTATTTAGGAGGGGTCTTAAACTGGATGATGGCACTAGCATGTTCAGTTAGAAAGGCTCTTTCTTTCACATTCAATCTCCTTTTGACTGTGCATAAGTCCTTAAGGAACTTTGCATAAGATGGGACTTGTTTAATTGCATCAAGGAGTGGAATGTTGACTTTCACTTGTTTGAACAATTCATAGATTTTCGAGTTCATAAGATCATGTTTAGGTTTCCCTAACCTTTGTGGAAATGGTGCTTTAGGAACAAATTCTAAATCACTCACTTTGACTCCAATTTTTCTTGAATCATCTCTTTCTCATTTATCTCACCTTCTTTATCACTCAAGCTCTCATTTGTCACTTGTGTTTTGATTTCCTCTTCACTTTCCCTAGATTCCTCCTCCACAATACCTCTAGGAATCCTAAAACCTATAGCTTTATCAACAATCTTTCCACTTCTAAGGGTGGTGATGGCTTAGACTTGTTCATGGTTTAAAGGTTCACTAGGTGAGGATTCACTCATGTGTACCTAACCTCTAGGATTTGGCATTGGTTGAGCTGGGATCTTTCCCTTCTCTTGAATGCTTAATGATTGAGTCAACTTGGTTAGTTGACTTCGAATGTCATCTAATGTCGTATTGGTCTGGTCTTGAAATTTGTAAGCTTGGTTGTTGATTCCTCCTTACGTTTGCATGAATTGTTGAAGAGTATCCTCTAGGGATCTCTTATGAGGTGGTTGGTACGTGTTATGTGTGGTAGCATGAAATGGTTAGGGTGGAGGTTGAAATGTTTGAGGTACTGAAAAGCCCTCATTTCTCCATCCAAAATTTGGATGGTTCCTCCATCCAGGATTGTAGGTCTCAGAGTAGGGATTGCCTACTTGGTGTGAAAATGGCTTTCTAACATTACTTGAATCAGAAGTTTGGCCATATAGCACTTCTTTGAAGGCTGGAATGGTAGGACACTCAGTTGTCCTATGCCTTTTGCTCTCACAAACAACACAACTTTCCTCTTGTTGTTCACTCATGACATGTACTTTTTAAATCTCAAGAGACTCTACTTTCCTAGCCAATGAGGCTAATCTAGCATTGAGGTCATCAGTCTCTTTCAATTGGAACTTCCCACTTGAATGAGAAATGGTGTTTCTAGACTCAACATGAAGTGGGAGAGAAGTCTCCCATTGCTTTGTGTTTTTAGCCAATTGATCAAAAAAATCGAAGGCCTCACTTGATTCTTTGTCATAAAACTCACCATTACACATGGTTGACACTAGCTTTTTAAAATCTGCGGTAAGAGAGTCATAGAAGAAACTCACTAACCTCCACATCTCAAAACCATGGTGGGGGCATGCATTTAACAAGTCTTTGAACCTTTCCCAAGCTTGGTGAAATGACTCATTTGGACTACAAGAAAAATTCATCATTTGACGTTGTAAGGTTGCCGTCCTATGAGTGGGGAAATATTTTTTCAAACATTCAGCTTGCATTTCTCTCCATGTACCTATAGACCTAGAACGCAAGGAGTTTAGCCAAAGCTTGGCTTTATCCTTTAGAGAGAATGGGAACAATTTAAGCCGAATGGTTTCCTCGGTGCATGTTCTATCAATAAAAGTATTACATACCTCTTCAAAGTCCTTAATATGTATGTATGGATTTTGAAAATCCATACCGTGAAATGTGGGAAGTTGAATCATGCCCGGTTTCAAATTGAAAGCTTGTTGGTTAAGAGGCAAGATAATACACGAAGGTGTACTTTGTCTAGCCGGGTGAAGATACTCCTTAAGAGTTTGAAAATTAGGTTGATCATTAAATTGTGGAGGTCCATTACCTTGAACACTCCCTTCACCCTCTACATCTTCAACCTTAGCCATTATAAAAAAAAAAATATATAACAATTATATGAATACGAAAGGAAAGGAAAAAAAAAAGAAAAAGAAAAAGAAGATTGCAAATAAAAGTAAATGAAACGTAAAAGATAAAGTAATAGCTCAAAAATAAAAATACAACAAATTAAGAAATTCACTCTCCAACTAATAAGCAATATTAACAACAATAAACATTAAAAGATAATTATAGCAAGCATGAATAAAGAGGCGGTAATACCGGCCAAGCATTTCAGACAATAAATATAAGAAAAATAATAACAACAAAATAAAATAAAATAAACAAGAGACGGTAAAACCAGCCTTATAATATAAACAATAAATATTAGAAACTAATTAGAATAGACAATAAAAGAAAAATGGTTGAACCAACCAAAATCCAATAATCAATAGTCAGTCCACAGTCCAATATCCGAAATGTTGAGGTCAATTTTTTTTTTAGGCGGTAAAACCAGCCATTTGATTTTTTTTATTTATATGTATTTTTTTTGTTTTCCAATAATCAAATATAAATTTGTTACCTTTGCTTGCTAGCTCCCCGGCAACAGCGCCAAAATTGCTTGATCGCTTTTTATGATCGGCTTGTTTTAACTCGCAAGTGCACGAGTGTACGATATAGCAATTAACTCGGTAAGATCGAGGTCATATCCATAGAGAGCTAGATCTGGAAATTAAGCTAGGTAACAAAAAAAAACTCGAGAGAGATTAAATTAACAATAACTTGATTGAAAATAATTGATGGATTTGTTTTCAAAGATGAAAAAGTGTAAATAGATTTTAAATGACAATAAAAAATAAGTCTTGGTCCAAATCAATTTTAATGGTGATGTATTGGTGATTCCTTCAACATATATAAGATAACTCAACCTAATATCAACGATAGTGATATTAGATCGGAAGATATTACAATGAAGTTTTAAAAGATGAAGATTGATTATTGCTTAAGAATGAACAAGTACTTTCATATTAAGTAAGACATTGAATCAAGCAATCTCTATACCAAAACTAAGGTTTGTGCATAAAAATTCAAGATTATAACATTATCTAAATGATTTCTAAACTTTCTTTGCAATAATATAACATTCATGAAGAAAATAAGAAGATAAACATTAAGATTCATTTATATCTTAAAGAACTCACCTCAATCACCATCATCCTTGATTTGGATCCAAGAAGGAGATTAGCCAACCATGATTATATATAATAACATTTTAATAAACATGAAATAACTTGAATCAAACTGAAATAATGAGTTTTACAAGCTAAAGAACCGAAATCTATAAAGAAGAACACAACACAATTTCAGTAAAAATTCGAACACAAATCTGACCATAACTTTGAACAGCAATTCGACCCTCTTAGAAGCCTCTTTTAGAGATGGATATTAGAGACATTTATAGGCTATTCTGTTAACTTTTCAGATCATTAAAGAACAGCTCATTTCGACATCTGAGTCAAACGTTATGGGCAAAACACCGAAAGGTGTTCTGGAAAATCAAATCAGGCTAGCTTGGAGAACACTTTGGTGCACGTTTTTCTTCCTCCTTTATGAGCTGTCTCTTTCTTCTTTTGACCCAAAATAATGTCACAATATCCCCTCCAGCTTTCCATCCATGTGCTTGCCCTCTTGGATCAATGAATTACCCAAAATAAATCAAATGTTATTTGTTGTGTGGACATGTAAGATCATGGATTGTGCTTGGGCTGATTTGGAGGCTGATTTTAGGCTGAATTTAAGCATCAAATAAGGATACAAATGTACCTATTATTTGGGCTAAGATTGACATTGAAACCTTGAGTGTTTGATGGTTGAAGTTTGCACACAACATAAGGCAAGTTTGGGCTTGAAATAGATCATATGATATTCTTTTCTAGAATTGGAATAGAATTGATTTTTTAGGCAAATTTGGAGCACTTATTTGAACCAAGATTTGCTTCAATCTTTAACTAAATTTCTCTTCAATTCTTTGTTCCGAATTCCGACGTTGAATTTTCTGAAATAATTCATTTAAGCTCCAAAAACCTATCGAAACATTAAAAGAAACTTCATTACTAAAAAGCACATCAATTATTATAAAAAAACCCAAATAAAAACAATAAATACATATGTAAAATAAGAGACTTGATGATACTTTTGATGCACAATCAAGTGAAAATCGACGTATGTTATCGACATCGTTAATGAATTCAAGACCGACGTTTCAAATCGATAGCAAAAATAGAGTCATGGGTGACACATGGAATTGTCAAAAACACTATGTCACTCCTAATCCATAAATCGTCAGAGAAAACAGAGTCCCTTTTGAACTTGAAATCATCAATGAATACTAAGTGACAAGTGACGTATGGAATTGACAGCATCAATGAATTTACGACCGACGCATCTAATCTATAGCAAAAATAGAGTGATGGCTGATGCATGGAATTGCCAAAAATGTTATGTCATTGCTGATCCATAAATCGTCAGCGAAAATAGAGTCTCTGTAGACATTGAAATTGTCATTGAAAACTGAGTGACAACGGACATTTGGAATCGACAGCGTCAATGAATTCACCACCGACGCATCAAATTGATAGCAAAAATAGAGTCATATCTGACGCATGGAATTGTCAAAAACGCAATGTCACTGCTGATCCATAAATTGTCAGCGAAAACAGAGTCCCTGTTGAACTTGAAATTGTCAATGAATACTAAGTGACAGCTAACATATGGAATCGACAACGTCAATGAATTCACAACCGACACATCAAATCAATAGCAAAAATAGAGTCATGGCTGATCCATAAATCGTTAGCGAAAACAAAGTCCTTGTAGACCAAATGAATACTGAGTGACAACGGACGTATGGAATCGACAACGTCTCTGAATTCTATACCGACGCATCAAACCGATAGCAAAAATAGAGTTATGTCTGACGCATGGAATTGTCAAAAATGCTATGTCACTGCTGATCCATAAATCGTCAGCGAAAACAACGTCCTTGTAGACCTTGAAATCGTCAATGAATACTGAGTGACAGCGAACGTATGGAATCAACAGCGTCACTAAATTCACTACCGACGCATCAAATCGATAGCAAAAATAGAGTTATGTTTGACACATGGAATTGTCAAAAACGCACTGATGATCCACAAATCGTCTGCAAAAACTAAGTCCCTATTGAAATTGAAATCGTCAATGAATACTGAGTGACAGCGGACGTATGGAATCGACAGTGTCTATGAATTCACTACAGACGCGTTAAATCGATAGCAAAAAAAGAGTTATGTTTGACACATGGAATTGTCAAAAACGATGTCACTGCTGATCCATAAATCGTCAGCGAAAACTGAGTCCCTATTGAACTTGAAATCGTCAATGAATACTGAGTGACAACTGCCGTATGGAATCAACAACGTCAACGAATTCATGATCCATGCATCAAATCAATAGCAAAAATAGTCATATTTGACGCTGGGAATTGTCAAAAACGCTATGTCATTACTGATCCATAAATCATCACCGAAAACAAAGTCCCTGTACAACTTCAAATCGTCAATGAATACTGAGTGACAGCTGACATATGGAATCGACAACATAAATGAATTGATGACCGATGCATCAAATCGATAGCAAAACTAGAGTGATGATTGACGCATGGAATTGTCAAAAATGTTATGTCACTACTGATCCATAAATCGTCAGCGAAAACAGAGTCCCTATTGAACTTGAAATCGTCAATGAATACTGAGTGACAGCTACCGTATGGAATCGACAGTGTCACTAAATTCACGACCGACGCATCAAATCGATAGTAAAAATAGAGTCATGCCTAATGCACGGAATTGTCAAAAACACTATGTCAAGGCTGATCCATAAATCGTCAGCGAAAATAGAGTCCCTTTTGAACTTCAAATCGTCAATGAATACTGAGTGACAACTGACGTATGAATCGACACCGTAAATGAATTCACAACCGGCGCATCAAATCAATAGCAAAAATAGAGTCATATATGATGCATGGAATTGTCAAAAACGCTATGTTAATGCTAATCCATAAATCGTCAGCAAAAAAAGTCCCTGTTGAACTTGAAATCATCAACGAGTACTGAGTGACAACTGACGTATGGAATTGACAGTGTCATATCCCAATTCTAGGTTATTCCCCAAAAATCAAATTTTTTTTCAAAATAAAAATCAAAAAATAAAATAAAGGCTGGCAACGTGGAGAAAGCAGGCTGGAAAATCAAGCTGCAATTTTTGGAGGAAATTAAAGGCCTAACTGTACCCTATTATGCCTAAAAATGGAGAAAGGCTCATTTAACAGAGAGTCTTGTGGCATTATGAGTCGAATTGCCAATAAGACTAAAACAGGTTAAAATATGACAAAAACTTTGCAAACATGATCAAACGGAGGCGATTATTAGGGGCAGACTCCATCATCCCATCTTGTGGCAAAACTTTGTCTTCTATTAGGGAGAATGCACACTACCTTCTTCACACCCTACTCTTACCATAAGTGCTTTAAGGTTTTCAGAGCATTCCACCTCCAATGCATTCACCAATCCAGTACTTGAAGCATGATTGGGTAAAGGGTTCAAACTTACGTTTGGAGTTCCTTCGAAGGTTATCCATCCAGTTTTAATCAAATGCATGAGCCTCTTCTTGAAGGCACTACAAGTATGAATGTTGTGTCCCGCAGCACCAGCATGGTACTCGCAAGTGAGGTCGGGCTTGTACCAGTTAGGGTAAGGTGGTTGCAGAGGTGTCAAGGGTTCTGGAGCTATATACCCGATGCTTAGTAGCTTTTGGTACATCTCATTTAAGGGCAATGGTAATGGAGGTAGTTGTTCTTGGGCTCTTTGGTGTTTGGTTTGAGGCTCAGGTTTTCTAGCAGGAAAAGAAGAGTTGAAATTGATGTTGGCTATTTGGAGTGAATAGGATGGAGTGTGGTAATTTTGGAAAGGTTTCTTCCTACCCCTATAGTTACCCTCAACATGGTCAACCTCTTTCCTTTTACCTTTGAAGCCTTTTTTTCCCACAGTTGGCACAAGAATTCTACCACTCTTGACTCCTTACTCTATACGCTCAGCTACTGCAACAGCATCAGTGAACTGCTGGGCTGAACTACCCATTACATGCTCGTAGTAGGGTGCCTTGAGCGTGTTAGCAAACAAAGTGACCATCTCTTTATCTAGGAGTGGAGGATGTATTTGAGCAGCTAGGTCTCTCCACCTTTGAGCATATTCCCTTATGCTTTCCTTGTCCCTTTACTCTAGATTGGACAAACTGGTTCTATCAGGAGCAATGTCCATGTTGTACTTGTACTGCTTCACAAAAGCATCCACTAAGTCTTTCCATTTGTGGATTTTAGCGTTGTCCAATCTCATGTACCAACTTAATGCCGCCCCACTTAAGCTATCTTGGAAAAGGTGCATCAGTAGTTTTTCATCATGTACTACTTCAACCATCTTATTGCAGTAAGATTTGAGATGAGTCATGGGGCATTGTGTTCCGGTATATTTGATGAATTCAGGAACACAGAACTTTTTCGGGACAACCACATTTGGGACCAGACATATTTTTGCCACCCGTACTGGATCGTACAAGTCTACCCCTTCAATGGCTCTAATCCGGGCTTCTAGTGCTGCCATCTTATCTTGATCAATGCCATTGGATGACTTGGTCTTATGGGACTCATTGGCAAATGGATCTATGACTACATGGGTTGGCGTCGGTGGCATTGAGTGCACAAATGCTGGATTGTATGGAGGTTCTTGACCATGTTCACTCATTACTTCTTCAGGTTGAGCCATTGCTGGAGGCTGAACAAAAATAGCCGGCCGGTTAGAAGGACCTTCACTAGAGGCATTTCTAAGTGTTTGCTCAAGTAAGCTAGTGAGGCGAGCACTGATGTAACCATATTATTCGATAGTTTCACCCACATCTACCTAATGTTTTGTCCATGTTTTATATATAAAATATCTTGATATTCTTTGTTTTATGTTTTGAAGGTACTTTTAGATGAAAGATGCAAAAAGGAGTAAATTAGAGGTAATTGGCAGATTTAACGTTCAGTCGATGTTTTGTGCAGAGCGTGAGTTCTAGAGATCGAAATGAAGTGATTCCAGTGGCACTAAAAAGCTAACACCCATACCTTTCTGGAAATGTAATGCAAGAAAAATAAAAAGAGAAATATCATGGAAATCACATCCTGTAAAGTCAAATCTCGTATTCTACCAGTGTTGACCTTTGGCCATTCAAAATTTAATATCTGGAGCTACAGAAGTCCAATTGATACAAAATAAATTTTCTTGGATTCCTAATTCAACGACCTATCAACGCTCCAAAGTTCAGCCAAAAACGATGTCATATGAGGGAGATATGATTTTCCAAAGATGACAACTGAATTCTGCCAGCAAACAGGTTTCGTGAAGAAACGAGTCCAAATTACATTCCGAAGCATCTTAACCGACATCCAAGTTTTTATATCAGCAATTTAGCTCCTCTAAGTCAAAGCTTGAAGATTTCATGCAAGGCTATTTCTTCTTTTTAGGGAAAATAGTTATTGAAGTACTTGAATGTAAACTGCCAACTTAAGGAAGGACTATTTTGTAAAATAGAGACTAGGGTTTCTTAGCATATAAAAAGAAAGAGAGAAGAGGTAGCAGCCAGCAAAAAAGAGGGAGAGCAGAAGGAGGCAGCAGCCAGCAGAGAATAAACACAAATTCTCTCCTCTACAAACCCAATAAATCATGCTCTTTTCATTCTTTAGAAGTAGTTGTTCAATAGTTATGCAAGGCTAAGCTCTTTTCTTGGTTGCAAGGACACAACAAACCTTCGGATTTCAAGAACCGTGAGATTTATTCTTCCTTTTATTTTCAGTTTATGTTATGAATGAGTATGATTGTTTTCCTATGCATATTTCCTATGATTGTTGTTGATGATTGCTAGAGCGGACTCTAAGTTATTGTTGTGAACAATCTATTGCTAAGTTTAATATCAAAACCGGAGTTGTGATATATGAACTTGTGAAGCAACTAAGCTTGATAATTGTGGCGGAACTACGTTATTGAACTTAGGGAGAACATTTGAACAAAGTGACACAAGCTGCGGACAGCTTGTATGTTAATCTTGATGAAATTATCTAGTTCTTAAAGCTACCATTAAATTGAATCATTAGTGCGGACACTTTGATTGTTTGTTGGTTAGGATTAGTTATACGGCGGATCCGTTAATTAATCAACGTTAAGAAAAGATAAAATTTCAGAACATAAACTGCAATTTTCGTTTCAAGGATCGGTTCTAATTTTCGTTGGTGGATGTGTGCTTGCGACCAAGGTTTGTTTTCTTGATAAGTTTCGGTTTTAATTGATTTTGTTTGCTAGTTTAATTGCTGCCATAGCTTAGATAATCACAAACCAAATCCCCCAATTACATAACGTACAACATAAAAATCTGACTTGAAACTTCCTCGTGGGATCGACCCCTTGCTTGCTCTATACTATCTTGTGTGTTGTGTTTGAAGCTACGGTAATTAATTTGTGCGACCGCGACATCGCAACAAATTTTGGCGCCGTTGCCGAGAAGGTAATTTTAGTTGATTCTTGTGCTTGTACTGTTATTTTTAGTTGCTGTTTTCCAAAAAAAAAGAAAAAAAAGAGAAACAGAATTTTTGCTTGCGACAGTACTGTTCACTTGCGGCAGCGGTACTGTTCAAAACAGAGTTTTTGGTGGAATTAGGTATCGGCCTTTTGTTTCCTGAAGGTAAACGACGTTCTGAACAGGGCTAGTGATAAATCACTAGCCCCACACTATTGAGGCCAAATTCCGCGTTTTCTACCGTAGGATTTTCGTACAATTTGCATTGTTTTCGATCTCTTGTGTGGTTACTTTCTTTTGAGTTTTCTTAGCAATTTATGCCTGTGACCCGTTCTACTAATCAAATTCAAGTGCAGGTTGATCTTGAAATAGAAAGCACTTTACGTAGGTTAAGAAAGGAAGCTCGCCTCAACACCATGGCTATTGCACGACAACAAACACTCAAGGAGCTTGCTGCTCCTAACGTGGAAAATCAACCATTGTGCATAAACATTGACAATAATGTAAACTTTGAGCTCAAATCTGGTTTTATACATTTGTTACCAACATTTAATGGTCTTGCAGGAGAAGATCCTCATACTCATCTCAAGGAGTTCCATATGGTTTGTGTTGGCATGAAACCGAATGGAGTTGCTGAAGAACAAGTTAAGTTGAAAGCTTTCCCTTTCTCTTTGAAGGGGGCAGCAAAGGCATGGCTTTTCTCTATTCTCCCAGGATCTATTGGAACTTGGGATGCTATGAAGAAGATTTTCCTTGAGAAGTATTTCCCAGCATCTCGAGTTGCCAACATAAGGAAAGAAATATGTGGGATTCAGCAATCTCATGGAGAGACACTCTCCGAATATTGGGAAAGATTTGAGCAACTATGCATTCAATGTCCTCATCATCAAATACCCGATCAACTGCTCATTCAATATTTCTATGAAGGATTGATGCCTACTGACCGTAGTATCATTGATGCTGCAAGTGGAGGCGCATTGGTGGATAAGACACCCTAGGCTGCACGCCAATTGATCTTAAACATGGCAGCCAACTCAAAACAATTTGGCACTCGTGGAGACTTCTCCAACAAACGAGTAAATGAGGTAAGTATTTCTAACCTTGAAAGTAAAGTTAATGATCTTACTTCTCTTGTGCGTTCTTTGGCTTGTGGAAATGTGCATCAGGTGAAAGTTTGTAGCATATGCTCCTTACAAGGACATGCTTCGGATATGTGCCCAACAATGCAAGAAGACTACATTGAACAAGCTCATGCAATTGATGGAACATTCAACGGACAGCCCCAGCGTAAATATGATCCCTTTTCCAACACGTACAATCCCGGATGGAGAGATCATCCCAACCTATGCTACGACAACCCATCCCAACAAGGCAATCAAGGCCGATAGTTCCATCCCCATGGATTTCAGCCCCAACAAAATTATCAAGCAAGACAACCCCCTCCATTCACAAACTCCAATGTTATGGGGTCATCATCCAATGATGATCTTCGTGAGATGATGAAAACTTTGGCTTCTAATACTGTTACCTTGCAACAAAATGTCATGTCTTTTCAACAGGAAACAAGGTCAAGTATTCACAACTTGGAAAAGCAAATGGGGCAAGTAGCTTCAAGTGTAGGGAAATTGGAAGCACAAATGAATGGAAAGTTACCCTCCCAAGCATTAAATCCAAAAGAGAATGTTAGTGTAATCATGCTGCGAAGTGGGAAAGAACTTGAAGAGAAAAGGTTGAAACAAATTGAGATGGAGGAAGAAGAAGAGATAGAAACTGAATTGAGTACAAAGAAGGAACATCCTCCTCCTCCACAAACTGAAATAAAGACCAACACTCCAAAGGTAACTCCTCACTCAATTAATTCCAGTTTTAAAACAATTCCACCCTTTCCTGTGAGTTCTTCTAGGTCAAAGAAAGAAGACAAAGAAAAAGAGATTTTAGAGGTTTTCAAGAAAGTAGAACTCAACATTCCTTTGCTTGATGCTATCAAGCAAATTCCTAAGTATGCCAAATTCTTGAAAGAGTTGTGTACTACCAAGAGAGCTTTCAAACTAAAAGGTCATGAAACGGTAAGTATGGGTGAAGTTGTATCTGTCGTTGTTCAAAAGAATCTGCCTTTGAAACAAAAAGACCCAGGTGCGTTTACTATCCCATGTGTTATTGGTAATGCTAGTTTTAAAAGAGCTTTATGCGATTTAGGTGCATCCATTAGTGTTATGCCCAAACATGTTTATGATTCTCTTAGTCTTGAGCCTTTGAATAAAACTAGCATTGTAATACAACTTGCGGATCGTAGTTTTGTTTACCCACTTGGTGTGATAGAAGATGTCCTAGTCAAGATTGATAGTTTGGTTATTCCATGTGATTTTTATATTCTTGATATGGAACATGATTCTTGTGATTCATCAACCAGCACTCCTATATTGTTTGGGAGATCATTCTTGAAAACCGCCAACGCAAAGATTGATTGTGGTAAGGATACCTTGTCTATGGAGGTAGGAGATGAAAAAATTGAATTCAATTTTCATGATGCAATGAAATATCCTTATAGCAATGTTTATTCTATCACATGCTATGACCAAATTGATAAGTGTGTGCAGCAAGTTTGTGATTTTGATTGCGAAGATGGATTAAGCATAACTTTGAGCTATGACTATGATTTCACCAAGATAGAAGAGATGGAGAGGCACGTGTGTGTTCCCCAAAACGTGCACGAATCAGTATTGGCCTTACAAGCTTTGCAAACCGTTCCCCATGATAAAGTCTTTGTTGATTTAGTACTCTCACATAAAAAGCTTTTGCCATCTATTTTACAGGCCCCCGAGTTAGAATTAAAACCTTTGCCCGATAATTTGAAATATGTATTCATTGGCGACAACAATACACTTCCCGTTATCATAGCAAAAGGTTTGACAAGTATGCAAGAGGAAAAACTTGTGAAGTTGTTGTGTGATCACAAGACGGCCATTGGATGGACTTTAGCCGACATCAAGGGCATTAGTCCCTCAATGTGTATGCATCATATACTATTGGAGGACAACGTAAAACCAACAAGGGAAATGCAAAGGAGGTTGAACCCGCCTATGATGGAGGTAGTGAAAGCTGAAATTTTAAAATTGTTAGATGCAGGAGTCATTTACCCCATCACTGACAGTAAATGGGTCGCGCCAATCCATGTGGTGCCCAAAAAGACCGGAATCACGTTGGTGAAAAACAAAAATAATGAGCTCATTCCTACTCGCATCTCAAGTGGATGGAGAATGTGTGTTGATTATAGAAAGCTCAATCTTTCTACACGCAAAGATCATTTCCCATTACCATTCATGGATCAAATGCTTGAACGCCTAGCAGGTAAGTCTTTTTATTGCTTTCTTGATGGATATAGTGGATACAATCAGATTGTTATTAATCCTGAGGATCAAGAAAAGACTACATTTACATGTCCATTTGATACATATGCATATAGGAGAATGCCTTTTGGTCTCTGTAATGCTCCTGCAACTTTTCAAAGATGCATGATGAGTATTTTTTCTGACTATGTTGAAAGAATAATCGAGGTTTTTATGGATGATTTCACGGTGTATGGTGATTCTTTTGATAAATGTCTAGAAAATTTATCTTTAATCTTGAAAAGGTGCATTGAAACTAACCTTGTCTTGAACTATGAAAAGTGTTATTTTATGGTAGAACAAGGAATAGTTCTTGGGCATGTTGTGTCTTCACATGGATTAGAGGTTGATAAAGCTAAGATAGACGTTATTTCATCATTGCCTTACCCCTCATGCGTGAGGGAAGTTCGTTCTTTTCTAGGCCATGCAGGTTTCTATCGACGCTTTATCAAAGATTTCTCGAAGATTACAGCACCCTTGTGCAAACTATTAGCCAAAGAAGTGGATTTTGTGTTTGATCAAGCATGTAAAGATGCCCATGATGAGCTTAAGAGACGTGTGACATCTGCCCCTATCATCCAACCACCAAATTGGGATAAACCTTTTGAGATAATGTGTGATGTGAGTGACTATGCGGTAGGAGCTGTGCTTGGGCAAAGAATTGGGAAGAATTTGCATGTTATCGCCTATGCTTCTCGCATGTTGGATGGAGCACAATGCAATTACCATACAACTGAAAAGGAACTTTTTGCAGTGGTGTTTGCTCTTGAAAAATTCAGGTCATATCTACTTGGTACAAAAGTCATTGTTTTTACTGACCATGCAGCTCTCAGGTATCTTTTGAAGAAAAAGGAGTCAAAACCAAGACTGATTAGGTGGATCTTGCTTTTACAAGAATTCGATCTTGAGATCAAAGACAAAAAAAGGTGCTGAAAACCATGTGGCTGATCACTTGAGCTGACTGAGGACCGAGGATATACAGATCGAAACAATAAGAGAGACATTCCCCGATGAGCAGTTGTATATGTTGCATTCCTCTACAAGACCATGGTATGCTGATTTGGTAAACTATTTAGTCACCAAAGAATTCCCTTCAGGTTTGTCTAAACCCCAAAAAGATAAGTTACGAGCTGATGCTAAATATTATTTTTGGGACGATCCTTACCTTTGGAAATTTTGTGCGGATCAAGTAGTTAGGAGGTGTGTACCACAAGATGAATTTCATTCCATTCTCACTTTTTGTCATTCTCATTCTTGTGGTGGGCATTTTGGAGAAAAAAGAACAGCCCACAAGGTACTTGAAAGTGGTTTCTATTGGCCTTCTATTTTTAAAGATGCATATCACTTCTGCAAATCATGTGAAAAATGCCAAAGAACAGGTAATATCACTCATAAGAATCAAATGCCTTTAACGAATATTCTTGTAAGTGAAATTTTTGATGTTTGGGGTATTAACTTTATGGGTCCATTTCCTTCTTCATTTGGCAATCTTTATATTCTTCTTGCTGTTGATTATGTGTCCAAATGGATTGAGGCGAAAGCCACACGAACTAACGATGCTAAGGTTGTTTTAGATTTTGTCAGGACTCACATATTTGACAGGTTTGGAATCCCTAAAGCTATCATTAGTGATCGTGGCACTCATTTCTGTAATCGTTCCATGGAAGCATTGCTACGCAAATATCATGTGACTCATCGAACTTCCACAGCATATCATCCTCAAACGAATGGCCAAGCTAAAATTTCAAATCGAGAAATCAGGTCCATTTTGGAGAAAACAATGCAACCTAACTGGCGAGATTGGAGTCTACGTCTTGGAGATGCACTTTGGGCTTATCGAACTGCTTATAAATCACCTATAGGA
Source organism: Populus trichocarpa (assembly GCF_000002775.5). Taxonomy (NCBI): domain Eukaryota; kingdom Viridiplantae; phylum Streptophyta; class Magnoliopsida; order Malpighiales; family Salicaceae; genus Populus; species Populus trichocarpa. The sequence goes on along the minus strand of NC_037294.2, from coordinate 5,783,757 downwards.
ATGTCACCTTATAGAATGATTTATGGGAAAGCATGTCATCTACCGGTGGAGCTTGAACACAAAGCTTTTTGGGCCATTAAACAATGTAACATGGATTATGATGCTGCTGGGATTGCAAGAAAACTACAACTGCAAGAGTTGGAAGAAATTCGAAATGATGCTTACGAGAATGCAAGGATTTACAAAGAAAAGACTAAGAATCTTCATGACCAAATGCTTACAAGAAAGGAGTTTCATGTTGGAGACAAAGTCCTTCTTTATCATTCGCGTTTGAAACTTTTTCCTGGAAAATTGCGCTCTCGTTGGATTGGACCCTTTGTTGTTTCTAATGTTTTTCCTTATGGTGCAGTTGAAATTACAAGTTTAGAAACCAACAAAGTACTCAAAGTCAATGGGCATCGTTTAAAACCTTTCTATGAAGGTTGGACGGTAGAACTCACCGCTTCTGTAGAGTTAGCTGAACCAATCTATGAAGAATGAGCATGCCACATGTCAAGCTAATGACATAAAACAAAAGCGTTTACTGGGAGGCAACCCAGCACAAAAAAAATCAGATTTGCTTTCTTTTTCCTTATCTTTTATTTTTTCACATTTTAATTTATTTTCTGTCATTCTCTTCTGTTCCTTTGCTTTTATTTCAACATTGAGGACAATGTTGTGTTTTAAGTGTGGGGGTATTGGGAGAATGTTGGTTTTCTAATTTTGGTTTTCTTTGTTATTTTTCAAAAAAAATAAAATTATGTTTGATCTTTTGAACTCCCATTGGTTTTTGAGAATATGAGTATCATGTATGAGAATTAGTTGAGATAGATGAAGATATAAATCAAATGAAGGAGTATGCATGTAAATTTTAAGGTTTAATTGGTTTAAGGATTGACTTTGAGAATATGCCATGTTGACTTTATAGTGTTATATCAATGCAAGCTTTTGAGCCTTCAACATTATATTCTTTGATTGTGCATTCTTTCAATGATATGTATCTCTAGAACTTGCTTCATATCTTGTTGAGATTACATTCATATTACATATATACATGAAGATGATAAAGGCATTAGGAATTTTAACCATTTGAGCCAAAAAGCCAACCTAAAGCATATTATCCTTAGTGAGCCCCTTTTGAGCTTGTTTATCTTTTCTTTGCTTTATCCATGTATAAGCCTTAACTTTTTATATGTTTTCCTTTTCCCCTGGCCAAGGATTAGTAGAGCATATACTTATGATATCTCATGGAATTATGGTTGGAAATTATGTGAAAAGAAAGAAGAAGTGATGTTTGATGAAAAGATGGACAAAGTTGTCAAAGGTAAAAAAGGAAAGAAAAAAAAAGGAAAGAAAAAAAAAGAAAACAGAAAAAGAAAAGAAAAAAAAACAGAAAAAGAAAAGAATGTTCCTTTATGTTCTTAAGATTTTATATTGAAAAAGCTTGAAATCAAAAGAAGTTAAGCATTGGTGATTAAAGATGGAAAATTTATGTGTCTTGATGGAATATCTTGTTTGAAATATCATTTTTCAGAATGCTCTACTTTCTTTGGTTTGAACCTTTTCTTTTACTCTCTTTTACCTCACATTTACCTTAGCCCCATTACAACCAGAAAATAAGACCTTTTGATTCATGCATTGTTTGTAATATGTTATTAATGGAGATGAGATTGAAGAGCAAGCTTATGGTAGAACATATTCATTGATTGAATTTGAGAGATTTAAAAACATAAGCCCTAAACACATGAGTGTTGGAGTGTATATCAATGAGAGGACCTATCACTTTGACATGACATAGATTTCATTTAAATCCCGACGATTAATTGAGTTTTGAAGTTTGCATGTAAATAAATTCATGAAAATTTATACCCTTTATCCTTCTTGATTGTATTCCTGTTTATAATGCATATATTCTTGGATATTGATGGGAGATTAAGAGATTGATCATAGTTATTTTCAATTTGATTTTATTTATCCTTTCTCGAGGACGAGCAAGAGCTAAGTGTGGGGGTATTTGATGTAACCATATTATTCGATAGTTTCACCCACATCTACCTAATGTTTTGTCCATGTTTTATATATAAAATATCTTGATATTCTTTGTTTTATGTTTTGAAGGTACTTTTGGATGAAAGATGCAAAAAGGAGTAAATTGGAGGTAATTGGCAGATTTGATGTTCAGTCGATGTTTTGTGCAGAGCGTGAGTTCTAGAGATCGAAATGAAGTGATTCCAGTGGCACTAAAAAGCTAACACCCATACCTTTCTGGAAATGTAATGCAAGAAAAATAAAAAGAGAAAGATCATGGAAATCACATCCTGCAAAGTCAAATCTCGCATTCTGCCAGTGTTGACCTTTGGCCATTCAAAATTTAATATCTGGAGCTACAGAAGTCCAATTGATGCCAAATACATTTTCTTGGATTCCTAATTCAACGACCTATCCACGCTCCAAATTTCAGCCAAAAACGATGTCATATGAGGGAGATATGAGTTTCCAAAGATGACAACTGAATTCTGCCAGCAAACAGGTTTCGTGAAGAAACGAGTCCAATTACATTCCGAAGCATCTTAACCGACATCCAAGTTTTTATATACTATCTTGACTTGAAACTTCCTCGTGGGATCAACCCCTTGCTTGCTCTATACTATCTTGTGTGTTGTGTTTGAAGCTAGGGTAATTAATTTGTGCGACCGCGACATCGCAACAAGCACGTTCTTCATCTTCCATGTTTCTTGCTCGGAGTTAGGTGTTGTAGGCTCTTTGGGGACCTATATTTCAACCTGATGTAAGTATGTATGTTATTTACAATGGATGGATGGATGTGTGTGGATGCAAATGTATGCACATTGGGTATGAATGGCAAAAACTTATGCAGAATGAATATATAGGGACTTTATGCTTAAAGGAAGGTTCTAGGTCATTACATGATAGGTAGGTTTTCTACCTAGTCTTGAAAGGGTCTATGAACTGCCCAGTGAGCACCTCACATGAAGGCAGTATAAGGGTTTATAAGAAATGGTTGGGGCACAGTGTGACCGCCATTACCGAGTAAACACTCAGCTCATAGCTGGATGTTTCACGAATCTGAACCCCGACTGAAAGTCATGAGGCAGACCGCTACTCCCCACCTAACCTAGAATTAGGTGTATTCGCAAAATTAAAATGCATGCTAAAGTAGTAAAAATGCCAGCTAAAATTAAAGACCAATAAAAAGGCAAACAATCAAACAAGCAAAGCTTAGTTCGACCAGACAAGGTGATTCCCAGCGGAGTCGCCATCCTGTCGTGGGGCGATGTCGTCTGGCGACAGCGGAGGCTTTCGTCGCACCTCCTATGTGAGGTGTTGTGTGTTGGGAAGATTTTTTGTATTTAATCATAAAATTATGATTAAGGTTCAAGAGTCGCCACCTAGTATTATGGTCACTAGGAACCTATGGTCTGGGAGAGTCTGGGTAAGGGACTGGTTGTGCAAGGGGAAGACGCATCACCCTAAGTGCACCCTACCTAAGGTAAGTTGCATTGTTGTTTGATTGTTTTTTCTAAGTCGGATTTCTATTCGTTGGTCTTTTCTAAGGCTCAAGGCAGATTTCTCTTCATGAGAAAGTCTCTACCTTATTGGGTTAAATCCTAACCGTTCTAAAGTCTGAATTTTAGCATCGCATTTACACCTTGTATCTTTAATACCTAAGGGTGTACTTTATCGTGTAATTTTACACCCTCACAAATATTAAAGTCTACATCTGGATCCTAAAAAAAAAATTGGAAAAAGATTTTTGTCATGTTGGCCAAATACTAATGGATAATCATAAACTGGTTACGATATCCATTTTTTATTTTTTTAAAACATGAAAAAGATGCAATTTTTGTTTTTTTATGAAAAATATGCTTGGATTATGTTGTTAATAAGATCATATTTTCATAATGTGCCTTCATTTATGTTGTTTCATGCAAATAACACACTGAGCACACTCTGTACTCACAAAACCACTACACCAAGAATTCTTTGGTGTTTTTTCTTTTTTTCTCGCCCAAAAAAAAAAGCATGACCCCATGTTTTCACAAGGATTTTTGGAAAATCAAAGTTTTAATACAAAAACAAAAATCAAATTGGTGTTTGTTCTAATAAATAAGTTCTGAAAATTCAAGTGATATCCTGATACCCTAGAAAACCTGAAGAACAACCCAAATGCCATGAGATAACTTCAAAGCTGAGTTTTGGCTGCATGAATAATGATAAACCATTTTGCATATTTGCATGTGAGAAAGCAAAGCTTGCCGATTCTGAATGAATGCATTTGAAATGAAGAAAGGCCATCTTTCATCATCCTTTCACAAATTCTAAAAAAAAAATCCCTTGCAGTCCCTTTTTGAACCTAATGCATTTTTCTTGAAAAATAACCTTGGCTAGGATCACACCCTATACTGGGGAGCAAGTGCAAAAAAATCATTAATGACTAAAAGTGCCCAAACAACTCTGGGGGGCATGAAAAAATCCTCAACGATAAAAGTGCCCAAACAACACTAGGGAGGCATGAAAGAAAATCCTCAATGATCAAAAGTGTTCAAACAAATCTGGGGGGTATGAAAGAGTTCCAAACATATTTGAGTGTGCCACAAAAATCACTAATATAATGATGCTCAAAATCAAAAGAAGAAAAAGCCCAATATTGGGGGGCACCGTGGACCATTTTGCAAATCAATTCCAAGGTTTAGAAATTCATGAACCAAAAAAGAGTTTGGGATATAAGAACTAGTGATCCTTAGTCTTAAAGTCCCTTAAACACCTTTTGAGCCTAAATATCCTTTTTCTTCATAGCTAAGAGCCAAAGCCTACGTTACGTGCCCAATCAAGCCCTTTCTGATCAAAGGCAAGCAATCTGGATCGGCAGGCTTTGCTTTTCCATGTAAAACAAGTCATTATTCATGCAAGCAAAATGAATGCTTTGAAAATTGGTTCTTTGAAACCCTCAAATTGAAGCTTGAACCCTTTTGACCAATCAAACATCACTTCACTTCACCAAAAGCAAAACAAAAATTTTCAACACTCATGCAAACCTATCCATGAGAATCGCTTGAATTTTTCAGAACAAGTTTGTTTTAAACAAACATCAAAATGATTTTTCAGAATAGCTTTGAAATTCCAAAAATTCTTCATGAAAACAACTCCTTGTAAATAACCAAATCTTCTTCCACATAGCCTCATCCCCTAGGAAAACCCAAATTGAACATTTAGAGACATGATCAAGCTGGGGGGCAATCCACCAAAACACATAGGGCTAGCTCCATGATTCCCCTTCTATGAAAATAGAAAATGTTAGGCGAAGCTGGCAATCCTTAAGATAAAGGTTTGTGGGCAAAGAAGTATGTTAATGTCATATCCCTTCTAGAGGTCAAAATCACAAGACATGACTTGGGCAAGCAAGAGCGAAAAGAGCCATTAAAGCTTACTATCAGAGACTCAAACTTTTAAGAAAAGGAAAACTCCATGAAGAAAAGGGGACCTATATTTCTCAAGTAAGTATACATGCATATTAATCATGATGCATTACTTTCATCCCTAATAGATCAGTGTCTCATCGTCACCTCTATTGAGTCCTCATCATGTAGATTGTGTGCTTCTAGCCCTATCTTCCTTTCTTTTTAAGTGTGCCTTAAAGCCCTTAACCACTTTGGGTAGTGTGTCTTCTAACCTTACCTCTTTTCGAGTGCGCCTTAGAGCCCTCGACCACCTTGAGTATTGTGTTTTCTAATCATACCTCCTTTTGAGTGCGGTTTAGAGCCCTCGACCTCTTGGGTAGTGTGTTTTCTAACTCTACCTGCTTTTGAGTGTGCCTTAGAGCCCTTAACCACCTTGAGTATTGTGTTTTCTAACCATACATCCTTTTGAGTGCGGTTTAGAGCCCTCGACCTCTTGGGTAGTGTGTTTTCTAACTCTACCTTCTTTTGAGTGCGCCTTAGAGCCCTCGACCACCTTGAGTATTGTGTTTTCTAACCATACCTCCTTTTGAGTGCGATTTAGAGCCCTCGACCTCTTGGGTAGTGTGTTTTCTAACTCTACCTACTTTTGAGTGCGCCTTAGAGCCCTCGACCACCTTAGGTAGTGCGTTTTCTAACCTTACCTCTTTTTTAGTGCGCCTTCGAGCCCTCACCTCTTAGGTAATGTGTTTTCTAACCTTACCTTCTTTCGAGTGTGCCTTAGAGCCCTCGACCCCTTTAGGTAATGCTAACCTTACCTCTTTTTGAGTGCGCCTTCGAGCCCTCACCTTTTGGGTAGTGTGTTTTCTAACCTTACCTCTTTTTGAGTGCGCCTTCGAGGCCTCACCTCATGGGTAGTGTGTTTTCTAACCCTGCCTCCTTTTGAGTGCGCCTTAGAGCCCTGAACCATCTTAGGTAGTGCGTTTCCTAACCTTACCTTTTTTTTAGTGCGCCTTCGAGCCCTCACCTCATGGGTAGTGTATTTTCTAACCCTGCCTCCTTTCAAGTGCACCTTAGAGCCCTTGACCACCTTGGGTAGTGTGTTTTCTAACCCTGCCTCCTTTTGAGTGCGCCTTAGAGCCCTCAACCATCTTAGGTAGTGCGTTTTCTAACCCTACCTCCTATCGAGTGCGCCTTTTAGCCCTCATTCCCGTTGGGTCCTATCTCTTTTCAAACGCTCATTTGAGCTCTAACCTTCAAGTCCTATCATGTCGTCCCATCACAATCAGACCTCTTTGAAAACTCTTTTCATCTTCTATTTGGGCCGGTTGCCCATTACAATGAAACCATTTTTGAGAAATCCTCGCATTTCTCACCACCTCCAAAAAAATTTCATCTGGGCAGGTCACCCATTACAGCAAGACCACTTTGAAAAATCTCCGCATTTTTCACCACTTTGAAAACTCTTTTCACTTTCCACCAGGGCAGGTCGTCCATTACAATAAGACCACTTTGAAAAATCTTTGCATTTTTCACCACTTTGAAAAATCTTCATGTTTTTCACCTGGGTAGGTCACCCTTTACAATAAGACCACCTCAAAAAAACCTTTTTTTCAATTTTCTCTGGGTAGGTCACCCGTGACAATTCGACCACTTCAAAATCTCTGAATTTTCAAAAGACAAATCTTCCAGTTTTTACTTTGAGTGCGTTTTCTAGCCCTCAAAAGGATTCATCATTTCTCAATATGATGAGTCCATCATCTCTCATTCCTTTTTTTTTTCTTTACAACGCTTACTATCTAAAATCTCTTACGAGACTTTCTATTGTAAGCATTGTAAAGAGAGGGGCAACTATCATAACACAATTCTAGGTTATTCCCCAAAAATCAATTTCTTTTTGCAAAATAAAAATCAAAAAATAAAATAAAGGCTGACAATGTGGAGAAAGCATGCCGGAAAATCAAGCTGCAATTTTTGGAGGAAATTAAAGGTCTAATTGTACCCTATTATGCCCAAAAATGGAGAAAAAAGAAAATTCAAGGACAAATGAAATGATTATTGAACGAATTTGCATAAAAATTAAGTCCAATGACATAATTAAATTTTTAATAGGCCAATTTGATTTAATCATGGGCCAAATTAAATTTTAATTATGTTTAAGAATTAATTTGGGTCCAATTGAAGGATTTAATTAAGTGCAAGGACTTAATTATACTTTAAATGGGTCAAATTAATTTTATTTGGGGCGTAATTGGTGAAAATTTAAGTTTGGGAGCCTAAGTTAGGCTTAATTGAGAATATTAGAATTTTAAGAGACCAAATTTAATTTTTACCATGTTAATTTATTGAAATCAGGGGCAAAGTTACAAGAAAATAGAAGTTTTGGGGTCAACTAGGGGCTAAATTGAAGAAATCCAAGACCAAGGACCATATCGCAATAGGCGCGTAACTTCGGGGCTCCAATTGAAGTTCATCAAGGGCTTAATTGCAAAAGTTTAGGGTCGATTAGAGGTTCAATAGAAAGCAAGTGAAAGAGGAAGGACTGAAATGAACTTTGGCAAAAAACAGAATTCTGGTACTGTTCATCTTATTCTTTAATTCTCTGAAATGGCTGGTTCGGTTACCTACTTTGTAGCTACATTTAATGTACCAAATTTTGCCAAACCTTGCCCCTCCCGTTTTCTTCTTCTTCTTTTACTTCCTCTGCAACCGACATCCACCGCCACAACCGGCTTTACCACCGTCATTTCCATCAACCCAGCTCCTCACTAGTGGTAGAGTAGAGACCGTGACCTTCTCTCTCTTCTCCTTCCAGCCTTTCTCTCTCCTCTACAACTTTTTTCTTCTTCCTTCCACAGCCGACTCCGGCCACCATCACCTCAGCCGATGCCTCCTGAGCCACCAGTCGAACCACCTCATCACGTCTGAAACCCCCACGCCAGGCAACTTCCTTCTCCCTGCTTTGCCTCTTGCTTCCTCGGCGTGGCCGCTGCATGCAGAATTCATTTTTGCATGCAGCATCTAATTAATTAACCCATGGTTTGGGTCGGGCCAGTTATGGCCTAGCCCAAGTGACTGGGTCTGGCCTGGCCCCCATTTTAAAAAAAATCCAAAAAATTTTCAAAAATCATTTTAAAAAAATTTGTGATTTTTCTCACATATTTTTCTACCAATTATGCATAATATCGGGTTGTATATTTACACTATAAAATACAAATCCGGTATTAAAATATCTGGTTTTCTCCAAAATATTTTAAAAAATAAAAAAATATTTCAAAACATTTTCAAAAAGAAAAAAAATATTTTGTTGCATACGGCCAAATCCTAACATTTTCCATGCATATTTTTCATAAAAAAAACAAAAATTGCATCTTTTTCATGTTTAAAACAAATAAAAAATGGATATCGTAACCAGTTTATGATTATCCATTAGGATTTGGCCACCATATCAAAAATCTTTTTCCAATTTTTTTTTTAGGATCCAGAAGTAGACTTTAATATTTGTGAGGGTTTAAAATTACACGACAAAGTACACCCTCAGGTATTAAAGATACAAGGTGTAAATGCGATGCTAAAATTCAGACTTTAGAGCGGTTAGAATTTAACCCAAAAAGATAGAGACTCTCTCATGAAGAGAAATCTGCCTTGAGCCTTAGAAAAAACCAATGAACAGAAATCCGACTTAGAAAAAACAATCAAACAACAATACAACTTACCTTAGGTAGGGTGCACTGGGGGTGATGTGTCTTCCCATTGCACAACCAGTCCCTTACCTAGACTCTCGCAGGTTCCTAGTGACCATAATACTAGGTGGCGACTCCTGAACCTTAATCACAATTTTCTGATTAACACCTAACATAGGAGGTGCGACGAAAGCCTTCGCCGTCGCCAGACATTGTCACCCCGCGACAGATAATGTCAATGAATTCACGACGGACGCATCAAATCGATAGCAAAAATAGAGTCATGGTTGATGCATGGAATTGTAAAAAATGTTATGTCACGGCTGATCGACAAATCGGTGGCGAAAACAGAGTCACTATAAACCTTGAAATAGTCAATGAATACTGAGTGATAGCCGAAGTATGTAATCGACAGCGTCAATGAATTCATCATCGACGCATCAAATCGATAGAAAAAATAGATTCATGGCTGACGCATAGAATTGTCAAAAACACTATGTCACAATTGATCCACAAATCGGCGGCGAAAACAGAGTCACTGTAGACCTTGAAATTGTCAATGAATACTGAGTAATAGCAGACGTATGTAATCGACAACGTCAATGAATTCACGATCGACACATCAAATCGATAGAAAAAATAGAGTCATGACTGACACATGGAATTGTCAAAAACACTATGTCACAACTGATTCATAAATCGTTAGCGAAAACTGAGTCTCTATAGACATTGAAATCGTCAATGAAAACTGAGTGACAACGGATGTATGGAATCGACAGCGTAAATGAATTGACGACCGACGCATCAAATCGATAGCAAAACTCGAGTCATGGTTGACGCATGGAATTGTCAAAAATGCTATGTCATTGCTGATCCATAAATCGTCAGCGAAAATAAAGTCCATGTAAACCTTGAAATCGTCAATGAAGACTGAGTGACAGGTGACGTATGGAATCAACAGCGTCAATGAATTCACGACCGACATATCAAATCGATAGCAAAAATAGAGTCATGGCTGACGTATGGAATTGTCAAAAACGCTATTTCACTGCTGATCCAAAAATCATCAGCGAAAACAGAGTCCCTGTTGAACTTGAAATTGTCAATTAATACTGAGTGACAGCTGACATATGGAATCGACAGGGTCAATGAATTCAGGATGGACGCATCAAATCGATAGCAAAAATAGAGTCATGGCTGATGTATGGAATTGAAAAAAACGCTATACCACTACTGATCCATAAATCGTCAGCGAAAACAAAGTTCCTGTTGAACTTGAAATCGTTAATGAATATTGACTGAGAGCCGATGTATATAATCGACAGCGTCAATGAATTCACGACTGACACATCAAATCGATAGAAATAATAGAGTCATGGTTGACGCATGGAATTGTCAAAAACGTTATTTCATTAATGATCCATAAATCGTCAGCGAAAACAGAGTCCTTGTTGAACTTGAAATCGTCAATGAATACTGAGTGACAGCAGCCGTATGGAATCGACAGCGTCAATGAATTCACGACCGACTTATCAAATCAATAGCAAAAATAGAGTCATGGCTGATGCATGGAATTGTCAAAAACGCTATGTCATTGCTGATCCATCAGTGAAAACAAAGTCCCTATAGGACTTAAATTGTCAATGAATACTGAGTGACACCTGACGTATAGAATCGACAGCGTCACTAGAATTCATGAACGACGCATCCAATCGATAGCAAAAATAGAGTCATGGCTGACGCAGGGAATTGTCAAAAATGCTGTCATTGCTGATCCATAAATCGCCGGTGAAAACATAATAACTGTAGACCTTGAAATCGTCAATGAAAACTGAATGACAACCGACGTATGTAATCGACAGCGTTAATGAATTCATGACCGATGCATCAAATCGATAGCAAAATAGAGTTATGGCTCACGCAGGGAATTGTCAAAAATGTTATGTCATTGCTGATCCATAAATTGTTAGCGAAAACAAAGTCCATGTAAACCTTTAAATCGTCAATGAATACACAGTGATAGGTGATGTATGGAATCGACAGTGTCAATGAATTCACGACCGATGTATCAAATCGATAGCAAAAATAGAGTAATGGCTGATGTATGCAATTGAAAAAAACGCTATAACACTACTAATCCATAAATCGTCAGCGAAAACAAAGTTCCTGTTGAACTTGAAATTGTTAATGAATACTGAGTGAGAGCCGATGTATGTAATCAACAGCGTCAATGAATTCACGATTGACACATCAAATCAATAAAAAAAATAGAGCCATGGCTGATGCATGGAATTGTCAAAAACGCTATTTCACTGCTGATCCATAAATCATCAGCGAAAACAAAGTCCCTGTTGAACTTGAAATCGTCAATGAATACTGTGTGACAGCTGCCGTATGAAATCGACAGCATCAATGAATTCACGACCGACTCATCAAATCAAAAGCAAAAATAGAGTCATGGCTAATGCATGGAATTGTCAAAAACGCTATGTCATTACTGATCCATCAGTGAAAACAAAGTCCTTATAGAACTTAAATTGTCAATGAATACTGAGTGACAACCAACGTATAGAATCAACAGCGTCATTGAATTCACGAACGACGCATCCAATCGATATGAAAAATAGAGTCCTGGCTGGAGCATGGAATTGTTAAAAATGCTATGCACGGCTGATCCATAAATCGCCGGCGAAAACATAGTAACTGGAGACCTTGAAATCATCAATGAAAACTGAATGACAGCCGACGTATGTAATCGACAGCGTCAATGAATTCATGACCGATGCATCAAATCGATAGCAAAATAGAGTTATGGCTTACGCAGGGAATTGTCAAAAATGCTATGTCATTGCTGATCCATAAATCGTTAGCGAAAACAAAGTCCCTGTAAACCTTGAAATCATCAATGAATACTGAGTGACAGGTGACGTATGGAATCGACAGTGTCAATGAATTCACGAACGACGTATCAAATTGATAGCAAAAATAGAGTCATGGCTGACGCATGGAATTGTCAAAAACGCTATGTCATTGCTAATCCATAAATCGTTAGTGAAAACAAAGTCCCTGTAAAACTTAAATTGTCAATGAATACTGAGTGACAACAGACGTATAGAATCGACAGCGTCACTGAATTCACAAACGACGCATCCAATCAATTCATGGCTGCCGTATGGAATTGTCAAAAATGCTATGTCACGACTGATCCATAAATCGCTGGCGAAAATAGAGCAACTGTAGACCTTGAAATCGTCAATGAATATTGAGTGACAGCCTACAAGTGTAATCAACAGGGTCAATCAATTCACGACCGATGCATCAAATCAATAGCAAAAGTAGAGTCATGGCTGACGCATTGAATTGTAAACAACGCTATGTCACGACTGATCCATAAATCGCCGGTGAAAACAGAGCAACTATAAACCTTGAAATCATCAATGAATACTGAGTGACGGGTGACATATGGAATCGATAGTGTCTTTGAATTCATGAACGACACATCCAATTGATAGCAAAAATAATGTCATGGCTGACGCATCAAATTGTCAAAAACGCTATGTAACGACTAATCCATAAATCGCCGGCGAAAACAGAGCAACTGTAGACCTTGAAATCATCAATGAATACTGAGTGACAGCCTAAGTATGTAATTGACAGGGTCAATGAATTCACCACCGATGCATCAAATCGATAGCAAAAATAGAGTGATGGCTGACGCATGGAATTGTCAAAAACGCTATGTCACTGCTCATACACAAATCGTCAGCAAAAACTGAGTCTTTGTAGACAATGCAATTGTCAATGAAAACTAAGTGACAGCGGACGTATATAATCGACAGTGTCAATGAATTCACAACCGATGCATCAAATCGATAGCAAAAATAGAGTCATGGTTGACGCATGGAATTGTTAAAAACGCTATGTAATGACTGATCCATAAATTGCCTGCGAAAACAGAGCAACTGTAGACCTTAAAATCATCAATGAATACCGAGTAACAGCCGACATATGTAATCGACATCGTCAATGAATTCACGGACGATGCATCAAATCGATATCAAAAATAGAGTCATGGCTGACGCATGGAATTGTCAAAAACGCTATGTCACTGTTGATACCCAAATCATCAACGAAAACTGAGTCTCTGTAGACATTGAAATCGTCATTGAAAACTGAGTGACAACGGACGTATGGAATCGACAGCGTAAATGAATTGATGATCGATGCATCAAATTGGTAGCAAAATTAGATTCATGGCTGACGCATGGAATTGTCAAAAACTATGTCGTTGCTGATACACAAATTGTAAGCGAAAACTGAGTCTCTGTAGACATTGAAATCATCACTGAAAACTGAGTGACAGCGAACGTATGGAATCGACAGCGTAAATGAATTGACGATCGACGCATCAAATTGATAGCAAAAATGGATTCATGGCTGACGCATGGAATTGTCAAAAACGTTATGTGACGGTTGATCCATAAATCGCCGGCGAAAAGAGAGTAACTATAGAACTTGAAATCATCAATGAATACTGAGTAACATCCGATGTATGTAATCGACAATGTCAATGAATACACGAACGAGGCATCAAATCAATAGCAAAAATAGAGTCATGGCTCACACATGGAATTGTAAAAAACGCTATGTCATGGCTGATCCATAAATCAGCGACGAAAACAGAGGCACTGTAGACCTTGAAATCATCAATGAATACTGAGAGACAGGTGATGTATGGAATCGACATCGTCTCTGAATTCATGAACGACGCATCCAATCAATACCAAAAATCGTCAATGAATACTGAGTGACGACCGACGTATGTAATCGACAATGTAAATGAATTGACGAACCACGCATCAAATCAATAGCAAAAATAGAGTCATGGCTGACGAATGGAATTGTCAAAAATGCTATGTCATGGCTAATCCATAAATCGCCGGCGAAAACAGAGTAACTATACACCTTTAAATCATCAATGAATACTGAGTGACAGCCGACGTATGTAACCGACAGTGTCAATGAATTCACGACCGATGCATCAAATCAATAGCAAAAATAGAGTCATCGCTAACACATGGAATAGTTAAAAACGCTATGTCACGGCTGATCCACAAATCAGCGGCAAAAACAGAGTCAATGTAGACCTTGAAATCGTCAATGAATACAGAGTGACAACCGAAGTATTTAATCGACAGCGTAAATGAATTGATGAACAACGCATCAAATCAATAGCAAAAATAAACTCATGGCTAACACATGGAATTGTCAAAAACGCTATGTCACGGCTGATCCATAAATCGCCGGCGAAAACAAAGTAACTGTAGACCTTGAAATCATCAATGAATACTGTGTGACAGCCAACATATGTAATCGACAACGTCAATGAATTCACGACCGATGCATCAAATCAATAGCAAAAATAGAGTCATGGCTAACACATGGAATTGTCAAAAACGTTATGTTATTGCTGATCTGTAAATCATTAGCAAAAACAAAGTCCCTGTAGATCTTGAAATCGTCAATGAATATTGAGTGACAGCTGACGTATTAAATCGAAAGCGTCACTGAGTTCGCTACCGACGCATCAAATCGATAGCAAAAATAGAGTTATGGCTGACGCATGGAATTGCCAAAAACGCTATGTCACGGCTGATCCATAAATCGCCGGCGAAAACAATGTAATTGTAGACCTTGAAATCATTAATGAATACTGTGTGACAGCGGACGTATATAATCGACAGCGTCAATGAATTCACGACCGAGGCATCAAATCGATAGCAAAAATAGAGTCATGGCTGACGCATGGAATTGTCAAAGACGCTATGTCACGGCTAATCCACAAATCAGTGGCGAAAACAGAGTCACTGTAGACCTTAAATCGTCAAAGAATACTTAGCGACAGCTAACGTATGGAATCGACAGCGTCAATGAATTCACTACCGACGCATCAAACCAATAGCAAAAATAGAGTTATGGCTGACGCATAGAATTGTCCAAAAATGCTATGTCACGGCTGATCCATAAATTGCCGGCGAAAACACAGCAACTGGAGACCTTGAAATCATCAATGAATACTGAGTGACAGCCTACGTATGGAATCGACAGCGTCACTGAATTCACAAACAACGCATCAAATCGATAGCAAAAATAGAGTCATAGCAGACTCATGGAATTGACAAAAACGCAATATCACCGCTGATCCATAAATCGTCAGCGAAAACAGAGTCCCTGTAGACCTTGAAATCATCACTGAAAACTGAGTGATAGCTGAGGGATGGAATCGATAGCAAAAATAGGGTCATGCCTGACGCATGGAATTGTCAAAAACGTTATGTCCCTCTTGATCTATAAATCGTCATCGCAAATTGAGTCACTGAAGACCTTGAAATCATCACTGAAAACTGAGTGATAGCTGAGGGATGGAATCGATAGCAAAAATAGAGTCATGGCTGACGCAATGTATTGTCAAAAACGCTATGTCACTACTGATCCATAAATCAACCGCGAAAATAGTCCCTGTAGACCATGAAATTGTCAATGAATACTTAGTGCCTGCTGACGTATGGAATTGACAGCGTCAATGAATTCACGACCAACGCATCAAATCGATAGCAAAAACAAAGTCATGGCTGACGCATCGAATTGTCAAAACTATTATCTCACTCTTTATCCATAAATCGTCAGCGAAAACATAGTCCCTGTAGACCTTGAAATTGTCAATGAATACTGAGTGACAGCTGACTTATGGAATCCACAGCGTCAATGAATTCATGATGGACGCATCAAATCGATAGCAAAAAAAGAGTCATGGTTGACACATGGAATTGTCAAAAATGCTAAATCACTCCTGATCCATAAATCGTAAGCGAAAACTAAGTCATTGTAGACCTTGAAATCATCAATGAATACTGAGTGACAGATGACGTATGGAATTGACAGCTTCCATGAATTTACTATCGACGCATCAAATCGATAGCAAAAATACTGTCATGGCTGACCCATGGAATTGCCAAAAACGCTATGTCACTGCTAATCCATAAATCGTCAGCGAAAACAGAGTCGTTGTTGAACTTGAAATCGTTAATGAATACTGAGTGACAGCTGATATATGGAATCGACAATGTCAATGAATTCATGACCGACGCATCAAATCGATAGTAAAACTAGAATCATGGCCGACGCTTGGAATTGTGGAAAACGCTATGTCTCTGCTAATCCATAAATCGTCAGCAAAAACAAAGTCCCTGTAGACCTTGAAATCGTCACTGAAAACTGAGTGATAACTATTATATGGAATCAGCAACGTCAATGAATTCACGACTGACGCATCAAATCGATAGCAAAAATAGAGTCATGGTTTGCACATGGAATTGTCAAAAATGCAATGTCATCATTGATCCATAAATCAACCGCAAAAATAGAGTCCCTGTAAACCTTGAAATTGTCAATGAATACTGAGTGACAACTGTTGTATGGAATCGACAGCGTCATTGAATTCACGACCGACGCATCAAATCGATAGCAAAAATAGAGTCATGGTTGAGGGATGGAATTATCAAAAACACTATGTCTCTGCTGATCCATAAATCGTCAGCACAAACAGAGTGCCTATAGACCCTTAAATCGTCACTGAAAACTAAGTGACAATTGACGTATGGAATCAACAGCGTCACTGAAGTGATGACTGACGCATCAAATCAATAGAAAAAATAGAGTCATGGTTGACACATGAAATTGTCAAAAACGCTATGTTGTTGCTGATCCATAAATCGTCAGCGAAAACCGAGTCCCTGTAGACCTTGAAATCGTCAATGAATACTGAGTGACTGCTGACTTATGGAATCGACAGCGTCAATGAATTCACGACCGACATATCAAATCGATAGCAAAACTAGAGTCATGGGTGACACATGGAATTGTCAAAAACGTTATGACACTTCTAATCCATAAATCGTCAACAAAAATTGAGTCGCTGTAGACCTAGAAATCATAACTGAAAACTGAGTGATGGATCACTCATGGAATCGACAGTGTCAATGAATTCACAGCCAACGCATGAAATTGATAGCAAAATTTGAGTGATGACTGATGCATGGAATCGTGAACTAGTGTTGAGTGACGAATGACGCATGGAATTAACACCGAAAACAAATTCATGGTTGACGCATGAAATCAATAGAGAAAACAGAGTCATTGTTGACAAATAGAATTGTTAGTGAAAACTGCGTCTCTACTAACCAGAAATCGTCAGCAAAAACTGAGCAACAATAGACGTAGAAATCGTCACCGAAAACTGAGTGACAGCTGACGTACGAAATTGACACCGTAAATGAATTCCCGACTGACACATGATATTGATTCCCAACATATAGTCATAGCTAACACATGGAATCGTAAAAAACAATATGTCTTTGATGATTCAGAAATCGTCAGCGAAAACTAAGTCACTGTAGAACGAGAAATCATCATTGAAAAATGATTGACGGATGACGCATGGAATTGTCAGGTAAAACTAATTCACGGTGGATGCATGAAATCATTAGAGAAAACAGGGTCATCATTGACGCATGGAATCGTCAGTGAAAACTGCGTCACTACTGACCAGAAATCATCAGCGAAAGCAGAGTCACTGTAGAACTTGAAATCGTCACTGAAAACTGAGTGACAATTGACGTATGGAATCGACAGCGTCAATGAATTCACGATAGACGCATCAAATCGATAGCGAAAATATAGTCATGGCTGACACATGGAATAGTAAAAAACAGTATGTCACTCCTGATCCATAAATCGTCAGTGAAAACAGAGTCATTGTAGACCTTGAAATCATCAATGAATACTGAGTGACAGCTGACGTATGGAATCGACAGCATCAATGAATTCACGACCGACGCATCAAATCGATAGCAAAAATAGAGTCATGGCTGACGAATGGAATTGTCAAAAACACTATGTCACGGCTGATCCATAAATCATCCGCGAAAACAGAGTCACTGTAGACATTGAAAAATTCAATGAATACTGAGTGACAGTCAACATATGGAATCAACAGCGTAAATGAATTCATGATGGACGCATCAAATTGATAGCAAAAATAGAGTCATGGCTGACACATGGAATTGTCAAAAACGCTATGTCACAACTGATCCATAAATCATTAGCGAAAACTTAGTCAATGTAGACCTTCAAATCGTGAATGAATACTTAGTGACAACCGACGCATGGAATCATAAAAAACAATATATCTTTGATGATTCAGAAATCGTCAGCGAAAACTAAGTCACTGTAGAACGAGAAATCATCATTAAAAATTGAGTAACGAATGATGCATGGAATCATCAGCTTAAACTAATTCATGGTGGACGCATGAAATCAATAGAGAAAACAAGGTCATCGTTGACGCATGGAATTGTCAGTGAAAACTGCGTCACTACTGACCCGAAATCATTAGTGAAAACAGAGTCACTATAGACCTTGAAATCGTCACTGAAAACTGAGTGACAACTGACGTATGGAATCGATAGCATCAATGAATTCACGACAGATGCATCAAATTGATAGCAAAAATATAGTCATGGTTGATAGATGGAATTGTCAAAAACGCTATGTCTCTGTTGATCCATAAATCGTCATCGCAAAGTGAGTCACTGTAGACCTTGAAATCATCACTGAATACTGAGTGACAGCTGACGTATGGAATCGACAGTGTGAATGAATTCATGACTGACGTATCAAATTGATAGCAAAACTAGAGTCATGGTTGACGCATGGAATTGTGAAAAACGCTATATCTCTGCTGATCCATAAATCGTCAGCAAAAACAGAGTCCCTCTAGACCTTGAAATTGTCAATGAATACTGAGTGACAGCTGTTGTATGGAGTCGACAACGTCAATGAATTCACGACCGACGCATCAAATCGATAGCAAAAATAGAGTCACTAGAGACCTTGAAATCAACAATAAATACTAAGTCGTTGCGGACCCCGAAATCATCATAAAAAACTAAGTCCTTGCTGACCTAGAAATCATCAGCAAAAACTGAGTTCCAGGTGACCCACGGAATCCGTAGCGAAAACTATGGCCCTCACAACCTTGAAATCATAACCAAAAATTGAGTCCATGCTGACCTAGAAATCATGAGTGAAAACTGAGTTACGGGTGACATATGGAATCCGCAGTGAAAACTACGTCCCTCATGACCCTATAATTGTCACCGAAAACTGAATCATTGCTGACTCATAAATAATCATCGAAAACTAAGTTATGGGTGAGGCATGGAATCCGTAGTGAAAACTAAGCCGCTACTAACCCTAAAATCATCACCGAAAACTGAGTCCCTGCTGACCTAGAAATCATGAATGAAAATTGAGTTATGGGTTACGCATGCAATTCGCAGCGAAAACTATGTCCCTCATGACCCTGAAATCGTCACCGAAAACTGAGTTACGGGCGACGCATGGAATCCACTGTGAAAACTAAGTCGCTAGGGACCCTGAAATCTTCACCAAAAACTGAGTCCTTGCTGACCTAGAAATCATTAGTGAAAAACTGAGTTACGAGTGACGCATGGAATTCACAACAAAACTAAATCCCTCCTTACCATGAAATCATCAGCGAACACTGCGTCTGTGACGCCCCACCCTTTCATATGTGATTATAGTTACTTTCCTATAATTTGGTACGTAAAAATACGGGTATTTTTTTTTTCCAGTTCTTATATACAAGTCTACCAAAATTTCCACTGAAATTTTGGCAGTCTCTCCTATACTGGAAGGTCCCAAATTATCTACATATAACCTGTTTACACTTCTAATATCTTACATCTCATAACTCAATCACGACCCAATCATCCTGAGTCTGAATCCCACAAACATCATCATCACAACCACAACATATATAACATACATTGAACAACAAATATCATTATAAGGGAATAAATGAGATAAACACGTATACATGGAACTTGATTATATGAATTTCATAATTAAGTTCATCTATTCAAGTTTAAACATCAATTATATAAATTAAGTTATATAAAAGTTGTAATATTACAAAATATAAGGGCATACTCCCTAGAACTTAGACTACAAAAAGAGAATATAAGTTAGGATCTATTCCTGTCGTGCATACGATGGTCCTGGAACAAAATACATATTATTGAAACATGAAAATCATAATAATATAGTAACACAAATATCCAACAATTAAAAAAGACAAACATGCATTCATATTTTATTCACTTCTCCCTTCTGGTTTTCATTAGAAACTCTTTCTCCTTTAATTACTAAAAATTGTTTCCTCTTCCATTATCAACCTCCATGCAAGATTTCATAAGATCAACCATGATCATTTCCGCTTAACACATTATCAATACCAATTTCACTGGTATCATCATCACCCCGTAGGAGTCGATGCAAGGTGATCCCCTTACCTGGGATCCTACATACACTAAATGTATGCTAGCCAATACGTGGTGATCCCCTTACCCGGGATCCTACATACACAAAATGTATGCTAGCTAATATATGTCGATCCCCTTACCCGGGATCCTAACATACACTAAATGTATGCTAGTCGAAACACATATTACACCTCATATTTTCTTCGTTAGTGGTACTCCCATCACTTGGCAATGCACACAAGGGTAGTTCACCTTGAACACAGACATACATTAAGAATACTATCTGAAATAACAACATCATTACACCAACTTCCATCATTTCACATAATATCCAACATTGCAAATTTACATCTCACATTATTAACATATTAAGTTCTTGAATTTAATTAAAAAGCTTAGGTAAGGATCACCTACCTGCAGTAAAAGCTCTACTCGTGCTCCCCTAGTGTTGTTGCACCACACCGGTGGTCCCTCCTGCAATCACAGGCTCATCTCATAAATTTTCCTCATTCAAGGATATGTTTTATAATAATCATATCAACAACTTAAAGATCTTTTTTTCAATCATTTCTTTCTTTATATTTTACATTTTTCTCATTACACCCATTAATGTTGTCATCCTTTATCTAACCATAGTTATCATTCCTCTTTTTATTTTTGAACTGTTACTATCTAGATATTAGATTGTTACTATCCAATCGTTACTGTCTTGACATTGAACTGTTACTATCCAACTTATTCTCAGATTTGTAACTATATCTCGAGTTATAGAACTCTGTTTCAAGCGAGATTGGTCTCATTGGAAAGCTAAGACACGAGGCTACAAGTTCTCTAAAGGAAGGAGAACCCAGTTCTGCCTCTAAAATAGTAAAACTTTCTTATCAACAAACATTGGACTGTTACTGTCCAACCGTTACTGTCTTGACATGAAACTGTTACTGTCCGACCTCTTCTCAAATTTTTAACTATATCTAGAGTTATAGATTTTCATTTCAAGCGAGACTGGTCTCGTTGGAAAGTTAAGACATGAGGCTACAAGTTCTCTGAAGGAAGGAGAACCCAGTTCTGCCTCGAAGACAGTCAAAATTGCTCATCAACAAACATTGGATTGTTATTGTCCAACTCTTACTGTCTTGACATTGAACTATTACTCTCCGACCTCTCCTCAGATTTTTAACTATATCTAGATTTATAGAACTCCGTTTCAAGCGATATTGGTCTCGTTGGAAATCTAAGACACGAGGCTACAAGTTCTCTGAAGGAAGGAGAACCCAGTTCTGCCTCGAAGACAGTCAAAATTGCTCATCAACAAACATTCGATTGTTATTGTCCAACTCTTACTGTCTTGACATTGAACTATTACTCTCCGACCTCTCCTCAGATTTTTAACTATATCTAGATTTATAGAACTCCGTTTCAAGCGAGATTGGTCTCGTTGGAAATCTAAGACACGAGGCTACAAGTTCTTTAAAGGAAGGAGAATCCAGTTCTGCCTCTAAAACAGTAAAAATTGCTCATCAACAAATATTGGACTGTTACAATCCAACCGTTACTGTCTTGACATTGAACTGTTAATGTCCGACCTCTCCTCAAATTTTTAACTATATCTAGAGTTATAGAACTCGATTTCAAACGAGATTGGTCTCGTTGGAAAGCTAAGACACGGGGCTACAAGTTCTCTGAGGAAGGAGAACCCAGTTTTGCCTCTAAGACAGTCAAAATTGTTCATCAACAAACATTGGACTGTTATTGTTCAACCGTTATCGTCTTGACATTGAACTGTTACTGTCTGACCTCTCCTTAGATTTTTAACTATATCTAGAGTTATAGAACTCTGTTTCAAGCGAGATTGGTCTCGTTGGTAAGTTAAGACATGAGGCTACAAGTTCTTTGAAGGAAGGAGAACCCAATTCTACCCCTAAGATAGTCAAAATTACTCATCAACTAATCAGTCCTACTGCCTTACAGAGTCAGTCATGACCCAGTCTTGGTTGGTGACCCATAATTAGAGTTCTACATCTCCAAATTGAGCAAGACCAATTTCCTTAGTTAGCTAACATCCAAAACTAAAATTACTATAAAGAAACTTGATCCTAATTCCCTCATCCTCCTACTCGAATTCGCTCCAAAAGTCAGGAGACAAATCTGTCCAGATTCATCAATCTTTCCATTTACACACAACATCCACAATTTAACTTTTCTCTTTTATCTCAACCCCTAGCCATATCACATACCGTTTAAGAGTGTCAAAGAATATCTTTTTAAGAGCCAATTTGTAAACACCCAAAGGAAAATATATATATATTTAGAGAGAGAGAGATGATGATGAATGCAGTTTTCGCTGCCGATGCAGAAATCGGCAGCGACGCAGTTTTCGCTGCCGATTCTGGACTGGGCAGCGATGCAGTTTTCGCTACAAGGTGGATTTGCCCCCACAGTTAGCCAGGGTCCATGATGTGTTCCATGTCTCCTTGTTAAGGAAGGCTAACGTAGACCCCGCCCGAGTTCTACCCCAGGTCCCAGTAGAGGTCAAGGAAGACTTAACACTGGAATTGAGGCCCATAAGGATACTAGATCAAGAAGTGAAGGAGTTACGGAGCAAAAAGATCCCCATCGTTAGAATCTTATGGCGAAATGCTCAAGTAGAAGAGGAAACTTGGGAGAGGGAGGCTGAGATGAGAAAAAAGTACCCCAATTTATTTGATCTACCAGGTATGGAGTGTGAAACTTCTTAAATTTCGAGGATGAAATTCATATTTAGGAGGGGAGAATGTAAACACCCAAAGGAAAATATATATATTTAGAGAGAGAGAGATGATGATGAATGCAGTTTTCGCTGCCGATGCAGAAATCGGCAGCGGCGCAGTTTTCGCTGCCGATGCAGAAATCGGCAGCGGCGCAGTTTTCGCTGCCGATGCAGAAATCGGCAGCGATGCAGTTTTCGCTGCCGATTTCTCAATGAACAGTGACGCAGAGCTGGGAGGGAGGGGTAAAACTGATTTTAGATAAACCAAACAAGGATAAGGACACACCTAAACCAACCCCCAAACAACCCATTTCATTGGATGGGTAGTATAAATACAAAGAGGGGAGAGAGAATGACCCATCTTCTTCCAAATCCAGCAGCTGCATGCCGTTCTTCCCTTCCCCTTTCACAACAGAAACGTGAATCAGACCAGTAGAGATTACTTTGTGAACTTGTGAGGGAGAGATGAGACCTTGAGAGAGGAGTGGGCAGCTGCATAGAGGAGAGGAAAAAGAGAGCTGGAAAACGTGAGAGGAAGAAGAAGGAGGAGAACCAGCAGCTGAATAGTGTCAAACCTTCCTCAAACTTAGTTAAATTCAGAAGGTATGGGTCATGAAACTCTCTTCCTCTCCCCCGTAAGATCAAAAACGAAAATGAAGAAGAAAAACCCTAAGAAAAGAATTGATCTAAGACCTAAGCCAGTTGTGAAGGAAGCTGAAATTAACCAAGAGAACAAGCAAACAAAAGTGAAATAAAGTCAATTTCAGAACATCTAACAAATCATGGTAGAGGGCTGGCTTTAACTAGGGGGTAATTAATGTGTTTCTGCTGTGATGTTGTTGCTGGACTTAATGTGTTCTGCTGTGATGATTGTTGCTGGAATTAATGTGTTCTGCTGTGATGTTTGTTGCTGGAATTAATGTGTTCTGCTGTGATGATTGTGCTGAAATTGATGCTGCCGATTTGTATGTTGCGCAGCGAAATTCTGTTTCGCTGCCGCAACTGAACCTGCTGCAGCGAATTAATATTCGCTGCCGATTTGTGTGTTGCGCAGCGAAATTCTGTTTCGCTGCCGCAACTGAACCTGCTGCAGCGATTTGATATTCGCTGCCGATTTGTGTGTTGCGCAGCGAAATTCTGTTTCGCTGCCGCAACTGAACCTGCTGCAGCGAATTAATATTCGCTGCCGATTTGTGTGTTGCGCAGCGAAATTCTGTTTCGCTGCCGCAACTGAACCTGCTGCAGAGATTTGATATTCGCTGCCGATTTGTGTGTTGCGCAGCGAAATTCTGTTTCGCTGCCGCAACTGAACCTGCTGCAGAGATTTGATATTCGCTGCCGATTTGTGTGTTGCGCAGCGAAATTCTGTTTCGCTGACGCAACTGAACCTCCTGCAGCGAATTGATATTCGCTGCCGATTTGTGTGTTGCGCAGCGAAATTCTGTTTCGCTGCCGCAACTGAACCTCCTGCAGCGAATTAATATTCGCTGCCGATTTGTGTGTTGCGCAGCGAAATTCTGTTTCGCTGCCGCAACTGAACCTGCTGCAGCGAATTAATATTCGCTGCCGATTTGTGTGTTGCGCAGCGAAATTCTGTTTCGTTGACGCAACTGAACCTCCTGCAGCGATTTGATATTCGCTGCCGATTTGTGTGTTGCGCAGCGAAATTCTGTTTCGCTGCCGCAGCTGAACCTCCTGCAGCGAAGTGATATTCGCTGCCGAGTTGTGCGTTGTGCAGCGAAACTGTGGCGCCAACAGCGGTGCAGTTCTCGCTGCCGAACTGGCAGCCTGCGGCGAACCAGTTCTCGCTGCCGAAGTGGGCAGCCCGCAGCGAACCAGTTCTCGCTGCCGATTCCTACAATAAGCCTCCTAGGCAGGAATGACTTAAATGCTAATAACAATTTCATGATATGATGGTGTAAAATAGGGAACACTTGAATGTGAACATATGAACTATTGAAATAAGTGTGATGATGAATGTGATTCAAAAATAAAATAAATACAACTGTGCTGATTTGTGACCATTGATGTCTTAGGTGGTGCGGTCGGGATTGGACCATCATCAAGACAGGAACGACCCACAGGTGGAGCAGGTAGGTGACTTGCACCTTTCTTTTTCATACGTTGAATCTTGGAATATTTTAACTTGAGTACTACCATATTGTTAGAACCGATATTAAATTGTCGAACGCTTAATTGTTGATAAAAGAGTGATTAGCTTCGGCTAATGGCATCCGAATGGATGGCCGGGACAAAAGACTGATTAGCTTCGGCTAATGGCATCCAAACGGATGGCCGGGACAAAGAATGATTAGCTTTGGCTAATGGCGTCCGAATGGATGGCCGGGATGAAGGACTGATTAGCTTCGGCTAATGGCATCCAAACGGATGGCCGGGACAAAGAGTGATTAGCTTCGGCTAATGGCATCCGAATGGATGGCCGGGACAAAGAATGATTAGCTTTGGCTAATGGCGTCCGAATGGATGGCTGGGTTAAAAAGGGATGATTTCGCTGCCGATTGTGGATCGGCAGCGACGCAGTTCCGCTGCCGATTCTAGATCGGCAGCGACACAGTATTCGCTGCCGATTCCTTGATCGGCAGCAATGTAGTTTCGGCTGCCGATTTTAGGATTGGCAGCGACGCAGCTATCGCTATGGAATCCAGATGGATAGCCGGGACAAATAAACGACTAGTTTCGGCGAATGACATTTGAAAACTTGTGTATCTATATGTACTACTAATTGTTACATCAAATACATGAAGAAATTATAAATGTTAATGCTTATTTAATTGCTAGGCCGCTAGTTACCATTATTATTATTATTAAGTATTTGTTTTCTCTTAAATGTTTTGTACTGCTGCAGGGACGTCACACCAACGAGATGTCTAGGATACCCGATACACGGGAACCTACTTTTGCAAGGAATTAAGTAGATGCATTCTAAATCACAATGTATTTTGTAGGGATCAATGTACTGAATGTATAACTTTTATTAGATCCTTTTTGTTTAAAAATTGTGATGGCTATTAGAAGTATAAGAGTGCAAACTCATGTCCATGTATATATATTTTTAATATGAACTCCAAATCATGCAACCTTAATATTATGTGTTTGTGTAAGATTCGCTTTTGAATGAACTGTTGATTGTATGGATTGTATTTTGATGATGTGAGGATTCAAGTTCTTTGATTACAGGCACCATGTGTATTAAATATATATATATATATATAAAAAAAAATTTACTATTGTTTTGGGCTTAGAAAGCCGGGTTGTTACACAATTTATCTTATTTATTTCAATCTTCCCTTTTAACATCAAAATAAAATATTCTTATCGATTTTACAAACTTTCCGAACAATATTCTTCTAAACACAATCCTTGACATTTCAAAATGCATTTTTTTCGCATTTTGACACAATTAAACACACGTCATCAAGCTAAATATGTCAAATTAAACATCCTCCCCCTTCGATGCATAATTGACTGAAAGCATGGCCTTAAAGAACCAAGAGTTCCCTCATTCTTTTCATGCTATTATAATAAATTCATTAAGGAAAACCACAATTTCCCCCTTTTTCCTCTTTTCTCTTCATATGGTCGGCTAACTTTCCTTGCCTCCATTCATCTGGCCAGCTTTTTATATCAATCCGAGTTGTCCTTAGAAATTAGGGTAACAAGCAAAATAACCTTATACATTTTTATTTTTATTTTTACTTCTGATTTTGGAGAGGTATTTACCCCCCTAAAAATACACTTTAAGAGCTGTCACAGCAGCCCCAAAGTCTCCCAAAAATTAAGTCTCTCTAATGCTCAATTTCCTTTTAATTTTAGAGTTGTTTCAGTTCACAAAAAACCAATTTTGACTACAGTTTCAATCAACCATAAATAACAAACGAATAATATTTCAAAAAATTCATATGGTCAAGTTATAATGAATTATTATGAGTATAACATATCTAAATATCAACTTCATCAAATGGTGAAATTTCCAGAAATATAGGTTTAACCGAACTAACCTCAAACTTGCAAACCTACTGTGCGAGAAGCACAACTTCTATACCGAGTGTTTGTTTCTGATCTCCACCGTTCAAAATCTAGAAAGCATCAGGAAGAACAACATATCCTAATTATAGCCTGATCCAACAGTGGCCAAAGGAGAAAACAGTCGACGACAAAGACTGTCCAGAAGTGTATTTTCCCATAAATGTTCCTCTCGCGATATCTCTCAAATAGAGGCTGAAATAGACAATCCCTCCCGTGAGAATGTACATGACATGGAGTCGAACGACATATCCAAATATCGTTCAGATCCAACGGTGCAAGGTGGAGTTATAGCTGTCGGATTTTCTACCATCAATATTTCTTCTCTCCAGCCTCTCTCTAAACTCTCTCTTGCTCTTGCAAGTCACTCCAAGAGAGAAAATAGAATGATATTTATAGTGCTATCATCTTGTTAATTGCACATGTATTCCCACCCCTTTTTATCATTTGTACATAAACTCTCAACCTTCTGTTATTTGAATATTGACCTCTCTTAGTCTTACGTATTCATTTTGTCCTCACAAATGTTTTTTTTTTTCAACAATTTAGTACTATATTCACTTTTCATTTCATTAATTTCACTATTTTTTTATCTTGATTTAGGTTTCTTTAATTTAATTTAACCCATTTTACTATTGGTTAAATTTCTCATATTTTAATAACCTAGGAAAATTGTAATCGGGGGTTAACAGCATCACTACTGACCAAGAAATCATCAGCAAAAACTGTGACGACTGACGCAAGGAATTCCCTGTGAAAAGTAAGTCGGTGTTGACCCTAAAATCGTCATCGAAAACTGAGTCCCTGCTGACCTAGAAATCATTAGTGAAAACGGAGTTACGGGTGACGCGTGGAATCCCCAGCAAAAACTAAGTCGATGTTGACCCTGAAATCATCACCGAAAACTGAGTCTCTGCTGACATACAAATCATGAGTGAAAACTGAGTTCCGGGTGATGCATGGAAGTGAAACTATGTCTCTCCAGACCCTAAAATCGTTACCAAAAACCGAGTCACTACTGACCTAGAAATCATCATTGAAAATTGAGTTACGGGTGACGCGTGGAATCCCTAGTGAAAATTAAGTCGCTGTTGACCCTGAAATCGTCACCACAAACTAAGTCTCTATTGACCTAAAAATCATAAGGGAAAACTGAGTTATGGGAGACGCATGGAATCCTCAGTGAAAACTATGTTCCTCTTGATCTTGAAATCGTCTACAAAAAATAAGTCCATCCTTACCATGAAATCATCACCGAAAACTACGATTCGGGTGACGTATGGAATCCCCAGCAAAAACTAAGTCCCTCTTTACTATGAAATCATCAGTGAAAATTGCGTCATTGCTGACCCAGAAATCATTAGCGAAAACTGAGTAACGGCTGATGCAAGGAATCCCTAGTGAAAACTAAGTCGCAGCTGACCCTGAAATCATCACTGAAAACGGATTCGCTCCTGACATAGAAATCAACAACGAAAACTAAGTAACGGGTGACGCCTGGAATCGCCAGCGAAAACTAAGTCGCTGCTAACCCTAGAATCATCACCGAAACTGAGTCACTCCTGACCTATAAATCATGAGTGAAAACTGAGTTACATGTGACGCATAGAAGCCTCTGCAAAAACTACGTCCCTCCTGACCCTGCAATTATCACCAAAAACTATGTCACTGCTGACCTAGAAATCATCAGCGAAAATTGATTTATGGGTGACGCATGGAATCCTTAACGCAAACAAAGTCGATGTTGACCCTGAAATTGTCACCGAAAACTGAGTCCCTACTGACCTAGAAATCATGAGTGAAAATTGAGTTACAGGTGATGCATGGAAGCCGCTGTGAAAACTACGTCCCTCCTGACCCTGAAATTATCACCAAAAACTGTGTCACTGCTGGCCTAGAAATCATCAATAAAAATTGAGTTACGGGGACACATGGAATCCGCAGCAAAAACTAAGTTGTTGCGGACCCTAAATCAACACAAAAAACAAAGTCCTTCCTGATCTAGAAATCATCAGCGAAAACTGAGTTCCGGGTGACCCACAGAATCCGCAATGAAAACTATGTCCCTCAAGACCCTGAAATCGTCATCGAAAATTAAGTCCATGCTGACCTAGAAATCATGAGTGAAAACTGAGTTATAGGTGACATATGGAATCCGTAGCAAAAACTAAGTTGTTGCGAACCCTGAAATCAACACAAAAAACAAAGTCCTTGCTGACATAGAAATCATCAGCGAAAACTGAGTTCCGGGTGACCCATAGAATCCGCAACGAAAACTATGTCCCTCAAGACCCTGAAATCGTCATCGAAATTGAGTCCATGTTGACCTAGAAATCATGAGTGAAAACTGAGTTTGTTCTTTGGAATGTGTTGATGAGGAAGTAAGAGAACTCGAGACTTATCTAGATCCAATGCCTATTATGTCAATAGGTCAATGGACCCCATCGTTTGAGCCTTTGATTTCACCCCAAGTGAAAGCTGAGGCATCTCTTGTCCAACCTTATAAACCAGAAAGGAAGCCTTTACCAAGTGATCTTAAGTATGCTTTTCTAGGGGGAGATGAATCATATCCTATTGTGATTTCATCAAAACTTAGCATAGAGCAGGAACAAGAACTTTTGAGAGTGGTGAGAAAACACAAGAAAGCAATTGGGTGGACTATTACTGACTTGAAAGGAATTAGCCCTCATTTATGTACACATAGAATCTATCTTGAAGAAGAGGCTAAATCTGTGAGGCAAATGCAAAGACGATTGAACCCAAACATGAAGGAAGTAGTGAGAGGTGAAGTGCTTAAGCTACTTGATGCAGGTATCATTTACCCCATTGCAAACTCAAAATAGGTTAGTCCAACCCAAGTTGTCCCTAAAAAATCTGGAGTTACGGTAGTGAAGAATGAAAATAATGAGCTAGTACTAACTAGAATCCAAACTGGATGGCGTATGTGCATTGATTATCGTAAGTTGAACATGGTGACTAGGAAGGACCATTTTGCGCTTTCATTTTTAGACCAAGTGCTTGAAAGAGTAGCCGGAAGAGCTTTCTATTGTTTTCTTGATGGATACTCAGGTTACAACCAAATTGAGATTTCCTTAGAAGACCAAGAAAAAACCACTTTCATTTGTCCTTTTGGTACCTATGCTTATAGAAGAATGCCTTTTGGCTTGTGTAATGCACCAGCCATTTTTCAAAGATGTATGATGAGTATCTTTAGTGACATGGTGGAAAATTTTTTGGAAGTTTTCATGGATGATTTTTCAGTTTATGGGGATTCTTA
Organism: Populus trichocarpa; assembly: GCF_000002775.5. Taxonomy (NCBI): domain Eukaryota; kingdom Viridiplantae; phylum Streptophyta; class Magnoliopsida; order Malpighiales; family Salicaceae; genus Populus; species Populus trichocarpa. The sequence continues at coordinate 5,753,206 of NC_037294.2, read as the reverse complement.
TGAGTTGTGTCTAATGCATTTGGTAAAAGTTGAAAGGTGTGAGGAGAGCAATCTTGTACTCAATTGGGAGAAGTGTCATTTTATGGTGACACATGGCATTGTCTTAGGTCACATTGTCTCTTCAAAAGGGATAGAGGTAGATAAGTCAAAGGTTGAAGTCATTCAAAAATTACCTACCCCTCAGACTGTGAAAGATGTGAGATCCTTTTTAGGACACGCTGGTTTTTACCGAAGATTCATTCATTCTTTTAGTACCATTGCCAAACCATTGTGTAACTTGTTGTCACAAGATGTTCAATTTGATTGGACATCAAAATGTCAAGAAGCTTTTGTTTTCTTAAAGGGTTGTTGACCACTGCACCAATCATGCAAGCTCCTGATTGGTCTTTACCATTTGAACTGATGTGTGATGCTAGTGATTTTACGGTAGGGGCTGTTTTAGGGCAAAGAAAAGATAAGAAGCCTCATGTCATTTATTATGCTAGCAAGACTTTGAATGATGCTCAATTGAATTATACTACAACTGAAAAAGAACTTTTAGCTGTGGTCTTTGCATTGGACAAGTTTCGGTCTTACTTGGTTGGATCTCTTGTTATTGTTTTCATTGATCATACAGTATTGAAATACTTGCTCACAAAACAAGATGCCAAGCCATGTTTGATTCGATGGATCCTCCTACTCCAAGAGTTTAACCTTGAAATTCGAGATAAAAGGGGAGTAGAGAATGTAGTGGCTGATCATTTGTCCCGTCTTTCAAGCTATGAGACCACAATTGATGAATCTCCAATAAATGAATTCTTTGCTGATGAAAATTTATTTTGTGCAGGTACTGTTTCCTACATTGGCTCTCCATGGTATGCTGACATAACAAATTACCTAGCCACAAGTCAGATTCCTTCTTATTGGTCTAAACTTAACAAACAAAAATTCTTGCACAACGTGCGTACCTTTTTTTGGGATGACCCCTACCTATTTAAATACTGCCCTGACCAAATTGTTAGGCAGTGCATCCCTGATCATGAAATTCCAAGTGTAATTAATTTTTGTCATGCATTAGCCTGTGGTGGGCATTTCTCTTCCAAGAAAACCACTGCCAAGATCTTGCAGTGTGGTTTTTATTGGCCCACCATGTTCAAAGATGTCCATGCCTTCTGTGTTGCATGTGACCGATGCCAACGACTAGGTAACCTCACTAGGCGTAACATGATGCCCCTAAACCCCATTTTTGTTTTGGAAATATTTGATTGTTGGGGGATTGATTTCATGAGACCTTTTCCAAGTTCATTTGGTTACCAATTCATCCTTGTAGCTGTTGATTATGTGTCTAAATGGGTGGAGGCCATTGCATCTCGAACTAATGACCATCGAGTTGTGGTCAAATTCTTGAAAGAAAATATTTTCTCTCGTTTGGCATGCCCCGGGCTATGATTAGTGATGGGGGAAAACATTTTTGTAACAAGCCCGTTCGGATTTTGATGAGAAAATATGGTGTAATTCACAAGGTCAGTACCCCCTATCACCCACAGACTAATGGCCAAGCTGAGTTGGCAAATAAGGAGATCAAAAACATTTTAGAGAAAACAGTCAATCCAAACCGTAAAGATTGGTCCCTACGACTAGTTGATGCTTTGTGGGCATACCGCACTGCTTACAAGACCTATTTAGGAATGTCTCCTTATAGGCTAGTTTATGGAAAGCCTTGTCATCTCCCTGTTGAGATTGAGCACCGTGCATATTGGGTCATCCGGCAATTCAATGACAATGAAAATGAGGTTGGCAAAAATAGAAAGCTTTAATTGGATGAATTAGAGGAGCTGAGAAATGATGCATTTGAAAATGAAAAGATGAAAAACATAAGATGAAAGCTTTGCATGATAAACATATTTTTAGAAAATCCTTTCATGTTGGTCAAAAGGTTCTCTTGTATAATTCACGATTACATCTCTTTACTGGGAAGTTGAGGACAAAATGGATTGGTCCATTTGTGATTCAATCCATCTCTGAGCATGGTGCATTTGAGGTAGAAAATCCTAAGAATGGAAATGTTTTCAAAGTAAATGGTCATCGATTGAAACCTTATCTTGAAAACTTTGTGGCTGAAGTTGAGACATTGGATCTTGAAGATCCAATACCATTGTAGTATCAAAAGTAATGAGTTTTATTTTTTTTTAAAATTTGTTTTTCTTGTTCTTCCAACTCTTATATTTACTTATTCATGCATTAGGGACAATGCCTTATTTTAAGTTGGGGGGGTGTGAGGTTCTTTATTTAAAAAAAAAAAAATTGATGTTTTCTTTTAGTTGTGATATGCAGGTTAAAAAAAAATCAAGCAAGAAGTCAGCTCATATCTAATTCAATCAGACATTCATCCTTGAAAAAAAAAAGGAGTAACAGTTTTCTAATCTTTATACCTTTCTTCTCTTTCTTTTTTTTCATTGAGGATAATGTAAAACTTAATTTTAGATATTTGATTATGTTGAATGCTTGAGATGACCATGGTTGTTTGAAAAAAAAAAAACTTGCATTCGTATGTGAATGGGACTTGTTTAGGATCAACATTACATTTTTGGATTCATTATTGTGTTGAACATTGCATGCTTTAATTTGGGATAGATAATATCTTATAAAGCAAGATATAACATACTTTTTTTTAAGATTATTGAAGTACATCTTTCCTTGTAAAAGTTGTGTGAGTTGTGTGATTATGCATGAAAGATGAATGTGATGCTTTACTTGTGAGCATCCCTTTTGATCTAGTCCTAAACAAGGTTTTAAGTAAATAGAGCAATCATTATTACACAAATGTGTACAAAGTTCTATCTACTCCAATGTTTTGAGTTGCTCAGTAACTAGGGGTATTCATCACAAATGTTTATCTTTACGTCAAACTGCAGCTTGAAATATGAGTATGTAAAGCACTTTAAGTTTGTGACTTTGTGAGTAACCGGGTGCATTCATCACAAATGTTTGTATTCGCGTCAAAAGGGAATGTGACCACTTAAAGAAAAAGAATAAATAATATCTTCAAAAAAAATAAAAAAAAATAAAAAAAATATATACAAATATTTCTCTAGTTTGCTACCTTATTTGTAGTAGTGAGAAGGGAAGATTACAAGTTGAGTTTTCGCGTGAATCAATTATGTTGGTTGCATGATAAATACGACTGAATTTGGAATTTTGTATGGATGTTTGATTTAGAGAATGTGAGTATGCTTATTTTTCTTTATTCGTTAGTGTACACTAAATTAAAGATACCAATGTTTGCATGATAGGTCCTTTAAGTGTGATGAGTCGAGCCTAATTATGTTATTATTATTCTTTTTATTTCAAAGGTTTTATGTTTTGTTTTGCTTGAGGACTAGCAAAATCTAAGTTGGGGGGGTGTGATTGTGCATCAAAAGTATCATTAAGTCTTTTATTTTACATATGTATTTATTGTTTTTATTTGGGTTTTTTATAATAATTGATGTGCTTTTTAGTAATGAAGTTTCTTTTAATGTTTTGATAGGTTTTTGGAGCTTAAATGAATTATTTCAGAAAATTCAACGTCGGAATTCGGAACAAAGAATTGAAGAGAAATTTAGTTGAAGATTGAAGCAAATCTTGGTTCAAATAAGTGCTCCAAATTTGCCCCAAAAATCAATTCTATTCCAATTCTAGAAAAGAATATCATATGATCTATTTCAAGCCCAAACTTGCCTTATGTTGTGTGCAAACTTCAACCATCAAACACTCAAGGTTTTAATGTCAATCTTAGCCCAAATAATAGGTACATTTCTATCCTTATTTGATGCTTAAATTCAGCCCCAAATCAGCCTCCAAATCAGCCCAAGCACAATCCATGATCTTACATGTCCACACAACAAATAACATTTGATTTATTTTGGGTAATTCATTGATCCAAGAGGGAAAGCACATGGATGGAAAGCTGGAGGGGACATTGTCACATTATTTTGGGTAAAAAAAAAAGAAAGAGATAGCTCACAAAGGAGGAAGAAAAACGTGCACCAAAGTGTTCTCCAAGCTGGCCTGATTTGATTTTCCAGAACACCTTTCGGTGTTTTGCCCATAACTTTTGACTCCGATGTCCAAATGATCTGTTCTTTAATGATCTGGAAAGCTAACAGAATGGCCTATAAATATGTATCTAATAGAAATCCTCAAAGGAGGCTTCGAAGAGGGTCTAATTGCTGTCCAACGTTATAGTCAGATTTGTGTCCGAATAGTTACTGAAATTGTGTTGTGTTCTTCTTTACAGATTTCGGTTCTTTAGCTTGTAAAACTTATTATTTCAGTGTGATTCAAGTTATTTCATGTTTATTGAAGTGTTCTTATATATAATCATAGTTGGCTAATCTCTTTCTTGGATCCAAATCAAGGATGATGGTGGTGAGGTGAGTTCTTTAAGATATGAATGAATCTTAATGTCCATCTTTTTATTTTCTTCATGAATGTTTTATTATTGCAAAGAAATTTTAGAAATCATTTAGGTAATGTTATAATCTTGAATTTTTATGCACAAACCTTAGTTTTGGTATAGAGATTGCTTGATTCAATGTCTTACTTAATATGAAAGTATTTGTTCAATCTTAAGCAATAATCAATCTTCATCTTTTTAAACTTCATTGTAATATCTCCCGATCTAATATCACCATCGTTGATATTAGGTTGAGTTATCTTATATATGTTGAAGGAATCACCAATACATCACCATTAAAATTGATTTGGACCAAGACTTACTTTTCCTTGTCATTTAAAATCTATTTACACTTTTTCATTTTTGAAAACAAATCCATCAATCATTTTCAGCTAAGTTATTGTTAATTTAATTTCTCTTGAGTTTTTTTTGTTACGTAGCTTAATTTCCAGATCTAGCTCTCTGTGGATATGACCTCGATCTTACCGAGTTAATTGCTACATCGCACACTCGTGCACTTGCGAGTTAAAACAAGCCGATCATAAAAAGCGGTCAAGCAATGAGTGACATGGAATCCGCAGTGAAAACGACGTCCCTCATGACCCTAAAATTATCACCAAAAACTGAATCACTGCTGACCCAGAAATAATCATCGAAAACTGAGTTACGGGTGAGGCATGGAATCCATAGAGAAAACTAAGTCGTTGCTGACCCTGAAATCATCACCGAAAACTGAGTCACTGCTGACCTAGAAATCATCAACAAAAACTAAGTTCCGGTTGACCCACAAAATCCCTATCTAAAGCTAAGTCCCTCCACACCACGAAATTGTTAGCAAAAACTGCGTCACTAGTGACCAAGAAATCATCTGCAAAAACTCAGTTATGGGAGACACATGGAATCCTCAGCAAAAACTAAGTCGGTGTTGACCCTCAAATTGTCACTAAAAATTGAGTCCATGCTGACCTAGAAATCATGAGTGAAAACTGAGTTATGGGTGACGCATGGAATCTGCAGTGAAATCTACATCCCTCATGACACTGAAATCATCACAGAAAACTGAGTCCTTGCTGACCTAGAAATCATCGGTGAAATCTCAGTTACGGGTGAAGCATGGAATCCTCAGCGAAAATTACGTTCCTCCTGCCTAGAAATCGTCAGCGAAAACTAAGTCATGCTTACCTAGAAATCATCAGCAAAAGCTGAGTTACGGGTGACGCATGGAATTCGAAATGAAAACTATGTCCCTCTTAACCCTAAAATCATCACCGAAAACTGAGTTATGGGTGACACATGGAAGCCGTAGCGAAAATTAAGTCGCTATGGAACCTAAAATCATCACAAAACACTGAGTCCTTGCTGACCTAGAAATCATCAATGAAAACTGAGTTACGGGAGACGCATGGAATCCGCAACAAAAACTAAGTCCCTCCTTACCATGAAATGGTTAGCGAACATTGTGTCATTGTTGCCCAAGAAATCATCAACGAAAACTTTGTGACGGCTGACGCAAGGAATCCCCAGCAAAAACTATGTCGTTGCTGACCCTGAAATCATCATCGAAAATTGAGTCCCTGCTGACCTAGAAATCATGAGTGAAAACTGAGTTACGAGTGACGCATGGAATCCCTAATGAAAACTAAGTCGCTGCTAACCTTGAAATCGTCACTAAAAATTGTTTCACTGCTGACGTAGAAATCAATAGCAAAACCTTAGTTATGAATGACGCTTGGAATTCTCACTAAAAACTAAGTCGTTGCTGACCCTAAAATCATCATCGAAAACTGAGTCACTGCTGACCCAGAAATTATCAGCGAAAATTGAGTTACGCGTGACGCATGGAATCCACTGCAAAAACTAAGTCACTTCCGACCTGAAATCATCACCGAAACCTGAGTCCCTGCTGACCTAGAAATCATCAGCAAAAACATAGTGACGTGTGACGCCTAAAATCCCCAGCAAAAACTAAGTCGTTGCTGACCCTAAAATCATCATCGAAAACTGAGTCCTTGTTGACCTAGAAATCATGAGTGAAAACTGAGTTACGGGTGACACATGTAATCCGCAGTGAAAACTATGTCCCTTATGACCCTGAAATCATCATCGAACACTCCGTCACTGTTGACCTAGAAATCATCAGCTAAGACTGAGTTACGGGTGACGCATGAAATCCCTAGTGAAAACTAAGTCGCTGCTGACCTTGAAATCGTCACTGAAAACTGTTTCACTACTGACGTAGAAATCAATAGCAAAACCTTAGTTATGAATGACGCTTAGAATCCTCACCGAAAACTAAGTCGCTGCTGACCCTGAAATCATCATCGAAAATTGAGTCACTCCTGATCAAGAAATCATCAGTGAAATCTGAGTTACGAGTGACGCCCGGAATCCCCAGTGAAAACTAAGTCGTTGTTGACCCTGAAATCATAAGTGAAAATTGAGTTACAGGTGATGTATGAAATCTTCAGTGAAACAAATTCACTCTTAGTCCAAAAATAGTTAGCGTAAACCAAGTCACTCCTGACCTAGAAATCGTCAGCGAAAACTACATCGCGGCTAACACATGGAATTGTCAGCAAAAATTAATTTCCTGCTGAACGAGAAATAGTCAACAAAAATTGCATCACTGTTGTCTTAGAAATGGTCACCGAAAACAGGTTACGGCTAACGCATTGAATCGACACTAACCAATTCACGGCTGACGCATGGAATCGTCAATGAAAACTGATTCATGGATGACACATGGAATTGTTAACGAAAACTTAGACACTCCTGACCTAGAAATCATCACCGAAAACTTCATAAAGGTTGACGCATTGAATCGACACCGACAACTAATTCACGGCTGACACATGGAATCGTCAATGAAAATAGATTTATGGATGACACATGGAATTGTTAACGAAAACTTAGACACTCCTGACCTAGAAATCATCAGTAAAAACTTCGTAAAGGCTGACACATTGAATCGATAGTGAAAAGTAATTCATAGCTGACGCATGGAATCATCAACAAAAACTAAGTTCCTACTGAACGAGAAATAATCAACAAAAACTGCATCACTACTGACCTATAAATGGTCACTGAAAACTGAGTTACGGTTGACGAATTGAATCGACAACGACAACTAATTCACGGCTGACGCATGGAATTGTCAGTGAAAACAGAGTCATTAGTGATGCATGGAATCGTCCGCAAAAACTAAGTCGCTGCTGACCTAGTAATCGTTAGCGAAAACTCCTTCACAGCTGACCCAATAATCATCACTGAAAACTGAATGACGGCTTACACATGGAATTTTCAACGAAAATATATTCACTCCTGATCCAGAAATCATCAACGACAACCAAGTCACTCCTGACCTAGATATCATCAATGAAAACTGTGTCACGGTTGACGCATGGAATCGTCAGCGAAAACTAAGTTGCTGCTGAACTAGAATAGTCAACAAAAACTGCATCATTGCTGACCTATAAATGGTCACCAAAACTGAGTTATGGCTAATGCATTGAATCGACAACGAAAATTAATTCACGACTGGGGCATGGAATTGTCAATGAAAATAGAGTCACGATTGATGCATGGAATCATCGGCAAAAACTAAGTCCCTGCTGAGCCAGAAATCGTCAGCGAAAATTGCGTCATACCTGATCCAATAATCGTCACCGAAGACTGAGTGACGGCTTACGCATGGAATCAACAGCGAAAACTAATTACTGGCTGACACATGGAATCGTCAACGAAAACAAAGTCACTGCTGACCTAGAAATCATCAAGGAAAACTAAGTTACGGTTGACACATGGAATTAACAGCGAAAACTAAATGACAGCTAAGGCATGGAATCGTTTGTGAAAACAAAGTCATGGCTAACGTATGGAATTGTCAGCCCAAACTCAGTCACTACTAACCTAGAAATCATCAGCGAAAACTAAGTCGCTGCTGACCGAGAAATAGTTAAAGAAAACTGAGTCATTGCTGACCCAAAAATAGTCACTGAAAACTGTGTGATGGCTGACCCAGAAATCATCGCTGAAAACTAAGTTACGGCTGACGCTTGGATTTGTCAGCAAATATTACGTCATTGCTGACCCAGAAATCATCAGCAAAAACTGAGTGACAGCTGACCAAGAAATCATTAGCGAAATCTAAGTGACGATAAACGCATAGAATCGATATGGAAAACTAATTCACGGCTGACGCATGGAATCATCAGTGAAAACAAAGTCACGATTGACACATGGAATCCTGAGCAAAAACTAAGTCACTACTGACTCAGAAATCATCAGCGAAATCTGAGTTACGGCTGACGCATGTAATTGACAGCGAAAGCTAATTCATGGATGACGCATGGAATTGTCATCGAAAACAGAGTCACCGTTGACATATGGAATCGTCAGCAAAAACTAACTCACCGCTGACACAAAAATCATTAACGAAAACTGAGTTACGGTTGACTCATGGAATTGTCAGCGAAAACTAATTCATGACTAACACATGGAATCATCAGCAAAAATTAAGTCACTATTAACCCAGAAATCGTCACTGAAAACTGAGTAAGTGTTGACCTAGAAATCGTCAGCGAAAACTGATTTATGGGTGACATATGGAATCCTCAGTGAAAACGAATTCATGTTGACGCATGGAATTGTCAGCGAAAACGAAGTCCCTACTGACCTAAAAATCATCACCTAAAACTGAGTCACTACTGATCTAGAAATCGTTAGCGAAAACTGAGTTACGAGTGATGCAATCATATTATTTGATAGTTTTACCCACATTTACCTAATATTTTGCCTATGTTATATATACAAAATACCTTGATATTCTTTGTTTTATGTTTTGAAGGTACTTTTGGATGTAGGATTAAAAAAGAAGTAAATTGGAGATAATTGGCAGATTTGACTTCCGGTCGATGTTTTGTGTAGAGCTCAAGCTCTAGAGGTTGAAACGAAGTGATTCCATTGGCATTAGAAAGCTAACATCCATAACATTCTATACATATATGGCAAGAAAAAAAAAGAGCATGGAAATCGCACCCTTCAAAGTCAAATCTCGCATTTTGCCAGTGTTGACCTTCAACCATTCCGAGTTGAATATCTTGAGTTACATAAGTTCATTTGATACAAACTCAATTTTTTTGGATTCCTAACTCGAAGACCTATCAGCCTAAAACATTTCAGCAGAAAAAGAGCTCATATGAGTGAGATATGAGTTTTCTAAAATGACATATGAGTTCTACCAGCAGATAGGTTTTGTGAAGAAACAAGTTCAAATTACATCCTAAAGCATCCAAACTGACATCCAAGTCTTTATTTCAGCAATTTAGCTCCTCTAAGTCAAAAGTCAAAAGTCAAAGCTTGAAGATTTTATGCAAGACTATTTCTTCTTTTTTAGTAAAATAGTTATTTAAATGTTAATTATCTACTTAGAAAATGACTATTTTGTAGAAAAGGGATTCGAGTTTCCTAGGATATAAAAAGAAAAAGAAAACAGAAGAGGGGACAACCAACCAAGTGAGAAAAAACACCTCTTTCCTCCACAAACCCGAAATCATGCATTCTTCTTTCTTTTTGATTAGTTGTTTAATAGACATGCAAGGCTAAACTCTTTTTCTTGGTTGCAAGGACACAGAAACCTTCGGATTTCAAGAACTGTGAGATTTGTTTTACCTTTTCTTTTTAGTTTATATGATGAATGAATATGTTTGTTCATCTAAGCTTATTTCCTATGATTGTTTATTTTAGTTGCTAGAATGGACTATAAGTTATTATTGTAAACAATCTATTGCTAAGTTTGCTATCAAAACCGGAGTTGTGGTATATAAACTTGTGAAGTAATTGAGATTAATAATTATAGCGGATCCATATTAGTAATCTTAGGGAGAACATTCGATCGATTAAATCAAACATGGACTTAGCTAACAAATACAAAACATGTTAGTATAAAACATTAAAGTCCATGTTGAGTTTATAGTATACTTATTCTTACACCGTTAGTGTAACCTTTTCACATTGACATAATAAACTTAGCTAAACATAATGAAAGAGAGAAATATAAATAAGATATAAGTTAACTAAGTAAAGGAAAGGAAATGAAAAGCATAAACAAGAGATTAATATAAACAAAACTTAAGCATTACAAAAATATAAAGAGAGAGAGCAAGAACATGATCTTGATCTGAACAACCAAGATCCTAAATGCATGGCAAATGCCTCCTTTTATAGGTCAAAATTTGGAACTATTGATTTGATGACTAATTGTTGAGTGGGTGGCCACATCTTGACTTGGTGACAGTCCTTATCTTCTTGTCTGAACAAAACATCATTGCTAACATCAGAATTTGAACAGATGGTCCTCATGAAAGTTTTAGGAAATTGTCTCAGCTTTCCAACAAAAAATGAATCAGTGCATTTGGACTTTTAGAACTCGAGATATGGGCTGACATGAATAGTGTCTGAGCTGCAGGACAGATTCTAACTTCTTCGTTGTTGCTACAATTTGAACTTGAAAACAACCCTTTTGAATCTTGAACTCTTCATGAAATAACCAAATGCTTTCCATCCATATAGACCAGACCTAAATCCAAATTCTACAGCTCTAGTTATGATCCAATAATTGAATGGTGTTCCATTTTGGACTGAACCAGCATCTCTTTTCTAAGCTTTCCCCTCTCTTTGTCTTCTCAATTTCAGTAGTTAAACTCATCAATCAATCCTTTGATTTATGTGATAGGCTTGCATTTAAGATGAACATTTACCATAAATTAAAGGTATCTTATAGTATTAGACTTGTTATTATAAAACATGATTTAGTTAAAGAGTTATTGATACTTCAAGTGCAAAATGATGATATAAAACCTTGATAAAAATGCACTTTTAAGTACTAATCAGAGGACCGACCAGCTTTGGAGAAAAATCTAGAGGAGGAGGACCGACTTATCCTAGGGGAGAATGGGAGAAGTAACTAACCCCAAAATAACCCAAAAGAAGAATAAGAACAACCTTATCCAGCACCTAAACACCCCCACCTTATTAAAGAGGGGGTATAAATGCAAGGGGGGGGGAGAAGGTGACCCTTCCTCTCCCTAAAGTTCAGCTGCAACTCTACTGGAACCACCCTTCTGTGCCATAGAGAAAACTGCAACTGACTAGTTGCATGCCCATCTTTCTTGAGTGTTGATGAGAAGAGAGTATAGGGAAAAAGAAGTGACCGAAACATGGAGGAAAAAGGAGCCTAGACCTCATCCCAAAACTAGCAGCAGCATTGCTACAACACACATTCTCCTTCTCAAAGAGAAAAACTGAACCCAACCAGCCTGCATGCCATCTTCTTTGAGTGTTGAGTAAGAAGTTAGTTAGGTGAAGGAGAGAAAACCAATAACATGGAACAAATATGAGCTTAGAGGGCCGGCTACACAGTAGGAGAGGGAAGGAAGAAACCGAACAAAAGAAGAAGAACAAACCACTGAACCTTACACTAGAACTACCTAAAATCATGAGATAAGGGAAGAACATCACCTCCTTATTTATTCCTTAAAACTTTGGGACAAAAAAAGGAAGAAAACCTCAAGAGAATGGTTAGGGTCCTTACACTTATGACTTATGAGAACTAGAGGAAAAGATTAAGGTGAATGGGGGGCTGAATGGGGGGCATAATTCCAGAAATATCAACAAAAGAAATGAATGAATTTGAATGCTTAAACATAGAGAAAGTGCCAACCAAATTGAGGGGCTAGGCAAAAGGAAATTATGTGATGAAATGCATAATTATAACCTTGTTGGACTCCTAAGTGCATGCTTAAATAAAAATAGAATGTATGTTGATGATTTGTGTCTTGATTTTCACTTATGATTAATGAACTTACATGAAATGTGAAATGAAGTGATGAAGTGCATGGATTGCAATATTGTTGGATTTCTAGAACATGCTTATGTAGGAATGAAATTCATAATGATGTTAATGCCTTGATTTCATTATAAGATTGATGAATTTATACGAATATGAAGCAAGTGAATGGAGTTATGGTTGTGGCATGTTGTTATGATTATGCTTGTGATAAAAATGATAAATTACGTGTAAACTTGGGAGAAACTTGGTAAAGGTACATACAAAGATGTTGTCTTCATGTTACTTGATAATGTATGATAAATGGAGTATGATTGGTGACATTCTATATTCAGTTGGTTTGGGATATGTGTAAGGGGTAGAGCGTAGCGTAAACTTTATGCTTAGCCATGAGAAAGATTAAAACCAAAAATGACTTGATCATCGCTGATGATTTTTGAATCGGCAGCGGCAAGAGTTGCGTTGACGATTCCTAGGTCTGCAGCGACTCAGTTTTTGTTAATGATCTGAGTCAACAGTAACTTATGCACGCGGACGATTTTAGTGTCAGCCATAAAACTAGGTTGCGTTGATGATTTCTAGGTCGATAGCGACTTAGTTTTCGTCAATAATTTTTAACTCAACAATAACCTATATGCACTAATGATTTCTGGGTCGACAGTGACCAAGTTTTCATTAATGATTTTCGAGTCAGCAGTAGCCTATGTGCACTAACGACTTCAGCATCAACCGTAGAACCGGATCGTGTTGATAATTTCTGGGTTCGCAGTGACTCAATTTTCATCAACGATTTACAAGTCAGCATTAGCCTATGTGCGCTGATGACTTTAGCATCAGCCATAGAATCGGATTACGTTGATGATTTCTGGGTCTGTAGTGACTCGGGTTTTGTCAACAATTTCTGAAGTAGACTAAGTGCAATGACGAATTCATGCGTCAGCCGTAGGACTAGATTTTATTAATGATTTCTAAGTCTGCAACAACCCAATCTTCGCTAACAATTTTGTGTTCCCAACGACTCAGCTTTCACTGATAAATTCTGTGTCACTAGCGAATCAGTTTTCTCTGACAAATTCTGTGTCACCAGCGAACCAGCTTTCACTAATAATTTTCTATAACAGACTTCCATATCAGAATGAACTTAAATGCTTGTAATAATTTCATTGTATGATTGTGTAATATATGGAATACTTGAAAGTTAACATGTGTATTCTTGAAATATGTATGGTGACAAGTTATGTGATTACCAAATGCAAATGTGTTGATTTGTGATCATTGATGTGATAGGTGGTGCAATCAGAATTGGACCTTAGATCGAACAAGGACACCTCATGGAAAAAGCGGGTAGGTGATTTCCACCTTCTTCTTACATAATGTTAAATTCTGAAATGATTTTATTATAAATGATATAATACTATGTTATAATGAATACCAAGCCGCCTATGAATTGTTTGGTTGAGTTTGATGATTAGCTTCGGCTAATGGCATCCGAGATGGATGGTCGGGTTGTGTTTGTTGATTTGCTTTGGCTAATGGCATCCTAAGTGAATGGTCGGGATGAATTGATGATTAGCTTTGACAAATGGCATCTGAGACAGATGGTCGGGTTGTGTTTGTTGATTAGTTTCGGCTAATGACATCCTAAGTGGATGCCGAGATGAATTCATGATTAGCTTCGGCTAATGGCATCCGTAGTGGATGACCGAATTTAAAAGTTAAAATTTAGTTTCGGGAATTAATGTGTTCATGTGTACTAAGTATATAAAAGAACTATGATTGTTACACTATAAACAGAAAGTAAAAATAATGTTTTCTTTTAACTATTTGATGAGGATCAGCCCAACACCAAGCGTAATTATGCCAACAACTCATTAGATGTTCCAATTGAGCCAATTACAAGAGCTAGGGCACAAAAGCTTAAAGAAGCATTGAATGGGCTTGTTTAGAACAAATGGATGGACCTAGAGGAGTTTGGGACATCTAAGGAGCATGAAGGACAACCTCCAATTCATCTTATTCAAGTCCAATAAGAGCCCAATTCATATGGAACAAGGGGCTGGTATGTTCGGCCCCATACCAGCCTTGTTAGGCTTGTTTTTTTCCTAATGCTACAAGGATAGAAAGTTAGCAACTTATTTTCCTAATTAAGTAAGGAAGTTGGCCAGATCTTGTTCCTAAAGATGTGAGGATTATTTAATGTTTTTCCTAACCTATGAAGGAAAAGTCAATTAAATCAGCAACAAATGAGGAAATTTGTTTTCTTATTTGTCCAAGTAAAACAAGGAAAATTAAGGACCTAAAAGGGGGTGGCAACATAAATTTTCCAAATTAGATTTCTCCTAGTTTATTTGGAACTTCTTAAGGGTGACAAATCTGATTCTAGCATATTTATGATAGTAATTTTTCAATTTTTATTATTTTTAATATTTTCTTCTTAGTCTTTGGGTTGTTATTACTTATTTGGGTCAATTGTAAGTGAGCCTCATATAAGTTCATCTAGAAGGGTCCATTAGAGTTTATTTTAGTTTGGAGCATAGTTTTGAAACCTGGACCGGCCCAGTGGGTCAACCTGGGACCTGGTCGACCCAGGCCTGGACTGGTCCGGGTCTAAGTAAAAACCTGCCTGGGAGTTGGCCCGGTGAAACCCGGTCGACCCAGAACCCGGGTAAACCCGGCTGAGACCCGACCTCTTTTTTTATTTATACATAGACGTGAAACAACATCGTTTTGGCCTTTTAAAAGGCCAAAACGATGAAGATGAACGATGTAGAATTGGAGACAGAGAGAAAACCTAATTAAAGAAAAAACAATTTCAATCGCTGAGGAGTAGAGGAGCAGAAGACTCTTGATCACTGTTTCAAATCTATGAATAAGGTTAGACTCTTGTTTCTCTTCACGAATCTCCTTCTTTCACTCTCTATTTTCTTTATTCTTTGCCTTTTTTGAACTTGTAGTTCTGGCATCGATTCGCAGTTCTTGATCTCTGCATCGATTCATTCGCAATTCACACCCACAAGTATGTTTCTCTGTTCTTTTCTTTTCTGCAACTTAATAAAGCCTCTGCTATTAGGAAGTGTAGAAAATGGATTAGGAAGTAGGTTCACCACTCAGCCAGATAAAGAGCCTAAATTGTCTAAGCCTCTGCTATTAATCGATGCATTTGCTTTTGGAACTAGCTAGGATCATCTTGCTGGCAACCAACCTGAAAGTTTTTGTCAAGTGGACATTGTTAGCAGCAAGAAGAAACAATTCGTAATGCTGATTGAGAACAAAAATTAATTATCCTAGTTTAGTATATATATATATATATATATATATGTAGATATTGTTGATTGAGGTTTTTTATGTTCTTTTCTATAATGTTTTGTAGAGCTAGGCTTGATTGAAGAAAATATATTTGTTGGCAGTTTTTATTTGCATCAACACCTCCTAGCTACCCATATGGCTTTTGGCAGTTTTTAATTGCATAGTTTTGAATTGTGTTTGAAAGCATGGACTCATGGCAGGCTAATTTATTTTGGTTTTCAAGATTGATAAGGTTTAGAGAACCTGGCAGGATGTTGTTGAATCTATGCACAATTTCTTATTTTCTTAACTTGCAACAACTTACAAATACAATTTATACCAAAAACAAAGGGTTTTTACATGCACGTCATTATTTAAGGTTTTTGTCTTCCTTTGGGCTTGACTTGGATCCCTATTTATCCAATTTATGTTGGTTTTTACATGCAGATTGAACAGAAATTAATTTTTTAGTTTAGTATATATCTTATTGTTAGCTACTAGTTGAAATCTGGTTGGTTATAATTGCTTGTTAGTCATTGTTAATCTAATGAATGGATTGCAAAGTGATTTGTTGCTCAGTCTGAATATATAATAAAAGTATATGATTTGGCTTGAAATTATATTCCCTTTTATAAATTATATCAGGTCCTTAAAATGTCTTCACATGATGGTAGTACTCCAAGAAGTGATCCTTCAACGACCCAGTCATCTCAACCTTCAATTTCCATGTCAAGTGGTAGTAGAGGAAGAATAGATTTGGGATGGAGTCATTGTAGAGAAGCTCCTGAACTTAGTGTTGGATGTAAAAAAACTAAATTAGTATGTTTATATTGTGTTAAAGTATTTGCAGGTTGTGACATTAATCGATTTAAGCAACATTTAGCTGGAGCTAAAGGAGAAGATGAACAATGTTGCAAATGTCCTCCTGATGTTCGACATCAAATGCTTTTGAATCTTAAAGGAAATGCTTAAACAAAAAAAAAGAGTTAGAGAAATATAAGCAGATTTCAATCCATTTAATGCACAACAAAGGGAGCATGAAGAGATGATGATTAGGCAATTAGGAGATGATGATTAGGCAATTAGAAGATGATGATGATGGTGATAATGGTGAGGATGATATAACCGACACCTGTGCTATAAAAGGAACTTGATTTGTTATTAATATAAGTTATAATCATGAATACTTGACAACATTTACAAGTATTAGCATTATTCGAATAAGATAACTAATGTAATCATGTTAACAATTTATAATCTGATTGGAACCTCCTTTGTGTGTGGTTTCTAGTTGAGTAATAAAAAGAGTTTATACTATACTTGTTTGAAATACCATTAGTGGATCCTCTAACCTTGACAATTATTTTATCCTTGTTTAATCCTTATATCAATATCACATCTCAAAGCTCTCTTCAACTCCTTTTCTGTTATTATCTATTTCTTTATTTGTAGTTTATAGAGTTCACCCCCATGTGGTTCGACCCTAATCTTGCCGGGTTATTTGTTACTTCAACACTCCTACACTTGGGAGAAGACATCAACTCTTTGGTCGTGTCAAGTTTTTGGCGCCGTTGCCGGAGAGGTAAATTCCTGTATAAATTATAATATTTATTTTATTTTCTCTTTTCACTTTTCTTGTATCTAACTTTTGTTTCTTTTATTTTGTTTCCTTTTCTTTTGTTTTCTTCTTCCATTTTATTTTCTTCCTACACGTGCAAGAGAGTTTGGTCACGTACAGTAAGTGGTAGACTTTGTAGGGTATCCTCATCATTTTCAGAAAATATGGCTGAAGAAGATAACCAGTCGCTTCATAATGAGAATATTTGAGTTAGAACACTTAGAGACCACATGAATCCTACAAGAACAAGTGCACCATCATGTATAGTTTTCCCCCCTGATGCATCTCATTTTAATTTTAAGTCAGGCATTATTCAACTTTTACCTTCTTTTCATGGCTTAGATTTATAAAATCCATACTTGCATTTAAGGGAATTTGAGGAGGTCTGTAACACTTATAATGACTTAAATTATAGCATGAACACCATCAGATTAAAGCTTTTTCCTTTTTCATTAAAAGATAAAGCTAAAACATGGCTATAAAATCTTAGGTCAGGATCCATTCGTGCTTGGGATGAAATGCAACAACAATTTTTAATTTTTCCGTCTCACATAACAAACTCTTTCAAAAGACAAATCACCACTTTCATTCAAAAACTAGGATAAACATTTTACCAATGTTGGGATAGGTATTGAGATTTGCTGAATACTTGCCCCCATCATGGTTTTAAAACATGGAGATTGGTTTCACATTTTTATGAAGGGTTAACACCTAAAGATAGACAAATGGTAGAATTGATGTGCAATGGAACTTTTGAAGATAAAGACCCCGATGAAGCAATGAAGTACCTAGATTTGTTAGCTGAAAATGCTCAAAATTGGGACACTACATGCACTTATGAGGCACTAGGTAAAACTCAACCTCATACATCTAGTAGAGGCATGTACAACCTTAGGGAACATCATGACCTCCAAGCTAAATTTGCATCTTTAGCTAGAAAAACGAGACACTAGAATTGAAAAGGAGTGGTCAATTAAAATCTGTTCAAGAAATTGTATGTCAAATTTGTGAAACAAATGAACACTCAACAAATGATTGTTCAACTTTGCCTTCTTTTAGGGAATGCCTCCATGAACAAGCTCATACTTTAAACAGTTTCCAAAGGCCCAATCATAACCCATACTCGCAAACATATAATCCTGGTTGGAGAAATCACCTAAATTTCAGTTGGAAGAGTGATAACAATAATGCATAAACTTCACAGCCACCGTTTAAAGCACATCATAATTTCCAAAATTCTCATGGATATGCACTTCCTTGTGCTCCACCTCCTAGAAGAAATCTTGAGGAAACATTGCATGCATTCATTGAAAAGCAAGAGACAATCAACACTCAACTTGCTCAAAGGATGACAGATTTTAAAGATACTCTTGCAAAATTCACATTTGCTCTCAGTTTTTAAGAGAAAGGTAAGTTTCCATCTCAACCATAACAAAATCCCAAGAGGCAATACAATGCAAATGCAAGTAGTTTTGAAAGCCAACACATGGATCAAGTCAAATCAGTCATCACTCTTCGTAGTGGTAAGGTTATTGAAAAATCAATTCTTGAACCTTGTGAGAAAGATGATGAGTCAATCTTTAAGGGTAAGGAAGGAGTTGAATTTGAACATTGCAAAGAAAAGACTGATTCCCCACCAGCACTTCCATTTCCTCATGCAATGACCAAACAAAGAAAAGTCAATCACAATTCTGAAATCTTTGAAACTTTCAAGCAGGTAAGGATAAATATATCTTTGTTGCAATTAAACAAGTACCTTCTTATGCTAAATTTTTGAAAGACTTATGCACCGTGAAGAGAAAACTGAATGTGAAAAAGAAAGCCTTTTTAGCCAAACAAGTAAGTGTTATTCTTCAAAACAATAATGCTTTGAAATATAAAGACTCTGGTTGTCCTACAATTTCATGCTTTATTGGAGAACATAAAATTGAAAAAGCTTTACTTGATCTTGGAGCTAGTGTGAATTTACTTCCATATTCAGTTTTTCAAAGTCTCAATCTAGGTGAGTTAAAACCAACTTCTGTAACTCTTTTACTTGTTGATAGATCTGTAAAAGTGTCTACAAGAATAGTTGAAGATGTGTTAGTACAAGTTGATAAATTCATTTATCTTGTGGATTTTATTGTCTTGGATACACATCCTGTTGAAGCATGTAATTCATTTCCTGTTATTTTAGGACGTCTGTTTCTTACAACTTCTAATGCATTGATTAATTATAGGAATGGACTAATGAAGCTATCATTTGGAAACATGACATTGGAGATGAATATTTTTAATATTTGCAAGCAACCTGGAGATGATAATGATTCACAGGAAGTAGATGTTATTGAAGAATTAGTTTATGATCAATTTGAATCCACCATGAGTAAAATAGAGTTTGACGAATATGCAGATTTGCAAATGATTTATTTTCAAGAAGAAATCGAGGACAAGAAAGGCACTGAAAATATTGATATGGATCTTTTGTCAAGATTGACAATAGATTTGACATCCGACATCACATCAATCGATGATTACTTCCCTGACGAATCCTTACTTTCTCTTAGTCCAATGCCTTGGTTTGCTAATCATATCAATTTTCTTGCAACAGGAGATTTGCCAGCTCACTAGAGTACCGAAGACAAAGGAATCACTAGAGTACCGAAGACAAAGGAAAGTTTTTGAATGAAATGAAGAACTTTTATTGGGATGACCCTTACTTATTCAAATATTGTCTTGATCAAATATTTTAAAGATGCATTTCGGACAATGAGGTAAGTAGTGTCATTAAACTTTATCATTCTAAGGCATGTGGGAGTCATTTCTCGTCAAAAAAGACGACTGCAAAAATCTTACAATATGGACTCTATTGGCCCACCATGTTCAAAGACACACATGTGTTCTGCAAAGCTTGTGAAAATTGTCAAAAGTCAGGATTTATTTCAAAACATAAGGAATCTTTAGATAATCTTCTATTGACTTTTGGGACATGTCCTAGTGGCAATGTGCATACACATGTTTAAGCCGTTCTTGGACATAAAACCAAGAGAAGATATAAGCCACAATCACAACTACCTGTACATACATATGTTTTGATAAAAAATAAAAAGAGAGAGAGAAAGAGTGAGACTCCAGCTGGCCTACATATAGGTGGTATGATTGCATTTTTAATTTCTTATCTATAAAATCTTCTCTTCTTTCCCTTCATTTCTACTCACCCATACATTCAACAGATATAGAAGTGTGTAGAAATGGCAGGTCCCTCAAGTCATCGCATAAGAAATATTTGTGTTTTCGGTGGATCCAGTCCTGGGAAAGAAAAAGAGTTTTTAAAATTAGCAAATCATCTTGTTCAGATACTAGCTGAGAGAAAGATTCATTAGTGTATGGGGGAGGCAGCCTTGGGTTAATGGGGGGTGTGTCAATAGCTGCATTTTTAGGAGGTAGTCAAGTTTTAGGGGTCGTCCCCAAAGCTTTAGCAAAAGAGGACATCATTGGAAAAACAATTAGAGAGGAACTACAGATCTCCACAATGTCTGATCGAATGAATACAATGTTTAACCATGCTAACACCTTCATTGCCTTACCAGGTGGTCTAGGGAGATTGGAAAAGATCTTTCATATTTCCTCTTAGTCCCAACTGCACATTCACCATAAACCCATAGGTTTGTTAAATGTTAATGGTTTTTATGATAATTTTTTGTCTTTTCTTGATCAAGTTGTGGAACAAGAATTTCTAACATTTTCGGCACGACAAATCATAATCTCTGCTACTACTACTGAACAATTGATTGACCAACTATAATCTTTTATCCCTGTACTTAATCCCTCCATGAGTCACATAAATTGGTCAACTATGGAAAGCAGTAAAAAGCTTTGATTGGATTTGAGCCTTCATTTGTGAAACCTTGTGTCCTTTGGTTTTATTAATAGCATATTATTTTGTTTTGTTATTTCTTATATTTGTTTAAGTGTGTTTCAAGTTTGTCAGTGTTCGCTGTTTCAGGTGATGTCTTCTATACTCTATCTTTCTACCTTAGGACATTGAGGACAATGTCTCGTTTTGATTGGGGGGGAGGGTAGTTAGTTGACATAAAAAAAAACTAACTTACTAACTGTTTTTGCTATTATTAAAACCATTTGACAAAATTGTTATTAGGATGGCAGAGTAAGGAGGAATTTTATTGACTCTTGAGATGCATTTTAGTAAATATTCTTATCAAGGTCTATCAAAATACTTCTTGAAATATTCAAGTTTACAAACTCTTGCATTGTTATCACTTGATTATACTCATATACTCATTTAACAAGTATTCTTAAGCTTTTATTTTCACACACACACTTTAACATATGATTGTGGCTTGCACATTGGATTATTACATTATTTATGTTCTTTTGTTAAAGGTAACAACTAAGGAAAGGGATAGTATATAATTTGCAAAAAAAAAAAAAACAAATTGATAATATTGATGATAATAAAAACGTAGATAAGTTTGGTTTCGTAGCTCCCCTAACCTGAGCAATTAAGCCCAAATGGATGTTTTAACACCTAATACCCTAAAGTCAATTGACTTGGAAGCTATTGGCTCAAAGCTTGTTACATAGGTTAAGGAGAAAAGTTTAAGGGAATCAAACATTGCACTATCTACGTATCAGTATCTGCAACCCGAGTTACTAAGCTCGTAGGGGTGTCTCAACACGTAATGCCCTAAGACCAACTAGTCTGGAAGTCATTAGCTGAAAGCTCGTTATATGGGTTAAAGATGCATTGTGTTTTAAGTAATATATATATATATATATAACAAGAAAACAACAGAGAGATAATAATCCAACCCAAGGAAGTTAACCTTAAACATTAGAACAAAATTTTGTTTTCTTTCAAGTAAAGCCCCATAACATGTGTTGATATATTGAGCACAAAAGGAAGGTTTATTAATATCTTGTTTAAGAAGTATGAAGTAGATATATAAATTTAATGAGAGTTTGTTTATTTGGATAGATTAATGGAAGTTGAATGATGAATGCCTTACTTCGTGGAACTTGCAAATTGTTTTTCTATTTTAACGCTTTGATTACTAGGGACTAATAATAAGTTGGTTGGGGGGTGTGATTAGTACTTAAAAGTGCATTTTTATCAAGGTTTTATATCATCATTTTGAACTTCAAGTATCAATAACTCCTTAATTAAAGCATGTTTTATAATAACAAGTCTAATACTATAAGATACCTTTAATTTATGGTAAATGTTTATCTTAAATGCAGGCCTATTACATAAATCAAAGGATTGATTGATGAGTTTATGATGCGAACCCTAGCGGAATTTAATGGTATTCGCGACCCTTAGATCAATCTAACCCAAGTTTGTTGAGATTTGAATGAGCTTATCACAATGGAAGACTTGCACCAAGGCAACAAGACTATAAACCAACTCAATCACAACGCCTACACCTGGAGACGAGCAAAGGAAGTATAAATTCAAAACAAAGAATGGTCAATTCTTTGAAGAGTTGAAAGTTCAATCAAGAACCAAGATTGAGCAACCAAAAGTCGGCTACAATGCTGAAAATATCATCAAAAGTCTAACCTAAAATTATTCCTAAAGAGTATTTAAAATCCAAGTTAAAACCCTAATTTCACTAATGGGTCTCACATAAACCCAATTTAAATAATAATCAACCCAAGCTAAAACTAGCCCAAACTAATTAAAATAAACAACATAAACAAGTCTAAAACCCAAACAAATTGTCTCCTCTCAAAATAATTAAAGTTTGATAGCCCAACTAATTAAATAAGACAAGTTCGTTGTTTCCGCATTCTGTCTGGCAGCAGCAAGACCCAACTTAAAATGAATGGTTCTTTCTCTTCTTAATAAATTAGAAGGCGTTCCATATACCGTTGAAAAGGTATGGAAGTCTAGTTTCCAGCCCAACTAGAATTACATCAAAATTTGGTCTGTAGCTCTAGTTATGACCAAAAGAGTAACAAAAGGCCAAACTGCCCAAATCTAGTCTTCTTCTCCCAATCCTTGTGTAATGGTCTTGGTTCCACCAATAAGCCCCTCTTGAACATGAATCAGATTAATCAAGGCTTGCTCTTTATTATTACAAATCCTCTTGAAGTCCACCTTAGCCCATGTATCTTGAAGAAGTCCATTGAAAGCTTCTTTGAAGTTCTTAGCCCTAAGCCTAGTAACTGGACCAATTAGAACCTCCAATGGATCTTTTGATGGTTGGATCGCATCAGTTTAACTACTAAAATTGAGAAGACAAAGAGAGGGCTAAGCTTAGAAAAGAGATGCTAGTTTAGTCCAAACTAAAACACTATTCGATTATTGGATCATACCTGGAGTTGTAGAACTTGGATTTAGGTCTGGTCTATATGGATGGAAAGATAAGACATAGTCCTAAAACTTTCATGAAGAGTCCAAGAAAAGGCCATTTTCAAGTTCAAATCGTAGCAACAACGGAGAAGTCGGAATTTGTCATGCAGCTCAGACAATGTTCATTGTTCAGCCCATATCTCGAGTTCTAGAAGTCCAAATACACCGATTCTTTTTTCGTTGGAAAGCTGAGACAATTTCCTAAAACTTTCATGGGGACTATCTGTTCAAATTCTGATGTTACCAATGACGTTTTGATCAGACAAGAAGATAAGGATTGTCACCAAGTCAAGATGTGGCCACCAACTCAACAATTAGTCATCAAATCAATAGTTCCAAATTTTGGCCTCTATAAGGAGGTATTTGCCATGCATTTAGGCATCTTGGTTTTCAGATCAAGAACATGTTCTTGCTCTCTCTCTTTATATTTTTGTAATGCTTAAGTTTTGTTTATATTAATCTCTTGTTTATGCTTTTCATTTCCTTTCCTTTACTTAGTTAACTTATATCTTATTTATGTTCTTATCTTGTTTATTTATGTGTCTCTCTTTCATTATGTTTAGTTAAGTTTATTATGTCAAGGTGAAAAGGTTACACTAATGGTGTAAGAATAAGTATAGTATAAACTCAACATGGACTTTAATGTTTGATACTAACATGTTTTGTATTTGTTATCTTGTTCACTTTTTAATACTTTGCTTGTTAAATGGTTAATCTAGATTTATGTTGTATAACCCTTGGTACAACAAATACTTGGCACTTTCATAGCTCAACCGTATGGTATAACCGACACCTGTGCTATAAAACGAACTTGATTTGTTGTCAACATAAGTTATAATGATGAATACCTGACGATATTTACAAGTATTAGCATTATTCGAATAAGATAACTAATGTAATCATGTTAAAAATTTATAATCCGATTGGAACCTCCTTTGTGTGTGGTTTCTAGTTGAGTAATAAAAGGAGTTTATACTATACTTGTTTGAAATACCATTAGTGGATCCTCTAACCTTGACAATTATTTTATCCTTGTTTAATCCTTATATCAATATCACACCTCAAAGCTCTCTTCAACTTCTTTTATGTTATTATCTATTTTTTTATTTGTAGTTTATAGAGTTAACCCCCATGTGGTTCG
Source organism: Populus trichocarpa (assembly GCF_000002775.5). Classification (NCBI taxonomy): domain Eukaryota; kingdom Viridiplantae; phylum Streptophyta; class Magnoliopsida; order Malpighiales; family Salicaceae; genus Populus; species Populus trichocarpa. The sequence goes on along the minus strand of NC_037294.2, from coordinate 5,728,541 downwards.
ACCCTGGTCTTGCCGGGTTATTTATTACTTCGACACTCCTACACTTGGGAGAAGACATCAACTCTTTGATCGAGCATGTTCTTTATAGAATTGTGGCCATAAATCATGAATTGTATTTATCTTCACGATGCACATCTCCACTAGGATGCGTCTCAAGAGTCAATAGAAGATTATCTAAGGACCCCTTACTCAGGTCATCCTTAATGAATTGTATTTTATCTTCACGGTTTACAGATACCATTCCTAAAAAACAACATGTTCCATTACAAGTCCATCTGGCACATCTGTGATAGACTTTCAGTCGTTTTGCACGATGTTTCTTTGCAAAAGTGCTTTTACCTATTCCAGGAATTTCATGATTCATTAACAACCTCAATCTTGTACACCTAGCACGGTAAATTTTTGCAATCGCATTTGGAGGCAAGCGGAAAAATACTTTTTCAATTTTTCAAGAGTGGTGTCCATTTTCAAATGAGAATTGGAGAAGGGATGCAAAGAAAGGAGAAAGAGCAAAGAATTGCACAAATATATACACAAATATACGTTATTATGGGGAACTTAAAGAACCGACTAAAGAGTCACGTAGTATTGTTATCTGCCATTTGACCGGGGTGAAAGAGATTAGCAAAACAAAATTCATACCAAAAAGAAACACAAAAACAATGTGAGAAAAAGAATTAATCTTTATATACAGGATCACTCAATTCAATAGAGTCATTTTCAACTGAAAATTTGTCAAAGTAAACTTTCAAAAGATGCCCATTTACCTTGAAAACATTGTCATTCTTTGGATTCTCGATATCACAGGCCTTATATGGATACACATGTTTCACAATAAAATGACCGCTCCATCTTGATCTTAGTTTTCCAGGAAATAAATAGAGTCGAGAATTATAAAGTAAGACTTTTTGACCAACATTGAATGTTTTTCTCAGTATTTTCTTGTCATGAAACTCTTTGATTCTTACTTTATGAATTCTTGAATTTTCATATGCATCATTTCTTATTTCCTCAAGATCATTTATTTGTAATTTTCACAGCTGACTAACATCATCAAGGTTTGAATTAAAAGATTTAATAGCCCAATAAGCTTTATGTTCAAGTTCCACAAGCAAGTGACAAGGTTTTCCATAGACTAATCTATAAGGTGACATACCTAATGATGTTTTATAAGCAGTTCGATAAGCCCAAAGTGCATCATTAAGTCCTAGAGACTAGTCTTTCCTATTAAGGTGTGACACAACCAAAAGATTGATGTCTTCTCCCAAGTGCAGGAGTGTCGAAGTAATAAATAACCCGGCAAGACCGGGGTCGAACCACGGAGAGGTTAATTGTATAAATTATAAACAACAATAATACAACAACAATAGTAACAATAATAATAATAACAAAAATAACAATAATAATAATAATAATAATAATAATAATAATAATAATAATAATCATACTAGTAGTAGTAGTAGTAATAATAATAATAGTAATAATAATAGTAATGGTAGTAGTAATAATAATAATAATACCAATAATACTATTAATAATGATAATAATAAAGATGAAAAAGAAGAAGAAGTTGATGAGAACTTTGAGATAGAAGATTAACGAAAGGATTAAACAATGATAACAACAAATATCAAGGTTAGAGGATCCACTAATGGTATTTCAAACAAGTATAGTATAAACTCTTATTATTCAATTGGAAACCACACACAAAGGAGGTTCCAATCAGATTATAAATTGTTAACATGATTACATTAGTTATCTTATTCGAATAATGCTAATACTTGTAAATGTTGTCAGACATTAATGATTATAACTTATGTTAACAACAAATCAAGTTCCTTTCATAGCTCAGGTGTCGGTTATACCATACAGTATGGGCTATGAAAGTGCCAAGTATTTGTTGTACCAAGTGTTATACAACATAAATCTAGATTAACCATTTAACAAGCAAAGTATTAAAAGTGAACAAGATAACAAATATAAAGCATGTTAGTATCCAACATTAAGGTCCATGTTAAGTTTATATTATACTTATTCTTACACCATTAGTGTACCCTTTTCACCTTGACATAATTAACTTAGCAACACATAATGAAAGAAAGAAATATAAATAAACAAGGAAAGGAAATGAAAAGCATAAGCAAGAAATTAATATAAGCAAAACTTAAGCATTACAAAATATAAAGAGAGAATAAGAGCATGATCTTGATCTGAACACCAAGATGCCTAAATACATGGCAAATGCCTCCTTTTATAGGCCAAAATTCGGAACTATTGATTTGTTGACTAATTGATGAGTGAGTGGCCACATCTTGACTTGGTGACAATTCTTTTCTTCTTGTCTGCCAAAAACGTCATTGATAACGTCATAATTTGAACAGACTTCAATCATGAAAGTTCTAGGGAATTGTCTCATCTTTCCAGGGTAAAAATTTGAGATCATTTGGACTTCTAGAACTCGAGATATAGTCTGAACACTGAACAGTGTCTGGGATGCAGGACAGATTCAGACTTCTTCATTGTTGCTACAATTTGGACTTGAAAAAGGCCTTGTTAAATCTTGGACTCCCCATGAAAGTTGTAGGGCTATGTCTTAGCTTTCCATCCATATAAGGCAGACCTAAATCCGAGATCTACAACTCCAGATATGACCCGATTACCGAACAGTGTTCCAGTTTGGACTGCACCAACATCTCTTTTCTAAGTTTGGCCATCTTTCTGTCCTTTCAATTTCAGTACTTCAACTCATCAATCAATTCTTTCATTTATGTGATAGGCCTGCATTTAAGATGAACATTTACCATAAATTAAAGGTATCTTATATTATTAGATATGTTAGTATAAAACATGCTTTAGTTAAGGAGTTATTGATACTTCAAGTGCAAAATGATGATATAGAACCTTGATAAAAATGCACTTTTAAGTACTAATCACACCCCCCAACCAGCTTATTACTAGTCCCTAGTAATCAAAGCGTTAAAATAGAGAAACAATTTGCAAATTCCACAAAGCAAGGCATTCATCATTCAACTTCCATTAATCTATCCAGATAAACAAACTCTCATTAAATTTTATATATCTGCTCAATATCTCTTAAACAAAATATTAATAAACCTTCCTTGTTATGTGCTCAATGTATGAAACATAGATGATGGGGCTTTACTTGGAAGAAAACAATATTCTGTTCTAATGTTTAAGGTTAACTTCCTTGGGTTGGGATTATTTTATTTTATTATTATTATTTTTTCTCTTTTTTTCTCTCTTTTTTTTTATATATATATATACATATAACTTAAAACACAATGCATCTTTAACCCATGTAACGAGCTTTCGGCTAATGACTCCCAGACCAGTTGATCTTAGGGCATTAGGTGTTGAGACACCCCTACGAGCTTAGTGACTCGGGTTGCAGATACTGATACGTAGATAGTGCAATGTTTGATTCCCTTAAGCTTTTCTCCTTAACCCATGTAACATGCTTTGGGCCAATAGCTTCCAAGTCAGTTGACTTTAGGGTATTAGGTGTTAAAACACCCATTCGGGCTTAATTGCTTAAGTTAGGGAGGCTACGAAACCAAACTTATCTACGTTTTTATTATCATCATTTTTTTATTTCTTTTTTATTTTTTGTTCTCTTTTTTCTCTCTTTTTTTTTAAAAAATTATATACTATCTTTATCCCTTAGTTGTTACCTTTAACAAAAGAACATAAATAATGTAATAATCCAATATGCAACCCACAATCATATGTTACAGTGTGTGTGTGTGAAAATGAAGGTTTAAGAATACTTGTTAAATGAGTATATGAGCAGAATCAAGTGATAATAATGCGAGAGTTTGTAAACCTGAATATTTCAAGAAGTATTCTAATAGGCCTTGTTATGAATATTGCAAATAACCATTAGAAAATGTTTACTAAGATGCATCTCAAGAGTCACTAAAATTCCTCCTTACTCTGCCATCCTAGTAATAACAGTTTTGTCAAATGGCTTTAATAATAGCAAAAACAGTTAGTAAGTTAGTTTTTTTTTTTTTAATGTCAACTACTACCCTCTCCCCCCAACCAGAACAAGACATTGTCCTCAATGTCATAAGATAGAAAGATAGAGTATAGAAGACATCACCTGAAACAACGAACACTGACAAACCTGAAACACACTTAAACAAATATAAAAAATAACAACACAAAATAATATGCTATTAATAAAACCAAAAGACACAAAGATTCACAAACAAAGGCTCAAATCCAATCTAAGCTTTTTATGGCTTTCCTTAGTTGGCCAATTTATGCGACTCATGGAAGGATCAATTACAGGGGTGAAATATTGTAGTTGGTCGATCAATTGTTCAGAAGTAGCAGCAGAGATTATGATTTGTCGTGCCGAAGATGTTAGAAATTCCTGTTCCACAACTTGATCAAGAAAAGAGAACAAATTATCATAAAAACCATTAACATTGAGCAAACCTATAGGTTTATGGTGAATGTGAAGTTGGGCCCAAGAGGAAATATGAAAGATCTCTTCCAATGTGCCCAGACCACCTGGTAAGGCAATGAAGGCGTCAGCATGGTTAAACATTGTATTCATTCGATCAAACATTGTGGAGACCTGTACTTCCTCTCCAATTGTTTTCCCAATGAAGTCCCCTTTTGCTAAAGCTTTGGGGACGACCCCCAAAACTTGACTTCCTCCTAAAAATACAGCTATTGCCACACCCCTTATTAACCCAAGGCTGCCTCCACCATACACTAAATGAATCTTTCTCTCAACTAATACCTGACCAAGATGATTTGCTGATTCTAAAAACTCGTTTTCTTTTCCAGGACTGGATCCACCGAAAACACAAATATTTCTGATGTGATGACTTGAGGAACCTGCCATTTCTACACACTCCTATATTTGTTAAATGTATGGGTTGAGTAGAGATGAAGGGAAGGAAGAGAAGATTTTATAGATGAGAAATTGAAGATGCAATCATACCTCCTATATGTAGGCCAGCTGGAGTCTCTCTCTCTCTCTCTCTCTCTCTCTCTCTATGTATTTATTTATTTTGAAAAAGCATGTGTATGTACAGGTAGTTGTGATTGTAGCTCACATCTTCCCTTGGTTTTACGTCCAAGAACGGCTTAAACGCCCTCTATGGGTCGGGGATAGGCTTCCCATCCAGTTTTCTTAAAAACTGGCAAACAGGGTCTTTTATAGTCAGATTTCCAAGACTAAGTCGATCATGTTCTTTATGGAATTGTGGCCATAAATCATGAATTGCACAATGCACATCTCCACTAGGATGCGTCTCAAGGGTTAATAGAAGATTATCTAAAGACCCTTTACTCAGGCCATCCTTAATGAATTGTATTTTATCTTCACTGTTGCGATGTCACGGTCGCACAAATTAATTACCCTAGCTTCAAACACAACACACAAGATAGTATAGAGCAAGCAAGGGGTCGATCCCACGAGGAATATTCAAGTCAGATTTTTATGCTAGATGATATGCAATTTGGGGGGGTTTGGACGTTATCTAGGCTAAAGCAAAAGAAAACAGAAAACTATCAAACAAAATTTAATAAAATCAGAAAATTATCAAGAGAACAAACCTTGGTCACAAGCACACATCCACCTATAGAAATCAGAACTGATCATGGAAACGAAACATCAATTTATATTCTGAATATTTATCTCTTCTTAACATTGGTTAGTTAACGGATCCGCCGTATAACTAACCCTAACCATCAAACAACCATAGTGTCCGCACTAGTAATTTAATTCAATGACAGCCTTAAGAACTAGATAAGTTGATTAATCAGGAAAACATAATTGTCTGCAGTCTATGTTTGATTTGATTGAATGTTCTCCCTAAGATAAATAACGTAGATCCGCCACAATTATTAAACTCAGTTGCTTCACAAGTTCATATACCACAACTTCGATTTTGATATCAAACTTAGCAATAGATTGTCTACAATAATAACTTAGAGTCCGCTTTAGCAATTAAAATAAACAATCATAGGAAAAATAAGCATAGGAGAACAAACATATTCATTATATAAACTGAAAAGAAAAGGTAAAATAAATCTTACAGTTCTTGAAATCCGAAGGTTTCCGTGTCCTTGTAACCAAGAAAAAGTTTTTAGCCTTGCATGTTTGTTGAACAACTAATCTAAAAGAAGGAAGAATGCATAATTTAGGGTTTCTTAGAGGAAGGGGCGATTTTCTCTTCTTGGCTGGCTGCCCCCCTTCTCTTCTCTCATTCTTTTTATATCCTAGGAAACCCTAGGTCTCTATTTTACAAAATAGTCCTCCATTAAGTAGATTGTTTACATTTAAGTACTGCAATAACTATTTTCCTAAAAACGGAGAAATAGCCTTGCATAAAATCTTCAAGCTTTGACTTAGAGGAGCTGAATTGCTGAAATAAAAACTTGGATATCGGTTTAGATGCTTCGAAACGTAATTTGGATTTGTTTCTTTACGAAACCTGTTTGCTGGTAGAATTCAGATGTCATCTTTGAAAAATCGTATCTCCCTCATATGACATTTCTTTTGGCTGAAAGTTGGAGCGTCTATAGACCTGTGAGTCATGAATCTAAAACAATTGAGTTTGCATCAATTGGACTTCTGTAGCTCCAAATATTCAAGTTGGAATGGCCAAAGGTCAACACTGGCAGATTGCGAGATTTTACTTTGAAGGCTGTGATTTCCATGCTCTTCCTTATTTTATTTTCTTGCCTTAGATGTCCAGAAAGGTATGGATTTTAGCTTTTTATTGCCACTAGAATCACTTCATTTCAACATCTAGAGCTCACGCTCTGCACAAAACATCGACTGAAGGTCAAATCTGCCAATTATCTCCAATTTACTCGTTTTTGCATCTTTCATCCAAAAGTGCCTTCAAAACATAAAACAAAGAATATCAAGGCATTTTATATATAAAACATAGGCAAAACACTAGTTAAATGTGGGTGAAACTATCGAATAATATGGTTGCATCAAATACCCCCACACTTAGCTCTTGCTCGTCCTCGAGAAAGGATAGGTAAAATCAAATTGAAGTTAAATTAAATTAAATCACTATGACTAATCTTCTAATCTCCCATCAATATCCAAGAATATATGCATTATAAACAAGAACACAATTAAGAAGGATAAAGAGTATGAATTTTCATGAATTTATTTACATGCAAACTTCAAAATTCAATTAATCGTCGGGATTTAAATGAAATCTATGTCATGCAAAAGTGATAGGTCCTCTCATTGATATACACTCCAACACTCACGTGTTTAAGACTTATGTGTTTAAATCTCACAAATTCAATCAATGAATATGTTCTACCATAAACTTGCTCTTCAATCTCATCTCCATTAATAACATTATACAAACAATGCATGAATCAAAAAGTCTTATTTTCTTGTTGTAATGGGGCTAAGGTTAAGATGAGGTAAAAAAGAGTAAAAGAAAAGGTTCAAACCAAAGAAAGTAGAGCATTCTGAAAAATAATATTTCAAACAAGATATTCCATTAAAGCACATAAATTTTCCATCGTTAATCACCAATGCTTAACTTCTTTTGATTTCAAGCTTTTTCAACGTAAAATCTTAAGAACATAAGGAACACTTTTTTTTTCTTTTTCTTTTCTTTTCTTTTTCTTTTTGTTTTTTTTTTACCTTTGGCAACTTTGCCCATCTTTTCATCAAGCATCACTTCTTCATCTTTCTTTTCACATAATTTCCAACCATAATTCCATGAAATATCACTAGTATATGCTCTACTAATCCTTGGCCAAGGGAAAAGGAAAACATATATAAAGTTAAGGCTTATACATGGATAAAGCAAATAAAAGATAAACAAGCTCAAAAGGGGTTTACTAAGGATAATTTGCTTTAGGTTGGCTTTTTGGCTCAAGTGGTTAAAATTTCTAATGCCTTTATCATCTTCATGTATATATGTAATGTGAATGTAATCTCAACAACATATGAAGCAATTTCTAGAGATACATATCATTGAAAGAAGGCACAATCAAAGAATATAATGTTGAAGGCTCAAAAGTTTGCATTGGTATAACACTATAAAGTCAACATGGCATATTCTCAAAGTCAATCCCTAAACCAATTAAACATTAAAACTTGCATGCACACTCATTCATTTGATTTATATCTTCATCTATCTCAACTAATTCTCATACATAATACTCATATTCTCAATAACCAATGGGAGTTCAAAAGATCAAACATAATTTTATTTTATTTTTGAAAAATAACAAAGAAAACCAAAATTAGAAAACCAACATTCTCCCAATACCCCCACACTTAAAACATAACATTGTCCTCAATGTTGAAATAAAAGAAAAGGAATATTGGAGAATGACAAAAATAAAGTAAAATGCCAAAAATAAAAGATAAGGGAAAAAGAAAGCAAATCTGTTTTTTTTTTTGTGCTGGGTTGCCTCCCAGTAAGTGCTTTTGTTTTATATCTTTGGCTTGACATGTTGCATGCTCATTCTTCATAGATTGGTTCAGCTAACTCTTTTTTTTTGGTAAGTTGACGTATGTATTAAAAGAAGAAGATACAAACATTATAAGGGGCATACCCCAGATTTACAATGATAACAGAAACATAAAACAACAGATGGCTACAGGCTAGCCACCGACCACAAAACTGAAACCTCACTAGATTCGTTAGGGAAACCAATACAACCAGCTAATTAACACATTAAGAATCTATGGTATTCACCCTCCAAGCTCGTTGGATCCTTTTGTTTTCATTTGTTGGTACGACATTCCTCATCAAATCAAGCTTATCACGAATGATACATTCGATTTGATTAAAGACCAAATTCGAAGTTCTAGACAGTCCAGCAAAGATCCTTGCATTCCGTTCTTGCCATACATGATACACTGTAGCTGCAAAACTCAGTTTACGAGAAAAATTGATGAAAGTCTTGCCATGCCAAGAGACAGTGGCCCATCGAATCCATTCATCCCAGCCTTTTGTCATTCTTGGAATGTCGCATCTGTCACAAACATCCCACCAGATCGCTTTAGTATAGGAGCATTCAAAGAACAAGTGGTTGTGATCCTCATTGTTGCGGAGACAGAGTGAGCATCTATTGGGACCATGTATACCAAACCGATGAAGTTTATCTTGAGTTGTGAGTTTCTGTTGGACAGCCATCCATAGAAGAAATGAATGTCTTGGAACAGCATTCTTGAACCACACAATGTCATGCCATTCAACCATCTGACGATGACGTCTTAGTTGTTCCCAGGCTACTTTGACCGAGAATCTGTGATTTGGCGAATCCAACCAAACTATCTCATCCTTTTGCCCCATCTTAGGATTAGAATTGGAAGGAATAGCTTCTATAATGGGGTGCCAGCCAATAGCTTGGGTGGTAGGAGTTTTCCATTCTGAGTTCTGAATTAGCACATTCACCTTCGCGTTCTTGGCCATACCTGAATCATAGATGAATCTTTCCCCGTAAGAATCCGTGAGTGGGCTATGAGGATGCCAATTATCAAACCATTGAGAGGTTGTCATTCCATCTCCTATGATGTACTTCATCTTCGGCCATGCTAAGGATCTGAGCTTTAGAATCTTTCCCCAAGCCCAAGAGCAATTCTGTGGCGTCTTGATTGTCCAGAAATTCCTACCTCGCAACAGATTGGATCTGATCCAAGTAGACCATATTGAGCCATCTGAGTCATTGCACAGGTTCCAAATGTGTTTCAACAAAGCAATCTTGTTCCATTCTGTTATCCTTTTTATTCCTAGCCCCCCCTCCTTTTTCGGAAGACATACCTGATCCCAAGCCACTTTAGCCCCATTAGTTCTCATATTTGAACCTGACCAAAGAAAGGATTTCATAATTTGCTCCACATTTTTAATTACTTGCCCAGGTAAGAGAAAGAGAGATGCCCAATAGACCTGTATGGAAAATAAGACTAAATTAATCAGTTGTACCCGTCCTGCATACGAGAGTGTTCTACAAGTCCAATGTCGAACTTTAGAGGTGATTCGATCCACGAAGCCCTTACAATAAATAGCCTTTAGTCTGGACGAGAGAAGAGGTACTCCCAAATATTTCATAGGGAGCTCCCCCTGTCTAAACCCAAGAATATGAATAATTTGTTCCCTCTCAGCATTTAACACACCGCTCAAGAAGATGTCACTTTTGTTTGGATTTGGATACAGACCTGATAGATCTTGAAACTTTGTGAGCACAGTTCTGATCATACGAATTGAGTTTACATCCCCGTTACTAAAAATCATCAAGTCATCAGCAAAACAAAGATGAGAAATTTTTTCCTTCTTGCATTTCCAGTGGAACTTGAATTCTTGGTTGGCACTCATCTTGCAGAATAGCCCCGAAAGGATTTCCATACATAGGACAAACAAATATGGGGACAATGGATCCCCTTGTCTCAGCCCTCTTCCCCCTTGAAAGTAACCTGCAAGCTCACCATTGACGTTGATAGAGAATTGACATGATGTAACACAAACCATGATCCAATCAATGACTGTTCTAGGGAATCCCATTTTTATTAACATAGCGTCAACGAAATCCCACCGCACCGAGTCATAAGCCTTCATCAGATCAACTTTCATAGCACAACGAGCAGGTCCCGTAGATTAACTCCACAGAAGCGGTGAGTTCTGTCGTCCAACCTTCAGAAAAAGGTTTCAAGCGATGCCCATTGACCTGGAGTACTTTGTTGGTTTCTAAACTTGTAATTTCAACTGCACCATAAGAAAAAACATTAGAAACAACAAATGGTCCAATCCAACGAGAGCGTAACTTTCTAAGAAAAAGTTTCAAACGCGAATGATAAAGGACTTTGTCTCCAACATTAAACTCTTTTCTTGTAATCATTTAGTCATGGAGACTCTTAGTCTTTTCTTTATAAATCCTTGCCTTCTCGTAAGCATCATTTTGAATCTCTTCCAACTCTTGCAATTGCAACTTTCTTGCAATCCCAGCAGCATCATAATCCATGTTACATTTTTTAATGGCCCAAAAAGCTTTCTGTTCAAGCTCCACCGGTAGATGACATGCTTTTCCATAAATCATCCTATAAGGTGACATTCCTATAAGTGATTTGTAAGCAGTCCAATAAGCCCAAAGTGCATCACCAAGTCGTAGACTCCAATCTCGTCGGTTAGGTTGCACTGTCTTCTCCAAAATGGACTTGATTTTTCGATTTCAAATTCCAGCTTGGCCATTCGTTTGAGGATGGTATGCTGTGGAAGTCCGATGAGTCACATGATATTTGCGTAACAATGCTTCCATTGAACGATTGCAAAAATGAGTGCCACAATCACTAATGATAGCTTTAGGGATTCCAAACCTGTCAAATATGTGAGTCCTGACAAAATTAAAACAACCTTAGCATCGTTAGTTCGTGTGGCTTTCGCCTCAATCCATTTGGACACATAATCAACAGTAAGAAGGATATAAAGATTGCCAAAAGAAGAAGGAAATGGACCCATAAAATCTTTTTTTTTGGTAAGTTGACGTATGTATTAAAAGAAGAAGATACAAACATTATAAGGGGTATACCCCAGATTTACAATGATGACAGAAACATAAAACAACAGATGGCTACAGGCTAGCCACCGACCATAAACTGAAACCTCACTAGATTCGTTAAGGAAACCAATACAACCAGCTAACTAACAAATTAAGAATCTATGGTATTCACCCTCCAAGCTTGTTGGATCCTTTTGTTTTCATTTGTTGGTACGACATTCCTCATCGAATCAAGCTTATCATGAATGATACATTCGATTTGATTAAAGACCAAATTCGAAGTTCTAGACAGTCCAGCAAAGATCCTTGCATTCCGTTCTTGCCATACATGATACACTGTAGCTGCAAAACTCAGTTTACGAGAAAAATTGACGAAACTCTTGCCATGCCAAGATACAGTGGCCCATCGAATCCATTCATCCCAGCCTTTTGTCATTCTTGGAATGTCGCATCTGTCACAAACATCCCACCAGATCGCTTTAGTATAGGAGCATTCAAAGAACAAGTGGTTGTGATCCTCATTGTTGTGGAGATAGAGTGAGCATCTATTGGGACCATGTATACCAAACCGATGAAGTTTATCTTGAGTTGTGAGTTTCTGTTGGACAGCCATCCATAGAAGAAAAGAATGTCTTGGAATAGCATTCTTGAACCACACAATTTCATGCCATTCAACCATCTGACGATGACATCTTAGTTGTTCCCAAGCTACTTTGACCGAGAATATGTGATTTGGCGAATCCAACCAAACTATCTCATCCTTTTGCCCCATCTTAGGATTAGAATTGGAAGGAATAACTTCTATAATGGGGTGCCAGCCAATAGCTTGGGTGGTAGGAGTTTTCCATTCTGAGTTCTGAATTAGCACATTCACCTTCGCGTTCTTGGCCATACCTGAATCATAGATGAATCTTTCCCCGTAAGAATCCGCGAGTGGGCTGTGGGGATACCAATTATCAAACCATAGAGAGGTTGTCATTCCATCTCCTATGATGTACTTCATCTTCGGCCATGCTAAGGATCTGAGCTTTAGAATCTTTCCCCAAGCCCAAGAGCAATTCTGTGGCGTCTTGATTGTCCAGAAATTCCTACCTCGCAACAGATTGGATCTGATCCAAGTAGACCATATTGAGCTATCTGAGTCATTGCACAGGTTCCAAATGTGTTTCAACAAAGCAATCTTGTTCCATTCTGTTATCCTTTTTATTCCTAGCCCCCCCTCCTTTTCAGGAAGACATACCTGATCCCAAGCCACTTTAGCCCCAGTAGTTCTCATATCTGAACCTGACCAAAGAAAGGATTTCATAATTTGCTCCACATTTTTAATTACTTGCCCAGGTAAGAGAAAGAGAGATGCCCAATAGACCTGTATGGAAAATAAGACTACATTAATCAGTTGTACCTGTCCTGCATACGAGAGTGTTCTACAAGTCCAATGTCGAACTTTAGAGGTGATTCGATTCACGAGGCCCTTACAATAAATAGCCTTTAGTCTGGACGAGAGAAGAGGTACTCCCAAATATTTCATAGGGAGCTCCTCCTCTCTAAACCCAAGAATATGAATAATTTGTTCCCTCTCAGCATTTAACACACCGCTCAAGAAGATGTCACTTTTGTTTGGATTTGGATACAGACCTGATAGATCTTGAAACTTGTGAGCACAGTTCTGATCATACGAATTGAGTTTACATCCCCGTTGCTAAAAATCATCAAGTCATCAGCAAAACAAAGATGAGAAATTTTGTCCTTCTTGCATCTCCAGTGGAACTTGAATTCTTGGTTGGCACTTATCTTGCAGAATAGCCCCGAAAGGATTTCCATACATAGGACAAACAAATATGGGGACAATGGATCCCCTTGTCTTTGCCCTCTTCCCCCTTGAAAGTAACCTGCAAGCTCACCATTGACGTTGATAGAGAATTGACATGATGTAACACAAACCATGATCCAATCAATGACTGTTCTAGGGAATCCCATTTTTATTAACATAGCGTCAATGAAATCCCACCGCACCGAGTCATAAGCCTTCATCAGATCAACTTTCATAACACAACGAGCAGGTCCCGTAGATTTATGATAGCCTTTCATTAGTTCCTGAGTCAAAAGAATGTTATCACTGATTCTCCGTCCTGAGATAAAAGCAGTCTGATATGGACCAACTAAGAATGGCAAAACAACTTTGATTCTCCCAGCTAGAATCTTAGCGATGCATTTGTACACTGTATTGCAGCAAGATATAGGACGAAAATCTGTCAACCTTGTAGGATTAGCAACTTTAGGAATAAGGGAAATGGATGTAGCATTCATTTCTTTAAGCATTCTACGAGTCTGAAAGAAGGATCTAACAGCGTTGAATACATCTTCCCCAACTATGTGCCACATTCTTTTGAAGAAACCTGCGTTAAAGCCATCCGGACCAGGGCCTTTGTTGTTCTTCAAACTAAACATAGCATGCTTAATCTCCTCCCTTGTTACATCTTGTGCGAGTACATGTTGTTGCGTTGAAGACAGTTTCAAGTTAATTGCCGATTCCATCACTTCCTCGTGCAGAACCCTAGGCATCTGATCCACTCCTAACACACGATGGAAGTATGCAATTACTTCTGATTTGACTGCCTCGTGTCCTTCGACAACCTCTCCATCCTCCCTTGTAAGTGATAGAAGCTTATTTCTATTCTATCTTCCATTTACTGATTTGTGAAAGTAGCTAGTATTCTGATCCCCCAAGCTAAGCCATTGTATCCTTGCCTTCTGTTTGAAAAAACTCTCTTCAGCCCTGACGGTAGAAGCGTATTTATGAATAGCATCCCTTTCTCGCATGCACAAAATTGGATTCTCATGCGCTGTATGCAGAGCCTGTTGAGCCTTATCCATTTTGTTTTTTGCATCTTTAACTTTATCTGAAATGTTTAAGAAGTGAGCCATATTGAAAAGTTTCAATTCCTGCTTTAGCTTTCTTAGTTTGCAACACATCTGATACATTGGACAACCCCCCGAATTCTGATCCCATTCCTTCTTCACCAAGGGCATGAACTCGTCATGATCCATCCACATATCGAAGAATCTGAATGGTTTCTTTATGTTCTGATCATTGCCAATAACCTTTACCACCATAGGAGAATGGTCTGACATACCCGAAGGCAAAAATCTCGCTTCCGATAATGGGAAGTTCAGATTCCACTTCTCATTGACAAGCACTCTATCTAGTTTCCGCATAATCAGATTCTCAGGACATTGGTTCGACCAAGTATAATGCATACCTGAATACCGAAGATCATCTACTTTCGCTTCTCGAATACATGTATCCAATCTGTCCATAGTACCAGCCCACGTAGTTGACCCTCTTAACCTGTCCGACTGGTTCAAGATAGCATTAAAGTCACCCATAAGAATCCACGAGGTTGACTCCCATCCATCACTACGACTCACTATATCAGACCATAATGCCTCATGTAAGGAAGCATTATGGTCTCCATAAATAATTGAAGTATTGAAACTGATATTGGTAACTAATATAGTGACAGAACATGAATAGCCTGGTCTGACATTCCAAAAACATCCACCTTCACCGTATCAGCATTCCAACAAACCCAAATACGCCCACGACAAGAGAAATCATAATTATACAAGAAGGACCAAGAACGCAGAAGAAGTTGAGAAACATTATCTTTATTCTTGTCTTTAACTCGAGTTTCAACCAGACCAAAAAGAGCTATCCTCTCTTGATGGATGAGCCGACGCAATTCTGAATGCTTTATAGGATCATTCAAACCTCTAATATTCCAACATCCAATAATCATAGGAAAATAGAGAGGAGTACAAACAGCAACACATAAATTGTTAAAGGAAAATAGAGAGGAGTACAAATGGACCCATAAAATCAATACCCCAAACATCAAAAATTTCACTTACAAGAATATTCGTTAAAGGCATTTGATTCTTATGAGTGATATTACCTGTTTTTTGGCATTTTTCACACGATTTGCAAAAATAATATGCATCCTTAAAAATAGAAGGCCAATAAAAATCACTTTCAAGTACCTTGTGGGCCGTTCTTTTTGCTCCAAAATGCCCACCACAAGAATAAGAATGACAAAATGGAATGAAATTCATCTTGTGGTACACATCTCCTAACTACTTGATCCACACAAAATTTCCACAGATAAGGAGTATCCCAAAAATAATATTTAGCATCAGCTCGTAACTTGTCTTTTTGGGATGTAGACAAACCTGGAGGGAATTCTTTGGTGACTAAATAGTTCACCAAATCAGCATACCATGGTCTTGTAGAGGAATGTAACACATACAACTGCTCATCGGGGAATGTCTCTCGTATTGTTTCGGTTTGTATATCCTCAGTCCTCAGTCGGCTCAAGTGATCAGCCACATGACTTTCGGCACCTTTTTTGTTTTTGATCTCAAAATCAAATTCTTGTAAAAGTAAGATCCACCTAATCAATCTTGGTTTGGACTCCTTTTTCTTTAAACGATACCTTAAAGCTGCATGATCAGTAAAAACAATGACTTTTGTACCAAGTAGATATGACCTAAATTTTTCAAGAGCAAACACCATTGCAAAAAGTTCCTTTTCAGTTGTATGGTAATTGCATTGTGCTCCGTCCAACATGCGGGAAGCATAGGCGATAACATGCAAATTCTTCCCTATTCTTTGCCCAAGGACAGCCCCTATCGCATATTCACTTGCATCACACATTATCTCAAAAGGCTCATCCCAATTTGGTGGTTGGATGATAGGGGTAGATGTGACACGCCTCTTAAGCTCATCATGGGCATCTTTACATGCTTGATCAAACACAAATCCACTTCTTTGGCTAATAGTTTGCACAAGGGTGCTGTAATCTTCAAGAAATCTTTGATAAAGCGTCGATAGAAACCTGCATGGCCAAGAAAAGAACGAATTTCCCTCACGCAGGAGGGGTAAGGCAATGATGAAATAACATCTATTTTAGCTTTATCAACCTCTAATCCACGTGAAGACACAACATGCCCAAGAACTATTCCTTGTTCTACCATAAAATAACACTTTTCATAGTTTAAGACAAGGTTAGTTTCAATGCACCTTTTCAAGATCAAAGATAAATTTTCTAGACATTTATCAAAAGAATCACCATACACCGTGAAATCATCCATGAAAACCTTAATTATTCTTTCAACATAATCAGAAAAAATACTCATCATGCATCTTTGAAAAGTTGCAGGTGCATTACAGAGACCAAATGGCATTCTCCTATATGCATATGTACCAAATGGACATGTAAATGTAGTCTTTTCTTGATCCTCAGGATTAATAACAATCTGATTGTATCCACTATATCCATCAAGAAAGCAATAAAAAGACTTACCTGCTAGGCGTTCAAGCATTTGATCCATGAATGGTAATGGAAAATGATCTTTGCGTGTAGCAAGATTTAGCTTTCTGTAATCAACACACATTCTCCATCCACTCGAGATGCGAGTAGGAATGAGCTCATCATTTTTATTTTTCACCAATGTGATTCCGGTCTTTTTAGGCACCACATGGATTGGCGCCACCCATTTACTGTCCGTGATGGGATAAATGACTCTGCATCTAACAGTTTCAAAATTTCAGCTTTCACTACCTCCATCATAGGCGGATTCAACCTCCTTTGCATTTCCTTTGTTGGTTTCGCATTGTCCTCCAATAGTATGTGATGCATACACATTGAGGGACTAATGCCCTTGATGTCAGCTAAAGTCCATCCAATGGTCGTCTTGTGATCACACAACAACTTCACAAGTTTTTCCTCTTGCGTATTTGTCAAACCTGTTGCTATAATAACGGGAAGTGTATTGTTGTCGCCAATGAATACATACTTCAAATTATCGGGCAAAGGTTTCAATTCTAACTCGGGTGCTTGTAAAATAGATGGCGAAAGCTTTTTATGTGAAAGTACTAAATCAACAAAGACATTACCATGGGGAATAGTTTGCAATGATTGCAAAGCCAATGCTGATTCGTGCACGTTTTGGGGAACACATGTGTGCCTCTCCATCTCTTCTATCTCGGTAAAATCATAGCCATAGCTCAAAGCTACGCTTAATCCATCCTCACAATCAAAATCAAAAACTTGCTGCACACACTTATCAACTTGATCATAGCATGTGATAGAATAAACATTGCTATAAGGATATTTCATTGCATCATGAAAATTAAATTCAATCTTTTCATCTCCTACTTCCATAGACAAAGTATCCTTACCACAATCTATCTTTGTATTGGCAGTTTTCAAGAATGGTCTCCCAAACAATATAGGAGTGCTGTTTGATGAATCACAAGAATCATGTTCCATATCAAGAATATAAAAGTCGCATGGAATGACCAAACTATCAATCTTGACTAGGACATCTTCTATCACACCAAGTGGGTAAACAAAACTACGATCCGCAAGTTGTATTACAATGCTAGTTTTATTCAAAGGCTCAAGACTAAAAGAATCATAAACATGTTTGGGCATAACACTAATGGATGTACCTAAATCGCACAAAGCCCTTTTGAAACTAGCATTACCAATAACACATGGGATAGTAAACGCACCTGGGTCTTTTTGCTTCAAAGGCCTATTCTTTTGAACAACAACAGATACAACTTCACCCATACTTACCATTTCATGACCTTTCAGTTTGAAAGCTCTCTTGGTGGTACACAACTCCTTCAAGAATTTGGCATACTTAGGAATTTGCTTGATAACATCAAGCAAAGGAATGTTGAGTTCTACTTTATTGAAAACCTCTAAAATCTCTTTTTCTTTGTCCTCTTTCTTTGACCTAGAAGAACTCACATAAGTTTGGATGATCTCTCCATCCGGGATTGTACGTGTTGGAAAAGGGATCATATTTACGCTGGGACTATTCATTGAATCCTCCATCAACTGCATGAACCTGTTCAATGTAATCTTCTTGCATTGTTGGCACATATCTGAGGTATGTCCTTATAAGGAACATATGCTACAAACTTTCACCTGTTGTACATTTCCACAAGCCAAAGAACGCACAAAAGAAGTAAGATCTTTAACTTTATTTTCAAGGTTAGAAATACTTACCTCATTTACTTGTTTGTTTGCGAAGTTTCCAGCGTGCCAAATTGTTTTGAGTTGGCTGCCATGTTTGAGATCAGTTGGCGTGCAGCCTCAGGTGTCTTATCTACCAATGCCCCTCCACTTGCAGCATCAATGATATTACGGTCAGTAGGCATCAATCCTTCATAGAAATATTGAATGAGCAGCTGATTGGGTATTTGATGATGAGGGCATTGAATGCACAGTTGCTAAAATATTTCCCAATACTCGGAAAGTGTCTCTCCATGAGATTGTCGAATCCCACATATTTCTTTCCTTATGTTGGCAACTCGAGATGCTGGGAAATACTTCTCAAGAAAGATCTTCTTCATGCCATTCCACGTTCCAATTGAACCTGGGAGAATGGAGAAAAGTCATGCCTTTCCTGCCCTTTTTAAAGAGAAAGGGAAAGCTTTCAACTTAACCTGTTCTTCGTCAACTCCATTCGGTTTCATGCCAACGCAAACCATATGGAATTCCTTGAGATGCGTATGAGGATTTTCTCCTGCAAGACCATTGAAAGTTGGTAGCAAATGTATAAAACCAGATTTGAGCTCAAAGTTTACATTATTGTCGATGTTTATGCACAATGGCTGATTTTCCACCTTAGGAGCAGCAAGCTCCTTGAGTGTTTGTTGTCGTGCAACAGCCATGGTGTTAAGGCGAGCTTCCTTTCGTAACCTGCGTAAAGTTTTTTCTATTTCGAGATCCAACTGCACTTGACTTTGATTAGTAGAACAGGTTACTGGCATAAATCATCAAGAAAACTCAAAAGAAACCAACCACACAAGAGATCGAAAACAATGCAAATTGTACGAAAATCCTACGCTAGAAAACAAAAACTGCTTAAAAACCCTAGAAAACAATGGAATTTGGCCTCAATAGGGTGGGGCTAGTGCACTAGTCATGTTTAGAACGTCGTTTCCCTTTAGGAAACAAAAGGCCGATACCTAATTCCACCAAAAAATCTGTTTTGAACAGTACCGTTGCCGTCATGAACAATATCACAACAAGCAAAAATTCTGTTTTTTTTTTTCAGAAAAAGAAATAACAATCACAGCAAATAAAAATAATAGCACAAGAATCAACTAAAATTACTTCCCCGGCAACGGTGCCAAAATTTGTTGCGATGTCGGGATCGCACAAATTAATTACCCTAGCTTCAAACACAACACACAAGATAGTATAGAGCAAGCAAGGGGTCGATCCCACGAGGAATATTCAACTCAGATTTTTATGCTAGATGATATGCAATTTGGGGGCTTTGGACGTTATCTAGGCTAAAGCAAAAGAAAACAGAAAACTATCAAACAAAATTTAATAAAATCAGAAAATTATCAAGAGAACAAACCTTGGTCACAAGCACACATCCACCTACAAAAATCAGAACTGATCATGGAAACGAAACATCAATTTATATTCTGAATATTTATCTCTTCTTAACATTGGTTAGTTAACGGATCCGCCGTATAACTAACCCTAACCATCAAACAACCACAGTGTCCGCACTAGTAATTTAATTCAATGACAGCCTTAAGAACTAGATAAGTTGATTAATCAGGAAAACATAACTGTCCGCAGTCTATGTTTGATTTGATTCAATGTTCTCCCTAAGATTAATAACGTAGATCCGTCACAATTATTAAACTCAGTTGCTTCACAAGTTCATATACCACAACTCTGATTTTGATGTCAAACTTAGCAATAGATTGTCTACAATAATAACTTAGAGTCCGCTCTAGCAATTAAAATAAACAATCATAGGAAAAATAAGCATAGGAGAACAAACGTATTCATCATATAAACTGAAAAGAAAAGGTAAAATAAATCTTACAGTTCTTGAAATCCGAAGGTTTCCGTGTCCTTGCAACCAAGAAAAAGTGTTTAGCCTTGCATGTTTGTTGAACAACTATTCAAAAAGAAGGAAGAATGCATAATTTAGGGTTTCTTAGAGGAAGGGGGCGTTTTTCTCTTCTTGGCTGGCTGCCCCCCTTCTCTTCTCTCATTCTTTTTATATCCTAGGAAACCCTAGGTCTCTATTTTACAAAATAGTCCTCCATTAAGTAGATTGTTTACATTTAAGTACTTCAATAACTATTTTCCTAAAAACGGAGAAATAGCCTTGCATAAAATCTTCAAGCTTTGACTTAGAGGAGCTGAGTTTCTGAAATAAAAACTTGGATATCGGTTTAGATGCTTCAGAACGTAATTTGGACCCGTTTCTTCACGAAACCTGTTTGCTAGCAGAATTCAGATGTCATCTTTGAAAAATCGTATCTCCCTCATATGACATTGTTTTTGGCTGAAAGTTGGAGCGTTTATAGACCTGTGAGTCATGAATCGAAAAAAATTGAGTTTGCATCAATTGGACTTCTGTAGCTCCAAATATTCAAGTTGGAATGGCCGAAGGTCAACATTGGCAGATTGCGAGATTTGACTTTGAAGGCTGCGATTTCCATGCTCTTCCTTATTTTATTTTCTTGCCTTAGATTTCCACAAAGGTATGGATGTTATCTTTTTAATGCCACTAGAATCACTTCATTTCAACCTCTAGAGCTCACGCTCTCCACAAAACATCGACTGAAGGTCCAATCTGCCAATTATCTCCAATTTACTCCTTTTTGCATCTTTCATCCAAAAGAGCCTTCAAAACATAAAACAAAGAATATCAAGGCATTTTATATATAAAACATAGGCAAACCACTAGTTAAATATGGGTGAAACTATCGAATAATATGGTTGCATCATTCACGGTTTACAGATACCATTCTTAAAGAATGACATGTTGCATTACAAGTCCATCTGGCATATCTGTGACGGACTTTCAGTCGTTTTGCATGACGTTTATTTGCAAAAGTGTTTTTACCTGTTCCAGGCATGTATGAGATGAAAGAATTGGAGGACTCACCTGATAATCGGACCTTTGCTTCAATCAGCCAACGAATATCTTCAGGAATTCCATGATTCATTAACAACCTCAATCTTGCACATCTAGCACGGTAAATTTTTGTAATTGCATTCTGAGGCAGAGCGGGAAAGTACTTTTTCAATTTTTCAAGAGTGGTGTCCATTTTCAAATGAGAATTGGAGAAAAGATTCAAAGAAGAGAGAAAGAGCAAAGAATTGCACAAATATATACAGATATCAGTTATTATGGGAAACTGAAAGAACCGACTGAAGTCACGGAGTACCGTTATCCGCCATTTGATCGGGGTGAGAGAGACTAGCAAAACAAAATTCACACCAAAACGAAACACAAAACAATGTGAGAAAAAGAATCATTCTTTATATATAGGATCACTCAATTCAATAGTCATTTTCAACTGAAAAATTATCAAAGTAAACTTTCAAACGATGTCCATTTACCTTGAAAACATTGTCATTCTTTAGATTCTCGATATCACAAGCCCCATATGGATACACATGTTTCACAATAAAAGGACCGCTCCATCTTGATCTTAGCTTTCCAGGAAATAAATGGAGTCGAGAATTATAAAGCAAAACTTTTTGACCAACATTAAATGTTTTTCTCAAGATTCTCTTGTCATGAAATTCTTTGATTCTTGCTTTATGAATTTTTAAATTTTCATATGCATCATTTCTTATTTTCTCAAGCTCATTTATTTGTAACTTACGCAGCTGACTAGTATCATCAAGGTTTGAATTGAAAGCTTTAATAGCCCAATAAGCTTTATGTTCAAGTTCTACAGGCAAGTGACAAGGTTTTCCATAGACTAGTCTATAAGGTGACATACCTAATGATGTTTTATAAGCAGTTCGATAAGCCCAAAGTGCATCATTAAGTCTTAAAGACCAGTCTTTCCTTTTAGGGTTCACTGTTTTCTCGAAGATCTGTTTGATCTCCCTATTAGCAAGCTCTACTTGTCCACTTGCCTGTGAGGGTCATTTCTCATCAAGAAAGACAACTGCAAAAATCTTACAATGTGGATTTTATTGGCCCACCATGTTCAAAGACACGCATGCATTCTGCAAAACTTGTGAAAATTGTCAAAAGCTAGGATCTATTTCAAAACGTCACATGATGCCTTTAAATACTATTCTTGTCATTGAAATCTTTGACTGTTGGGGTATAGATTTTATGGGTCCATTTCCTCCATCATTTGGTTTTGTGTACATATTAGTCGCAGTAGATTATGTTTCAAAATGGATAGAAGCAATTCCAAGTCGTAACAATGATCATAAAACAGTGATCAAGTTTTTGAAAGAAAATATTTTGAGTCGATTTGGAATCCCTCGGGTCATGATAAGTGATGGTGGAACACATTTCTGTAACAAGCCATTTGAATCTTTAATGAAGAAATATGGAATCACACACAAAGTTGCCACCCCTTATCACCCTCAGACAAATGGACAAGTAGAAGTTGCTAATAGGGAGATCAAAAAATCTTGGAAAAAACAGTGAACCCTAATCGGAAGGACTGGTCTTTAAGACTTAATGATGCACTTTGGGCTTATCGCACTACTTTTAAAACATCATTAGGTATGTCACCTTATAGGTTGGTTTATGGAAAACCTTGTCATTTGCCTGTGGAACTTGAACACAAAGTTTATTGGTCTATTAAAGCTTTTAATTAAAACCTGGATGATGCTAGCCATCTACGTAAGTTGCAAATAAATGAGCTTGAGGAAATAAGAAATGATGCATATGAAAATTCAAAAATTCATAAAGCAAGAATCAAAGAGTTTCATGATAAGAGAATCTTGAGAAAAACATTTGATGTTGGTCAAAAAGTTTTGCTTTATAATTCTCGACTCCATTTATTTCCTGGAAAGCTAAGATCAAGATAAAGCGGTCCATTTATTGTGAAACATGTGTATCCATTTATCATGATAAGAGAATCTTGAGGAAAAACACTTTGGGTTTTCGTTTCCAATAGTGTTGGTGCCTAGGTACAAGTTATCTTTGTGTCACACTTCTATCAAACCTGATTTGCTTGGCTTTTCCGAGAATCGGTGTCTTTACATGTGGGTTGCGTGATCACGAGATTCACATCATTTGGTATCAGAGTTTGGCTCTATTAATCAGGTTATATCCTTCTGAATTTTTCGTTTCTTGTTGTTCCGCAAAAAATTCCTTAGTGTCTAATTTCTTCTTCTCCTTAAATTTGTGGCATATAAAAAAAAATGTTATTTCATTCTGTTACTATCCAAAATATATCAATAGCATTAAAAAAGCATTCAAAAAGATGTTTATTGGTTTCTACTGTAGAAAACTAAACAAGGGACAATTGGATCAAATCAACTCAAAATTAGCTCAATTTTGATACTTTGATTATTGGGTTTCCTATCGCACCACATATTCATTTTGGTGTCAATTGGATATCGTTTGCTTTGGTTTCAATTTCAGATCTAGTTGAGTTTGATTCATAATGTTTTTGTGTCAGCATATCAAACCTTATCATAAATTGCTCAAATTTTATATTCTGTCTGTTTGGGTTGAAATCAATATGTGAAATGTTAGCTCCATTGGACATCATTTACTATAGGTTCCAGATTTAGACTTAACTCTTTGTAAACGGGTTTGTTTTGCGTCAACTTTCAAAATTCATTTTTTTTCTGTTGTTTTTGTTTCTTGCATTATATTTTCAACATATCTAACATATTTGGGTGTTGTTTCATCATTTTTCATACTCCATTTCTGTTTTTATTCGAGTCTTCAATTTCATTCATATTTCGGATATATTTGATTGATACTCGCGAGACTATCATAACAGTTTCATTTTACTTATTTTCTGATTTTTATTGCTTCTTGAGTCATATTTATATATTTGGATTGCGCTTCTAAGTTGGTTCTATTTGGTGTTGGTTTCAGTTCTGCAAGAGTGTGAGACGAGAGGTGTGAGCGTGTGAGGATATTAAGAGAGAGAATTCACATGAGGATAATGGTGAGAGAAGACCATCAGATTTGGCTAAACCCAAATCATTAATTAAACCGGTTAAGAGTGGAGGTAAAACCCGAGTGAAGAAAGTAAGCTTGTGTGATGATAATAGTGTGGAAAGATTACAGAAACAACCTAATTTTAATACAAAAGGAGCTCAAGTCAGATCTATGTTTTTCACAAACAAGTCGATGATCTTACTTGTATATGGGGCTTATTTTAACACTAAGGATCTTGATTCTGCTATTCCTAGTGTGGCTGTGTCTTTGTTGTAGGAGTTTGATGATGTATTTCCTGAAGAAATCCCTAGTGGATTACCACCATTAAGGGGAATTGAACATCAGATTGACCTTGTATCTGGAGCTTTGATTCCTAACCGTCCAGCCTATAGAAGCAACCCCGAATGAGCTTCAAAGGCAAGTAGATGAGTTGATGATGAAAGGGTACATTCGTAGAGTATAAGCCCTTATGCCATACCAGTGTTACTTGTGTCTAAAAAGAATGGAACATGGAGGATGTGTGTTGACTGTTGTGCCGTCCATAATATAACGGTAAAGTATCGACATCTTATTCCAAGGCTTGATGACATGCTAGATGGGTTACATGGATCATGTATTTTCTCTAAAATTGACTTAAAGAGTGGGTATCATCAGATTAGGATGAAAGAAGGTGATGAGTGGAAAACTGCATTTAAAACTAATCATGATTCGTCATGCCGTTTAGACTTACAAATACTCCTAGCACGTTTATGCGTTTAATGAATCATGTATTGCATGCGTTTATAGGTAAGTTTGTTGCTGTGTATTTTGATGACATTTTAATCTATAACAAGAACTTAAATGAGCATCTTGATCATTTGCGTAATGTACTTAGTGTATTGCGAAGTGAGCAAGTATGCTAATCTTAATAAGTGTACCTTTTGCATGAAGAAAATTGTGTTTCTTAGCTATGTCGTAACTGTGCAGGGTATCGAGACGGATGAGGAGAAAGTTAATGCCATCCGGGATTGGCCTACACCAAAATCGGTAAGTGAGGTAAGGAGTTTTCATGGACTTGCTAGTTTTTATAGAAGATTTGTGAATGATTTTAGTACTATTGTTGCACCTTTAACTGAAATTATGAAAACATATGTTGGATTTAAATGGAATGATGAACAGGATAAGGCTTTTAATTTGTTGAAAGATAAACATTGTTCGGCGCCTGTTTTAGCTTTGCTAGACTTTACGAGAGCTTTTGAAGTTGAATATGATGCTTCAAGTATAGATATAGGAGCTATGTTAATGCAGGATAAGAGGCTCATTGTGTATTTCAGGGGAAAACTTAATGGGGCAGCCTTGAATTACCCTACATATGACAAGGAGCTCTATGCCTTGGTAAGAACTTTAGAGACGTGGCAACATTACCTGTGGCCCAAGGAGTTTGTGATACATTCAGATCATGAATCATTGAAGCTCTTGAAAGGGCAAGGTAAGTTAAGTAGGAGACATGCCAAATAGGTTCAATTTAATGAAACCTTTCCGTATGTGATCAAGTATAAGTAAGGAAAAGAAAACATTGTGGCACTTTCGTGCAGATATGTTCTTTTATCAAATTTGGATGCTAGATTTCTAGGATTTGAACACATAAAAGAATTGTACAAGGATGATAGTGATTTTGCTAATGTTTACAATGCTTGCAAAACTTCGGCTTTTGGAAAGTTCTATAAACTTAATGGATATTTGTTTAAAGAGAGTTGTTTGTGTGTTCTATTAAATTCTATGCGTGAATTGCTTGTACGTGAAGCATATGGGGGCGGGTTGATGGAGCATTTTGGTGTTGTTAAGACTTTGGATGTGTTGCATGAGCATTTTTTATTGGCCTAAAATGAAAAAAGATGTGCAACGCATATGTAATAAATGCAAAACTTGTAGGAAAAGCAAAGTCTAGGACTCAACCATATGGCTTGTATACCCCATTGCATGTACCTAAGGAACCATGGGTAGACATTTCGATGGACTTCATCTTAGGTTTACCTAGGTCAAAACAGGGTAGGGATTCAATTTTTGTAGTTGTTGATAGTTTTCAGAGATGACACACTTTATTCCATGTCATAAAACCGATGATGCAACTAACATTATTGATTTGTTCTTTAGGGAGATAGTACGGCTTGACGGGGTCCCTAAGAGCATTGTTTCTTATAGAGATGTTAAGTTCCTTAACTATTTTTGAAAGGTGTTATGGGGCAAATTCGGTACGAAATTGTTGTTTTCAACATCTTATCACCACTAAACAGATAGACAAACCAAAGTAGTTAATAAGAAGCATGAAGGACAACCTCTAATTAATCTAATTAAGGTCCAACAAGAGCCCAATTCATGTAGTACAAGGGGTTGATGTGTCCGGCCCCATACCAGCCTTATTAGGCTTGTTTTTCCATATAATACAAGGATGTGGCAGCTTGTTTTGGGAATCTCCTACCTCTACAAGGATCTTTGATGAGCTGCAACATAGTTTTTCAAGAGTGGCAAGGATTTATAAATGTTTCCTTTAAGTTTTTCAGTGTTTATGTCGTTCATCTTCTTGTTCTTTGTGTTTGCTTCATCTAAGCAAAAAAGAAAAAAGAAAAAAAGGGTTATATTTCATCTTGTTACTGTCTCTGATCATACTAGTAGATATATTAAAATAAACAAAAAGAGAGAGATTAGATGAAATTTGAAGAATGATTCAATTTTGCCGCATGTTGCGATGTCGCGGTCGCACAAATTAATTACCCTAGCTTAAAACACACAAGATAGTATAGAGCAAGCAAGGGGTCGATCCCACGAGGAAGGTTTAGTTCAGATTTTTATGCTATACGTTATGTAATTGGGGGGGTTTGATTTGCAATGATCTAAACTATGGTAGAAATTACACTAACAAACAAAATCAATTGAAACTGAAATATATCAAGAAAACAAACCTTGATTGCAAGCACACATCCACCTATAGAAATCAGAACCGATCCTTGAAACGAAACTCCAGTTTATATTCTGAATTTTTTATCTTTTCTTAATGTTGGTTAATTAACGGATCCGCCGTATAACTAACCCTAACCAACAAACAATCACAGTATCCGCACTAATGATTTAATCCAATGGCAGCCTTAAGATCTAGATAAATTCATTAATCTTAACAACCAAGTTGTCAGCTTGTGTTGCTTTGATCGAATGTTCTTCCTAAGTTTAATAACGTAGTTCTGCTACAATTACCAAGCTTAGTTGCTTCACAAGTTTATATACCACAACTCCGGTTTTGATATCAAACTTAGCAATAGATTGTTCACAATAATAACTTAGAGTCCGCTCTAGCAATTAAGATAAACAATCATAGAAAATATGCATAGGAAAACAAACATACTTATTCATAATACAAACTGAAAATAAATGGAAGAATAAATCTCACAGTTCTTGAAATCTGAAGGTGTTCGCGTCCTTGCAACCAAGAAAACGAGCTTAGCCTTGCATAACTATTGAACAACTACTCCTAAAGATGAAAGAATACATGATTTCTGATTTGTAGAGGGGAGAGTTTGTGTTTCTTTTATGGCTGCCACCCTTCTTTCTTTGATTCTACTGCACTCTCTCTCCCTCTCTCTTGGCTCTCTTAATATCATGAACTTAGCTGCCTATTTATACACAAATTGTAAAAGGAAAGGTTCAAACCAAGAGAAAGTAAAAGGTCTTTTTTTCTGGTTGTAATGGGGCTAAGGTTAAGGTGAGGTAAAAGAAAGTAAAAGGAAAGGTTCAAACCAAAGAAAGTAGAACATTCTGAAAAATGATACTTCAAACAAGATATTCCATCAAAGCACATAAATTTTCATCTTCAATCACCAATGCTTAATTTCTTTTAATTTCAAGCTCTTTCAACATAAAACCTTAAGAACATAAAGGAATACTTTTCTTTTTCTTTTTCTTCTTTTTTTTTTGTTTTTTTTTTTTCACCTTTGGCAACTTTGCCCATCATCTTTTCATCAAGCATCACTTCTTCTTTCTTTTCACATAATTTCCAATCATAATTCCATGAGATATCACAAGTATATGCTCTACTAATCCTTGGCCAGGGGAAAAGGAAAACATATAAAAAGTTAAGGCTTATACATGGATAAAGCAAAGAAAAGATAAACAAGCTCAAAAGGGGTTTACTAAGGACAATTTGCTTTAGGTTGGCTTTTTGGCTCAAGTGGTTAAAATTTCTAATGCCTTTATCATCTTCATGTATATAAGTAATGCGAATGTAATCTCAACAAGATATGAAGCAAGTTCTAGAGATACATA
This sequence comes from Populus trichocarpa, assembly GCF_000002775.5. Classification (NCBI taxonomy): domain Eukaryota; kingdom Viridiplantae; phylum Streptophyta; class Magnoliopsida; order Malpighiales; family Salicaceae; genus Populus; species Populus trichocarpa. Next base: position 5,699,726 of record NC_037294.2, on the reverse strand, counting down.
TCATTGAAAGAATGCACAATAAAAAAAAATATAATGTTGAAGGCTCAAAAGCTTGCATTGGTATAACACTATAAAGTCAACATGGCATATTCTCAAAGTCAATCCTTAAAGCAATTAAATGTTTAAAATTTGCATACACACTCATTCATTTGATTTATATCTTCATCTATCTCAACTAATTCTCATACATAATACTCATATTCTCAAAAACCAATAGGAGTTCTAAAGATCAAACATAATTTTTTTGTTTTTTAAGGACAACAAAGAAAACAAAATTTTTTTTTTAAGGACAACAAAGAAAACGAAAATAAGAAAACGAAAATTCTTCCAATACCCCCACACTTAAAACACAACATTGTCCTCAATGTTGAAATAAAAGAAAAGGAATATAGGAGAATGACAAAAATAAAGTAAAATGCGAAAAATAAAAGATAAGGAAAAAGAAAGCAAATCTGATTTTTTTTTGGTGCTGGGTTGCCTCCCAGTAAGCGCTTTTGTTTTATGTCATTGGCTCGACATGCTGCATGCTCATTCTTCATAGATTGGTTCAGCTAACTCCACAAAAGCAGTGAGTTCTACCATCCAACCTTCATAGAAAGGTTTCAAGCGATGCTCATTGACCTTGAGTACTTTGTTGGTTTCCAAACTTGTAATTTCAACTGCACCATAAGGAAAAACATTAGAAACAACAAATGGTCCAATCCAACGAGAGCGTAACTTTCCAGGAAAAAGTTTCAAACGCGAATGATAAAGGACTTTGTCTCCAACATGAAACTCCTTTCTTGTAAGCATTCAGTCATGAAGACTATTAGTCTTTTCTTTGTAAATCCTTGCATTCTCATAAGCATCATTCTGTATCTCTTTAAACGTGGTTCCAGTCTCTTTGGGTACCAAAAGGATAGACGCCACCCATTCACTGTCCGTGATGGAGAGAATGACTTTTGCATCATGGAGGATAGTTTGCAAAGCTTGCAAAACCAATGGTGATTGGTGCATATTTTGGGGAACACATATGTGCCTCTCCATCTCTTTTATCTTCGTAAAATCATAGCCATAGCTCAAAGCTACGCTTAATCCATCCTTACTATCAAAATCACAAAATTGTTGTACACACTTATCAACTTGGTCATAACATGTGATAGAATAAACATTGCTATAAGGATATGTCATTGCATCATGAAAATTAAATTCAATCTTTTCATCTCCTACCTCCATAGACAAAGTATCCTTACCACAATCAATCTTTGTATTGGCAGTTTTCAAAAATGGTCTCCCAAATAATATAGGAGTGTTGTTTGATGAATCACAAGAATCATGTTCCATATCAAGAATATAAAAGTCGCATGGAATAACCAAACTATCAATCTTGACTAGGACATCTTCTATCACACCAAGTGGGTAAACAAAACTACGATCCGCAAGTTGTATTACAATGCTAGTTTTATTCAAAGGTTCAAGACTAAGAGAATCATAAACATGTTTAGGCATAACACTAATGGATGCACCTAAATCGCACAAGGCCCTTTTGAAACTAGCATTACCAATAACACATAGGATAGTAAACGCACCTGGGTCCTTTTGCTTCAAAGGCATATTCTTTAGAACAACAGCAGATACAACTTCACCCATACTTACCATTTCGTGACCTTTCAATTTGAAAGCTCTCTTGGTAGTACACAACTCCTTCAAGAATTTGGCATACTTGGGAATTTGCTTGATAGCATCAAGCAAAGGAATGTTGAGTTCCACTTTCTTGAAAACCTCTAAAATCTCTTTTTCTTTGTCCTCTTTTTTTGACCTAGAAGAATTCACAGGAAAGGGTGGAATTAGTTGAAAACTGGAATTCATTAAGTTAGGACTTACCTTCGGAGTAATGGTCATTGTTTCAGTTTGGGAAAGAGGAGGATGTTTCTTCTTTGTACTCAATTCAGTTTTTATCTCTTCTTCTTCCTGCATCTCAATTTGTTTCGACCTTTTCTCTTCAAGTTCTTTCCCACTTCGTAGCATGATCGCACTAACATTCTCTTTTAGATTCAATGCTTGGGAGGGTAACTTTCCATTCATTTGTGCTTCCAATTTCCCTACACTTGAAGCTACTTGCCCCATTTGCTTTTCCAAGTTGTGAATACTTGACCTTGTTTCCTGTTGAAAAGACATGACATTTTGTTGTAAGGTCACAGTGTTAGAAGCCAAAGTTTTCATCATCTCACGAAGATCATCATTGGATGACGACCCCATAACATTGGAGTTTGTGAATGGAGGAGGGGGTTGTCTTGCTTGATAATTCTGTTGGGATTGAAATCCATGGGGATGGAACTGTCGTCCTTGATTGCTTTGTTGAGGTGGGTTCCTATAGCGTAAGTTGGGATGATCTCTCCATCCAGGATTGTACGTGTTGGAAAAGGGATCATATTTACGCTGGCGCTGTCCATTGAATGCTCCATCAACTGCATTAGCATGTTCAATGTAATCTTCTTGCATTGTTGGGCACATATCTGAGGCATGTCCTTGTAAGGAACATATGCTACAAACTTTTACCTGCTGTACATTTCCACAAGCCAAAGAACGCACAAGAGAAGTAAGATCATTAACTTTATTTTCAAGGTTAAAAACACTTACCTCATTTACTCGTTTGTTTGAGAAATCTCCACGAGTGCCAAACTGTTTCGAGTTGGCTGCCATGTTTGAGATCAATTGGCGTGCAGCCTCGGGTGTCTTATCTACCAATGCCCCTCCACTTGCAGCATCAATGATACTACGGTCAGTAGGCATCAATCCTTCATAGAAATATTGAATGAGCAGCTGATCAGGTATTTGATGATGAGGACATTGAATGCAGAGTTGCTCAAATCTTTCCCAATATTCGGAGAGTGTCTCTCCATGAGATTGCCGAATCCCACATATTTCTTTCCTTATGTTGGCAACTCGAGATGCTGGGAAATACTTCTCAAGGAAAATGTTCTTCATGGCATTCCAAGTTCCAATAGATCCTGGGAGAATAGAGAAAAGTCATGTCTTTGCTGCCCCTTTTAAAGAGAAAGGGAAAGCTTTCAACTTAACCTGTTCTTCGTCAACTCCATTCGGTTTCATGCCAATGCAAACCATATGGAACTCCTTGAGATGAGTATGAGGATCTTCTCCTGCAAGACCATTGAATGTTGGTAGCAAATGTATAAAACCAGATTTGAGCTCAAAGTTTACATTATTGTCGATCTTTATGCACAGTGGTTGATTTTCCACGTTAGGAGCAGCAAGCTCCTTGAGTGTTTGTTGTCGTGCAACAGCCATGGTGTTGAGGCGAGCTTCCTTTCGTAACCTGCGTAAAGTGTTTTCTATTTCGAGATCCAACTGCACTTGAATTTGATTAGTAGAACGGGTTACAGGCATAAATCTTCAAGAAAACTCAAAATAAACCAATCACACAAGAGATTGAAAATAATGCAAATTGTACGAAAATCCTACGGTAGAAAACTAAAACTGCCTAAAAACCCTAGAAAACAGTGGAATTTGGCCTCGATAAGGTGAGGTTAGTGATTTCCACTAGTCTTGTTTAGAACGTCGTTTCCCTTCAGGAAACAAAAGGCCGATACCTAATTCCACCAAAAAATCTGTTTTGAATAGTACCGCTGCTGTAAGTTAACAGTACCGCCGCAAGCAAAAATTCTATCTCTTTTTTTTTAGAAAAAATAAATAACAATCACAGCAAATAAAAATAACAGCACAAGAATTAACTAAAATTACTTCCCTGGCAACGGCGCCAAAATTTGTTGCGATGTCGCGGTCGCACAAATTAATTACCCTAGCTTAAAACACACAAGATAGTATAGAGCAAGCAAGGGGTCGATCCCACGAGGAAGGTTTAGTTCAGATTTTTATGCTATACGTTATGTAATTGGGGGGGTTTGATTTGCAATGATCTAAACTATGGTAGAAATTACACTAACAAACAAAATCAATTGAAACTGAAATATATCAAGAAAACAAACCTTGATTGCAAGCACACATCCACCTATAGAAATCAGAACCGATCCTTGAAACGAAACTCCAGTTTATATTCTGAATTTTTTATCTTTTCTTAATGTTGGTTAATTAACGGATCCGCCGTATAACTAACCCTAACCAACAAACAATCACAGTGTCCGCACTAATGATTTAATCCAATGGTAGCCTTAAAATCTAGATAAATTCATTAATCTTAACAACCAAGTTGTCAGCTTGTGTTGCTTTGATCGAGTGTTCTCCTTAAGTTTAATAACGTAGTTCCGCTACAATTACCAAGCTTAGTTGCTTCACAAGTTTATATACCACAACTCCGGTTTTGATATCAAACTTAGCAATAGATTGTTCACAATAATAACTTAGAGTCCGCTCTAGCAATTAAGATAAACAATCATAGAAAATATGCATAGGAAAACAAACATACTTATTCATAATACAAACTGAAAATAAATGGAAGAATAAATCTCACAGTTCTTGAAATCTGAAGGTGTTCGCGTCCTTGCAACCAAGAAAACGAGCTTAGCCTTGCATAACTATTGAACAACTACTCCTAAAGATGAAAGAATACATGATTTCTGATTTGTAGAGGGGAGAGTTTGTGTTTCTTCTCTTATGGCTGCCACCCTTCTTTCTTTGATTCTACTGCACTCTCTCTCCCTCTCTCTTGGCTCTCTTAATATCATGAACTTAGCTGCCTATTTATACACAAATTGTAAGTAAGAAAAATCAAAGTTCAAGTGTGAACATCAAGAGATGGTGGTAGTGTGAAGGCAGCTGGTGGCTGGCAACTGGTTTGTGGTTGGTGGTTGGTGGTTGAGGTTGGTGGCTTGAGGTTGGTGGCTACCTTCCTTGACCTTTTGGATTGAATTTCTTGAGGAGCTAAATTGCTGAAATTAAAACTTGGATGTCGGTTTTGATGATTCGGGATGTAATTTGGATTCGTTTCTTCACGAAACTTGTTTGCTGGCAGAATTCAGTTGTCATCTTTGAAAACTCATATCTCCCTCATATAAAATCGTTTTTGGCTGACATTTGGAGCGTTTGTAGACCTTTGAGTCAGGAGTCCAACGAAATTGAGTTTGCATCAATTGGATATCTACAGCTCCAGATATTTAATTTTGAATGGACAAAGGTCAACATTGGAAGAATGCGAGTTTTGACTTTGAAGGATGTGATTTCCATGCTCTTTGTATTTTTATTTTTCTTGACTTAGATTTCCAGAAAGGTATGGATGTTATCTTTCTAATGCCACTGGAATCACTTCGTTTCGACTTTTAGAGCTCACGCTCTGCACAAAATATCGACTGAGGGTCAAATCTGCCAATTACCTCCAATTTACTCCTTTTTGCATCTTTCATCTAAAGGTGCCTTCAAAACATAAAACAAAGAATATCAAAGCATTTTATACATAAAACAATAGGCAAAACACTAGTTAAATGTGAGTGAAACTATCGAATAATATGGTTACATCACCGCAGAAACACAACTCTTAGTGAACCATAAGAAAACCACCTTAGAATCAATTGAAACTTCATATTCGGTGTATTGGGGGTAATCTCGCACCATATATTAATTTTGGACTTCTTTGGATAATGTTTTCTTAAGATTTTAATTGGATGTTCAATTTTGCCGCAAACTGATCATAGGGTTTGGGTACCTAGACCTAATATAATGACCTATAAACTGAGATTTATTTTTTTCTTAGTATCCAAATACTATATATTAAATTTGAGGTCCTTTGGATAGCCTTTTTTTAGGTTCTAGAATCAGGTTTTGCCTTGCCGTAACGGGTCTGTTTTGCGTTATCTTTCAAAACTTGTTTTGTTTTTGTTGATTTTGTTCCTTCTAGTAAATTATCATCATATTTAGGATATTTAGCTGTTGTTTGAGTCATTTTCATCACTTTCGCACTTATTTGTTTTCGATCAGTTCTTGTCCGAACAAAAGTCAGATTTGTAATTTTGAGTCTAAATCAGTGTTCTTCCTATCCTAAACTCTATCTTGTTATGTCTCCGTCTTCTTCTATTTTTTCTATTTGTGTCATGTATTCAGCAAGAGAGAGGGAACGAAGGAGGATTCTAGCTCAAGGACGCGAAAAACTAAGCCATGGTTTGGGGGTTTTAGAACAAGAAGTTGATAAGTGTAGAAGATTATTCGATGAACTTCAAGCTTATGAGAAAAGGAGGTACAACACCAAAAAATGAAAGACGAAGGACAATCGTTGTTGTTATTATTCAAACGTATATACGTAAGTGGTTAGTACGACATGCTTATTTGAAATTCTTGTTTGTCACTACTTTCATACAGTGTTGTTAGAGAAAGGTGTTAGCAATAAGGGAATTTCAAAGGCTTTAAACAAGAGGCTAATGAAGTCGCTACTAATCCTATTCAAGATTTGAGGGCGAATCTTTTTAAAGAGGGAGGGAATGATATAGTTCAGCCTTGTGATACAACCCAAGCAATGTCATATTCGGATTTTGGCGTAAACTTTTCTACCGTCCAGTTTTATGCTATTGAGCATAACTCCAAATCTAACCGTGGTATTGAGCTGAAACTTTTCCAGATGATTCCAGAGGTATTTATCTATGTTGGACTAAATTTTTAAGTGAATCGGAGTTAGGAAAGGACTTGCGATATGGTTCAGAACAAGCTATATGAATTTTGTTATTCACTTCTTTTTGACATGTGGACTTCCTATTTGGCAAGGATCCTTTTTATAAAAGAATATGGCAGTTTGTTTTAAGAATTTCCTAGTTCCACAAGAATCTTTAATGAGCTGAAACATTTCCAAGAGTGGCAATGATTCATTAATGTTCCAGAATCCTATTCTTATAAGGATTCTTTATTCATCCTAGCTACACAAGGAAAAAAAGCTAGTGGTATTTAATGACAAATTAGTTATTTTATTATTTTCTTTCATTTTTGGGCTGATTTAAAACTTTGTTTTGAGTTAGGATCCAAGGCTTATTTGGATCAGGTTATGAGCTTTTTAGTTTAGGGTTTTTGGGTCATTTTTGTATGTGGTCAGTTCGTCCCACAAGGGTAGATCTATTAGGGATAATTTTTAAGAACTATTTAAACACATGTAACATATGAGAGTGATTCTTGTATTCTTTAGTTCTTGAACGAATGAATTTGACTTATCAAAAATTAACTGGCTTTGTGCGTCATTCTACTTCATTCTAATAGTGTTGGTGTCATAGGGCAGGTTTTCATTGTGTCACACTCCTATCAGACATTTTTCGACTTTCTAGGATCTGATCTCAATCTTGATTGTGGGTTGCGTGACCACGTGATTAGGAGGTTCGTATCATTTGGTATTAGAGCTTGGCTTCACTAATCAGGTTATATCTTGTATTTTTGTTTTTACCTTCCATGTCAATTTTTCTGTGTTGTTTTTGTTTCGAGTCTGATCTTGTTTCAAATCAGTTTCGGTTAGATTGTCTTCTTCCTACGTTATTCTTGATTAGTTGTGTTGAATCGAGTCTTTTGGGATTAAAAAAAACATGTCAATTATTCTTCCTGTCTAGAATTTCTTTTAGAGTAAAAAAAAATTTAGAAAACGTTATTTAGGACAAAGGTATTTGTTTCGCTTCTGTTTTGCGTCCACTTATCAAACCATATTGTAATTGTGTTAAAATTTACATTCTTGTTATTTAGGGTGAAATCACACAATATATCAATTTTCAACTCATTTGGACATCATTTGGTTTAGGTTCCAAATTCTGGTTTTAAAGAGGTTGACTCGCGCCAGTTTTGCATATATGTATCAAATCAATTTGGAATTAAATCAAAATTGATATTCTAGTTTTTTTGCATTCATTCGCTCTAAATATCAAATTTCAGACCATTTGAAAGTCGTTTGGTTAAGGGTCCTTTTTTGGGTCTAAAGGGGTTTGTAACGTTCGTCAATTGAGAATCCATGTGATTTTGGGTCAGTTTCAGTCCTCAGTGTCTTCTTGCTTTCTTTACTGTCATTAGCTTTTGTTTTAGGTTCTGATATAAAAAAAAAATACAAAGGGAATATTACAATCAGGATTCCATGTATTCTGACGATGTATTATGGCAAAAGAAGAGGAGGATTCATAAGGATAAGTAGTATCAAAGGGAGAGAAATAAAGAGATTAGTGTTCTTAAAAAAGAAACCAAAAGTCTATCCCATATTCTAGGGGAGATGCACCAGGAACTTGATGTATTAACGGCATTAGTTGATGCCTGGCAAGCTTCAAAAAAAGAGGAGCAAAAACACCACAATGATAATAGACGAAAGAGAAGGGATACCTTTATCCAAAGTTATTGGCGACAATTGTTCGTAAGAAAATAACTTCAAAGGCTAAAAAAGTCTAAAACTTTGTCCCTTATCCCTGTTAATGATTCCAAGATGAATCATCTTGAAGAGAGAGAGAATGATACGATCCGAGCAATAAAAAAACAATCAGATTCGGATTCTGACGTAAAATGCACAACGTCCAGGTTCACGACAACGATCATAATTCTCAATCCGACCGATTAATCAGGATGAAATTATATGTGCAGTCTCCTGGCATGTTGTCCTACCTTAGGTTAAAATTTCAAGTCAATCGAAATTCAGGAAGGCATGGAAATAATGGTCAATAGAGGCTGTATGAATTTTGTTATTTACTTCCTTTTCACTTGTGCACTTTCTATTTTGCTAGGATTCTTTTCCTACAAGGATGTGGCAGCTTGTTTTGGGAATCTCCTAGTTCTACAAGGATCTTTAATGGGCTGCAATATAGTTTCCAAGTGTGGCAAAGATTCATAAAATATTTCAAAATTCTTTTTTTACAAGGATTCCTTATTCATCCTAGCTACAATAAGAAAAGAAGACTTCAGAATTAATTCTACCTTCAGATCAGATTCCCTAGTCTATTTGGAACTTTTTAAGGGTGACAAATCTGATTCTAGCATATTTAGGATAGTAATTTTTTGGATTTTTATTATTTTCTTCTTACTCTTTGGGTTATTATTACTTATTTGGGTCAATTGTAAGTGGGCCTCATATAAGTCCACCTAAGGGGGGGTCCATTAGGGTTTATCTAAGTCTATAATTAGTATAAATAAAGGCATAACTAGACACGTAAGTTAGACAATTCAGATTAATGAAACTTTTTATTTTCCGCACTTGTTGTGTGTTGGTGGGATAATCTACTTTCCTTGGTTATCTAAAGAACTGAAAACGACTTATCGAAGAACAACTTGCTTCGTGGCGTCATCCTTATACTTCTCGTTCGCGAATTAATATTTGTTGGGTGGGGGTTTTCTGTTTTCAATAGTGGTAGTGCTTAGGTACAAGTTATCTTTGTGTGACACTCCTATCAAACTTGATTTACTTGGCTTTCCAGAAATTGATGTCTTTGCATGTGGGTTGCTTGACCGCGTGATCAAGAGGTTTGCATCACCTTTCACTCTTGGACCTTCATACCGCATATCGCTGCCTTTCTTGGTACTCCTGGGGTGAGATGCAAAATGAGATTCATGTACTTCTTTTAACACTTCTTCCTTAAGTGCTTCATCCCTTAGTAGGTAAATCCATATGCCCATCGCCACCAACCCTTCTGGTAACATTTGAAATGGTGTCTGAATACCTTGGTCCATCTTTTCCTTTACTTTCCTCACTTCTTTATCCATCTGTTGAGCCTCCAAGACCTTATCTCATAGTATAGATCATATTTTTATCTGAGTCAATAATGACCCTTCCGACCCCACAAATAGCTGTAAATTCATCTTCTTCAACTCTGTTAGGTCATCCCGCCCTTGTTCCTCCATATTACTTGCTATCGCTTTCCCTTTTCCAGCTTAAAGCATCATTAACTATGTTAGCGTTTCCAGGGTGATAACCAATAACACAATCATAATCCTTTATCAACTCCACCCATCTCCTTTGTCGTATGGTTAACTCCTTTTGTGACATCAAATATCTTAAGCTCTTATGATCCGTAAAGATTTGAATTTGCGACCCATACAAAAAATGCCTTTAAAATCGAAGAGCAAACACTACCACCGCAAGTTCTAGGTTATGTACGAGGTAATTCACCTCATGTGGCTTCAGTTGTCTTGAGGCATAAGCAATTACCTATCCGTGTTGCATCAATACACACCCCAAACCCTTTTGGGAAGCATCACTGTATACTATATAAATCCTTTTGACCCTAAAGGAAGAGCCAATAATAGGGCTGATATGAGCCTTCTTGATATGGTTCAGCCTTGTGATACGACCCAAGCAAAGTCAGATTCGGATTTTGGCGTAAAATGCGCAACAGTCATAATTCTTAATCCAACCATTGGATCGGGCTACAATGTTACGTGGACTCTCCAGACATGTTGTCCTATATTGAGTTAAAATTTGAAATCAATCAGAGTTCAGGAAGGCATGGAAATACTGGTCAACAGAGGCTGTATGAATTTTCTTATTTACTTCCTTTTGACTTATGAACTTCCTATTTGGTTAGGATTCTTTTCCTACAAGGATGTGGCAGCTGGTTTTGGGAATTTTCTAGTTCCACAAAGATCTTTAATGAGTTCTAATATAATCTCCAAGTGTGGCAAGGATTTATTAATGTTTCAAAATCCTTTTCTTATAAGGATTCCTTATTCATCCTAGTTACACAAGGAAAGAAGGCTAGTGGTATTTAATGATAAATTAGTTATTTTTATTATTTTCTTTCATGTTTGGGCTTAATTAAAACTTTGTTTTGAGCTAGGATCCAGGGCTTGTTTGGATCAGGTTATGGCCTTTTTAGTTTAGGGTTTTTGAGTTAGTTTTGTGATGTGCATCATGGCAATTATAATCCATCTTGTAAAGATAAATCTAATATGCAAGAGGATTCAGATGGTCCCATGAAAAGAGCGAGAGCGAAACAAGTACAAAGGACCTTGACGAGTCAAATTGGAATGATTGAAGCTGCGTCGGAGTTAAAAATTAGCAATCAGTTTGAAATTGGTTCAAGGATGTTTATTTGCCTACAATTAGAACTTGGAGATGGGAAAAGCCCTTAATGGTTTTTTTTTATGCTGGGCTACTTGAATTTGGGTTGATATGCAAATAAGTGAAGGAATTGATGCTGTTTATGGTCAGAACAACAAATGAATTTGAACCCGAATTTGAAGTCATCCATTGCATGTGAAAATAATACTAATCTAGGTGGATTTCAAGTTCAGAACGTGTTCTTTCTAGATTGTCCAACCATGATTGCATTGGACTTTTGTGTAAGAAGATATGGTTGTTTTAAATTTGGTCTGTTTATATTAGAAAGGTCAAAAAAGGTGTGCTAGTTAATTTGTCTAGGTTAGTTTGTCAAAGTCTGTTTTTTGAGCTTGACTTCTGCCATGTTGAATTTTTCCTAACTTTGGAGGGATGTTCCAATTATAAATATAGTATCAGAATATGTAATAAAGGACTTTTAGCCAAGATTTGAAACTTAATTCACAGAATTAAGAGCTGTTCTTCCAAATTGATTTTGTGAAGAACCCTACCTGACTTATCACTCTTCAATCACAAAGAGTGTGGCGTCAAAATCCTAGATTGATCTTTGTGACGTCCAGATCGACTTATCAAAGTATCATTATACTATATCCTCCATCTTATTTACCTTGAAATCACTATAATCCAGCCTAAACACCAAAAGAAAGACAACACAACCAGACCCATCCTTCATCCATTTTCGTCAGATTCATTGTTGCCGATTTTCGAATCATTCACGGCACATCATCTGGTATCAGAGCATCAGTTGCGATCTAAGGCAGGAGCCAAAAACAGAAGAAAGGCTTGCTGGAATTAAGGTTGATATACTTAATTATGGCTGGAGATAAAAAGGATGAGATAGTTTGGTTGGATTCGCCAAATCACAGATTCTCGGTCAAAGCAGCTTGGGAACAACTAAGACGTCATCGTCAGATGGTTGAATGGCATGACATTGTGTGGTTCAAGAATGTTGTTCCAAGACATTCATTTCTTCTATGGATGGCTGTCCAACAGAAACTCACAACTCAAGATAAACTTCATCGGTTTGGTATACATGGTCCCAATAGATGCTCACTGATGTGCCGTGAATGATTCCTAGCTACCTGAGAGAGAGAAAAGAGAGAGAGTGTGGTGCTGTCGGAGCTACATCTACTCCGTCCACCGTTGGATTGTTCTCATTTCTGACTATGTTGTTCCTTCCAACCTTCTCTCAACATTGACCGAACGGATTTGTTATCCAATCAACGAGGTAAGAGATATTGATCTCGCAATATTTCTACTATTCTGCATTTTCAGTTCTGGAACTATGGAGAAGTGGTGAAGTTGCAGCATAGTGAATGGATTTTCTTCATGATTTCTCTTATGGCTGTCATAGACATGAAGGCCTTTTCCATATGTGAAGATTAAATCACAGTTCTTTGGAAAAAGTTTCATTTTTCTTGCTAGTTTCAGAGTGGTTTGTCATAGCTTGATCTCCTTTGTTCACCGTTGGATCGTTACCATTTTTTAGTATGTTGTTCTTCGGAACCTACTCTACATCTTGACCGAACGGATCATTGTTACAATCAGTGTGCTGGGAGATATTGGCCTCGTAATTCTGTAATTCTCTTCTTCCTTCATGAACTAATCTGCATCTTGTTGTTTATGAGTTAGGATGCTGTTATTTCTGAGCTTAGGTTGCTTCTTGGACTCAGTTTATCTTCTTAGAATTTTGTTCTCTCTACTATTTGTATGCTACCATAATGTCTCTATGCTCTTCTGTGGAAAATGTTCCAATGATTAGCTCTAACATTGAACAACACAATCAAGTTAAGTCTAGACATACATTAAGATTAGAACTGCAAGATATGTTGAATAGCCATGGGATGAGGATTTCTTAGTTTCAAGTTGATTCTGATGTTAGTATACAGAAACACTCTACTGTCCAAGCTTCTAATGTTGTTCCAGAAATGAACCATTTGTTGGGTTCTAAAGTTGATGAGGTGAAGGTAGGGTCTCATCAACAAGAACAACTAAAACTTAGACCCAAATTGAATTTTTTAAATGCTTTGAAGGGTTCTGATGTTGAAGACAATGAGGGTAGCAAGACCCTTGGCATTAGTTCAGTCCGTAATCTGCACTTTGCTCCCCCTACTATGACTGATGGTCGTGTGACAGTAGCTCCTCCACTTGATGTGTTTGAAGATGGCTGTGAATTTTGGAAATCCACCCTAGTTGGTCATTTTGTATGGCAGAAATTACTGTATCCCGTGGTTAATTCTATTGCCAAAAGAATATGGAGCTCCTACGGTCTATCGAAAGTTTTGTCTTCGGATAATGGTTTCTTCATCTTCAATTTTGATTCTGTCGATCATGCCACTAATGTGCTGGAAAGAGCCTCATGGCACATGGCAAACAGGCCTTTGGTGCTTAAACGTTGACAACCGAACATGCAATTTTTGAAAGATGATTTGGCCAGAGTTCCAGTATGGGTTCGGCTGTATAATGTCCCTCTCAAGTATTGGACTATTAAGGGGTTGAGCTGTGTAGCGAGTGCTATTGGAGTCCCCTTTCATGCGGATCATACGACATTGTTGCGTAAAAGGCTTAGTTACGCAAGAGTTTGCGTTGAGATAGATTCTTCGAAGATGTTGGTTAAGGAATATGATCTTCGCTGTCCAAATGGGTTATTCATAACAATTTCAGCTGAGTACGAATGGATACCGTCGAAGTGCAGTAATTGCAATGTCTTTGGACACACCACAGCGCTATGTGCTACTAATAACATTAATAATCTTAAAGTGGTGGCAGAGGGTAAGAGGAATCTAGGAGCTATGAACTCTAAATCTGCGGATAACAAGCAGAATCAGTTTCAGTGGCAGGTAGTTGGTAAACGAAACAAGGGTTCTGTGAGTGGGGAGAATGCTCCCTTGGCATCTAAAGTGGGTAATTGTAATGAGAATGGTTGTTCAACATCTGGTATACATATGTCTGATTCTAATATGATTGATCATGCGGCATCAGATGTGCGCAATGATGCTTGTCATGAAGATGAAAATCCTTCCTCTCCTCTTGTCTTGAAGAGTTTTCGAGAAGACATGAAACAGGAGCAAGGGGCTGCAAGTACTGCTTTAGATCAAGATATGGACGCAATGGGAGGTGATACAGATGGGGAACAAACCGATAAGGAGTTAACGTCAACGATCCTGACAACCCCTCAAACCCTGAATTCCACCGAAAGGTAAACTGTTAATCAGCTAGCTATTAAGGCTAGAGACTCTCTAGAGAAAAAGAAAAAGGGTTCAAAAGCCTCTTCAAAGAAGAATAAGAAATCTGGCTCCTCTCCACGAGGCACGTCAAGGCATTATGGTCTGATATAGTGAGTCGTAGTGATGGATGGGAGTCAACCCCGTGGATTCTTATGGGTGACTTTAATGCTATCCGCAACCAGTCGGACAGGTTAGGAGGGTCTACTACGTGGGCTGGTACTATGCACAGATTGGATACATGTATTCGAGAAGCGAAAGTAGATGATCTTCGGTATTCAGGTATACATTATACTTGGTCGAACCAATGTCCTGAGAATCTGATTATGCGGAAACTAGATAGAGTGCTTGTCAATGAGAAGTGGAATCTGAACTTCCCATTATCGGAAGCGAGATTTTTGCCTTCGGGTATGTCAGACCATTCTCCTATGGTGGTAAAGGTTATTGGCAATGATCAGAACATAAAGAAACCATTCAGATTCTTCGATATGTGGATGGATCATGACGAGTTCATGCCCTTGGTGAAGAAGGTATGGGATCAGAATTCGGGGGGTTGTCCAATGTATCAGTTGTGTTGCAAACTAAGAAAGCTAAAGCAGGAATTGAAACTTTTCAATATGGCTCACTTCTCCAACATTTCAGATAGAGTTAAAGATGCAAAAAACGAAATGGATAAGGCTCAACAGGCTCTGCATACAGCGCATCAGAATCCAACTTTGTGCATGCCAGAAAGGGATGCTGTTCATAAATACGCTTCTACCGTCAGGGCTGAAGAGAGTTTTTTCAAACAGAAGGCAAGGATACAATGGCTTAGCTTTGGGGATCAGAATACTAGCTACTTTCACAAATCAGTAAATGGAAGAGAGAATAGAAATAAGCTTCTATCACTTACAAGGGAGGATGGAGAGGTTGTCGAAGGACACGAGGCAGTCAAATCAGAAGTAATTGCATACTTCCATCGTGTGTTAGGAGTGGATCAGATGCCTAGGGTTCTGAACGAGGAAGTGATGGAATCGGCAATTAACTTGAAACTGTCGTCAACGCAACAGCATGTACTCGCACAAGATGTAACAAGGGAGGAGATTAAGCATGCTATGTTTAGTTTGAAGAACAACAAAGCCCCTGGTCTGGATGGCTTTAACGCAGGTTTCTTCAAAAGAATGTGGCACATAGTTGGGGAAGATGTAATCAACGTTGTTAGATCCTTCTTTCAGACTCGTAGAATGCTTAAAGAAATGAATGCTACATCCATTTCCCTTATTCCTAAAGTTGCTAATCCTACAAGGTTGACAGATTTTCGTCCTATATCTTGCTGCCATACAGTGTACAAATGCATCGCTAAGATTCTAGCTGGGAGAATCAAAGTTGTTTTTCCATCCTTAGTTGGTCCATATCAGACTGCTTTTATCTCAGGACGGAGAATCAGTGATAACATTCTTTTGTCTCAGGAACTAATGAAAGGCTATCATAAATCTACGGGACCTGCTCGTTGTGCTATGAAACTTGATCTGATGAAGGCTTATGACCCGGTGCGGTGGGATTTCGTTGATGCTATGTTAATAAAAATGGGATTCCCTAGAACAGTCATTGATTGGAACATGGTTTGTGTTACATCATGTCAATTCTCTATCAACGTCAATGGTGAGCTTGCAGGTTACTTTCAAGGGGGGAGAGGGCTGAGACAGGGGGATCCATTGTCCCCATATTTGTTTGTCCTATGTATGGAAATCCTTTCGGGGCTATTCTGCAAGATGAGTGTCAACCAAGAATTCAAGTTCCACTGGAGATGCAAGAAGGACAAAATTTCTCATCTTTGTTTTGCTGATGACTTGATGATTTTTAGCAACGGGGATGTAAACTCAATTCGTATGATCAGAACTGTGCTCACAAAGTTTCAAGATCTATCAGGTCTGTATCCAAATCCAAACAAAAGTGACATCTTCTTGAGCGGTGTGTTAATGGCTGAGAGGGAACAAATTATTCATATTCTTGGGTTTAGAGAGAGGGAGCTCCCTATGAAATATTTGGGAGTACCTCTTCTCTCGTCCAGACTAAAGGCTATTTATTGTAAGGGCCTCGTGGATCGAATCACCTCTAAAGTTCGACATTGGACTTGTAGAACACTCTCGTATGCAGGACGGGTACAACTGATTAATTCAGTCTTATTTTCCATACAGGTCTATTGGGCATCTCTCTTTCTCTTACCTGGGCAAGTAATTAAAAATGTGGAGCAAATTATGAAATCCTTTCTTTGGTCAGGTTCAGATATGAGAACTAATGGGGCTAAAGTGGCTTGGGACCAGGTATGTCTTCCGAAAAAGGAGGGGGGGGCTAGGAATAAAAAGGATAACAGAATGGAACAAGATTGCTTTGTTGAAACACATTTGGAACCTGTGCAATGACTCAGATGGCTCAATATGGTCTACTTGGATCAGATCCAATCTGTTGCGAGGTAGGAATTTCTGGACAATCAAGACGCCACAGAATTGCTCTTGGGCTTGGGGAAAGATTCTAAAGCTCAGATCCTTAGCATGGCCGAAGATGAAGTACATCATAGGAGATGGAATGACAACCTCTCTATGGTTTGATAATTGGCATCCTCACAGCCCACTCGCGGATTCTTACGGGGAAAGATTCATCTATGATTCAGGTATGGCCAAGAACGCGAAGGTGAATGTGCTAATTCAGAACTCAGAATGGAAAACTCCTACCACCCAAGCTATTGGCTGGCACCCCATTATAGAAGCTATTCCTTCCAATTCTAATCCTAAGATGGGGCAAAAGGATGAGATAGTTTGGTTGGATTCGCCAAATCACAGATTCTCGGTCAAAGTAGAATGGGAACAACTAAGACGTCATCGTCAGATGGTTGAATGACATGACATTGTGTGGTTCAAGAATGTTGTTCCAAGACATTCATTTCTTCTATGGATGGCCGTCCAACAGAAACTCACAACTCAAGATAAACTTCATCGGTTTGGTATACATGGTCCCAATAGATGCTCACTCTGTCTCCGCAACAATGAGGATCACAACCACTTGTTCTTTGAATGCTCCTATACTAAAGCGATCTGGTGGGATGTTTGTGACAGATGCGACATTCCAAGAATGACAAAAGGCTGGGATGAATGGATTCGATGGGCCACTATCTCTTGGCATGGCAAGAGTTTCGTCAATTTTTCTCGTAAACTGAGTTTTGCAGCTACAGTGTATCATGTATGGCAAGAACGGAATGCAAGGATCTTTGCTGGACCGTCTAGAACTTCGAATTTGGTCTTTAATCAAATCGAATGTATCGTTCGTGATAAGCTTGATTTGATGAGGAATGTCGTACCAACAAATGAAAACAAAAGGATCCAACGAGCTTGGAGGGTGAATACCATAGATTCTTAATGTGTTAGTTAGCTGGTTGTATTGGTTTCCCTAACGAATCTAGTGAGGTTTCAGTTTTGTGGTCGGTGGCTAGCCTGTAGCCATCTGTTGTTTTATGTTTCTGTTGTCATTGTAAATCTGGGGTATGCCCCTTATAATGTTTGTATCTTCTTCTTTTAATACATACGTCAACTTACCAAAAAAAAAATCTTCTTATACAAAATTCCAATGCAATCATGGTTGGACAATCTAGAAAGAACACGTTCTGAACTTGAAATCCACCTAGATTAGTCTTGTTTTCACATGCAATGGATGACTTCAAATTCGGGTTCAAATTCATTTGCTATTCTGACCATAAACAGCTTCAATTCCTTCACTTATTTGCATATCAAACCAAATTCGAGTAGCCCAGCATCAAAAGAACAATTAAGGGCTTTTCTCATCTCCAAGTTCCAATTGTAGGCAAATAAACATCCTTGAACCAATTTCAAACTGATTGCTAATTTTTAACTCTGACGCAGCTTCAATCATTCCAATTTGACTCATCAAGGCCCTTTGTAGTTGTTTCGCTCTCGCTCTTGTCATTGGACCATCTAAATCCTCTTGCACATTAGTTTTAGCTTTACAAGATGGATTATAATTCCCATGATGCACATCACTCACTCTGTCTCCGCAACAATGAGGATCACAACCACTTGTTCTTTGAATGCTCCTATACTAAAGCGATCTGGTGGGATGTTTGTGACAGATGTTGTCATTCCAAGAATGACAAAAGGCTGGGATGAATGGATTCGATGGGCCACTGTCTCTTGGCATGGCAAGAGTTTCGTCAATTTTTCTCGTAAACTGAGTTTTGCAGCTACAGTGTATCATGTATGGCAAGAACGGAATGCAAGGATCTTTGCTGGACTGTCTAGTACTTCGAATTTGGTCTTTAATCAAATCGAATGTATCGTTCGTGATAAGCTTGATTTGATGAGGAATGTCGTACCAACAAATGAAAACAAAAGGATCCAACGAGCTTGGAGGGTGAATACCATAGATTCTTAATTTGTTAGTTAGCTGGTTGTATTGGTTTCCCTAACGAATCTAGTGAGGTTTCAGTTTTGTGGTAGGTGGCTAGCCTGTAGCCATCTGTTGTTTTATGTTTCTGTTATCATTGTAAATCTGGGGTATGCCCCTTATAATGTTTGTATCTTCTTCTTTTAATACATACGTCAACTTACCAAAAAAAAAGAGAAATACTTGGAGTGGATTCAGAAGGTTGAAAAGGTGTTTGAATGGTATGAATATTCTGAAGAAAGGAAGTGCAAGGTGGCAGCACTTGAGTTTACGGATTATGCTTTTTTATGGTGGGCAAATTTAAAGATTCAAAGGAGAAGGGATGGAGAAGAGGAGATTACAACGTGGGCAACTATGAAAAGAGTGATGAAGAAGAGATTTGTTCCTGATTACTATAAACAAGAGCTATACATCAGACTTCAGACTTCAGACTTTGCGACAAGGATCTTTGAGCGTGGAAGAGTATGTGAAAGAGTTTGAATTGCTGCTGATTCGATGTGAATTGATGGAACCCCAAGAGCAAACAATAGCTAGTTTCTTGGAGGGTTGAGGAAGGATATAGCTAATGTTGTTGAATTACAGCCGTACATCTTTCTTGAGGAAGTTATAAAGCTTGCAACTCGAGTAGAGAGGCAGCAGAAACGAGGAGGTGTCCGAACTGGTGTAACTACGTCAAGCACCACAAGGGCTGTTTCTACACCTACATGAACATGGAGCACACCTAAACGAGATGAGAAGGTGGAGTTTACTAAGGGGAATACCAGTTCTGATTCTTTGAAGGGAAAGGAGAAGGTGACAAAACCTCAACATCCTAGGAAGTCTCGGGACATCAAGTGCTTAGGACATGGGCACATTGCTTCGGAATGTCCAAATAAAAGGGTGATGATTTTGCATGGGGATCATGGAGAGCTGATATGTGGAGATGAGGTTGAAACTGAAGATGAAGATGAGGTACAAGTGGCTGAACAAGAAGAGGATTTCGAACCAGTGAAGGGAGATTTATTGGTTGTGCAACGGGTTCTGAATGCACAAATTGACGTTAGTGATGAGCAACGCGAGAACATCTTTCATACTCGATGTCAGATTCGAGATAAGGTGTGTGGGATGATCATTGACAATGGAAGTTGCACTAATGTTGCGTCAACTACCTTGGTGGAGAAATTGGGTTTAACTACCCTTCCACATCCCAGGCCGTACAGTTTGCGATGGCTGAATGAGAATGGGGAGATTCGGGTGACAAAGCAAGTCCGTGTACCTTTTTCCATTAAAACCTATCATGACGAGGTTTTGTGTGACGTTGCGCCGATGTCAGCTAGCCATTTGTTGCTGGGTCGTCCATGGCAGTTTGATAAGGATGTGACCTATAATTGACGAAAGAACACTTATTCTTTTATGCTGAATGGAAAGAAGGTGAACTTGTTACCATTGAGTTCTCAACAGGTTAGAGAGGATCAGATACGAAGCCAACAAAAGGAGGTGAAATAACATAAGGGGTTGTTGTTAGCCAAAAAAGGAGACATCAAACAAGCATGAGCTTCGGCGGGGGCTGTTTTCATGATCCTCCTAATTTTTGGGCTTGACTTCTGTCATGTTGAATTTTCCTAACTATGAAGAGATTTTTCAATCATAAATATTGTATCAAAATATGTAATAAATATTTTTGGCCAAGATTTGAAACTTAATTCAGAGAAATTAAAAATTGTTCTTCCAAATTGATTTTTGTAAAAAACCTTACTTGACTTATCACTCTTCAATCACAAAGAGTGTGGCGTCGAAATCCTAGATTGATCTTTATGGCGTCTAGATCGACTTATCAAAGTATCATTCTAGTCTATCCTCCATCTTATTTACCTTGAAATCACTATAATCCAGCCTAAACACCAAAAGAAAGACAACACAACCAGACCCATTCTTCATCCATTTTTGTCAGATTCATTGTTGCCGATTTTCGAATCATTCACGGCACATCATTTTGTATGGGGTCAGTTCAGCCCACAAGGGTAAATCCATTAGGGTTACTTTTAAGAACTATTTAAACACATGTAACCTAAATTCCGGCAACCTTTGATGATTATTACTTCTGAAATTTTTAAGTTTTTATGTGTGAGTGATTGTTGCATTCTTTAGTTCTTGAACGAACTGAATCTGACTTATTGAAGATTAACTGGCTTCATGGCATCATTCTACTCATTGTGTGATCACGTGATCACGAGATTTACATCACTTCTTTTCAGCTTATTAAAACACTCATTGCATTCCTTTGACCAAACAAACCTAACTTCCTTACAAGTTAATCGGGTCAGATGGGATTTTATTGTGGAAAATCCTTCAATACATCTCCGATAATACCTTGCCAATCCTGAGAAACTACGTTAGTGGGTCTTTCCCAATTCAAAACTACTTCTACCTTCCTTGGATCCACAAGTATCCTTTCTACAGAAATGACATGTCCTAAAAATACCACCTCCGTAAGCCAAAATTCACACTTATCTAGTTTTGCATACGACATATTCTCCCTCAAAACCTATAACACACTCCTCAAATGTTGCTTATGTTCTATATAAGAGTTAGAATACACTAGTATATCATCGATAAACACTACCACATACTTATCCAAATATGCTGGAAATACCTTATTCATCAAATTCATAAACACTGCTGAGGCATTTGTCAACCACAAAGGAATCACTAGAAATTCTTTATGTCCATAACAAGTCCTGAAAGTAGTTTTCTATATATCCTGATCTTTAATCCTCAACTAGTGGTACCCAAACCTCAAATCTATCTTGGAAAAGACTATGACACCCTTCAATTGATTAAACAGATTGTCTATTTGTGAAAATGGTTACCTATTCTTCATAGTTACCCTCTTTAGTTAATTGTAGTTAGTGTCAAATCTATCTTGGACATGACTATGACACCTTTCAATTGATCAAATAGATTGTCTATTTGCAAAAGCGGGTACCTATTCTTCACAGTTACCCTGTTTTGTTAACTGTAGTTAGTGCACAACCGCAAGGTACTGATGCGAATCTCGTGATCACATGGTCATGCAACCCACACGCAAAGACACAAATTCCCGGAAAGACACAAATTCACGCAACCCATAAGGTTTGATAGGCGTGTGACACAAATTCACCCAACGAATATTGATTCGGGAACGAGAAGTATAGGGATGATGCCACAAAACCAATTGTTCTTTGATAAGTCGTTTTTCAATTCATTAGAGAAGCATGGAAGGGAGATTATCTCACCAACACACACACAAACAAAGTGCGGCAAACAAGAAGTTTTATTAAACTGAATTGTCCAACCTTACATATCTGGTTATGCCCTTATTTATACTGACTCCAAACTAAAATAAACCCTAATGGACACCTTATGTGTACTTATATGATGCCCACTTACAATTAAACCCAAATAATATAAATAAACCCTAAACTAAGAAGAAAATAATAATAACAATAACAAATCCGAATTTAATATCCTAAATATGATAGGATCAGATTTGTTGCCCTTTAGAAGTCCCATATAAGCTAGGAGAATCAAATCTGAAGGTAGAATTAATTCTGAAATTTTCTTTCCTTTTTGTTGCTAGGATGAATATGGAATCCTTGTAAGAAAAGGATTCTGAAACATTTATGAATCCTTGCCACTTGGAAACTATGTTGCAGCCCATTAAAGATCTTTGTAGAATTAGGAGATTCTCAAAATAAGCTGCCACTTCCTTTTAGAAAAAGAATTCTAGCCAAATAGGAAGTTCGCAAGTCAAAAGGAAGTAAGTAACAAAATTCGTATAACCTCTGTTGACCCGTGTTTTGATGCCTTCCCGAACTCCAATTGACCTGAAAATTTTTTTATGAAAGGTAGGACTACATGTCAGGAGACTCCACGTAAAATTTCAGCTCGATTCAACGGTCGGATTAAGAATTATGACTGTTGATGTAAAACTATATAGGTGCACATTTTATGTCAAAATCTGAATTTGACCTTTCCTAGATTGAGAATTATGACTGACGCGGACCTCGTGATCACGTGGTCACGCAACTCACAAGCAAAGACACCAATTCCCGGAAAGCCAAGTAAATCAGGTTTGATAGGAGTGTGACACAAAGATAACTTGTACATAGACACCAGTACTATTGGAAACGGAAACCCCCACCCAACGAATATTGATTCGGGAATGAGAAGTGTAGGGATGATGCCACGAAGCCAGTTGTTCTTTGATAAGTCATTTTCAGTTCTTTAGAGAACCTTGGAAGGGAGATTATCTCACCAACACACACAAAGTGCGGCAAACAAGAAGTTTTACTAATCTGAATTGTCTAACCTTGCATATCTGGTTATGCCCTTATTTATACTGACTCTAAACTAAAATAAACCCTAATGGACCCCTTATGTGGACTTATATGATGCCCACTTACAATTAAACCCAAATAATATAAATAAACCCTAAACTAAGAAGAAAATAATAATAACAATAATAAATCCGAATTTAATATCCTAAATATAATAGGATCATATTTGTTGCCCTTTAGAAGTCCCATATAAGCTAGGAGAATCAAATTTGAAGGTAGAATTAATTCTGAAATCTTCTTTCCTTTTTGTTGCTAGGATGAATATGGAATCCTTGTAAGAAAAGGATTCTGAAACATTTATGAATCCTTGCCACACTTGGAAACTATGTTGCAGCCCATTAAAGATCTTTGTAGAATTAGGAGATTCCCAAAATAAGCTGCCACATCCTTTTAGGAAAAGAATCCTAGCCAAATAGGAAGTCCGCAAGTCAAAAGGAAGTAAATAACAAAATTCGTATAGCCTCTATTGACCCGTGTTTCGATGCCTTCCCGAACTCGGATTGACCTGAAATTTTCAAAAAATGGTAGGACAACATGTCAGCAGACTCCACATAAACTTTCAGCTCGATCCACCGGTCGGATTAAGAATTATGATTGTTGCCGTAAAACTGGATAGCGGTACATTTTACATCAAAATCCGAATTTAACCTTAGCTAGATCGTATAATTCCCTCTCTTTTCAAGATGATTCGTCCTCGAATCACCAACAAGTTGAATGGACAATTCCTTAGCCTCTTTTTGAAGCCTTTGGAGTTCTTTTCTTGCCAACAATAGTGGGCAACAACTTTGAATAAAAGTAGCAACCGTTCTATTTCGTATATCATCATTACAACGTATTTTCTCCTCTTTTTCTGAATCTTGTTGTGCATTGACTGTTGCTGTTAACACATCAAGTTCTTGCTTCATCTCCCCTAGAATATGGGATAGACTCTTGGATTCATTTTTTAGAACACTAATGTCTTTGTTTCTCTCCCTTTGATACCACCTCTCCTTTTGAATCCTCATTTTCTTCTGTCATAACACCTCATCAAAATACATGAAATCTCTTTGATTTCTAGGCTGCCGAAAACATTCCCAATGGCCTATTGTCTCATCCTGAAAACCATCATCACCAATATCATTAACGTCCTCCTTAAAATCCGCATAATCAACCCACCTTGGCCTTTCGACCTCACTACCATTGTTTGATTTTGGTTCAGCCCCAACCTTTCTCACGTCTTGGGTATATGTTCCAGCCATGTTACCATGTTTTCCCACCTTCTAAAGTCTGTCACACACATTCCCCATCACGAAATTCATTCTTTCCATCATCTTCGTCATGGCTTGCATTTGGAATTTAAGTTCTACATCGTGAGCGGGTGGTGTGTTGTTTTGATCTGACATGATAGTACCTGTAAAAATTGGTTAATGGTAAAAACAAATTCTCACGTCGCTCATGTTTCACTCAAACACTCTTAATATCCTCACATGCTCACACCTCTCGTCTCACCTTCTTATGGTTCTTGCAAAACTGAAACCAACTTGCTTGTTGAACACTCTAAAGTTCGAATCACCTCTAAAGTTCGACATTGGACTTGTAGAACACTCTCGTATGCAGGACGGGTACAACTGATTAATTCAGTCTTATTTTCCATACAGGTCTATTGGGCATCTCTCTTTCTCTTACCTGGGCAAGTAATTAAAAATGTGGAGCAAATTATGAAATCCTTTCTTTGGTCAGGTTCAGATATGAGAACTACTGGGGCTAAAGTGGCTTGGGATCACGTATGCCTTCCAAAAAAGGAGGGGGGCTAGGAATAAAAAGGATAACAGAATGGAACAAGATTGCTTTGTTGAAACACATTTGGAACCTGTGCAATGACTCAGATGGCTCAATATGGTCTACTTGGATCAGATCCAATCTGTTGCGAGGTAGGAATTTCTGGACAATCAAGACGCCACAGAATTGCTCTTGGGCTTGGGGAAAGATTCTAAAGCTCAGATCCTTAGCATGGCCGAAGATGAAGTACATCATAGGAGATGGAATGACAACCTCTCTATGGTTTGATAATTGGCATCCTCACAGCCCACTCGCGGATTCTTACGGGGAAAGATTCATCTATGATTCAGGTATGGCCAAGAACGCGAAGGTGAATGTGCTAATTCAGAACTCAGAATGGAAAACTCCTACCACCCAAGCTATTGGCTGGCACCCCATTATAGAAGCTATTCCTTCCAATTCTAATCCTAAGATGGGGCAAAAGGATGAGATAGTTTGGTTGGATTCGCCAAATCACAGATTCTCGGTCAAAGTAGCCTGGGAACAACTAAGACGTCATCGTCAGATGGTTGAATGGCATGACATTGTGTGGTTCAAGAATGCTGTTCCAAGACATTGATTTCTTCTATGGATGGCTGTCCAACAGAAACTCACAACTCAAGATAAACTTCATCGGTTTGGTATACATGGTCCCAATAGATGCTCACTCTGTCTCCGCAACAATGAGGATCACAACCACTTGTTCTTTGAATGCTCCTATACTAAAGCGATCTGGTGGGATGTTTGTGATAGATGCGACATTCCAAGAATGACAAAAGGCTGGGATGAATGGATTCGATGGGCCACTGTCTCTTGGCATGGCAAGACTTTCATCAATTTTTCTCGTAAACTGAGTTTTGCAGCTACAGTGTATCATGTATGGCAAGAACGGAATGCAAGGATCTTTCCTGGACTGTCTAGAACTTCGAATTTGGTCTTTAATCAAATCGAATGTATCATTCGTGATAAGCTTGATTTGATGAGGAATGTCGTACCAACAAATGAAAACAAAAGGATCCAACGAGCTTGGAGGGTGAATACCATAGATTCTTAATTTGTTAGTTAGCTGGTTGTATTGGTTTCCCTAACGAATCTAGTGAGGTTTCAGTTTTATGGTCGGTGGCTAGCTTGTAGCCATCTGTTGTTTTATGTTTCTGTTATCATTGTAAATCTTGGGGATGCCCCTTATAATGTTTGTATCTTCTTCTTTTAATACATATGTCAACTTACCAAAAACAAAATGGTGAGAGAAGACCATCAGATTTGGCTGAACCTAAATCATTAATTAAACCGATTGAGAGTGGAAAAATTAAAGAAACAACCTAATTTTTATGCAAAAGGAGCTCAAATCAGATCTGCGTTTTTCACTAATAAGACAATGATCTTACTTGTGTATAAGGAGGCTTATTTTAACACTAACGATCTTGATTTTGCTATTCCCAATGTGGCTGTTTCTTTGATGTAGGAGTTTGGTGATGTATTCCCTGAAGACATCCCTAATAGATTACCACCATTAAGAGGGATTGAACAACAAATTGACCTTGTGCCCGGAGTTTCGATTCCTAAATGTCCAGCCTATAGAAGCAACCCCGAGGAGATAAAGGAGCTTCAAAGGCAAGTAGATGAGTTGATCATGAAGGGGTACATTCGTGAGAGTATGAGTCCTTGTGTTGTGCCACTACTTGTGCCTAAAAAGGATGGAACATGGAGGGTATGTGTCGACTGTCGTGCCGTCAATAACATAATGGTAAAGTATCGACATCCTATTCTTAGGCTTGATGACATGCTAGATGTTACATGAATCATGATGTTACATGAATCATGTATTTTCTCTAAGATTGCCTTTAAAAGTCAGTACCATCATATTAGGATAAAAGAGGGTGATGAGTGGAAAACTGCATTTAAGACTAAGCATGGTTTGTATAAATGGTTAGTTATGCTGTTTGGACTTACAAATGTGCCTTGTATGTGTTTATGCATTTAATGAATCATGTATTGCGTGCGTTTATAGGTAAGTTTGTTGTTGTGTATTTTGATGACATTTTGATCTATAAGAAGAACTTAAATGAACATCTTGATCATTTGCATAATGTACTTACTGTATTGCGTAGTGAGCGTATGCTAATCTTAAGAAGGGTACCTTTTGTGATGCAAACGTCGTGATCATGTGGTCACGCAACCCACACGCAAAAACACCAATTCCCGGAAAGCCAAGTAAATAAGGTTTGATAGGAGTGTGACACAAAGATAACTTATACCTAGGCACCAGCACTATTGGAAACGGAGACCCACACCCAACGAATATTGATTCGCGAACGAGAAGTATAAGGATGACGCCACGAAGATAGTTGTTCTTCGATAAGTCATTTTTAAGTTCTTTAAAGAACCACGTAAGGGAGATTATCTCACCAACACACACACAAAGTGCGGCAAAGAAGAAGTTTTATTAATCTGAATTGTCTAACTTACATGTCTGGTTATGCCTTTATTTATACTCACTCTAGACTTAAATAAACCCTAATAGACCCCCCTTAGGTGGACTTATATGAAGCTCACTTACAATTGATCCAAATAAGTAATAATAACCCAAAGACTAAAAAGAAAATAATACAAATCCAAAAATTATCATCCTTAATATACTAGAATCAGATATGTCACTATTAAGAAGTCCCAAATAGACTAGAAAATCTTATTTAAAGGTAGAATTTATTCTGAAGACTTCTTTCCTTTTTTGTAGCTAGGATAAATAAGGAATCCTTGTAAGAAAAAGATTCTGAAACATTTATGAATCTTTGCCACACATGGAAACTATGTTGCAGCCCATTAAAGATCTTTGAAAAATTAGGAGATTCCCAAAATAGTTGTCACATCCTTTTAGGAAAAGAATCCTGGTCAAATAGGAAGCCCACAAGCCAAAAGGAAGTAAATAACAAAAATTATGTTTGTTTAGCATAAAACCGTGCATTTGAAAAAATCAACCCAAAACTAACTTTAAGTCTCCTAAATAAGCATGAAAATCTTTGTAATACCTGTTGCCCCTTAATTTTCTTATAGGATATGAAAACTCCTAAAATATTATAACCTTTAAATGTCATTAGTCATCATTTCCTTGTGTAACTAGGATAAATAAAGAATACTTATAAGAAAAAGATTTTAAAACATTAAAAGAATTCTTGCCACACCTAAAAACTATATATTATTGTCTATTAAAGATCCTTGTAGAACTAGAAAACTCGTAAAATAAGTTGTTGACCATCCTTGTATCAGTGAGAAAAGAGTCCTTAAAATAAAAATTCCACAAGTCAAAAGGCAACAAATAACAAAATCCACTTTGAACCTTCTGACCTATATTGTGATTCATTCTTAAACTCTGATTGACATAAAATTTTAACCCCATGTAGAATAATATGTCTAGAAACACTAGGTAAAATTTCATCCCAATTAAATTGTCTAATTGATAGTTATTGATGCAATCCTAACTTCAACACCAAGAGATTCATTAGAGGTTCCATTAGGTCTAGTCACAAGACTTAGAGCAAAAAGATTCAAAGAGGTAATTAATGGACTTCTTCAAGATATATGAGTTAAGATGGACTTCGAGAGGATATCAAAGAATAAAGAAGCCTGATTAATTTGATTCATGTTTAAGAAATACTTATAAAAGAGTATCTAGACATTACAAAAAGATTAGAATAAGAAAATTTAAATTTGCCAGTTTTGACATTTCATTACTGTTTTAGTCATAATTGGAACTAAAAAAAAAAATTTGATACGATTCTAGTTGCATTGAAAAGTAGACATTCATATATTTCTAGCGATATATCGTAAGACCTTTCAATTTGTCAAGACAAGGAAGAACTATTCATTTAAAGTTGGACTTTGATTTTGGCAGCATATTATAAAATTCGACTTTAGTCTTGTTTTAATTAGTTTAGCTATTATCTATTTATAGTTTATTTTAAGGATCTTTAATGGGCTGTAACATAGTTTCCAAGTGTGGCAAGGGTTCATAAATATTTCATAATTCTTTTCTTACAAGGATTCATTATTCATCCTAGCTACAACAAGGAAAGAAGACTTCAGAATTAATTTTATCTTCAGATTTGATTCTCCTAGCTTATATGGGACTTCTAAAGGGTAGCAAATTTGATCCTATCATATTTAGAATATTAAATTAAGATTTTTTATTGTTATTATTATTTTCTTCTTACTTTAAGGTTTATTTATATTATTTGGGTCAATTATAAGTGGACCTCATATAAGTGGACCACATAAGGGGGGGTCCATTATGGTTTCTTTTAGTCTAGAGTTATTATAAATAAAGGCATAACCAAACATATAAGAATAAGCTTGAGGTGCAATATTAAAATAAGCCTACATTTGATATGATGAGATCTTACCCCCAATAGACAAAATATGAAGTTTCAATTGATTCTGAGGTGGTTTGCTTATGGTTCACTAAGAGTTGTGTTTCTCCAGCAAAATTGAATCATCCTTCAAATTTCAACTAATCTTTCTGATGCGATCCAACCATCAAAGGATCTATTGGAGGTTTTAGTTGGTCCAGTTACTAGGCTTAGGGCTAAGAAGTTCAAAGAAGCTTTCAATAGACTTCTTCAAGATATATTGGATAAAGTGGACTTCAAGAGGATTTGTAATAATAAAGAGCAAGCCTTGATTAATCTGATGCACAAGGATTGGGAGAAGAATACTAGATTCAAACAGTTTGACCTTTCGTTACTCGTTTGGTCAAACTGGAGTTACATATCGAATTTTGATGTAATTCCAGTTGAGCTGGAAACTAAACTTCCATACCTTTACAACGGTATATAGCACGCCTTCTAATTCATTAATACAAGAGAGAACCATCCAGTTTAAGTTGGTCTTTTGCTGCTGTCAGACAGAATGCGGAAACAACGAACTTGTCTTATTTAATTAGTTGGGCTATCAGACTTTATTTATTTTGAGAGGAGAATTTTATTTGGGTCTTAGACTTGTTTATTTTAATTCGTTTGGGCTATTTTAGCTTGGGTTGATTATTATTTAAATTGGGCTTCTGTGAGACCCATTAGGAAAACTAGAGTTTTGACTTGGAGTTTAAGGCCATGTTTGTTTCCCGGAAAGTAGTTTCCGGGAAAC
Source organism: Populus trichocarpa (assembly GCF_000002775.5). Classification (NCBI taxonomy): domain Eukaryota; kingdom Viridiplantae; phylum Streptophyta; class Magnoliopsida; order Malpighiales; family Salicaceae; genus Populus; species Populus trichocarpa. The sequence goes on along the minus strand of NC_037294.2, from coordinate 5,669,772 downwards.
CACTTTTCAAACTTTCCTGTGTTTGTTTGCCATTAGGAAAGGTGGTCAACGGAAAACACTTTCCGGTCAACGGAAAACACTTTCCAGTCAAAGGAAAATTTGACGTGGTTTTCAGGAAAGTGTTTTCCCTTTTAGCTGTGTTTATTTTTCGGAAAGTAGTTTCCGGGAAAACACTTTCCAAACTTTCATGTGTTTGTTTGCCATTAGGAAAGTTGGTCAACGGAAAACACTTTCCAGTCAAAGGAAAATTTGGTTTGGTTTTCAGTAAAGTGTTTTCCTGGAAAATTTGGGCAGAAAACACTTTCCGGAAGTTGTGAAAAAATTTAGAAATGTCATTATTTGCTGATTGTATCAAATTTGATCCTCAAACTTTTGATTGCTATATATATTTTGTTTTGAATATTTATTTTTTAATTTTATCTCTTAAAATTTAATTTTTATATTAACTTTGGTCCTTATTTTTATAATTGCTATTTGCTTTTTCCTTATCATTTTTTTATTGAAATTTTTTATCTATCAAATTTGGTCCTCATTCTTTTGATTGTTACTTATTTTATCTGAAATAATTTATGAAATATTAATTATTATTATTTTAATTTCTTCATCTTTCAATTTTTTTATTTTTTATTTGATCTCTATTATTTTGATTATTATTTATTTTATCTGAGATAATTTATGAAATTATATTTTTTTTTTAATTTCATTCTCATTCAACCTTTTAATTTGTAAGATTTGTTTTTCATTATTTTAATAAACTTGAAAAAATAAAACATTAATAAGTTTTTTTCCAGCTCATTTTCCATAACATAACCAAACACTGGAAAGTGTTTTCCAACTTATTTTCCATTACACTACCAAACATCGGAAAATACTTTCCCGGAATTCACTTTCTAAAAGGAAACTACTTTCCAGCAAACAAACGGGGCCTAAATACTCTTTAGGAATAATTTTAGGGCAGACTTTTGATGATATTTTCAGCATTGTAGTTGACTTCTTAGTTACTCAATCTTGGTTCTTGATTGAACTTTCAACTCTTCAAAGAACTAACTATTATTTGTTATGAATTTATACTTTCTTTGCTCGTCTCCAGGTGTAGGCGTCGTGATTGACTTGGTTTATAGTCTTGTCGCCTTGGAGCAAGTTTTCCATTGTAATAAGATCATTCAAATCTCAACAAACTTGGATTAGATTGATCTTGGGGTCGCGAATTTCATTAAATTCCGCTAGGGTTCGCATCATTTTCTCTCTTCTTTTTTTTATATTTATGCTACTGATATGACTAGAGATAATAACAAAATGACATATAACCCTGTTTTTTTTTGCTTAGATGACGCGGACACAGAGAACAAGAAGATGAACGATGCAAACACTGAAAAACTATGATATGATCTAGGCAATGAAAAAAAATTAAATTCGGATTATGACGTTAAAATGCACAACTGTCCAATTTCACGACAATAGTTATAATTCTCAATCCGACCGTTGGTTCAGGCTAAAATTTTACATGTCCTACCTTGGGTTAAGAGTTCAGGTCAATTGGAGTTCGAGAAGGAAATGCAATATTGGTCAACAAAGACTGTACGAATTTTGTTATTTACTTCCTTTTGACTTGTGGACTTCCTATTTGGTTTGGATTCTTTTCCTACAAGAATATGACAGCTTGTTTTGGGAATCTTCTAGGTCTACAAGGATCTTTAATGGGTTGCAAAATAGTTTCCAAGTGTGGAAAAGATTCATAAATGTTTCAGAATACTTTTCTTACATGGATTCTTTATTCATCCAGCTACAACAAGGAAAGAAGACTTTATAATTAATTCTACTTTCACATTAGATTTCCTAGTGTATTCGAGGCATCTTAAGGTTGACAAATCTGATTCTAGCATATATTCCATCCTAGCTACGACAAGGAAAGAAGACTTCATAATTAATTCTACTTTCACATCAGATTTCCTAGTCTATTTGAGGCATCTTAAGGGTAACAAATCTGACTCTAGCATATCTAGGATAATAATTTTTGAAATTTTTATTATTTTCTTCTTAGTCTTTGGGTTATTATTACTTATTTAGGTCAATTGTAAGTGGGCTTAATATAAGTCCACCTAAGGGGGGTCCATTAGGGTTTGTTTCAGCCTTGAGTCAGTATAAATAAAAGCATAATCATATATGTAAGGTAGACAATTCAAATTAATAAAACTTCCTCTTTGCCGCACTTTGTGTGTGCGTGTTGATGGGACAACCTCCCTTCCTTATACTTCTCGTTCGTGAATCAATATTCGTTGGGTAGGGGTTTCCATTTTCAATAGTGTTGGTGCCTAGGTACAAGTTATCTTTGTTTCACACTTCTATCAAACCTGATTTACTTGGCTTTTCAGGAATTGGTGTCTGTGCGTGTGGGTTGTATGACCGCGTGTTCAAGAGGTTTGCATCAGTTGGTAGATTAGATGAAATTTTAAGGATGATTCAATTTTGCCACAAAAACACAACTCTTAGTGAACCATAAGCTAACCAACTCAGAATCAATTAAAACTTCATATTCTATCTATTGGGGGTGATATTGCATTATATATCAAATTTGGGCTTATTCTCATATTGTTTGCTTGAGATTTTAATTAGAGGTTCAATTTTGCCGAAGAAATACAACTCTTAGTGCACTATAAGCGTATCACCTCAGAATCAATTGAAACTTCATATTTTATCTATTTAGGGTGAGATCGCAACATGTATAAAATTTGGGCTTGTTTTTATATTGTTTTCTTAAGGTTTTAATTTGAGGTTCAATTTTGCCGCGGAAACACTATTCTTAGTGAACCATAAGAAAACCACTTTAGAAATACTTAAAAATTCATATTCTATGTATTGGGGGTGAGATTGAACCATATATTAAATTTAGGATTCTTTGGATATCGTTTTCTTAAGATTTTAATTGGAGGTTCAATTCTGCCGCAAATTGATCATACAAGGGGTTTGGGTACCTAGACCTAATAGAACGACCTATAAACTGAGATTTATTGTTTTCATAGTATCTAAATACTATAGATTAAATTCGAGATCATTTGGATAGTGTCTACTTTAGGTTCCAGATTAAATTCGAGATCATTTGGATAATGTCTACTTTAGGTTCCAGAATCAGGTTTTGTCTTGCCGTAACAGGTCTGTTTTGCGTTATCTTTCAAAATTTGTTTTGTTTCTGTTGATTTTGTTCCTTCCAGCATATTATCATCGTATTTGGGATATGGGGCTGCTGTTTGGGTTATTTTCATCACTTTCGCACTTGTTTGTTTTACATCAGTTCTGGTCCAAATAAAAGTCAGATTTGTAATTTCTTGTAGCGTCTTTGTCTTCTTCAATTTTTCCTATCTGTGTTATGTATTCAGCAAGGGAGAGGGAACAAAGGAGGATTCAAGCTCAAGGATGCAAAAAACTAAGCCATGGTTTGGGGGTTTTAGAACAAAAAGGTTGATAAGTGTAGAAGGTTATTCTATGATCTTCAAGCTTCATGAAAAAAGAAGGTACAACACCAAAACAATGAAAGACGAAGGAGAGCTACTGTTGTTATCATTCAAAAGTATATACGCAAGTGGTTAGTATAGTGTTATTGGAGAAAGGTGTTAGCAACAAGGGAATTTCGAAGGCTTATTTGAAATTATTGTCTGTCACTACTTCCATATAGTGTTGTTGGAGAAAGGTGTTAGCAATAAGGGAATTTCGAAGGCCTAAACAAGAGGTTCAAGTGAATCCGAGTTCGGAAAAGACTTGCAATATAGGTTAGAACAGGCTATATGAATTTTGTTATTTACTTTCTTTTGACCTGTGGACTTCCTATTTGGTTAGGATCCTTTTTCTAAAAGAATGTGATAGCTTGTTTTGAGAATTTTCTAGTTCTACAAGTTCCAAGGCACCACTTTCAAGAATACCTTATCCTCCACTTGAAATTCCAAAGGCCTTCTTCGATTATATGCACAACTTTTTTATTCGTCTTGAGCTTCCTTCATCCTCTTTCTATCGGTAGTCATCTATACCATTTTTGATCCCAGCAGTTTCCTTTCACCCATTTCAACCCAATAGATAAGGGTATGACATTTTCTCCCATACAGCGCTTCATATGGGACCGTACCAATAGTAGTTTGATAACTATAATTGTACATGAATTCTACCAATGGTTAAATATCCTCCTAGTTTCCTTTGAATTCTACTACACATGTCCTAAAAAGATCTTCAAGTGTCTGGATGGTCCTTTCAAACTGACCATCTATTTGAGGATGAAATGCAGTACTCGTGTTCACTTTAGTTCCGAAAGCCTATTGTAGACTTGGCCATAATCTCGATGTGAACCTTGGATCCTGATCTGATACTATTGACACTAGCACACCACGCAATCTAATCACTTCATTTACATATAACCTGGCTAGTTTATTCACCAAATCCATCATTTTCATCGGTAGAAACAAGGCATATTTCCTGATCAGTTTATCCACAATCACCCATATAGCATCATTACCCTTTTTACCTCTGGGTAATCCCAACACAAAATGCATAGTGGTGTCTTCCCATTTCCATTTCAGAATTGATAACGGTTGTGGTTATGATACGGTTCAGCCTTGTGATACGACCTAAGTGAGGTCAGATTCAGATTTTAATGTAAAATACGCAACAATTTAGGTTTACGGCAATAGTCATAATTCGCAATCCGACCGTTGGATCAGGATCAAAGTTTACATGGACTCTCCAGACATAGTTTCCTGTCTTGGGTTAAAATTTCAAGTCAATTGAAGTTCGAGAAGGCATGGAAATACTAGTTAACAGAGGCTGTATAAATTTTGTTATTTACTTTCTTTTGAGTTGTGGACTTTCTATTTGGTTAGGATTCTTTTCCTACATGGATGTGGCAGCTAGTTTTGGGAATTTTCTAGTTCCATAAGGATCTTTAATGAGCTGCAATATAATCTCCAAGTGTGGCAAAGATTCATTAATGTTTCAGAATCCTTTTCTTATAAGGATTCCTTATTCATCAAGCTACACAAGGAAAGAAGGGCTAGTGGTATTTAATGAAAAATTAGTTATTTTTATTATTTTCTTTCATGTTTGGGCTTAATTAAAACTTTGTTTCAAGCTAGGATCCAAGGTTTGTTTGGATAAGGTTATGGGCTTTTCAGTTTAGGGTTTAGGTCAGTTTTTTGAGTGGACATCATATAAATCCACATAAGGGGTCCATTAGGGTTAATTTTCCAAAGACTTTAAAAAGAGGCCAGAACTTTGTCCCTTAACCTTGTTAATGATTTGAGGATGAATCATCTTGAAGAGAGAAGGAATGATACGATCAGGCAAAAAAAAACAATAAGATTCGGATTCTGATGTAAAATGCACAACAGTCCAGTTTCACAGCAACAATTATAATTCTCAATCTGACCGTTGGATCGAGATGAAATTAAATGTAGAGTCTCCTGGCATGTTGTCGTACCTTGGGTTAGCATTTCAAGTCAATCGAAGTTTGGAAAGCCACCACAATACTAGTCAACAGAGACTGTACGGATTTTGTTATTTATTTCTTTTTGACTTGTGAACTTTCTATTTGGCAATGATTCTTTTCCTACAAGGATGTGGGAGCTTGTTTTGAGAATTTCCTAGTTCTACAAGGATCTTTAATGGGCTGCAATATAGTTTCCAAGTGTGGTAAAGATTCAAAAATGTTTCAGAATCCTTTTCTTACAAGGATTCCTTATTCATCATAGCTACAAAAAGGAAAGAAGACTTCAGAATTAATTCTACCCTCATATCAGATTTCCTAGTTTATTTGATACTGCTTAACGGCGACAAATCTGATTTAGGATAGTAATTTTCAGTTTTTTATTATTTTTATTATTTTCTTCTTAGTCTTTGGGTTATTATTACTTATTTGGGTCAATTGTAAGTGGGCTTATTTGGGTCCATTAGGGTTTATTTAAGTCTAGATTTAGTATAAATAAAGGCATAACCAGACATGTAAGTTACACAATTCAGATTAATAAAACTTCTTATTTGCCGCACTTTGTGTGTGTGTGTGTGTGTTGGTGAGATAATCTCCCTTCCATGGTTCTCTAAAGAACTGGAAAAATGACTTATCGAAGAACAACTGTCTTCGTGGCGTCATCCTTATACTTCTCGTTTGCGAATCAATATTCGTTGGGTGGGGGTCTCCGTTTTCAATAGTGCTGGTGCCTAGGTACAAGTTATCTTTGTGTCACACTCTTATCAAACCTGAAGGCTTTCAGGGAATTGGTGTCTTTGCGTGTGGGTTGCGTGACCTCGTGATCACGAGGTTCGCATCATTTGGTATTAGAGCTTGGCTCCATTAATTAGGTTATATCCTTCTGTATTTTTCGTTTCTTGTTGTTTCCGCAAAAATTCCTTAGTGTCAAATTTCTTCTTCTCCTTGATTTTACAGCATATTAAAAAACAAATTGTTATTTCATTTGGTTACTGTCCAAAATATATCAGTAGCATAAAAAAAAGAAAAAAAAAAGAAAACAAATCGTTCAAAGAGACGTTTATTGGTTTCTGCCGTAGAGAACTAAACAAGGGAAAATTGGACCAAATCAACTCGGAATTAGCTCAAATTTGATACTCGTATTACTGGGGTCCTAATAACATCACGTATTAAGTTTGGGGTCAATTGCATATCGTTTGCTTTGGGTTTCAATTTCAGGTCTGATTCATAATGTTTTTGCGTCAGTATATCAAACCTTAGCAAACAGTGGCAATAAATGATGTCCAATTGGCGAGTAGTAAGCGAATCTATCCGAAATACAAACGAAACTGAATGTTTGATACTAACATGTTTTATATTTGTTATCTTGTTCACTTTTAATACTTTGCTTGTTAAATGGTTAATCTAGATTTATGTTGTATAACTTGGTACAACAAATACTTGGCACTTTCATAACCCAACCGTATGGTATAACCGACACCTGTGCTATGAAAGGAGCTTGATTTGTTGTTAACATAAGTTATAATCATGAATGCCTCACAACATTTACAAGTATTAGTATTATTCAAATAAGATAACTAATGTAATCATGTTAACAATTTATAATCCGATTGGAACCTCCTTTCTGTGTGGTTTCCAGTTGAGTAACAAAAAGAGTTTATACTATACTTGTTTGAAATACTATTAGTGGATCCTCTAACCTTGACAATTATTTTATCCTTGTTTAATCCTTACATCAATATCACATCTCAAAGCTCTCTTTAACTTATTATTGTTGTTGTTGTTGTTATTTATAATTTATATAGTTAACCTCCTTGTGGTTCGACCTCGGTCTTGCCGGGTTATTTATTACTTCGACACTCCTGCACTTGGGAGAAGACATCAATCTCTTGGTCGTGTCAAGTTTTTGGCGTCGTTGCCGGGGAGGTAAATTCTTGTATAAATTATAATATTTATTTTATTTTCTCTTTTCACTTTTCGTGTATCTAACTTTGTTTCTTTTGTTTTGTTTCCTTTTCTTTTGCTTTCTTCTTCCTTTTATTCTCTTCCTATACACGCATGAGAGTTTGGTCACGTACATTAAGTGGTAGACTTTGTAGGGTATCCTCATCATTTTCAGAAAATATAGCCGAAGAAGATAACCAGTCGCTCGATAATGAGAATAATGAGAATAACCGAGTTAGAACACTTAGAGACCACATGAATTCCACAAGAACAAGTGCACCCTCATGCATAGTTTTTCCTCCTAATGCATCTCATTTTAATTTTAAGCCAGGTATTATTCAACTTTTACCTTCTTTTCATGGCTTAGATTTAGAAAATCCATGCTTGCATTTAAGGGAATTTGAGGAGGTCTATAATGACTCAAATTGTAGCATGAACACCATCAGGTTAAAGCTTTTTCCTTTTTCATTAAAAGATAAAGTTAAAACATGGCTACAAAATTTGAGACCAGGATCTATTCGTGCTTGGGATGAAATGCAACAATAATTTTTAAAGAAGTTTTTTCCATCTCACAGAACAAACTATTTCAAAAGACAAATCATCACTTTCATTCAAAAATTAGGAGAAACATTTTACCAATGTTGGGATAGATATCGAGACTTGCTTAATACTTGCCCTCATCATGGTTTTGAAACATGAAGATTGGTTTCATATTTTTATGAAGGGTTAACACCTAGAGATAGGCAAATGGTTGAATTAATGTGCAATTGAACTTTTGAGGATAAAGACCCTAATGAAGCAATGGAGTACCTAGACTTGTTAGCTAAAAATATTTAAAATTGGGACACTACAGGCACTTATGAGGCACCAAGTAAAACCCAACCTCATACATCTAGTGGAGGTATGTACAACCTTAGGGAAGATCATGACCTCCAAACCAAGTTTGCATCTTTAGCTAGAAAAGTTGAGGCACTAGAATTAAAAAAGAGTAGTCAACTAAAATCTGTTCAAGACATTGGTGTCAAATCTGTGAAACTAATGAACATTCAACTAAGGAATGTCCAACTTTGCCTTTTTTTAAGGAATGTCTCCATGAACAAGCTCATGCTTTAAACAGTTTTCAAAGGCCCAATCATAACCCATACTCGTAAACATACAACCCTGGTTGGAGAAATCATCCAAATTTCAATTGGAAGAGTGATAACAATAATGCACAAACTTCACAGCCACCGTTTCAAGCACACCATAATTTCCAAAATTCTCATGGATATACACCTCCTTATGCTCCACCTCCTAGAAGAAATCTTGAGGAAACATTGCATGCATTTATTGAAAAGCAGGAGACAATCAACACTTAACTTGCTCAAAGAATGACAGATTTTAAAGATACTCTTGCAAAATTAACATCTGTTCTCAGTTTTCAAGAGAAAGGTAAGTTTCCATCTCAACCACAGCAAAATTCAAAGGGGCAATACAATGCAAATGCAAGAAGTTCTGGAAGCCAACACATAGATCAAGCCAAATCAGTCATCACTCTTCGCAGTGGTAAGGTTATTGAAAAACCCATTCTTGAACCTTGTGAGAAAGATGATGAGTCAATCTCTGAGGGTAAGGAAGGGGTTGAATCTGAACATTTTAAAGAAAAGACTGATTCTTCGCCAGCATTTCCATTTCCTCATGCCATGACCAAACAAAGGAAAGTCAATCAAGCAGGTAAGGATCAATATACCTTTGTTGGATGTTATTAAACAAGTACCTTCTTATGCTAAATTTTTAAAAGATCTATGCACTGTGAAGAGAAAACTGAATGTGAAAGAAAGCCTTTTTAGCCGAACAAGTAAGTGCTATTCTTCAAAACAACAATGCTTTAAAATATAAAGACCCCGATTATCCTACAATTTCATGCTTTATTGGAGAACATAAAATTGAAAGAGCTTTACTTGATCTTGGAGCTAGTGTGAATTTACTTCCATATTCAGTTTTTCAAAGTCTCAATCTAGGTGAGTTAAAACCAACTTCTGTAACTCTTTTACTTGTCGATAGATCTGTAAAAGTGCCTAGAGGAATAATTGAAGATGTGTTAGTACAAGTCGATAAAATCATTTATCCTGTGGATTTTATTGTCTTGGACACAAAACCTTTTGAAGCATGTAATTCATTTCCTGTTATTTTAGGACGTCCATTTCTTGCAACTTCTAATGCATTGATAAATTGTAGGAATGGACTGATGAAGCTATCTTTTGGAAATATGACATTGAAGATGAATATTTTCAACATTTGCAAGCAACCTGGAGATGATAATGATTTACAGGAAGTGGACTTTACTGAAAAATTAGTTCATGATCAATTTCAAATCACTTCCAGTGAAATTAAGATCGATGAATCTGATGATTTACAAATGGTTTATTTTCAGGAAGAATCAAAGGCATATAGTTGGAGATCAAAAATTGAGGAATTGCCACCAAGATCAATTAAGTCCATACATTCAAGTGTTCAACCACCAAAACCTGATTTGAAGCCGTTACCATTCAATCTCAAATACTCATTTTTGGGAGAAAATGAAACTTTTCCGGTAATAATCTCTTCCAAACTTAATGCACATCAAGAAGGTAAGTTATTACAAACTCTGAAAATGCACAAAAATGCATTAGGATGGACCATAGCTGACATAAAAGGAGTTAGTCTTTTGATTTGCACACACAGGATTTATTTGGAGGAAAATGCTAAACCCTCTAGAGAAATGCAACGAAGGCTTAATCCTAATATGAAAGAAGTAGTGAGAAATAAAGTCATTAAGCTTCTAGATAATGAAATCATTTATCCTATTTCTGACAGCAAATGGGTAAGTCCTACCCAAGGTGTACCCAAGAAGTCTGGAGTCACTGTGATAACAAATGAGAAAAGTGAGTTAATTCCAACTAGGACTATTACTGGTTGGCGCATGTGCATTGACTATAGGAAACTTAATTCAATGACTAGAAAAGATCATTTTCCTTTGCCTTTCATGGATCAAATCCTAAAAAGAGTTGCAGGTCATGAATTTTATTGTTTCCTAGATGGCTATTCGAGTTACAACCAAATTGAAAATGCATTGGAAGATCAAGAGAAGACTACTTTCACATGTCCATTTGGTACTTTGGCCACGTTTCAAAGATGCATGCTCAGTTTATTTAGTGATATGGTTGAATGTTTTCTTGAAATTTTTATGGATGATTTTTCTGTTTTTGGTGATTTATTTGATGATTGTTTGACTAACTTAGAAAAGGTTTTGAGCAGGTGTGAAGAGAAGAATCTTGTACTGAATTGGGAAAAATATCACTTTATGGTAACAAATGGCATCGTACTTGGTCACATTGTTTCATCGAAAGGAATTGAGGTTGACAAATCTAAAATCGAGTTAATTGCTAACTTGCCAACACCAAAATCTTTTAAAAATGTTAGATCATTCTTTGGACATGCTGGTTTTTATAGAAGGTTCATCAAAGATTTTAGTGTAATATCTAAGCCCTTGAGTAACCTTCTAACAAAGGATAATATTTTTGAATGGACTGAATATTGTGAAGCAGCCTTTGTTAAACTTAAAAACTTGCTTACTTCTGCTCCTGTCATTCAACCTCCTGATTGGTCATTACCTTTTGAAATAATGTGTGACGCTAGTGATTATGTTGTGGGTGCTGTCTTAGGATAAAGAAAAGGTAAGAAACCTTATGTGATTTACTATACAAGTAAAACTTTAAATAGTGCTCAAATGAATTACACCACCACTCTACAATCTGAATAGTCACTCCATATAGCTTTCATTGCTCTCTTATGATGATGATTCTTCCTTTTGCTTTAAAGAAGTGGACAATCTAACACACAAGTGCGGCAAATAGAGAGAGAGAGAGAGAGAAAAGAGAGAAAGAGAGAGAGTGTGGTGCTATCGGAGCTACATCTACTCCGTCCACCGTTGGATTGTTCTCATTTCTGACTATGTTGTTCCTTCCAACCTTCTCTCAACATTGACCGAACGGATTTGTTATCCAATCAACGAGGTAAGAGATATTGATCTCGCAATATTTCTACTATTCTGCATTTTCAGTTCTGGAACTATGGAGAAGTGTTGAATTTGCAGCATAGTGAATGGATTTTCTTCATGATTTCTCTTATGGCTATCATAGACATGAAGGCCTTTGCCATATGTGAAGATTAAATCACAGTTCTTTGGAAAAAGTTTCATTTTTCTTGCTAGTTTCAGAGTGGTTTGTCGTAGTTTGATCTCCTTTGTTCACCGTTGGATCGTTACCATTTTTTAGTATGTTGTTCTTCGGAACCTACTCTACATCTTAACGGAACGGATCATTGTTAAAATCAGTGTGCTGGGAGATATTGGCCTCGTAATTCTGTAATTCTCTTCTTCCTTCATGAACTAATCTGCATCTTGTTGTTTCTGAGTTAGGTTGCTGTTATTGCTTCTTGGACTCAATTTATTGTTCTCTCTAGTATTTGTATGCTACCATAATGTCTCTATGCTCTTCTGTGGAAAATGTTCCAATGGTTAGCTCTAACATTGAACAACACAATCAAGTTAAGTCTGGACATACATTAAGATTAGAACTGCAAGATATGTTGAATAGCCATGGGATGAGGATTTCTCAGTTTCAAGCTGATTCTGATGTTAGTATAGAGAAAAACTCTACTGTCCAAGCTTCTAATGTTGTTCCAGAAATGAACCATGTGTTGGGTTCTAAAGTTGATGAGGTGAAGGTAGGGTCTCATCAACAAGAACAACTAAAACTTAGACTCAAATTGAATTTTTTAAATGCTTTGAAGGGTTCTGATGTTGATGACAATGAGGGTAGCAAGACCCTTGGCATTAGTTCAGTCCGTAATCTGCACTTTGCTCCCCCTACTATGACTGATGGTCGTGTGACAGTAGCTCCTCCACTTGATGTGTTTGAAGATGGCTGTGAATTTTGGAAATCCACCCTAGTTGGTCATTTTGTGGGGCAGAAATTACCGTATCCCGTGGTTAATTCTATTGCCAAAAGAATATGGAGCTCCTACGGTCTATCAGAAGTTTTGTCTTCGGATAATGGTTTCTTCATCTTCAATTTTGATTCTGTCGATCATGCCACTAATGTGCTGGAAAGAGCCCCATGGCACATGGCAAACAGGCCTTTGGTGCTTAAACGTTGGCAACCGAACATGCAATTTTTGAAAGATGATTTGGCCAGAGTTCCAGTATGGGTTCGGCTGTATAATGTCCCTCTCGAGTATTGGACTATTAAGGGGTTGAGCTGTGTAGCGAGTGCTATTGGAGTCCCCCTTCATGCGGATCATACGACATTGTTGCGTAAAAGGCTTAGTTACGCAAGAGTTTGCGTTGAGATAGATGCTTCGAAGATGTTGGTTAAGGAATATGATCTTCGCTGTCCAAATGGGTTATTCATAACAATTTCAGCTGAGTAAGAATGGATACCGTCGAAGTGCAGTAACTGCAATGTCTTTGGACACACCACAGCGCTATGTGCTACTAATAACATTGATAATCTTAAAGTGGTGGCAGAGGGTAAGAGGAATCTAGGAGCTATGAACTCTAAATCTGCGGATAACAAGCAGAATCAGTTTCAGTGGCAGGTAGTTGGTAAACGAAACAAGGGTTCTGTGAGTGGGGAGAATGCTCCCTTGGCGTCTAAAGTGGGTAATTGTAATGAGAATGGTTGTTCAACATCTGGTATACATATGTCTGAGTGTAATATGATTGATCATGCAGCATCAGATGTGCGCAATGCTGCTTGTCATGAAGATGAAAATCCTTCCTCTCCTCTTGTCTTGAATCGAGAAGACATGAAACAGGAGCATGGGGCTGCAAGTACTGCTTTAGATCAAGATATGGACGCAATGGGAGGTGATACAGATGGGGAACAAACCGATAAGGAGATAACGTCAACGATCCTGACAACCCCTCAAACCCTGAATTCCACCGAAAGGGAAACTGTTAATCAGTTAGCTATTAAGGCTAGAGACTCTCTAGAGAAAAAGAAAAAGGGTTCAAAAGCTTCTTCAAAGAAGAATAAGAAATCTGGCTCCTCTCCAGGAGGCACGTCAAGGTAATCTTTGTGTTGCTGTTTGTACTCCTCTCTATTTTCCTATGATTATTGGATGTTGGAATATTAGAGGTTTGAATGATCCTATAAAGCATTCAGAATTGCGTCGGCTCATCCATCAAGAGAGGATAGCTCTTTTTGGTCTGGTTGAAACTCGAGTTAAAGACAAGAATAAAGATAATGTTTCTCAACTTCTTTTGTGTTCTTGGTCCTTCTTGTATAATTATGATTTCTCTTGTCGTGGGCATATTTGGGTTTGTTGGAATGCTGATACGGTGAAGGTGGATGTTTTTGGAATGTCAGACCACGCTATTCATGTTTCTGTCACTATATTAGCTACCAATATCAGTTTCAATACTTCAATTATTTATGGAGACAATAATGCTTCCTTACGTGAGGCATTATGGTCTGATATAGTGAGTCGTAGTGATGGATGGGAGTCAACCCCGTGGATTCTTATGGGTGACTTTAATGCTATCCGCAACCAGTCGGACAGGTTAGGAGGGTCTACTACGTGGGCTGGTACTATGGACAGATTGGATACATGTATTCGAGAAGCGAAAGTAGATGATCTTCGGTATTCAGGTATGCATTATACTTAGTCGAACCATTGATAGAGTGCTTGTCAATGAGAAGTGGAATCTGAACTTCCCATTATCGGAAGCGAGATTTTTGCCTTCGGGTATGTCAGACCATTCTCCTATGGTGGTAAAGGTTATTGGCAATGATCAGAACATAAAGAAACCATTCAGATTCTTCGATATGTGGATGGATCATGACGAGTTCATGCCCTTGGTGAAGAAGGTATGGGATCAGAATTCGGGGGGTTGTCCAATGTATTAGCTGTGTTGCAAACTAAGAAAGCTAAAGCAGGAATTGAAACTTTTCAATATGGCTCACTTCTCCAACATTTCAGATAGAGTTAAAGATGCAAAAAACGAAATGGATAAGGCTCAACAGGCTCTGCATACAGCGCATGAGAATCCAATTTTATGCATGCGAGAAAGGGATGCTGTTCATAAATACGCTTCTACCGTCAGGGCTAAAGAGAGTTTTTTCAAACAGAAGGCAAGGATACAATGGCTTAGCTTGGGGGATCAGAATACCAGCTACTTTCACAAATCAGTAAATGGAAGACAGAATAGAAATAAGCTTCTATCACTTACAAAGGAGGATGGAGAGGTTGTCGAAGGACACGAGGCAGTCAAATCAAAAGTAATTGCATACTTCCATCGTGTGTTAGGAGTGGATCAGATGCCTAGGGTTCTGAACGAGGAAGTGATGGAATCGACAATTAACTTGAAACTGTCTTCAACGCAACAGCATGTACTCGCACAAGATGTAACAAGGGAGGAGATTAAGCATGCTATGTTTAGTTTGAAGAACAACAAAGCCCCTGGTCCGGATGGCTTTAACGCAGGGTTCTTCAAAAGAATGTGGCACATAGTTGGGGAAGATGTAATCAACGCTGTTAGATCCTTCTGTCAGACTCGTAGAATGCTTAAAGAAATGAATGCTACATCCATTTCCCTTATTCCTAAAGTTGCTAATCCTACAAGGTTGACAGATTTTCGTCCTATATCTTGCTGCAATACAGTGTACAAATGCATCGCTAAGATTCTAGCTGGGAGAATCAAAGTTGTTTTGCCATCCTTAGTTGGTCCATATCAGACTGCTTTTATCTCAGGACGGAGAATCAGTGATAACATTCTTTTGTCTCAGGAACTAATGAAAGGCTATCATAAATCTACGGGACCTGCTCGTTGTGCTATGAAAGTTGATCTGATGAAGGCTTATGACTCGGTGCGGTGGGATTTCGTTGACGCTATGTTAATAAAAATGGGATTCCCTAGAACAGTCATTGATTGGATCATGGTTTGTGTTACATCATGTCAATTCTCTATCAACGTCAATGGTGAGCTTGCAGGTTACTTTCAAGAGGGAAGAGGGCTGAGACAAGGGGATCCATTGTCCCCATATTTGTTTGTCCTATGTATGGAAATCCTTTCGGGGCTATTCTGCAAGATGAGTGCCAACCAAGAATTCAAGTTCCACTGGAGATGCAAGAAGGACAAAATTTCTCATCTTTGTTTTGCTGATGACTTGATGATTTTTAGCAACGGGGATGTAAACTCAATTCGTATGATCAGAACTGTGCTCACAAAGTTTCAAGATCTATCAGGTCTGTATCCAAATCCAAACAAAAGTGACATCTTCTTGAGCGGTGTGTTAAATGCTGAGAGGGAACAAATTATTCATATTCTTGGGTTTAGACATGGGGAGCTCCCTATGAAATATTTGGGAGTACCTCTTCTCTCGTCCAGACTAAAGGCTATTTATTGTAAGGGCCTCGTGGATCGAATCACCTCTAAAGTTCGACATTGGACTTGTAGAACACTCTCGTATGCAGGACGGGTACAACTGATTAATTCAGTCTTATTTTCCATACAGGTCTATTGGGCATCTCTCTTTCTCTTACCTGGGCAAGTAATTAAAAATGTGGAGCAAATTATGAAATCCTTTATTTGGTCAGGTTCAGATATGAGAACTAATGGGGCTAAAGTGGCTTGGGACCAGGTATGTCTTCCGAAAAAGGAGGGGGGGCTAGGAATAAAAAGGATAACAGAATGGAACAAGATTGCTTTGTTGAAACACATTTGGAACCTGTGCAATGACTCAGATGGCTCAATATGGTCTACTTGGATCAGATCCAATCTGTTGCGAGGTAGGAATTTCTGGACAATCAAGACGCCACAGAATTGCTCTTGGGCTTGGGGAAAGATTCTAAAGCTCAGATCCTTAGCATGGCCGAAGATGAAGTACATCATAGGAGATGGAATGACAACCTCTCTATGGTTTGATAATTGGCATCCTCACAGCCCACTCGCGGATTCTTACGGGGAAAGATTCATCTATGATTCAGGTATGGCCAAGAACGCGAAGGTGAATGTGCTAATTCAGAACTCAGAATGGAAAACTCCTACCACCCAAGCTATTGGCTCGCACCCCATTATAGAAGCTATTCCTTCCAATTCTAATCCTAAGATGGGGCAAAAGGATGAGATAGTTTGGTTGGATTCGCCAAATCACAGATTCTCGGTCAAAGTAGCTTGGGAACAACTAAGACGTCATCGTCAGATGGTTGAATGACATGACATTGTGTGGTTCAAGAATGTTGTTCCAAGACATTCATTTCTTTTATGGATGGCCGTCCAACAGAAACTCACAACTCAAGATAAACTGCATCGGTTTCGTATACATGGTCCCAATAGATGCTCACTCTGTCTCCGCAACAATGAGGATCACAACCACTTGTTCTTTGAATGCTCCTATACTAAAGCGATCTGGTGGGATGTTTGTGACAGATGTGACATTCCAAGAATGACAAAAGGCTGGGATGAATGGATTCGATGGGCCACTATCTCTTGGCATGGCAAGAGTTTCGTCAATTTTTCTCGTAAACTGAGTTTTGCAGCTACAGTGTATCATGTATGGCAAGAACGGAATGCAAGGATCTTTGCTGGACTGTCTAGAACTTCGAATTTGGTCTTTAATCAAATCGAATGTATCATTCGTGATAAGCTTGATTTGATGAGGAATGTCGTACCAACAAATGAAAACAAAAGGATCCAACGAGCTTGGAGGGTGAATACCATAGATTCTTAATGTGTTAGTTAGCTGGTTGTATTGGTTTCCCTAACGAATCTAGTGAGGTTTCAGTTTTGTGGTCGGTGGCTAGCCTGTAGCCATCTGTTGTTTTATGTTTCTGTTATCATTGTAAATCTGGGGTATGCCCCTTATAATGTTTGTATCTTTTTCTTTTAATACATACGTCAACTTACCAAAAAAAAAAAAGAATTACTTGCAGTAGTATTTGCATGTGAAAAATTTAGGTCTTATCTTGTTGGCTCACTTGTTATTGTTTTTAGTGATCATGCAGCATTGAAATATCTTCTTTCTAAGAAAGATTCTGAGGCTAGATTGGTGCGGTGGATTTTGTTACTTCAAGAATTTGATATCACAATCAAAGACAAGAAAGGCACCGAAAATGTTGTCGCAGATCATTTGTCAAGATTGACAATAGATTCGAGATCTGATATCACACCAATCAATGACTACTTTCCTGATGAATCTTTATTTTCTCTCTCTA
Source organism: Populus trichocarpa (assembly GCF_000002775.5). Lineage (NCBI taxonomy): Eukaryota > Viridiplantae > Streptophyta > Magnoliopsida > Malpighiales > Salicaceae > Populus > Populus trichocarpa. The sequence goes on along the minus strand of NC_037294.2, from coordinate 5,652,125 downwards.
CAATGCCTTGGTTTGCTAAATATTGTTAATTTTCTTGTTTTAGGACAATTGCCAGCTCATTGGAGTACCTAAGATAAAAGAAAGTTCTTGAACGAAGTGAAGAATTTTTATTGGGATGACCCTTATTTATTCAAATATTGTCCTGTTCAAATATTTCGAAGATGCATTCCTAACAATGAGGTAAGTAGTGTCATTAAATTTTGTCATTCTAAGGCATGTGGGGGTCATTTCTCATCAAGAAAGACTACTGCAAAAATCTTACAAAGTGGATTTTACTAGCCCACCATGTTCAAGGACTTACATGCATTCTGCAAGACTTGTGAAAATTATCAAAAGTTGGGATCTATTTCAAAACGTCACATGATGCCTTTAAATCCTATTCTTGTCATTGAGATCTTTGACTGTTGGGGTATAGATTTCATGGGTCCATTTCCTCCATCATTTGGTTTCTTGTACATATTAGTCGCAGTAGATTATGTTTCAGAATGGATAGAGGCAATTCCAAGTTGAAACAATAACCATAAAACAGTGATAAAGTTCTTGAAAGAAAATATTTTGAGTCGATTTGGAATCCCTCGAGCCATGATAAGTGATGGTGGAACACATTTCTGCAACAAGCCATTTGAGTCTTTAATGAAGAAATATGGAATCACACACAAAGTTGCCACCCCTTATCACCCTCAGACAAGTGGACAAGTAGAGCTTGCTAATAGGGAGACCAAACAGATCTTGGAGAAAACAGTAAACCCTAATAGGAAAGACTGGTCTTTAAGACTTAATGATGCACTTTGGGCTTATCGAACTACTTATAAAATATCATTAGGTATGTCACCTTATAGACTCTATGAAAAACCTTGTCACTTGCTTGTGGAACTTAAACATAAAGCTTATTGGACTATTAAAGCTTTCAATTCAAACCTTGATGATGTTTGCCAGCTACGTAAGTTACAAATAAATGAGCTTGCGGAAATAAGAAATAATGCATATGAGAATTCAAAAATTCATAAAGCAACAATCAAAGAGTTTCATGACAAGAGAATCTTAAGAAAAACATTTGATGTTGGTCAAAAAGTTTTTCTATATAATTCTCGACTCCATTTATTTCCTGAAAAACTAAGATCAAGATGGAGCGGTCCTTTTATTGTGAAACATGTGTATCCATATGGGGCCTGTGATATCGAGAATCCAAATAATGACAATATTTTCAATGTAAATGGACATCGTTTGAAAGTTTACTTTGACAATTTTTCAGTTGAAAATGACTATTGAATTAAGTGATCCTGTATATAAAGATTGATTCTTTTTCTCACATTGTTTTGTGTTTCGTTCTGATGTGAATTTTGTTTTGCTAGTCTCTCTCACCCTGGTCAAATAGCGAATAACGATACTCCGTGTCTTAAGTCGGTTCTTTTAGTTTCCCATAATAACTTATATATGTATATATTTGTGCAATTCTTTGCTCTTTCCCCTTTTTTTGAATCTCTTCTCCAATTCTCATTTGAAAATGGACCACTCTTGAAAAATTAAAAAAGTACTTTCCCGCTCTGCCTCAGAATGCGATTACAAAAATTTACCATGCTAGGTGTGCAAGATTGAGGTTGTTAATGAATCATGGAATTCTTGAAGATATTCGCTGGCTAATTAAAGCAAAGGTCTGATTATCAAGTGAGTCCTCCAATTCTTTGATTTCATACATGCCTGGAACAGGTAAAAGCACTTTTGCAAAGAAACGTTGTGCAAAACGACTGAAAGTCTATCACAGATTGTTAGGTGGACTTGTAATGCAACATGTCGTTCTTTAGGAATGGTATCTGTAACCCGTGAAGATAAAATACAATTCATAGGATGGCTTGAGTAAGGGGTCTTTAGATAATCTTCTATTGACTCTGGAGACGCATCCTAGTAGAGATGTGCATCTTGCAATTCATGATTTATGGCCACAATTCCATAAAGAACATGATCGACTTAGTCTTGGGAATCTGACTATAAAAGACTTTGTTTGCCAGTTTTTAAGAAAACTGGATGCGAAGCCTATCCCCGACCCATAGAGGGCATTTAAACCATTCATGGACATAAAACCAAGGGAAGATGTGAGCCACAATCACAACAACTTGTACATACACATGCTTTTTTAAAATAAATAAATAAATAGAGAGAGAGAGAGAGAGACTCCAGCTAGCCTACATATAGGTGGTATTATTGCATTTTCAATTTCTCATCTATAAAATCTTCTCTTCCTTCCTTTCATTTCTACTTAACCCATACATTCAACAAATATAGAAGTGTGTAGAAATGGCAGGTTCCTGAAGTCATCACATCAGAAATATTTGTGTTTTCGGTGGATCAAGTCCTGGGAAAGAAAAAGAGTTTTTAGAATCAACAAATCATCTTGGTCAGGTACTAGCTGAGAGAAAGATTCATTTAGTGTATGGAGGAGGCAGCCTTGGGTTAATGGGGGAGTGTGTCAATAGCTGCATTTTTAGGAGGTAGTCAAGTTTTAGGGGTCGTCCCTAAAGCTTTAGCAAAAGGGGACATCATTGGAAAAACAATTGGAGAGGAACTATAGGTCTCCACAATGTCTGATCGATTGAATGCAATGTTTAACCATGCTTTAGCCTTCATTGCATTCCCAGGTGGTCTGGGCACATTGGAAGAGATCTTTCATATTTCCTCTTGGGCCCAACTGCACATTCACCATAAACCTCTAGGTCTGTTAAATGTTAATGGTTTTTATGATAATTTTGTATCTTTTCTTGATCAAGTTGAGGAACAAGAATTTCTAACATTTTCGGCATGATAAATCATAATCTCTGCTACTACTACAAAACAATTGATTGACTAACTACAATCTTTTATCCCTGTACTTAATCCCTCCATGAGTCGCATAAATTGGTAAACTATAGAAAGCCGTAAAAAGCTTAGATTGGATTTGAGCCTTCATTTGTGAAACCTTGTGTCATTTGGTTTTATTAATAGCATATTATTTTGTTTGGTTATTTCTTATATTTGTTTAAGTGTGTTTCAGGTTTGTCAGTGTTCGTTGTTTCAGGTGATGTCTTCTATACTCTATCTTTCTACTTTATGACATTGAGGATAATGTCTCGTTCTGATTAGGGGGGAGGGTAGTAATTGACATTAAAAAAAAAACTAACTTACTAACTGCTTTTGCTATTATGAAAACCATTTGACAAAACTGTTATTAGGATGACAGAGTAAGGAGGAATTTTATTGACTCTTGAGACGCATCTTAGTAAATAGCCTCCCTAACCTAAGCAATTAAGCCCGAAGGGGTGTTTTAACACCTAATACCCGAGTTACTAAACTTGTTACATGGGTTAAGGAGAAAAGCTTAAAGGAATCAAACATTGCACTATCTACGTATCAGTATCTGCAACCCGAGTTACTAAGCTCGTAGGGGTGTCTCAATACCTAATGCCCTAAGACCAACTGGTCTAGGAGTCATTAGCCGAAAGCTCGTTACATGGGTTAAAGATATATTGTGTTTTAAGTTATATGTATATATATTTAAAAAAAAAAAAGATAATAATCCCAACCCAACGAAGTTAACCTTAAACATTAGAACAGAATATTGTTTTCTTCCAATAAAAGCCCCATCATCTATGTTTTCATACATTGAGCACATAAAAAGAAAGGTTTATTAATATTTTGTTTAAGAGGTATTGAGCAGATATATAAATTTAATGAGAGTTTGTTTATCTGGATAAATTAATGGAAGTTCAATGATGAATAGACGCTTTGTGAAATTTGCAAATTGTTTTTCTATTTTAACGCTTTGATTACTAGGGACTAGTGATAAGCTGGTTGGGGGGGTGTGATTAGTACTTAAAAGTGCATTTTTATCAAGGTTTTATATCATCATTTTGCACTTGAAGTATCAATAACTCCTTAACTAAAGCATGTTTTATAATAACAAGTCTGATATCATAAGATACCTTTAATTTATGGTAAATGTTCATCTTAAATACAGGCCTATCACATAAATAAAAGGATTGATTGATGAGTTTAAGTATAGAAATTGAAAGGACAAAGAGAAGGCCAAACTTAGAAAAGAGATACTGGTTCAGTCCGAACTGGAAAACTGTTCGGTCATTGGGTCATATCTGGAGCTGTAGATCTTGGATTTAGGTCTACCTTATATGGATGGAAAGCTAAGACATAGGCCTAAAACTTTCATGCGGAGTCCAAGATTTAAAAAGGCTGTTTTCAAGTCCAAATTATAGCAACAACGGAGAAGTCCGAATCTGTCCTGTAGCCCAGACACTGTTCAGTGTTCAGCCCATATCTCGAGTTCTAGAAGTCCAAATGACCTCAACCTTTTTTCTTCTGGAAAGATGAGATAATTTCCTAGAACTTTCATGATTTAAGTCTGTTCAAATTATGACGTTATCAATGACCTTTTTGGCAAACAAAAAGATAAGGATTGTTACCAAGTCAAGATATGGCCACCCACTCAACAATTAGTCAACAAATCAATAGTTCTGAATTTTGGTCTATAAAAGGAGACATTTGCCATGTATTTAGGCATCTTGGTTTTCAGATCAAGATCATGCTCTTGCTCTCTCTTTATATTTTGTAATGCTTAAGTTTTGCTTATATTAATCTCTTGCTTATACTTTTCATTTCCTTTCCTTGTTTATTTATGTTTCTCTCTTTCATTATGTTTAGATAAGTTTATCATGTCAAGGTGAAAACACTAATGGTGTAAGAATAAGTATAATATAAACTTAACATGGACCTTAATGTTTGATACTAACATGTTTTGTATTTGTTATCTTGTTCACTTTTAATACTTTGCTTGTTAAATGGTTAATCTAGATTTATGTTGTATAACCCTTGGTACAACAAATACTTGGCACTTTCATAGCCCAACTGTATGGTATAATCGACACCTGTGCTATGAAAGGAACTTGATTTGTTGTTAACATAAGTTATATTCATGAATGCCTGATAACATTTACAAGTATTAGCATTATTTGAATAAGATAACTAATGTAATCATGTTAACAATTTATAATCTGATTGGAACCTCCTTTGTGTGTGGTTTCCAGTTGAGTAATAAAAAGAGTTTATACTATACTTGTTTGAAATACCATTAGTGGATCCTCTAACCTTGACAATTATTTTATCCTTGTTTAATCCTTACATCAATATCACATCTCAAAGCTCTCTTTAACTTATTATTGTTGTTGTTGTTGTTGTTGTTGTTCTTTATAATTTATATAGTTAACCTCCCTGTGGTTCGACCTCGGTCTTGCCGGGTTATTTATTACTTCGACACTCCTGCACTTGGAAGAAGACATCAATCTCTTGGCCGTGTTAGTCCATGTTGGTGTTTCTGGGCTGGTCCATATCAACCCTAATTCCCAATTCAATAAAATTGTGTAATTTCAACCAAATTGAAGTTAAATTCATAGAAAGTGGGATTGGAACTCCTTACTTGGAAGAAATCAAAGCTTTACTTCTCAATAACTTGTAAAATCTTTTCTTTATAATTTCCACATTTATTTTTTTGTAATTTCTCTTGTATAAATTATGTTTTTCTCTTATAAACTTATCTAGGACTTGTAAATTGTTAAACCTTGGTGTTTTCTATCCCAGATTTGATTGGAAAATCTGAAAATCTCCACCCCTTTTGATGTGTTTACTGCCAGTGTTTTGAGGGAGAAGAAATGGGGTATTTATAGTCCCATTTCTATTCATTTTCACAATTTAGCCCTCTCTTTTATGACTCTCATACTTGGTTTTTTTTTATATATATATTTGTGTTATTTCTGTATTTATAAAAATTTTAATTTTAATAAATTTTTCTTTTGTATAAGTTTGTTCTCGGGGTTTTACAGAAGACTTGGCATAAACCTTATACGTAACTTGGTGAAAAGCAGTGTCTGAAATCACTTAGTTTTCGTTGATGATTTTTAGTGTCTGAAATGACTTTGTTTTTTTATTTTATGATTTTAGTGTCTGAAATGATTTTGTTTTAATTGATGATTCTTAGTGTAAGAAATGACTTAGTTTTCATTCAAGACCTTTTGATGCGAACCTCGTGATCACGTGGTCACGCAACCTACATGCAAAGACACCAATTCCCGGAAAGCCTAGTAAATCAGGTTTGATAGGAGTGTGACACGCTTGGTGTTGGGCTGATCCGCATCACCTTTAGAGTCAAACGATAAAATTTTCGTGAATAACCTTCATTAAAATTAAGGGTAAATGTCTTGTTGCAATATTATCATTATACAATTATATGAATATGAGAGATACCTGAATGTATACATGTGTGTTCTGGAATGCATGTGGAAATAGTCTTTGAAATTATTTGAATGCAAGTGTACTGAGTAATGATCACTTGGTGTATCAGGAGGTGCAACCAGGATCAGATCTTTGATCGGACAAGGACACCCTTTAGGAGAAGCAGGTAGGTGGTTTCCACCTTTATATGTTTTCTATTAAATCTCAGTAATAATTATACATAAGATTACCACTCGGTTGTGATTGATTAAAATTACTCATGCAACAAATTGATTGAATGATGTGATTAGCTTCGGCTATGGTTTCCAAATCGGATAACCGAGATTGAATAATGCAATTAGCTTCGGCTAATGGTGTCCATATTGAATAACCAAGATTGAATGATGTGATTAGCTTTGGCTAATGGTGTCCATATCGCATAACTAGGATTGAATGATGCAATTAGCTTCGGCTAGTGGTATCCATATCGGATAACCGAGATTAAATGATGTGATGAGCTTCAGTTTGTAGTATCTTAGGTTCATAACTTGAAGGAAATCAGAAAGCTAGTCTTGGTCATTAAGATCCGAGTTAGGAAATCGGATGACTGAATAAGATTAACATTGGTCAACAATATTAATGATATTTGTTCTTGTATGTAGTCAAGGATATGTTAAGTAAATAAAATATCAGTTATACCTACAATTAAATCATAAAACCATAGATTTTATGAATATGGTTCGAAGGGCATAATCATTCGTGGAAGAATACTCAATGTACTAAGGACTTCTAAATAGTAATGTATGATAATAGGGTACATATGTGGTCCCAGGAATAATGCATTGTAAGATCGTACGATGATGTGAAGTGAAACCTTTAAAATAGAATTAATAGGAATACAATGACAAGAATTTATCTATTTAAATTGGTAATGTAATTTCAAACATATATTTTTGTTGCTCAATTATATTATGAGATAGTTTTTATACTTACATTGAACTTGATTCATAATAGGGACATCACATAGCCATGGCGCTTAGAAACTCTATCCTACATGTTTTGGGATAAATTATGTAATAGCCTGATTAGTCGTTATGTATTTTTTACAACTAGATAATGGCTATGAACTGCCGATCAACACTTTTGTAGAAACTTATAATGATGAATTTCAGAAAATAGGAAAGTGCATTTTGTATGTACGAAGACATAATGCTATAAATGCAATGACTGTGTATTTTCTTCCATGATGCTATCAAGTATTATGATTATATTTGTGATGTGCTACACCATCTAATGATGTCTACATGCTGAATTTATAAACAATGTTATGCAATGCGTCCATAGGATGTGACGATACAAAAAAAAAATCACCCCATTTTTTATTCGTTATGAATAAACATCATGTTATGAATTGATGAGGAATGTGAGTCTTTACAATTGGTATCAAAACACCTGGTTTGGATCCTGAAAATTGATGAGAATGCTGCCTACTATTATCAATTGATGACAATGAACACAAACAGAACCACCCTCCATAGAAAGGAGGAACAAAGGCAAAAATGTTAATGACTGGCAAAAAAAGGCCCCGCTGGATGATACTACTTCGCATGCATCGATAACATCATCTTGGTCTAGGTAGGGAGGATCTACGAAGGCTAAGGAAGAACGGATGGCGAAACGAACAGAGGAAGTACACCCAGCAGGGGAGGGGCTGCAAGGAAGAACAAAAGTACCCCCATAACGATTCCAATAGGGGTACCCCACCTTTTCAGACATAGGACTTATGGTTTAGATAGTCAAAATAGTGATAGAAGGCATGGCCAACACCACAATTCAGGCAGTCCCAACTACACCAGCCCTACAAGCAACCTAGGAGTTTTTGCAACCACTAGTAACGTGGTACAACTAGTGCGACCAGTCAAGAGCATGAGAGAAATGGGTTGTGAATTAATATATGGGGGAGCAAGATGCTGAAATAGTAAAGAGGTGGATCAAGAAACTGGAGAAGACTATAATTCATATTAATATACCCGAGGACTTATGGGTAAATTGTGCTACTCAATTATTGTCCACCTAGGCCATGACATGGTGAGAGACCGTCTAACTGAGATGTGCAACCAAAACATTGGCTTGGAATGACTTTAAGTTTGAATTTGAGAATCAATTCTACTCTAGGTATCATTGCAAGGTTAAAGAACAACTATTTCAGGCATTAAGACCAGGATAAATGTCAGTATTAGAGTATGAAAGACGGTTTCATAATCCTCTCATTGTTCGCTCCACACTATGTCATAACAGAAGGAGACATGATAGAGAAGTTCAAGTGATGAGGATCAGCCCAACACCAAGCATATTCATGCCAACGACCCATTGGAGGTGTCAATTGGGCCAATTCCAAGAGCTAGGGCAAAGAAGCTTAAAGATGGGCTTGTACATAACATGTTGATGTGTTGTGAATGATTCGAAAATCAGTCCAAACTCAAGTAGCCCAACATCAAAAGAACCATTAAGGGCTTTTTCCATGTCCAAGTTTCAATTGTAGGCAAAAATAAGAACCTTTGAACCAATTCCGAACAGATTGCTAGCTTTTAACTCCGAAGTAGTTTCAATCATTCTAATTTGACTCGTTAAGGCCTTTTGCAGTTGTTTCGCTCTCACTCTTGTTATTGGGCCATTGGAATCTTCTTGTAGATTAGGTTCGGCTTTACGAGATGGATTATAATCCCTATGATGCACATCATTAGCCTCGAGTTGAGAATGATTTGTCCTCAAATCAGTATCGTCAATATCATCCAAGTATGGAGTCACGTCTTTCACATTAAAAGTAGCTAATACATTGTAATCGCCAGGAAGATCTACCTTATATATGCATTGTCATTCACCTTCTCTATAATCCGAAATGGACCATCAACTCTTGGCATCAACTTGGACTTACGTTTGCTTGGAAATCTGCCCTTGCTAATATGAATCCAAACAAGATCTCCAGGTTCAAACCTAACCATTTTCCACTCCTTGTTAGCTTGTTTAGCATACTTTGTCGTTTTCTCCTCAATATGTAATAGAACCTGCTCATGTAGTTTCTTCATCAATTCTGCCTTTCTAATTCCATCCATAGATGTCCTCTTATCAATTGGAATATGAACAAAATCAATAGGAACACAAGGATTAAAGCCATACACAATCTCAAATGGTGAACATTTTGTAGCCATATCACACAATGATTATATGCAAACTCCACAATAGGCAAACAAGTATCCCAACTCTTCAAATTCTTATGTATAACAGCTCGTAACAAAGAAGATAAAGTTCGGTTTACTATCTCAGTTTGTCCATCAGTTTGTGGATGACATGCCGTACTGAAAAGTAACTTCATTCCAAGCTTCCTCCAAAGAGTCTTCCAAAAGTGGCTTAAGAACTTTGTATCACGATCAGAGACAATGCTTTTAGGAACTCCATGCAAATGAACAATCTCTTGAAAGAACAAATCAGCAACATGTACTGCATCGACAGTTTTGTTGCAAGGAATGAAATGGGATATTTTGGAGAATCGATCAACCACAACCATTATTGAATCCTTTCCACACTGTGTTCTTGGTAACCCAAGTACAAAGTCCATGCTAACATCCATCCATGGTTGCTCTAGAATAGGCAACGGCATATACAGCCCATATGCATTCTCTTTACCCTTAGCTTTCTTGCAAATAACACATCTCCCAATCACCTTGTGCACATCCCGTAACATGCTAAGCTAAAAGAAATGTTCTTTCAGCAACTCATATATCTTCTTCTCCCTAAAATGACCACTAAGACCACCACCATAAGCCTCTCGCACAAGCAACTCCTGTAATGAACCTGAAGGAATACATATTTTGCCCATTTTGAACAAGTAACCTTCATGCATAAAGAACCTATCACAAGCTCCCTTTGCACATTGGGCAACCATATTAGCAAAGTAGGAATCATTATCATACTGATCCTTCACTTACTCAAAACCCATCAGCCTTGCATTCAACATAGAGATCAGTGCATACCTTCTAGAAAGAGCATCAGCAACCACATTAACTTGGCCTTTCTTGTACTTTATGACATAAGGAAATGACTCCATAAACTCCACCCATTTAGCATGTCTCCAATTCAGCTTGCATTGCCCCTTAAGATACTTCAAGTATTCATGATCAGTATGTATAACAAATTTTTTAGGCAACAAGTAGTGCTGCCATACCTCCAGAGTCCGAATCAAAGCATAGAACTCCTTGTCGTAAATAGAGTAGTTCAAACGTGTTCCATTTAACTTTTCATTAAAGAATGCAATCAGCCTCTTTTCTTGCATCAAAACAGCCCCAATTCTAACTCCGGAAGCATCACACTCTATTTCGACTATTTTAGCAAAGTCTGGAAGTGCTAATACACAACTTTTCCTTAATTAGCTCAGAAGCTTTATGCGCGTCTTCTCTCCATCTAAACTCGTTCCTTTTTTTCAAGCATTCTATCATAGGAGCAACAATAGAGCAGAAGTCTTTCACAAATCGCCTGTAGAAAGAAGCTAAACCATGGAACCTCCTCACATCAGCGATACTAGCAGGTTTTGGCCAGTCCCAAATTGCCTTAATTTTCTCCTCATCAACCTTAACTCCCCTGCTAGAGATAATATATCCAAGAAACACGACACTTTCTTTACAAAAGTAACACTTTGTGAGTTTCCCATACAACTTAGAATCTCGCAAAGTTTCAAACACAACTCTAAGATGCTTCACATGATCATCAAAGGTCTTGTTATACACCAGGATATCATCAAAATATACTACAACAAACAGCCCAATATACTTCCTCAAAACATGATTCATAAGCCTCATAAATGTACTAGGCGCATTAGATAACCCAAACGACATTATCATCCATTCATATAACCCCTATTTGGTTTTAAATATTGTTTTCCATTCATCTCTCTCTTTCATTCTAATTTGGTGATAACCACTCATTAAATCGACTTTAGAAAACAACGCAGAACCATGCAACTAATCAAGCAAATCATCAAGTATGGGTATAGAAAATCGATACTTAACCGTTATTTTGTTGATAGCACGGTTGTCCATACACATCTCATGGTACCATCTTTCTTCAGTACAAGCAAAGTGGGTACTGAACATGGACTAAGTGATTCTCGCACATAGCCCTTCTCTAGAGCTCACTAACCTGCTTTTGAATCTCTTTTGCTTCCTCTGGATTACATCTATATGCTAGTTTATTAGGAGTGATGCGAACCTCATGATCACGTGGTCACACAACCCACACGCAAAGACACCAATTCCCGGAAAGCCAAGTAAATCAGGTTTGATAGAAGTGCGACACAAAGATAACTTGTACCTAGGTACCAGCACTATTGGAAACGGAGACCTCCACCCAACGAATATTGATTCGCGAATGAGAAATATAAGGATGACGCCACGAAGAAAATTGTTCTTCGATAAGTCATTTTTCAGTTCTTTAGAGAACCATGGAAGAGAGCTTATCTCACCAACACACACACACACACACAAAGTGCGGCAAACAAGAACTTTTATTAATCTGAATTGTCCAACTTACATGTCTGGTTATGCCTTTATTTATACTAACTCTAGACTTAAATAAACCCTAATGGACCCCCCTTAGGTGGACTTATATTAAGCCCACTTACAATTGACCCAAATAAGTAATAATAACCTAAAGACTAAGAAGAAAATAATAAAAATCCAAAAATTACCATCCTAAATATGCTAGAATCAAATTTGTCAACATTAAGAAGTCCCCAAATAGACTAGGAAATCTGATCTGAATGTAGAATTTATTCTGAAGTCTTCTTTCCTTTTTGTAGCTAGGATGAATAAGGAATACTTGTAAGAAAAGGATTCTAAAACATTTATGAATCCTTGACACACATGGAAACTATGTTGCAACCCATTAAAGATCTTTGGAGAATTAGGAGATTCCCAAATAAGTTGCCACATCCTTTTAGAAAAAGAATCCTAGCCAAATAGGAAGTTCACAGGTCAAAAGGAAGTAAATAATAAAATTTGTACAGCCTCTGTTAACCCGTGTTTCAATGCCTTTCCAAACTCTGATTGATCTGACATTTTAACCCAAGGTAGGACACCATGTCAGGAGACTACGTAAAATTTCAGTTTGATCCAACGGTCGGATTGAGAATTATGACTGTTGCCGTAAAACTGGATAGATGCACTTCTTACGTCAAAAATCCAAATTTGACCTTTCCTGAATCGTATCATTACATGTCTGGTTGTGTCGTTATTATTTATAGTGACTCAAAACTAAAATAAACCCTAATGGACCCCTTATATGGACTTATATGATGCCCACTTACAATTAAACCCAAATAATATAAATAAACCCTAAACTAAGAAGAAAATAATAATAACAATTATAAATCCGAAATTAATATCCTAAATATGCTAGAATTAGATTTATCACCATTAAGAAGTCCCAAATACACTAGGAAATCTGATCTGAAGGTAGAATTAATTCTGAAACCTTCTTTCCTTTTTTTGTAGCTAGGATGAATAAGGAATCCTTGTAAGGAAAGGATTCTGAAACATTTATGAATCCTTGCCTCCCTTGGAAACTATGTTGCAGCCCATTAAAGATCTTTGTAGAATTAGGAGATTCCCAAAATAAGCTGCCACATCCTTTTAGGAAAAGAATCCTAGCCAAAAAGGAAGTCCGTAAGTCAAAAGGAAGTAAATAACAAAATTCATACAGCCTCTGTTGACCTATGTTTTGATGCCTTCCAAATATCCGATTGACCTGCAATTTTAAACTAAGGTAGGACAATATGTCAGGAGACTCCACGTAAAATTTCAGCTCGATCCGATGGTCGGTTGAGAATTATGACTATTGCCGTAAAACTGGACAGTTGAACATTTTACGTCAAAATCTAAATTTGACCTTTCCTAAGTCGTATCACAAAGAGAGGAAGAAACCTTAAAAGGAATGACCTAGAGTTCTTGCACTTACAAAATCGGAAGATTAAATGGAAATATTGAAAAAATAGAGGTGAAGGGAACATAATTTCAGAATTTATAACAAAAGAAATTGATGCATGTGGATGAACAAACCCTAGCTAAAGGCCAACCTATTGAAAGAATGAAAGAAGGATGAAATGAAGTGATGAAATGTGTAAATTGTGATCTTATTATGCTCCTAGAAATATGCTTGAGCTGAAACAGAATTTTATACTTATGCTAATGTCTTGATTTTTGCATATGGGATTGTAGAATATGAACCAAGTGTATAAATGTGTGATTATAGCATGATAACATGAACATACTTGTGATAGTCTGTGAGTGGGGAGAATGCTCCCTTGGCGTCTAAAGTGGGTAATTGTAATGAGAATGGTTGTTCAACATCTGGTATACATATATGTCTGAGTGTAATATAATTGATCATGCAGCATCAGATGTGCGCAATGCTGCTTGTCATGAAGATGAAAATCCTTCCTCTCCTCTTGTCTTGAATCGAGAAGACATGAAACAGGAGCAAGGGGCTGCAAGTACAGCTTTAGATCAAGATATGGACGCAATGGGAGGTGATACAGATGGGGAACAAACCGATAAGGAGATAACGTCAACGATCCTGACAACCCCTCAAACCCTGAATTCCACCGAAAGGGAAACTGTTAATCAGTTAGCTATTAAGGCTAGAGACTCTCTAGAGAAAAAGAAAAAGGGTTCAAAAGCCTCTTCAAAGAAGAATAAGAAATCTGGCTCCTCTCCAGGAGGCACGTCAAGGTAATCTTTGTGTTGCTGTTTGTACTCCTCTCTATTTTCCTATGATTATTGGATGTTGGAATATTAGAGGTTTGAATGATCCTATAAAGCATTCAGAATTGCGTCGGCTCATCCATCAAGAGAGGATAGCTCTTTTTGGTCTGGTTGAAACTCGAGTTAAAGACAAGAATAAAGATAATGTTTCTCAACTTCTTTTGCGTTCTTGGTCCTTCTTGTATAATTATGATTTCTCTTGTCGTGGGCGTATTTGGGTTTGTTGGAATGCTGATACGGTGAAGGTGGATGTTTTTGGAATGTCAGACCAGGCTATTCATGTTTCTGTCACTATATTAGCTACCAATATCAGTTTCAATACTTCAATTATTTATGGAGACAATAATGCTTCCTTACGTGAGGCATTATGGTCTGATATAGTGAGTCGTAGTGATGGATGGGAGTCAACCCCGTGGATTCTTATGGGTGAATTTAATGCTATCCGCAACCAGTCGGACAAGTTAGGAGGGTCTACTACGTGGGCTGGTACTATGCACAGATTGGATACATGTATTCGAGAAGCGAAAGTAGATGATCTTCGGTATTCAGGTATGCATTATACTTGGTCGAACCAATGTCCTGAGAATCTGATTATGCGGAAACTAGATAGAGTGCTTGTCAATGAGAAGTGGAATCTGAACTTCCCATTATCGGAAGCGAGATTTTTGCCTTCGGGTATGTCAGACCATTCTCCTATGGTGGTAAAGGTTATTGGCAATGATCAGAACATAAAGAAACCATTCAGATTCTTCGATATGTGGATGGATCATGACGAGTTCATGCCCTTGGTGAAGAAGGTATGGGATCAGAATTCGGGGGGTTGTCCAATGTATTAGCTGTGTTGCAAACTAAGAAAGCTAAAGCAGGAATTGAAACTTTTCAATATGGCTCACTTCTCCAACATTTCAGATAGAGTTAAAGATGCAAAAAACGAAATGGATAAGGCTCAACAGGCTCTGCATACAGCGCATGAGAATCCAATTTTGTGCATGCGAGAAAGGGATGCTGTTCATAAATACGCTTCTACCGTCAGGGCTGAAGAGAGTTTTTTCAAACAGAAGGCAAGGATACAATGGCTTAGCTTGGGGGATCAGAATACTAGCTACTTTCACAAATCAGTAAATGGAAGAGAGAATAGAAATAAGCTTCTATCACTTACAAGGGAGGATGGAGAGGTTGTCGAAGGACACGAGGCAGTCAAATCAGAAGTAATTGCATACTTCCATCGTGTGTTAGGAGTGGATCAGATGCCTAGGGTTCTAAACGAGGAAGTGATGGAATCGACAATTAACTTGAAACTGTCTTCAACGCAACAGCATGTACTCGCACAAGATGTAACAAGGGAGGAGATTAAGCATGCTATGTTTAGTTTGAAGAACAACAAAGCCCCTGGTCCGGATGGCTTTAACGCAGGTTTCTTCAAAAGAATGTGGCACATAGTTGGGGAAGATGTAATCAACGCTGTTAGATCCTTCTTTCAGACTCGTAGAATGCTTAAAGAAATGAATGCTACATCCATTTCCCTTATTCCTAAAGTTGCTAATCCTACAAGGTTGACAGATTTTCGTCCTATATCTTGCTGCAATACAGTGTACAAATGCATCGCTAAGATTCTAGCTGGGAGAATCTAAGTTGTTTTGCCATCCTTAGTTGGTCCATATCAGACTGCTTTTATCTCAGGACGGAGAATCAGTGATAACATTCTTTTGTCTCAGGAACTAATGAAAGGCTATCATAAATCTACGGGACCTGCTCGTTGTGCTATGAAAGTTGATCTGATGAAGGCTTATGACTCGGTGCGGTGGGATTTCGTTGACGCTATGTTAATAAAAATGGGATTCCCTAGAACAATCATTGATTGGATCATGGTTTGTGTTACATCATGTCAATTCTCTATCAACGTCAATGGTGAGCTTGCAGGTTACTTTCAAGGGGGAAGAGGGCTGAGACAAGGGGATCCATTGTCCCCATATTTGTTTGTCCTATGTATGGAAATCCTTTCGGGGCTATTCTGCAAGATGAGTGCCAACCAAGAATTCAAGTTCCACTGGAGATGCAAGAAGGACAAAATTTCTCATCTTTGTTTTGCTGATGACTTGATGATTTTTAGCAACGGGGATGTAAACTCAATTCGTATGATCAGAACTATGCTCACAAAGTTTCAAGATCTATCAGGTCTGTATCCAAATCCAAACAAAAGTGACATCTTCTTGAGCGGTGTGTTAAATGCTGAGAGGGAACAAATTATTCATATTCTTGGGTTTAGACAGGGGGAGCTCCCTATGAAATATTTGGGAGTACCTCTTCTCTCGTCCAGACTAAAGGCTATTTATTGTAAGGGCCTCGTGGATCGAATCACCTCTAAAGTTCGACATTGGACTTGTAGAACACTCTCGTATGCAGGACGGGTACAACTGATTAATTCAGTCTTATTTTCCATACAGGTCTATTGGGCATCTCTCTTTCTCTTACCTGGGCAAGTAATTAAAAATGTGGAGCAAATTATGAAATCCTTTCTTTGGTCAGGTTCAGATATGAGAACTAATGGGGCTAAAGTGGCTTGGGACCAGGTATGTCTTCCGAAAAAGGAGGGGGGGCTAGGAATAAAAAGGATAACAGAATGGAACAAGATTGCTTTGTTGAAACACATTTGGAACCTGTGCAATGACTTAGATGGCTCAATATGGTCTACTTGGATCAGATCCAATCTGTTGCGAGGTAGGAATTTCTGGACAATCAAGACACCACAGAATTGCTCTTGGGCTTGGGGAAAGATTCTAAAGCTCAGATCCTTAGCATGGCCGAAGATGAAGTACATCATAGGAGATGGAATGACAAACTCTCTATGGTTTGATAATTGGCATCCTCACAGCCCACTCGCGGATTCTTACGGGGAAAGATTCATCTATGATTCAGGTATGGCCAAGAACGCGAAGGTGAATGTGCTAATTCAGAACTCAGAATGGAAAACTCCTACCACCCAAGCTATTGGCTGGCACCCCATTATAGAAGCTATTCCTTCCAATTCTAATCCTAAGATGGGGCAAAAGGATGAGATAGTTTGGTTGGATTCGCCAAATCACAGATTCTCGGTCAAAGTAGCCTGGGAACAACTAAGACGTCATCGTCAGATGGTTGAATGGCATGACATTGTGTGGTTCAAGAATGCTGTTCCAAGACATTCATTTCTTCTATGGATGGCTGTCCAACAGAAACTCACAACTCAAGATAAACTTCATCGGTTTGGTATACATGGTCCCAATAGATGCTCACTCTGTGTCCGCAACAATGAGGATCACAACCACTTGTTCTTTGAATGCTCCTATACTAAAGCGATCTGGTGGGATGTTTGTGACAGATGCGACATTCCAAGAATGACAAAAGGCTGGGATGAATGGATTCGATGGGCCACTGTATCTTGGCATGGCAAGAGTTTCGTCAATTTTTCTCGTAAACTGAGTTTTGCGGCTACAGTGTATCATGTATGGCAAGAACAAAATGCAAGGATCTTTGCTGGACTGTCTAGAACTTCGAATTTGTTCTTTAATCAAATCGAATGTATCATTCGTGATAAGCTTGATTTGATGAGGAATGTCGTACCAACAAATGAAAACAAAAGGATCCAACGAGCTTGAAGGGTGAATACCATAGATTCTTAATTTGTTAGTTAGCTGGTTGTATTGGTTTCCCTAACGAATCTAGTGAGGTTTCAGTTTTATGGTCGGTGGCTAGCCTGTAGCCATCTGTTGTTTTATGTTTCTGTTATCATTGTAAATCTGGGGTATGCCCCTTATAATGTTTGTATCTTCTTCTTTTAATACATACGTCAACTTACCAAAAAAAAGACAATATTAATGATATTTGTTCTTGTATGTAGTCAAGGATATGTTATGTAAACCTCCAGTCAAAATAGATAAATCTCGGTTAAATGGGGTAACTATCAATTGAAAAATGATAAACCAGAAAGAAAATCTTATGAATTGAGATGAACATTTCCGGGAGATTAATTTAAAATTTAAAGAAGCTAAAGTAATAAAATAATTAAGGATATTAGTTAACGATAAATCATGAAAACTCTATGACCATGTAAAGATAATAATTTGGAGAAAATTTTGTAAATTGGGTGATATTATATGTAAAATAGAAGGAAATGACAAATAAATCAATGCATGACCCTTTGTGCAAGAAACATTGAATTTCAGTATAATCCCTGCACACCATCGCTATTAAGACTAAAAGTGGTAAGAAACTCATAAATAAATTTATGATAATTATATGAATATGAATCTCCAAAGAATTAGTCTAAGAACCAAGATAACTTAAGTAAATTATATGGTATGCAAAATTCGGATTTTTAGCGTGAAATTTCCAACTATCCAGTTTTACAATATTGAAGGTATCTTTCAATCTGAACGTTGGATCGGCTAAAATTTGACATGGGGTCTTAAGACATAATGTTTTACTTGGGGTTAAAATTTGTGGTCGATTGGAGTTTAGGAAGGTCCTAAAAGTAAAGACATCATGTCAAATCAATGCAATAAACTGAAATTTAGGCGGGATAAGTTGGGGTATAATAGTAATTGAACCATAAAACCCAATGTCACTATGCTTGTTGCTACTGTTCATGTGGAACAGTAGCTAAAAAGAGAGAAAACGACTTCTCTCTTGCCTTTCTTAAAAAATCGCTTGAGAAATCTTTCCAAATTGTGAGATTGAAGCTTGCAAATAGATTTGTGAGGAGAGAAACACTTTTAGGCTGAAATTAAGAAGCTTGGTTGGAGGAAAGGAACTTGAGGGACAAGTATGGGTGATGAAGAGGAAGAACAAATTGGTAAGAACTCTTCAATTTGAAATCGAAATTGTTGATAAAAGTGTTTTTCCTAAGTTTTCCTCCTTGATTTCATAGTTAGTAAAGGATAATTGAAAAACCCCTCAATATTGTGATTCTAAGGTTCTTGGAAATGTATAGAAAATGTGAGTTTCTTTGAACATGGAGTAATGATAATGGATGTTGTGATGCATGAAAATACTTAGTGTACTTGTCAAATTTATCTCTTATGTAATTAAAATTCTGACAATCTTACTAGCCAACTTCTAGTCGAAATTATAACTTGAAAACAATGTAATTTGGAGTTGATGTCTGTATAAAAGTTGTAAGTAGGGATGTTATCTTAGAAATGAAATTAGTCTCGACTTATTTGGAGTTGTATAACTCCAGATTTGAGAAAAAACTGAGTAAAGGTCAGATTGACATAGTACTGGGCAGATTTTTGGTTATATTGTAATTGTTAATTTTGAGCTTTAAAATGATGTAATTTGGCACTGGTGTCTCTACAACAATTGTAGGTATGGATGTTATCTTTCAAATAGAACTCATCTTGACTTATTTGGAGTTGTATAACTCCAGATATGAGAAACACACTAAGTAAAGGTCCAGGCTGACATAGTACTGGACAAATTTCTTATGCTACTATAATGAGTGAGGTTATACATATAGATGGCAAACCTAGGTGTATTGTTTCTCATATTTGGAGTCATGAAATTTATAGCCCTATGTATTAGCTTTTCATAAAGACAAACCATACTCCAAAAAGAGTTCTGAAACTTTAGTTATAATTAAAACACTAAACAGTGTTCGGGATTGGATGGACTAAACCAGCCAAAACTAATCAAGCTCCAATCTTTACTTGGAATTTGTTGTTGATTAAAGGTTCTAACACTTGGAATGATGTAGTAAAAAAATTGATGATATGAACACCTAATGTTAATACCCATGTTTCAGCCTATAGAAAATTAGATGGGAGAATCCTTGAGAATATACATGTTGAACTTGATTATGTACTTGACAAGGTAATGGAAAGGAATATGATCCTTAACATATTTAGTAGTACTTCATAATTGAAATGTGTAGAACACCTTATGACACATGATAATGAATGAGAATTTGATGTTGCCACATGAAGAACACAAAAATATGCTTGTTAGGGGAATGATATAGGCTTCGGACACCTTAAGAGAGGATAACAAACAAAGACCCTCATGAAGATAGTAATGAGAGATGGTTCCTCTTTAACAATGTTTGATGAATGTGTGATATTGTCATGGAATAGAAACATTACATGTTCCCCTTGCTTCATAAACTTTGGAAGTGAATTTGGTTGTGGTTTATGTCCAAAACTAGGTTGAAGTATGGTCTTTAGGAGAAAACCTTGGTATTGACCATATGCAAGAATTTAGGGAAAAGAAATGTCAGAATGACTTAGTTTTCGTTTACGATTTTCAGTGTCAAAATGACTTAGATTTTTTTTTTTATGATTTTCAAAGTCAGGATGACTTAGTTTTTGCTAATGATTTTAAATGTCAAAATGACTCTGTTTTGTTGACAATTTCAATGTTATAATGTATAATTTCTATATATGATCTTCATTAAAATTAGAGACGAATGTCTTGTTATAATATTATCACTGTACAGTTATACAAACATAAGAGATGTTTGAATGTATGTGTGTGTGTTCTGGTATATGTGTGGAAATGGTCTTTGACATTACCTAAATAAAAATATACTAAGTAATGGTCATTTTGTGTATTAGGAGGCATGACACACTACGGGAGGGCCAGATACCACCTTTAACTAATTATTATTAAATCCTCAAAGTATTTTTACATAATGTTGCTACCCGATTTCAATTGAATAAAATTACTCATGAAACGCAATGAATAATGATGTGATTAGCTTCAGCTAATGGTATCCATATTGGATAACCAGGATTAATAGATTAGCTCTATCACGCAAGGACACCAATTCTCGGAAAGCTAAGTAAATCAGGTTTGGTAGGAGTGTGACACAAAGATAACTTGTACATAGGCACCAGCACTATTGGAAATGGAAACCCCCACCTAACGAATATTGATTCGCGAATGAGAAGTATAAGGATGACGCCACGTAGGCAGTTGTTCTTCGATAAGAGGTTTTTCAGTTCTTTAAAGAATCAAGGAAGGAAGATTATCCTACCAACACACAACAAGTGGCAAAGAAGTTTATTGATCTGAAAATTGCGTAACCTTACATGTGTGATTATGTCATTATTTATACAAAATCTAGACTTAAATAAACCCTAATGGACCTCCCTTAGGTGTGGACTTATATGAGGCCCACTTACAATCCAAATAGGTAATAATAACTGATGTGCCGTGAATGATTTGAAAATCGGCAACAATGAATCTGACGAAAATGAGTGAAGGATGGGTCTGGTTGTGTTGTCTTTCTTTTGGTGTTTAGGTTGGATTATAGTGATTTTAAGGTAAATAAGATGAAGGATAGACTAGAATGACACTTTGATAAGTCGATCTGGATGCCACAAAGATCAATCTAGGATTTCGAGGCCACACTCTTTGTGATTGAAGAGAGATAAGTCAGGTAGAGTTCTTCACAAAATCAATTTGGAAGAATAACTCTTAATTCTCTGAATTAAGTTTGAAATCTTGG
Organism: Populus trichocarpa; assembly: GCF_000002775.5. Classification (NCBI taxonomy): domain Eukaryota; kingdom Viridiplantae; phylum Streptophyta; class Magnoliopsida; order Malpighiales; family Salicaceae; genus Populus; species Populus trichocarpa. The sequence continues at coordinate 5,630,576 of NC_037294.2, read as the reverse complement.
CCAAAAGTCCTTTATTACATATTCTGATACTATATTTATAATTGGAATATCCCTCCATAGTTAGGAAAATTCAACATGACAGAAGTCTAGCCCAAAAATTAGACTTTGACAAAGTAACTAGACAAATTTAACTAGCACACATTTTTTTACTTTAATTGAAACATAAACATACCAAATTTAAAATGGCTATAACTTCTTGCACAAAAGTCCAATGCAATCATGGTTGGACAATCTAGAAAGATCACATTCTGAACTTAAAATGCACCTAGATTAGTCTTGTTTTCACATGCAATGGATAGCTTCAAATTCGGGTTCAAATTCGTTTACTGTTTTGACCGTAAACAGTATCAATTACTTCACTTATTTGCATTATCAACCCAAATTCAAGTAGTCCAGCATCAAAAGAACCATTAAGGGCTTTTCCCATCTCTAATCAGGTTATATCCTTCTGAAGTTTTCGTTTCTTGTTGTTTCCGCAAAAATTCCTTAGTGTCCAATTTCTTCTTCTACTTGATTTTACAGCATATTAAAAAAAATATTTTTTTATTTCATTTGGTTACTGTCCAAAATATATCAGTAGCATAAAAAAGAATAGAAAAGAAAAGAAAAATCTTTCAAAGAGACGTCTATTGGTTTCTGCCGCAGAGAACTAAACAAGGGAAAATTGGACCAAATCAACTCAGAATTAGCTCCAATTTCATACTCTTATTTCTGGGGTCCTAATAACATCACATATCTTGGGTCAATTACATATCGTTTGCATTGGGTTTCAATTTTAGGTCTGATTCATAACGTTTTTGCGTCAGTATATCAAACCTTATCATAAATTTCTCAAACTTTATATTCTATCTATTTGGGTTAATATCGCACTATATATGAAAGTTTAGCTCAATTGGACATCATTTACTTTAGGTTCCAGATTCCGACTTAACTCGTCGTAAACGATTATGTTTTGCGTCAACTTTTGAAATTCGCTTTCTTTCTGTTGTTTTTGTTTCTTGCAGTATATTTTGCAACATATCCAACCTATTTGGGTGTTGTTTCATCATTTTTTTCCTATTTCATTTCTATTTTTATTCGAGTCTTCAGTTTCGTTCGTATTTCGAATAGATTCGCTTGCTACTCGCGAGACTATCATCGCAGTTTCATTTTTGCATGTTTTCTAGTTTTTATTGCTTCTTGAGTCATATATACATATTTGGATTGCATTGCTAAGATTGGTTCTATTTGGTGTTGGTTTCAGTTCTGCAAGAATCACAAGGTACTATCATGTCAGATCACAAGAACACACCACCCCCTCCCGCTGTAGAACTTAAATTCCAAATGCATGTCATGATGAAGATGATGGAAATAATGAATTTCATGATGGGGAATGTGTGTGAGAGACTTGAGAAGGTGGGAAAACATGGTAACATGTACCTAAGACATGAGAAAGGTTGGGGCTGCACTGAAATCAAACAGTGGCATTGGGGCTGAAAGGCCAAGGTGGGTTGATTATGCGGATTTTGGGGAGGGCATTGATGATATTGGTGATGGTGGTTTTAAGGATGAGACTAGCCATCGGGAAGGGATTTCATGTATTTTGATGAGGTGTTATGGCAAAAGAAAATAAGAATTCAAAAGGAGAGGTGGTATCAAAGGGAGAGAAATAAAGAGATTAGTGTTCTAAAAAAAGAATCCAAGAGTCTATCTTGTATTCTAGGAGAGACGAAGCAAGAACTTGATGTGTTAATGGCAGCAGTCAATGCGCAGCAAGCTTCAGAAAGAGAGGAGAAAAAATGATGCATTGATGAAATATGAAATAGAACGGCTGCTACTTTCATCCAAAGTTATTGGCAACAATTGTTAGCAAGAAAAGAATTCCAAAGGCTTCAAAATGAGGCTAAGGAATTGTCCATTCAACTTGTTGTTGAATCGAGGACGAATCACCTTGAAGAGAGAGGGAATGATATGATCCAGGTAAGGTCAAATTCGGATTTTGAAGTAAAAAGTAAATCTATCCAGTTTTACAGCAACAGTCATAATTCTCAATCCGACCGTTGGATCGAGCTAACATTGTATGTGGACTCTCATGACATGTTTTCCGCACTTTGTGTGTGTGTGTTGGTGCGATAATCTCCCTTCCATGGTTCTCTAAAGAACTGAAAACGACTTATCGAAGAACAATTGTCTTCATGGCGTCACCTTTATATTTCTTGTTTGCAAATCAATATTCATTGGGTGGGGGTCTCTGTTTTCAATAGTGCTGGTACCTAGGTACAAGTTATCTTTGTGTCACACTCCTATCAAACCTGATTTACTTGGCTTTTCGGGAATTTGTGTCTTTGCGTGTGGGTTGCGTGACCACGGGATCACGAGGTTTCCATCATTTGGTATCGGAGCTTGGCTCCATTAATCAGGTTATATCCTTCTGAAATTTTCGTTTCTTGTTGATTCCGCAAAAATTCCTTAGTATCCACTTTCTTCTTCTCCTTGAATTTGCGGCCTATAAAATTTTTTTTGTTATTTCATTCTGTTATTGTTCAAAATATATCATTAGCATAAAAAAAAAACAAAAAAAGAGAAAAGAGAAAAACAAAAAAACATTGTTCAAATAGACGTTTATTGGACTCTACCGCAGAAAGTTAAGCAAGAGAAAATTTGATCAAATCAACTCGGAATTAGCTAAAATTTGATACCAAAATTACTGGGAACCTAATCGCACCACATATCAAATTTGGGGTCAATTGAATATCGTTTGCTTTGGGTTTCAAATTCGGGTCTAATCATGTCTGATTCATAACGTTTTTGCGTCAGTATATGAAAACTTGTCGTAAATTGTTCAAAATTTATATTCTCTCTATTTGGGTTGATATCGGACTATATCTGAAATTTTAACTCAATTGGACATCATTTACTTTAGGTTCCAGATTCCGACTTAACTCGTCGTAAATGAGTCTCTGTTGCGTTAACTTTTGAAATTCGCTTGCTTTTTGTTGTTTTTGTTTATTCCTGTTTATTTTCATCATATCCAACATATTTGGTTGTTGTTTGATGATTTTGCATATTTTTTGTTTCTGTTTTTTTTTCGAGTCTTTAGTTTCGTTCATATTTCGGATAGACTCGCTTGCTACTCGCGAGACTATCATCGCGGTTTGTTTTGCTTGTTTTCTAGTTTTTATTGCTTCTTGAGTCATATATATATTTGGATTGCGCTGCCAAGTTGGTTCTATTTGGTGTTGGTTTCAGTTTCGCAAGAACCGCAAGAAGGTGAGACGAGAGGTGTGAGCGTGTGAGGATATTAAGAGTGTTTGAGCGAAACACGAGGGACTTGAGGATAATTGTTTTTACCACTAACCAATTTTTGCAGGTACTATCATATCAGATCAAAACAACACACCACCTAATCCCAAGGGAGAACTTACGTTCCAAATGCAAGCCATGAAGCAGATGATGGAGAGGATGAATTTTGTGATGGGAAATGTGTGTGACACTTGATAGGGTGGAGAAACTTGGTAACGAGGCTGGTACAAGCACCCAAAATGTGAGTAAGCTTGGGGCTGAACCGAAAGCAAACAATGGCAGTAGGGCCGAAAGGCCAAGGTAGGCTGATTATGAGGATTTTGAGGAGGCCGTTGATGATATTGGTGATGGTGGTGGTTTTGAGGATGAGGCCATAGGCGAGGAAGGTTTTCGGCAGCCTAGAAACCGAAGGGATTATGGGAATAGAACTAGGGGCCAATTTGGCCAAAGGAAAATTTTTCATAGTGTTGGGGGACATGCTGATTTAGATGGTGATTTGGATGCTATCAAACTGAAAATACCTTCTTTTCAAGGTAAAAACGATCCTGAAGCATATTTGGAGTGGGATAAAAAGATGGATTGGATTTTTAATTGCCATAACTATTTGGAGGCGAAGAAAGTCAAATTGGTAGTCATCAAATTCACGGATTATGCACTAATTTGGTGGGATCATAATGTGATTAGAAGAAGGAGGAGTGGAGAGAGGCAGGTAGCATCGTGGGAGGAGATGAAAGTGTTGATGAGAAGGCGATTTGAGTGCCTAACCACTATTATAGAGATTTGTATATGAAATTGATGGTTTTAATCAGGGTTCTAGGTCCGTGGATGAGTATTTCAAGGAGATGGAGATTGCCATGATTCGGGCCAATGTGATTAAGGATCGGGAAGCTACTATGGCTAGATTTCTAAATGGGCTGAATAGGGGCATTGCGAATGTTGTAGAATTACAACATTGTGTGGAATTGGAGGACATGGTCCATATGGCAACGAAGGTGGAGAGGCAAATAAAGAGAAGGGGCAGTACGCATTTTCAGACCAATTCGGCTTCATCTTCCTCAACATGGAGGCCGAATTTAAAGAGAGAGGGGGTTGTACAACCAAATCTTTATGCAAAGGCCGAACCACCTAAGGCCAAAAAGGATACTCATATGGATGAGAAAGGTAAATCTGAATCTCAACCTGCTCGTGATCGAGATATTAAATGCTTTAAGTGTTTAGGGAACGGGCACATTGCATCTCAGTGTCCAAACCGAAGAGTTATGCTTACAAGAGATAATGGGGAGGTTGAATCTGAAAGTGAAGAGATGCCACCTTTGGTGGATTGTAGTGATGAGGAGATTGCATATCCTGGTGAGGGGGAGGCCTTGGTTATAAGGCGTGCGCTGAACATGCAAATCAAAGAAGATGATGTAGATCAGCAACGGGAAAATATATTTCACACTCGATGTCACATCCAAAACAAGGAGTTTGATGATGTATTCCCTGAAGACATCCCTAGTGGATTACAACCATTAAGGGGGATTGAACATAAAATTGATCTTGTGCCCGGAGCTTCAATTCCTAACATATACAAGCAACCCCGAGGAGATGAAGGAGCTTCAAAGGCAAGTAGATGAGTTGATGATGAAAGGGTACATTCGTGAGAGTATGAGTCCTTGTGTTGTGCCAATGCTACTTGTGCCTAAAAAGGATGGAACATGGAGGATGTGTGTCGATTGTCGTGCCGTCAATAACATAACGGTAAAGTATCGACATCCTATTCCTAGGCTTGATGACATGCTAGATGAGTTACATGGATCATGTATTTTCTCTAAGATTGACTTAAAAAGTAGGTACCATCAAATATGGATGAAAGAGGGTGATGAGTCGAAAACTGCATTTAAGACTAAGCATGGTTTGTATGAATGGTTAGTCATGCCGTTTGGACTTACAAATACGCCTAGCACGTTTATGCGTTTAATGAATCATGTATTGTGTACGTTTATAGGTAAGTTTGTTGTTGTGTATTTTGATGACATTTTGATCTATAGCAAGAACTTAAATGAGCATCTTGATCATTTGTGTAATGTACTTAGTGTGCAATTATATGCTAATCTTAAGAAGTGTATCTTTTGCATGGAAAAAATCATGTTTCTTGGCTATGTCGTAACTGCGCAGGGTATCGAGATGGACGAGGAGAAAGTTAAAGCCATCCGGGATTGGCCTACACCAAAATCGGTAAGTGAGGTAAGGAGTTTTCATGGACTTGGTAGTTTTTATAGAAGGTTGTGAAGGATTTTAGTACTATTGCTGCACCTTTTACTGAAATTGTAAAAAAGTCTGTTGGATTCAAATGGAATGATGAATAGGATGAGGCTTTTAATTTGTTGAAAGATAAACTTTATTCGGCGCCTGTTTTAGCTTTGCCAGACTTTACGAGAGCTTTTGAAGTTGAATGTGATGTGTCAGGTATTGGTATAGGAGCTGTGTTAATGCAGGATAGGAGGCCCATTGCGTATTTTAGCGAAAAACTTAATGGAGCAGCCTTGAATTACCCTACATATGACAAAGAGCTCTATGCCTTGGTAAGAACTTTAGAGACATGGCAACATTACTTGTGGCCCAAGGAGTTTGTGATACATTCTGATCATGAATCATTGAAGCACTTGAAAGGGCAAGGTAAGTTGAGTAGGAGACATGCCAAATGGATTGAATTTATTGAAACTTTTCCGTATGTGATCAAGTATAAGCAAGGGAAAGAAAACATTGTAGTTGATGCACTTTCGTGCAGGTATGTTCTTTTATCTACTTTGGATTCTAGATTTCTAGGATTTGAACATATAAAAGAATTGTACAAGGATGATAATGATTTTGCTAATGTTTACAATGCTTGCAAAACTTTGGCTTTTGAAAAGTTTTATAGACTTGATAGATATTTGTTTAAAGAGAGTCGTTTGTGTGTTCCATTAAGTTCTATGCGTGAATTGCTTGTAAGTGAAAGCACATGGAGGCGGGTTGATGGGGTATTTTGGTGTTGTTAAAACTTTGGATGTGCTGCATGAGCATTTTTATTGGCCTAAAATGAAAAAAAATGTGCAATGTATATGTGATAAATGCATAACTTGTAGGAAAGCAAAGTTTAGGACTCAACCACATGGCTTGTATACCCCTTTGCCTGTACCGAAAGAACCATGGGTAGACATTTCGATGGACTTTGTCTTAGGTTTACCTAGGTCAAAATGGGGTAGGGATTCAAATGGAATGATGAACAGGATAAGGCTTTTAATTTGTTGAAAGATAAACTTTGTTTGACGCTTGTTTTAGCTTTGCCAGACTTTATGAAAACCTATAAAATCTCGACCTCAAAATCATTCTAAATATCATATATACATTTCATCTTCCAATATTAATTTTATATACATTCTCAAGAATATAACTCAAAATGTGCGCTAAACAAAAGAAGAACCTATTAAATCACTAAAGCATGTCTATCCCCACAGTAAAAACATCCTTTCCCCAAATACTAGCAGTCCCTCTAACGGTGCCCCTCACCTCTACAAATATGACACTTACCTGGTGTTGCCAAACAGTCTCTAGGTTGTCTTGAGCTACATCTTCCACATAATGGGTACACAGGTCCTCTCTACTTAGAAGACCCCCCTGTCAAGTCAAACCTCTTGAGGATCCCCCACAACTAATTTTTCTAGAACCCCTGAATTCTCCACCTACAAGAAAACTTCCCCTCCTTTGAAACTACCTAGAAGACTGCCCACTCTTCCCCCTCTTCGTAAGAGTAGGCCTGCTAGTTGAGCATATAAAATCTCTTCTCTTAACTCCGACCATCTGGCCTTGTTCACTCACCGGTCTCGCTATATCCCAAATTACCCTCTCCATCCCCTGAGTAGCCTATGGCGCTCATGGATGGACTGAAATGACATCGCTATCACTACCATCTTCAACTCTTGTCGAAGCCCATCTCAAAACCTCTATACCCAAAGGCGCTTCATGGGCAAATGGTTAGAAGCTAAGATAGATTAATCCTAAAACCTCTTCTCATACCTAATGATGGTCATATCCCTTTATCATAAGTCTAGGAACTCTTGTTCCTCTTCTTTTCTATGTTGTCATGAGTAGTATCGCTCCTTGAACTCCTCTCTCACGGTTTCCTACCCAAGAGTGGGCACTCTTAACTAACAACTGGGATGCATAATCAACTCGAGACTCCTCTGGCACAAGCATTTGAGTCATCACCCTTTCTACTTTCTTAACCAATGCCCCGCTAACTTAACATCATCCTCTCCTGAGAAGGTCACACAACCCATCTCTCCTATCCCCTTCGCTTCATGGGCATATGGTTAGAAGCTAAGATAGATTAATCCTAAAACCTCTTCTCATACTTAATGATGGTCATATCCCTTTATCATAAGTCTAGGAACTCTTGTTCCTCTTCTTTTCTATGTTGTCATGAGTAGTATCGCTCCTTGAACTCCTCTCTCACGGTTTCCTACCAAGAGTGAGCACTCTTAACTAACAACTGGGATGCATAATCAACTCGAGACTCCTCTGGCACAAGCATTTGAGTCATCACCCTTTCTACTTTCTTAACCAATGCCTCGCTAACTTAACATCATCCTCTCCCGAGAAGTTCACACAACCCATCTCTCCTATCCCCTTCAACCCAATGCACCAAGGTGACTACCCTCTTAGACTAACTATGGATGGTTAGTCTAAAAGAACTATCCACTTGAAGATCTTGTAAGGTCATGTGTGTTGAAGTATGGGGAAAATTAGGAAGATTTATTGCCATTAGTGGAGTTTACATATGATAATAGCTACCAAACTTCTATTGGTATGGCTCCATATGAAGCATTGTATGGGAGGAAATGTCGTACCCCAATCTATTGCGATGAAATAGGGGAAAGGAAACTCCTAGGACTCGAAATAGTATAGACGATGACATATAAAATGAGGACAATCAGATAAAGAATGAAGGAAGCTCAAGATAGACAGAAAAGTTACGCGGACAATCATAGGAGACCCTTGGAATTCCAAATGGGAGATAAAGTTTTTTTAAAGGTGGCACCTTAGAAGGGCATCATTCAGTTTGGAATGAAGGGAAAACTTGGCCCGAGATACATTGGCCCTTTTGAAATTGTAGAAAGGATAAGGCAATTGCTTATCAGTTGGAACTACCCGCACATCTAGATAAGATTCACAATGTTTTCCATGTGTCCTTATGGAAAGCAAAGATGGATCCCTCACGAGTGTTACCACGAGTTCCTATTAAAGTAAGAAAGGATTTGACATTAGAGACAAAATCAATCAAAATCATGGATTGGGGTGAAAAGTGTTAAGGAATAAAAGAGTTCCCTTGGTGAGGCTATTATGGAGAAATTCTCACATAGAATAAGAGACGTGGGAAAAGGAAGACAAAATTAAAGAGAAATATCTGCATCTATTCTCTAAAGCAGGTATGTAACTTAAATTTTGAGGACGCAATTTCTACTAGGAGGGGAGAATGTAAACTCCAAGGATAAACTTTTATATATATAAGAAAAGAACTTTAAATTAACCCCATGATGAATGTGAGGTTAAATGTATGGAAAAACCAAATAAATTCAGTGGTTAAGAGGGGATTTTAAAAGACAAAGGAGTACCACTCAAATTGTAAAAAGAAGAAAGAATGGGGGCAAAGTTTAATTAAAAAGAATGGAACTACAAATACCTCATTCTGTTCTCCGTGAGGCCATCAACATGGAAACAAATAGGAGGGGGAGGATTTCAGATTTTTTCCACCAAAATTTGAGAGAAGAACATCAAAATTGTTAAGTTTATACAAGTTCTAAACTACTAGGAAGAGAAAACATCCTTTGGCAAGGGAATTAACAAGAAAACAAGTGAAGAAATTGTGAGGGAAAGAGCCAGTTGCATGCATTGAGGGAAAAGTAAAAAATTTTCAACCAATTTAGAATAGAAATCCACATTTCCTCAGGATAAAGAGCCTTAAAACTAATTGTGAAAACCAATTTAAATTTCATTAGGAATTGTGCACCAATTTTGAATTTGTAAATTAGGTTTCTTGAGTGAAATTTTGGGGAATTGTAATATTGAAATTGAGTTAATTGTAGTATTGTAAGTTACCTTAAACATGTAAAAATACCAAATTAAAATCAATGGCCAAGGGAGCAAGAGTGGCCAACCATTTAAGGGTTGAATAAGAGGAAAAAATTTTTTGATTTTCTTGATAAAGTCTTTGTGATGTGTTGTTATATAATGTGAACCATAAATAAATAATATAAATACCCGCATGAGAAAGAAACGAGAACACTTGGTCCTCTTAGGCCAATGCTAAATTGAGGAGGGGGAGGGGGAGTTTTGAGATTTCATGATGTGGAGCCCAGAAACACTAGCAAGGACCCATTACATGTTCCAAATGGTCCAATGACTCGGTCCAAGACAAAGACATTGAAAGAGGCATTGAATGCATTGGTTTTGAACGTTTCAACCAATTCAGAATTGAAAGGTCCTTTAGAGTATCAAGAGGAGACCGTAGTATATCTTATCCATATGCAAGAGGGGTCCAAAACAACCTTATTTGGGTAATAAGGTGAGGACAACAAAGGAAACAAAAGAATCCTACTACAACTTGGAAACAACATGGGTGGCTACCTTTTCCTTTTGTTTCTAGGATTAAGGGGCTGCATGGAAGGCAATAAATATGCCTCAAATCAGTTTTGTAATATTTTACTTCCTTCTCTTTTTCTCATGGCAAAACATGGATTTAATATTAGGGGTTTTTCAGTTTAGGGTTTTGGGTCAGTTTTGAGTGGACCTCATATAAGTCCACATAAAGGGTCCATTAGGGTTAATTTTTCAAGAACTATTTAAACTCATGTGAGAGTGATTCTTACATTCTTTGATGATTATTACTTCTGAATTTTTCAGTTTTAACGTGTGAGAGTGATTCTTGCATTCTTCAGTTCTTGAACGAACTGAATCTGACTTATCGAGGATTAACTGGCTTCGTAGCCTCATTCTACTCAATCCAATAGTATTGGTGCCTTGGAGAATGTTTCCATTGTGTCACACTCCTATCAGACCTATTTCGGCTTTTCAGGATCAGATCTCAATCTTGATTGTGGGTTGCGTGACCACGTGATCACGAGGTTCGCCGAACCACAGGGAGGTTAACTATATAAATTATAAATTATAAATAATAATAATAATAATAATAATAATAATAATAATAATAAGTTGAAGAGAGCTTTAAGATGTGATATTGATATAAGTATTAAACAATGATAAAAATAATTGTCAAGGTTAGAGAATCCACTAATGCTATTTCAAACAAGTATAGTATAAACTTTTATTACTCAACAAGAAACCATACACAAAGGAGGTTCCAATCGGATTATAAATTGTTAACATAATTACATTAGTTATCTTATTCGAATAATGCTAATACTTGTAAATGTTGTAAGGTATTCATGATTATAATTTATGTTAACAATAAATCAAGTTGCTTTCATAGCACAGGTGTCGATTATACCATACGGTTTAGGCTATGAAAGTACCAAGTGTTTGTTGTACCAAGGTTATACAACATAAATCTAGATTAACCATTTAACAAGTAAAGTATTAAGAGTGAAGAAGATAACAAATACAAAACATGTTAGTATCAAACATTAAAGTCCATGTTGAGTTTATACTATACTTATTCTTACACCATTAGTGTAACCTTTTCACCTTGACACAATAAATTTAGCTAAACATAATGAGAAGAGAAACATAAATAAACAAGATAAAAACATAAATAAGATATATGTTACAAGTCTAATATTATAAAGGATTGATTGATGAGTTTAACTACTGAAATTGAGAAGACAAAGAGAGGGGCAAGCTTAGAAAAGAGATGTTGGTTCAGTCCAAACTGGAACACTATTCGGTTATTTGATCATACCTGGAGTTGTAGAACTTGGTTTTAGATCTGGTCTATATGGATGGAAAGCTAAGACATAGGCCTAAAACTTTCATGCAGAGTCCAAGATTCAAAAAGGTCATTTTTAAGTTCAAATCTTAGCAACAACGGAGAAGTCAAAATCTGTCCTACAGCCCAGATATTATTCAGTGTTCAACCCATATCTCGAGTTCTAGAAGTTCAAATGCACTGATTCTTTTTTTATTGGAAAGCTGAGACGATTTCCTAGAACTTTCATGCGGACAATCTGTTCAAATTCTGACGTTAGGAATGAGATTTTGTTTAGACAAGAAGATAAGGATTGTCACCAAGTCAAGATGTGGCCACCCACTCAACAATTAGTCATCAAATCAACAGTTTCAAATTTTGGCTTATAAAAGGAGGCATTTACCATGTATTTAGGCATCTTGGTTTTCATATCAAGTCATGTTCTTGCTCTCTCTCTCTCTATATATATTTTTGTAATGCTTAAGTTTTGTTTATATTAATCTCTTGTTTGTGCTTTTCATTTCTTTTCCTTTACTTAGTTAACTTATATCTTATTTATGTTCTTATCTTGTTTATTTATGTTTCTCTTCTTCAATATGTTTAGCTAAGTTTATTGTGTCAAGGTGAAAAGGTTACACTAATGGTGTAAGAATAAGTACAGTATAAACTCAACATGGACTTTAATGTTTGATACTAACATGTTTTGTATTTGTTATCTTGTTCAGTTTTAATACTTTGCTTGTTAAATGATTAATCTAGATTTATGTTGTATAACCTTGGTACAACAAATACTTGGTACTTTCATAGCCTAAACCGTATGGTATAACCGACACCTGTGCTATGAAAGGAACTTGATTTGTTGTTAACATAAGTTATAATCATGAATACCTGACAACATTTATAAATATTAGCATTATTCGAATGAGATAACTAATGTAATCATGTTAACAATTTATAAACCAAGTGGAACCTCCTTTGTGTGTGGTTTCTAGTTGAGTAATAAAAAGAGTTTATACTATACTTGTTTGAAATACCATTAGTGGATCCTCTAACCTTGACAATTATTTTATCCTTGTTTAATCCTTATATCAATATCACATCTCAAAGCTATCTTCAACTCTTTTTATGTTATTATCTATTTTTTTATTTGTAGTTTATACAGTTAACCTCCATGTGGTTCGACCCCGGTCTTGCCGGGTTATTTATTACTTTGACACTTCTACACTTGGGAGAAGACATCAACTCTTTAATCGTGTCAAGTTTTTGGCGCCGTTGCCGAGGAGGTAAATTCTTGTATAAATTATAATATTGATTTTATTTTCTCTTTTCACTTTTCTTTTATCTAACTTTTGTTTCTTTTTCTTTTGTTTCTTTTCTTCCATTTTATTCTCTTCCTACACGTGCATGAGAGTTTGGTCATGTACATTAAGTGGTAGACTTTGTAGGGTATCCTCATCATTTTCAGAAAATATGATCGAAGAAGATAACCAGTCGCTTCATAATGAGAATAATGAGAATAACCTTGTTAGAACACTTAGAGACAACATGAATCCCACAAGAACAAGTGCACCCTTATGCATAGTTTTCCCCCCTGATGCATCTCATTTTAATTTTAAGTAAGACATTATTCAACTTTTACCTTCTTTTCATGGCTTAGATCTAGAAAATCCATAATTGCATTTGAGAGAATTTGAGGAGGTCTGTAACACCTATAATGACTTAAATTGTAGCATGAATACCATCAGATTAAAGCTTTTTTTTCTTTTTCATTAAAAGATAAAGCTAAAACACGGCTACAAAATCTTAGGTTAGGATCCATTCGTGCTTGGAATGAAATGTAACAACAATTTTTAAAAAAGTTTTTTCCATCTCAAAGAACAAACTCTTTTAAAAAAGGCTGGGATGAATGGATTCGATGGGCCACTGTATCTTGGCATGGCAAGAGTTTCGTCAATTTTTCTCGTAAACTGAGTTTCACAGCTACAGTGTATCATGTATGACAAGAACGGAATGCAAGGATCTTTGCTGGACTGTCTAGAACTTCGAATTTGGTCTTTAATCAAATCGAATGTATCATTCGTGATAAGCTTGATTTGATGAGGAATGTCGTACCAACAAATGAAAACAAAAGGATCCAACGAGCTTGGAGGGTGAATACCATAGATTCTTAATTTGTTAGTTAGCTGGTTGTATTGGTTTCCCTAACGAATCTAGTGAGGTTTCAGTTTTATGGTCGGTGGCTAGCCTGTAGCCATCTGTTGTTTTATGTTTCTGTTATCATTGTAAATCTGGGGTATGCCCCTTATAATGTTTGTATCTTCTTCTTTTAATACATACGTCAACTTACCAAAAAAAAAACAAACTCTTTCAAAAGACATTTACATCACTTTCACTAAAAAACAAGGAGAATCATTTTACCAATGTTGGGATAGGTATTGAGACTTACTTAATACTTTCCCTCATCATGGTTTTGAAACATGAAGATTGGTTTCACATTTTTATGAAGGGTTAACACCTGAGGATAAACAAATGGTGGAATTGATATGCAATGGAACTTTTGAAGATAAAGACCCTAATGAAGCAATGGAGTACCTAGACTTGCTAGCTGAAAATGCTCAAAATTGGGACACTACAGGCACTTATGAGGCACCAAGTAAAACTCAACCTCATATATCTGGTGGAGGAATGTACAACCTTAGGGAAGATCATGACCTCCAAGCCAAATTTGCATATTTAGCTAGAAAAGTCGAGGCACTAGAATTGAAAAAGAGTGGTCAATTAAAATCTGTTCAAGACATTGTGTGTTAAATCTGTGAAACCAATGAAAACTCAACCAATGACTGTCCAACTTTGCCTTCTTTCAGGAAATGCCTCCATGAACAAGCCCATGCTTTAAACAGTTTTCAAAGGCCCAATCATAATCCATACTCGCAAACATACAACCCTGGTTGGAGAAATCACCCAAATTTCAGTTGGAAGAGTGATGCACAAACTTCACAGCCACCGTTTCAAGCACACCATAATTTCCAAAATTCTCATGGATATGCACCTCTTTATGCTCCACCTCCTAGAAGAAATCTTAAGGAAACATCGCATGCATTCATTGAAAATCAAGAGACAATCAACACTTAACTTGCTCAAAGTATGACAGATTTTAAAGATACTCTTGCAAAGTTCACATATGCTCTTAGTTTTCAAGAGAAAGGTAAGTTTCCATCTCAACCACATTAAAATCCCGGGGGTGATACAATGCAAATGCAAGTAGTTCCAGAAGCCAACACATGGATCAAGTCAAATCAGTCATCACTCTTCGCCTTAAGGTTATTGAAAAACTCATTCTTGAACCTTATGAGAAAGATGATGAGTCAATCTCTAAGGGTAAGGAAGGGGTTGAATCTAAACATTGCAAAGAAAAGACTGATTGCCCGCCAGCACTTTCATTTCCTCATGCCATGACCAAACAAAGAAAAGTCAATCACAACTTTGAAATCTTTAAAACTTTCAAGCAGTTAAGGATCAATATACCTTTGTTGGATGATATTAAACAGGTACCTTCTTATGCTAAATTTTTGAAAGATCTATGCACTGTGAAAAGAAAACTGAATGTAAAAAAGAAAGCCTTTTTAGCCGAACAAGTAAGTGCTATTCTTCAAAACAACAATGCTTTGAAATATAATGACCCTGGTTGTCCTACAATTTCATGCTTTATTGGAGAACATAAAATTGAAAGAGCTTTACTTGATCTTGGAGCTAGTGTGAATTTACTTCCATATTCAGTTTATCAAAGTCTCAATCTAGGTCAGTTAAAACCAACTTCTGTAACTCTTTTACTTGTTGATAGATCTGTAAAAGTGCCTAGAGGAATAGTTGAAGATGTGTTAGTACAAGTTGATAAATTCATCTATCTTGTGGATTTTATTGTCTTGGATACACAATCTGTTGAAGCATGTAATTCGTTTCCTGTTATTTTAGGATGTCCGTTTCTTGCAACTTCTAATGCATTGATTAATTGTAGGAATGGACTGATGAAGCTATCATTTGGAAACATGACATTGGAGATGAATATTTTCAACATTTGCAAACAACCTGGAGATGATAATGATTTACAGGAAATAGATCTTATTGAAGAATTAGTTTATGATCAATTTGAATCTACCTTGAGTAAAACTGAGTTTGATGAATCTGAAGAATTGCAAATGATTTATTCTCAAGAAGAAATTAAGGACAAGAAAGGCACCGACAATGTTGTCGCAGATCATTTGTCAAAATTGATAATAGATTCGAAAACCGACATTCCACCAATTGATGATTACTTTCCTGACGAATCCTTACTTTCTCTTAGTCCAATGCCTTGGTTTGCTAAAAATATCAATTTTCTTTCTTCAAGAGATTTGCCAGCTCATTGGAATACCCAAGATAAAAGAAAGTTTTTGAACAAAGTAAAGGACTTTTATTGGGATGACCCTTACTTATTCAAATATTTCGAAGATACATTCCCGACAATGAGATAAGTAGTGTCATTAAATTTTTTCATTTGGAGGCATGTGGGGGTCATTTCTCATCAAAGAAAACAACTGCAAAAATCTTGCAATGTGGATTTTATTGGCCTACCATGTTCAAGGACTCACATGCATTCTGCAAAAGTTGTGAAAATTGTCAAAAAGTTGGTATTGATCAAAAAATTTTGCTTTATAATTCTCGACTCCATTTATTTTCTGGAAAGCTAAGATCAAGATGGAGCGGTCCATTTATCGTGAAACATGTGTATATTTATGGGGCCTTTGATATTGAGAATCCAAAGAATGATAATGTTTTTAAGTCTTTCTCCAACCCCGGTCAAATGGCGGATAACGGTACTCCATGACTCTTAAGTCAGTTCTTTCAGTTTCCCATAATAACTGATATCTGTGTATATATTTGTGCAATTCTTTGCTCTTTCAATTTCCAATTCTTATTTGAAAATGGACACCACTCTTGAAAAATTGAAAAAGTATTTTCCCGCTTTACCTCCAAATGCGATTGCAAAAATTTACCGTGCTAGGTGTGCAAGATTGAGATTGTTAATGAATCATGGAATTCCTGAAGATATTCGCTGGCTAATTGAAGCAAAGGTCTAATTATCAGGTGAGTCCTCTAATTATTTCATTTCATACATGCCTGGAACATGTAAAAGCACTTTTGCAAAGAAACATCGTGCAAAACGACTGAAAGTCTATCACCGATGTGTTAGATGACTTGTAATGCACAATGTTGTTCTTTAGGAATGATATCTATAAACCATGAAGATAAAATGCAATTCATTAAGGATGGCCCGAGTAAGGGGTCTTTAGATAATCTTCTATTTACTCTTAAGACGCACCCTAGTGGAGATGTGCATAGTGCAATTCATGATTTATGGCCTAATTTTCATAAAGAACATGATCGACTTAGTCTTGGGAATCTGACTTAAAAAAGACCATGTTTGCTAGTTTTTAAGAAAATTGGATAAGAAGCCTATCCCCGACCCATAGAGGGCGTTTAAGCAGTTTTTGGATGTAAAACCAAGGGAAGATGTGAGCCACAATCACAACTACCTATACATACACAATCACGAGTATAATATTTGTGTCTTGTTATTTCTTATATTTGTTTAAGTGTGTTTCAGGTTTGTCAGTGTTCGTTGTTTCAGGTGATGTCTTCTATACTCTATCTTTGTACCTTAGGACATTAAGGACAATATCTCATTCTGGTTAGGGGGAGAGGGTAGCAGTTGACATTAAAAAAAAAACTAACTTACTAACTATTTTTGCTATTATTAAAACCATTTGACAAAACTGTTATTAGGATGGCAGAGTAAGGAGGAATTTTATTGACTCTTGAGACACATCTTAGTAAATATTCTTATCAAGGTCTATTAGAATACTTCTTGAAATATTCAGGTTTACAAACTCTCGCATTGTTATCAATTGATTCTGCTCAAATACTCATTTAACAAGTATTCTTAAACCTTCATTTTCACACACACACACTTTAACATATGATTGTGGGTTGCACATTGGATTATTACACTATTTATGTTCTTTTGTTAAAGGTAATAGCTAAGGGAAAAGGATAGTATATAATTTGCAAAAAACAAAAAAAAAACAAAAAAAACAAATTGATAATATTGATGATAATAAAAACATAGATAAGTTTGGTTTCGTAGCCTCCCTAACCTAAGCAATTAAGCTTGAAGGGGTTTTAACACCTAATACCCTAAAGTCAACTGACTTGGAAGCTATTGGCTCAATGCTTGTTACATGGGTTAAGGAGAAAAGCTTAAGGGAATCAAACATTGCATTATCTACGTATCAGTATCTACAACCCGAGTTACTGAGCTCGTAGGGGTGTCTCAACACCTAATGCTCTAAGACCAACTGGTGTGGGAGTCATTAGCCGAAAGCTCGTTACATGGGTTAAAGATGCATTGTGTTTTAAGTAATGTACTTAGTGTGTTGCGTGTTGAGAAATTGTATACTAATCTTAAAAAGTGTGCCTTCTGCATGGAGAAAATTGTATTTCTTGGCTATGTTGTAACTGCACAGGGTATCGAGATGGATGAGGAGAAAGTTAAGACCATTCGGGATTGGCCTACACCAAAATTGGTAAGTGAGGTAAGGAGTTTTCATGGGTTAGCTAGTTTTTACAAGCGTTTTGTGAAAGATTTAAGTATAATAGTTGTACCCTTGAATGAAGATGTTCAAAAGTCAGTTGGGTTTAAATGAGGGGAGGATCAAGGCTTTTGTTCTGCACCTGTTTTGGCTTTACCCGACTTTACGAAAGCATTTGAAATAGAATGTGATGCATCTGGAATGGGAATAGGTGCTGTTTTGATGTAGGATCCGAGACCTATTGCGTATTTCAGTGAAAAGTTAAGTGGAGTGACCTTGAACTATCCCACTTACGATAAAGAACTCTATATATTGGTAAGAGCACTTGAGATATGGCAGCATTACTTGTGGCCAAAAGAATTGGTAATCCATTCAGATTATGAGTCCTTGAAACATCTGAAAGGACAAGGTAAACAGATTAGGAGACATGCAAAATGGGTTGAATTCATTGAAATTTTTCCTTACGTAATCAAGTATAAGCAAGGCAAAGAGAACATCGTTGCTGATGCACTTTCACGTAGGTATGTTCTTTTACACGCCATGAATACTAGATTGCTAGGCTTCAAATATGTGAAGGAATTGTATGATAATGATTCTGACTTTGCCGAGACTTATAATGTATCCACATTCCACTTTTGGTAAGTTTTATTTGATCGATGGTTATTAGTTCAAGGAGAATAGATTGTGTGTTCCTGCACTATCTTTGCGTGAATTGCTTGTTCGTGAAGTACATGGGGGTGGTTTAATGGGTCACTTTGGGGTTGCGAAAACCTTGGATGTATTGCATGAGCATTTTTATTGGCCAAAGATGAAAAGAGATGGGCAACGAATTTGTGAACAATGCATTGCTTGTAGAAAGGCAAAATCTAGAGTACAACCGCATGGACTATATACACCTGTGCCTACCAAACCTTGGATAAATATCTCTATGGACTTTGTTTTAGGTTCATCTAGGTCAAAGAAAGGTAGAGACTATTTTTATTGTGATTGATAGCTTTTTCTAAAATGGCGCATTTCATTGCATGCCATAAAACAGATGATGCATCTCATATCACAGACTTGTTCTTTAGGGAGATTGTATGTTTGCATGGCATTGCTAAGAGTATAGTGTCAGATCGTGATGTTAAGTTCCTTAGCTACTTTTGGAAGACCTTATGGGGAAAGTTGGGAACTAAAACTCTTATTTTCGACAATATGTCATCCTCAAACAGATGGACAAACTGAGGTAATGAATAAAACATTATCCCAACTTTTGTGTGCTGTAATTCAAAAGAATTTGAAAAGTTGGGAAGAATGTTTGCCTTTCGTTGAGTTTGCTTATAATAGAACTGTGCATTCGACCAATGGTTTTTCTCCTTTTGAAATTATTTATGGTTTTAATCCACTAACTCCTATTAACTTAATTCCTTTACCTTTTGAAGAAAGGGTAAGTTTAGATGGTGAAAAGAAGGCAAAGATGGTGAGACAACTCCATGAGGGAGTTCGACTGCAAATAGAGAAAAAGAACAACTTTACGCTTCTAAAGCATTTTAAGGGACGTAAACTGGTTGTTTTACAACATGGTGATTGGGTTTGGGTGCACATACATAAGGAACGATTTTCTAACCAAAGGAAATCAAAATTGCAGCCTCATGGTGATGGTCCATTTCAGATTTTAGATAGAATCAATGACAACGCATACAAAATCGACCTTTCAGGTGAGTATGGTGTTGGTGCTACCTTTAATGTTGTTGATCTTACGTTGTTTGACACAGATTTTGATTCGAGGTCGAATCCTTTCGAGGAGAGAGGAGATGATGTAGACCAGCACAAAAACACTAGCAAGGACCCATTACATGTTCCAAATGGTCCAATGACTCGGTCTAAGACAAAGGCATTGAAAGAGGCATTGAATGCATTGGTTTTGAACGTTTCAACCAAGTCAGAATTGAAAAATTCATTAGAGTACCAAGAGGAGACCTTAGTACATCTTATCCATGTGCAAGAGAGGTACAATACAATCTTATTTGGACCATGAGGTAAGGTGATGCGAACCTCGTGATCACGTGGTCACGCAACCCTCATGCAAATACACCAATTCCCGAAAAGCCAAATAAATCAGGTTTGATAGGAGTGTGACACAAAGATAACTTATACCTAGGCACCAGTACTATTGGAAACGAAAAACCCCCTCCCAACGAATATTGATTCGCGAACGAGAAGTATAAGGATAACGCCACGGAGCCAGTTGTTCTTCGATAAGTCATTTTTCAGTTCTTTAGAGAACCATGGAAGGGAGATTATCTCACCAACACACGCGCACACGCACACATACACAAAGTGCGGCAAACAAGAAGTTCTATTAATCTGAATTGTCTAACTTACATGTCTGGTTATGCCTTTATTTATACTGACTCTAGACTTAAATAAACCCTAATGGACTCCTTATCTGGCCTTGTATGATGTCCACTTACAATTAAACCCAAATAATATAAATAAACCCTAAAATAAAAATAAAATAATAATAACAATAATAAATCCAAATCTAATATCCTACATATAATATGATGAGATTTGTTGCCTTTTAGAATTCCCTTATAAGCTAGGAGAATCAAATCTTGAGGTAGATTTGTTGCCTTCCCGAACTCCAATTGATCTGAAATTTGAACCCAAGGTAGGATAACATGTCATGAGACTCCACATAAAATTTCAGCCCGATCCAACGGTCAGATTGAGAATTATGACTGTTGTCGTAAAACTGGATAATTGCACGTTGTACATCAAAATCCAAATTTGATCTTTCCTGGATCGTATCATGAGGACAGCAAAGGAAACAAAAGAATCCTGCTACAACTTGAAAACAACATGGGTGGCTACCTTTTCTTTTTGTTTATAGGATTAAGGGGCTGCATGGAACATTATAAATATGCCTTGAATCAATTCTGTAATATTTTACTTCCTTCTCTTCTTCTTATGGCAGAACATGGATTTAATATTAGGGGCTTTACTTTATTTTGTTAACTACAACCTACGGCTTGTTTTGGCTTAATTAATTCTTTGTTTTCAGTTAGGATCCAAGTCTTGTTTGGATTAAGTTATGGGCTTTTCAATTTAGGGTTTTGAGTCAGTTTTGAGTGGCATATAAGTCGACATAAGGGGTCCATTAGGGTTAATTTTTCAAGAACTATTTAAACTCATGTAAGCCAAAATTTTGGCAGTTTGGAGGATTATTACTTTTGAATTTTTCAGTTTTAATGTGTGAGAGTGATTCTTGTATTCTTTAGTTCTTGAATGAACTGAATCTGATTTATCGAAGATTAATTAGCTTCGTGGAGTCATTATACTCATTCCAATAGTGTTGGTGCCTTGGGGCAGGTTTCCATCGTGTCAGACTCCTATCAGACCTATTTCGACTTTTCAGAATCATATCTCAATCTTGATTGTGGGTTGCGTGACCACGTGATCACGAGGTTCGCATCAGTAGGGGTTTTCCGTTTTCAATAGTGCTGGTGCCTAGGTACAAGTTATCTTTGTGTCACACTCCTATCAAACCTGATTTTCTTGGCTTTCCAGGAATTTGGTGTCTTTGCGTGTGGGTTGCATGACCCAAATAAATAATAATAACCCAAAGACTAAAAAGAAAATAATAAAAATAGTAAAAATCCAAAAATTACCATGCTAAATATGTTAGAATTAGATTTGTCACCATTAAAAAGTCCCAAATAAATTAGGAGAAATCTCATTTGGAAATGTTTTGTTTTTGCCCCCTTCGATGTCCTTGATTAGCTTAGATTTCCTTGTTTAACTTGAACAAATAAGAAAACAAATTTCCTCATTTGTTGCTGATTTATTTACTTTTCTTTCTAGGTTAGGAAAAACATTAAATAATCCTCCCTTTTTTAGAAACAAGATTTGGCCAACTTCCTTACTTAATTAGGAGAATAAATTGCTAACTTTCTATCCTTGTAGCATTAGAAAAAAACAAGCCTAACAAGGCTTGTATAGGGCCGGACACATCAGCCCCTTGTTCCATAAAATCGGGCTCTTCTTGGACCTGAATTAGATGAATTAAAGCTTATCCTTCATGTTCCTTAAATGTCTCAATCTCCTCTACGTCCATCTTGTTCCATATGTTCTGAAAAAGCCCAATCAATGCTTTTTTAAGTTTCTTTGCCTTAGCTCTTGTAATTGGCCCAATTGGCACCTCCAATGGGTCGTTTGCATGATTACGCTTGGTGTTGGGCTGATCCTCATCATCCCCCCTCTCTTTAAAAGGATTCGACCTCGAATCATCACCTACATCAAACCAAGTAAGATCAGAAAAATTAAATGTAGTACTAACACCATACTCACCTGACAAATCAACTTTATAAACATTGTCATTGATCCTCTCAAGGATCTGAAATGACACATCTCCTTGTGGTTGTAGCTTTGATTTCCTATGTGCTGGAAATCTCTCCTTGCGCATATGCACCTAAACCCAATCATCGAGCTGAAAGACAACATGTTTGTGCCCCTTATTGGCTTTGGTCGCATATACACGATTCCTCTTTTCAATCTATTGCCTCACACTCTCATAAAGTGTCTTCACCACCTGTGCTTTACGGTTACTGATGCGAACCTCGTGATTACATGGTCATGCAAAGACACCAATTCCCGGAAAGCCAAGTAAATTAGGTTTGATAGGAGTGTGACACAAAAATAACTTGTACTTAGGCACCAGCACTACTGGAAACGGAAACCCCCACCCAACAAATATTGATTCGCGAACGAGAAGTATAAGGATGACGCCACGAAGATAGTTGTTCTTCGATAAGTCGTTTAAGCTCTTTAGAGAACCATGGAAGGGAGATTGTCTCACCAAAACACACACACAAAATGCGGCAAACGAGAAGTTCTATTAATCTGAATTGTCTAACTTACATGTCTGGTTATGCCTTTATTTATACTAACTCTAGACTTAAATAAACCATAATGGACCCCTCTTAGGTGGACTTATATTAAGTCCACTTACAATTGACCCAAATAAGTAATAATAACCCAAAGACTAAGAAGAAAATAATAAAAATCAGAAAATTACCATCCTAAATATGCTAGAATCAGATTTGTCACCATTAAGAATTTCCAAATAGACTAGAAAATCTGATCTGAAGGTAGAATTTATTCGGAAGTCTTCTTTCCTTTTTGTAGCTAGGATGAATAAGGAATCCTTGTAAGAAAAGGATTCTGAAATAATTATGAATCCTTGCCACACTTGGAAACTATGTTGCAGCCCATTAAAGATCTTTGTAGAATTAGTAGATTTCCAAAATAAGCTGCCACATCCTTTTAGGAAAAGAATCCTAGCCAAATAGGAAGTCCAGAAGTCAAAAGGAAGTTAATAACAAAATTTGTACAGCCTCTGTTGACCCGTGTTTCGATGCCTTCCCGAACTCCAATTGACCTGCAATTTTAAACCAAGGTAGGAAAACATGTCAGGAGACTCCATGTAAAATGTCAGCTCGATCCAACTGTCGAATTGAGAATTATGACTGTTGCCGTAAAATTGGATAGATGCACATTTTACGTCAAAATGTGAATTTGACCTTTCCTGGATCGTTTCAGTTACCATCCAAACTATCCCTTTTATCAATAGGCAAAGGAATAAATCCATAGGAGTTAAAGGGTTAATCCATACACAATTCCAAATGGTGAAAATTCAGTAGCAGAGTGCACACTACGATTGTATGCAACCTCTATAAATGGAAAACAATCTTCCCAATTCTTTAAGTTCTTTTGAATGACAGTGCACAAAAGTTGTGTTAAGGTCCTATTAACTATTTCGGTTTGTCCATCTGTTTGGGGGTTACAAGTAGTTGAAAACAATAGTTTAATACCCAATTTTCCCCATAACTCCTTCCAAAAATAGTGAAAGAACTTAACATCTCTATCAGAAACAATGTTCTTAGGGACCCCTTGAAATCATACTATCTCCCTAAAGAACAAATCAGCAGTGTTAGTTGCATCATTTTTTTTATGACATGGAATAAAGTGTGCTATATTTGAAAACCTATCAATAACTACAAAGATTGAATCCCTACCCTATTTAGGATGTCTCCTACTCAGCTTACCTTGTCTTTTCAAGTGCTTCAATGATTCATGATCAGAATGTATCACAAAGTCCTTGGGCCACAGGTAATGCTGCCACGTCTCTAAAGTTCTTATTAAGGCATAGAGCTCCTTTTCATATATAGGGTATTCAAGGCTACCCCATTAAGTTTTTCGCTGAAATACGCAATGGGCCTCCTATCCTACATTAACACAGCTCCTATACCAACACCCGACGCATCACATTCAACTTTAAAAGCTCTCGTAAAGTCTGGCAAAGCTAAACCAGGCGCCGAACAAAGTTTATCTTTCAACAAATTAAAAGCCTTATCCTTTCATCATTCCATTTAAATCCAATAGACTTTTTCACAATTTCAGTTACAGGTGCAACAATAGTACTAAAATCTTTTTTTTTTGGTAAGTTGACGTATGTATTAAAAGAAGAAGATACAAACATTATAAGGGGTATACCCCAGATTTACAATGATAACAGAAACATAAAACAACAGATGGCTACAGGCTAGCCACCGACCATAAAACTGAAACCTCACTAGATTCGTTAGGGAAACCAATACAACCAGCTAACTAACAAATTAAGAATCTATGGTATTCACCCTCCAAGCTCGTTGGATCCTTATAAACTTTCTATAAAAACTAGCAAGTCCATGAAAACTCCATACCTCACTTACTAATTTTGGTGTAGGCCAATTCTGGATGGCCTTGACTTTCTCTTTGTCCATCTCGATATCCTGCACAGTTACGATATAGCCAAGAAACATAATTTTTTCCATGAAAAGGTACACTTTTTAATATTAGCAAACAATTGCTCACTACGCAATATACACTAAGTACATTACGCAAATGATCAAGATGCTATAGACCAAAATGTCATCAAAATACACAACAACAAACTTACCTCTAAACACACGCAATATGTTGTGATGTCGCGACCGCACAAATTAATTACCCTAGCTTAAAACACAACACACAAGATAGTATAGAGCAAGCAAAATGTCATCAAGATTCATAACGTCTAACGCCACAATTATTAAACTCAGTTGCTTCACAAGTTCATAAACCACAACTCCGGTTTTGATATCAAATTTAGCAATAGATTGTCTACAATAATAACTTAGAGTGCGCTCTAGCAATTAAAATAAACAATCATAGGAAAAATAAGCATAGGAGAACAAACATATTCATCATATAAACTGAAAAGAAAAGGTAAAATAAATCTCACGGTTCATGAAATCCGAATGTTTTCCGTGTCTTTGCAACCAAGAAAAAGAGTTTAGCCTTGCATGTTTGTTGAACTACTAATCAAAAAGAAGGAGGAATGTATTATTTTGGGTTTTGATGTGCCATGCATGATTCAAAAATCAGCAACAATGAATCTGACGAAAATAGATGGAGGATGGGTCTGGTTGTGTTGTCTTTCTTTTGGTGTTTAGACTGGATTATAGTGATTTCAAGGTAAATAAGATGGATGATAGACTAAAATGATACTTTGATAAGTCGATCTGGACGCCACAAAGATCAATCTAGGATTTCGACGCCACTCTTTGTGATTGAAGAGTGATAAGTCAGGTAGGGTTCCTCACAAAATCAATTTGGAAGAACAACTCTTAATTCTGTGAATTAAGTTTCAAATCTTGGCCAAAAAGTCCTTTATTACATATTTTGATACTATATTTATAACTGGAACATCCCTTCAAAATTAGAAAAAATTCAACATGGCAGAAGTCAAGCCCAAAAAACAGACTTCGACAAACTAACCTAGACAAATTAACTAGCACACGTTTTTTGACCTTTCTAACATAAACAGACCAAATTTAAAACAACTATATCTTCTTACACAAAAGTCCAATGCAATCATGGTTGGACAATCTAGAAAGCACACGTTCTGAACTTGAAATCCACCTAGATTAGTCTTGTTTTCACATGCAATGGATGACTTCAAATTCGGGTTCAAAATCATTTGTTGTTCTGACCATAAACAACACCAATTCCTTCACTTATTTGCATATCAAACCAAATTCAAGTAGCCCAGCATCAATAGAACCATTAAGGGCTTTTCCCATCTCCAAGTTCCAATTGTAGGCAAATAAACATCCCTGAACCAATTTCAAACTGATTGCTAATTTTTAACTCCGACGCAGTTTCAATCATTCCAATTTGACTCGTCAAAGCCCTTTGTAGTTGTTTCGCTCTCGCTCTTGTCATTGGACCATCTGAATCCTCTTGCATGAATGATTTAGCTTTACAAGATGGATTATAATTCCCATGATGCACATCAGGTTTCCTAGACTAGCCGCCGCAACCCCCTCCCCCCAGCTTTTTCCTCCCTTCTTCAGGTCTCAAACCAGCCATACCTTCCCCCTCCTAACCATGATCCTTCATCTCAGCCACCTCCATGCATTGTGAGCATGCATCAGCAACCAGCAAGGCGTGCCTCTTACAGCCAGCAGCAGCTTAAGAGCTCCAGCAATTCCAGCAAACTACAAACTCCAATAAGCATGAGAAGTTTCTTCTCTACCAGGAACAACAAGTTGAATCATCAACAGTAAGCGCCAGTCTTCCTTCAACAACGTCTCCATGGCTAGCATCAGTAGCCAATAACCACAACAAAAACATCAGGTCACCTCTCTTTAGTCCAACACTTGGACAACACCAACATCGCAAGGCAGTAACGGGGGTGGAAGATCTTCCTCCTAGCAGAAGAAACAACATCTTCTTTTCCACGTTATTGATAGCTATATATCATCTTCTCAGCCGACTACCAGAGCAGAAGCGCATGAAGAACAGAAACAGAGAAGGAGAGAAGGTAGCTTTGGCAAACCAACACACATTTGCCTTCATCTTCATCATCAAGCTCCAGCATCAGGCAGACTCTGAGAGAGAAAGTGAAGAACATGAAGAAGTATAGCAGAGAGTGTCCGTTCAACCAGCAACCTAACATCTTCATCGCCATCGTCTTCGACTTCACCTCTCGACACAGGTGTGACAGTAACACGGGGAAAGTAAACCAAAAACAAGAGAGAGAGGGGAGTGAGATTGAAAAGAAAAGCGAAGAGCAAGATGTTCTTCGGCGGGAGCTAGGATCATCACCCGCGTCTTCGTCTCTTTCGCTGTCTTCACCTAGGTAAGCATTCTTCCTCCTACCCTGCAATTCCATTTCCAAGCTTTGTTCAAAACAGTGCGAAGGTAAAATTAATTACGTGTGCCTACTTCTTGGGCTGGTTACTAGCCTGAGCCAATAACCAGGTCGGCTTGTTGGAGCCAGCCTAGCCAGTACGACTGGACTTGATCCAACCTAAAACAAATAAAAAAACAAAAAAGGCCAATAATAATAGAGGATAAACAAGAAAAAAAATGACATAGAAAATTTCTTCTTCAAATTCATTTTTTGCGAAAATATTCACTAAAGCCAGAGTCAGGAGTATTGTATTTTTGTGGATTTGTGCGATATTTACCAACGTTAGAGTTGGAAATATTCGTAGGAATTGTTCACTAACGCCATAGTCATGAACATGAAAGGAAGAATAGAAAAGATAAAAGAGAACAAAATTCTTAGCAATTTTAGACAAAACCAGCAATGCAGCTTGCTTTAGGTAGGACGCTTAAGGGGTGATAGTATCTTCCTTTTGGTATAACCAGTCCCGTACTATAGAATCTCTATTGACCAGTTAGGGTTCCTAGTGACCATAATACTAGGTGGCGATTCTTTCAACAAGACATTTTCCCCTTAAAAGAACAAGATGCCATATATCTATTCTTTTTCCAATCAAGTGTTAATTTTTAATCTCTCGCCGCGATGTTCGGGTGTGACATCCCTGATATGATATCATTTTTTGCTGAAATTTATATCATTGATATTTCTTTGAGTCAGGGATTCGACCAAATTGAGTTTGCATCAATTAGACTTCTGTAGCTCAAGATATTTAAGTTGGAATGGTCGAAGGTCAACACTGGCAGATTGCAAGATTTGACTTTGAAAGCTGAGATTTCCATGTTCTTCCTTATTTTATTTTCTTGCCTTAAATGTCCAGAAAGGTATGGATGTTAGCTTTTTAATGCCACTGGAATCACTTTATTTTGACCTCTAGAACCCACGCTCTGCACAAAACATCTACTGAAGGTTAAATCTGTCAATTACCTCCAATTTACTCCTTTTTGCATCTTTCATCCAAAAGAGGTTTCAAAATATAAAACAAAGAATATCAAGGAATTATATATATAAAACATAGGCAAAACACTAGTTAAATGTGGGTGAAATTATCGAATAATATGGTTGCATCACAATACATGATTCATTAAACGCATAAACGTACTAAGCACATTTGTAAGTCCAAACAGCATGACTAACCATTCATACAAATCATACTTAGTCTTAAATGCAGTTTTCCACTCATTACCCTCTTTCATCCTAATATGATGGTACCCAGTTTTTAAGTCAATTTTGGGGAATTGAACATCATATTGACCTTGTACCCGGAGCTTTGATTCCTAACCATCCAACCTATAGAAGCAACCCCGAGGAGGCGAAGGATGAGTTTTGTGAGAGTATTAGCCCTTGTGTTGTGCTAGTGTTACTTATTCCTAAAAAGGATGGAACATGGAGGATGTGTGTTGATTATCGTGTCGTCAACAACATAACAGTAAAGTATCAACATCCTATTCCTAGGCTTGATGACATGCTATATGAGTTACATGGATTGTGTATTTTCTTTTTTCTTGGTAAGTTGACGTATGTATTAAAAGAAAAAGATACAAACATTATAAGGGGCATACCCCAGATTTACAATGATAACAGAAACATAAAACAACAGATGGCTATAGGCTAGCCACCGACCATAAAACTGAAACCTCACTAGATTCGTTAGGGAAACCAATACAACCAGCTAATTAACAAATTAAGAATCTATGGTATTCACCCTCCAATCTTGTTGGATCCTTTTGTTTTCATTTGTTGGTACGACATTCCTCATCAAATCAAGCTTATCACGAATGATACATTCGATTTGATTAAAGACCAAATTCGAAGTTCTAGACAGTCCAGCAAAGATCCTTGCATTCCGTTCTTGCCATACATGATACAATGTAGCTGCGAAACTCAGTTTACGAGAAAAATTAACGAAACTCTTGCCATACATGTATCCAATCTGTCCATAGTACTAGCCCACGTAGTAGACCCTCCTAACCTGTCCGACTGGTTGCGGATAGCATTAAAGTCACCCATAAGAATCCACGGGGTTGACTCCCATACATCACTACGACTCACTATATCAGACCATAATGCCTCACGTAAGGAAGCATTATTGTCTCTATAAATAATTGAAGTATTGAAACTGATATTCGTAGCTAATATAGTGACAGAAACATGAATAGCCTGGTCTGACATTCCAAAAACATCCACCTTCACCGTATCAGCATTCCAACAAACCCAAATACGCCCACGACAAGAGAAATCATAATTATACAAGAAGGACCAAGAACGCAGAAGAAGTTGAGAAACATTATCTTTATTCTTGTCTTTAACTCAAGTTTCAACCAGACCAAAAAGAGCTATCCTCTCTTGATGGATGAGCCGACGCAATTCTGAATGCTTTATAGGATCATTCAAACCTCTAATATTCCAACATCCAATAATCATAGGAAAATAGAGAGGAGTACAAACAGCAACACAAAGATTACCTTGACGTGGCTCCTGGAGAGGAGCCAGATTTCTTATTCTTCTTTGAAGAGGCTTTTGAACCCTTTTTCTTTTTCTCTACAGAGTCTCTAGCCTTAATAGCTAACTGATTAACAGTTTCCCTTTCGGTGGAATTCAGGGTTTGAGGGGTTGTCAGGATCGTTGACGTTAACTCCTTATCGGTTTGTTCCCCATCTGTATCACCTCCCATTGCGTCCATATCTTGATCTAAAGCAGTACTTGCAGCCCTTTGCTCCTGTTTCATGTCTTCTCGAAAACTCTTCAAGACAAGAGGAGAGGAAGGATTTTCATCTTCATGACAAGCAGCATGGCGCACATATGATGCCGCATGATCAATCATATTACAATCAGACATATGTATACCAGATGTTGAACAACCATTCTCATTACAATTACCCACTTTAGATGCCAAGGGATTGTGTATTTTCTCTAAAATTGACTTAAGAGTAGGTACCATCAGATTATGACGAAAGAGGGTGATGAGTGGAAAACTACATTTAAGAGTAAGCATGGGTTGTTTGAATGGTTAGTCATACCGTTTGGACTTACAAATACGCATAGTACGTTTATGCGTTTAATGAATCATGTATTACGTGTGTTTATAGGAAAGTTTATTGGTGTATTTTGATGACATTGTGATCTATATAGCAAGAACTTAAATGAGTATCTTGATCATTTGCATAATGTACTTAGTGTATTGCAAAGTGAGCAATTGTACGCTAATCTTAAAAAGTGTACCTTTTACATGGAGAAAATTGTATTTCTTGGCTATATCGTATCTAATTTACGGTATTGAAATGGATGAGGAGAAAGTTAAGGCCATCCGGGATTGGCCTGCACCCAAATTGGTAAGTGAGGTAAGGAGTTTTCATGGGTTGCTAGTTTTTACAGGTGTTTTGTGAAAGATTTCAGTACAATAGTTACACCCTTGGATGAAGTTGTTAAAAAGTCAGTTGGGTTAAAATAGGGGGAGGAACAAGAATTGGCTTTTGTTCTTTTGAAAGAGAAATTATGTTTTGCACCTATTTTTTATGCGAACCTCGTGATCACATGGTCACACGACCCACACACAAAGACATCAATTCCCGGAAAGCTAAGTAAATCAAGTTTGATAGGAGTGTGACACAAAGATAACTTGTACTTAGGCACCAGCAGTATTAGAAACGGAGACCCCCACCCAACGAATATTGATTCACGAACGAGAAGTATAAGGATGACACCACGAAGACAGTTGTTCTTCGATAAGTCATTTTTCAGTTCTTTAGAGAACCATGGAAGGGAGATTATCTCACCAACACACACACACACACACACAAAGTGTGACAAAAATGCACAAAAGTTTTTTGAGTTGATTAAAGAGCAGTTATGTACTGTGCGTGTTTTAGCACTTCCAGATTTTGCTAAGACATTTGAGATAGAGTGTGATGCTTCGGGGGTTGTGTTATTGCAAGAAAGGAGGCCTAGTGCATACTTTAGTGAAAAGTTTAATGGTGCACGATTGAACTACTCAACTTATGACGAGTTTTATGCCTTAATTCGAGCTCTAGAGGTATGGCAGCACTACTTATTACCAAAGGAGTTTGTTGTGCATATTGACCATGAATCTTTCAAGTATATTAAGGGTCAAAGCAAGCTGAACCAAAGACATGCTAAGTGGGTAGAGTTTATGGAGTCATTTCCATATGTTATCAAGTATAAGAAGGGGCAAGTTAATGTACTTTGTAATGCTATTTCTAGGAGGCATGTACTAATTTCTATGATGAATGTAAGATTGATGGGTTTTGAACAATTGAAGGATTCGTATGCTAATAATCCTACTTTGCTAATGTGATTGTCGAATGTGCTAAGGGAGCTCGTGATGGGTTCTTTATGCATGAAGGTTACTTGTTTAATATGGGTAGAATGTGCATTCCTTCAGGTTCTTTATAGGAGTTGCTTCTGCAAGGGGCTCATGGTGGTGGTCTTTGTCACACCCGGAAATCGCGGCGACCAATTAAAAAATATCTCGATATAGAAAAAGAACAGATATCTGGCATCTTGTTCTTTTAGGGAAAAAGGTCTTGTTCAAGGAGTCGCCACCTGGTATTATGGTCACTAGGAACCCTAACTGGTCAACAGAGATTCTATGGTACGGGACTGGTTACACAAAAGGAAAGATATTATCACCCCTTACGCGTCCTCCCTAAGGCAGGCTGCATTGCTGGTTTTGTCTAAAATTGCTAAGAATTTGTTCTCCTTTTTCCCTTTTTTTATTCTTCCTTTCATGTTCCTGACTCTGGCGTTAGTGAACAATTCCTATGAATATTTCGAACTCAAGCGTTGGTAAATTTCGCACAAATCCAAAAAATACGGGACTGGTCAACAGAGATTCTATGGTACGGGACTGGTTACACAAAAGGAAAGATATTATCACCCCTTACGCGTCCTTCCTAAGGCAGGCTGCATTGCTGGTTTTGTCTAAAATTACTAAGAATTTGTTCTCCTTTTTCCCTTTTTTTATTCTTCCTTTCATGTTCCTGACTCTGGCGTTAGTGAACAATTCCTATGAATATTTCGAACTCAAGCGTTGGTAAATATCGCACAAATCCAAAAAATACGATACTCCTGACTCTGGCGTTAGTGAATATTTTCGCAAAAAATGAATTTGAAGAAGAAATTTTCTATGTCATTTTTTTCTTGTTTATCCTTTATTATTATTTTCCCTTTTTAGATGGAAGTAAAAAAACATTGCACGACATATTTGCATTTAACCATAATAGTCCACAGAATGAGCATATCTATAAAAAAATACAAACACAAAGAAAAAAATAAAACAAAATGCATGGGGCCCATAAATAAATCAACGCAGGCCTCAAATATTTTTGGAATTTTCTGTTATCGAAAAGAGGTTCGTTTAGTCAAATATCAAATTAGAATGGCCATAAAAATTATGGCCAAGGCATAAGGGTGTGTTTTGCCGAGCACACCTTTAGCAAACACAATTTGGGTCGATTAGGACTAAAGCCCAGACCTGACCAACTCTTTTTTTTTTCTTTTTGGGCTGGATCTAGCCCAGCCATGCGTGAAAGGTTCACGCATGTATGCAACAGTAACCAGTTAATTATTTTATCAAGGAAGGAAGGAAACTTACCTAGACGTGCGGCTGCTGGAGGCGAAGTCGAGGGAGACTGGGCTAAGAAAAAAAGGGTTGAGGGGGGCGGCGGCTAGTATAGGGTTCGCCGCCCTCTTTTTTTTTATGTTTCTCTCTTTTAGGGTTTCTGGTAATGGCCTCCTCTGGGGTCTCTTCTTTTAGGGTTTCTCTCTCCCTTTTTTCATACCCTGAGATCTGTATTTATAGTGTCAGAGTCCCTTCGAGTGTGAGAAACCAAGTTTCAATCAAACTCATTCTCTTTTTTGAAGTTTGAATTTGATTAAGAATCAAATTTGAAAGCGGATAACTATCATTATCTTGAAGACAAGGATTATCTTGAAGACAAGGATTATCTTGAAGATAAAGATAGAATGACAAAAGCACATTGTAGTCCTTAATTTTCACGCAAGTTCACAAATCACACTTTTCATCGAAATAAATGTCTGATCTTTTAATTTTACATTTTAAACCCTGTAAAAATTAAATTAAAAGGAAAAAATTAAATTAAAAGGATTTGGTCTTTAATCAAATCGAATGTATCATTCGTGATAAGCTTGATTTGATGAGGAATGTCGTACCAACAAATGAAAACAAAAGGATCCAACGAGCTTGGAGGGTGAATACCATAGATTCTTAATTTGTTAGTTAGCTGGTTGTATTGGTTTCCCTAACGAATCTAGTGAGGTTTCAGTTTTATGGTCGGTGGCTAGCCTGTAGCCATCTGTTGTTTTATGTTTCTGTTATCATTGTAAATCTGGGGTATGCCCCTTATAATGTTTGTATCTTCTTCTTTTAATACATACGTCAACTTACCAAAAAAAAATTAAATTAAAAGCCAATGGGCTAAAATTGGGTTACAACAGTCTTAATGGTCATTTCAGTGAAAAGAAGATTTATAAGCTGCTGAAAGACATTTCTTTTAGCCTAACATGTTGAAGGATGTTCACAAGGTGATTGAGAGATGTGTTGCAAGAAAGCTAAGGGCAAGGAGAATGCATATGGGCTTTATATTGCCATTAACTATTTCGAAGCAGCCATGGATGGATATTAGTATGGTCTTTGTACTTGGGTTGCCTAGAACACAACATTGAAAGGATTTAGTTATAGTTGTGGTTGATCGATTCTCCAAAATGTCACATTTTATAGCTTGCCACAAGACTAACGATGTTGTAAACATAATTGATTTGTTCTTTAGGAAAGCTGTACGTTTGCATAGAGTCTCTAAAAGTATTGTATCTGATCATGATGCAAAATTCCTAAGCCATTTTTGGAAGACTCTTTAGAGAAAGCTTGGAACAAAACTACTATTCAGTACGACATGTCATCTGCAAACTGATGGATAAACGAAGGTAGTGAACCAAACTCTTTCTTCTTTGTTGCGAGCTGTTATAAGTAAAAATTTGAAGAGTTGGGACACTTGTTTGCCTATCGTGGAGTTTGCTTATAATCGTAGTGTGCATGGAGCTATTCCATTTGAAGTTGAAGTATGGTTTTAACCCTTGCATTCCTATTAATCTGGTACCTATTCCAATTGATGAGAGGACTTCTATGGACGGGGTTAAAAAGGCAGAAATGGTGAAAAAAACTACATGAACAGGTTCGATCTCATATTGAGGAGAAGATGGCAAAGTTTGCCAAGCATTCTAATAAAGGGTGGAAAATGGTCAGGTTTGAGCTGGGAGATCTTGTTTGGATTCATCTTAGCAAAGGCAGATTTCCAAGAAAGCAAAAGTCCAAATTGATGTCGAGAGTTGATGGACTATTTCGGGCTGTCCAAAAGGTGCATTATAATGCTTACAAACCTTCCTCGTAAGTACAATGTTTAAACTTGAAAGATGTTGATGATTCTGATTTGAGGACAAATCACTTTCAACCCCTGGGGTGATGATATGCATCATGATTTTAACATGGAAGGGGTTGATTCTAATGTGTACGGGCATTCAGATGGTCCAATGACAAGAGCTCGAGCAAAACAACTACAAAGTGCCTTAACAAGTCAGATTAGTACAACTGAAGCTTCGATGAGTTTGAGGGCTTGCAAACTGATTGAAAATGGTTCAAATATGTTTGTTTGTCTACAAATAAGGCTTGGGTCATTATTTGGGAGTTTTGATGAGTTTGGGTTTGCTGTTAGCCCACGGACCAATTTTGGCCCGAATTTGCTCTTGTTTAATGCGTTTGAAAATAAATCATGCATGCATTGAAGGTTTGTACAAAAAGTTATGGTTGTTTTAAGTTTGTGTGTCTATTTGTGTCTTCTATAAGTAAAAAACATGTGTTATTTATTATTTGCCTACTTTCTGAACAAAGTCATTTATTTTGGGTCTCCATTATGTTATTAGTATTTCGATATTTCCTAGACTTGGAGTGTTGTTCCAAGTATATAATGATGTTTCAGACCATGTTTAGTGACTTTTAGCAATAATATTAAACTTTCCAACTTCTCATTGAGAGAGTTTGCTTCCTTGTTCTTCTATTTCTAGAATTGATTGAGGAACAAATTAGACTTATCACTCTTAATCACAAAGAGTGTGGCGTCTTTATCCTGATTGAAATTCTTTTGTGGCGTCTCCTACTTATCAAAGAGTTTCATTTAGACTTTATCCCTCATTTCCATTATAAAGTATGAAATTTTCAGCCTAAACACCATAAGAAAAACCATATAACCAAAACTACCTTCCTTCATCTTCACATCAGATTGTTAGTTTGGGTTAGGAAGCCCACATCAAATATTCATCAAAATGGCAGCTGAAATTTAGGTTACATGTGTTTAAATAGCTCTAAAAAATTAACCCTAATGGATTAACCATTGTGGGTTGAACTGACCCACATACAAAACTGACTCAAAAGCCCATAACCTGATCCAAACAAGCTTTGGATCCTAGCTGAAAACAAAGTATTAATTAAGTCTAAACAAGCATTAGGTTATAGCTAACAAAAAAGATAAACCCCATAAATCCTAAGTCTTTATCTGTCCAATGATCGTAGAAATTAATATATCATTAAATACCATCAGCCCTTATTTTCTTGTGTGCCTAGGATGAATAAGGAATCCTTGTAAAGAAAGAATTCTAAAATATTAATGAATCCTTACCACACTTAGAAACTACGTTATAGCCAATTAAAGATCCTGGTAGAACTAGGAGATTCCCAAAACAAGCTGCCACAACTTTGTAGGAAAAGAATCATTGTCAAATAGAAAGTCCACAAGTCAAAATGGAGTAAATAACAAAATTCATATAGCCTGTTCTGACCTATATCGCAAGTTCTTCCCGAGCTCCAATTCACTTGAAAGTTTACCCCAAAGTAGACAAATACCTCTGGAATCTTCTACTAAAGTTGTAGCTTGATCCAGCAGTTGGATTTGGAGTTATGCTCAATAGCGTAAAATTGGATGATAGGAAATTATACTTCAAAATTCGAATTTGACCTCACTTGAATCATGTCAAACTAAAAAATGATCTCTCAAACACATAAATGGTTAAGAGTTCACGTTGTCATCATCTGTGGTAAAATCAAGTCCATTGCATAGACATTTATAAACTGCTCTACAGTAATTCTTAGCAGATAACCCCAATTTAGGTTTCATAGTACAACCCAATAGAGGGTGACCATACTTGTTCACTTTATCTCTCTCAACTTAGATATCATGAGGTGGGCCTTGAAAAGTTTTAGAATAAGCAGGAGGAATTTGCAAATCCTCCATACATAGAGCACGTAGGTCTTTGAACCCAAATACATTACCCATAATAGAAGTAAACATGTTAGTAACAAAACCTTCTTCAAAAAGGTGTAATGAGTAAGCTACATATGCAATATATTGATTTTCTTCTCCAGCAATGGGCTTGACGTCGTAGCATCGTCCATTATAATGATCAAGACTGGTAAGCCCGTCGATCCACATTGTTGTCCATGTACCAGTAGTATCTTTGGTCGAGGAGTTACTCGAAATGATGTCAAGATATTAGTTTCTTTAGTTTCATAGTCGAGAGTATAAGAAGTCAAAACACCAACCTTGAATCCAACACCTGCTTTAATCTCTGTTTGTGGTGATATAAGCCCCTCCCTACAACTCATGAATTATGAACTCTCACAGCAACAAGGTCCACTCGATAAGAATTAGGAGTTAATGAAACCTTTAACAAGAATCTCATTTCTTATTTAACAACAAGGTCCAACACTTGCTTTCATATCACTTATTGAAATTGAAAATAAGTAAACAATTGAATTGAATTCGATGGAGGGACTACAAAATTGAGTGCTAACTCTCATTTCTTATTGAATTAATTAATCAACTTGCTATTGAACATTAATTTTGAACTCCAATTTTTTTTAAAAAAAATTGACCTACTTTTTTATTTTTATTTATTATTAGGAGAATCAATCCTACTACTTCTGGTCCTG
This sequence comes from Populus trichocarpa, assembly GCF_000002775.5. NCBI lineage: Eukaryota > Viridiplantae > Streptophyta > Magnoliopsida > Malpighiales > Salicaceae > Populus > Populus trichocarpa. The sequence goes on along the minus strand of NC_037294.2, from coordinate 5,593,407 downwards.
GAGTTTCCGCGCTTGAAAAAAAGAACCTAGGACATATTGCTCAAATAATTGGCCTAGTGCTAGATGTAGTTTTCCCCCCGGGCAAGATGCCTAATATTTACAACGCTCTAGTAGTTAAGGGCCGAGATACTGTCAATCAACAAATTAATATCACTTGTGAAGTACAACAATTATTAGGAAATAATTGAGTTCAAGTTGTAACCGTACTATACTAAAAAACTTGTGAAACTTAATGGAGCTTGAAGCTCCTCATCTTCTTTTTTTATTTTGTTTCAATTCAGACTGGATAGCTGCACATTTTACATCAAAATCCGAATTTGACCTTGGCTGGATCGTATCACTGTTTTTTCAATTTCATCATTTTTTCTCAACTTCATTCTCAATCTATTTTTAACAATCATCTGGGTTGTTGTTCAACCAGTCAAGCCGATTGGATCATGTAAAAGTAATTCGCACACGATTTAATTTTAAACTTAGACTAAGCAAGAAGTCAAGCAAAAATGTTTTTTTTCTCAATTTCATCCTCGGTTGTTTTTTACCGTTCGGGCGAGTTTCCTTTGGACAAGCCAAGTTGGCTAGATCATATTAGTACATGATTTAATTTTAAACCTAGACTAGTTAAGAAATCGGTCGGGAAGTTTTTCCCTGTCAATTTCATCTTTTTTCTCAATTTTATCTTCAGACTTTTTTACCAGTTAATCAGGTTGCTTTTGAGTCGGCTAAGTTGACTGGGTCATACCGAACCAACTTTTACATGGTTTAATTTTAAAATTAGGCTAGGCAATGAGTTAGATCATGAGGTTTTAAAGTTGAGCCATTAGATCATATTTAATAACAATTTAAAATAGTTATTTATAACCTGAATATTTTTTATTATGTTAAAAAACAATTTCAACTTTCCCTTTCTTTTATATTCGGTCGCTATAACTATTGATAGTTATAACAATTGTATCATAAATTTTTACATGCATGTACAATGAATGCCATTATGTTCTGGTATACTTTACAAGACATTAATTATGTATAAAAAAGGTAGAATTACATTTTTGAGAGAAAATTGATACTTGCATATATCCGCAACTATATATAAAAGCATGAATTTTACAAAAATATAATTAATTAATTGTATTATTTTTAAATGCTTATGTTAAATGATACTCATGCATAAATAATACTCATACATTTGTTAAATGATCATTATAAAATTATTATTATTATTATTATTATTATTATATATTTTCTATTTATCTTTTTTTTTTTTTCTAATATAGGTTTCCTATATTAACTTTTTTATGTTTTCTATATATATATATATATATATATATATATATATATATATATATATATATATATTAAAAAGAGTTGTCATCTAATTTTATGATAACTAGGAACCATAACCAGTTTTTAAAGCTTCTTGGAAAGTAGCTAGTTATGCTAAAGGGAAGATTAAAATTACATTAAAGCTTCATACTTAGGTAAGCTATCTTGTGTTTGTTTTTTTACTACTACTACTATTATTATTATGATTACATACTAATATTTTTCCTAGACTGATGATATACATGCTCTTGTTATCTAAAAGTAAGAGATTACTAAGTCTTAAAGCACTATAGAGCTCAATCCTCATTTTTGAAATATAGGTTTTGAACCCAAAAGGATAATAATGACTCAATGGGCTTTGGCCCACTTTCCTTTGCTATATTTAAAGTGGGCTTGAATGCCTTCATTCACAGCCAATTGACCGTTATGGGATGGTGTCAATCCAGCCCAAAATCTCTCATCATATAAGAAAAAGAATCTTAACTCCATGAACACATTTTCACATATAAAAAAAATACCATGGCAAATATATCATCATTTTTCTTAAAAAAATTAGAAATAATAAAAAGTTGTATATTAACAATTTTCATTATTCACTTGTCAAAATTTTTGAATAACAATTGAAAATTTTATTTATCCCATGTTGGCTTCATGGATAATAAAAAAAACGTATTACACGACCATGAAGAAACATATATAATGCATTTTTTAAAATTAACTTTGAGTGAGTAAAAATTTAATTGCATGCTAAATATTTTTATCCATGTGTTAACATCCTTGAACAACATATAAATGGTTCAATTATCCTAGATTAACTTTATGGATAACAATGTGTACATAATGAACCAATAGTTGTCATCCATATAAAGCCAAAACATATCAAACTCACAATCCATAATAAATAAGTAAACCAAAGTTCACTACAATTAACAATAGATCAAAGCCATTTAAAATACGCAAATTCATTCAAGATTTTAGATTAACCTTTAGAAGCCGCGAGAATTTGTTGAAAAAACAAGGAAGTTTGTAACATCCCAACAACTAAGATTTATTTATTTCAAAACTACATATCGAGTATACAAAAAATAAGGCCATTGTTTCTTAAAAAATCAACTCATCCTGAAAAAATCTTTTGTTTTACACTATTCACTGAAACCATAACTCCTTTTTCCTTTCCTTTTATGTTATTCTTGATGTGCCGTAAATGATTCGAAAATCGGCAACAATGAATCTGACGAAAATGGATGAAGGATGGGTCTGGTTGGTTGTCTTTCTTTTAGTGTTTAGCCTGGATTATATTGATTTTAAGATAAATTAGATGAAGGATAGACTAGAATGATACTTTGATAAGTTGATCTGAACGCCACAAAGATCAATCTAGGATTTCGATGCCACACTCTTTGTGATTGAAGAGTGATAAGTCAGGTAGGATTCTTCACAAAAATCAATTTGGAAGAACAACTCTTAATTCTTTGAATTAAGTTTCAAATCTTGGCTAAAAGTGTTATTATATATTCTATACTATATTTATAATTGGAACATCCCTCCATAGTTAGAAAAATTCAACATGACAGAAGTCGACAAATGAGACTTTGACAAAGTAACCAAACAAATTTAACTAGCACACCTTTTCTGACCTTAATTGAAACATAAACAGAACAAATTTAAAACGGCTATAACTTCTTGCACAAAAGTCCAATGCAATCATGGCAATCTAGAAAGATCACGTTCTAAACTTGAAATCCACCTAGATTAGTCTTGTCTTCACATGCAATGAATGACTTCAAAATCGGGTTCAAATTCATCTACTATTCTGATCGTAAACAGCATCAATTTCTTTACTTATTTGCATTATCAATCCAAACTCAAGTAGCCCAACATCAAAAGATCCATTAAGGGTTTTTTCCATGTTCAAGTTTCAATTGTAGGCAAATAAGAACCTTTGAACCAATTCCGAACAGATTGCTAGCTTTTAACTCCAAGGCAGCTTCAATCATTCCAATTTGACTCGCCAAGGCTCTTTGCAGTTGTTTTGCTCTCGCTCTTGTTATTGGGCCATTTGAATCTTCTTGTAGATTAGGTTCAGCTTTACGAGATGGATTATAATCCCCATGATGCACATCAAATCTTCTTTTAACACTTCAACATGTATTTCCTTTATATTAGACTTAGAGATTTCATTTCCTTGGAAATTATTCATATATCCTTATACTCTTTTTTTCACAATACTAATGGTTTATCATGTTAGTTTGGTAATTCTACCTAATTTAATAAAATCTTGGTAGAGTCTCCCCTACATAGGGCTCTACCTAAGACTTTTCCCTCTAATTCTTGCATAAAAACACATCACAGAAACCCCAGACATATCCCGGTTCATTAATTCTTTACTTAACAATTAATTGTTCCATCCACTTTCTCAATAGTTATCACAATAAGCCCACTCATTAAATCACAATTGACATTTAATATAACAAAAGCATGATAAACATGTATTAAAGTAAATACTAAAGAGTTAAGTTAAAAATGGTTATAAGATGAATATTTATCGTATTCCTACATATGAAAGTTTACATGGAAATAATATACCTAAACAACTATAGTAAAATAGTGACTAGGTAAACTCTGTGTTGTATGTAAAGGACCCGCAACATATATCATAATATTATAAGTAATTTGTTGACTACACATAAATGGAAGCTCTCTGTAAACCCCAGGATAAATTGAAAATAATAATATAATCAAAATTATGGTGTAATGAAATAAAATAAGAAAAAAGAGAGTTAAAAAGATTTTAAAAAACAAGAAGAAAGAAGAAAGGTTTAAGCTGAAAATGTCTATTTTTCCAGTGTTGAAAATGGCCTAGGCGATTTAAGAAATGACTAGACCAATTTAATAAAATGAACAGATCATTTTTCAAAATGGTTAAATTGTTTTAGCTATTGTCTTCTTAAAATTGATGGGGTACAGTTAAGGAAGAAAGATAGCATTTTCATTTCTTCCTTTGTTTCACTTTGAAGGGTTAAAATGTAATTGTTAGGAGTGAAAAGAGATAATTTTGAGAAAGAAAACTACTTTCACACTAAAAATCAAGAAAACATCAAACAAGAGTTACGAAAGATTAAATTAGAGAGAGCAAGTGAGGAAAAAGAGGAAAGGAGAGAAGCTTTGGGATAATCTTGACGGGTCAACTTTCGAAATACATTTTGTAACATGCAATTTTTGAAAGGAGATTTGGATAGAGTTCCGGTATGGGTTAGGCTGTATAATGTTCCTCTTGAGTATTGGATAATTAAGGGGTTGAGTTGTGTAGCGAGTGCTATTGGGGTTCCCCTTCATGCTGATCATACTACATTGTTGCGTAAAAGGCTTAGTTACGCAAGAGTTTGCGTTAAGATAGATGCTTCGAAGACGCTAGTTAAGGAATACAACCTTCGTTGTCCAAATGGGTTATTCATAACTATTTCAGCTGATTACGAATGGATACCGTCGAAGTGCAATAATTGCAATGTCTTTGGACACACCACAGCGATATGTGCTACTAATAACGTTGATAATCTTACAGTGGTGGCAGAGGGTAAGAGGAAAGTAGGAGTTGTGAACTCTAAATCTGCGGATAACAAGCAGAATCAGTTTCAATGGCAGGTAGTTGTTAAACGAAATAAGGGTTCTGTAAGTGGTAAGTCCTTTGGAATCTAAAGTGCGTAATTGTACTGAGAATGGTTGTTCAGCATCTGGAATACATATGTCTGATTGTAATATGAATGATCATGCGACATCAGATGTGCGCAATACTGATTGTTATAAAGATGAAAATCCTACCTCTCCTCTTGTTTTGAAGAGTTTGCGAGGAGACATGAAGTAGGAGCAGGGGGATATAATTACTACTTTAGATCAAGGTTTAGTCATCTCCAATACAACTGATTGTACGACCATGAACCAGGTTCTTTCTGTTAATAGTCATGAGCTGAATGTTGATTTTGACGCAATGGGAGGTGATACAGATGGGGAACGAACCGATAAGGAGTTGACATCACTGATCCTGACAAGTCCACAAACTCTGAATTCCACCAAAGGGAAACTATTAATCAGTTAGCTATTAAGGCTAGAGAGACTCTCTAGAGAAAAAGAAAAAGGGTTCAAAAGCCTCTTCAAAGAAGAATAAGAAATCTGGCTCCTCGTCGGGGGGCACGTCAAGGTAATCTTTGTGTTGCTGTTTGTAATCCTCTCTATTTTCCTATGATTATTGGATGCTGGAATGTTAGAGGTTTGAATGATCCTATAAAGCATTCAGAATTGCGTCGGCTCGTACATCAAGAGAGGATAGCTCTTTTTGGTTTGGTTGAAACTCGGGTTAGAGACAAGAATAAAGATAAAGTTTCTCAACTTCTTTTGCGTAATTGGTACTTCTTGTATAATTATGATTTCTTTTGTTGTGGTCGTATTTGGGTTTGTTGGAATGTTGATGTGGTGAAGGTGGATGTCTTCGAAATGTCAGACCAAGTTATTCATGTTTCTGTCACTATATTAGCTACCAATATCTGTTTCAATGCTTCAATTATTTACAGAGACAATAATGCTTCCTTACGTGAGGCATTGTGGTCTGATATAATGAGTCGTAGTGAAGGATGAGAGTCAACCCTGTAGATTCTTATGGGCAATTTTAATGCTATCCGCAACCAGTCAGACAGGTTAGGAGGGTCTTCTACGTGGGCTGGCACTATGGACAGATTGGAAACATGTATTCAAGGAGCGAAAGTAGATGATCTTCGGTATTCAGGTATGCATTATACTTGGTCGAACCAATGTCCTGAGAATCTGATTATGCAGAAACTAGATAAAGTGCTTGTCAATGAGAAGTGGAATCTGAACTTCCCATTGTTGGAAGCGAGATTTTTTCCTTGGGGTATGTCAGACCATTCTCCTATGGTGGTAAAGGTTACTAGCAATGATCATAACATAAAGAAACCATTCAGATTCTTCGATATGTGGATGGATCATGACGAGTTCATGCCCTTGGTGAAGAAGGTATGGGAGCCGATTTCGGGGGGTTGTCCAATGTATCAGCTATGTTGCAAACTAAGAAAGCTAAAGCAGGAATTGAAACTTTTCAATATGGCTCACTTCTCCAACATTTCACTGTTGTTTGTTCGGTGGCTAGCCTGTCGCCATCTGTTGTTTTATGTTTCTGTTCTCATTGTAAATCTGGGGTATGCCCCTTATAATTTTTTGTATTTTCTTCTTTTAATACATACGTCAACTTACCAGAAAAAAAGTTGAGTAGGAGACATGCCAAATATGTTGAATTTATTGAAACCTTTCCATATGTGATCAAGTATAAGTAAGGAAAAGAAAACATTATGGCTAATGCATTTTCACGCATGTATAAGGATGCTAGATTTAATCTACTTTAGATGCTAGATTTCTAGGATTTGAACACACACAAAAATTGTATAAGGATGATAGTGATTTTGCTAATGTTTCCAATGCTTGCGAAACCTTGGCTTTTGGAAAGTTCTATAGACTTGATGGATATTTGTGTAAAGAGAGTTGTCTGTGTGTTCCATTAAGTTCTATGCGTGAATTACTTGTATGTGAAGCACATGAGGCGGGTTGATGAGGCATTTTGGTGTTGTTAAGACTTTGGATGTGTTGCACGAGCATTTTTATTGGCTTAAAATGAAAAATGATATACAATGCATATGTGATAATGTAAACACCGGGAAAGATAAAGGTTGCTTAAATTGCAAACTAACTACATGGGAAATAAAAGTGAAGAAATTCATGCATATGGTTAAATAAAAACAGGACTTCAGAAATTTTTTAATATAAATTTCTATGCGAAATAATTCGAGACATTATAAATAAACTCGGTAATGTTGAGGGTTGGATTTAATTGAAGAAGATAATACACTTAAAGGAAATGGGGCCTAAGTGCAAACAAGAGAAATTATAGAGTATAAATACTCATCTCCTCACCAAAAATCTGCAGCAACCATAAGGAAAGAAAAGAGGTAGTTTTGTATCCATTCTTACAAAATCAAGAGAGAAACACCAAAATTTCAAGAACTCATCCAACATTAAGGGTTTATAGATGGAATAAACACTTGTGGGCAAGGGATTAACAATAAAATTAAACAAAAAAAGAAGAAGAAGGGCCGACTATCATCAGAAAAGAAAGGAGGGAGTTGAAAATGTTCAACTGGTTGAAGATCAAAACCTTAATTCGTACAGGGTAAGGTGTTCTAAATATGATCTTATAATTCATTTCAAATTCGATAATGAATTGATGCCCTGATATTGAATTATAGATTAGGGTTCTCCTTCCTTCAGAGTACTTGTAGCTCCATGTCTTAGCTTTCCAACGCGACCAACCTCGCTTGAAACAGAGTCCTAGAACTCCAGATAGAGTTAAAAAACTAAGAGGAGGTCAAAATGGGACTTCTGCAAAGAGTAATAGTTCAATGTCTGTAGTAACGGTTCAAGTAACAGCGCAATGTCTAGATAGTAATGGTTCAAGAAAGTAACAGTTCAATGTCAAGACAGTAACGGTTGGACAGTAACAGTTCAAATATAAAGAAAGGAATGATAATTATGGTTGGATAAAGGATGACAACATTAATGGGTGTAATGAGAAAAACATAAAACATAAAGAAAGAAATGATTAAAAGAAAGACCTATTAGCTGTTGATATGATTATTATAAAACATATCTTTGAATGAGGAAAATTTATGAGATAAGCTTATGATTTCAGGAGGGACCACAGGCGAGGTGCAGCAACAGCAGTAGGGGAGTGCGAGTAGAGTTTCTACTGCAGGTAGGTGATCTGCACCTATACTTTCTAGTTAAATTCCATAATTTAATATGTTATTGATGTGAAATGTGAATTACCAAATGTTGGATATTATGTTAAAGGAGGAAAGTTGCGTAATGATATCGATATTTTAGATAGTATTCTGAATGTATGTGTATTCGAGGTGAAAGGTTGTTGTGTGAATTGCTAAGTGATGAAATTATCACTGACAACGGAAATATGAGAAGTGTGATATGGGGTGTAGACTAGTATACATTTAGTGTATGTTAGGATCCCAGTGAAGGGGATCATCATGTTTTGACTAGCATTCATTTAGTGTATGTTAGGATCCCGGGTAAGGGGATCACCATGTATTGGCTACCATATATTTAGGGTATGTTATGATCCCAGGAAAGGAGATCACCTTGCATCGACTCCTACGGGGTGATGATGATACCAGTGAAAGTGGTATCAGTAATGTGCTAAGCGAAAATAATCATGGTTGATCTTATCAAATCTTGAATGGAGGTTGATAATGGAAGAGGAAACAGTTTTTAGTAGTTGAATGAGAAAGAGTTTCCAATGAAAACCACAAAGGAGAAGTGAATAAAATATGAATGCATGTTTGCCTTTTTAAATTGTTGGATATTTGTGTTGTTATATTTATTGTGATATTTATGTTTCACTAATACGTATTTTGTTTCAGGACCCTCGCATGCACGACAGGAGTAGATCCTAGCTTATGTTCACTTTTTTGCAATTCTAGGTTCTATGGAGTATACCCTTATATTTTGTAATATTACAACTTTTATATAACTTAATTTGTATAATCAATGTTTAAACTTGAATAGATAATCTTAACTCTGAATTTCATATGAATTTGTTCATTTGTACATGTTTATCTCATTTATTACTCTATAATGATATTTGTTGTTCAATGTATGTTATAAATATTATGGTTGTGATGACGATGATGTTTGTGGGATTGAGACCCAGGACGATTGGGTCGTGATTGAGTTATGAGATGTAAAAATATTAGAAGTGTAAAACTTAGGACCTCCCGGTGTAGGGGATATTCTGCCGAAATTTTAGTGAAAATTTTAGTAAAATTTAATATTAACACCTTGCACACATGCATGTATGTATATATATAAAAATTTAATTACTTTGTGTATCAATTGACATGAGATTGTTGCTTATTCCCGGATATGAGGATGTTACAGCTAAATTCATAATTTGTTGGAAAGCAAAGTCTAGGACTCAACCACATGGCTTATATACCCCTTTGCCTATACCTAATGAACCATGGGTAGACATAATTAGTACTTAAAAGTGCATTTTTATCAAGGTTTTATATCATCATATTGCACTTAAAGTATCATTAAATTCCTTAACTTAAGCATGCTTTATAATAACAAGTCTGATAATATAAGATATCTTTAATTTATGGTAAATGCTCATTTCAAATGCAGGCATGTTTCACAATTCAAAGGATTGATTGATTTGTTTAACTATTAAAATTGAGAAGACAAAGAGAGGGCTAAGCTTGGAGAAGAGATGCTGGTTCAATTCAAACTGGAACACCATTCGGTTATTGGATAATAACTGGAGTTGTAGAACTTGGATTTAGTTCTGGTTCATATGGATGGAAAGCTAAGACATAGGCCTAAAACTTTCATGAAACTATTGAAAACGGTCGTTTTCAAGCTCAAATTATAGCAACAAAAGAGATGTCGGAATTTGTCCTGCATCCCAAATACTGTTCAGTGTTCATCCATATCTTGAGTTCTAGAAGTCCAAATGAGCTCATTTTTATTTTGTTGGAAAGCTGAGACAAATGCCCAGAACTTTCTTTTTTTTTGGTAAGTTGACGTATGTATTAAAAGAAGAAGATACAAACATTATAAGGGGCATACCCCAGATTTACAATGATAACAGAAACATAAAACAACAGATGGCTACAGGCTAGCCACCGACCGTAAAACTGAAACCTCACTAGATTCGTTAGGGAAACCAATACAACCAGCTAACTAACAGATTAAGAATCTATGGTATTCACCCTCCAAGCTCGTTGGATCCTTGTGTTTTCATTTGTTGGTACGACATTCCTCATCAAATCAAGCTTATCACGAATGATACATTCGATTTGATTAAGGACCAAATTCGGAGTTCTAGACATTCCAGCAAAGATCCTTGCATTCCGTTCTTGCCATACATGATACACTGTAGCTGCAAAACTCAGTTTACGAGAAAAATTGACGAAACTCTTGCCATGCCAAGAGACAGTGGCCCATCGAATCCATTCATCCCAGCCTTTTGTCATTCTTGGAATGTCGCATCTGTCACAAACATCCCACCAGATCGCTTTAGTATAGGAGCATTCAAAGAACAAGTGGTTGTGATCCTCATTGTTGCGGAGACAGAGTGAGCATCTATTGGGACCATGTATACCAAACCGATGAAGTTTATCTTGAGTTGTGAGTTTCTGTTGGACGGCCATCCATAGAAGAAATGAATGTCTTGGAACAGCATTCTTGAACCACACAATGTCATGCCATTCAACCATCTGACGATGACGTCTTAGATGTTCCCAAGCTACTTTGACCGAGAATCTGTGATTTGGCGAGTCCAACCAAACTATCTCATCCTTTTGCCCCATCTTAGGATTAGAATTGGAAGGAATAGCTTCTATAATGGGGTGCCAGCCAATAGCTTGGGTGGTAGGCGTTTTCCATTCTGAGTTCTGAATTAGCACATTCACCTTCGCGTTCTTGGCCATACCTGAATCATAGATGAATCTTTCCCCGTAAGAATCCGCGAGTGGGCTGTGAGGATGCCAATTATCAAACCATAGAGAGGTTGTCATTCCATCTCCTATGATGTACTTCATCTTCGGCCATGCTAAGGATATGAGCTTTAGAATCTTTCCCCAAGCCCAAGAGCAATTCTGTGGCGTCTTGATTGTCCAGAAATTCCTACCTCGCAACAGATTGGATCTGATCCAAGTAGACCATATTGAGTCATCTGAGTCATTGCACAGGTTCCAAATGTGTTTCAACAAAGCAATCTTGTTCCATTCTGTTATGCTTTTTATTCCTAGCCCCCCCTCCTTTTTTGGAAGACATACCTGATCCCAAGCCACTTTAGCCCCAGTAGTTCTCATATCTGAACCTGACCAAAGAAAGGATTTCATAATTTGCTCCACATTTTTAATTACTTGTCCAGGTAAGAGAAAGAGAGATGCCCAATAGACCTGTATGGAAAATAAGACTGAATTAATCAGTTGTACCCGTCCTGCATACGAGAGTGCTCTACAAGTCCAATGTCGAACTTTAGAGGTGATTCGATCCACGAGGCCCTTACAATAAATAGCCTTTAGTCTGGACGAGAGAAGAGGTACTCCCAAATATTTCATAGGGAGCTCCCCCTCTCTAAACCCAAGAATATGAATAATTTGTTCCCTCTCAGCATTTAACACACCGCTCAAGAAGATGTCACTTTTGTTTGGATTTGGATACAGACCTGATAGATCTTGAAACTTTGTGAGCACAGTTCTGATCATACGAATTGAGTTTACATCCCCGTTGCTAAAAATCATCAAGTCATCAGCAAAACAAAGATGAGAAATTTTGTCCTTCTTGCATCTCCAGTGGAACTTGAATTCTTGGTTGGCACTCATCTTGCAGAATAGCCCCGACAGGATTTCCATACATAGGACAAACAAATATGGGGACAATGGATCCCCTTGTCTCAGCCCTCTTCCCCCTTGAAAGTAACCTGCAAGCTCACCATTGACGTTGATAGAGAATTGACATGATGTAACACAAACCATGATCCAATCAATGACTGTTCTAGGGAATCCCATTTTTATTAACATAGCGTCAACGAAATCCCACCGCACCGAGTCATAAGCCTTCATCAGATCAACTTTCATAGCACAACGAGCAGGTCCCGTAGATTTATGATAGCCTTTCATTAGTTCCTGAGACAAAAGAATGTTATCACTGATTCTCCGTCCTGAGATAAAAGCAGTCTGATATGGACCAACTAAGGATGGCAAAACAACTTTGATTCTCCCAGCTAGAATCTTAGCGATGCATTTGTACACTCTATTGCAGCAAGATATAGGACGAAAATCTGTCAACCTTGTAGGATTAGCAACTTTAGGAATAAGGGAAATGGATGTAGCATTCATTTCTTTAAGCATTCTACGAGTCTGAAAGAAGGATCTAACAGCGTTGATTACATCTTCCCCAACTATGTGCCACATTCTTTTGAAGAAACCTGCGTTAAAGCCATCCGGACCAGGGGCTTTGTTGTTCTTCAAACTAAACATAGCATGCTTAATCTCCTCCCTTGTTACATCTTGTGCGAGTACATGCTGTTGCGTTGAAGACAGTTTCAAGTTAATTGCCGATTCCATCACTTCCTCGTTCAGAACCCTAGGCATCTGATCAACTCCTAACACACGATGGAAGTATGCAATTACTTCTGATTTGACTGCCTCGTGTCCTTCGACAACCTCTCCATCCTCCCTTGTAAGTGATAGAAGCTTATTTCTATTCTGTCTTCCATTTACTGATTTGTGAAAGTAGCTAGTATTCTGATCCCCCAAGCTAAGCCATTGTATCCTTGCCTTCTGTTTGAAAAAACTCTCTTCAGCCCTGACGGTAGAAGCGTATTTATGAACAGCATCCCTTTCTCGCATGCACAAAATTGGATTCGCATGCGCTGTATGCAGAGCCTGTTGAGCGTTATCCATTTCGTTTTTTGCATCTTTCACTCTATCTGAAATGTTGGAGAAGTGAGCCATATTGAAAAGTTTCAATTCCTGCTTTAGCTTTCTTAGTTTGCAACACAGCTGATACATTGGACAACCCCCCGAATTCTGATCCCATACCTTCTTCACCAAGGGCATGAACTCGTCATGATCCATCCACATATCAAAAAATCTGAATGGTTTCTTTATGTTCTGATCATTGCCAATAACCTTTACCACCATAGGAGAATGGTCTGACATAACCGAAGGCAAAAATCTCGCTTCCGATAATGGAAAGTTCAGATTCCACTTCTCATTGACAAGCACTCTATCTAGTTTCCGCATAATCAGATTCTCAGGACATTGGTTCGACCAAGTATAATGCATACCTGAATACCGAAGATCATCTACTTTCGCTTCTCGAATACATGTATCCAACCTGTCCATAGTACCAGCCCACGTAGTAGACCCTCCTAACCTGTCCGACTGGTTGCGGATAGCATTAAAATCACCCATAAGAATCCACGGGGTTGACTCCCATCCATCACTACAACTCACAATATCAGACCATAATGCCTCACGTAAGGAAGCATTATTGTCTCCATAAATAATTGAAGTATTGAAACTGATATTGGTAGCTAATATAGTGACAGAAACATGAATAGCCTGGTCTGACATTCCAAATGCCCAGAACTTTCATGAAGACTATCTGTTCAAATTATGACGTTAGCAATGATGTTTTGTTCAGAAAAGAAGATAATGGTTGTCATCAAGTCAAGAGGTGGCCACTCACTCAATAATTAGTCATCAAATCAATAGTTCCAAATTTTAGCCTATAAAAGGAGGCATTTGCCATACATTTAGACATCTTGGTTTTTAGATTAAGATCTTGTTCTTACTCTTGTTCTTTGTATTTTGCAATGTTCAAGTTTTATTTTATGTTATATTAATCTCTTGTTTATACTTTTCATTTCCTTTATTATACTTAGTTAACTTATATCATATTTATGTTCTTATATTGTTTATTTATGTTTTTCTTCTTCATGATGTTTTAGCTAAGTTAATTTTGTCAAGGTGAAAATGGTACACTAATGGTGTAAGAATAAGTATAATATAAACTCAACATGGACTTTAATGTTTGATACTAACATGTTTTGTATTTATTATCTTACTCACTCTTAATATCTTGCTTGTTAAATGGTTAATCTAGATTTGTTTTGTACAACCATTGGTACAATAAATACTTGGCACTTTCATAGCCTACTGTATGGTATAACCGACACATGTGCTATGAAAGAAACTTGATTTGGTGTTGACATAAGTTATCATCATGAATACCTGACCATATTTACAAGTATTGGCATTACTCAAATAAGATAATGAATATAATCATGTTAAGAATTTATAATCCGATTGGAACCTTCTTTGTGTGTGGTTTCCAGTTGAGTAATAAAAAGAGTTTATACTATACTTATTTGAAATACCATTAGTGGATCCTCTAACCTTGACAATTGTTTTATCCTTGTTTAATCCTTACATCAATATCACATCTCAAAAGTTCTATTCAACTCTTTTTTATTTGTTGTTTATAATTTTATATAGTTCATCTCCTTGTGGTTCGACCCCGGTCTTGCTGGATTATTTATTACTTCGACACTCCTGAACTTGGGATAAGACATCAATCTTTTAATCGTGTCAAGTTTTTGGTATCGTTGCCGGGGAGGTAAATTCCTGTATAAATTATAATATATTTTATTTTATCTTTTCACTTTTCTTGTATCTAACTTTTATTTCTTTTGTTTTGTTTCTTTTTCTTCTTCCTTTTATTCTCTTCCTACACGTGCATGAGAGTTTGGTCACGTACATTAAGTGGTAGACTTTCTAGGAAATCCTCATCATTTTTAGAAAACATGGCCGAAGAGGATAATCAATCGCTTCATAATGAAAATAATCGAGTTAGAACATTGAGAGACCATATGAATCCTACAAGAACAAGTGTACCATCATATATAGTTTTCCCTCCTAATGCATCTCACTTCAATTTTAAGTCAGACATTATTCAACTTTTACCTATTTTTCATGGCTTAGAACTACAAAATCCATACTTGCATTTAAGAGAATTTGAAGTTTGTAACACTTATAATGACTTAAATTGTAGCATGAACACCATCAGATTAAAGCTTTTTCATTTTTCATTAAAAGATAAAGCTAAAACATAGCTACAAAATCTTAGGTCAGGATTCATTCGTGCTTGGGATGAAATGCAACAACAATTTTTAAAGAAGTTTTTCCCTTCCTAGAGAACAAACTCTGACAAAAGACAAATCACTACATTCACTCAAAAGCCAGGAGAAACATTTCACCGGTGTTGGGATAGGTATAAAGACTTGCTTAATACTTGTCCTCATCGTGGTTTTGAAACATGGAGATTGGTTTCATATTTTTATGAACGGTTAACACCTAAAGATAGGCAAATGGTGTAATTGATGTGCAATGAAACTTTAAAGATAAATACCATGATGAAGCAATGGAATATACATGAACTTGTTAGATGAAAATGCTTAGAATTGGGACACTACAGGTACTTATGAGGCACCTGGTAAAACTCAACCTCATACATCTAGTAGAGGTATGTATAACTTTAGGGAAGATCATGACCTGCAAGCTAAATTTGCATCTTCAGCTAGAAAAGTCGAGACACTAGAATTGAAAATGAATGGTCAATTGAAATCTGTTCAAGAAATTGTATGTCAAATCTGTGAAACTAATGAACACCCAACCAATGATTGTTCAACTTTGCCTTCTTTCAAGGAATGTCTCCATGAACAGCCAATGCTTTAAACAGTTTCCAAATGCCAAATCAGAATCCTTACTCACAAACGTATAACTCTGGTTGGAGAAATCACCCAAATTTCATTTGGAAGAGTGGTAACAATAATGCACAAACTTCACAACCACCATTTCAAGCACATCATAATTTTCAAAATTCTCATGAATTTGTACCTCCTTATGCTCCCCCTCTCAGAAGAAATCTTGAGGAAAACACCGCGTGCATTCATTGAAAAGCAAGAGACAATCAACACTCAAAATGCTTAAACTATGGCAGATTTGAAAGATACTCTTGCGAAGTTCACATCTGCTCTTAGTTTTCAGGAGAAATGTAAGTTTCCATCTCAACCTCAACAAAATTCCAAAGGGCAATACAATTCAAGTGCGAGTAGCTCTAGAAGCCAACACATGGATCAAGTTAAATCAGTCACTACTCTTTGTCGTGGTAAGGTTATTGAAAAACCTATTCTTGAACCTTGTAAGAAAGATGATGAGTTAATCTCTGAGGGTAAGGAAATGGTTGAACCTGAACATTGCAAAGAAAAGATTGATTTCCCACCAGTACTTCCATTTCCTAATGCCATGACCAAACAAAGAAAAGTCAATCACAATTCTGAAATCTTTGGAACTTTCAAACAGGTAAGGATCAATATACCTTTGTTGGATGCTATTAAACAGGTTCCTTCTTATGCTAAATTTTTGAAAGACTTGTGCACTGTAAAGAGAAAACTGAATGTGAAAAAAAAAGCCTTTTTAGCCGAACAAGTAAATGTCATTCTTAAAACAATAATACTTTGAAATATAAAGACCTTGGTTGTTCTCCTACAATTTCATGCTTTATTGGAGAACATAAAATTAAAAAAGCTTTATTTGATCTTGGAGCTAGTGTGAATTTACTTCCATATTCGGTTTTTCAAAGTCTCAATCTAGGTGAGTTAAAACCAACTTCTGTAACTCTTTTACTTGTTGATAGATCTGTAAAAGTGCCTAGAGGAATAGTTGAAAATTTGTTAGTACAAGTTGATAAATTCATTTATCATGTGGATTTTATTGTCTTGGATACCTAACATGTTGAAGCATGTATTTTAATTCCTGTTATTTTAGGACGTCCATTTCTTGCAATTTCTAATGCATTGATTAACTGTAGGAATGAATTAATGATGTTATCTTTTGGAAATATGACATTGAAGATGAATGTTTTTAACATTTGCAAGCAACCTGGAGATGATAATAATTTACAGGAAGTAAAATTTATTCAAAAATTAGTTTATGATCAATTTGAAAATACTTCTAGTGAAATTGTGTTTAATAAATCTGAAAATTTACAAATGGTTTATTTTCAGGAAAAATCAAAGGCAAGTAATTGGAGACCAAGAATTGAGAAATTGCCACCACGATCAATTGAGTCCATAACTTCTGATGCAAATCAACCCAACACCAAGCGTAATCATGCCAACGACCCAATGGAGGTGCCAGTTGGGCCAATCACAAGAGCTAGGGCAAAGAAGCTTAAAGAAGCATTGAATGAGCTTATTCAGAACATATAGAGCAAAATGGACCTAGAGGGGCTTGGGACATTTAAGGAGCATGAAGGACAACCTTTAATTCATATAGTTCAGGTCCAAGAAAAGCCCAATTCGTGTGGAACAAGGGGTTGATGTGTCCAGCCCAATATCGGCCGTGTTAGGCCTGTTTTGTTTTCTAATGCTACTGATGCAGATCAGCCCAACACCAAGCGTAATCATGCCAACGACCCATTGGAGGTGCCAATTGGGCCAATCGTAATCATGCCAAGAGCTAGGGCAAAGAAGCTTAAAGAAGCATTGAATGAGCTTGTTCAAAACATATGGAGCAATATGGACCTAGAGAGGCTTGAGACATTTAAGGAGCATGAAGGACAGCCTTTAATTCATCTAGTTCAGGTCCAAGAAGAGCCCAATTCATGTGGAACAAGGGGTTGATGTGTTCGGCCTAATACCAGCCTTGTTAGGTTTGTTATTTTTCCTAATGCTACAAGGATAAAAAGTCAGCAATTTATTCTCCTAATTAAGTAAGGAAGTTGGCCATATCTTATTCCTAAAGAGGGGAGGACTATTTAATGCTTTTCCTAACTTAGGAAGGAAAGTAATTAAATCAGCAAAAAAGGAGGAAATTTATTTTGTTATTTGTCCAAGTTAAACAAGGAAATCCAAGCTAATCAAGGACATCAAGGGGGCAGCAAGACAAATTTTCCAAATCAGATTTTTCCTAATTTATTTAAGACTTCTTAAGGGCAGAAAATCTGATCCTATCATATTTAGAATATTAAATTCAGATTTATTATTGTTATTATTATTTTCTTCTTAGATTAGGGTTTTATTTATATTATTTGGGTTTACTTATTGTGTGTGTGTGTGTGTGTTGGTGAGATAATCTCCCTTCCATGGTTCTCTAAAGAACTGAAAAACGACTTATCGAAGAACAACTTGTCTTCATGGCGTCATCCTTATACTTCTCGTTCGCGAATCATTATTCGTTGGGTGGGGGTCTCCGTTTCGAATGGTGCTGATGCCTAGGTACAAGTTATCTTTGTATCACACTCCTATCAAACCTGATTTACTTGGCTCTCCGGGAATTGATGTCTTTGCGTGTGGGTTGCGTGACCCATCACGAGGTTCGCATCATTTGGTATCAGAGCTTGGCTCCATTAATCAAGTTATGTCCTCCTGAAATTTTTCGTTTCTTATTGTTTCCACAAAAAATTCCCTAGTGTCCAATTTCTTCTTGTCCTTAATTTTGCAGCATATATATATAAAAGAAGAAGAAGTTATTTCATTTGATTACTATCCAAAATATATCAATACCATAAAAAAAGAAAAAAAAATCATTCAAAGAGACATTTATTGGTTTTTGCCATAGAAAACTAAACAAGGAAAAATTGGATCAAATCAACTTAGAATGGGCTCCAATTTGAGAATCTGATTTCTGGGGTTCTAATCGCACCACATATTGCTTTTGGGGTCCATTGGATATCATTTGCTTTCGATTTCAAATTCGGGTCTAATCAGGTTTGATTCATAACCTTTTTGCGTTAGTATATCAAACCTTATTGTAAAGTGATCAAAATTTATATTCTGTCTATTTGGGTTGATATCACACTATATCTGAACTTTTAACTCAATTGGACATCATTTACTTTAGGTTCCAGATTCGGACTTAACTCGTCATAAACGAGTCTGTTTTGCGTTAACTTTTGAAATTCGCTTTCTTTCTGTTGTTTTCGTTTCTTGCAGGTTATTTTCATCATATCCAATATATTTGGGTGTTGTTTCATCATTTTGCCTATTTTTGTTTCTGTTTTTATTCGAGTCTTCATTTTCGTTCATATCTTGGATAGACTCGCTTGCTACTTGGGAGACTATCATCGCAGTTTCATTTTGCTTGTTTTCTGGTTTTTATTGCTTCTTGAGTCATATATCACACTATATCTGAACTTTTAACTCAATTGAACATCATTTACTTTAGGTTCCAGATTCGGACTTAACTCGTCATAAACGAGTCTGTTTTGCGTCAACTTTTGAAATTCGCTTTCTTTCTGTTGTCTTCATTTCTTGCAGGTTATTTTCATCATATCCAACATATTTGGGTGTTGTTTCATCATTTTGCCTATTTTTGTTTCTGTTTTTATTTGAGTCTTCAGTTTCGTTCATATCTTGGATAGACTCGCTTGCTACTTGTGATACTATCATCGCAGTTTCATTTTGCTTGTTTTCTGGTTTTTATTGCTTCTTGAGTCATATATACATTTGGATTGTGCTGCTAAGTTGGTTCTATTTGGTGTTGGTTTCAAGTGCGCAAGAACTGCAAGAAGGTGAGACGAGAGGTGTGAGCGTGTGAGGATATTAAGAGTGCTTGAGCGAAAAACGAGCAATGTGGGGAATTTTTTTTTACCACCAACCAATTCTTGCAGCTACTATCATGTCAGATCAAAAGAACAAAACACCCCCTCCCAATGTAGAACTTAAATTCCAAATGCAAGCCATGACGAAGATGATGGAAAGAATGAATTCCGTGATGGGGAATGTGTGTGACAGACTTGAGAAAGTGGGAAAACAGATGTACCCAAGACGTGAGAAAGGTTGGGGCTGAACCAAAATCAAACAATGGCAGAGGGGCTGAAAGGCCAAGGTGGGCTGATTATGCGGATTTTGAGGTGGACGTTGATGATATTGTTGATGGTGGTTTTAAGGATGAGACCATAGGCCATCAAAAAGGTTTTCAACACCATAGAAACCGAAGGGATTTCATGTATTTTGACGGGGTGTTATGGCAAAAGAAAATGAGGATTCAAAAGGAGAGGTGTCAAAGGGAGAGAAATAAAGAGATTGGTGTTCTAAAAAATGAATCCAAGAGTCTATACCGTATTCTAGGGGAGATGAAGCAAGAACTTGATGTGTTAATGGCAATAGTCAATGCCCAACAAGCTTCAGAAAGAGAGGAGAAAATACGCTGCAATGATGATATACGAAATAGAATGGATGCTACTTTCATCAAAAGTTGGTGGCGACGATTGTTGGCAAGAAAAGAACTCCAAAGGCTTCAAAAAGAGGCTAAGGAATTTGGTCCTTAATCAAATCGAATGTATCATTCGTGATAAGCTTGATTTGATGAGGAATGTCGTACCAACAAATGAAAACACAAGGATCCAACGAGCTTGGAGGGTGAATACCATAGATTCTTAATCTGTTAGTTAGCTGGTTGTATTGGTTCCCCTAACGAATCTAGTGAGGTTTCAGTTTTACGGTCGGTGGCTAGCCTGTAGCCATCTGTTGTTTTATGTTTCTGTTATCATTGTAAATCTGGGGTATGCCCCTTATAATGTTTGTATCTTCTTCTTTTAATACATACGTCAACTTACCAAAAAAAAAAAAGAGGCTAAGGAATTGTCCATTCAACTTGTTGGTGATTCGAGGACGAATCATCTTGAAGATAGAGGGAATGATACGATCCAGGAAAGGTCAAATTCAGATTTTGACGTAAAATGTGCAACTATCTCGTTTTACGGGAACAGTTATAATTCTCAATCCGACCGTTGGATCGAGCTGAAATTTTACGTGGAGTTTCATGACACTTTTTCCTACCTTGGTTTACAACATCAGGTTAATCGGAGTTTGGAAAGGCATCGAAACACGGGTCAACAGAGGCTGTATGAATTTTGTTATTTACTTCCTTTTGACTTGTGGACTTCCTATTTGGCTAGGATTCTTTTCCTAAAAGAATTTGACAGCTTGTTTTGGGAATATACTAATTCTACAAGGATATTTAATGGGCTGCAATATAGTTTTCCAAGTGTGGCAAGGATTCATTAATGTTTTAAAATCCTTTTCTTACAAGGATTCCTTATTCATCCTAGCTACAGAAAGGAAAGAAGACTTCAGAATAAATTCTACCTTCAGATCAGATTTCCTAGTCTATTTGGGACTTCTTAATGGTGACAAATTCTAGCATATTTAGGATGGTAATTGATGTGGACCAACCCAGAAACTCCAACAAGGACCCATTACATGTTCCAAATGGTTTAATGACTCGGTCCAAGACAAAGGCATTGAAAGAGGCATTGAATGCATTGGTTTTGAATGTTTCAACCAAGTCAGAATTGAAAGGTCCATTAGAGTATCAAGAGGAGACCCTAGTACATCTTATCCATGTGCAAGAGGGGTCCAACATAACCTTATTTGGGCCATGAGGTGAGGACAACAAAGGAAACAAAAGAATCCTTCTACAACTTGGAAACAACATGGGTGGCTACCTTTTCCTTTTGTTTCTAGGATTAAGGGGCTACATGGAAGGCTAAAAATAAGCCTTGAATCAGTTCTATAATATTTTACTTCCTTCTCTTCTTCTCATGACAGAACATGGATTTAATATTATGGGCTTTGTTTTATTTTGTTAGCTACAGCTCAAGGCTTGTTTGGGCTTAATTAATACTTTATTTTCAGTTAGGATCCAAGGTTTGTTTGGATTAAGTTATGGGCAGAACAGTTTAGGGTTTTGGGTCAGTTTTAAGTGGACCTCATTTAAGTCCACATAAGGGGTCCATTAGGGTTAACTTTTCAAGAACTATTTAAACTCATGTAAGCCAAAATTTCAGCAACTTGGATGATAATTACTTCTGAATTTTTCAGTTTTAACGTGTGAGAGTGATTCTTGCATTCTTCAGTTCTTGAACGAACTAAATCTGACTTATCAAAGATTAACTGACTTCGTGGCGTCATTCTACTCAATCCAATAGTGTTGGTGCCTTGGAGCAGGTTTCCATTGTGTCACACTCCTATCAGACCTATTTCGGCTTTCCGGGATCAGATCTCAATCTTGATTGTGGGTTGCGTGACCACGTGATCACGAGGTTCGCATCAGTTGGTATCAGATCTAGGCTCCGAAACAAGGTCATATCCTTCTGTTATTTTTGTTTTTTTTGTGTTCCTTTAAGTTTTCAGTGTTTGCGTCCATCTTCTTGTTCTTCGTGTCTGCGTCATCTAAGCAAAAAAAAAAGTTATATTTCATCTTTTTACTGTCTCTAATCATATCAGTATATTAAAAAGAAAGAGAGATAGGGATTAGTTGAAATTTTAAGGATCATTCAATTTTTGCCGCAGAAACACAACTCTTGTTGAACCATAAGCAAACCACCTCGGAATCAATTGAAACTTCATATTAAGTTTATTGGGGTGAGATCGCATCATATGTCAAATTTGGACTTATTCTGATATTGTTTGCTTGAGGTTTTAATTCGAGGTCAATTCTGCTGCAGAAACACTACTCTTTGTGAACCATAAGCAAAATACCTTAGAATAAATTTAAACTTCCTATTATGTGTATTGGAGATGATATCTCACCATATATTAAATTTGGGCTTATTTTGATATCAGATTCTGGAGGTTTTAATTGGGGGTTCAATTCTGCCGCAAACTGATCATACAAGGGGTTTGGGTACCTAGACATAAAAGAATGACCTATGAATTGATTTTTGTTGTTTTTTTAGTATCATAATACTAAATATTGAATTTTAGGTCATTTCGAGATCGAATGGTCTGGGTTTCAATTTTGTTACGTAAAAATTGCGTAACAGGTTAGATTTGCGTCAAGTTTCAAAACGTGATCCTTACTGTTTAGTTTTGTCCAAATCTTTTTGTTTCTATTATATTTGGGTTATCTAGGAGTCAAGTAACTGTTTTTTGCTAATATTCACTTCTGTTTTATTTCGTGTCTTCGTTTCGTCCACAATTCGTACGAATTTGCATTGCTACTCGCAAAATCGTAATCGTAGTTTTGTTTTGCTTTGTTTTCTTATTTATTGATTCTTGAGTCTGAAAATTATAATTAGAGTGCGCTGCGAAGGCTACTGACTTTGATTTGTTGATTTCAGTTCCTAAAAAACCAAAAGAAAGCAAGTTGTGAGGTAAAAGGCATTGTGAGCTTATTAGAGTGAAAAGCCTTGATTTTTTTGTGTGATACACGAGAGGTGTGAGGATATATTTTGTGCTACTAACCAAATTTTGCAGATTCAAAGAATGTTTGAAAACAACGAATCAGCTACACAAAACACTGACGTAGCTTTCCAATTGCGAGCCATAGGCCTGCAACTTGAGCTATTGTCTAGAACGTACAAGGATCTGAAAGATGAGGTGAATTCAATAAAGCAACAGAATCGTGGGGCTGATCGCCGAGGAAATACGGTCCGTATGGCCGTACGGAATGATATGATTTTAAAGAGTTTGTTGACGAAAACGCAGACGCGGGTGAAGATGACTATGATTTTGCATCTGCTGGCCAAGGAATCAGGTCTGGACCAAACAGGGCTAGGAGGAATGTGAATTTCCGTGGCATGGGTACTTATGAAGATATGGATGGGGACTTGGACACCATTAAACTGAAAATTCCTAACTTTCAAGGTAAAAACGATCCTGAGGCTTATTTGGAGTGGGAGAAAAAGGTAGATTGGATTTTTTATTGCCATAGCTATTCTGAACAAAAGATGGTGAAATTGGTGATAATTGAGTTTACGGAGTATGCATTGATTTGGTGGGATCAAATTGTAATCAGTAGGAGGAGGAATGGGGAGTGACCCGTTCAGACTTGGGGGGAGATGAAAGTCTTAATGAGGAGACGATTTGTGCCAAACCACTATTACAGAGACTTATATCTGAAGCTCCAAGGTCTGAATCAAGGTTATAAGACAGTAGATGAATATCACAAAGAGATGGAGATAACAATGATTCGGGCCAATGTTGTTGAGGATAGAGAAGCCACCATGGCTAGGTTTCTTAATGGGTTGAATCGGGACATTGCCAATGTGGTTGAGCTACAGCACTATGTGGAGCTAGAGGACATGGTTCACATGGCTACGAAGGTGGAGAGACAACTTCGAAAGGGACATGCTCGGCCAGCGTTTAATTCGGGCTCTTCATCATTTTGGAAGCCGAATCTAAAGAGAGAGGGTACTGTCCGACCAAGATCCTTTGTTCCTTCTAGAACTGAAGTACCAAAGGCTAAAGTTGAGGTTCCTCCTGATGCCAAAGGTAAATCTGAAACTCAACCTAAACGTACCCGTGACGTTAAATGTTTCAGGTGTCAAGGACATGGACATTATGCTTCAGAGTGTCCAAACAAGAGAATCATGATGATTAGAGATAATGGTGATATGGAATCTGAAAGTGACACATCTGATTGTGAAGGCATGCCACCATTGGAGGATAGTGACGGGGATGAGTTAGCATTACCGGTTGGAGAGTCCTTGGTTATAAGACGAACACTTCAGGTTCAGGTAAAGGAAGATGAAATTAATAAACAAAGGGAGAACATCTTCCATACGCGTTGTTATGTACAAAGCAAGGTGTGTGGTTTAATTATAGATAGTGAAAGTTGTGTTAATGTTTGTAGTACCACCCTTGTTAGTAAACTAAATTTGTGTATTGTTAAGCATGCTAAACCATATAGATTGCAATGGCTGAATGATAGTGGTGAAGTGAAAGTGACTAAACAGGTTGTGGTTCCATTTTCGATTGGGAAATATGTTGATGAAGTTCTGTGCGATGTGGTACCAATGCAAGCAAGTCACATCTTGTTGGGGAGACCATGGCAATATGATAGGAAGGCAATTCATGATGGGGTTAAAAATAGGTATACCATTGTAAAAGATGGTAAAACCATCACTTTTGTACCTCTTACACCCAAACAGGTGTATGATGATCAAATAAAGCTAAAAAGTGAGCATGAGGCAATGGGGAGAGAAAATCAAGATGAGAAACAAGGGAAGAGAAGACCATCAGATTCTTCTAGAACTCAAACCACTACAACCCATTCGGCCACCCATCCAAACACAAACAAATATTCAGCCAACACTCCTAACAAATCAAACCATTCGACCACAACTCAAAAACACCCAAATCTGGCCGAGAGTGGAGGTAAGACAAGAGGAGTGACGAAAGTCAGTAAGGGTGATGAGAATTGTGTGGAAAAAGTAAAGAAACAACCCAATTTTTATGCTAGAGAGGGTGAGGTCAGATCTGCATTTTTCACTAACAAGCCAATGATTTTACTTGTGTACAAAGAGGCTTACTTTAATACTAATGATCTTGATCATATTATGCCTAGTGCTGCTATTACTTTGTTGCAGGAGTTTGATGATGTGTTCCCCGACGATACTCCTAGCGGATTACCACCATTGAGGGGGATAGAGCATCAGATTGATTTCGTACCCGGAGCTTCAATTCCTAACTGATGTGCCGTGAATGATTCGAAAATCGGCAACAATGAATCTGACGAAAATGGATGAAGGATGGGTCTGGTTGTGTTGTCTTTCTTTTGGTGTTTAGGCTGGATTATAGTGATTTCAAGGTAAATAAGATGGAGGATAGACTAGAATGATACTTTGATAAGTCGATCTGGACGCCACAAAGATCAATCTAGGATTTCGACGCCACACTCTTTGTGATTGAAGAGTGATAAGTCAGGTAGGGTTCTTCACAAAATCAATTTGGAAGAACAACTCTTAATTCTGTGAATTAAGTTTCAAATCTTGGCCAAAAGTTCTTTATTACATATTCTGATACTATATTTATAATTGGAACATCCCTCCAAAGTTAGGAATAATTCAACATGGCAGAAGTCAAGCCCAAAAAACAGACTTTGACAAACTAACCTAGACAAATTAACTAGCACACGTTTTTTGACCTTTCTAACACAAACAGACCAAATTTAAAACAACCATATCTTCTTACACAAAAGTCCAATACAATCATGGTTTGACAATCTAGAAAGAACACGTTCTGAACTTGAAATCCACCTTGATTAGTCTTGTTTTCACATGCAATGGATGACTTCAAATTCGGGTTCAAATTCATTTGTTGTTCTGACCATAAACAACATCAATTCCTTCACTTATTTGCATATCAACCCAAATTCGAGTAGCCCAGCATCAAAAGAACAATTAAGGGCTTTTCTCATCTTCAAGTTCCAATTGTAGGCAAATAAACATCCTTGAACCAATTTCAAACTGATTGCTAATTTTTAACTCTGACGCAGCTTCAATCATTCCAATTTGACTCGTCAAGGCCCTTTGTAGTTGTTTCGCTCTCGCTCTTGTCATTGGACCATCTGAATCCTCTTGCACATTAGTTTTAGCCTTACAAGATGGATTATAATTCCCATGATGCACATCACTAACCGACAGCCTATAGAAGCAATCTCGAGGAGACGAAGGAGCTTCAAAGGCAAGTTGATGAGCTGATGGAAAAGGGCTACATTCATGAGAGTATGAGCCCGTGTGCTGTACCCGTGCTACTTGTGCCTAAGAAGGATGGAACATGGAGGATGCGTGTTGATTGCCGAACCATCAACAACATAACGGTTTAGTATAGACACCCCATTCCTAGGCTTGATGACATGTTAGATGACTTACATGGATCCTGTATTTTCTCTAAAATCGACTTGAAAAATGGGTACCATCAAATTAGAATGAAAGAAGGTGACGAGTGGAAAACAACATTTAAGACTAAGCATGGTTTGTATGAATGGTTAGTAATGTCGTTTGGACTTACAAATGCACCTAGTACGTTTATGCGTTTAATGAATCATGTGTTGCGTGCATTCATAGGTAAGTTTGTGGTTGTGTATTTTGATGACATTCTGATCTATAGCAAGAACTTAACTGAGCATCTTGATCATTTGCGTAATGTACTTAGTGTGTTGCGTAGTGAGAAATTGTATGCTAATCTTAAAAAGTGTGCCTTTTGCATGGAGAAAATTGTGTTTCTTGACTATGTTGTAACTGTACAGGGTATCGAGATGGATGAGGAGAAAGTTAAGGCCATCCGGGATTGGCCTACACCCAAATCGATAAGTGAGGTAAGGAGTTTTCATGGGTTAGCTAGTTTTTATAGGCGTTTTGTGAAAGATTTCAGTACAATAGCTGCACCCTTGAATGAAGTTGTTAAAAAGTCAGTTGGGTTTAAATGGGGGGAGGAACAAGAATTGACTTTTGTTCTTTTGAAAGATAAATTATGTTCTGCACCTGTTTTGGCTTTACCTGACTTTACGAAAGCATTTGAAATAGAATGTGATGCATCTGGAATGGGAATAAGTGCTGTTTTGATGCAGGATCGGAGACCTATTGCATATTTTAGTGAGAAGTTAAGTGGAGCGACCTTGAACTATCCCATTTACGACAAAGAACTCTATGCATTGGTAAGAGCACTTGAGACATGGCAACATTACTTGTGGCCAAAAGAGTTCGTAATCCATTCGGATCATGAGTCTTTGAAACATCTGAAAGGACAAGGTAAGTTGAATAGGAGGCATGCAAAATGGGTTGAATTCATTGAAACTTTTCCTTATGTAATCAAGTATAAGCAAGGCAAAGAGAACATCGTAGCTGATACACTTTCGCGCAGGTATGTTCTTTTACACACAATGAATACTAGATTGCTAGGCTTTGAATATGTGAAGGAATTGTATGATAATGATTCTGACTTTGCCGAGATTTATAATGCATATGGACATTCGGCTTTTGGTAAGTTTTATTTGATGGATGGTTATTTGTTCAAAGAGAATAGATTGTGTGTTCCTGCTAGTTCTTTGCGTGAATTGCTTGTTCGTGAAGCACATGGGGGTGGTTTAATGGGTCACTTTGTGGTTGCGAAAACCTTGGATGTATTGCATGAGCATTTTTATTGGCCAAAGATGAAAAGAGATGTGCAACGTGAACAGTGCATTGCTTGTAGAAAGGCAAAATCTAGAGTACAACCGCATAGGCTATATACACCATTACCTGTACCTACTGAACCTTGGGTAGATATCTCTATGGACTTTGTTTTAGGTTTACCTAGGTCAAAGAAAGGTAAAGACTCTATTTTTGTTGTGGTTGATAGGTTTTCTAAAATGGCGCATTTCATATAAGTCCCCCTAAGGGGGGTCCATTAGGGTTTATTTAAGTCTAGAGTTAGTATAAATAAGGGCATAACCAGACAAGTAAATTAGACGATTCAGATTAATAAAACTTGTTGTTTGCCACACTTTGTGTGTGTGTATGTTGGTGAGATAATCTCCTTTTCATGGTTCTCTAAAGAACTGAAAAACAACTTATCGAAGAACAATTATCTTAGTGGCGTCATTCTTATATTTCTCGTTCGCGAATCAATATTCGTTGGGTGGGGGTCTCCGTTTCCAATAGTGCTGGTGCCTAAGTACAAGTTATCTTCGTGTCACACTCCTATCAAACCTGTTTTACTTGGCTTTCTGGGAATTGATGTCTTTGCTTGTGGGTTGCGTGACCATGTGATCACGAGGTTTGCATCAGAGGATGTGTGTCGATTTTTGTGCCATCAATAACATAACGGTAAAGTATCGACATCCTATTCCTAGGCTTGATGACATGCTAGATGAGTTAAATGGATCATGTATTTTCTCTAAGATTGACTTAAAAAGTGGGTACCATCAAATTAGGATAAAAAGGGTGATGAGTGGAAAACTACATTTAAGATTAAGCATGGTTTGTATGAATGGTTAGTCATGCCGTTTGGACTTACAAATGCGCCTAGCACGTTTCTGTGTTTAAGATGATGTATTGCGTACGTTTATAGGTAAGTTTGTTGTTGTGTATTTTGATGACATTTTGATCTATAACAAGAACTTAAATGAGCATCTTGATCATTTGAGTAATGTACTTAGTGTGTTGCGTAGTGAGCAAATATGCTAATCTTAAGAAGTGTATCTTTTGCATGGAAAAAATTATGTTTCTTGGCTATGTCGTAACTGCGCAGGGTATCGAGATGGACGAGGAGAAAGTTATGGCCATCTGGGATTGGCCTACACCAAAATTGGTAAGTAAGGTAAGGAGTTTTCATGGACTTGCTAGTTTTTATAGAAGGTTTGTGAAGGATTTTAGTACTATTGCTGCACCTTTAACTGAAATTGTGAAAAAGTCTGTTGGATTCAAATAGAATGATGAACAGGATGAGGCTTTTAATTTGTTGAAAGATAAACTTTGTTCGGCGCCTATTTTAGCTTTTTTACGAGAGCATTTGAAGTTGAATGTGATGCGTTAGGTATTGGTATAGGAGCTGTGTTAATTCAGGATAGGAGGCCCATTGTGTATTTCAGCGAAAAACTTAATGGGGCAGCTTTGAATTACCCTACATATGACAAGGAGCTCTATGCCTTGGTAAGAACTTTAGAGACGTGGCAACATTACCTGTGGCCCAAGGAGTTTGTGATACATTCTGATCATGAATCGTTGAAGTACTTGAAAGGGCAAGGTAAGTTGAGTAGGAGACATGCCAAATGGGTTGAATTTATTGAAACCTTTCCGTATGTAATCAAGTATAAGCAAGGGAAAGAAAACATTGTGGTTGATAGACTTTCGCGCAGGTATGTTCTTTTATCTACTTTGGATGCTAGATTTCTAGGATTTGAACACATAAAAGAATTGTACAAGGATGATAGTGATTTTGCTAATGTTTACAATGCTTGCGAAACTTCGGCTTTCGGAAAGTTTTATAGACTTGATGGATATTTGTTTAAAGAAAGTCGTTTGTGTGTTCCATTAAGTTCTATGCGTGAAATGCTTATAAAGTTGATTTGCCAGGTGAGTATGGTGTTAGTGCTACCTTTAATGTTTCTGATCTTACTCTGTTTGATATAGGTGATGATTCGAGGTCAAATCCTTTTGAAGAGAGAGGGGATGATGTGGATCATCCCAACACCAAGCGTAATCATGCCAATGACCCATTGGAGGTGCCAATTGGGCCAATCGTAATCATGCCAAGAGCTAGGGCAAAGAAGCTTAAAGAAGCATTGAATGAGCTTGTTCAAAACATATGGAGCAAAATGGACCTAGAGAGGCTTGAGACATTTAAGGAGCATGAAGGACAGCCTTTAATTCATCTAGTTCAGGTCCAAGAAGAGCCCAATTCATGTGGAACAAGGGGTTGATGTGTCCGGCCTAATACCAGCCTTGTTAGGTTTGTTATTTTTCCTAATGCTACAAGGATAAAAAAGTCAGCAATTTATTCTCCTAATTAAGTAAGGAAGTTGGCCATATCTTATTCCTAAAGAGGGGAGGACTATTTAATGCTTTTCCTAACTTAGGAAGGAAAGTAATTAAATCAGCAAAAAAGGAGGAAATTTATTTTGTTATTTGTCCAAGTTAAACAAGGAAATCCAAGCTAATCAAGGACATCAAGGGGGCAACAAGACAAATTTTTCAAATCAGATTTTTCCTAGTTTATTTAAGACTTCTTAAAGGTAGCAAATCTGATCTTATCATATTTAGAATATTAAATTCAGATTTATTATTGTTATTATTATTTTCTTCTTAGTTTAGGGTTTTATTTATATTATTTGGGTTTACTTATAAGTGGGCCTCATATAAGTCCACACAAAGGGTTCATTAGAGTTTGTTTCAGTCTAGAGTCAGTATAAATAAATGCATAACCAGACATCTAAGGGTTACATAATTTTCAGATCAATAAACTTCTTTTGTTGCATTTGTTATGTGTTGGTAGGATAATCTCTCTTTCTTGGTTCTCTAAAGAACTGAAAAACAACTTTATCGAAGAACAACTAATTTCGTGGCATCATCCTTATACTTCTCGTTAACAAATCAATATTCGCTGGGTGGGGTTTCCGTTTCCAATAGTGTTGGTGCCTAGGTACAAGTTATTTTTGTGTCACATTTCTATCAAACCTAATTTACTGGACTTTTCGAGCATTGATGTCTTTGTGTATGAGTTGCTTGACCTCGTGTTAAAGAGGTTCACATCAGAAGTCCTATATATAATTTCTTTAGTCTTTTTTTTTCTTCTCACTGTAGAACCGTGTACCATATATTAGAGAAAAATGTGAATTTGATGGGTTATTTTCTAATAATTAATAATAAAAATTCATAAGAGTTTTTTGTTGAAATTCTTTTTTCATTTTAAGGAATTCCTTAGTTGTCCAGAAACAAGTACTAGCAGTAGAGAATATTCGAGAGAACAATGAAAAAATAATTGTAATAATCAATATTCTAAATGTGTGTATTCTTGTTCTTGTATTCGATGCAAAGGTTTTTCTTGATTTTCTTGAAACTTAATTAAATACAAAGAGGTTTTTTTAAAAAATGTTAATATGGAAAGAAGAAAAAAAGTAAAAGATATTATACAAAAAATAGAGGGTCACTTTTCGTTCTAAAATCTAAAAAAAATGGATTTGATACAAATAAATAAATAAACTAAAAGAACTGATCAATATAGAAATGATTTTCCAATTTTATTCCATAGCGATTTCCATAGTGATTGCAGGTGCGTCTAAGAGGAGTTGTGTTGGATTTAGAAGTGTTGTCTTAAATAAACAAACAAAGTTCTTAAAACTTTTGTGTGTTGCTCAAGTATGTTATGTTATGGGCTGGACGCTGGACTATCCAGCGGTCCAGGGCTTAATTTTTCGACGAACATGGGCTGGACGCTGGACTGACCGGGCCAGGCAGGAAAATTCATCAAGGGGACACGCTGACGAAAGTAGGTTCGTCGGGGAATCGGCAGCGCAGATTTTGCGACGAACATGGGCTGGACGCTGGACTGGCCGGGCCAGGCAGGA